>NW_027509339.1:2760405-4027426 GCF_048541705.1 Temnothorax americanus
TAAATAGAAGTGTAAAAAATTGTGTTATCGTAAATCTTAAAAAAATAAAGGATTTACGTTTGTCGCTTTTCTAAATATTTTATTTATCGCTTTATTCTATATTTTAGGATTCACGCTCGAAATTCGTTTGCGAAAATATTTGCATACGCATTATGAGAACCCTCATCAATGGAATCGTTGAACTCGTTAAAAATCATTTACCGGTGAACGTTAGTCGGGAACCGATCAAGTTCGGTCAGCGCGGCGCTCATAATTGTAGTAATTTAGTCAAGTGTGGCACGCGATACAATAGCGTAGCTACGATTAAACGGCGCGCACAGTCGTTTCGGCCGGTTTATTTAACGGCGGGACTTCCCTTTCGCAAGCGGCGGCGCGCCGCCAGTGTATTTAACGTCTAAATCCCGTGGGATTTTCAGAGAACGAAGGTCTCTGGAGCCGCTCTTCAGATCGTCACGCATTACTGAAGACGTAAATTGCGTTTATGATCTCGCTGGACGAGAGATGCTACGTTATTAAATTATTAACCACACGAGTGCACCTTTCACGATAGACGTTGCGATGGATTTATTAAATCCAGAATGTTAGAACTGCGATTATGCAAAACGAGAGGATATATCTTAAAGAAACAGATTACTGCAACAACACTTCTTAAATACTTTGATCAATTAATCGTTATATTTATCTAAAAGAAAGGAAATTACACGCGTACATGTTTTTCTTTATATATTTCTATCTTAATAAATTCTTTCCTTATTTTATCTTTTATTATTTCTGTATTTTCGTAAATTTTATTCGTAAATTGTTATGATAAATTATGTTAAGCAAAACACATGACTTGTTCGCTTAAGAGTATAATGCACTATCGTTGGCTTGTTTCATTAGCCATAGCTTCGAGAATCGTCGTGCCATCGACAATCGAAACTATCCGCCCCGGAAGTAATTAAACGGCAATGAAGCCGATCGGTTCCTGGTCACAAACCACCCATGCAAACATCACACTAACGAGAACGGAATTAATTTGGTTCATGTTACATTCGAGCTCCTTTTCGGAGAAATGTGCAGAGCGTTTAGAAAAATATAATTAAGAGAAAGAATTTAAAGAATTTAAAGAATTTAAAGAATTTATACAATATAAAGAATCAGATATTTTAATTATATATGTAATTGTTAAACAAGTGCATTATGTACGCGAAAAGAACGGTTTTGCTAAGGTATCTAAAAATTTAGCTAGATACAGATCTGAAAATAATTTCGTTGTACCATCAAAATAATTATGTAGAACACTCAAACTGATGGCTAGAATGTCAATATTTTTTACAGCATTATCATCATACTTCAGCGACCTATACTATAATTATTTTGATGGTGCAACAAAATTATTCAGCAAAACCGTTCTCTCCGTGTACGATCATAGAATTTGGATCTCTGGTTAACATGCAGCGTTCTTGCAGTAAAAACACACTTTTTCGGAAATGTAAAACGATGATGCAATAACGTAAGAAATATGATGCGTGTGTTTCATATTTATACGATGCAAGTAGAAAACGGTAACGTTTCCTGTCGCGATTGCGCGCGGTAGTAGTTTTATGAATTACAATGCTTTATATGCTTTTCGTGTGCTATGCATAAACAAGGGAAATTACAACGGATTTTCGAACTCGCGCGTATATAAGTCGAAAAGAGGAAATCACAAAGAAAAATTTGCATATAATAGGATTTGCAAT
Source organism: Temnothorax americanus (assembly GCF_048541705.1). Lineage (NCBI taxonomy): Eukaryota > Metazoa > Arthropoda > Insecta > Hymenoptera > Formicidae > Temnothorax > Temnothorax americanus. Next base: position 2,762,130 of record NW_027509339.1, read on the forward strand.
CTAATAAATGTTGCTTTAAATTACTTCGTCTTCCTTGACCTATTCTTATCTGATTTATTATATTAGGAAGTTTGTCACAAAAGTAAGAAAAAAATAAAGAAATAAAATTATCCATGCAAGATACTTAAAATTAGATGTAAGAAATAATTATTTATTACTCGCCCCAATGTTAAACTGTAAGTTAAATAATAAAATTTAATTTATGCGCATTGTAAACATTTGTTGTGTTGACGAATTTCAAGTTTCGCTCTAATTCCTCGTCGATCAATATCGTAGAGCGCTGAGTCGCTTAAAATGCAATATAGTTTCTCGCAGGTCAATGCAAATTAATATCGCTTTCAGTTCTACGAATGGAACTTACTAATTGAAAAGCTGAAAGTTCATCTAAATAGTTCGAGCTGCTTTCGAATTTTGTAACATATATAATAATATCCACCGCAACGGCCAATGAACATCTGCGTGCTCCGTTGACTAATTCTAAATTAATCGACAACTCGGTTTGCAAGGTAACGCGGCGCAAAAGTTAGAAAGGGCCATCGAGTTGTTCGTGAAAATTTGGTTTGCATCAATATAAATAGAGCGTGTTTAATTAACGCTAAAAGAGCGTGCGAGTTGGCGTCGAGTTGTAATTATAATTGGCACAATTGATGGGGCGACGATGAAGCTAGTAATTACAACAACTTGTTTATCGCTTGGATTTGTTTAACTATAGAGCCTCTTGTATACGATTAAAATCAAATTGGTCATAATTGCACCATCAAAAATTCGAAATCACGCGAAACAAGCCGGTGCGTTACAAATACTTATTCATCTCGCGATTGCGATTTCAATGATATGGTCAAGGTTTTCACGAATAAAACGCGAAACAGAATGAATTGAAGATAAACAACTGTTTTTCCTTTAATTTGTAATTATAAATACTGTACTAGAGTATAATTACTCTTACATTTCTCTACACGTAGCTATATAACTTAGAAATCTCAGCAAAAAAGCTGTTCTAGATTCTAAAGTGAAGCATTTCTATACGCTTGCTTATTCACATATTGTGCTAAGTCACCTGACTCTAGTCACCTGAGGCCAATAGCGAGAAATCTACTTTGGAGAACATTCACGTCCTCTAGACGCGCGATCTCATCGTCGAGAGGCAAACTCGATCGCCGTGTGGTAAAGGCTCAAGTTTGCTGGCAAGAATTCCGTATACGAGCCACGAACTTGGCTGGAGAAGTATTCCGAGGTGCCTATGCTTACTAAGAAGATAACCCAAGGAGGAATTCAACTATCCTGGGAAAGATCAGATTCAAATCATGTTTGCTATCTCCTACGAATATCTTCCCCTTGTATACTAAGATCTTTTAGAAATTGATCGAAATAAAGCTTGTCAGATTGACGCTAACCGCGATAACGAGAAGGCAATAAAAAATTCGAATTTTTATGGTCTTTACATTTTGTTCATTCCATCGGAACACAGCTAGTCGATTTCGTTTTAATTGCGTACGTGTGATCGTAAATAATTCGTGTTCAAGAATGCGACATCCGGGATACAATTTTCAGATTAATCAACGGAGAAATGAGAAAACATTTAATCGATTTGAAACTTTCGATTCGCAACCAGTTTAGCGCAATAGAAATAAAAATTTACAGTTTGTACGGAAGCTTTGGGATTGCACGATAGGAAGATTTCCTTTAAATTAAATTACCGGTTTATTTGGAACAATCTAATAATTATTTTATGCAATATAGTTGATTTCAGAAGTGATTAAATTATTTGAGTAAAAAATCTATCAAATTTTTTTTATAAAATATATATTTTACCTAATCTATATACATATAACTTATATAATCTATATAACCGAATCTAATTTGATCAAGAGAGCAAGAACAATATTTATCGGTCAAGAATGTAAAAAGGCGGGAATGTAATTGAAATGCTCGCAATTAAACAAATTTAATTTCCGTGAAATCAGCCGGGAATCGTTGATGCGCGATCGACGTCAACAATACAGGCGTCAAACTAGTAGATAAGTCTGCTACGTGCAGCTTCGCGATTAAAATGTAATAATCGAGTTAATTAGTAATCGCGTCGATGATGAACTACGGTTGCGTCACGTAACAAGCCTTCATTATGTCGTGCTTCTGGAACACGACATATCATAGGTACGTTCTCGATAACGATAGGTGTTGATCTATGAATGAATCCGCTGGAGTACGTATATGTCTCGTGGACGAAAACGCGCCCCTCAAAACTCAATTATCATGGGCTCATTACAGATGTTTGCGAGAGTAATGAGATGCTAACGCAATCGCGCGAGTTCGAATCAGCGATTGTGATTTATTAAACGAATCGACCGCAATCGTGACAATTAAGCGTGCTGGTTGCAATTGGACGGTGCGATTAATCGACCGCCTGGTTGACGCAGCTCTCGAAACCCATGGCTATTTTATTGTCGCGATCGAATCGCGCCGGTATTAAATAATGTTGTAGATATAGCGACAACCAGAGAACTGACCCTGCATGGTTCTCGCAGTTTACCGTGCGAAACACAAATAAAATCCTTCCTTTTTCTTCTAACAAGTTATAGTATCAACAAAATCCGAATTATTTCAATTAAAAGCATGGTAAATTATTCACATGCATCTTTTATGCAAGATATATAACGAGAGTGATGCCATTGCGATTCGAAATTCTAAATTACCGTTTATTCAGTTTACATGTAAATTCCATTGTTCTCGCGACAGCGCTTGTCGATGTCGCCAGTGAAAATTGACGCATTGATGTGCGTCATAAGCACGCCGTATATAAGATGTTATTGCAATATCGGACCAACTTCAGGAATAAGTTTCTCTTCTACGCTAAAACAACTAAAAAGGTTCAATAAACGGATGTATCAAAATACGTCAGCAAAACTTTAAGTTTTCCAAGTGCAGTTCAATAATGGATTGCTCCATTCATTTGACAATATCAACGTAAACACCGAAGACTCTACGCAAGACAGTCGTCTTACATCGGTCATTTTCAAGTACTCTGTAAAATCAATCGTTTCGTAATCTTCGAGATCACGATGGACCTTACTCACATTTAGACTTATAGCTGAAGCTGTAAGCCTTTCTTATATTTGGCAAAAGTTAAATATCAGGATTATCATTATTTAATTCTACGCGCAGGAGAACACTCTGCCTGCACATTTGAAATTAGAGATTTTCGAGTCGCTCGCAATCGCAATTGAATAGAGAAATTTGTCACCCTGCAAACTCTGTTTATAAGGGTCGAGCAATTGTTCACACGAATGCAACATTGTGTCTCGCGCCATAATCGGTTGTGACATTTAGTATGACGACTGTAATCTATGTCGGCCGACGTAGCTGAGCGCCAACGACTGCTGGCTGCTGCGTCCCAACGGCGAATCCGCGTGTAAACCAACCGCAAAGTCAGGCCCAAATGTCAGGGTAAACCCCGCGGAATACGAGCATCCGTATACGAAATCACCGACGCGGTCGTTGTAATAAGATCGATTCGCATTGACCCTTATCTTCCGCGATCGCAATGCACAACGCCCATTGTGATATTCCAATTATTCCGTACTCTATGGCATTTGCGGACATCCACAATACCGTTCGAGAAGTCTCGGAAATACCCGTGCAATTCGCGTAAATTTCATACATCTATATATGTAGAGTATCAGAATTAATTCCGTTTCAATTTTTCTTTAATTAACAATTCGTGTACATTTTTACAATTTTTTAATCTCTTTTATAAAATATTATATATCTCGATGTGTAATATTATAGATCTCGGCAACGCTAAATCCTGTCTGTAATTAGGATTTTTTGTTCAAAAATAAAGTAAGTTTAAAACAAAGTTAACTTGATATTAAAATTACGAGATAATTGAGGAATAATTTTTTATTTTCCTAACTTCTAAGTTGGACAAATCCCTGATTGAGCCAATATTATTGTTAATATTATCCAATGTAACCCGGCAAAAAACTTGATGAAAGATAGTTAAAATATAATATAATGCATATTTAGAAAGAGAGAGAAAAAAGTATATAGATTTCTCAATAAAAATGTTAAAATTAAACTACTTTTTGTGTTATATTTTAGTAATTTATCTAGTATTCAGAAGCGCAAAAATATTATGTTAAATATGAATAATACACGGAAAGAACGGTTTTGCTGAAATATTTCAAAATTTAGCTAGATACAGATCCAAAAATAATCTTGTTGCACCATCGAAATAATTATAATAGATCGCTGAAGTATGATAGTGCGCTGTAAAAAATTTTGACATTTTAGCAATCAGTTCGAGTGTTCTACATAATTATTTTGATGGCATGCAACAAAATTATTTTCAGATCTGTAAGCTAAATTTTTAGATACTTCAGCAAAACCGTCTTTTCCGTCTAAAAATGCAATATTTAGAAAAAATATGAATATGAAGATAGAGGAGGTTCACAGGAGATTGCGTATGTAACATTCTTCAAGTTTTCAATGAAAATAACTTGATGTAAAATTATGGCGTATCGTAACGATAACAATTTCTCCTTTCGAAGAGGTGAATAGAACAGCGCGTGGAAAAAAAGAGTAGATTGAAAAGACATTGTTTTCGCGATGTACAATGTTTGCACTTTTCTGCAAGTGAATCGATGGTCGCGTTATCTACAATGAGAGACGTACGATATGGTCGTTTCCATGTTTATTGTGGGACCGCCAGTACGTGAAGCACGAGTGGAAAATTGCGACCGTACCTCAATTTATGAGTTTGTTGCTATCATTACATTTCACATTCTCGAAATTCTTCACGATGCGCTATTCAGGAAAATTTTAAGGGATTACAATTGTAATTTCAAATTGTTAAATTCTAGTTATTCACATACAATTAATTATTTTGCGGGATTTTGTAGATTTGTACCGTAGTATTATTAACAAGAAAGTTACATCGCTGCATTTTCCATTAGATTTTCATACATCAATCGCGAAACGTGACGAGGGTCTAACGAGGGAAAAAGTTTCTTAGCAACTCCATGATATTTTATTGCTTGTCGCCTTATCGCAGATTTTATGGGGGTATAAATTTATGGCGAAAATCCGGCATGAATAAGATACGGGCATGGACATTTTATAGCCTTAGATTTATCTCGTATGTGCGTTACCATGACGATGCCTTTTTTTTATCGATAGGTACAAAAAGTCATGTTAACAAAAATTCGAACGCTTGTTCAGCTACGTAAAATGATGAATAAAAGACCATTTGTTCGACGAAACATTAAATTCACATGTTCTTGATTTTTTTATTTAGTCGTTCGAGTAATTTGCAGTAATATAAAACAATTGTCCACGATGATGTAAGTCGAAGCCTGATATTTCGAAAACTCGTTGTTGTTATTCTGTCAAGTGGAAAAAAGTGCAAAGAGATATTTCGAGACTCGTTGAAATCGCGTGCGTTCATCTCTCGACATCTGCCGTTCGATAATACGGTAATATATCGTGTGTCGTGCGTAATGGAGCGCTTTTTGAGCGAATGTAAAATTTTCATAAATGTCACTGTCCTGACGAAGAAATGTTCGCAAAATCATTTTTCAAATTGTTTTTTACGCGGTAATCTTGGATTATGGTTTCCGACGTGATCTTTATTTATGCCTCGAGAGGAATATACTGTCAAGTCCCGCATTTACCACAATTCAAATCCTGATAAGAATTGTGTGAAAGCCGATCTCGGTTTCTTTATGCAGAAGTCTTATTAATATCTTCCTTGTGAATTCGTAGATCGTCTAAGAATTTATTAAGAAAAATACCCTTCTTCCCTTTGGTCTCTTCAAGATCAAAATAATTCGCTTCAATTACTTGTACACGAATTTCATTTCATTTCTTACAATTGTGAATATTCTGCTTTATTATTAATTTTTGCAAAATTATCATATTTCAACTTTAATAACTGATAGTTATAAAAACTATAATAAAAACTATAATAAAAACTAGCAATAAAAAGATTTTGAAATAATTATATAAATTTATTTTTTTATATCCTTCTTTCATAAAAAAAGATAACGAAATTTTGGAGAGATAAAATTCTTTCTTCTCGATATATGGAGGGGTTAAAGCCATAGTGGTGTAAGTCAATTTTTGTGACCACTTTTTTTTCTTCTTTTTTCAACATATCTGCATGTGTAGACTGCATCTATGAACTTAACTCGATAGGTTAAAAAAAGTGACTTACACCACTATAAACACGAGAATATAGAATAGTCGTCTTGGCCACAAGATTAAGATCTTTTTGCGGCTATCCAGGATGTACAATTCACATCATCAAGACGCGATATTATGGCTGCGTTCGGAGAGCGCGCTATTAGCGCTATTGCATATCATTCTATCTTTGTCGCTCATCAGGTGTAAAACAAGGATAGAATAAGCAAATAGCGCTAATAGCGCGCTCCCCGAATCCAGCCTATATATATGTATATTCATAGACGTGTGTTTCCGCGATCATTTCTGGTTGAAATTCATTCTCCGGATAAAATCAGATAATGTCTGGGTGTGTCAGCGATTCTTTTCTTCGTCCGCGCGCGCTTGGCGTCATAAAACCGGTCGATCTTCCGAAAAACGGAATAAAATGCATCGCGCGACCGTAACCGTGGAATCTCGTGTGAATGGCCGCGTATGAAACTTAAAGGTCTTGCCCATCCCGAATGATAAATGTTATCGTTAAGCTGCAGCTTAAACTTGGATGAGAAATGTCGAGCGATTCAGTCGAGGTGATTGAAATATATCAGGAACTCTTCTACTTAAAGTTTAGAAATAAAAAATAAAAATTTTATTTTTTGCCTTTAAAGTAAAGACTAATTGTTTATTAATTAAGAGATAAATCATTCTATGCAGCGTATAAAATCGAAAGTCTATTTTATCAAAAATAATTTTATAAAAAATAAGAAAGTCTATTTTATAAGAAAATTGCAGTTGAAATATATTAAAAAATTGAGATTTTGGTATATTGATAAAAATTATTTGACACTTTGTCATTTCTATTCAAATAATTAAGATAAAGTTTAAAATGCAAGTAATTAGAAAAAAAATTTATTATTTGCAAACTCAATTTTGTTTGCTTTATTTATCTTTTAGCTCATTTTTATGTAATAATCAACTGCATTTCTACTCTTGTACTTTGCATTATATACTCTGCAGAAATTCATTTTTCATAAACGTAGAGGCAAACTTTATATATACGCGGTATCTCGGTGAAATCTTGAAGTCGTGTTTGTCCCACTCCTTCTCTTTCTTTAACATTCATGAATTCAATTATCCACCGTATTTCCCAAGGATGCCGTATGTCTAACAATTTTACAATTTGGCTTACACCGTGGCGTTTTCGTTACATGCACGACAGAAATGGAACGATGCTGGACGAACAACGAGAATTTCTCGAAAGCGCCAGGAAGAAACTAGCACGTACATTTTTCATCATTCCGCAAGAGGGTACGACAAGATGTCGCCAGTCGCCAGAGAAAATGCAGTCTTATCTAATACTTTGCATTCGTGAAATAGATAGAGATAAAGATAGAGTCAAACAAGAATATTGCTAGCTGATGAAAACGTAATATTAAACTTTGGTTTCTTAATTGCGCACATTTTTCCAAAATGTTTTTTATCACAGTCGTAATTTTTATCAAAGTAAGGTGGATCTTTTACGAAATTATTGTCTCAACAGAAAGGATATCTCTCTCAGAATTATTAACTAGCGGAAATACAGTAAAGTAACTCAATATGTCACATTGATTTCATATATAACTTCATTATATAATTATAATGTATAATACTGCAAAATAATTCAACATTATCTCTGCATAACAAACAATATAATCTAATTCTGTCTACAAATCGCAATCCGATTTGGTTGTGACAATTATATTTATTATTATGGCAGGTATATTAATACTTTCATACTGAAATAATACAAAGATAAGTTAATTTTCTCTTATATGTATAGTGTCTCGATAATATTCCGCGCAGACTGTATTATGTACAAGGAGTCTTATTCCGAGATGCAATTGTTATCACGATGCTTACCACATGCTCACGATTGTTACCCGTGCTCGTTACAAAAGAAACTCACGAACATTCGTGCTTTAATTATGCGTATTTTTTTTCTGGTCCCTGTCTGCGGATTTGCTTCGCGATGGTTAAATTCACATCCTTGCGCCTTTGTTACGATTTTTGTGGGCAAGCTACAATGTCAATTGCATATATGTAGGTAATGCAAATTCTGTTCGTCCTCCAGCGGATAGACACGCGAGAAAGCGTGAATGCTAACGACACGAGTACGAAGTACAGCAAGATCTTACAGTTGTTAAATGGCAATTCTATATAAGCTGTGAGAACAGGACTTTACGTTAATTTCAATTGTTATATAAATATTACAGATATCACTTTCTCTCGACTGCAGATACCGAACTAAAGAGAATGCTGTTTACTTCGGTGGACAAGACATTCATACTTTTTATATGTAATAAAAAATAAAGATAAAGAATTTTTACATAATTTTCAACTCGTTTTTACTTCAAATATTATTTTATTTTGAGATTTGATTATTGAGATATTGGTAATCATCGAATCTTTTTATTAGCTCTATATATTAAATATAGCGAATTTGCCAAAAAAGATTAAATAAAAATGAGGATATTGTAAAAAACTGCAATGCAGATATTTCGACATTGTCCCTTCGCGTGAATTTTGATTGATGAAAAGTTACCGTTACACTTGTTCGGCTTTAAGCTGGTTCAACTTTACGGTATCTTACTCCTTGAGATGTCGATAAGTGTCGATAAACTCCTATATACCGCAGTATGAAACTTTAGCCCAAGTATCAGGTCCTCGATACATCGACTAGCTATTTACAAGCCCAAATACTTTACTAATCTGTGCATTAATCTGATTAATCCATTGAGCTCGGCTTGTTATACTTATTAATTATTAGAGAGCGAATTTTTAATACGATCAGCTATAAGTATAGTAATTCCTAATACTTAGACAGCTAAAAGTTATATATTTATATGCTGTTCCGTCGAGACATGTTTTCCTGAAATAAAATGCGTTTTATTTAACTTCCAAATCCAAATGCAAATAAGAAAATACACGTAAGAGAGAAGATTATATAATTACATATAAAATTTTCAAGTCATTCTTGTAAAGTGTGTTAATTACGAGATTAAATATATATCGAGTTTCCTCAGGTAATAAACACGTTAAGATGTAGAAACTTTTAAGTCATTAGTAACCCCAACAAATTACTTGAGAGTTCCTAAACTTTATAAACCACAAATTCGTACTTTGACCAAACAAAACGTTTATATGTAATATACCTAATGGGTACATAAAGAAAGAAAGAGAAAGAGAGAGAAAGAGAGAGAGAGAGAGAGAGAGAGAAAGTGGCGAAGTTAAAAATAAATAGAAAGAGCGAAGGAGAAGAGACAGAACTGAGGAAATGCTGTATAATAAAAAAAGCGTAGTCTAAAGGAAAAGAGAGAAAAGGGGTAATTTATTCAAGAAAGATAAACTGCAGGTCGTAATGGTAGAAAGCGGACGAAAATGGGGGAAAAACGAGACTTAGAGAGGGAAGGAGACAGAGGTAACAAGCGAAGACACAAGGAAAGAGAAATAGGGAAAGAGAGACGAAGGCTTGGAGGCAGAGACAGAGAAAGAGTGTGTGTTCGCGAAGTTGTGTGTTCGCGAGAAGTAGTCGAGAACTCCGAATTGGGGTGGCTACAGAAGCGATGGGATAGGTAGGTAGATAGGGTAGATCTGGACTCGCGCAGTCTCAAGAAGATAAACGTTGCTCGGACAGAACGGAAAGTGACAGAAAGAGAGAAAGCGAGAGAGAAAGAGAGGCTAGTTATTCCTGCGTTATCCCGCTCCCATTTCTTGCATTTTTCCCGAAGCGAGGCGATGCGACGTCGGCGACGAAGGACTAGGGATGATCGGCGTAACTGATTGCGCGCAACTTCTCACTGACTGCTGATTGTGATTGGGCACACAGGGCTGGTAAGTGGCGGTCTCCACGAGAAGAGGCTGCTGAACGACCTGCTGGACGCGTACAACGTGCTGGAGCGGCCGGTGAGCAACGAGTCCGACCCCCTCGCGCTGAGCTTCGGCCTCACGCTCATGCAAATAATCGACGTCGTAAGTGTCTAACTATTTTCTTCAGCTTCTCCATCCGGTGTCGGAACGATTTTTCCCTCGGGCCTTCGACGTTCAACCTTCGGAGGCTCGTCGCGTGTCCCCCCACCCCTTTTCATATATTTTTTTTATTTCTGTTACTCTCATGTGCTCTGTATTTCTATGTCTAAAAAATGCAAATAATCTCTTTTGCACGTTCTTTACATATATATCTTACAGATGTTTTTTATATTTTTATATTATCTGCAATCTTTTTTCTTTCTGAAAGGACAGTGATAATCAGGGCAGCGATGCCTTCTGTTTATTCGTTTATTATTATTTATTATCTGATTAGTAAAAATTTTCTTTTATAATTAATCGGTCTCTGAAATTTCAAGAAGGTTTTAATAATCAGAGTTCATTACTGGCATGCAATTTTGGCGACATTATAAGTGTATTCTATATTACTATAATATTATTCATATGATTTACTAATATTAATACTGGCGATGCACTAATTTAGCGCGCACCAGTACACAAATCTTGTCACGAAGGTGACACTCATATCAGATGACATGGCACATGTCAGAAATCTTGAACAGATTGTTGAGAGAAACAATAGTATATTCTTCAGCACGTTAAAACAATGTACCATATATATTTAGTTAACGTTCCCCTACTTTCGTTTGCTATGTCTATAAATTTTATATATTTTTTTAGCTCTACTAGACTAATTTTTTAAAATAATTTTAAAGATTAAGCTTATCAATCGGATTGACTCACATAATTATTTATATATATATATATATATATATAAACATTTAAAAAGTTTTAATTAATAATATAATATTGCAAGATTTTTAGAATATTTCTTCAGAGTAATCCATAACATATTTCATTTTATTATTAGATTAAATCCTATCAATTTCTATCATCTACTAAAAAAACGCGATTGATTGCGTAGTAACGTACATTCCGTGTATAATATAAATTTACGTGTACATAAATCATTGATGAATACGCGCATGTTTCTCTCTTTAATCACATATATATCTCCGTCAAAATGGCGTTAAAACAAAGAGCAGTCACTGTGATGCTGCGATTTGTAGACGCGTATCGGTGTAACATACAGCGTGCACACCAACGAATAAAAGTATTCCCGAATTCCGAAGTTGCGGTACCAAGTTGGGCGCAGATGAATCGCATGCACCGATCAACGTCACAGATCGACGCTCAGCATTCGCCTAGTTCCGTAGACACACTATAAATTGGAATAATAGCATCGGAATCGTCTTTAGAGAATCGCTCGTCTCGACTATTTGTGCGTATTTGAGCACTTTGGTAAAAGACTGTTTCTACTAGCTTCATTAAGCTCGCGTTTGTGTTTTTATAATTAATTAAAAGAGAAAAGATAAGATCTTGTAACTTCATATACGTCAAGCTATACATGTATTCATCAAAACAATTAACATATAAATATGAAATGTCATAAAATTATAAGAAACCAGATCATTTTTTATTCGGATACAAAAATTGGTAAATACATTAAGAAAAAATCGGCGTATTGATTTAAAAATTTGTTAAATATCGTTAATTAAAATTTTAACATTTTTAATCAGTAAAATATTTTAGTATTTTATTACTCGACATGTACACTAACGTTCAAAAGTTTGGAAGCAGTGCTTTTTTAAGAAAGACAAAACAGTGGTGCTAATACTTTCAAAGAAAAATGTCATGTGTCATATAAAAACTTTAACTATTCAACACAGTATTATTTGTTTCTAGTCATTTTCCATCCAAGGGAGTATTTTATTAAAAAAATTTTACCGAGTGAACATTCTATGCCATTGTTCTGTTATAAAAGAACAAATTTTCATGGTTTGAGTAAAATAAAATTGTTATTTTAATATTCATTACATTTAACTCATACGATGAAACTTAAACCATACACCACTATTTTTTTTTAAGTAGTACCAAACTTTTGCACGGTATATAGTGTATATGTTGCGTACAATTTAACATATATTAGTTTCTTTTTAAAATTTATCAAGAATTATATTGGAACAAATTGAAAGTAATATCAAGTAATATCTTCATAAAAGGTTACTTAATTCAGCTATATCTCTTTAGCATCGAGACTGAAGTGTATTACTTTGTTTGTTCCACCATTTCCGCGGTTCGCGCTGATTCGGTGGCGAGAGGACAAACGGGCGGAGTTAAAGGACAACTTCCGCAAAGAGGCGATGACCGAGTCCCGCGTCTCGTATGCGCGAAACAGGAAGCTTTTAATTTCCGAAATCCGTATTGTCGATCGGGGCCGCGGCGGCGCGGCGCGACGCCGCGACGCCGGCTAGCCCTCCGATGTACCCCACGGCTTACTCCCTTTCAGTCGAGAAAGGCAATATCGCCGGTCTCGTGGTGCACGCGTGGCACCCGAATATAAATAACGTGTGCGAGCACACGAGCGTGCATACACGCCACGCGCTATATGCACCGCGCCGTTTATCTTCGACGTTGCACGCCGCAATTTTCGACGCAGCGCCAAGGGATGCGCGATAAACCACCGAGAAGGATATCGAGTGGCAGCGAACGCGGTATTGTGATCAGCAGCTGGGTGTAATAATAATGTTCCGGTATTGATATTCGGAGAGAGCGCGTTGTGTTAATCTAACCCCGAAACATTTAAAAGATTTATTCACCAAACCAGACGTATCCTCCCTCGAGTAAAATATTTCTCGTCCGATTATTTTTCAAAATAATATCAGTATATCCAATATCCTTATGATATTAGTATATCTATTTATTAGCGTGGCTGTTTTTTTTATCACCGATGCATAAATGTAAAATTTCACGTGATAAGCAAAGATTATAAAGTCACACCGCACGTTTATATGCTTCGAGCGCACGACACGGTGATTATTAAAATATGTAATGTCCTGTGATTTAAGAAAGATATTCGCCTCGCGGAATACAAATCAAAGTGTATATCTATGCACGTGCTGCGTCTAAATTTTTCAAAAGAATATGAATAAAAAATGAGCGTTAACTTCTTTTATCCCGTTATATGTATATCAGACACGTATGTGGGTCTTGTGTTTATTACTTTTAAAGTAGATTGTATCTTGCTTCAACCCCCTTCCTCAAATGTTTATTGCATTATGACCAAAACGTGTACGGGTGTATATGATTTGTAAGTGCATGTGAGTGTCCGCAATGTATTGCGCTGGGATTATTGCTAAGCCCAAATGACTGCGCGCAAATCAGTCATCCCTGCGGGGACTGCATCTAGATTGCACATCGCTGCATGTTGCTGCCATCTGCATCCCGTGCACTCATGCACACGTGTCACTGCCTATCGCTTCTGCGCATTCGGGCATTTCGGTGTATTGCCACTGCGATCTCGCTGCGGATATCTATAAAGCCCTGGCCGTGCACGAAAAATGCATATGCGAGATAGCAACTTATTCGGGGAATACCCGATAAAGTCACCCTGCACGCTAAGATAGATATTCACGCGATCTAACGACTCTTCTGAATGACGTAGAGTCACTTTGTAAGCACTGAAAATTCGACAGAAAGCCCTTTTAATATTCATCACTGAAAATTTCAGCATCTCGAATTACAATTCTGTTAGTAAAACTGAAGAATAAGGTTTTCTGTATATGCAAACACAAAAGTTGAATTTGTGAGAAACAGTTTCTAAAAAAGTACCTATTTTTGACGATACATTTAATGCAATTTATGCGTTTCAAGTTATTTGGTGTATTTGTAAATTGACGCCCTTGGAAAATCTTAGCTTTCATTATAAAAAAGCAGTTTGTACCCTGCATGTAACGAACGTACTCTGATTTTATTTTCAAGCAATCAATAAGAAGCTTTTAATGTCATCGCACACTGAATTAATCGGCGGAAATTTAATTGTAGGGTGCCGGTGTGTGTGGCACGATATTGCTCGCTACTCATCTTCCTCTAGTCCGACAAGCAGAAAGAAACGCGGTTCTATTTTTTTCTATTTTTTTTCACAAAGATTCAGACACGTCTCACACGTCGGTACGTCACTGGGTATAAAAACGTTACTGTCAATAAATAAATATATGCAAAAAGTGCGCATATAGAACTCTCTGTATAGCTATTGAGAGGAGTCGTTTATCTCCTATCGATAAAGTCTCGTCTTCTTACCGGAATCTCATATTAGTTGATATCTATAAATTGTCCATGTATCTTTATACGCATTGTCAAGTATTTCACATGTTTATATCTGACAATGAGAAGCGGAAGAACATAAATTCAAAAGCACCTTTTTTATGACATATGTCTAAAAAGATTTTTCATTTTATATATATTATGAATAAACATGTTCTAGATGGATCAAATAAATAAGTTTTAATAAATTCCGCTATAGAAAGAAACTGTATTTTCAACAAATTTTTTGGTGTTATATAAACAAGCTTTATTAAAAAAAATTCCAATTTTTAGTCGTGTGGAATGACAATAAATTTTTTATTGTACCATTAACTTGTATTTTTTTTCTCAGTGATATCTAACCTTCATTGAATTTATTTTATTCCATAACTATCAGCTTGTTTTTCCGATTGCAATGATATATAGAACCGAATTTTATTTTAAACTTGCTCTTTTCTGCTTCTCAGGTGTGAAGATTCTATCTCGAGTAGAGTATTGTTTCGAGTAAAATCTTTCGCGACAACATTAGGAGAAATCAATTATGTCAACATAAGAGAAATCGATTCGGAAGCTCTTTCTCATGGTGCTTTGAACGCCATGGTGCTTGAAATCATGAACAATTTCGCTCTTGAAACGCCTGTTCGGGAGTGAGTTTCAATAGTGTTCCGCAGTGGAATAGTACTTAGCCCGGAGATTAGCCGAGTTTCAGAGCTCACTTGCAATGGCACCAACTATCTCGTTTCTTCGGTCGCCGGGCGTGTGCACGCTTGCTGCGCACTGGCGTTTCTCCGACGACGAAGCGGGAAGGAAACTCACGGTGTTATCGTCAATTCGCGCAATATATTTCGGCACACGTTCCCTTAGGGCTGCTTAGACTTATCTCATGATGAGTTTGTCTTGTAGATAAGCGTATAGCTTAACAAATCGGCTGTGGGGGTATATCCTATCCTAGACGCGAAATTAACTAGCTGCATGCACTTCCACGATTTGTCGAGAGTCGGACAAACGTCGTCATGTAATATATTATTATTAGGCTATTGTAGAGTTTACAACTCTCGGTGTTTGTCTTTAGCTAAGTGTTTATAGAGGATAAAACATGAGGACAAAGCCGCGAATGATAGCGGAATAAATACCGGAACGATTTACGACGACCATATAAGACGTTAACAGTACACTTCTCTTATTCAGATTAGAGATAAAATCTTTACGGAAAAATATTGAAAAAAGCCATCACTTTCTCTGCTATTTCTTAATTGTCAATATTCTGATAATTAAATCTAAAATTTAGATTCTATTAAAGTTCCATTTAAATTAATAATAATTTTTGCCTAATATGTGATAAACTAGAAAAATTATTATATTCTATAATAAAGAGAAAAAATGGACTTAGAACTTTACGTGAATAATTGATTTGATCAGAAAATATGACAGTTAGAAATTTGTACATAGTGAATTTGTTTCTTTTCAATAAAAAATATCTTTTGCATGACGATGTATAGCAAATAATAGAAATCTTTTTGTGTATTATATTTTAAATGGATATGGAGAATTAAATTCCCAATCCTTTCTATTTCCTTCCTTATATATAGTCAATATAGTAATGAATTGCGCGTTTCTTTTTTCGTTCGCTCGTGCCGTTTGTTACAATCTAAACCGGAGCTTAAGTAAGTTAAATAACCAATTGCAGCTGCAAAATCGATAATAATTCAAAGTCTTATATAGTGAAATCGAATTGGAAATGAAGCTGGAACGTGAACGACTTTCGCGATGTAATATAGAAATGTACTTTTGAAACAATACAATTAGTTTCTTTTGTTTATTCAGAAGCTGTGATATTATTGCGAATTTTACTTTAAAATATAGTGACGAAGATTTCATTTTTTCTTTATTAAATTCGCGATTGTATAACGGCAGTCTTTTTTACAGGTAGACACGCGTCAAAAATTTCATGAAGACTCATTAATATAAATATGTAGACATTATATAGACATTGAAAAATATACATTACCGACATTGAAGAAGTATTTTACACAAAATATACGAAAACGTTAAATCGCTCTGATATGTATTTAATCTTATACAAAATAATGTTCTATTTGTTCCGTGCCATGCATTTTATCACATCGCACATTACGAGAAATTACATCTTGTAATTTTCAAATTAACAGCATCCACTATTTCTTTTCATTCATCGTAATTATTCTCATTTGCTGAGTAACGAAAGCGTGTCTCACGTAGCTGCAGAATTACACGTACGTTAAACGCACGTTTCACGGTGCATCATTACGACAGATCCAGTTTCCACGGCATGTTCTCACATTAATATTCCGTGCATTTACGTCGCTCGCACACAACCCGGCGCGGCGCTTTCTTCGCTTCTCGAAGAGCTGAAATACTGCCGTGTTGGTTATACTTTGCGAAACGATTCTCGAAATGACGGCGATCTAAGTTATGGCATTTCCACAAGCGCGGGCAGGCCAAAGAAACTGCATGTTCGCTACATTTGTTCGCGTATCCTAAAAGAATTTTATTTTGATCGTGTTTTGATCTTATTGTTAGATGTATCTTGTTGCTTGATTAAAATTTTCTACTAAAAAGATATATACTAATGATAATATTAACGATTACAAGAAACAATTCAAATTTTCAAGATTTGTTTTACGCGCGTCTGAAAGTTGCCGTTTTTATCATTTATGATTATTTCAACGTGGAATATTTCATTACCTTATTACAAAATTTTTAATTAAATTGTCATTTTTTATTTAGTCCACTTTTTATTTGGATAATTTATCGCAAAAATAAAACTGCAATTGTCCGACAATTCAAAACGTCGTTATACATCCTGTTTTTTATTATGTACAATATAACTTATGGGTATGCAATATATCGATTTGTTCGCTCTGTTCGTCGCGCACGCGATAAATTTTTGACAAACGCAAAAATTGTTTTATCCGATAATCTAGATCGATTTACGTATAACGCCTGGCCCATTTTCATCTATGGTTCTACATTATAAACGCTCCGCAATTTCGTGTCACGAATGCTAAACAAACACGTCGATGCGACAAGTGCGTTTAATCCATACAAATTTAGTGGAAAATTAAATAGTAAAAAACATGTTTCGCATTCTTGTTTTATATGTGACAACAAAGCAATTGTTGCTTTTACCTTTATGGTTGCAGATTAATCGAAAAATTTGAAATTCATCAATTTGTAAAACGGTTCTAAGTTAACATTTACTCAATTAGATTTATGTTGTGTTCCTCATTTGTTATAGGTTTTTAAATTACAAAATCGCCACTTTTTAAGTTATAATTTTGTTCCTTGTTGCAATAAATTATAGTTTTAGATAAATAAAAAATTGCTTTCTTGTAATTTTACTTAATAGAAATATGTTCCATCATTTCTGAAAAATGACAATTGCCGAATTGTTTCATTTTTAAAATAAGAATGTGATATAATAAATTCACATAACAAAAATTTAGCGCACAATCTATAACAATTTTGAATATCGCGAGATAAAAATACATGCCAAAAATAATATTTTGTTTAAGAATTATATAAAATACGCTACTTAGATTGTTTCTGATGAATATCGACTCTCAAATAAATGGATATTAATTCCTTCTGAATTGTTCATGAATAAGATAAAAATAATCACATGAAGAGACAATTGCAATTTACGGAGATATAACCCGTCTCTTTTTTTAACTAAATAAAAAAATATGTCATCTTTGATGCTCTGTGACGAGTTAATAAACTCTCCTGTAATTGCATTTTCAACGAAACAAAGTTTGATAATGATATTATGCGCGGTATTAAACTTAGGATTAGACTGATATAACAATTGTTTCTATATATAGCTACACCCACATTTTCCTTGTCTTTTAGTACTTTATAAATATTAAAGAAAAATTCAAGCATTGATATAGATTTCGGATCAGTTCTACAAACGCTGAAGTTATTTGTACTAAGATTTATCGAATTCCTTATCGCAATTTGAATGGTTGCTGAAAGTGCTTAATTAAAATAATTTCTAAAGTTTATCACGTCCGCGAGGCATAGTTTATCAAGTTAAAGCATTTTCCAACATCCATTTTCTGTCAGGAAACTTCTTCTTGCTTCCACTGGAATCTCAAAGTTAGGAGCAAAAATGAGGTTCCGCAGTCAGTGTCAGAAATAATAAGGTATGATAGTCTTTCAACTCTTGAACTTTTTTCAACGTGTACACGTTTTTTTTAATATGTGAAAAAAGTTTTTCACAAGTATCTTTAAAATTTTATATTGCTTACTTCTAATTGCTTGTTTCAAATTACTCGCCAATCAATGTATTATAAATATCTGAAAAGCAAGAAAGACACACAATTAAATAATAAAAATGACAATAATTTGTAATTTTGGTTATTTTTGAAACTTATTTTAATGTTACTTTTAAGGTTTTGAGAGAGTTTAATATAACAAAAAGAAATAATTTCAAAACTAGTTAATCTTGAACAGAAAGTAAAAGATGTTCAAGAATGTCAATAGCAATTTCTTTATCGTTAGACATTTTTCAAGTGATCGTCCAATAAATTTACGTAGTAATTTTGTTTTCCAACTGGCCACAGCTGCGGAAAAGATCAAGATAAATAAGTTGATATTATGCACTAATTGTCCGAGACGCTAAGCAATTAGGCATCCCGAGTAGAAAGTTTAAGTAGTTAAAACCAATCTGTGACCAGCCGCGGCTTCGAAAAATTCAAGAGATTTTTAAGAAAGGAAGGCTATATCCCCAAGGGCACCAAGGTTTTAACCTCGACGAAATAGGCTGCGGGAGAACCTGCCAAAAGAGGGTCTCGCGATCTGTAAATCCTTGGTTAAGCCAGGGACGTGCTAAACGCGATTGGTCGGAAATAAGGGCGAGCAGCTCAGTGAAATTTGCATAGCCGATGCAGATTTGCATACTCATATTACATGATCTATTTAAAGATATAACATAGATGGCTTAAATATTCCAGATGACAAATATGCACGTGAAAGAAAAGCTCGTATAAATTTCGAATTAACTATCAAAACAACTATCGTGAAACAAATCCGGTAATTTTGTTTTTATTGTTTATTTAATTGCACTTTAAAGCTACTCCATGACTGATATTAATAACTTCAAAATTATTAATACTATTCTACAGTTTTGTCAAGAAATTGTTGTTTGAGTAAATAATTGTTTGCTAAAATGTTTCTTTTACAAATATAAATACTATCCGCATTATTTTTATAAATAAATTATTATTATTAAGTAAAACGATACTGTGTTTCGAAGTCACATAAATCGGAGCGTATCGAGAAAAGTTTCGAATTCTTCTTGCTTGTGATCTTAATGCGTTTTCGCTACACACCATGTAAAATCGGGGTAGAAGTGCGCTTTCTATGCGAATGCCGAGCGTGCCGCAATTCGATTTCGCACACGACGTGATGCAATTCGCAAGTGGAAGAAAGTCAGCTAATGGGGCCGGAACGACGACGACGACGACGACGACGATGGGAAGGAGTCGCACAGTTTCTATCTACTCTCACCCTCAATTCGCTTCGTCGTCGTTCCCGGTGTAGTAGCAAACGCGGGCGCGCGAATGACGCATAGCGTCAAAGATGCGCCACAGGCCGCAAACTGGATTTGTTCGAACGGGAAATGTGCAGCATTTGTGCAGCGAGCTCCGGTTAGCGCCGCGTTACCGTTTATTATGGCGGGTCACGTACCTACCGCGAAAAGTTTCCCGGGTTCGTCGCTTTACATTGAATTAACTGTCCGCGCGCCGCGCCGTAATTCATCACTATCACCGCAATGGCGTCAAAACATCGCGAACAAGATAAATGAACGATTAAGATAGGAACGCGCTATTATCGCGTCACGCGAACTTGTGCGCGCGCTTAATCATATAAATAATAGTGGCAGTAAAGTCGCCATTGATTGGCAAATTTTTATCAATTATACAAGCATTCGTGATTTTGATACTGAAAAGAAATATATTTACTGTAAGGTAGTCATATATTCATTAAAGATTTATAAGATAATTGCTCTGTGATTTCATAAATGTTTTATAGAAAAACATATTTATTGCGTAATACGAAATGTTCAATACAATTGGATTAACATGACATGTTGCTATTTTTTCGTTTTATTATATATAGTAAGAAGCTATTGCGAATTAACAAAATGTCTCATGTTTCTAAATTAGTAGCTGTAACAGCAGACAATTTTAAAAAAAAAAAAAAAAAAAAAAAAAAATCAACTTTCTATAAATATTTATTTTTGCACTCTTCTGTTTTTAAACATGAATAAATGCAGCGCGAGAAGCAGAGAGGGTAAATGCCAAATGTATATTATTTATTGGTTAAAACACGTCGTCTTTCACGATCGGAAATTTCAGAAAATGCACCGTTGAAAATTGAAACGGTGCGTGAATCATTGTCTGTTCGTCGTACAGAGATAAATCGTCGACAGCACCTATTGCGTTTATGATACAGAACACTCATAAATGCGCTACGTGTTAGACAGTATTGCTTTCAGCGCTGGAAACGGAAATGCCGGTTACGCCGCGAAAATTCGCCTTGGAAAATGACGATACATCAAGCGCGAACAGTTATTCAACCCTTTCCCCAAGGTAATCGGCTACGTCAAGTAACAGCTGTGCAGCGAGTTTGTGAACAATTTTCGCACCCTTGTAATAAAAATTTTAACGTTGCCTTGCCTTCGAATGGTGTTAATCAAAAAGAAGTTAATAGTGCAGAAGCTAAAATAAGAGCCACGCAACTATAGCATGATCAATGATGGGAAATAAAGCGGCGCAAAGTCTTCATTTATGAAAACGTACAATCAACACATCGAGAATTGACGTAACAATTTGTATTGTGTTACGAGGTTGCATTAAATATCTCAAATTGGCGATGCAACGTCGTTCTCCGGCCGTTCGTGTATCTTGCACTCGGAAAAGTTATATCGCGAAACAGAAAACTAATTTATATTATATTGTTACGGTATAAATTGATTCGCGGAAAGTAAATCCCGAAACTTCGTTCGCCCCGTACCCATCAGGTTCTCGCACGTGATCTGTGTGTATCACAGCTTTTCCACCGACGTGCGACGCGACGGCGGGCCAGCTTATTCCCACTTCCGAAGGGGCTGCGAACGCGTGACCCGTCGCCGTCGCATGGAACCCATTCTTTGACGGATATGAGAAAACGAGCTCTCTCCGAACCCGCCAATATAATAGCTGTACGCGCGGAAATGAAAAGCGAGAATTATTAATCGTGCGGCGAGCAGGGAGAAAAACGCGAGCGAATGTAGAACGCACGCTGCGGATTCTTTCGATCGCGTCAGCGATACGCTTTGCGATGCGACACGTGCAGGCTAATAATAATAAAATAAAATGGCTTGGTAATAAAGGATTAATTTTATGAGCGAACGTAATATCGTGCGCGCGCAAGATGGTTAAAAGTGATCTTTATCTCCCGCTAGGGGAGAGAAGGGAGAGTTTTTATTAATCCTTCTTTCTCTCTTTTCTCGTCAAGATATCTCTTCTTACGAGATTTACCAAGCGCGCGGAGACATCGAAAGATCGGTCACTAACAAAATTACATGTGGCATCTGCTTCCGACTCGATCGTCGACGATTGCTCTCGATAACTTTTTCGAAGAAAGTTTCCGCACTTACGGGCGAGTTTATACTTCCGTAAATCAGTTCTCCGCACCGGGGATAAAGTTTACGCTCCGTCGTGTAGTAGCGGTGCGATTTTAAGCTCGTCGAGAAAAATTGTAGCGATTTTGTAACTGCGTTTCTATAGAAGACTTTTAAGTTTCAATGAGCTTTTTATTCAACGGACATCCCGGAGTATTAAACTGAGTATTTTCAAAGTGTGTAAGTTTAGTACAAATCATTAAAGTTCAATTGATATAAGTTTTTGAGCACAATTTTTCGACAGAAATACTTTGTAAATTGATTTCCTTTATCTAAATAATGTTAATTTTAATCATGAGTGACACATGCGCAGTGTGAATCTTAATATACTCTCTCTCTATATTTATAAAATATATATTAAATATATTCCAAAGATTTTTTTTTTTTTTTTTTTTTTTTACGCAAATATTATACTTTCGATAATTCGTTTATCAATAATTACTTTTATGCAAACAATTCTCATGTGATTTTTTCGTACCAAAAATTTTCTCTGCATTTTAATTGTTATAAGTTCCCTCAATGTTAAGCGTAAAGCGGATTACTCAAAAGGTTTAATAAGTAGTGAATTTTACATTAATTTCCGGTAGATTTTTCTGCGTAAAACTTTAATCAAGATATAATTATCAAGTTATTTACTCTATCGGATATTAAATGGTAATAGAGAGACTAATATTGATCTTAGCGATCAGCTTCGGGAAACATTATTTTATATATCCACAAAAATATTATACACGCAGAGGGAAAATACGTTTCTCGTTGTTGTCTGTGATTGATTAAATTTCGCGCTTTATTAAGTGCAAACATTTCGTAAAATGTCAGAAAGGAAATATAGACTTATTTCTACTTTGACGTTTTTCTAATGTCTTTGTTATTTTATGATGTGTAGTTAGTTTTTCGTTATATTGATTAGCATTAAAAATAAAATTGACGCTGCTTTATTATTCATTTATTGTGGTCACAAGGTAAAATTATGATAGCTGCGTTACGCAGATTTGATCTCAATAAAACGATATCAAAGTGTATTGCAAATCATGATGATAATGAATCAATTAAGTACTGCTCGCAACATATACCACGGGCTCCATGCAAAATTGTAAAAAAATGCATTCGAGCATTTGATATCAATTGGACGAATGTACTCGTAGCGCGGAATTTATTCATCTTAAGTAAATAAATAATCGTGATTTCCCGATCTAAACTGAGATCGCAGAACCTGTGCGGTTTTATCGACTGACCGATGCACGTGATATGTTGCAACCTGTTGCGCTTGATGGACAGTCTTGAGCAATCCATTATCCGGTGTTTTCCTAATCATTATTTAAATTAAGTGCGCAAGAAACGCGTATACATATTAATGGAAAATTAAATTGAAGTTACGTCTCTCCATGTTATAACTTGTTGTGACATGGATTCGTGACTTTTTAAAAAGCCTGGATATATTATATACATACGATCTATAAAAGTTCATCTTTAATTCAATAATGCATGTAATTATTATTTACAACTTCTATGTCGACTTGTTGTATTATTGATTCATTATTGAAAATTATTTACGTATTATAATATATTTTCAGAGATAGATAGCAGTTTTTTTCTTTAAAATAAATTGATTATTGACACAATGTACAGGGCACACATTGTGTCTTAAATGCGCGCGCTTCGTGTATTTTTCATTCAATTATTGAGACGCTGGCACTAATTAGCGCAATCGGTAACGCAATGCTACAGAACACGTAAATTCAATTCCATTCTCGTTAAGCCGAAGTTATATCGCGGCGTGAGAAAAACAGTCGTCCGTTTATCAATTTCGCGGGCCGAACAATGCGCATTAGTTTACGAGTTCGCCGAGTGTGCCATTTGTATGCGCGTGCATAATAATTATCGTGCCGCGAATCTTCTGACTGCGGTAAAGTTACGCGTTTCACCTCGTTACGCCGCAGTTTCTGCATTCAAGTCCGCAGTCCGCGTTGTGCAACCACGACAAAAGAATGCTCGCGTCTCAAAAATTGCGCGTGTGTCTACCTAGAAATGAACTATGCGAGGGTGGAGAGAGAGAAAGAGAGAGAGAGTAACCGCTGCAATTTGTAATCCGAGAGAATTTTGCAATATTAATATAATACTACAAAATGGCGCGGTTAAAGAAAAATGCTCGCTGCCAGGAATTTACGTCGCATTATGTCGCGAGTTCGTATTTCACACCCGGGATACGTTTGTTTCTCGAAAGATATCACGCTGTCAGCGGGTATCGAACACAAATTTCCCCGCGGAGCCTCATACGTTGCTTCCGCAGCATATCTTTCTGTTTCGCATGCAAATTTCATCACATGATCCGTGACACGCCGCGCACTTTATCACGCGCCGCGCTGCAGACGCGCCGAAGATGCGCCATCATGAATTTCCAACTGCGCGAAATGGACAAACGATTTATATCGCTATCGACATGTGTCCTCGCCGTATAGCTAAGCCGCCGAAATTAATGGGTCGGAGAGAGATCAGTTCGCGAACTTGTTCATAATTGCAACTGTCATAGATTTCACGTGAAATTGGCATGATTGAAAACGTTGTGCGAAATTTATCGCGCTCATCAGAACTCTAAATCCGGAATCGCAGGTATTTTCATCGATAATTTATATAGAATCCTTAAAGTCTCATTAATCTGACAATATATACGTATGACATATTTTTTTTCTTTTAAATTGAAAGAAATTAATATTTTCACGGGCAGTAGTTTGTTATAAATTTTGAAGTTATTGGATTAGATTAGAAACGTTTCAAATAGCATTTTATTTCAAATGTCATGTTTGACGTTAAATTTATTATGAAGAAATCTATAATCTCTATCTTTCTCTTTCCATTGAAATTACCTCTGCACTAGATAGTTGAATTATCTATACTAAAATTAATCAATAATATCGTAACAATATTTTAAACTTGCATAGCTAATAATAATCATCATGTAACGAAATATTTCTTTACTCTGCTCGAAGCATTATCAAATATATTATATAACATGTATCTGCGAGAAAACAGAAACTCTCACAAGACTTTGTAATCGATACGCCAAAGTCGTCACTAGTAGTTCGAGTTTAACACGCGCGCAAGAGAGCAGCTATCAATCAGAGCAATCATCACGAAATGGCGGCGGCAGTAGGATCAATCGTTACTGCCGATAGAACAACTCTGCACCATGTTACTACCCTCTCGATTCCACTTAGCGTTGACTATCGCGTTGCAATCGATTCGAACACGGCTTCCGTTCACAAAGCAACACATCCGCTGTTGCTGGCGCGAGCACGCGATTTCAAGTTGACACGGCAGGCACGAAAATATGTATACGTACGGCCACCAAAAATATTTTTCTACTCTTTATATACTTTGCATGTTTCTATTCCTGACTAATAGAAATGCTTAGTATAAAACAAGTTGGAAATATGTCGTGAAGATAAAATTGCAGAAAAAAATATTTTCCTCTAAATAATGTTTATCTGAATAAATGCACTTTTCTTTATTATTTATACGTTACGTTTCAGGCCCATTTATTCGTGATCGTCGATGTGTGCAATCGAACTGCGTTTGGTTTGCGTTTATATTGGACAGTGCCCGATATTCTCGCGCGAGAAATGTGTGTCATTAAAGTCGACGGGCTTTACACACGAAAACGCGCGTTTCCGTCGAAAGCATCTCTATACATATGTAATCGAACCAAATTTCGCATCGAGCGAGCTGATACGCATTTAACGGTCTTTTGGACATCCAATTATTCAGTGTTTGTCAAGAACAATACGATACTGTAACCCAATTTATATATGAATAACAAATCAGTGTATAATTTAAATTATAATGCCGCGTAACTAATAAACGGCCCAATCGTATCGGAATAATTGCTTTAGTTCCTTAGTTGGTTAATTCGATTTTAATGTGCTATCTAATATTTCTTTAAGCGTAAACTTTACAAAATTTTACTTCAAACGATGCGCATTTAGAAATGTAGATATATATAAAATTAATTTAACAATCGGACCAAAGCTTATTCTGTATCAAAGAATATGACTAGATAAAAGAAAAATTTGTAATGTATATGTACATTTCCGGCATTTTTAGAATAAAACTCTTTTTAAAAAGAATATAATATTAAATGCATTCATTTATATAATACAGATTGTATGATTCGGGTATTACCTGCTACCATCGTAGAGTGAAACATAATGGAATTAAAAGCAATACTCTTAAAAATTTTTGAATTTCTGCAATATATCCATAATAACAAATAGATCTAAGTATTAATATCTATTATAATCTCTTATATCAAATATGTAGTTTATTAAAAGTCCGTACAGCGGTGTATTTCGCGACAACGACGAGTTCGGCTTGTACTTGCTATTTGACACATCAAATTGACAAAATAGCCTTTGGGATTGCTAAAGTTAATGGGTTAAACGTCGATAAATGTAACCTCAGCAGTGTCGATATTTTTTACGAATTTTCTCAAAGCGGTTTATAATGAAAACGGACCGACGTTGACATCTCCGTCGCCGTCGTCGTTCCACTTTTATTATTACATACAATGATATTACTCGCGGTTTCATTCACTATAGACCGCTGTCACCCTACAGATATCCCTGATATTATACACCTTTTGATATTGCTGTAACCCCAACGATTCGACTAAATGCGGTCCGCCCGTTTCTATCACGACACGCTACAATGAACGGCTCTCTCTCTCTCTCTCTCTCTCTCTCTCTCTCTCTCTCTCTCTCTCTCACTCTCTCTCTCTCTCTCTCTCTCTCTCTCTCTCTCTCTCTCTCTCTCTCTCTCTCCCCCGTTTATATCCCTGTTTTATTATTTTTCGGGCAACTTTTTCATTTCTGCGTCATTCACGCCGTCGCCAAATGTGACCGACCATTGTATGGCCTCCCTACCGCAAGAAAATGTCAAGATTCTTTATATGGCGAGCTAACGTCTTACAAAAACGTGACCACATTGTATAGCTTACAATTAGTCGTTTACTGGACCTCTCGTGGAAAATGAAAGAAAAAAGAACAACCGCGAAAGGAGGTCGCACGTGCCGTGAAATTCCACGTTTGTGTGCGACCGATTATTGATGTTTTCCGCTGACTGACAAACTTTTTATAATCTCATACAATTAATGTTAGGAAAAGTCTTATACGCGCGTCGAAGAAAATTATAGGGAGGCTGATGAAAGCGATGAAACGTCGTCACGGGTTTTTTTTTTAAATCGTTAAACAATCGTCAGGTCTTTGTGGTGGACGTTTCGAAAGACGTTGCAATTGCTTTCGACACGAACATGCAGTTCGGACATCGATGACCGAATTTTCCCCCACGTGTGATTGCAAATGACAAGTCGCTCAGGAACGACCGATACTTTTCGCTTAATACAAATTGGCAGCCGTATATAGTTTCGCGATGAAAAGCGGTTGTGCCGTCGTAATCAATAGAACACGTGTAACCTAACACAATCGGCTACCGTCAATTTCGGGGCGCACAGTTATCGTTCGCGTAGATATCCACGGGTTTCACAACAGTTATGACACTTTTATTTTTTTCGGCAAGAGTCGACTATTTGGACACTATGTAACGTATCGATCGGTGAATATGGTACAACTGAAGGGTTGAAATGAGAGAACTTGACGAAAAATAAAATTTTCTATTTTGAGACAGAGAATCTATTACGATTCTTTCGTTTTTCCATGCGATGACAATCTAATATTGTTTTAAAAAAAATTGAAAATAGTCGATAAACAAGAATAGAGAAATGGAATTCTGATCAAAATATTTAAAAAAGAAAATGCACATTGTTCAATTTCTTCCGATATTGAGTCATGAGTATCTCAACCGTGTTCTATTTCGTGGTAAAAACGTGTAGCAGAACAGGCATTTAATATCTCTTATTGAATCTTGAAATAAAAAATCTAATCTTTATCTGAAACTGGAAATACGAAATAGTTTTTCAATCTTTTTCGGAAAGTACTTATAAAATGTGAGTTTTAGGTTTTTAATTTTTATAAATATGGTAAAGTTACAGACAGAATACTTCTGTATAAATTATTTTAACGTATATATAGCTTTACATTTTAATCGTGCGATCGTTATTTATGGACGAAATTACGATTCGCGGTATCGCGATACTGTCGGGATTTGTAGATTTATCATACCGTATCCGACCGCTGACGACTTTCGTGCGCCAGTATTCTTGACTCTAACTCCGAAATTGCACTTGCAGTCGTGTTTCTCAGAAATTACACATTCGCCCAGCGCGACGATTGTTTGACTTCGTCTGGAGTATATTTGTTCTTCTAAAACTCAATATGCGTCCACGCAGTGTCCGCTATCAAATACAAATACATATGAACTCCCACTTGAACAATGATGAAATATCTGGTAAACGCGTGTCACCGGAAAGCACTTTACGCGGCCGTCTTTGTGACCGAGTGACCTTCGCGAAGTGTATTATTCCGCTTTCTCTTTGTACACGCTAAAATTAATGATACCGGCAAAGTGTAGCGGCAAGCGCATAAATGCGTTTTACCACGCCGCGTATAATAAACTGCATCCGTACAATATGCTTTTTACAGCTACTTCGTTCTCGACACAACAATGATAACATATTCCTTAGGCATCTAACAAGTCAAATTTAATTTTTATTCTTTGCAGTTAGAAAAAGCGTGATATTCTCGGTATTTTTTAATAAATGCAGAAATCCTTTACTATAGCTACAGTTTTAGAAATTATTTTAAAAATCAAAAATAATAATATTAGGAAATAGACAATTTGCATTATGTATCTGTCTGCTAAAATATAGCTTTATAATTAGATATATATATAGAAAAAGAAATATACATAAAATAAATAAAAGGATTTTGCTCGTGTATCTTAAATCTTACATAAGGAAACGGATAAATTATGAACAAAGTTAAATTGCGTTAGAAGTCAATTGCACGAAAGCGTCATTTGTATTATTTTATCTTGCGCTACACGACGTAACCTGCAATCTCGCGTTACTGTACGGTACGTTGAAGCATCGCACTGTGAAGGATCGATAGTGCGCGCGTCACAGCCATGATCAAGCACGGCCATTTAGACGGCCATTAACCCGATTTTCGCGCTACGTTTCGCTACTTATTCCTGGTAGACAATGCCAAAATGTTTCCCGGATAACCGTTGGAAGTGAAGAAAACCTGCAGCGCGACCTGGTTACCTGCGATGTTACCTGCACCGCAATGGAGTTATAAACGATGATCTGGTTAGCGTTCATCCGACAACCGGCTCGTTTGTAGAGGCAAAAAGAATATATAGCCCTTCCTACTCGTAGTTCTTTAGTCTTTTTTTTATTATATACCGACTTTCTGCATGGCACATTCGTTGAAAATTAGAAGATTGTAATACTTAGAACAGGTATTCATACTCTTGCGGTACATAATGACAAAGTTGTTAAATGCATTTGTGACAGATTTAAATTTACATAATTAATTTTGCATTTTAATTGTTATGACAATGCGCGTTGTAACATGGCGACGAATGGAACTAATTCATGTCAATATTAACGTTTACAAACAATTATATTAAACTTTTTTAACAAATTTACGTAATTTGATTTTTTATACGTGAAATAATTTTGTTTTTTTATAAAACAATATTATTTTATAACTGAAAAAATATTTAACATGTAAAGTACTAACAAAATTTTATTTTTTACTACGTGAAAAATTATTTGTTAATATCCTCTCTGAATCTGTAAATTTACAAAATAATTTATGAATTAATAATCAATATTGCAACTATTGTAAAAAGTTGGGTTTTGAAGCTAATATTTCGCGAGTTTAACCGTGCTGCACTATCCGACATTTATCTGGGAAATTCAGAAGTTCCTTACCCAACAGTTAATCCGGTCATCCAACGAGTAGGTACGTCGCTCTCGTGAAATATCGGCTGAGAGTTGATAATAGTTATGTCGTTTGTTTGTCTCATCAATCCAAACGGAAACTCAATGTTTTTGGTAGTTATACGAAAGATTGATTTGTCCCTTAGTATATTTGCTCCTGAGAGTTTTTAATATATTTTTTGGCATTTTAATTTAACTGGACATTAAAATACATCTCTCTTAATTTTAGATTGGCAATAAAATGCCGCAGTTTGCTGCAATGTAGAAAAATATTTGTTCCTTATTTTTAGCTGCAGACAAATAAAAGATAAAGATTACGAAATAATAATAAGAATAAATGCTACAGAGAGATGAACGATATATAATAAATGATCTACGTTGCTATAAAATACATTTATCCTGTACAAAAAAAGGTAGATTAATTAATATCTGAGAGCTTTTGTAAGACTTTCTACTATTGTGAAAATATTTATGGTTAGTACGATAGTTGTATAACTGTTGAACAAAGTAAAACTGGATTCACTGATGTGGTAATGGCAATTAGATTTCTATCCAGGTTAAAACGCTTGACTGCTGCTAAGTTATATATCAGATTAGCTGCAAGACGTTCATCTCTGCGTCTTTCTTCCATCTGATGTTGATGAATGGAGGAGTGCGGAAGAAAAATTACACTTAACTTTAATAACACGAGACGCCTTTCCTTTTCTCTACGCCGTACAATTAATATAAAAAATTCACTAGACATTTTGTCAGATAGAACTTTTATTGTAGAGCTAATAAAGTGCTAAAATAAAGCATTTAATAGTGTCAAAATATAACAACGACAGTAATTAACATCTTAATATATTTTAATTAATTATTAATTAATCATCATCATATGTGTGTGTGTAGTGTAGTGTTTCAATCTCTCAAATTTTGAAAATTTTTATACATTAGGCATTGCTCCATTATAATATCGCGTTGCAATAATACGTAAGGTTCTCTCTACTCAATTATTACACCCTATCGCTTTATTAAAGCTGACAGTTTACATAAAAGTTACGAGCATCAAGCATGCCCGAGTGAAGCAGGGCAAACAATCTTTTCGTAGAACGTAACAGTAAGATTTCGACCAATCGCGTTGCTCGATTCGGTCGTCTGTAACCATAGAAGTAAGAATCGAGCAACACGATTGGTCGAAACCTTACTGTTACGTTCTACGAAAATGTGTGTGCCCTGCTTGATACTTCGCAGGAACATGGAACATTGGCGCATCCTCGCGTTCGCGGAGGTATATAAACGAAGCTATAAAGTGGTTTATAACCCGTCAAAATTACGCACCCTTGCTAGAGCGTATATATATATATATTCCCCGTTATATATATCTATATATTCACCGTCTACCATAATCCATCTAGCTATGAGCATAGATTTCCTACTTGGAGATTAAGGTCACCTTTCCCAAACTAATCCCTTGCGAATCGATACCTTCTAATATTTGCTTTAATCTGCGAAAGAGCGCGGAGTAGAAAAATAAAATTTTACTTTTCTTTTTACATAAAAAGCAAGCACAATAACTGATTTACATTGACTCTCGAGCGCGTGATAAAACTGTCTAAAGGTGACTAAAAATCTGCATAATAATAGCTAGGTATAGAACCAGATCTATAACCTGGCTTTGATATGGGAAATGCATCGTCCTCGTGTCTATACGCTTTGATCAGCTTCGCATAAAATAATATTACGAAAAACATAAAAAATATTGATAATGAAACAAAGTATAACGTATGAAAAATAGTTTTTGTTTGGCTGTATCTTTACCACATGATTTTTTAATATCTGATTCTTTTCAATAAAGATATCAAGAGAATTCTTAACTTTTCAATTTCTTCAACACTGTATATTTGTAATTAAAGCTTAAATTTTCAAAAAATTGATCTATAAATTTATAATTAACTGAAATGAAATGAATATAATCTTTGCCAGAAGTTTCTTATTTTTAATTGCAAATTTATCCGAGAATTCGATAAATGCCTCAATGTTTTAGTAAGCGAAAATTAATTCCAAATCGGTAATCCACTATTAGAATTATGGAATATACGATAGAAATAGATAATACAATTATATAATTTTGTTAAAATAATATATTAGTTTTGTTAGCGAGAAAATCGCTAATAAAATAACGGAATTCTATAGAGAGCGTAATTCTGCAGATAGAAGATTAACAGTTGCGTAGATTGCGAATGCATTAGAAACGCGACGTAGTAATACGCCGTAGTCGCAGTTTAAAAGTTAAAATGGATTTACGCTTTTGGAACGCTATTATAGAATAAAATTCTACATAATTCTGTTTTCTCGGGAAGGGACGTCAAGAGTTCCATTTGTCACAATTCGCGAGCGCTTTTTCTAACGGGCAAATTCGTTTTGCGAAAGTTTTTGGCGAGGAACAAAGTCGTCGTGGAATTCATGTAATTATACGCGCCAAGCGGCAAAATTGTAATTGTCAAGTACGATTTACTAGATGGGCGAGTATTTGCGGAGTCTCTGCGATTTAACAAGTTTTCCCTCTTTTCATAGTCGTCGACGATTTCATAATCGTCGTGGCGTAGTAATTATTCTTCGTTGCTCTAATCGATCATAGCAATATCATATTTGTGCCGAATGCAACAAAATAGGAATAAAGGTATTTTAATTAAGCATGACTCACGTACGCCCAGAAATTATGTTCCCTGCTTTATTAAAAGCCAGAAAAGATTCGAGCATTTCAACAAAAATTTTGGAAGCATAAACGAGAAAGTATCTTTTAAGAGATAAGAAGGCGTAAGCCTTCGTTTCGTGTTAAATTAAATTAAATGAATTCTTTTTTATGCCAACAGTTTAATTTTAATTTATTTATTAGGACCGGGAGATCTCTCTCTCTCTCTCTCTCTCTCTCTCGTGTACGGGTCTTTCGTATCACGTAACACAATTCGTGTAACATATGGACCAACGTGCAATCTACTATCTACTATATACAAAGCGAAAATTCATTTATAAAATCTCTTGAAAACTGTAGATCTCTCACCTAGTCGCTGTTACAAGCAGGCTACGAAACATTTATGAACTTACAGCGTAAGAATCGTATACGTTGTTTTTCAAAGAGTTCGCACTTCCGCTTTTAGAACAGCGATACGCTTTTACACAGGCGATCAGTTACCTGCTAAGCCAAATAATAAATAATAGATCTTGTTATTTCATACAGTAATAAAGCGATTCTAGATGTAATTTATAGCTCGAAAGCTGCTTAGGTATACGTATTTCGTATAAATAATATTATACCTTTGCCTGTGTATTTATCCGCAGATAATGTTCTAATATAACCGAATTTATATTTTAAATATTTTTATAAATTAATTGAATCTTACTGAATTTTAACACAACCTGAATAGAAAATTATTACATAAAGATTTTCGAAGTGTCTTTTTAAATGTCAGATACATTCTATTTAAACAACAATCATACGCGTGTGCGGGCTATTAAAAAATTGGCGAAAAAATAATGATAAGGTTTGTATAATTTACAAATACCTCGTTAAGAGGTTGACGCTATTTAGGGTTAAAAAGATTCATCAAGCAATTGGTCTCGCTATCTTTGTACGACGTGACAAAAACATAATCCTGCGAGAAGATCTGTGCTCATTTTCACCCTTTTAGCAATGAAGGGCGCTTAACAAGTATTAAGGGCTTTTGCGCTGAAGGCGAGAAGACGTGACAAATAATAAATTTTAAAAAGTACAAAGCAAACTGGGGATTCGTTACAGTAATGGAACAAACATACCGATAAGCAAAAACGAAAATGCCAAAGTTAAGACGCATTTTCTATTCGACGCGAACGGTGAGGCAGAGGTATGCAACGGAATCGGAAATCCGCGCGTCACGCGTTTCGCTAAAGTGACACGTGAATTTATAAAAGTCCGCCTTCGCGTATCGCAACGAAAGACCGACGATCCCTCATGTGCACGTACACAACAATGCGAGATTCCGCGAATCGCGAATCGTACACGGCAGCGTGTTCTCCGTGGCTTTGAATCACTTCTATACGACTCGACAATGCGAGTAGAATTGGAAATGCCAAATCCGCCTGCTCCCTAGGCTGTATATACGCGGATATGTACGGCTCTTGCTATATGTTTATATACACGCATTGTACATACACGCCGCACTTATACAGGGTGGTCCGCTTAACGGCGCATCGTCTCGTGAATAATTATATTTCAATATAGTTTTGACGCACCAGATCAACGGATATTCATCTCTCGATATTAAATGTTACATTTTATGGATACGATGCGGAAATTTTACCTACGATTTACATTATAACCCTCTTCCATGCTTTCTGCAAACAGAAGCAATCAGGCAGCGGAGAATACCACATATATATGTGGCAAGAATATGGAAATAATAAAATAGTCGTGTAAAGCTCGAAAAACCGAAATCAAATTGGCGAGCCTGTTCATGTATCTGTTCATATGCATATAGATTCGTGATATAATACCGCGATATAATACCGTGATATAATACCGGATATTTCGATTACGGCGGAGCGGGTTTGACGTTCGGCATGGCGCGAGGTAGAGGTATATCTTGCTGGGAGATCTGGATCAAGCAAGGCTTCTCGACTCGAGTAATTAGTAGGTAGTATTCACGTACATGTACGCACGCGTCGATTCACTCGAAATAACCCAAACTACTAAATCCAGGCTGTCACCGGCAATAGGTAAGAACGCACAAATCAAACACGCAGAAATCTCACGAGGAGTGAGCAGTCCATATTCTTTTATTCAAAATAAGCAGACTATTTTATATATAACTTCTAATTTATGTTCCACATAAATTTTCAGTAATTTTTCATGCGAAGCTTTGCTTTGCATAGTAAACATGTAGTTTCTTTCATAGATATCTCTATCTACAGTTAATGTTCTAATTGTCCCTGCATGTCTAATTATCGTAAAATTGACAAAGAAATCAAGAACTGGGGAAAATTTTATTGCTAATCTGTAATTGATTTTTTTTTCGATAATAATAAATCATGAATACCTCGTCTATCCGTTGTTTATTTCGTGGGATTAAGCTAGAGGCTGGATTGGTGTGATGTAACATAAGTATATTACATTCCACGCGTATATTTCGGTCGCAGAATACTATTTGGGGAATTTGACGAAATCGATACTGCGCGCGCGAATGAGCGGTGGATGAACAGACGTTATGCGCATGGATATTCACGTGCCCCTTTATTCACGCGAAATATGTACAGCTGCCACGGCCGTGTAGAATATGCGATCTCAAATTGAATCTATTCAAGTTCCGATATAAAAAGTACTGCATTCATTCGGCGTTATCTTAAATCAGTGAATCGACCGCGTGTGTTATGCCCTACAGATATTGTATGTTACACATATAGATATACGCGCGATAGAAACAATTAGTTACAACGCCATCCATCGGACACGGATAAGTGAGATAAATGAAGATTATCAATACGAACATTTTATAAAGAACTGTTACAAAAAAAAATTGCGGAAATGAACGCTACACGGAGGATTAAAATAGAAACACTCGTCTTGTCGTTACTTTAACGCGTTGCGAGATTTGTGACTACTCACGAAAAAGAAACGGATCCTTTGCTTGCAAAACTTACGATTACGCGCGGAAAGAAAAATCAAGCAGTTCTTATATGGAAGTGAGAGCGATGTAAACACGCGATTACGAAAGTACAAAAACACCCCTTTTTACCTGGCTCTCTAATTAAGCACGATTAATCCCGAAGGTTCAGCAGCGTTTCTCATCGTACATAATATCCCCTGATTTTCACGAGAGACTTAAAAGAACGACAATAATAACAATTTGAAAAAAATATATAAAGCTATTTTTATTACATAGATTGATATAAAAATTGTATTCCTTATATTATAATTTTGTTGATATCCAACAATAAGTGGGTTATTTTCTAAAACATTTCAATATACGTCTCTTAATTAAATTTGAAAACTCATAAAGATCAATAGCAATTGATTTAATTTATAACTGAATTATATTGATATAACTGGTTGAGTATTTTACAATTGTTGATAATGTAAGTTAGATGAGTTTTTTTACCATCAGTCATAAATTAAAAACATTTTAATAAAAATATTTTATATATACTATAAGGTACGTTATCAAATTGCATTAAAATATCATTTTTACTCCAATGAGAAATTTTAGTTTCATATTTTAGGCTTTCTAAATGCATTGCATATTTGACATTTTATATTTGTAAATTTCACAACGTTCGTTATTGTTATAATTGTATAAGCGGATTCGTTAATAATTCGCATGCCAGAATATTGTTTCATGATGGAAGCCTTCAGGCTCTTGTCTTTACCATTAAAAATCGATTCGATACACATTTATGGCGATATACTGATAATAGATTTTCTTCTTTTTAAATCTTTTTAAATATCGCGTAGAGAATCACAATCGTTTTACAATATTGTTTTACAAATGAGCGAAATGCGTTGTAGATAATAAATATTTCATTTTCTAGGATATTATAAGTCAGATCATTATAAATTGTTAAGATGTAGATTGCAAAAATCTATATGCTTTTCAAAACAAACGTTTTTAAGAATAAAAGTTATCCTTAAAGATATCAGTGTATACTTACAATTAGAAATTGCTCTTTCACCACTTTATTTCCATTTGATTATTAAATGAATTTAAATAAGATGACGAGATTTAACGAGCATAGAAAGCACGATGCCATTGAGAATTATCCCAGTTATTGTCCGCGACTCTATCGGCTTTTCTCATTTATAATATATCGTTACTCTTTAATTAATGACCCTTATAAAAATCTTACATTCTATATTTCATCACAGATCGTTAATACTACGTGAAGATTCAATAGTTCGTTTGGCTTTGCCGATATAGTAAAGCGTTTAGGCAAAATATTTAGCAAAGATTAAGAAACTAATATTTTTATTAATCAATATTAGTATATATATAAGAATAAATTTCTTCACAAATATTTTAAAAACAATGCCGCGAAAATGAGATGCTATAATTCAATTTTTAGAAAGTTAAAGGCGAAATGTTGATTATAAAATCATTCCTATATCTTTCAAAAAAATTAACGCATTTAACTGCAATATTGATTTCTATGTTGGCTAAAATTTAAATTAGGGCTTTTGTGACATAAATATTAAACGCGCGCGTAAATATTAAATGTATTGATTTTCGTTCAATTCAATTTCTTCGAAAGATATGAGCCTTAATGTTAAAACCGCATCGCGTTTTAAATTGTATTCTGCAAACCAATTCAAATATTTTCTAACAAACAAGATCGCGGTAATTAGCATACCAGTACGTTGTCTTATCAAAGCTCACGTATGCACGGAAGCACTAGCGCGGAAGTTTAAACATGCTTACTATGAATCTACGAACGCAAGCGTTGCTATATACGCATATAGATGAGTAAACGTGCGTTTTGGAGGCCCTAGTTTACTAGATTTCCCGTCAATCTGAATTAAAACGTTAGGTTTACGTAAGTAGCGGTATGCACAATTAATTAGTGGCCTCACAATCACGAGCCACTCAAAGAAGATATTCATCGTCGTCAGCTTTTGTTCCAAAATCCGAAGTAGGTTACGAAAATTGATGGCCGACGTAAGAATCGATGAAAAATCGACCTCGTTTGAAATTAATCGTTCCCTCCACGCAAATGTAATGCGAAGTTTTTGCGAAGAATTATCCAGCGACAGTTGTAATAGCGTTTCGATAACCTAGGAACATCTTGATTCATGTTGATGCTAATATGTGATAGTTAAACCTAAAGATGTGAGAAATTACTGAACAAATTTATTTATGGTTTTAGTTTATGTGTAAATTAATTTGGTGGACTATAATCGAAAAATAAGTGTAATTTATTTAAAGAATAAATTAGAGAATTCTTTTCGCGGATAAATTAAAAATTTTTTATCGTATATATCCAATAATCCAAAAATTTTTCTTGTAATTTTACTAAATTATATATTATTAAAATTAGTCAATTAATTGTGAACGTACGTACTAATTATCAGAATACGATGATCATGCGGGACTTTATATATATACAGATTGCTCTATTTTTCCCGGATATAGTTTTTTTTAATCGGATACTTTTTGAATCAAAATTTTATCCGATAAAGACAGATTAACTCTGTACAGAACAAAATAGATAATGCGCCGATATTTTGACGAATATCGATGAGCTCTACTTTGTGAATTTTGTGTGTGCGAGCGTATCCTCAAGCACATTAGCGTGACAAACAAGAAAAATAATGAGAAATAATTTCAAAATCAAATAATCACCGTAATCCTATCTAGCCCATTTATTTTAAGACAACGGATCTGTGAACTGTCCTGTTCAACTTTTGTATTATTCTTCTGCAAAATAATATTCTAATATTTTGCTTGATATATACACAAAACTATTATAATATCTAACATAATTTTTACAGATCAATTATCTTAATAAAAAAGTTGTGTACGACTCACCGATCGATGCGCAACAGCGGAATTATCTGCAACGTAGACTACGTTGATCTGTAACATACAAATATAATAATCCAAATTAAGTAATGTTTATAAAAAATAACTATTGAACGCGTTAAATTTTATATTTATCCACTAAGTAGATGCTTAATAAAATAATTACATAATTTTCGAGAAAAAGTTCTGAAGTATTTTCTTCTACAAAATTTCATAAATAAAAATCTTTGCCAATTCTCGTTTTTCGAATCATCTGAATAAACGATCCAATTAATGGAAAATGGACGGATACTTCCGCGTAAGATATAATAATACAATTATACTCACCCCAAAGTTGCTCCGCCGGTGCCCGATGCCTCTCCTAAGCCTCCTCCTCCTCTCAGGCTGTCCCAGTTGTCAGCTTCATAGGATTGACGCGATTCACTCTCCGTGTCGTTATCTTCAAATTCATTTGAATAAATTCATTCAATTAAAGAGGAATAGGTGATATTTTCGTATATAAAATAATATATAAAAATTAATTACACTTCAGGCAGTCAATTTGTCCAAGTTATCAATTTCGTAAAACTTCCTCGACACGATACTCGCGAGAACGCGAGTATATGGTCACGCGATACTTTGTACGGCACTCGCGAAGTTAATGCAACGCGACGTACCGGCTACGGTTCGTTCATTCAATTAAATCGGCGGCGATGAGTACATTAAGCTTCCCTGTCGTACCGAACTCTTCAAGGTACTAAGCACCTCCACCACTTAAAGATCGCGGAAAGGTTATCGTCGGCGAGAAGTCATGTGATTATCAGTGCAAAAACCCATCATTACTTTGATTTATTTAATTCGATGCTTTGTATATTATGCTTTGAGTAGCATTTTGTAGCTTATGTGTTTCCTGATCCTGATCCGAAATTAGAATAGAATGGGTGAGTCACACTTAAATCGTAAAATGCAAAACGCTGGAAAATATAGTTCGCAAGCAAATATCGTTAAAGGAATATACGTTGCTCGTAACTATCGCACGATAAAACGATAATTTATTGTTACAATAAAACGATGATTTATCGCGCAGTCTGCTTCGTCAAATACCTGTTGCCTTGATCTACTTACGAGTCGTTAATTGCCGGATTAATTAATTACGCGAATTTTTAATTGTTAATAATTGTTGGGAATAATCGGGTTTGTGTCTCAAGATGTAACGCGATGATACGCGAGAGAGATTCGCCTTATTACCTGGTTTCTCGACTGTCGGCGCATGAATGGCGGCAACCTATGATATTACGCAACAATACACAATATGCAAAGCATTACGTGCTAACTAGTTTATCGATAAAATATTTAACAAATTCTATAATAAATGGATGTTTAGTTTATTGTTTCTTATTTCAATTTAATTTCAATTTGATAGTGTGATATTGAATGATCTACCATCGCATAATTTACACTTTCGTTATTCGTTTATCTGTTAATGTAAATTTATTTTATCTTGATTATGTATTTATACGAAAATTATGTATTTTTACTAAAAAACATTTATTATCTTTTGAATTGATTTATTATTATGTCTTCATATCAAATTTCTAAGTCCCAGAAATATTAAATTATATGCTTTAAAAAATAATTTTTCTCGCACTATTTTCTCCCTAAATCAATAACATAAGAAATTGCATATCTTTTTTATTTATTAATGCCACTTAATTTTACTCCTCTCCAGAGGTAAAAATTTGTATAAAAATAGTAAAAACAAATTATATAATTTTCGTTTTTCGATATAATCGGAAGCTGTCGCGCGTACCTAATCGAAATATTCGTTTAACAGATTGCGACAATTTAAACCGGTTTCAGCTACTTCAAATCTACACCCTTCGCAAGTTTCGCCAGTTTATTAAAAAAAAAAAAAAACATCTCCGTAAAATTTTCCATCGGCGGATGAAGCGGAAGTCTAGTGCTCGCGAGAGAGATTCGAGATCGCTTTCCGATAACGCGCGCGCGAACCAAGCCGGTCGCGTCGGCAGATTTAAGACATCGATAATCGCTCGTCCGACTGCTGCGCGGCCGGTCGGACGATAAATCGATCGCTGCTCATAAATCTCGCGGCAACGTAAGTTTCGCCGCTGCGATTTACTATACGCCGTCGGCGAATTCCATCCGTTCGCGAAAGTTCACGTATATATATAGAATTAAATTCGCATCAACGGCCGCGACTTTTTCGCTGTATGCGCCATGCACCGGCGAGTTCTCTTTTCGGCGAAACTTTCGAATTCGTCTACCTATCGGCTTCCCTTTTTCGGTCGAGCGACGCGCGCCAGATGGCCGCCCGCTTCTTGCCGCGCTTTGGCATTTCGCGAATCCGTAATTACGGACGCGCGCGTGCTTCGACACACAACTAGACAGCTAGAGATAGGTATTATAGATAGGTATTGGCAGGCCATTCGATTCGAATTACTGTAAGGCATGTGTGTGACACGGTATTCAATATTTCTGCCAAGGCACCCGGTAACGCATATACTGTTCGTTTGCTATTTCTTCGTTTCTCTCTCTCTCTCTCTCTCTTTTTCTTTTTTTCTCTCTCATCCTCGCAATTATGCATTAAGATTATCCACTGCAATATGGCGATTATTTTTTACGACAGCAATATATCGAATCAGTTTGATTCATATTTTACGCATATATGTTTGTCATAATCAATTTTAAATATAAATGCAGTAAAATGTTATAGTAAATTGAAAACTATTATTGATAAAGCAATTATTTGTCATTAATTAAAAGAGTAAACAACATTACATTTATCCCGATTTAAACTTTCCCTACAATACACACGAATTTATACGCATGGATTAATCTGGCGCGCTCTATACTTCAATAAATTTCATTTCTACAATTATATTTCCATGCAAATTTATTTGAAATAACTCTTTACGAAAAATAATATAACCACCAACGAAAAATATCTAATCAAAATATTTTCTTTTACTGCAATTTTTTGCAAAGTAATGTAAAAATATACGTTACTTTCTAACGTTACTGCTCTAACGGAAGTTTTGAGATTTTAGTACTGTTATTTACGAGTCTCTCTCTTAGGATAAAATAGCTGCTGCAGGGCACAGAAAGTCGTTAATGTTTCACAAGAATTTTGCTGCAATTTTGCCACAGTATGTATAGTCATATGCACGCAATCATATGCCGGTCTCTGTTTCACCGCAGATTAAACAACGATCGTGTGAAAGATAGGCGCGCATTATATAATAGAAGAATCTGATCTTCCGGTCTAAATAGTTGTTGTTAATCTTCAAAAACCTATCCCCAAATTAACTTATTAAAAAGAAATTGTAACAAAATTACTTTCAGTTAAGTTTGGATATTGACTAAAAAAAAAAGCAAGAAAAAATGTTTAATAACGAAAACGATATTTTTCTATATTAAGCATTTCACTTAACAACATATTTTTTTCAATTTTTGTTCGATTATCTCTTTTAATTTGCAATTGTAATATATTTTGTAGAATTACAGTTCCATCATCCAATGAAAAATGTAGCATTCCGAATGCATATATGTCTGTTTCCGTGGGATTAAAATTTGCATACCGCTTTAAAGCTCTATCTCGCTGAAATTGAGCCACCACCACTGGGCAAAGTAAAGATTAACGTTAAATTTCCCAGCTAAATAATGGCGGGCTCACCGGTTTGCGGCCGTGATTTCCTGCCATGTAAGCATTGTCCACAATATGCGAAATTTTCCGTAAATGTTTTCCAACAACAGCGATTTTTCCTGGATTTCAATAAAGCGCTGGATATATGTTCGAATATTTGTAAGTCGGTTAACGCAGTCAAGATGTCGCGGTAAAATATTCAACGTATTCCGTCACCGTCTCGCGCGTTCTTAGATCCCTATATGGAATTTTTCTTTATATTGTGGCTTCTGGTCATCGGTGAAATTCCAAAGTACTTCGTCGCGGAATATTTCGTGTTCGGGCGAAGCGCCTTGTCGATGAATTTATTGATGATATATTGGTTGAAATTTTTTCGGTTATATATAATATTTCTATCCATTGTGCATTCTTTGTTACAATACTTGATCTCCACACGCTTATTTATATATCTTTAGATATAATTGTGTATTATCTATTTTCGTCAATCACAGAAGAAACTCATATTAATCTCTAAATATCTTTATAAATATATATATTGCTTTCAGTACTTAAAAAATTCAAGAATAATGTTTATATATATAATTTACAATAAAGTTTAAATATTAGATAAAAAATAAAATATTATTTTTGTTTAATATATATAAAAATGCAATAATTGTATGAAGTAAATAGAGCGCTGCTATAGTGCTTGTCACAGAAGAAATTGGTATTTTTAATTTAAATGCATTTATCTTGTGTAAGAATAGAACTTGTACAACATATTTTTTGTAACAAACTTTAGATATTAAGAAGCTGATGAGATAAACTTAATACTGTCGATAACACGAGAAAAAGATAATTGACACTAACTAATTATATAATATTATAAAACGTTACACAATTGATTGAAAACTAGTTGTTGATGTTAATCTATGCTCAATACGCTAAACATGTTTTATCATGTTACGAGCTTAAACCGCAGTAAACCTTGCATGCATTTATATGTTGCGACAGTTGCGCAAAACAAACACATTGCATACGCCATAATTTCATACAAATAAAAACAACAAATCTATATGTAATATACATATACATATACCTATATGTATATTTCAGTAATTAATTCCTCATACCAAAATAAACAGAATAATTTGGCTGTTGCAAATCAAAATAGTGGCGATCGTAGCGCACAGAGATGTGCGCTGGGCTAATTTTTTTTCGGTTGCCACCTCTCGGAAGGTAAAATGACAAACCACCGAGAGTATCTTGCCAGGGCTGTGTCTCAATCAAGTGAGTCTTTAAAGACATTTTAATAAATACAACGTTTCTTCTCTCTCTCTCTCTCTCTCTCTCTCTCTCTCTCTCTCTCTCTTTCTGTATTTATAGAGAGGAAATCGGTCCCTCAGGTTATTTAGGAGCTCTAACAGACGTTGAGATAATAATTACAGAGCGTCTTTAAAAACGTCACTCTTTTAATATGTATATTGGGTTCTGTCTTTTGTTAAAATATTATGAAGCTCTCTTCTATGATCGCTGATAATTTTATAAAAGTCTTCGAAAAACCGTGCAAGGTGTCATTGTGGTAAACAATTGTTTTATACACGAATA
This sequence comes from Temnothorax americanus, assembly GCF_048541705.1. Taxonomy (NCBI): domain Eukaryota; kingdom Metazoa; phylum Arthropoda; class Insecta; order Hymenoptera; family Formicidae; genus Temnothorax; species Temnothorax americanus. Next base: position 2,805,824 of record NW_027509339.1, read on the forward strand.
AAGAAAACACACACAATGCCAATGTGCAAGATATAACTGCCAATATTTCAAATTTTACTTTACCAATTGAAACTTATATATCTGAGTTGGAGAAAGTCGACATGAATCATATACAATTGGGATAATTCAATTTTTTGTTCTTCTCTATGCTTATGTTTGTGAGACCTGTCATCGATATCACGTTAAGGGCTATATCGTACATAAATATGCATAGCCTGCATAAGCATAGCATAAGACCGCTGGACCAATGAGTATCTTATGTAAATCAATATGGCGACTTTATACTGGATGCTCATTAATAGCGTTAATAACTCATAACAAAATGCTTTAAACCACCATTTTTACTCATCGACTTTTTCTTTGTTATGTTTTTAATTACAATAGAAAATTATGTACTTAAATTATATATTAAAAAATATCACAATTACGCAATATTTTATATAGTTACACTCAGACGAGATTTTCTTTACTTGTTCTACTTCGAATCATCGGAATGTACTATCTCGCGACATTCTGGAAGATGAGAACGACCGAAGAGTAACGCTTGAGCTTAAGAAAAAAGAAAGAAAGAATCACAAGAAGAGACAGAGCTAAATGTAAAAGACTGAGGCTGCGTGTTAACAGAGCGAAAAAAATTCCGAGGATGATGGACGGGTTCTCGAGTTTCATTGTTTCTGAAAACGCGGACAGACGTTGCTTTTACATATATTTGAAATCAAAGTTAATCCTGTTCTACACCATTCCGTGAAGTATATATATCTATATCTCTGTAAAATTAATTTTATCTAAGAATTATTATTATTTATTTTCATAAACACCATTATTTACAGACTTTACCGATAATAATTGTAAGATTTATTGATTAAAAAAGAAATTGAACTAAAATAAATCTCTATATAAAAACCAATAATTTCCTCGTAAACTTTATACGAACAATTAAAGAATCCACACCGATCAAAAGTCTTGAGTAATGAAATAAAAATTGAACTGTCTCACTTCTTTGTTCCTCTCCTTCCGGGAGAAGATCTCATCCGCAAAGAAAACAGCAGTCGTGTGTCGAAAGAATGGGAAATATTGAGGATTAGTTATATACCTTCTCGACTCCGCGCGTTTCTTAATGCGACGTCTCGGACATCTGCTCGTTAATCCAGAGAAAGACTGGAAAAAGATTACAAAGGGACGGTGGCGCACCATGAGGAGGAGGAACGGGATGTCCTGGAAAAGTCCCCGGCGTGTAATTACTCCCCGACTTCTTATTACTCGCTGAGTCTTCCCTACAGAGTTGTTCTCGCGTTCTCTCGTCATCTTCATTCTCCTCCCGTCCTCCTCTTTCCCTCGTTTCCGGTATTCGTAGTCCTTTGCCCTTCTCTTTTCTATTTTCATCATCTACCTTTGCGACGACTATCGCCCGGCTGCACGTGCTATAGTCGTGATTCGCAGGGGATTCAATTTTAACGACGGTATGATGTGCGTCTGACCTGTCGCAGGCTATAACTACTTACGCATCAGAATAAGTGTTTTTACATATCAGAGATATGTCGCAAATTGCGCGTAATAAGTTTAATCCTCGTGTACTTTATATTTAGTTCATAGTTAGTAGCAAAATATATGATGTTAGAATTCTCAATAGTTTCTCGGGAAAAGTCTGAGGGCACAACGCAATGTTGCAGATTCTCTACAGGAAGAGCGTCGGATTCTTGTTATTTGCAGCACAGAGCTCATTTCATAAGAGTTCTCATTCCGAAATAATCACGAAATAATTCCTAAAATTATCCACTTCAATGGACGCGTTGTTTTTCACCGAAATTCTAATCCGTGTAATTTAGCTCGCTCTAAAACGCAATCTGCGCAATTATGGACTAATGGTGCGTCTCCACCTGAGAGTAAGAACTCTCGAGAGCAAAAAGAAAGAGAGAGAGAGAGAGATACTCTCGAAAGTCTCCTTCTCTTTCTCTCTTTTTGCTCTCGAGAGTTCTTACTCGCAGGTGGACACGCACCTTTAAATTAATTTTCCAAAGTTTGCACACATTGCAAACGTATACTTTTATTTAAATATAAACACACTAATAATTTCTAATTGTTATATACTAGTAGATTAATATAATGTTTTCAGAATTAACAATCATTCAATAATAATTTTTTAATTCCAATAAGGCAAAGCAACTAAAAAATATTAGATGATAAAATTATATTTTTATTTGTCAAAAAAAAAAAAGATTGAGCATGTAATTTCTTAAACAATCATTTACCCAGCATAGCAAAATATCGTCATTTAACAAATATAATCGTTAATTTGTATGTTATATAATATGTATATTAATAAGTAAAGTCCTTAATTATTTATCTATTTATTTGTGTGTGTGTGTGTGTGTGTGTGTGTGTGTGTGTGTGTGTGTGTGTGTGTGTGTGTGTGTGTGTGTGCATATAAAATAAAAATTACACACATATCATACATACATATATTATATACATTATGTTACTAACAAATCTCTCACACCCAGTTCCGCTAGCACGGATATATCTGAGAGATAAGATAAGATGACGATAAAATGCCCGTTGTATAATTGATGTCTTGAACTCTTGTTACTTAGTTCGCGTTCTCCCAACGGGCCTGTCAGCGCTTTCCCGTTTCATTCCGGAAATATGGAACGATAGTGATGTATATATATTGCGGCAGATCCGGCATGATTACTTAAGACTTAAGATGACGGACCTCCAATCCTTGTCACTCGTATTCTCTTATTCGATGTTATTTTCAATTTTTCTTAATACGATTTACTCCCAAGATACACGTATTTACTTTTAACTTGAATACTCCGAATACTATGACAAATCCATGCAAAATCCTGAAGCGGAAATAATACGCTTGTCCGCGGCATAAAACGTGATTGTTAAAGAAATACTTTCCCAGGCGCGCAGTCGCGAATAACAAGCCAAATAATTAAGAATTAAGAACCAGAATTCCAGAAACAATTCCTGAAATTAATCTTTTCTTAGCTAAGACTTAATGAGAACTCGTAGCAACTCGCTTCTTACTTTTTCTCAACTTTAGTAATAAAAGCAAATAAAAAAACTTTGGGATAAATTGGCCTTCGTATTAATTGGAGGGTAGTAATATAATCTTTAAGTTACACCGACACGCGAACAGATTTAAGCGTGATTCAACGCAGGCGCAGCTGTTCTACGAAAGCTCCGATTTAATATCGCATCGCCAACAACGGAAGAAAGTACAGCTTTCCCAGATATTCAAATTAAGGCAATGGAAAATTTATTCGTCGTGGTAGGCAATGAGCGGCAAGCCGCGTAATGTTGGCGTATATTGTGTGCATCATGAAATTAAATTTTTAATCAAGCCTTTGCACTGTTGTTCGAGCTTGCCACTTTCAATCCGTTGCCGAGATTGCTCGGTGTATTTGCGTTGAAATGTTTTTAAATAGGGATCAATCCTGTGTTCAAAATTTATTTGTATATAATTTTACGTGAATGGTATAAATAAAGATTTTTTAAATAAATAATATAAATGTTATTTATATATACTTTTTACTAAAAAATTATAATAGCAACTATAAACACAGAATCACTATTCGTTATTAAATATTTCAGTATGTGCGGATTAACATTTTCTCTTATTTGTAACACAAATTAAGCGGATAAAATTTGTTACAGCGAAAAAATGAATATTTACGTATAAGTATATTTTGTATATAATATTTTAAGATAAAGTGTAAACAAAAATATGTAATTTTCATCGAGCAAATCTTTTTTACTACTCCCATATAATTTTTTCTTCAAAAAAGACAATTTCCTGTCTTGTAGTTTGATACAGATGGACCGGATATACGAATCCGAGCGAAATATCGCGCTCGTCTCACGTCGTGTTCAACAGTCCGTCGTGGAACCGGGGGCTGAGACGTCTGCATGCGCAAAATTTATTTCCTCGCAAAAGGTGTCGCCCGTACAACGTGCTCGTAAAAAAAACCGAATCCCAAAATCCACGGAACTTCGCGCTATATGACGCTATGAAATATACCACTGCCGACGGGCTCGACCTACCGCCCGCAAATATGGCGTATAAGTCTTCGTTGGATGTAAATATTACATATAGGTTCCCATTTCGCATTTAACTCTGTCTCTCTGTTACCGATGGTCGTCCGGATTTCTCTTCGGTAAAAACCGAGCAGTTCAGACAAACCGCAAGATTTATGGCTTTGTGATTTATGATTAAAATTTTTCTAAATCTATTAGAAAATTTTTGTATTTAAGTTTTATATATTGAAACAAAAACTTATCTTTGCTCAAAAAATAAACAAGAATATTCTTATATTTTCTTCACCTTTTCATTAAGTTTAACTTCTTACATGGTATGTCCAATATTCGAATAAAATTTTAATTATTTAAGCGATGATTATCTTTGCAATCCATCAATTAATAATATAAACGGCTTGTTCAAATAAAAATTTTGTTTCTTTAAAATTAACTAGAACATTTTTTAAATCACATTTTGGTTATATAATGAAGTAGCACTCCGTCTGACTCTGCACGATATATGATGTATAAGAGATATCCTATCTAAATATTTTATTAGTATCCAACGGATACGTAAATCCCTCAGCGTGGATAATTTTACTCGTTAGTTACCCTGTTTAATGACTTTAGTCAAGCTAAACGTAACTTATGCTATAAATCACTATAGTTGTCCCGGCCAGATAAATCGCTTCGAAGGCAAGAGGGCATCGGGGAAGTGTTTCACCGCGAAGCTTGCCTGAAAAGTCCAGCAACGCGATTCAACCTCATCTATTTCTTCCCATACCGCCGTGTCGACTTTTCAATTTTAACTCCTCCGTGCTTCTTTGTTCTTTGATTGTTCATGTATGATAGTACCTCTATTCCTTTGCCTCCCCCTATATACGTCGAGCCGCTGCTCAAGGCGGAGGGAGGAAAATGGCAAAAGGGCAAGTAGCGAGCAAAGGGAAAGACGAACTTGACACGCCTTCGTTTCTCCATTGATACTCTGTAAAAGAAAAGCTATTTCACACGCGTCTTTTTTCCATTTCAGAATTTTGATATACGGTTTTAAAGAATACGGTTTGTGGAGATACATATCTCTCTCTTTAGCAAAGAATAAAAAAGATTTCTATCTAATCGTCGATCGAAGATTTTGTTCTCTTTAAACTTTCAGAAATTTACACGCCCGAGAAATTGAATTCAGCTCGATATTTACGCATTCGGGATGGTCGAAGTTACTTTGCCTCTTTAATTCCTCGATTTACTTGGCTTGGTTAAACGATACTTTTTTTGCAGTGCCCATTATTGAAACAATGCTGGTTTCTTGCGTCACGTGAGACGCTGTTTGCAGGGACGCGGTCCCCACAAGGACGCCGATAAATTGTGTTTGTTGCGTTACGACGAAAACCAGTAAAAACGTGCGACGAGGCTACGGTGAAATGAAATTTTGCCACAAAATACCAGCTGTGCCAACCAGCCAGCTGTGAGATAATAGCGGTTGGCAATGTAATACCCAACAGCTGTTCGATTTACACTACACTTTTACTTAGCTAACGGAATCGAGGACGACTTCTTTAGAATCGTAACAATGCAAGCGTAGTTCAATATTGGAACGTATTTGAAAAGACCCGCACAGATAAAAGTGTGCGCAGAAAACAACATAGACGTATCTTATATACCTTTAAATATAAATATAAGACTTAATATTGGATGCACAGAATTGATATTTTTACGAAAAACTAAAATTATTTTCCTCTTATCAAATTTTAATTCGAGATGTACAGATTTTTTTTGTAGTTTTTAAAACATTAATCAGTTTAGTTTTATAGTTCTTGAAATGTTGTTAAAACAATGAATATTTTAAAACTTTTACTTTTTCTATTGTTTATGAAAAGTGAACAATTTAAAGAAAAGTTTGAAAGCATAATACGAAACCATCAGCTGTAACTTTCACAAGACAATAAGAAGTAATTCAACCAATTTTAAATTTAACTCTATTTACTCTATATGTTATTCAGAGATAACATGGATATTTCTTTCACATTCTGAAACTTTTCGCGAATCTTACTCCTCCTACTTGCCGCACTCTAGCCCAAGTTAAGGTAGTTCCGCGTTGCAATTTCGTCGTAAAAATGAGATGACACTTGGAGTGTCGGTCGCGGTTGCATGTAATGTCGGGCTGCACAAGAGTATCGCTGACGATGGCATGCCAGAAGCAAGCAGCACCAAGCCCGCGCGCTGTAAACACTCACGTATTCTTAATCGTCAGACCGCGCACGGTGTGAACTTAATCACGGTAGTTTTCGGTCGCGCGCTTCAAGTCATATTCCGAGCGGCCCGAGTGGAAATAATCGCAACGTGCTCAGACACACGGTTAAGTAACTTGCGACTGTACTATACACTTGTGTCCCGCGCGGGTTACTTTGGCCCGTATTCTCACCGCGCTTACATTTAGCGCTAACTGCAACTCTGTGAACCCGACTTTTATTTAACTAATACACATAGGATTGCGTCTCGCTACCGCAATTGTTCTCAAATAATACGTCACGATGCTGCACTGAGCGTGCAGCGAATTTTGCCAGAAACTGTATCGTGAAACTTTGGCTAATACGTTATACCAGATAAAGAACAATTCATGAACAATTTTACTTAATAAAATTTTTACTGAAGCCTAGCCATAATATAAGTAAGTCAGTTACCTAATTATTTTGTATATTCTTTTACTGTATATATATATTCTCTTCTTATTATACTCAATATATAAATTTTATCTTTATATACATGAATACCTCTAATATCTGCAATATCTATTATCTAGTTTGGAAATTGTGTTAAACATTTCATCACGTCGGAACTTGCGTGCGCGAACCTATTCCATGTTTCGCTCTAATCGTAATACTCAAATCGCAATACTCAACCGTGCAAGAGTATGTGTTAGGCGTAATAGACTCATCCAAAGTTGCGCGAACACAGCAAAGTCTCAATAGTGCATTACGCATTGTGAAATTTTGGACTGTTTCCGATTGTGACAGCTAGTTTATAGTTTCCTCTTCCGGTGTTTGAGCACAGTGTCAACACCGAAGTCTATGTTTTGCTTCGTATTAGGTATTGTAAACAATTAATAAAAGAGCCGCAAATTTTATCGTTCACTCGCGACCGGTACTAATGCGTCCATTTGCACATTTCATTACGTTATTAATTGGACTGTAACAATGGACTATTACGTTTATCCACGCAAGAACGATCAAATCGATTCGTCTGATATTCTGTTATGTCGCATACTGCAAATCTGCGGATTTATATCGAAGAAATTAATTATGTACGTTAAGTCATCCTACACATATGAGTTAGTATTATGCTGTAATTATATATGTGAATACATATAAACTATTTAAACAATGTAATACATAATGTAATACTTTCTCAACTATACAACTATAAAATACGATAAAGATAATTTCAATGTGTTGATTTTAATCTTCGTGATTTTTCCTTCGTCATTTTTTTCTCTTTATTATGTCGCATTTATCATGAATCAATATCAATCTACAAAATTCGTATACTTTTAATGTTAATAACAATGCGCGCAATGTGTGCTGAACAACGCTATCTGTCTTCCTTTCTTTGCCGCAAATTTTTAATCGTGCCACCGTAAATATCGCGACGTACCGCCAGACACATTTATTATTGCCGATCTAAACGCGAGTCGATGCACTAACCGGCGGCGTGTTTGCGCGGTTGATACTGATTCTCCGCGAGATGCGAAACCAGTGCAGTTTTAATCTCGAAATTGCGGATGTCACACTCTGTTTCTCTCGATAAAACTCCGCCGTTGCGAAGGTTCGATTAAACGCGCTGCGAATTGGTTCTTGCCCGTAAAACATCTCGTCTGGCATTTCCTGAATTCCCGTTATCTTGTAGGTATTTATAAGCTTCATTGACGGAAACGAGTAATTTTGGTTCTCGGATTTGCCCCCCTCGGTTCGTATGCAATTAATCGACAATATAACATGATACATAAATGATATAGAAATACCAGATGGCTATTTTCGATATTACTTGTGTATTAATGTTATCACTTATGTATAATTATGTAACAATAAATAGAACGCTTGTGATTATTGGTTATATATATTGCTAAAATAAAACCCGCTATTTATAATTATAAAATTTAATATAAATTATCTACATAACTCGTTAATATATATATTCAAACGAATTTATTATATGTAAATAACAATGTTTTATTCTGAAATTGCCACATTACATATATACGCTTAATTTAATAAAGATTCAATTCTATAAAATAAGTGAGACTTTTACGAATTTACGCTTTTCAAGTTATTCTAGTTCTTTTTTTCGTTAACGTACAATAAAATACAACGTTCCTGCTCAATCTCTTCTTTCTCTCATTTCTACAGATTCCGTCGGCAAGCAATTTTCTTTACATGGAGATATGCTGATGTAGTTTGTACATTTTGCAGCTACAGAACTGATAAGCTGTTTACGGACATCCCGTACCTAGTTATCGAATTATCCTGATACGCCGATATGGAGTCGAAGCAAAGAGAAATGCAGCAATATTATCGACTATCCTATCGCGTTGCTCGTAATTGAATTCAAGGATCGAATTATAGCGTGCCGAGAAATCGGTTCGACGCGACTATGAATGAGAAGACAATAAGCGAATATATGCTCTCCACATCGATGATCCAAAAATTGGAGAGAGAGATGTATTTAATTACGTTAAATAAATAACCGGGGCGATGTAAATCTTCGCGATCATCACGAACGAAAACAGAGGTGTTACAGTAGTTCGCGTAAATTAAACGCTTGCATTGCATTCATGCAAAAAAAACCGCGCCTATCAGCCACATTTCCTGAGTGGAGTAAAACTACGTTCAATTTCCTTCAATTAGTTTTCCGGGTTCTTTATTAGCTTTATTATTAAGGCAAAAGATCAGCGAAAGAAGCGGACATACGTCGTGAAACGACAATTAAAATTTTTAATTCGCCGTTTAATATCTGCGATACTTTCCAGTCTTTAATCACACGTTAGTAAACCGTCACACTGCGCGCCTCAGGCATATATCAACAATCAACCACGCGGGCGCGTTTTCTTTTGGCTTGGACGTTAGCCGCAACTCTCATATACTATGTTGCATCGATGTGTACACCCACCCCTGCCTGCAATCCTTCGACTCCCGCCGTTGGTTCGCGCGATCGAACTGGAATTGAAACCCTACCCCTTTTATACCATGGAAAAGAGAGCCGCCATCATTCCGCGAACCAATCGGCGTGTGGCTCTTTTCAACCCCAAAGTAAATAAAAAACTTGCAGACAGAAGAGCGGATAAGGCAAGGTAAGGAAAAAGAGAGGGAGTGAAAAAGAAAAATAAAATATCGGTGAAGGCGCTTACCGCAGCAATTTACTCCACCGAAAGTTTTCCGCGAGTGTCGCGGCAATCTTATGTAAATATCAAACACAGTCGGACTTTTTCATGAGAAACGCTCGAGATGAAAAATAGGTCTTAAATAAAAAGAGCCTGAATATTTGACGAAGTCTAAAATAGCATCAAACGCCAAAATTGTTGGGGCTGCTGTTACACGTGGCTCGCGCAGTTTGATGTATACGCAAAAACTTATATCAAAGAATTTCAAGTCGTAATTCTTGATATATAGAGTACACAAGATGATTATAAATTAAGAAGGAATCTAATCATCATATTTAAATATAAAAACCAGTCGTCTTTCTTGCGATTCAATATTTGCTTTTCCCATGGATTAGACATTTATTGAGTTAGATAAGAAAACTGCACGAAGTATCATGGAACGTGCGGTAGAATGAGATTCTAGCTTAAGTTGCTGATTATACTTGCAGCACACACCATACTGTCCGGTTAGATAAAGTAAACAATGTTTACATAGCGGTGCATTTACAAGTTTCTATATAAGCTTTGTGAAATTTAAAGGATTTCTTGCGCAAGCAAAAAAAAACAGAAAAATCTTCAATTATTAATAAGTATAATAAGTATAAAGTGATAATCATGTGATAATCAATATTATGCGACGTATAATAAACTATATTCATTTGTTCGCTGCAGTTTTAATGACGTTATAAAAAGTATATTTAGTTGTTTTTTATAATTTTTATTTTTATGTTGCATTGTCGTCATTTTAATTGTATAAAATTAATTATAACTTGTGTTGAATCTTTTATTAATTGTATACATTTAATTGTATCTTTAAATTAATATTTATGAATTGCAATATCATGAGTACGCTCAAGAAACGCTTATATTTGTCAATAGTTTTTATATACCTATTTTCTCAATGTATTTTTAGAATTATTTCTCAAGATATCAGTTTGACAACCCTCTATAAAATATACAAAAAAACTTAAATAATTTTGCGGATATTAATTTATATTTTACTAAATATTTTTATTGCAATCTCCGTTGAGAAAAGCCCTAAGATTTCTACATTGCTTGGTATAACACTTTTGCGAATGCTTCAGTGATACTTGTGATTGTAAAATCTTAATGCTTCAATTATTTTTCAAGCATCGCAATCACTTTTGCTGTCTTCGAGAAAACGCAAGGCTTTACGCGGTAAAGCACATTTTGCTTTAACAAGCCACTTGTTATGTCTGATTGTGTTCACCCACCAGTTACAGCTATTACCCTTCGTGTTATTTATTTTCTCGAACGTGATGCTATACCGCCAGTACAGTATAAATGCAATTAGCAGCTTTGCCGGGGGGGAATTCATTTTGGAATACGGGATCTGCGCGATGCTAAGCTTACACGGTCTTGTTACGCGGCTTATTTCGCTGCGAGTTATGCTGCAGAACGCAGCCTCGAACGTAGACGTGAAGAAAATTAGATCAGCGCGAAAGGTGCAAAATTAAGGAGCTGGAAAGTTAACGCTTTGCGTCTTCCGTATTCTCCCATGCAAACACGAGTTATTTTCAGATCTATTAGACACGATGAAACAAGCAGAGTGTTTTCCGAGATGATAATGTTCACAAATAATATTCACAAATGTAAACGGGACGCGGAACATTTGTTACTTAATCCTTATTATATGCCGGAAATAACTAATTAAGATGGGAGTTGTAGTTGAGGCGATATATAAATTTTAATCGGATTTCCGAAATTTACATGTTAGATGTAACTTTCGCGATGGCTTGAGTGAAGTAATCCTACTATATGCGTGGATAATCCATCAAACTTGGCAATTTGCGAGTTATAATTACGCGAGCGTGAAAAATGGTGAATTTCTGCGGTCCAAGAAGAAAAGAAACTTCGTGGATTACGCCGCTATATCAGCTGTTTTGGAAGATAAAGGCATTGCGCCATTTTTTACGGCTCTGTTGTTCGTTCTACTATATATGCGAGGTTTAACTAAGGGGTAATCTCCGAATAATAAATGCAAGGTGTAAAGTTACACGGATATGAGGTAGACATAAATTAATCTAATATCCGATTATTTATCTTTCTTTAGAAGCAAGAAGAATATTGTGAGAGAAGATAAAGTATATTATTTTTTTTCATCAGGTTTTTTAGCGCAAAAAAGAAAAGTTACAGTGTTCATTATGATTTTCAAATAAAGCATCGTTTAGTGAAGAGCGGCAAAATGGCAGTAAAAAATATAATCTATGCTATATATTTTTATTGCTCCATTATATATTTTATTATCAACCATGTAAATTCATTGTAAGTCTACAATGTACAGGATATACAAGATTTCGCATCGTTGCACTCGACATCATTAGTTTTTGTAATTTATACAATCAAACTTACAAATGGAACTTGCAGATTTTTCATTTCGAACATAAAACAAGAGAAAATTATTCCATAATTTTCAACTATAAAAAGACGCCATTCTGTCTGTCATCCTAAGCATCGGGAGATCTCGGCCTATCTTTATGCGAGTGCTCAGAATCGCGAACTTTTAATTAGCGTCCGGAACTGAGCCAAAGAACAAGAGAATTGTGAGGAATACGAGAAGGAAAACTATGCGAATAGAAAAACTTCCTTGCTCCCTTAACAGAAATCACGCCTCGTGCTCGCGGTGAGAAATGCTTCTTCTTTTCTTTCATTATCCGGCTTTTTTTTATAAGCGTCCATGTCATAAGGTGCATCTTACTAGCACGTCTGCGAATGATCTTTCTCACTTCACGAAAGTTCGTGCGAGACCGCAGAAGAGTTAGGGGAAATGCCTCACGTATGAAAATAATTACGCGATTCGCGCGAGTTATGGTAGCATTTATGTGATGACCATATCGTTTGTGAGAAAATATATAAAGCACTGTGCGCGTGTTCAAGATTTTATTTTGAATGTAAACTTTAGAACCCCAAAAAGACAAAAATCCAATCGCACGATGGAAGAAATATATAATGGAAGAAAATTAGAATAAATATTTGCTTATTAATATAATCGGAATATTAAAGTATATATTATCCAACTTGTGGTAAAATGTAATTCACAGATTTATAATTACGTAGAATAACTTATCGCAAAATACTACAGCTGGTAAATTTATTTTGCAAAACGCTTATGTAAGCTGAACACTTAGTCAACTGTCTGTTTATTCGATGAAAAGCAATTCACTGATATTTCGCTAGATATTTCGGTTTCGGGGTATAACAACTGGGTTACCAGAAGTTATCCGGCTTAGCAGCTGCACCTATCTGAATTTGCGGATGTCGCGGAGGCGGCGACATTGATTGACGTATAGTTTTCGCTTCCGCTAAGTTAGGAAGTCTATCGGCGCAGAAACCTGGGGCACGATGCACCGTGACGGAGTCCAAGTCAATTTAAAATAGATTTTTCTTGGACAAAGATTCAATAGATATCATTTTTATCATCACAATTTTGTACCATTAAACCTTAAATATGTTAATAAAACTAATCATCAACAAATTTAAATTTTAAAGCATAATATATGCAAGATCTGTTAAAAAAATATCCAAACTTTTTTTAATACCCTTTTCAAGCATACCTATAACTTATTCAGTCTTGGCGCTTTTGAAATATGTTTCTTCTCGGTTGATACATCATTCCCAACGTCGTTTCCACTTTTGAAAGCAGTCCTGGTACACGTTTTTTCGGTATTGTGCGAAAGTCCGTGTATCGAATCTTCGATCTTTCAACAGATTTCAGTTTTGGAAAAAGAAAAAAGTCCACGACAGTCAGGTCGTGAAAGTAGAAAGATTGAAGAAGCACAATCATTTTTGTTTTGGTGCAGAAGTGACGAGTCAGCACTGTCGGCAGCGATGCATGCGCGAGCGCGTACCGTGGTGAAAGAACCATGAATTGTCTTATTTCCACAGTATAGACCTTTTCTAACATTTTCTGGATCTGACACTCGTGAACTTTTTTTTCTAAATGAAATTCACGTTGAAAGGATTCGACACTGGAGAGCATCAAGAAAAATTTAAACAGACTTCGTACTTGCAACTATTTTTACAATGCACATTTCTATCTTTTTTTTTAATAGCTATATTTACATAATAAAAGATATCATTTTCTTAGAATGCACATTATATATGAATTATTTGTAAAATACTAGATATATATAAATATAAAAATAAATAGAGAATAAAATTTAATTATAAAGTTAACAAAATTTCTAGATTTTTATAACTCATTTCGAATTCAATTTAAATAATATTACCGTCATCACATTTTTACAAGCTACAAAATTGATTTTGCACTGTAGGTTAAAAGTTATAAAAAGAAGAAAAGTGGTTGTCGTATATCTTCATCTTCGCTTACGATGAAATTACACGCCGCGTTTATTTAGCGTTATTAAATCGTACTAGGCAACTTTGAACAATGCAATTTATATTAATGGTGGTCGCAAAAGCGTCTTAAAGTCTTCTTAGGGCATTGGAGCCCTCTGCGCGATGGCGTACGGAGGCATAAGTAGAATTTACTTCGTCACCAAAAGTGAGCTAGAACGAAACCGCCGGACGGGCTCTTGTGTCTAACCGGAAGTTACACTTGTTTTCGGCAGAAGTCTCGCTTCCCTCTTTCCATCCTCTTTCTCGCGCTTTCTTAGGCTGGTATTCATAGTTGGTTCTTATATTTAAGACCGTCTTAAGTACAATCTTAAGACGTCATAAACCAATCACAGAGCCGTATTAGCATTTTAAGACATTACTTAAAACAGTCTTGAAATAAGAACCGTTTATAATTACCGGCCTTACTTCCGTTTTTCTCCTTCACGATATATATACTTGTGGAGTTGTTTTTCAATGATGTCTAATTGTACTCAATATTATGAGAAGCGAACCCTTCAGAATGAAAGTTTAATGAGTATAAAAATTAATAATTCTTGAATTTCTTGGTATAAAAAAATTAGAAAATTTTTTATGTTTTAAGAGAAATAATTATTAAAGTACTATATGTTCGTTTTTGTGTAAATATACTTAAATATAGTAGTTTTTTTTTATTAAATAAATGTGAGCGAGAATAGGAATGTCTCTTTTTATCGTTTGAATACATATATAGTTTTGCTGTACCTTTGTATTTTCAATAAGTAAATCATCATTATTACAACGTAGTTTATAACGATCACGAACTATAACAATGTCGAGGCAGTGGCGACTTGATCGGTATACTTGTACAAAGCATTCGCGGCACGGATGCTCGCAAAGCTTCCTCGAGATCGAAGAGCCCAAGTTTTAAACGCGCATAAGCGCATCTCTTCGTTTCGCTTGAACTGCCAAGAGGTGAATGTTAATTTTTGCTTTACCAAAGTTTACCAACGCGGGACGAACAAAATTGCCATAGCAATTTCCCCGGGGTGACGTAAAAGTCTTGTAACAATGCCAGGAGCTCAAGAAATTCTTTTCCACTCGCGCCGCGGAATAATGTTAAACGTGTCGAATCCCGAACGGCGTAATAACATCGCCCCGCGTGGCGTATCAAATTTTTGATACATCATCGACGAGGATTCTCATCGACGTGCAGCGATTCGATTCGAACAACGATTTAACTCAACTTCATGATATTTTTGTAAATTTTATTCTAGAGATTTGTAGTTCCATTTCACAGCTTGATCAAAGTATTTTTAAATCTAATACAAATTTAAACGAATGGGAATATCCAAAGTAATATTATAACTTGCTACAAATACTTCATTATTTATATAATCTCATGTAATATTAAATAATGCATAAAATAAATCTCTTAACAAACTATTGCTGCAGAGTTCATTTAAAGATCGTTTTTTAAAGAACGTCAAGTATTTTAAAATTGCATAATTCTGAGTTAACACATTTCTTTCGCTTCGAGCGGCTCGTATTTTACGTAGATAGTACTTTCGGATATTCCGCAAGATTAACCTCGCGAGCTTAAATCAGACGAGTTGCGGTGGATGCATCGTTTGAGTTACATCTTTGGCAAAACGCATTTCCAGACCGACGAATAATTTTTGTTTTTCCGATGAGCAACTCTAGAAATGAACGAGAATTTACGACCACGTAAAATCAAAATAGAAAACACGAAACATTTTCGTCGTTTTATATAGACAATTATTTATAGACAAAATATAACAAACTTCTACAATTAAAAACTCAAGCCTTATATCATTTGTTGCATAATTACAAAAATTTATTTTAAACTTTATGGATGTTTACTTTGTAATATCTATCTCAAATATAAAGAATATCCATAAGATTAATTTCGGGTTAAATTTCTTATAATCACAAATTAAGACTTTTAAGGACCAATTGTTGTCAAATCAGTAATCAAAATACTATTAAATAGTTCATGCTAAAGTAAAATTTTGCCTTTTATTTCCATGATCATATCGAGATCCGTTGAGACGTGCACGTGGCAGTCATCATCAGGCGTGTAAACGTTAAGGGTTTAATAAATGACGTGACCATTATTCGAGTGGTATCGTAGCCATTTATAGCGTTCAATAACGTGAAGAGCTAATACCGCCGCTATGTTTTCTAAAGAAGTGTTATACGAATGAAGAATTAAAATGAATATCAAGAGATCGTCTTTTTTAGCCGTTAAATCCAACGATTCCCGAGGCACGTACGTAACGCGATATTAAAAAATGTCCGAGTCGAAGACACTCCTCTATATATATTCTCGAGCGTTGAAAAGCGCCGATAATCCCGGCATTTACATGAAAATCGTCGGATCTCGAGTCCGCCGCGACGGTCGGTTCCGTCGCCGCGATAAATAGCGCGTGCAAAAGATGAAAAAGGAAAACGCGTGGTGGACTATACAGCTCAGGGTTTTTTCCGCTCGGAAATCGTACTATTTTTAATCGAGCACGAGGGGGAAAACGCACGCTCGTGAAGCCCGTGAATGGTGTACTTTAGCTTTCTCCGCTGTCGAAAGGAATTGCTGGATTTGCCGAGTCCCGAGTTGAAGCAGGCCTAGCAGGCTGATGAAAGAACGTAATGTGGACGCGCTTTTGTCCCTCCTAGCTCCGTGCGTCGCATTTAGCCACTTTTGCCATGAAAGTATCTTGGAAACGTGGCATGTCGCGCAGTAATTTCGGAGATAAAGCCATATATCATTACGGCAAACGACGAAATTGGTGCACGCGTTGCTCTACCTCTGCTATCGAGCATACTAAACTGTTCCTAAAGATTCGCAGCCACGTAATTACGTATCATATTTAAAGAGATGTGTGATCATTTTTGTGTTTGCTACGAAACAAAATGTAAAAAACGAAACAAACCTGGACCGCACGTGCGCTGTAATCTAGAATTGTAGCTTTTATTTTGATGGATCATGTGTGTGTGTGTGTGTGTGTGTGTGTGTGTGTGTGTGTGTGTGTGTGTGTGTGTGTGCAGCAGCAATATTTAAAAAATAAATCCTACGTTAAATTCACGCAAGGCCTTTTAATCAATGGCTGATAATGCCGCCCGCGTCCGTTCCGTTACTAAAACGCGACCGGTCGCAAAACCGCAATGCGATATTTGCAACCGGCCGTTTATTGACATCGTTTATATACGCAGGCTGACACAGCACTTGCATATATACCTGTCGGTAATATGCAGTCTCGCGCGGTATCGCGCGGGGACGACAGAATTAATCCATCTGCCGGATGTCGCGCTTAATTCCCTCCGGGCGCGTACTTTGACGGCTCGCTGTAGAACTCAACAAATCTGATTGAATCAGAGACACGTTTTTGCCCGTGACGCTAATTTCGATAGCAATTACAAATGCATTTTGATTTCTGCTTAAAAGTTTACTTGCGGCTCGCGGCAAGTTATTGTTGACAACTTTATAAACACGAAATCGGTTAGAGTTGAATAGAGTTTGATATAAACTCGACTCCTATATTAATTGTACTATAGAACCGATAATTAATTTTTATCAAAAATGTCAAAATATAAAATCTAATATTTTCAATAATCTCGATAAATTTTAGTAAAATATATCTATTTATAGAATTTTTAATTGTATTTTCAAAACTAGTAAAGTAATCTCTATATCACTTAGGGAGAAAATAAAATCCGGGGTAACTGACGTCACAGTTAGTTCGCGATACTTCACGTCCGAATCCCTCTAATTAATTAGCGACTTTTTTTCAGTCACCTTGAGTTTCCTTCGCGGTGGCACGGCGGTCTGAATAATCGAGTGGCTAACTTCGCCCAGCGTTAATATAGATCTCGTCGGTGGTGACCCGTGTGCCGGAAACCCCTGGCATTATTCCGAGAACGGTAATAGTTCCTCCCCGGTGAAGTTACGGCAAAGTTTCCCAAGCTGGTGCCGATTAAAAAGCGTGCTCCGTCAAAAATACAATAGAGTTGTGCCAGTTGGTTTGCCGATCGCAAATAAGATTAATCGACGAGATCGAGGATGTCGAGGGAAGGAACGAAATATCGGGGGATTACGATTAATTACTATAGAAAAGTTCGCGCTCGTCCCTCCACCATCCGGGGTACTCGAATAGTCCGTCGTTTTAATAGATTGCATACACACACGAAAGAAATTTGCCCCGATATTCCAATCTGCCGAAATTTCTCGTTTCCCCCTTTTTTTTCGACCGACTTGCCTTAATTGGGCCACGTTGTGCTTACTCGCGCAGCGCAAACTTGCCGCCGGGATTTACATTCGATACCGTGGTAAATTGAATTTGCTCGCACGAAATGAATAAAATTTAGAAATCTGGGAACGTAAAAAATTTCACTTTCGCTTCGTTTGGCAGAAAAGAGGCAGAGAAGTGTGAGCAAATTGTGATGCACCGGACACTGCAGTTAAAAAATATATTATATAACTATATATAACTATATATATATATATACATATAATTTTAAATTATTATTTTTATAACAATTTGGCATAAATCAGGCAATAAAAATAAGCGAGGAGCTAAGGGCAAATATAAGTTAAAAGAATAAATCTAATTCTTCCATATTTTTATTCGAAATTGTGAACTATAGCTATATAGCACTTTAAAAACGCTTGCGCTCTTAAGCACAAACGCCAATTTCTCCTTCGGAAAATGCCGTTAACAGTACTTCCGCATGGATTATGCAACATTCCGGGACGCGTTTTTCGTGTCTAAAATGCCGGAACAAACTAAGAGAACAGAAGTAAACTCGTTACGACTGCTTGAAAAGGTTCGTTTTCTTCCTTTTAATAAAAAATATACCGTGAAAACTCATTGCTGTGTAAATGTTGTATTATACTGCTTTATTCAAATTTACTACAGAAATAAGAATCGCTCAAACTTATTTGATCTTTAAATTGTAAAATACTATACATCAAACTTCAAATTGTTAAGTAAAAATAAAGAAAAATGTTAATTTTTAATTTTACATAAATTTTTGCGACACGAGTTCTTCTTTAATCTGATGTCATTATCAAAATCGAATGTTGGTTATCATTTACTCACTCCCCCATATCATTATTACATAAGCGTCACATGATATTCTCCTATATTTAATTGTATTTTACGATATATCAGTATTGCGATATCTTACTAATGTGTGTGCGCACAATTATATTCGATATCTAATTACTTTCCAGCGTCATCAATGTATATGTATATCAGATTTGCTATGCGAAAGATTTTTATTCTATATAAATATTAAATATATATATATAGCTCTCTATTGCAACGACACTGATTTGTATCGCTTTAATTAACAATTTGAGCATGGCCTTGCTGTATTGATTAGTGGTTGGGCTTTTAGATCATGCTCACGACCTAATTCCGGCCGAGAGTCGAACTTTTTTTCTGTACTTAGCCGAACTAAGTCATCGAAGCTATCGTCGAAAGTTGGTCTGCGGATAAGAAATCCTCTTTCCGACATGATAAATTGAAAATTGACATGCCAAGTTTCCACTACAATAAACACACAACATAAGCCACAAATATATTTTTGCACCAAGAAGAAATAAAAGCACGAAAGTAAAAGTGACGCAAATTGATATCTTTGCCATTTTTATTTGCGACCCTGTATCTCATATAGTAACATGTATCATTCGTCATATGCGGCACTGCTATTTCTAAATGTAATAGCAATATATGGAACCAACAATTTTTCATAATACACTTCGCTATGTTTTTCAATATTCCAGATGGAAAAAAAAACATGAAATATCTTAGATCGTATCAAACTTGACCTATATCATTTTTACTTTCAATCATTCATACATGAAATTTATAAAGATTATTCTTTCAATTTGAGTAATATAAATGGATTAATAAATATTAATGTTCAACTAATTTAAAGAGAAAACACTTGTAATTTACTGTCGATGGCAATTCTTTAGAACTCTCTAATAATTCTATAAATGATAGAAATTTTCACATTTGAGTTTTATTATTTAAAAAAGTAATTATTGATTCAACATTTTAAATATCCATCTAGATAAGTATAACTCATTTCAATCTACATTTTTACTACTCCATTGTATTAATTTTAAACAAAAAGAAAATTGTATTTTTTGTCACTTAAATATATATACTTTGACGTTTTAGTAATAAATAAATAAAAAATTAATTTGTCGCGCATAAATAAGCACACACAACGATCAGATTTTTCCGCTTACATTTTTATCTAGATACGCTATAAATTATTCGACAAATAAAATTTCGGCATTTAATTTTATTTGTCGAGTTATTTACTGATGCGTATCTAGATAAAATTTTGCATACAATTTTTGATCAGGAAAAATCCATTCGGATGTTATGTCAAATATCACTGTGGATTTAGATCCTAGTTGGAGATTGGCTAACAAATACTAATTATCTAACTATACTATGCCGAAAGATAGTAATTTGAGATACAACGTCTTATCTAGTGCAATGGCAATGTGCGTCATTTCATAAGCGACGAGTTATCACATAATTATTTCTTTTTATCACTAGCTACTACTACGGATATGTACGCTCAACCCCAATGCAAGCTATACATGTTCAGATAGATTTATAAAAAAAGTGCTCGCTTTAAACTTAATGATAATAAAATTAAATTTTGTTGAATAATATTTTTATAAAATTAAAAATGTTTAATAGTATGTATATCAATTTTCCAAATTACTGACGTAGTACAATATACAGAATATATCCGGCATGAAACGCAGTATATTATTTTTCTACAGTTCCCTAATCTTTCTTTCGTCATGTCCACTCGTAACGCGCCATTATCAGCGATCTGTTTGGATGTTTCCGATCAGTCCGTTTAGCTTCAATGCATCTGGTCGATTGCGTTGTTGCAACAATCGACGGGTGACCTTTTCGTCGTAATGGAGGCCACGCGAGAGTTCGCGATTCCGCTCGAATCCTAGCCGGGACACAAATTGGCCACGTGACATTATGGCATTCTCCAAATGACTGTAACACGTTACAGCATTGCTCTCAGCCGTTACATGCATGCACACATAACATCGCCCGTCCCTCCCACTTCATCATCCTATGCGTCTCGATCTGCCGAACAATGCGCTCAGACCAATGATGAGCTTTCGGAGAACGCTTTCCATGCGTCATACTCGAGGACGCTTGCATGTCCCACAAGTTTTTCATCCATATGATATACCACGTATTCTGCAATCTAGGAAATGTGAGCGTTGATCGTTCCAATATTTGTAACATCTCTTTTCATTAACAATTATAACTAAATATTCAAATAAGAGTTAGTGATATAATATGACGATATAATTATACTTAAATTACATGAATTTACTTAGTAACAAAACGATTCGTTAAAGACTCAAATTATTTGTTATTTTTATATTACATACATTATTTGTATATATAATTTTTATATTATACTTTAAAACTAATAAATTATAATTAATTTTAAGATCTAAAGTGTTATTAATCAAATTGGCTAAAAGACCTATTT
This sequence comes from Temnothorax americanus, assembly GCF_048541705.1. NCBI lineage: Eukaryota > Metazoa > Arthropoda > Insecta > Hymenoptera > Formicidae > Temnothorax > Temnothorax americanus. The sequence continues at coordinate 2,827,170 of NW_027509339.1, forward strand.
TTAAAGATTAGAATCGATTAAATAGCTAACTCACGGTTAAAAAGTTAATTAGAATGCAAATAAGTACACTACGCAAAACAATTAGGGGAGCGCTTTAAAACTTCAAATACCGATTTTTAAGAGGCTACATCTCAGCTTCGGACTGATCGCAGGACAATTCTTCTTGGCGCGTTTTAAAAGGTCACCTCGACTTTAAGGTAGGTAAGATGACATTGTCCGCCTCATCGAACTGTCTTTTCTGTGAGAACCAAAATTAGGCCTTGGAATAATCCTGGAAATATTACAACTTTGTAGTCTTTCACGGAAAAAGCAGAGATGGGGTAAAAAATATCATCACACAAGCTTTGAAGTGGAGAGCTTTCGCTTTAAAATAGCGCAAAAAACATTGCTCTACCGTGCCTAGAAGCCGAGCTATAGTTTATACATTTTACAAGGTATTGGATACTACCGTCGGTATTCGCGTTATCCAATGTGCACCACGAGGAGATTGCTCGGTCGAATTTTGCACGTCATATGTATGGAGTTGTGTGTGTCAGTGTGAAACGTGATGCGTGTGTATGTGTGTGTCTCTTTGGAGCGTGATTTATGTGAAATTGTGTGTTGAGGGCTTTTTGTTCTTCGGCGTATATAGATCAGTTAATATTGAGTGTTTGGATGTTTGAATGTGAGTGATTTATTATACGTGTGTGTGCGTGATGTGCATGCGCACGCTATAAATTTAAGATAAGGTGTTACCGCCACTTTGGTGAATTGCTTCACTCGGTCTATCACTCATATTGATGCATGCTGATGTCAAATTAAGAGATTTTCTGCTAGATCTCTTGAAGGACCCTTTCTAGTTCGGCTAATGTCGTCGGCTGCCTTGGACAATTTCTCAACTGACGACCTATCAAGTCCTCGACTTTAAAGCTTCATCCTTTAAAACGCACCAAGAAAAATTGTCCGACAATCCCTCGAAACTCAGATATGGCCTCTTAAAAATCGGCGGAATTTGCAAGTTTTAAAGCACTCCCCTCATTGTCTTGCGTAGTGTATTTTGTAGTAAAATTATCGAGAAAATTATTCTTTTTCATAAAACACACGATATTATTCGATAATTTTAATATGTATAATTTGCACCAAAATGATTGAGACTTTTTATTATTTTGCAGGTATAATCTTCACACATTTATTTGTGTATAAATTGAAAACGATTATAATAACTGCTATAGTATAAAGATATCAAACGTACTATTGTATTTGTAAAAAAAAAATAATAATATATTTTAACGTCTTTATTAACTATCACTACTAGTCCTTATGTGAGTGACGAGACACCCGGATACCTTTTATGTTTCGACAACGTAAAAAAACCAAATTTTTTAATGCTCTAGTCGCATTAGAGAGTTATTGCAACTTTGTGGGAACTCCCAAATCGATGAAATATTATTTTAGCACTATTTTTGGACAGACTGATCCAATAGGGAAGACGAAGAGATCAAAAGTTGTTTAACATCTTAATTACCCAAGTACCTGGGTATCTCATCACTCACATTAGGGTTAAAATAATTTTTTGATGGTTAATTTGTCTTTACGTTCAAGTTTTAACAAAATACAAAATATCTCTATTATTCTAACATTATATAATAATACGGATAGGTATCCTCATATTATTATCGCGTAGCTCAGAATTATGAAATTCCGCGTATTCGTGTTTCGTCGACGTTACAAATGAGTCACGGGACTTGCGCGTAAATTCCTAGAAACAGTCTACTTGATGGGGAATTTAATGCGGCAGCTAATGCAGCCGCTCGATTTATTTGAACTTTTCGAGAAGTATCTCGGGAAGAGACTTTGCGCGCGGCTCTGGCGAATAGTTTGAGGTGCTGCAGGTTTGAGGTGCCGCAGGATATATACAGCGGAATGATACCCCCCGGAGACGATTTCGTTACACCGTATCTACATCCGGCTGCGGTATAACTGGGTGATGCGCCATCGTGGCGAGGACGAATTTGCGATTCATGTTCCCGCTGGGGTAGCCGAAAATTCGAACACGCCAATTCCTTGCGAAGTCATTCAGAAGGCTTCGCAACACCTATTGGTTTGGAAATTACTCGGGATCCTGTTCCTCGCGTTCCTGCAATTTAAAGCAGGTCTAACGACCGGACGCGCTCCGAGTGCACATCACCGATTCGTATCTAACACCGGGCCGATTGCATTCCGTTTTGATAAGTAACTGACCGTATTAAAGCAAACACTCGAGATTAAGCGCAAACTATTGAATATAATGGAAGAATGCAATCTTGCGCTAGGATATTGATTAAAATAGAAATTAATAAAATCTTTCTTTACAACTTTAATTATCAATATAAGTAGTTTTAATACGTTTGTGCTAATTAACATTATAATTTGCATTACTCTAATTTTAGAGAAAGTTGTGAAATAAAGTTTTATAAACAGAAACTTTTTACTTGTACGAAGCTCCTTATAAATATCCTATTACATTACTTTATTTGCAGCACAATATAATAGTGTGCTATGTTCCATGCCACGCAAATGTCCATTGCACATCAACTTTGCTTACCTCTATATGCTTCTTGTAAAGCGATTTCATTGAAACAATCTGTTGTTTTCTGTGATTCTTTTCCCCACCCGCGCAGAGTCCGAATTAACGATTATAAATTTTCTAGGTTAACCCCCGCCCTTCCGTTTCGACATTTATGCATTCGAAAACTACGTGGAAGTTGCCCTAGCAGCCTTTTAATATTTTACCGCGGTTAGAACAATCGTTAATATTTCTAGTACACTTGGTTTAAAATCACTGACCCGGAAAGAATACCATCTTTCAACCACTCGCTCATGGTAATTTTATTAATTCCGCCATAAATGTTCCTGCGCTTTTTGTGATGTCAAATGTTCTCTGCGCACAAACGAAAATTCGTACGTGGAGATAGCATTCAATCTTGATGCGTTAACGATAGTATTACTATCTTTGACTATTTCGTTACTCGAAAAATCTAGTCGTTGACTAGAATCGACATACCTGTCAGCATACTTGTATCGTGGATTCATCGTGAAATAAAATTTCTCTGCAATCATTACACCAGCCAAAAACAATTATAGTTATAAAACTTCCTGATTATATATATAAAATAAAATTTTTCTGATAAATTACGTTTCACACAACACACAATCACGACAACCTTATTTTTCCATCAGTTTAAATAAACATTATTTATTTAAAACAAAGTTTTAATTTAAACGACTACTGCATGTAGGTAAAATTTGTTATTAAATAAGAAAATAAAAATAAAAAACTTAATATATATATATATATATATAAAATAATTTAAATTGCTAATTTTTTATATTTTAGATCGCGAGATAAAAGGGTCGAAATATCATTGAGTAAGATACGCTTTTAAGTTCGTCGCGCGCGCGTTGAAGTAAATTATGTTCTATGTTCTATGTTCTATATGTTCGTGGTAACACTATTTACGTTCCAACAATACTTTACGTTACGCTAAGTGCGTTAAATTTTGCGAGTATTATCGCTGGCAATTTCTTGGATGGAAATTCACATAATTGCAGTTATCTTCGTAAGCCGATCTAATTTTATAGTAACATATATTTCTGTTACTCAGTCTCCATAATCTAACTTTAGTTAATTTTGTGGAACATTTTTAACTTTGAAATTGCAGTACGCGCTATAGTGCACATGAAATATTTTCATCCATTGTCATCAATGTATCAGCTCGTATATAAAATCATACAATAAAATAATTTGAGACTCAAGAAGTAAAAATATACACATATTTTCAAACTTTTTAAACATATATTTTAATTCCTGTTACGTTTCTCTGAATATATTTCTCAATATCAATCTGTTGTAATAAGAAATTGAACAAAACTATGGATGTATCAAAATTAGTTTCTGTTTAACAGTGTTCTGTTTAGCTTCTGAGTACAATAATCCGCTTTAGAACGCCAATCAAAGCATTATCATTGATCCAATTGTAAATTTCGCACATAAAGAATAATCGAGGTCAAGGCGGTTTTAGTGCAAGTATCAACGGGCAGGATAGCTGAATGCACGTGTTGAGAGGAGATACCGGGCCCTCCTTTGTAGACGCAATCGAGCTAGGCGGTTGATTGAAGTGACCGCAATAGTCTGCGGCAGTGTTCAATTTGTCGGGGCAGGTTCTGAACATTCTCTTTGGTCACATAAAATCTGTACAATCGCGGCTAAACCATATCGCAGGCAGGTCCTAAAACAGTCCTCGGCATAGTTTCCTAATCAGTATCCGGGAATATCTACAGCATACTGCATAATAATGCGGTTTTGGAATTACTAATATACATCCAAATTGCGAATTAATATCCACTTAACTGAAACAAATACTGAACTTCTCGCAATAATATCTAATTTGTAATTAATTGCAGATAAATGCTTAATAATTGAAATCTGTATCGAGTTTCTATATTTTCGAAAAACATAGAGAAAGAGAGAATAAACCATAAAATCAATAATTATTTATTAATGAGCAGTGATTTGTTAACTGTATTTACTCGTACTTAAGCGTATTTATAGCTTTTTTCAGAATTATTTACGTTCCTTAAAAATTAAATGTCCGTACCAACGTCACAATAGATAAATAAAAGTTTTGGTTGTTCTGTTTCTTGCACTCAAACAATCCTATATCGGACTGTTACGTTGCGGTGAAACATTTTTCTCTCTCTTTCTCATTCTCGTTTTAACTACCCGTCAGAAGGCAGCTTGTTAAACCTCCAAGTATTTGCCCCGGACTGCTCGAAAATTCCAGTGGAGGACCCGATGCCTAGAAAAACAGAGTACGTTGGAACAGATCCAGATAATAGCGTACCGCATCAAGATTCGATAGTCATCGGGAAAAACGAAAGCGCCGTTACTTTTGGCGCAGAATAAAAATTTTTCCGAGTTGAAAACAGTTAAACTCCGTAAAGCAGAATGAAATCATTGTTTAACTTCTTGATCTGCGCGCACTTATGTTCTCTTTGTGATTTATAAAAAATTTGGGACCCAATTTTTAAATATATGTATGTACAAATTAAGAAATTGCAAGCAACTGCAATATAATTCAATCGAAATATATGCTGATGAGAAATCGATTTCAAATGTGATAAAAACATAATCGTTATATTAATTGCTGCTATAAAATATAAAAATTTTATAGTCCCGCGGCGTATAATTCCGCAATCCTACACTGCAGTTAAACTAGCGACAATGTTAGAAGATGAGATGCGGCTATGATCGTGCGCAACTATGGTCCCATTAGCCTATACAGGATCGAGCGGGCGCTTGGAGAGCGGCAGAACGGCTGACAATGAAAAGTTTCAGCGAGACGTTAAATTATGCAAGGGAATGCGGCGATGTAATGACCGCGTGAATTAACCTCGACCTTAGATGGAGCTTTGGATGGTGGTTTTTAAAAGGGGTGAGGTTAAACGATAAGATCCAATTATCGAGAAACAGTTTATCTCACGGACGAACGAAAGGATAAACCGGCGAGAAACTCAGAGCTCAATTTTTCCACGGAATGGATCGGGACTCCGAAAACGTCCGATATATGCCACGGGAGAAGAAAATCCGATTGTTAACTCCATTGATATACGACCGATTTAAAGAATCCCCGAGCTGTCGAGACGGAAATAATTATAAGATCGCTATCGATAAGCATAAGTAGTCTAGCTGTATCTCGTAACACAATTCCGAAAGAAATTATAAGTAGAGTATACTTTTATAAACATATTGTATAACATGGATATACAACTATTATTACCGTTTAATTAAGATATTTTCTGATGATGTATATATTACAAAGCAGAAAGATATTCTATCATAATATAAAACCGTTCGGTATTCCTAAAAATATAATCTATTAAAATTTCGACAATTATAAAATACTTGTTGTCTATTTTTCGCAACACTGGGGTTTGAGAATTCTTCTTCCGTTATCATTATAAAGTTATCTTTCGTGATACAATATGTTATATATTATTTCGTTGTTCCTACCGCTTTTCCATTGTGCGCTTTTCTGATACAAAGATCAATATCCATGTATTGCCGTACATTTCGAGGATATATATCAAAGTTCATCTTCGCTGATGCTACCTCCCACGAGACACGGGAATGCAGCTCCCATACAGCACGGGAGGTAAGCATTCCTCGTGTAAGACGGCGCGCGTAATCAGGATAAGAACGCGGTTTGAACATAGGAAACTCGAAAGCTTTACGTGACGAGGCTGATAATGCATGAAGCGGACAAACGAGATTGAAAATTTCGTACATGACGGTAGTAAAAATGTTAGCAATATAGTGGACATGAGCATTATATTGGTGACAGTTTCTACCTTGTATATCAAGAAGTCACGAGGCTCGTTGCATGCACTCATTCATCGCACATGTGTGATATTTGTCTTCGGGATATTTCTCTTGACATACGGTCACGATGTAAAATGAGGCTTTTCCCAAAGAAAATTGCACTATTTCTTGTTTTCTACATTTCCTGGAAGTTTTATTTTATTCTTTATTTTTCATAAATTCTCTCTCTCTCTCTCTCTCTCTCTCTCTCTCTCTCTACATACGGAACATGGAATCGCGTGTGTGTGACAGATGTAAGAAGCCGATCGCCAATCAATCACTCGAGTGCGAAAGGTGTAAGAAACTGTTCCACCCTGGCTGTGTTAAACCGTATGCTACATACAAGTATGCGGATACGTGCTGCAAAGCTCTTGCAGCCACATTAGATGCGCCTCTTACACCTGTCAGCGAACCGAATGCACACCCTTTCGACTTTGCGAGTGGAGTATCGGCGACACAGGTGCAGGCGCAGTTACAGGGGCAGACTGAAACCAACGTGCTGCTGCAGAAACTGTTTAACCAACTGAAGGATTCTGACGCCAAGCTCTCGGCTTTCATTGAGGACCAAAGGTGTATTAATAGAGAGATTAATGACAAGCTGAGTAAACTGGAACTCATTACGGATACTGTTGCCCAGAGTGTGTTACGTATTGATAAGCTAGAACAGGAGAGCTCAGCTCTTGCTCGCGAAGTCCGGGACTTGAAGGCCGCTCAGTCCGTTCCACGTGATGAGAATGAAAATAAATTGATTATCTCGGGAGTCCCTAATGAGTTGTCGATTACTCCTACAGAGTTGGTCGGCAATATACTTAAAGTGCTCGATATCCCAGATCTCTCTAGTCACATTCTAAATGTTAGATCTATGGCGCGGAAACGGCAAACAGTCATGGCTTCTGACGGTTCTTCGAGTCCTGGTAGTACGGGCTCGTTCATAGTCACCCTATCCTCTGGCGCTGTCCGCGATGTTGTAATTGCTAGTAAGAGAGTGAAGCGGTCTCTTAAGCAGAGTGAGGTATGTAGCGGGGGCTCTAATCAAAATATCTACGTGAATGAGTTGCTGTCCAGGACTGCGTATGACTTGTTGCAGCGAGTTAAAAAGATTGCTAAAGAGAGGTCTTATAAGTACGTTTGGACGAGAGGGTCTCGTATATGTGTCAGATTATCTGACGGCGCTCCGGTTATCTTTATTGACTCTGACTCAGACCTTGCTAAAATCAATTGACATGACCGTGTGCGTTGCGCGGCATCCCCTGCTGTTAATCGCGCTTTAACACAGTGCCTTCGGGTAGCTCAATTCAATGCAAACTCACTTCGTGGTCACATTGACTTAGTAAGATTACACTTTAATGATAATGTTCATCACATTATATCTGTATCCGAAACGTGGCTGAATGCTGAGGTGACTGATGATCTTGTGGCCCTTGATGGGTACTTTCTGATTCGACATGATCGTGTAGGTAGAAGGGGTGGTGGAGTTGCCTGCTATGTACACAACTCACTGAAGGTTACAGTTGTTGCTACTTCTGCAAGAGGTGACGTAAATTCCCCTGAGTATCTCATTTGTGAGATCCGTTTACCGAATTATGAATCTGTATTATTTGCATCGGTCTATAGGAGGCCTAAAGGCCTTCTCTTAAATGAATTTACAGAAGCACTTCTTAGTGTTTCGCACTTATATAAAAACATAATTATTGGCGGAGACTTCAACTGTAACCTTCTTACAAACAACTTTGAAGCTGACCACTTGCGTGAACTTATGTCGAGTATTGCAATGCATATTGTTCATTCGGGTGCTACGCATCATACGGCCTCCGCAGATTCGTGGCTTGATGTTCTAGTGGTGGATGACAGTGAAAAAATTTTGTCATTTACTAAATCTGAGTGCCCGTTTATAGCTGGTCATGATCTCATAGAGTTATCGCTCTCTCTGGCCGCGAACTTGGTCATTGACCGTACTGTTGTGAGACGTAGATATGGATCTATTGATTGTAATGTGTTCTGTGACCATCTTCGTTCTGTAATTGATGGTCTTGTGCCGGCCGTGGCCTGTGATAGGGGCGTGGGACTAGATGACCAACCGGGCGTTGGTGGGACTGACGGGCTTTGTATGGGACTGTCGGGAGCTCTACTTCAAACATTGGATGTGTTTGCCCCTAGGCGAACATTTATAATTAAAAGGCCTCCGGTGCGATGGCTGACGGATGAGCTTAAAGCTCGAATTCGTAATCGCAACCAATTATACAGGCAGGCTAGACGCTCCAATGATCTGCTTGACTATGCCACTTACAGACTTTTCCGAAACCAACTTAATTCGGACATCAAACGTGTCAAAGGTGAATTTCAACTTAATTCTCTCAAAGACATCACTGATCCTGCTAAACTTTGGAGAGAACTGGCGCGGTTTGGTCTTGTAAAGTCAACCTTAGTCTCTCCTTTACACTTTTTTACACCTAGTCAATTGAATTCATTCTACGTTTCGGTCTCTAATGCTCAACCACCTTGCTTGTTTACTGACTTTATTTCTACTGTTACTTTAGTGACTCGATCATCCCAGAGACCAGAGTTTGTGTTCTCTGCTGTAACACCTGCTACGGTCCTTAAACTTATCTCAATGGGACCGGCCCACTCTTATGCATCTGGTTCAGATGGTATACCGCTCTATATCCTACGGATTGCCTGGCCTATAATCTCGGCGCATCTCATTACTTTGTTCAACCACTCATTGGAAACTTCTTCTTTTCCATGTCAATGGAAGCGCGCATTAATCCGCCCGCATTCGAAGATTCGTATTCCCTTATCCCCTACTGATACAAGGCCTATAGCTAACTTGCCAGAGCTGTCTAAATTACTTGAAAGGATTGTGGCTTCGCAGATTACTGAATACTTGATTGAACATAACCTCATAAATCCGAGACAGTCTGCGTATCGACCATGTCACAATACACAGACAGCTCTTCTGCGGGTTTGCGATGACATCAAAGAGGCGATTGATAAGGGTCTTATTATAATTATGATCCTCTTCGATTTTAGTAAGGCGTTCGATACTGTTCCACATCTCAAGCTACTTATCAAGTTAAAGGAGATTGGCTTTTCTGATGCTGTTCTTGCGTGGATTTTTTCTTACTTGACTGGTCGCTGTCAATCTGTGGTTGATGATGCTGGGAACTTCTCGGAGTGGTTGTATACGTCATCGGGCGTTCCTCAGGGCTCTGTGCTCGGGCCACTATTATTCTCTCTGTTTATTAATGATATAGGAGGAGTATTGCTGCATGCACTTCACATGATATTTGCTGACGACATTCAAGCTTATCTCTCATGTTCTCCGGCTAATATCCGTCATGGATTGGAGTTAATCTCTAGGGATGCAAAAGCTATCTTTGCTTATGCAGAATCTAATGGTCTGAAACTTAATCCGTCCAAGTCTAAAGTGATGATTTACGGTAGCAATGCTTATGTTAGGAATATTGACCTTGGCCTTCTGCCTCCTGTCATGGTGAACCAGGTACCTATCCCTTTTGTTAGAGAGGTGAGAAACTTGGGAGTTGTTTTTACGCCTACTCTGTCCTGGAAGAGGCACATTTCGCATGTATCACAGAGGGTGCACTGTGCGTTGTACAAATTGAAATTTAACAAGAACTCTCTCTCTACCGAATTACGAATCAAATTAGTGACGACGTTGATTATGCCACATGTTGATTATTGCTGCCTTGTCTACGATGGTTTAAGCAATGAGCTGAATACGAAGTTGCAGAGATTAGTAAACTGCTGTATAAGGTATATCTTTGATCTTAAACGCGACGAACACATTACGCCCTATAGGCGACGACTGGGATGGCTCTTAGTTGAGAATAGGAGATTGTATTTTCTCGGCTGTCAGGTCTATTGTATCTTGTTCCTAAAATCTCCAATCTACCTGAGGGAGCTCTTTACTTCGCCCGACCCGTCGCTTAGAAGATCTGATCGCCTTCCTGGTTCGTCGCAGACCTTTCATATACCGCCTTGCAGAACTACAACATATTGGAACTCTTTTCGTCTTTCTGCAATACGTTTCTGGCATTCTCTCCCTGACAGCATAACATCCGCACCATCTCTTCCAACCTTCAAAAACTTACTCCGCTTGTATTTGTCAGCATCTGAATCTGGCTAATGCTTTATCTCTTTGGTTACCGGTGCAAACTTGGTGGTGCAATAGTTGCATAATTTAGTAGCTGCGTTGTGCATATATATGTAGTTATATTAGTTAAGGTTATACTATGTATCATATTAGTTTAAGGATATTATATATTATTATGCTCCATCAAGGATTTTCTACCGGTGCGAACTTAGTAATGCAATAATTACAATCTAGTAGCTGCGTGATATTAGTTAAAAGTTATGTATTATATTATGTATCATTATGTATTCTCTGTGCATCATTAATTCTGCATCAGGCCTGCGCACATGCGGTTACCTTAGCTCAAATTATATTAGGCGCCTTCTAATTTACTTAAGCTACTTCTTGCTCATGCTTTTTCTTTTTCTTTTATTGTACTTTAGTTTTAAGTATATCGGATGCATCACAGTGGTCCATTGAGTGCACCCATGATTTCTTATCTATGTACTTGTGATTTAGATCTTTCTTCTTTGATGTATTTTAGCTTTAGGTATATCGAATGCATCAATATGGTCCACTGTGGTGTATCCATGATGATTTCTTACGTATATCTATGTACCTGGGATTTCAATTTTTGCCCTTTAGCAGATGTTTGGGCATAAATAAATTTAATCAATCAATCAATCAATCTCTCGTATGTCTCTATATTTCCCACTCATGATAAATTTCTTCTTTATTGTAATTTATCTTTCTTTAGAATCTTATATAATCATATAGGTATTATGCTAATTAAAAGTCATAACCAAAAAATGTTAAAAAATTGTGAATAATGGTTCGAAAAACCTCAATGACACGAAGAACCTCAGTTATTATTACGTTATGTTATAATTTTAAATACAAAATTTAAAAGTTTTTCTATATAAATTTGTCACAAGTAATGAATTTTTCAAACTAAAAATCTTAATTTATACGTTACAACGTTGAATGTTATTGTATATTATTGTCTCTATTTCTCTTTAATCCCCGTTTATTAAAACTTTCTATATAAAAAACATGAGAAAAGTAATTATAACATGTATTAAAAAAAAACTTTTAATTGTGTCTCCAAAAACAAAATAAAATTTTTCGAATTCGCATTGGTTGGACATTTTTTTTAACTGGATCCGACTGGTTCTGACGTAATCAATTTCTCATTCAGTTTTCGGTAACGAATGGGTTACAACAATCTACGTTTTCACAAGAGTTGACGACTTTAATTGGTATACGAGGACTCATAAAAGTTTTGATTGTAATGTTAATTATTTATATACATTGCACTCTCGTGACGCGCATCTGCAGTGAACAGGTCCTCGAAAAAATATTTCAAGTTTTGTAAAAACATTTTTGTGAAAAGAAGATTTCAATGAAAATAAATTTTACAAGTTAAAAATAACATTAATACTTACAAGTTACACAATAAAATGTTATCTGACACATAAAATAAGCACTTTGTTAAAAATCTTGTTAAACAAACGCTTTTTATTTAACGCTTAACGCTTAAATTATGTTGTATAAAAGTTGATGTTTTAAAACTTGATGATTTATGTTGTGTGAAACGGCGATTTGTTTGTAATATTCTTTCTCTCTTTCTCTTTTTTATCTTTTCTTTTAATATAACATAAAATGAGCAGAGAAATTTCTCGTAATTTATGGTGCTGCTCGTCCATCTTTCAGCGTGTTCTTTAACACCGCATCGTCCGTGGAAAAAAAGCTCGTCTTCAAGAATTTATTATACTAAATTTGAAATAGTCGCAAAAATATGCGCACATAGTTTACTTTGCCAACAATGTTCAATTGATTAAATAACGTACTTTGTACGCTATTATCATGCAACTTGACATTCTGAGCAACAAAAGTCCTTTGTCTTTATAAACCTTGTTAAATATACATGCGCTTTTCTGCAACAATTTTTAATTGCGATATGAAACTGTATAATGAGTAACAAGACCGTTTCTAACGCGTTAATTCGTCTTGCGTCACACAAATTTCAAACGAAATTCAATCTTGTGTCTATTTTTGAAATAGAAAAGTCTTATACATATATTTATAATATTAACTTGCAATATCAAAAATTTGTGTTTTGAAATAAAAGTATAGACATTTATACATTATATGTAAAATTATGTCCTAGATTTTTTTCCTTGTTTTTTATTCATTATTTTATTCTGCAGTTGATGGATTTGGGTAATTAAAATCTGTTTATTAATGTAAAACCGCATTATTATATAAATATTAAATAATTATTTAGTGCGAACAATTATCTATTGCTGAGATTTGTTTTCTTTTTGTTAATGATTTACGTATAGCTTTTACTTAAAATTTCAAAACACGTTTTATATGAAAAAAGCTATTTAATATAATACTATATAATATTTAATTATTATTACAGGACGAGAAGAACCAGTTGCTCATCACGAATCTCTGGCTAAAACTGGTAAGTCTTCAAGCTTTCCGAAGTTTTCGATTCGAGGGAAATAAAACGGTTCTTTCAACGTCTTTCCAATTGATAGCTGCCACTTACACGAACGGCACGAAATTTGCCGGAGATGCCTCAGTCATTTTTTAAAGGATCTTTTCCGTTCAAGTTAATTGGGTGACTAGTCCTGATAGATTTGTAGTTGTTTCGGGGTAATCCAATTTATCCCGGTTACACATCACCCTGTTTTACTCAACCGTACCAAAATTATTCTCGCATAATAGTCGCGTCATGTAAACCGGGCACCGGAGTAAAAACATGTAAGACAAAAATATCGTTATAAACTACATGTGACGTACTCTAGTTACGTACGATTGTACTTTACCATATATTGTTTTTATTAACGTTTTTATTTTGTAGTAAAATCGTTATGACATACAATTACGCTGCTTCTTTAATCAACAGTTTTGCATATAGTTTGATATACCTCTATCACATACGAAAGTATTATTTGCAATTTAATCATTCGATCGTTAATGTATTTCAAGGATGCGTGATAGGAAAGCGTCGGAAACACATAGCCAGGTAGAGTAACGAGGTCGGATCGGATTTTTATCGGGATCCGAACTATTAATAGAGTCGCCGCAACAGGTTACTCCCCGAGCACGGGAGGCGAGGGTGCGCCCTTATTAGGACTGCGACGGTGTTTTCTTTAAGAAAGAGTGAGAAAGCGGCTTCCGATCCGTTCGCTTCCGACGCGACGCGCGAAAGCCGCTCGGCGTTGTTTATTTTTCTCAGCTTATGGGACGACTTATGCAAGTTCAATTCCGCATTGCATAGTCCAGTCAAATTAGACAAAAAAAAGGTTTTTGCTCGGAAGTGAAGCGGTATCAATGAAACCTTTTTAGGGTTGTTGGGGGGATGTAGAAGAGCTTATTTCTGAGTTGTCGGGTTAATCGGACCGATGGGTTTTTAAGGGGGGAAGGGGAATGAAAAATTTCGTTTTTTCGCAATAACTCGGCGAATTTTGACCGTACATGATTTACTAATCTTTCATTTTGTAGCTCTTTTAAAGCCCTACAATTCATTTCCTGAAGACCCTAACTTAAAATCAATATTTGTCGAGTTCTAGCCGGTGAAAATGGGAAAAAATGTATTTTATAGCGGTTTTTTGCGAGTTGTCCGATTAACCCGACAACTCAGAAATAAGCTCTTTTACAACCCCCCAACAACCCTAAAAAGGTTTTATTGATACCGCTTCACTTCCGAGCTCAAATGTCTAATTTGACTGGACTATGCAAGCTCATGCGAGCTTTGCAATGACCTAAATTCGAACATTGTCGATTCTACCGACGATCGTTTTCGGCTGATTGACGGATTGCACGCGCATCGGACACGCGAAGCCCTTCGGCGCTCCCGACAACTCCAACAACGCCCCGATGGCGAAGGTCGCGATCGTTACGCTTATTGATTGGCCCTAATCTCCCTGAGCGCGTCCTTAATCTTTCGTCACTGCGAATTAATATTCCGGATTTGCTCGACAACAAAAAACTTCCGTTAAATTTACTTTAATAATATACACGTTGCTGTCGTCGCTAACGTCTCGGTGTATCACGTTTGCGTTGTTTTTAAATTTTAATGTAACATCTTAACATATAGTTATGATCCCGTTTTCGTATTTTCTTGCAACGTTATTTCACCGCGGCATCTGACAAATCTATAGCATTTGCAATTTCGAGGCTATACTATCACGTCGAAGATATAGAAACGTCAGCTTCCTTCTCCTACTATTTAATCTTTCCTTCGTGTCTCGTGACGGTCAATGCATACGGAAGTAACACGCAGGTGCATGTGACTCAAAATGCTGATATGTTTGTAAATATAAATCACGTGGGTAGAGAGATATTCAAAGAAACATTCGACATCCGAGTATCGATATAATGTTGTATATTTCCCGGTAGCGTCGCTATCAGATGCACTTGTGTCGAATCCCAAGAAGAGAGCCCAAATTAAATCTATCTTCTAGGAAGAACGGCATACACTTTACTTTTCCATGATCAAAATGCACAGATTGCATCTGTAACATCGAGAGGTAGCTGGAACGCGTTTTATCTAGATCGGAAATAATAGAGGTCTAATGAGAAAACGTTCGTACTTTTAGAGAAATATAATAATAATAACAACTTTTCCCTTTCTGGGATAAGGGACAGACGCAAAGAATTCGAAATTTAAAACTCGCAGCGTTAATTCGTTAATAATTTACACGATGTTATGCTCTAACACAGCTCGCATGAATGTTGCAAACACATTCGACACTCGCAATTACGGTCGCTAGAAATTATTAACTTCATCTGCGCGATTATTTTATTAAATCATGCGCGGCAAGCAATATTCCACTTCTAGACCAAAAAATTATAGTGTCACGTAGCGAGCGGTTTTTTTTACCTTTTTTCACTCGCATATAAATTGGAAAAATATAAAGACCGCGATTAAAAGGTTCTATTTATACATCAGAAGTGATTATCTCCATAATACATTCGCGCTTGCTCGTAAAGCAATTTCGATCCGCGTTTTCAGCCCGATGGGCCGATGTTTTACCGATGTTTGAATTGCAAACTGGATGATGAATCAATTTCATTCATTGATTTTCGCGGCAATAAAACGTCGCAAATATAAAATTTGCTATAATATCGTATAATATCAATAGTGTAAAATTTAATTTATCTTTACATATGATTATTATTGTAAATTAGCGCCATCATCACATATTATTAATAATCACGTATATTATTAATAATTTTATCGTACATTATTGATCATGATTGCCAGTAAATAATCCGAATATTATAAAACTGGTATATAATATATTTCTGCGGCTATATTATCCGCGTTTCATCTGCCTCGTACCGAACAATATATATCTTCCCATCAAGTGCACATCACTTTGTCATTCTGTCTTACTGAGCGACAGGATGACCGATGGTATAAAATTTATGTAAAAACGGGTCTCGACGAAACGCGGCGCGACGAGACGACGCTACAAGTTTCGTTACTTCGGTCCTGTCGTCTCTTCTGCGCGGCGGGAAGGAAATGCATTTACATAATTTTCGCCATGGCTGATAGAATGGGAAATGCAACTAGCACAACGATACCGCAAGCCATTGGCAGAAGCACGCGCAAAATATACGTATGCGAACGCAACACACACGTACCGGATGTATCGTAATCTACACCTTCGCGCGCGCAGCTATTTCTCCCGAGGCGTCTGGCAATTTCTTCCAATGGATGGGTGATAGTTGCGCGCTAGACCAGCGAAACGGCTGTCCAGGGAGCCTGTGGACTATCGTGGATAATGGAGATACCGTGTTCGGTATCTTCATTTAGATATCTTCGGACGATATATAGTGTATTAGGGAAGGAGGGCGCACCCGCGCGCGCTGCGCAACGATAACCGTTGAACCACTACGTGGAATCTTCCGGTAGATCCTAAAGAGACCCCTTTCAATTCTTTATGCACACTGAATCGTTTCGAAGTCAAGTTTCGACGATTGGTTACGATGTTAACGGGTCGTCCTGATATGTTTCTTTGATTTATCTTTGCATTTTTTAACGCCTGTCTGATACTTATATTTATATAAGCAATCCTTTACCACGTGTGTTGAACAAGCTTCGCAAGTTCCATTATTGCTGTGGAAACGATAAATCACGCGGGTTGCAAATAACGTATATGGGCGCATATAGGGTTTCCGGGCGGCGCGGTGGTGCGCTTTACTACGTGCTAAGAGTGGAAACCAGTGCAACTCGGGTGACATAAAATATAAAACTTCGTGCCAAAGACGATGTATTATGTGTAAGTGCATCAGTATACGAATCACATCTGAAGCGTGACTAATGCGACTTCTTGCGAATGTTAGTGTGCGTGTCAAAAAAGAAACGATCGTATTTAACTCTTAATTCCTTCAGAAAGCAAGCTTCGCACTCAAATTAGTCCAAAACAAGTAAATTTGAATTCATGTCTAGATTCTTTGAATATCTTTAACACGCTATTGACAATACATCCGAAAGATTTATTTTCTCTTAATTCCAAAAGATTTAATTGTTGCTTTTAATCCGTCCAAACGTCTTGTACATCTTGTAAGACAAACCTTTTGTCATCGATGGAACAGTATTAGCGACAAATTCTTCTAGCGTCTATTCAAGACAGACGAACTTCCACTTGGAGAAAATCCACGGTCGTGGCGAAGAAATTCTCTACCCCGATGTAACTATTTGGTCGACTCTAGGAAAGAGAGCTCTCGAGCAAGGAGAATACTAGCGAGTCTCTCTCGGTGAGCTTTAATGATGGGTCAACCGGTATTATGAGCGAAGTCAGAATCTCTCCTTCCATTCGTAGCGGGAGCTATTTCTTTTTCTCTTTTCCGCTTAGTGTACTGTGTACTGCATCTTTTCACCCTCCATCTTCCGCGTCCGACGCGTCTCACGGTGCCACCACTTCGTACATGCACTTAGACGAGTTCATTCACTCGGCACAACCTACTTAGAACTCCGCGGATGCGGAAAGAATGATTTACACACATGCGAATCGCGGAGATACAAGAGTTTGGACGCTTCTGATTGTGAGTCGAGTTTTATTTTCGAATAATTAATCGGGGAAAAAAAAATACTGTACTCTTTGTTCTATTCTCTTTGTTTCAAACGAAAGTATATATATTTCATCAAAATAATGGTATGTCTGGCTTAGCTTTGTAAGCGGACTTGATATCTCTATATTTGCTTTTTGTACCAAATATTTGAAATTGAAAAATTGGAACTCGAAAAAAATTCTTCGCATGTACACCTTTGTATATTTTTTCTATAATAGTAAAACAGAACAATTTTTGAACGTAAATAAATTAAAACAGTAAAAGCAATTTCGTCTAAAACTTCCTGACGCTGCAGAAAGTCGCAAAAAAAAGTAGATCGGAGGCGACAGCCTGTATTTCGCGTACTTTGCGACTGAGCTTTTTAGGTCCAAAACTTTTAATGACAAATTTCAAATAAAGATTAAAGAGATACAAAAAAAAAACATTCACGAGCTTTTGATTAAAGTTTGATTTGGTCATTAACGAGTGCTCCACACCTCCAAATCCAGATCCGTAATACTATATACAGCTGTGCTATTTGTCGAAAGAAAAGTTTCTATAGTATCTTAATTAAACGCGCTAAATTACATTATTTTTTTTTGCGTGCATTAATTACGAGGAGCCTCGATTTGAAGTAGCGCTATTTATCCATTAGATATAATTACTTAATTAAGCGTATACAGTAAGAGACGAAGCGATCACCCGATATATCAATTTTACGCCGATTTAATTTTCAACGCCTGCGCGATACCTTATCTTTCCTTTTTAGCGGGGACAAGAACTCGTTTATGAAAGATCTCGCAATATGCGATATCGTTACGAAAAGGCTGTATCAGCTTGAGAGGAGAACAACGCGGCATAAAAGAGCGCGCGCCGGTACTCAGTATGCGGGCCGCTCTCAATACCTTTCGCATACTGATTAGGGATAGATTTCCCTTGCCATGTAAATGCAGCTGTCGAACCTACACTCGCGAGAAGTTACGATACCCCTGGGACGCGTTGTTTACGAATTGCCGAGGGTCTCCTGATGTTAAGGTTTTCGGGGGTGCATATCTAAAAAAAAATGCCAATACCATCTGGATCGTTTCAATTGGCATTTTATGAATTGAACAGCTGTCACGTATCGACTTATTTTTAATCCCGCCACGGCCTTAATCAATACCATGCCATATCTCCGCAAAATTAATTGCAGCGCTCACGGCATCGGGGATCGGGGCACCGTTTTAATTACACTTTTTTTCCGCGTTTCTTCATATCGGTAGGGGAAAAAAATGATTTGGTATTAAAAGGTACGCGTCTATTATTGAATTATTAATTAGGTCGCTGTAAAATTCATCGCAAATTCAAGCGCTTCTATTCGCCTTTAGAGTTTGAAAATGAAAGAAGCATTATAAAAAATATATAGTAATATTTATTAGAAATATTATTTACCAAAACTATTAATATTTACGAAGACTGAATATTTAAAATTCCAAGTCAATCGCATATGCAAATTTTTCAAGAGATGTATAAATATCTCCTAAATACGAAAATCTAAACTCGGCTTCACATACATTCTTCTCGTTTTGTACCGCGGATGGTAAGTGTAACAGAATCTCCGCCTAAGGGGATTAAGACTGAATGAAGATCAAAGATATAGATTCGGAAAGTTTAATGGTTAGATGTCTTTTAAATGAAAGATTAAAGCTCCGTTATCAATTTTGTACCCCCGAGGTGCTTTGAAATTCTGATATTCAATTTGATTTGCTAAATCTCGCTTTAGAAAATCTAATTTGCAATTGAATCCTATTTATAATTTTATGTGCTGTATAATGCAGAAAACATTTAAAGGATCAAAAGATATACTGGTACATAGAACACATATCAAGAAATTGCAAATAAAATATCATGAAATTGTAAATAAAATTTTTATAAAAATATGTAAGTAATCACAAATTATAGATCACTTAAAGTAGAGCTAACGACAAATGTGAAATTTCTCCTACTCCTATTTCAACAAAGATGTCGCAATATTTCCTGTTAATATATTTATTTTTAATTATTCTTATTATCATATTATGTTTAGCTATAGAGAAATGATTAATTAAAATTAGTGAAAATTAGTTTAATTATTAATTAAAATTATTCATCAATAATACTCCCATACATTGTTCATATTTTTACATAGTACACGATTCATTCGATAATATTCATAACTTAGTTTAGTTTACTTTAAGTATTTCAAAATTTTAATATTCATCGAAGTAATTTAACAATTAAACTTGCTGAATTATCCAATATATTTTTAACCAGTTATTCACTGGTGCATTTAATTATGTGTATAATTACAATTGTAATTCCCCGTATTTTTCCTCAAAAAACATTTATTCTTCACGTTTTAACATCTGATTTTTCTGAAATATAAAAGTAAAGGTCGAATTACGGAATAAATGTCGTTTTTTTCGTTATTCATTTGTAATTTAACTATTCGATGCGTCGATGAGATCACGATCTCTTATAGCGGAGACATTTCCGCGCTTGAACAATATTAGATGCACATACGTTTCCTCAAATTCTTGTATAAATCCACTGTAGCTGGAAACGACGCTCCTCCCCGTCTATTTCTTCGACACGAGCTTTGAGCACACCAGAGCGACCAACGAGCGGAATATTTGCCGAAGTCGAAGAGTATGCCGGACTGTATGTTCTGGCTATCCTCTATATCCCACGCGAACAATTTCAATTATCTTTTGTGTGGAATTCGCGAATAACAATCTGGGAAGGTCCAAGGAAAAACGATCCGAGCAGAAACTCTTTGAAAAGAACTAAAAATTATTTAATCGAAACGTTGAAGACGAACTACGAGTAATAATCTTTCTCTTTTTACCGACCGCACTATATCAAATTAAAATACTTTTTCGACGTTAATATTAACTCACGTATTCTTAGAGATGAAAGAAACCGCTTTTATATTACTAATTTAAAGAAAAAGTTACGACTTAGTATTTATTAACACACTGCAAGAAGGATGAAAAGAGCAATGTTTATTTTTTAATATATTATACATGTACAGCTGTGTGTGTGTGTGTGTGCTTCGATATGCTTGTTAAAAAACGGTTTGATACAAGTTTGCTATTGATTGCATTCAATTGGGCCGATTTATGAATTTAGTGCGTATATTTGCTTTTTATATGCGAGATGTGAGCTGGAATGAGCATTTTTAACAGTATCCATGATTTAAATCAAAATATTCATGATTTAAATATTATTCAAAATATGCAAAAAGAAGAATCCTCTCTCTCCTCCTCTCCTCTCCTCTCCTCTCCTCTCCTCACTCTCTCTCTCTCTCTCTCTCTCTCTCTCTCTCTCTGACTGATATTTTATACCTCTTTAATAAAAATTTAAACCTAGCGCACATATATATAATCCTTTTGATAGAGAACGTTTCGCATTGTGAAAATTTTAGAACTATATCTATATTATACAATGTAAAAATTGTTTTAAAAATGCAATAAATTTGTTTGTAAGCTCCTAATATAATTTTTTGAGAATATCCTCTTAATCTTATATTCTCCTGTGCAGTCGAGGGCAAATTAGCCAATTTTTCAAGAGTTGGTTGCTTCTTCGAAGGGTTTTCGTTAAAAGCTCGCAATGCAACGGCATATTTTATGCGAGATATGAATTATTTAGATTCCACGTAGTCGTGGCTGAATAAATTAGGTCCATAACGATGTCGTTCGTAAATATTTTCTTAGTGCATTTAAGAGTGACTTACTTACGCAAAATTTGTTCATTATGAATCTTCTAAATCAAACATCTTTTTACCAACTTTGCAGCATACAATAAAAAATGTCAATTTTATAAAATATTGATATTTTTGTAGATACAAATGAAAAAAATTGATATTTTTAGAATTGGATTCTTGTTCAAGCGCATTTTATCTTTTAATAAAACTAATATTCTAAAGAATCTGCAGTTATATATATAGTACCTAATTTTGTTCAACCGGATAATTAAAAATTACGATAGATTATGTTTTTGTCAATTATTTACTCTTCATTATTTAATTTCTTTATTTCGTTATATAAGATGAATTTCTGAGTAAAATAAAAAACGTTCTATTCTACATGCATAAATATCTAAAATGGTTAATTAAAAGATGCCGAAATAAATGAAGTTTATTCTCGTTTCTGAAAGCTTTTTCTTACGCTACGTAACGAACTGAGGATTAAAGAAAAAGATATCAAACAAAATACGAGTTAAGGAAGGTAATTAATTCTGAAAGCACGTTGCTGCAAAAGCTATAAGATCTGAATGCGAGCCTCGCAATGGAAAGTCGTGTTTTTAGCCAAGTCGCTGAATTCTCCTCAATAAAGTTACAAACATTTTTATCATTTGCTGAGCTCGTTCATTATTTCTTATAAAATTAACAAATTATAATAAAATTTCAAATAACTTGTTCATACGGCTTTAAAAAAATTCGCGATTCGAGTTTGTAAAGTCAATGTAATTGCATTGAAACTGTTAAAGAATAATATCTTCTATGCAAAGAGAAAATAATAGAATTAATAATAGTCCTATAATAGTAGTCTCTAAGTCCTAAACATACGCATATATCAGTCCCTTTATACAATACATAAACCCTATCCAAGATATTCTGTTAAAATAGACGTTTAAATATATACTAGCAATCAAAATAATCACTTTAATGTTAATGCAAACACGAATCTAAAGTTTACACACATCAGAACACACGTATCTGAAATTTACACGTGCATCGCAGGCGGATCCTGGGACAGAAATTGATTACAGTGTTATCGCCGTGGTTACAGTTATACATGTAACCGGGGTTACTATCACGGATCCACCTCGCGTGTCCGCTGGAGCAAGAAGGGGCTCCTTACACCAGGGTGCCGTTTTCCGATAAATTCAAGTCGCTTGAGTAATCGAGGGTGCATTAACTGGTTCTCGTCGAAAATTGAGTTACACCGCTAGCTGCTGGTTACCTCTCCTGATCAAAGGGCACGTATATATTATAAAAATTGTAGGTGTAAAATCTCGCTGGCTTTAATGTAAACTCACATTGTCACGCTGTACAACGAACACACCCGTGGTTCGTCGGAGATCTACGATTATCCTCGCGCAAAATCGGTGAAATCGTATACGTATCTGTTTCAAAGCGTGGCGGGGTAAATAAGGAACGGACTTTTTCACGGCACGAACAGAGGAAAGGACGAGGAAGCTGGCATTTAACTTTCGTCGAAGAATTATAAGGATGAAGAATTCAGGTGGTTCTCTCTCTCGGACTGTCTGATTCCCAAGGCCGCGGGCCAAATAGGACAGGAGCCATTCGATTCGAGCAAATTCCGCAGCCATTCGTCAAGGTCTAGCACTGACGGGCTGTAAACTCGGGGCGCGAAGCGTTCGATCTTCACGTGCCAAGCTCGATTTCACTTTTGGCGTGCTTTATATTGGCCCCGAGTTACTCAGCACTTTTATGAGTCTCCCTTTACTTCTTTCTCGTTTGCATCTTTCGCGCTCGTTCGCGCTGTATCTGTCAGTCTGTGTGTGCACGTTCGTGTGCGTACAGGGTGTAACCTTCTCTCTTTCTCTCTTTTTTCATTTACAGAGTGAATTTTTCATCTTGATTGCTTTGAATAACCGCTTCGTTGTTTGCGCGCGATCGAAGGTTTTTTGCAAGCGTATACGCGATGCGAGCGGCGATGTAAAAAGAATCTAATAAAGTTTCTCCTTTGCTCGTGCTCTGACGGCATGAGTTGCGCGGGACACGTAGATACTTTGACGGGGGTTTTGTAGTATTATAGCTATATGCGGGATTGATGAATGATGTAACTTTGATTCGAGATTAATTTGAAATTGTTAGAGTTAAATTTACATAATGTAATTACGTGAGTCACTTCGATGTCTCATAAATAAACGACGTTATAATTTATGTTAATAATATAAAGCAATGTCAGCAATTATTTTTATTATTTTCTGTCATAAAGAATTGTGCGTCAAACAATCACGTACAAATTTAACAATTCATTAGCAAATAATAAAAATAATCTTGTAAATCAATCGCTTTTCTTTAAGTCTCTTTCTGAGAATTCATAAATAAATATACGCCTATTTTTCATTCAATAGATATAAAACAGCAGATCTCTGCAAAAATATGTATATATCAGCAATCATCACCTGTTACTACACGGATCAAGTTATTAAGCTCGTTTTTATACGAATGAATCGTGCCTTTACATTCAGAAGTATGAAAAGATCGAATGAGACGGATATCGTGGAATGCCATTGTAAGACGGACCTTGGACGAAAATCTTGGGGATAATGTGAAACTTTGGCCGACCCAGTTCCATTCGTGCTGATCGCGATTAATGGGCACGCCCTGTACGCCCCGTGCATCTGTACACGTTATGCGCAAGGCAGTACCATGATGGTAGCGCAGCCTTCTCGAGTGCTGCACGTTACGTTCGTAAATATATACTTTTCTGTTTATCGGTCTAATTGAACCGCAGAGAATGGGAACGAGCGTGAAAGGGGGTAGGAAAAGAGAAAGGAAGAAAGTTGCGAGCGCACATGATTCTCAATAGCAAATACGATAGTTCGCTAACGTTGCGAATCTCGAGGGTGAAACACAATGACGAAAAAGATTAACTTTAAAAAAGAGATCAGTCCGCACACAGGAGGGAAGAAACACGCATATGCGTAAGAGTTAATCTTCGCGATACGAAAATTGCAGAATCGTAATTTACATTATTGTCCTTTCCTTTTTTCTGTTTTTAGTTTTTGCAATTGCCTTTGTCTCGCTATTTTGTCTCTTCATCACGCAGTTTTGTTCTCCGTTTTTTATTCCGCGTTCTTCATGCTTTTAATAACAATGAAGTGACTTTCTCACACTGTACGGGAGTTTAATTAGTAACAATAAAAGGTAGACGCCGCGTTTCGTGTATTAAAATTAAAATAGAGCCTCGATGCCTCTTAATTATCTGTGACTCTTTAACTCGCCCAAATTACAAGAATGGCCAACGCTACGCTACAATAACGACGCCAACAATTAAAATGGCCAAGTCTCAAAAAGAAATAAACCGTTGTGATTGGACCATTTTTAAATGTAAATAATGGTTGGCTAACAATTTCTTCGCATAATTAATTAGCGACGTTTAATGAAACTTCGTGGCGCTTGTAGCGCTTTATTAATGCTGTTAAAATACTAACGTAATTATACATTATTTATTGCAACCTTGATGATCGCGTGATAAACGAGTGGCATTAACGTCAGTATGTTATAATGCCATTGAAAACGGTCTGTACATACAAGTTAAGATAATAAAAGATAAAGATGCTTCATGTAATGCTTTTTGTTTTATAATATTATGTTATTTACTTATCCCTGTGTATATAATTTCGATATAATTTTTATCGCGGCGGTTGCTCACTTTACCATTCTATTTGCATCTCATTGCATACCTTTTAGAATATACATTTTTTCTGCTTTTATTATCTTATATATAATATATTATTTTTCACCTTTTAATATCCTGTGTTACTCTCTTGCTTTTATTAAAAAATTAATTTTATTTATGTATAGTTATCAATTTTTCAGATAGAACCGTGTATATTTTTTTTCTGTAATAAAAATAATAATTGTAGCGATTGTAGCGCAGATGTGCGCTGCTCTAATGAGCCATAAATTCTAACCAAATAAAATCCAACTAAAAATTGTTGGTTTTTAATCGTTTGCCACTTCTCGGAACGTAATGGCAACCTACCAAGAGTATCTTGTCTAGGGAAATCATGATAATGGCTAATGGTAGCCAACATGATCATTTACGATCGTTAAATAGTAATGGTACTAGCAAAAAAATATAAGCAAAACATAAGTATAATTACCTTTCACATAGGTATCTGTTTTTTCTCTTTTTCGTTAGATGCATCTAAACGGAAAACAGAAGAAATAGGCACTTGTGAAGAGTAATTATACTTATACTTGTTCTCTTTTTCCCTTTTTTCTTCTTTTTTTAAATAAAAGGTAACATACATAACATAATATTATATAATATTTTAGAGGTATTTTTAAGTGCTATTTACTGCTATAAGAAAACAATAGCGAGATAATAATAGAGCCATACTGTACATTAAAAATTATTAATTAAATTAATAATAAAATTAAGTAATTTAATTAATAATTTTAAGAATTAATTTGTATCCATGTAATATTTCATATAGTTCTTTTTATTTTTTACCGCTTGAAATACATATCTATGTTTATAATTTTAACATTTTATTTAACGTTTATTTATTGCGACATTCTGAGAATATATATTTCAATTATTATTCGATTTTTGGACCTAACGCATATTACTAGTAAAGTTCCTTCGAAATATGGAGTATACTTAATTTTCTCTATCTCTCTTTCTTTCTTTATATGCACGTTTCTAAAGAGAAAATTAAAGTAATCTTAAATAAACAATGGTGGCCGAACTGTGGTACACTACGAATTTACGTGCTCAAGAGAAGAGCGAGCTTGGCGCTTCGTTTGTCAAGCGTGGCTTGAATTTCAGCGTCTCGTTAAATTAAATCCACGTCCGAGGGGGAATCTCGATGGATAGGCAAGGGCATCGAATAAAAGAGTCTCCGTTTCTCAGGGGATACTTAACTCGCGCCGAAATGGTTGTGCCGTGGTAAATTGTCGTCGGCCACGACAACCGCCCGGTGGCAGAATATAACACAAGGGCGGCCCCTTGCGCTTTTCCTTCTTGTTGTTCCCAGCCCCTTCGCTATATAATAATTACGAGTATCGAGTTATTTATGTAATTGAAGAAGACAAGATTTTTTCATTATTAAGTTGATATATACTAGAAAATTAGATTACAATTGTTATATACATATGTTCTATTTTCCATATATATTCAGAATTGTATTAGTAATAGAGCAAAATCAAAGATATGTTCTCTATGTTCTTGATATTCTTGATTTAATGTATATATAAGATGTATAGTTGAGTGTTAGATAAACAAGTTGAGATACAAAAAAAACTAAAATGGAACTTTTGCAAAGGATAAGCCGGCACCACATTTATTCAAAAAGCTTTCTCAAACTATACTACTACTACTAACAATAAGACACACATAAAATATGCAGGAATATTTTCAGTGTACTTTTTATTACCTTTTTCGATCTAGAACGCGGTCTGTTGCAGCGCAAGGAAAACTCATTGCAGTGATGTCTTTTTGATATAAATGCTACAAAAAAAAGCCACAAACTCATGTTAGACACGTTGTGAAATTTACGCATCCTGATAATGTTGTTTTGTGACGTAATGCTCTCTTTCATCATCTTTCGCTGTTCACCTTTTGTATAAGGTTCGAAAGACGCCGTAATTGCGTCTCTCGTAAAGAGAATGAAGACTTACTATTAGTTTCTAAGCCCTCACGCGATCCGTCTTTCTCTTAAGAACACTACGAAGCGAAATACGTGAACAGGATGCTAGTTACAGTAAACTTGAATTCTACGATCATTTCGGCAGCTTAATGAAAATTCTGGCAAATACGCGTATGCACATGTATGTTTCAAAATTCTATACGTATTAGATATACATATAAATAACAGATAAAAGAAGGGAAAAGAAGACCAGTATGCAAAGATACCTCAAAAAGAAAAATAAATATATAGGAAAAAAAATCATATTTTTCTTAAGTGTGGCATATTCCCCCGAGTTACCCTATTTACCTTACTTCCAATCATTCAGTACATTTATACCGCGCCACGTATCTTCTCACAATAAAGAAATCCTAACTTCAAGATGCCCTTCTATTTTGAATGATACTTACGTCTTTTATAACTACGTATAGAGTTTTTTTCAACGTGTACCTTTAATTTTTGATGATACTAAGTGTGCTTGTAAAATTTACTGGTAAAAACGACAAAATGCTAATAATTCTTACGTTTATTCTATATTGATAAAAATACAGAAACGTTGTCGCAAACTCTAATTTCTAAAAATATAAATGAATAATAAGATTTTAACTGTTGGAGTTCATTGTTAAAAAATTGTACATTTGAATTTAAGAGGTCATGGAATATATAGCAGCTTTATTCGATATTCTTGGTAAGAAACTAAGTTTTACAACAGCGTCATGTTTATGAAATCTGCCATCAGCTTCCTCGTAGAGGAACTTTGTTCGCCAATTCTGAAATCCCATGTATATCCAAAATGATAAGACGGGAAAGATATTCAACTTCTATTTCTCCCTTCAGTCTCAATCTTCGTTCGTTAGGGTCACGTTTTGTTGCGTGATCTCGTCTTACAAAGAAGTTTGTTACTTTTTGGATCGTTCGTTATCGTTAATTGACAATTTCGTCGAGGGGAAAATGGAAGCGGAAAGAGGGATCGTCGACAACGCGACGCTGTTAGATCGGTCTTTCTAGAGTTCCTTATGACACCGCGTGATGCCTCCTGATTGGTCCGCCATTAATAGAGAAGAAGTTAGTGAGAATGAGGCAAAGTTATTATAAGTAGAAGTGAGACAAAGTTATATATAACATCCAAATGAAAAGTACGAGAATGGGGAGGCTGTCTCTCTCGATCGTTCGCTATAGTTCCCTATTAATAGCGGACGGTGTCGTAACTCTTACTAGAGGAACTCTAGGTCTTTCCATGACAAATACCAGCGTAGCCGCCCTCTACCTACCTCTCGGTCTTATGCGATAAAATGGCGATCGGGATTCCGCGCGAATTCGTGCCGCGACGGTAATCGAAATTACTCGAATTCCCAATTCGCGAGTTTAAAATGTGAACGTGCGATTAAATCTCCGGAGAGACTCCGTCGCGAGAATGTCTCGTGCTTATCGCTTTAATCTTCGTGTCGCTGGGAAACCGTTCGGCTGGGGAAAAAAAACGCGGATTCCTGGAAGAAAGAATTCGCGATTGGCTGGCTTGGGTTCGATTAAGCTCATTTGTCTCGACCCTCCAGTGAAATGTTGCGCGCGATAATGAGTTTCGTTCTGCGGGTGCCGGCATACATCCTATAGATACTATATAATTGTCATTGCAAGAAAGATTACCGCGTTATTTCATGCTGGATTTTTACAGCGTCGCTCGCCCTGATGGAATGTTCTTTCTGAGTATAACTGTCTCGAGCAATTCTCGACTAGTAATGGATGTATATAGACTCATAAAAACGTTTTCGTTAAACTCATAAAACGCATTTATGTGTTTGCGTTCTCTCGATAAAGGTAAAGAAAGCCGGCCATTCCGATGCGGTATAATCCGCAAGAAAAAAAATTTATTTTTATATAAAATTTATTATAGATCATATATTATAAGCGCCCACATGTATCATATCGTAAGTAAAGCATAAGATGTATTTTAATGGAAATATTTCTTTATTATTAATAACTAAATTATTTGTTTAAAATGACAAATGGTAGTTAGTAAATGTATTAAGTTGTCACAAAATTTTGACAAATGTGACCTGTATCGTTACAAGTATAATATTCTTTATGGGTATAAGCAAAGATAAAAATAATCAAAAGCTTATATTTTAAATCCACAAATATTTGAAACAAGAAATATTTATAATATGTGTTCTGTAAAATTTTTCTAATAAAGTTTCGTAGCAAGAAAATAAATAATCGATTCTCGAGTTACGTCATATAGAAATGCCAAAGATAGTGTGTGACGGATATATTTCAGGTTTGAATATCGCAGCAACAGGAATTATATAGTGTGCACCGGAATATTAGGCCACTTTCTACGAAACTATGCTAACTAAGACTGGATTAGCTATGCAAATCACTGAGTTACACGAGAGTTTCCACTTTTCGCCTATGTCGATGTATAATTATCGCGTAGAGAAATGCACGCTTGCCAAGTGTATATTCCCTCTTTTGATTTTGATGAAATATAAATTATATCTCACACAGGTACTCTCTCTAAATATTACTCAGTTATTATATGTAAGTATCTGATAATGTTACATAATTCTTACTTAAGAATAAATCGTCTTTGACGAGATAAATCGAAGACTACGTTTGACGAGCAGCTTAAAAGACTAAAATATTTTTATAAAAGTTACTAAACTAACGATCTTCCCACTTTATTAAAATAATCACATTATTTGTGCATAAATTTAATATAAAATATTATAATTATCTCATGGTTTTTTCTTTACCCCTGATTTTTATATATTTTATATAATACGATTTTATCTATCCTATACTTTAAAAATGTCTGTGTGTGTGTGTGTGTGTGTGTGTGTATGTGCCAAAACCGAAATTTCTATAACTCCAGAACTAATCAACCAAATCTTAATGAATTATATATGAAATAGGGGTAGAAAAAACTGAAGAATATAATACAATTAATAAAAATTGCTAATAATCAAGGGGTTCTTTTTGAATAAAATTTTGAATTTGCAGAAATGTTTGTTTATGCTTTAATTTCCGCAAATTTGAAGATATCGATCTATTTCTAATTTTATTATATTTTTCAGTCTTTTTTCTACCCCTATTTCATATATAATTCGTTAAGATTTGGTTGATTAGTTCTGGAGTTATAGAAATTTCGGTAAATTTGCTCTAACTTCCGCAAATATTGAGATATCGGGCTTCTTTATAGTTTTTAAGTGTGCAAGTAGAACCCTTTGCTCACAAAGCTTCCTCTATGAGAAAGCCAAAAAATTAAATACTAATAATTATACATTAAATAAAATAAAAGCTTCCTCATATACATTAAATTTATACATTAAATAAAATAAGCTTCCTGTAATAATGAGGAAGCAATGTGCAAGTTTGTAATTTGCACCCTTTTTTTATATATCTTGTTTTTTCTGTACTCGCAGGCCGTGTAGTACAGTAAAGTCGTAAGATGAAAAAGTCTTCGATGCAACATTGCAACATTGTTAAATCTTCCGACTTTCCGTTTCTTTTCTCTCTCGTTACCTTTATATCAATTTACGTTCGACTTTTATCGGGCTACTTCTGTTTTCAACGTATGCGGTTTAACTGTTCGGCGGATCAGTCAAAATAACTGCTTATTTTCTTATAAATTAGAACTAAATTAGAAGTAAAGAAATTATAGCGTAGATCTGACTCATTTTATAGAATTATATTGCAATTAAGAAAAGTCGGGATTAAAAAACAATAGTGTATATAAGAAATAATAATAACACACAAGAGAATCAGCTATATTTCTATGAGTATACTTTTTTAACCGGACAAAATATATCGAAAAATTCCTCTTTCTCGTAGAAATACCATCTCAGAAAATAGGTCGTATTTCAAAAGGCGCGAATTGTAAATGACATTGCATTCTCGAAAACCGTTTTGCTTGGAATTTGCGTGACTCGTGAAATCATATAGACGCTCCGTAACGGAATTCCGCTCCGTTCCGATCCCATGACTTTTATCCCGTATCCGGTTACTTCTGTATTCGGCTTGTCGACTCTTGCATCTTCAGGTCATATTCTTCAGAGGCAATTCGCCAAGTGCGAAACGAGATTGTCGGTATTTGTTTCGTCTGTGGAAGATGTCTGTGGAAGCATCATTGCTCGAGCTCACGCTTTTCATAGAACGAGATGATAAGAAGTGATATCGCGTGCCAAAGGTAAAGTAGGATCGTCCGGAAAAACACGAAATAGCTTTGCCCTATACGGTCGACAAGATGGTTTCTTAAAAGCAAAGGATTTGCTTTTAATGGCTATACTCAATGACTCAATTAGCTTCTTGTGAAAAATAAGAGTACACTGTGTGAGATAAAAAAACTAGATAATAGATAGATTATTTGTTTATGTGACTTTTCGCTAGACGAAATTTAAAGTTCTAAATATTTTTCGGCTAAATAAATAATTAAAACGCTAAATAATTTATCTCGTCGAAAAAAGTTCGAAAATGCTTAATAAATATGTTATATTTTTAATTTACTTTAAATATAACATATATTTAAAATCGAGCTTTCATATAAGCTGACAATTTATAAAATATATATGAAAAGATACTGTATTTTTATGTTTTTTTAAATTTTCTAATCAATTAGATATATATAAAAAAATTCAAGAAACTTCTTTGCGATAAGAGAATTGAATTAATGCGGCGAAAATTAACAGCATCAATTTTTTTACACGCGCGCAAACGACTACAATAATGACTTATACGTACGGCAAGTCCGTAAACCATTTCGCCGGTCAAACTGCACGCGGCGTTATTAATTATCTCGCGTTGCACTCCATCAGCAGCTAATCAATCGAGGTCAGTGACTAATCGACGCGAGTACGACAGCCGAGAGGTGACCAAACCGTTCGAGCTTGCTGCATACTAGATTTTGGGGGTGGTATCAAAACGAGAGTTGTGTTACACTATTAGGGATAACCTTCTGGGAAATCTTGGAAAACCTTATTCTCTATTTTTCTTGATATAGTCGTATTTATTTCTGTTCCATTTTTTATCATAGCTATTAAGTCAACCAATAAGTTTGCTGTTTAGTGCGAATAAATACTTGACATAAATAATATTCAATATAAATGTAATAAAAAATTAGATATAACAAGACAGTAAATTCTAATTATAATGGAAAAAAGCCATATATAAAATTCAAATAATAAAAACAGTTTCCGTCAATATTTAACAAAATTCAAATAAATAAGAGAAAAAAAAACGCGAGTGGAACGTGGTTCAAAAATGACAAGAAGATCAAACTTTATAATAATTAATATTAAAACGTCATTGATGTACATTGCCACGTTCTTCTTCGACTTTCGCGACCGGAATAATTTTCTTGAAAGAATCTGGTCAAAAATAACGCGCAACGACCTGTTACGGCCACGCTGGTCGGATTCTTTCATCTCCGCTCCACCGAAGGAAAGAAGGAAGAAAGGACTACAGATCCAAAGTGAAAGGCACCTCGAACCGCGAATACTTCGAAGCTCCTAAATCGCTTCGGAGAAGTCACGTAAACTCGCAAGGAAAGTTCGAAAAATGTTCTCTTGAAAACTACGGGAAGAGCATTAGCGAGCGCCGTCATACCTGGTGTCCGGCTAAATTTCAAACTTGTTCGCGGTAAAAAATTTATTGAAGGCTTTAATGTGTCTATTTTACAATTTATATAGTGCTATCTTATTTTTTTTCCGTACGAAAATTATAAGAACTCTATCGCAACTAATGTCGAATTTGCGAGGAGAATCAAGGAAATCAAATAAATAATAAAAAATATTAAAAGTAATTTATCAAATTTATTTGTATGAACAGCACGCTTGTAATACGGTTTCCCCAAGGTGCACTTTATATTAGGAGTAAAAGAACAGGACTTGTCTCGCGAAATAACACATTCGTGAATTCCCTGGACGAGAATTAAATTGAAATGCTGTAGTATTTACTTGACGTGTACGATGTAGTCTAAAATATTTGCGCGAAAAGCGAAGGTTCGCATTTACTGTTCGAAAAATCAATATAGTGTCAACATCATTTTAGAGAGAACGCAGTGATTCGAACGTAATTTTCAGACGTGTGTCGACATCTGTCTTCTTTCTTGATTACGTAAAATGTTAAATTTGACTTAAAGATTATTTTTCAAAACTATGGCACAGCTACAAAAGCTGTTGGTCGTACAAATTTGCAATATATTTTATAAATCTGTATTTTTCATTAGTTAGGTTGAAATTCTTTAAGTAAAGCGCGATATATTCGTTACTTTAGTTAACATTTTAATAACTGATGACGAGGAATTTCTTGTAATATAACTCTCTTTTATATGTAACTTTTGCATAATTTTCATTTAATTACAGGAATGGAACGACGTAAACATGAGATGGAACGTCTCGGAATATGGAGGTGTACGAGATCTCAGAATACCGCCACATAGGTTGTGGAAACCCGACGTTCTTATGTATAACAGGTAATGTAAAATTACATTAACATTACATTAAAATTTTCTATGTACATGCTCGCATCTTTTTCATATTCTTCCTCATTACGTAT
This sequence comes from Temnothorax americanus, assembly GCF_048541705.1. Taxonomy (NCBI): domain Eukaryota; kingdom Metazoa; phylum Arthropoda; class Insecta; order Hymenoptera; family Formicidae; genus Temnothorax; species Temnothorax americanus. The sequence goes on from NW_027509339.1 coordinate 2,860,685, forward strand.
AGCAAATGTATATCTTTGAAGTAAGGAATAACAATATTCTAAAAATAAAGGTTTTATATATGGATACTCGAATCAATTTTGCGTTTTGAAATTTATACATATACATTATATCAAAATATTATTTTTATATAAAATAATAATTTATGTACTTGTAAAAATAAAAAATCAGAAATGAATCGGAGTAAGAAAACGGAGTAAGAAAACAAAGTATTTTCTAATAAATTATAATAACTTTGTGATTTTTAGTTGTATTTTAATATTTGTATCCATGATATCTCACATTTACGTCGTACCAAATATAATATATAAAATATTATGCGAGAGTCACTTTTGCTTTCATTCACTAACACTTTCCGAAGAAATTCGGTGCAGACAAAAGAATTTCATCGGCTAGCAAACGCCGTTTAAACATAAGATAAATTGAAAAACCACCTTAGATCTGTGAACTGTCTCCCAGCTACATTATAGTTCTTAAAATAGCGTTTAACCCATGAAAGTACAGGTCGAGTTCAATTATCATCCATTTAACATCGTAATGTTTCAAAACCAACCCGAAAAAAAAACGTTCTCTCTGATCGGATGGCAAAGCAATAAAACGTTTCGATAAATTTACGTAACATTTATCGTGCATATTGGAATTTACTGAGCACAGTTTAAATCAAGGATATTTCATTCAACTCACATACTTTTTTAATTGACGTAGTTCTCGGGAACGTAAACATATAAAATATTCAACGTAATTATCGTTTTTCAGAGTAGACGTACCAAAAAGAAATTTTTTAATGATGCAATTAAAACATTTATTTAAATATATGTCTACCATTATGTGATGTATAATATTATTATAATACATAATGTAAGCGTAACATATGCAATCAATTGGTATAAATAAAATTTGACGTAAAAAAACAGCTAGAAGATATTTGAAAAAAAAGCTCTATACCTATGTAAACGCGTATAATTGTATTTGTAGTGTAATTATGGGTAATTAAGTGTATGAGATTACATATAAAATAATATAACGATAGATGAGAAAATAAGTAACAAAAAAAATCTCAAATTAAAATAATCTATTTCGTATTTAAACTTAATTTGGTGATTTAGATTATACGTAATAAAGATTACTGTAATATACGGTAATATTTTATCGATGTCATCTGTGAATATTGAAATACCACAAATTCCAGAATGACAACCGTAACAACGTGCTTCATGCATTTTTCACGAAGTTCTCTACTTTTAATAAAGCATATTGTCGACGTGTGCTATTGTTGGTAAAAATTTCATGTACATGCTTACGTTGATGCTCATATGCCGAAATCGCACGTATCGATTATACAAGCGTGTTTCACATAGTTGCCCTTGCATGGTTGTAACCACATAATATAATGCTAAACTGCGAGATCGGGGTACGGAGCAATAATGTACGACCGCGATGCGTCAGTTAATCGATTAATTAATCTATGATAATTTGTTTAAAAATTTGGGCTCTCAGCTCACCGCGATATACGCAGTTTAAAATAATTTCCACAACGTAATTGTTGTGGAAAATTGAAAGGGGATCAAAGCTTTATTATTATTTTGCAAGTTGAGTATATTTTTTAAGAAATAAACCATTTATCGCGTAATAGTGAGACTTAATTGCTACTATACTTCAAAATGCCTCTTCTTTAAATTCCTGTTTAACAGGCTATCACAATTTTGTATTTACTTTTCAATCAACGTGTCAAAACATGGCATACATTAATTAATTAACCGTGAAAGGTTGATCGCACACATAGCAGCGTTATCATCGCTGCGCCGTTTTTCATTATTTTGTATGCAATCTACTCGCGAGGCCGGCATGCATAGTGTGCGTGCATGCGTGAGAAAGTTTATAAACGCACCGTGCAACGTCCATCACATAGTTGCGTCTATGTACCGCACCAACATTAACGTGCGACCATATTATGTACCGCAGGTCATCGGGTCAGTTACAAAGACGGTTTACGCTCGAAGTAAATTGCAAATTGATCGATAAAACTTCGTTGAATTATTTTAGAGCGCAAGCCTCGACACGTTTCCTCACAATGCGAATTGCTCGCGCCGTGAATTATTTACACACCTGGGTGAGGAAAATTTCCGCTATTTAATTTTCGCTTTTTGCCCTCACTGACAGATAAAGCAAACTTTCATTACAAAAACTTCGCTCAGCAAAAAGAGAACGTAGAAAGTATGAAATATAATCATTTCAGTATTTATATTTCACTGTGTTCAAAATTTTGTAAGTTTAAATTACAAACGGCTCAGCATTGTACACAATTTTTGTTCGTTAAACTCTTTGATTGTCATGCTTATTTGGGGGGCGGGAATGGGAACGGAATTATTAATGCAAATAGTTGTTTGATTTTGTAAACGACGTTACTCTAATAAAAAGTTTCATTGTGATTGGATACAATTAATAATAAGAGAAATAGGATCGTAACGATATACAAACAATTAGAATCAAAAGCCATGCGATCCAAGCTTAGGTCTTTGAAAGCCTTATATTAGTTTCTGTATACATATATGTCTATATATATACATATAATGGCTTTCAAAGACCTAAGCTTGGATCGCATGGCTTTTGATTCTAATTGTTTGGATACAATTATTTTTCATAATTTTATAATCTTCAGTATTAGATATTTTTAGTTAATTATAGCCGCGATCCAGCTTCTATGAAAATTTGTCTAAAAACCGAAGCATGAAAAGTTTTGTTATTTATTTGCAGTAACCTAAACCATACGAGTTTAACGTGAGATACGCCGTGATGCACCTTCGATTACAACAGACGTCGTGTATATATATACTCTTTTTATATATATACTCGCCGCAAGTGTGTTTTGTCGGGCATGCACCCGGTCATAATCGCTCTCCATCGCGACGCCTTTATGCGATGCATCCAACGTTATTATGTAGGCACGGACCACGTAATATATAACGCAGCCGGGAAAGGGGGGGGGGCATTGCAGGGGGTCACTAGCAAAGATGGTGCACACCTAAGGACTGATCGATCACTTAACTGCTTTGTCGCTTCGTCACGGCGCAATTCTCCCGTGCTCCACTTTTCATCCAGGCCCGTGCAGGTCTCCACGTGCACGTCGCCGAGACGATTTTATCGCGCATATTCTGCACATAGGGTGTCCCAGGCAAATCGCCGTCTCTCTTGGTTTCATCTCCCGTATCTCTGATTTTAAAGAAGCGCGCGATTACCGGTCCAGAATACTGTACGTTTTTACTGGATTAACTGAGAAAGCGGAAGTCGACGCCGGAAAAGCGGAAGCAATGGAAGGGAGACACGTCGTGAAACGTTGACGCATCTTTCACGTCGACGTGATATCAACGATATCGCGTATCGCTTTAGTCGAATGGCGAATCTCATTTACAAGACGTAATAAAATAGTTAACAACTCGAAGTACCATCGAGCCGTTAAAAGACGCTCGTATTACCATACGGTATTTTGCACGACGCAAACTTGTCGTCGTATTTCGAGCATGACTGAGACGTTGCTAATTAGTAAATAGTATTTACCGGCAGAGCGTTGACGCATTTCGAGTTTCTAAAAGTATACGACGGCCAATTCCGAAGAATGATTTACGCGAGAGTTCTAATTGAATGCTAACTCGGACGGAGCGTTCGCTGTATTTTTCGCATTTCCTTATTAATTTGCAGTCATCACATATCGCTAACTGTAACGCTATGATTTATCATTCGATATATCCGTAATGTGATATCAGAAGAACTGGCTCGTTCCATCGTTTCGCAAATGAAATTCATCCGGGATGATCATCACGAATGCACCACGTAAATTTATTTTAAGCTATCGCGGGGATAGGTGCAACGTGCAATGGGTAAAGTGGAGCGCCGGGCCAACTGGGTCACGCGCATTAAAAACAAAGCTATACCGCCACCATTTAAAGAGAATCAGGGAAAGTATCTCCGCGCGCGCGCGTCCGCGACGGTAATACATTGTCGGGAAACGCTTGCGGCCACGCCATTGTCTTTAAGTAGGTAATGCATCAGGTGTTCGCCGCCGTCGTCGTATTTGTCGAATTAAAACTTCGCCTCGCGATGCATTAGCAGAAACGAATAGCTGACGAACTTGCCGGCGAAGTAAAACGTTTAATGGACCGATCTCTACGCGCGGTCGCCGCGCAAGAACTTATTTGTCCGTTGATTTGCGACTTTGATTGCCCGACTTCCATTTTTGTCGATTTAATCGCGTAAAGTAAGACAAATTCAACGATAAAAGTGTTCGTTGTCGTCTCTTCGACGTATTAAATAAGTTCATACAGCTTTGGAAACTATTAACGAAAGACAAGTCGTGATTATATTATCGCAATTGTGATTAGATTTATTATACAGAAAATCTAATAGACGCTATTCTCGATTTCTCTAGATCCGTCCGTCTATTATTACATACAATATTCAAGTTATTCCAGGAGCGGTGTAGCTTTTGTACTTTCTACCATGATAAGTGACACCAAAAGAAAACTTCAAGAGAAAACCCAACTAGATCCTCGTATTTAAACGAGTTGATATTTATGAATATCGTCATACGACAGTGGAGTATTAAATATTGATATAATGTTCTTCAATGTTCTGCGACGAGACACCCAGTATATCCCACAGGGGGTGTATCAAAAACGGTTTGCATGCATTCACATTTTTCCGCATTCAGCTCACGCTGCACGCTTCGATTATTCATTCGAGCGCTTCTGCGCCATTTCGCTCTCTCGATCCCACATTCTGTTTGGCTTGTTAACGGTGACCCCGACCAATACCGTGTCACATATTAACCTTCAATTAAATATCATTCATGAAAGAACTAATAATAATATAATTGTTATCAGATAGAAATTATATTTAGGTTATTGTGAGTTTATCCGAATTCATTCGCACGAATTTGATGCGATCTGTTATTGATGATCTCGTTGCATAATAATGCGGAAACTTGCAAGATTTAAATTACATAAGTACATTATATGGTAATTAAAACTAAATTGATCAGAACATAATATTAATAATAACATATGTTTTTCTATTTAAAAAAAGATATATACTTTATTTTACCGCAAAGAAATTGACGATTGAATTTTTCAACGTGTGACTTCCTTTCACATTGGCGAAAAAATATTTCTCGACTATATAACACTGCAATACAATAGCTCTAATTTTTATGTGACATTTTATTTGCTAGTCGAATCAATATCGTTTAAAGAATATAATTAAAATTTAGAGCGTTCTTGGAAAAAAAATTACAAATATTCCCTAAATAAAAAAGATTATAAAAAATATATCTATTTAATATAAAACAATAACATATATATATATATATATATATATTATAACAAAAAATTTTAATAAACAAAAAATAAAAAGTTTACATAAAATTTTCACGGAAATGATGATTTCTGTGTTTTGTGATAAAATATACAAGTGCAAAAAAAAACAATCTCTAAGATTTCTGACTGTAAGAATAAGATGGTTAACAGTCAAAACGTGGAAGTGCTCTGTTTAAACCAAAGTATTGGAGCGTACTGGCAAGAAAAATTCCTAACAATTGTTCCTACGTTTTGTGCCAAAATGTACAAATGCGAGAGAATAATCTTTATTGATCCATAACGTTAAGAGAATAATAGATTCTTAACAGTCGATCATATTTTTTTTCTACCGTCATGTATCTTGAAGATTTTTTTTCGCACTTATACATTTTCGCACAAAACACAGAAACCGTTTTCGTGTAAATTTTATTCTGCTACCTCTTTTATCTTGTTTTTTTTTTTTATTAATTTTAAATTAGGTTTTTGTTACAATTTTATTGTTTTATGTATAAATATCTATATTTATCTTTTTAATCCTTATTAATTATTGCACATTTTTAATTTTTGCTTCAAGAACGCTCCATAACTTCAACTGCATCTTAAAGGAGGAAAAATCTGATTGCAGCAACAGCTTGCTATGATACTTCTGCTGTTTTTCGAAGTCTTATAAATAACCAAAAAGGAAAGTAGACCGTTATTTGTTATTACACTTCTTACTCGTCCGTCAATCCGTCAACTTGGCCATTTTTCATGAACTACTCGTCAACGGTGAGCGATAGGGACGAAAATTCATTTTGCGGCGAATGGCCCAAGCGAGGGAGCGCGCGACTGATGGTTTCTTTTTTCCCGGAAAATTGCCACGAACAGCGAAAACAACAAACACGTGAATTTCCAACGAAACAGGCAATGTTTTATGTAGAAAAGTATAACTGATCGTTCCGTCGCATATAAATAATGATAAATGCACGCGTTTATTTTCCGAGAGTGTCTGCCAAAGTGTCAAAAATGGATTGATTAAACAACATGACATTCAGTATTGCCGATTTGTTGCTTAGAATTTATTGTTAGAAATTACGAAAAGATATCCTTACAAGTAAGTTTATAAATTACTAGCTTGATACTCGTGGTTTTATATGATAGGTATAAAAGATAGATGACAATTTTCTACAAATAATATGAGAGTTACGTTTGTGACAAATCTTTTTTAACATTTTTAAAATTCTGATAAAAATTCTCATAAAAAATAAATATCCCATTTTATATAAATACCGTTATAACAATAAGTTGTAAATAAGTCAAAATGTAAATAAGATAAACAACCAATTACACATAAATGTGGTTACTGGGACGATGGATAAACCGTGATAAAAAGTTGAAAAATAAGAAGAAATAATAACTTCTAAGTTAATAATGGACGGCATTACAATAATGGACGGCCGCGATAATCCGTACAGTAAAAAGAAATATACATAAAACAGTAAATTAACGACAAGAAATTATACGGCGATGTTAATTCCGCGGATAAACACGAATGCCACTGGCGCGTAAACGCGAACGAAAGTGCATGTATTTAGTTTGTACATCGTGCAAAGTCGTGCTGCGCTCGAAAAACGCTTGAAAAAATCGAGTTTCTCTTACAAACAACATTTTGCAAGTCGGCATTTTTAAATAAACACAGTACTCCCAGCATTACGCTGGCGATACAAGAGAATTTCCGCTATAACGCGCGGTTAGCTCCGAAAAGCTGCCATGTTAGTGTGAATATTTCACACATTCTACAACAAAAAGATTAACTTTTGCCTACAGCCCAGATTATAGGACTACTACGTATTTAAGTTAAAAAATAGAAGCAACAATTTATATAATGTATGTACAATAAATAAATTTCTCTTACAGGGGTGCAAATTAGATTATAATCTTGAAATTAAACAAAATTTTTCTGACAATTCCGGTTAAAGATATATTTTCGGAAATTTTAGAATTATTGGATTTATATATTCTACATCAATTTCAAAATTATAGAGATCTTTTCGCCTAGTAATATTATCTATCACGTATCTAAGCGTATTTATCCGTTATGCTAACGCGTACCGAATGCATTCGCGAAAGATGAACTATAGCTTGTCATAATAGCTGACGTCATTTGAATATTGGCAGAACGCTCATGGGACAGTGGTTTGCTCGTGATGATTCATCGCCGTTTTATTCAAAGATTAATCACGATTCGCGGAATATACATTCTATCTAACATTATAGCGCGAATGCAACCGCGTACTTTATGTTCCCGCGTAGGATCAAAGGAAGAGCGAATATATAGTTTAGTAGACACATTACTTCCCATGCGATCGTCGTGAATTAATGTTTCAGGCAAATGCATACACCCATACCGCGCGTTTCCATACTATGTCGATGACTTCGGGGCATGCAAACTCGTGAAGCGCCGTGTATCCCGCAAGTTCAAGTGCAAATGCAAACCGCTATCCATGTTATATGCGAGGAAACATAACGCTTCCGGCGACACTTCTATTAGAGTAAAATTGCGTGATAATGATACGGTGTTATAAGCGGATTGAAAGTACTTCAGACAAGTACATTATACCGATACAATGCCTGTTGAAGAGATTGAAAAATCATAAGATATCAGATAGCGTACACCGAGATATCAATGGACGTATAAGATTTTCTCATGCCATATATCGAAATTTCAATATTCTTTTGTATACACATTAATTATTTCCCGTATACTAGGAATGGACAATAAAAACATACCTATTAAGTTTTAAATAGAACAAAAAATGTTATATTTCTGTTAATTTGTAATAAAAAAAAACTTTATGTTAATATTGAATAAAAAATATATTATTAGACGATAACAAAGCAATGGAAAATAAAATGTTTGGATAAAACAGATTTAAAATGTTTTATTTGAAGCGTTACAATTATAAAAATACGAGATTAAATTAAACCAAGGGTATAATACGTAGGTATTATATTATGCACGCAACGTCCGTCTGACCAAAGTTCTGTCAAACTACTGCTACATACGTTTTTTTGTAATTTGTAATTATTCTTATAAAATCTCTATCCAACAAGTATTATTTTATTATATAAATCTTTATTATCGTCCATTAGTTGTTTTAAAGATCTTTTCATAGATTTATAATCTTATTTGATAACATTTTTTACAGTTAGAGAGATGAAAATCTTTCGAAATTTAGAAGTTTGATTCCCATTTTTAAAAATATATTATATAGTTTAAAAAAATTTATAGTATAAGTATAAAATACTTATACTATACATTTTATAAATCAGCGATTCTGACCATTCCTAATTTTGCAATTATTATCACAGAACACATTTCTTTCATACCGAGTCGATCTATAAATGTAAATGCGACTAAGAAATGTGCTTCTATCGCTCAGATTTTCTTATAATCCTTGATAATATAGCAGTGAATCCTTTTAAATACAACTCCGTAGTTGCCAGTAAATCAGAGTGATTCATCGTGCACGGGAAAGCTAATTCATTGGCTACCGATAGCATCAGTCGACGATTTACGTGCGTGTTTGGCTAAATGATTTTCATTCTACTTTCACACCCGCGTTCCCTATCGACTGGCTTTTATATCGACGAGCATTAAAGGGAATTGGAAACATAGCGAATTTAAACAAAACGTTAAACAAATTGTTGAAATAATCACAACCCCATAAAGTAGAAATTAAAGATTAATGTATTAATTATAGAAAACTAATTAAAATTTACCCTCTAGAAGGGTTGGCTAGTGGGCTAGTAGTAAGTAATCTGTTCCAGGCGTAAAATTAAAATAGATACTAAATTTTCAAAGAAACTATAGGAGATTATAAGATTCAACTTGGCCTGTCGTACCATTGATGATGAATTAAAAAAAAACATATGGATTAAACAAAATACGAATGTTGTTGTTGGTAATTTAAACCAAAATATCGCAAAAAATTTAATTACCACATGATAAGTATCACCACATATTTTAGTGATCGAATTGATAAAGACGCCCGTCACACAGATTGTAGAAAGCTCCATGTTTGAATCCTGGGGCTGGGATATTTTTCACAATAAATTTTTTACAACAATTTAAAAATGATACTTATTAGCATCAATAGTTAAATCGATTATTAATTTAAATATGTGGATTACTGTTCCAACAAAAAGTGTTAAGATCGACAAATAAATAGTTTACTGAGTTGGAAAAAGTATATACAAAATTCGCACAGAAATGTTATTATTAGGCTACCAAAATCTAGCCCAAACAAAAATGGCATCTTCTCTAATTAATTATAAATTTCAAAAAATTCTATAAATAATATTTTTTATATATCTATATATTAAACCATTTAATCTGTTTTTTTAATTTCTATATCGATTTACGTTGGAATCGGAAAAGAATCGCAATTGCCTTCTCTGAAATTACTGACAAATTTATTTCTTTGGTTGTTTTCCATGTTTGTTTCATTAAGTCATGCACAAAGATTTTTGATCGTTGAAGTAATGCAGCAGACTGTATTTCACAGAGTCGTAGAAGGACAATCTGAGGATGGGTGTCGCCCGTAATAGAACATCTGTTTCTTAGTACACTTAACGAAATCTCGTGGTCCATGAGTGAGACTAAATTGTCGTGCCGGCTGACAAAAAAGCTCCTACTTCAGAATGTTTGTTCCTCTTAACTCCGAGGTTCCAACTTATAGTAAGGAAAAATAAAAGCGGGATTTCTTAATAAAAATTTTATGATCTTCGTGCACATTGTTCCCGCCATAGTTAACTATTTTACAGCTAGATATCTTTCTTGCAATCGGAAAAGGAAGGGAAAAAATTTCTCGACAATTTTTGACAGTGCAATTAATTGTAAATAAATTCATATATTAATCAATAGATATAATTTTGATAAATTAATGAGATTAATTATTTTGATTTGCACACATTTATAATTTACATGCAAAATGCATGATTTTCAGGATCATAAAAATTTAATATCAAATTTTTTAATTTTAATAAACATAAATAATTAATTACACGCGCAATTACATTAATTACATGTGCAACAATACTGCAATATTTTATATATTATCTTCGAGTAGCAAAAGCTAGCTATTTCTTGTATCAATAGCACTTGATAGCAGAAGCGGAATAATGGGATATGCCGCTGACGTTTCTCGGTGTGCATGCGAAAAAGCAATTTTCGACCATTTTCCGGATGGGAATAAGCCGTGATGAGACTGATTCGGATCGCTAGTCGGAGTAGTGGAACAAACGATCCTAAGTATGTTAAGCGCATTTCGTTCGTTTCGATACGATACTGGGATCGCCGATAATCGAATCCCTTTTCGTTTGCGCAATTTTCCGTCTTTCGTTGATTCCCATCCTCTCCATTAGATGTTAATGACGAGTTTTTTTTCCAAGTTGCAATGGGAAGATCACGCAAGAAGTGCGCTTGATAAAATATTAATTTGTATTTATCGTTAAACTATTCTGATGTGTTACACGTAATATAAATAACGTTAGAGAATTAGAAGAAAATTTGTAAATGTAATTGTTTAATATAAGTTTTACTCATGCATTTATTGTTTCTGCAATAAGAAATAAATATGATATTCATAATTTAATCATGTGCAAAATTATTTAGGTAACTTAAATCCTTTAAAAAAAAAGATAATGTTTGAATTATTATTACTGTCCAATCGTTTTCGAATAATGACATAAATATTGATAAGAGAGTTACTTGCATTAATTTTAATAACCATAATTTTAATAACCGCTTCGTGTATACAGGTTGATCAACAATCGCGATTACACTAATTGTAAGATTCGTTACCGCAAAAGCGACCACGGAATTGGTTGCTGGGCTACGCGGAGATGGTCCTCAAATTTTAGGCCATCGTCATAGACACTGCAACGAGGCGAGAGTGTGAGGGACGGTGCTCGGTAGAGAAAGGGTGAATGCTTGTATATGCAAGCGCATATAAAGGAGATATTCGATTAGTATGGCATAAATATCGTTTGAAGTGAGGGAATGAGAAATGAGAGAGATAAAGAAATAGAGATATATATATATCGAGAGACAGAGAAGTTGCGGCAAAGAGGACAGGGAGGGGGTGTGATACTTCGCGCCGTTTAATGCATGACAAAATGAGTTTACACTGGCCGGGAAGTGGGATAGCAACGGGGTTGGTGGGACACATAGTGGGAGAGTTCGGCAGAACAGATATATGATGATGGCAAACGAGACTTGGGGAGGAAGGGAAAAGTAGGAGGTCGGGAGGTAGATTCGACTGCATAGGCGACTTGGAGCGGCGCCAAAGGCAATATGCATTAGCCATCGCGTATTTTGAAATTCAAGCCAAAGCAGATTAAATTCTATGCCGATCCTATGTCCGGCACGTCAATGGTTCTTCACCCGCCATTCTTCCCCCACCAGCCTTGCATCCCCTTGTCCACCCTATATCCTCTCGTGTCGTGTTTGCCGATACATAATGAATGTCGATCCACCGACATGCCTAAGCTTTTATGGTATCTCGACCGACGAACACGCACCGAAATGCGGCTGCCAGGTCAGGTTTTGGTCGCGGGTAATGCGCGCGTAAATTCGCCAATGTACCTAATCGGCTTGATCGAATTAGGCTTGTACGAGAAATTTGCTCCCAAAAAGAGATGCCGACCGCAAGTACGGAGACATTTATGATAAAAGCAACGCGAGTATATGAATTTTTTTTCAATATCTTATATAATTTTCTAAATGTTTCTAAAATAAATTACATTCATAAAAAAAATTACAAAAATAATTTTAAATAAAAGTTAAATGTTTAAGATAGAAATAAATTAAATTAAGGTTTAAGATAAGAATAAATAAAACTGTTGTGTAATTGATGTTACAAAATTTTTAATATCATGACACCATTTTATTTATTTCGATATATTTGATATCTATATAGCTACGGTATTATACGTATGATTATCAAAAAGTAATTAACTTCTTGTAATAATTATTAATAAAATTATAAATAAAAAGTTAATAACATGAAGTTATAGCATGGAGCTTGATTAATATCGATAATAATTGTCATTTTGTTTTGAAGAGATTGTCCACAATGGTGCTTTATGAAGATTCCCGATTAAATTAACGAGCATACCAACGCCTTTCATGACACTTCAATTACCTAACTGGACCTAACCCATCGTATGCGGTTACCGCATAAAGGAAAGGGTCAGGTTTTGGCTATTCTACCAGTTAGCGATTATACCCAGATCAATTTCCTTAAATGTAATAGTTGCATTCCAAGTAATTAACTATAGTAAATTGTGCCGCCAGTTTCTTCCGCAAAATCGTAAAGCTTGGTCTGATAAAACAATAAATAATATCGTTAGCATTCATTATATTTTAATTATTATAACGTATCATCGTACGTGTATCAGCTTTAATTTTAAGATATGAAAAACGTGAAACTTAATATAATTTCTAATTATTTGCGGAATTACATAAAGGAACACAAAATAATTCGCAAAAATTATTTCAAGTACAAAAAAAACATTACTACATCTGTGCATTCGTGCATGCAATGTTTGATTAATATACGTTTAATGTTCGTGACGTATGCTAACGTTAATGTAGTTTATACTCTATACCGTCGCAAAAAATACTTGCTTATCAAACTATGATTGAACGAAGTATATTCTTAGTAGGCTTGTTTTATACGTTAATTTACGATGTAGTTCTTTTTACGCAGCAGTTTCTTTAATACATATTTATGATGCATAAACGTGTGAAAGCATTAAAGGATGTCAGTCCGAATTTATGGTAACATATGCACTATATGCAGTAAGATATGTAATTCGTAAATCGACATCTCCGAGCACGTTAAAACAGGCTATTCTGCAATGAGCAATCAATCATTCATCCACAAAGAGCTTTTCCGATTTTGACCGTCATTGACAAGCTTTTATGGTAAATCTCAATGTCAGGGGAAACGTGTGGCCGATGATTTATATCCGCGCTGATTTCGGTCGTTTTGGCCGGTTTGGTTATTGGAACCTAAATCAGTTCCGTGTGTCAAATCGCTTGACTTATTAGTAATTGCGTTATAGGGATAACAAATTATAGATTTTGGAATAGCAAACAATATATCCGCGGTGGCGGTGGCTCGTGCCGGAAAGTCCGATTCGTACTGTGCAATTCCGAATGCAACTGCTCCCTAGCTGTCAATCCCCGTCCTTTCTTCGCCTACCTCCTGTTTCTCACAAAACCCCGCCTATCTACCCCGCGGTCCCTCGTTCCATTCGACGAAGATTAAGTGGTTTTCGGGCCTTGCGGGCGTGAACAATACCGGAGATATCGTAGATACAATCGAGCAGTTGAAATTCATTCCGCATGCGGCGCGAGTGCGATAGATATATGATGAGTGATAAATTATAGCAGCACATGAATGACAGCGAGACAAAGTAGGTGCATCTTGCAAGAGTTTTCCTTCGCCGCTCGCTGTTTGCGAGTATCTTAATTTTCAATGTTCTGTTCCCGAAACGTATTAACAAACTCAGAGCAATTCCGTGAATAAATTGGTCAACCAACAATCATTTATCTATCTTTAATCTACTTTGACCCATGCATCCATTTTAGGACAACGGATTTGTATACGAATCGTAACATTTATCCGCAATTTCTATGTTGTTAACTTGATAAATTTAAATTTAATTTTCACAAATCCGTTACCCCAATATAAAATAAAAGACAATTTGACTCACTGATACGATGCGCAGCAGCGGAGTTGTAAACTGCATTAGTAACTACGTTGAACTGTAAAATAGAAACGTAAATCGAAGTTATATATTACGTGCTCAAAGTAATTAATATTTCTATAAAAATAATTTTATTTATCTCTCTTTCTTTAAATAACTATTTAATAAAGTAATTTTTAATTTTCAAAAATATCTTTTTTTTTATATATTACACATCTTATCAAAGTTTATAAATATAACAGCTTTTTTCTCTAGCTCTCACTTTAACCTTTCAAATAAATGACTTAAATAGACAATTAACTTTTTAAGTGACAATTTATAAAAAGTAAGTTACTCACCTCATCGTTGCTCCGCCGTCACTCGATGACTCCCAGACCCCTTCTTCCTCTCGCAATCTGATTCGTTGTATGGTACTCACTCGCGAAAATTCACTCGCGAAAACTTATGGTTAATTCGCACGAGCGTACTAATTACTATAATTACGACACTCCGCGTTATACGATATGTACTACGTTATACGATTGTCGAATGCTATACCTGTAACAGATATATTGAACATTTAAATTAATTACTATCTTACGTTACGACATAAGAAAATTAATATACGAATTAAAAAGAAGTTGGCAGAGAACTTGGAATACGCACAATATACAAGAATCGGAAAATATATTCCGCTTTGCCTATACGCGCGATAAAACTTTGATCAAATAAATCTCTCGAGATACTGCAATGATATTATTAAACCAATACATTATGGTTTTTGGTTGAGTTACTCGATCTGTCGATTCGTACTCATTTACCATTAAATGACGGGCAACTCAAGAGACACGGTAGTGTCTCACGCCAAGTACACGTGAAGCGAGACCGCACCGTGACTCTTTTACGCGAACGCAGTTGCACGAGTTGCAAGTACCCGAGATTTTGAGATTTCAATAACGAATAAACGGATTAAGTTCTAAGTAGGCTTGATCGGTATGCTTCGGTTTGAATTATATGTAATAAAAAGTGTTTTTATTTTTCCGCTATTACATCAACGAGAAGGTCAAAGACGCGAAAATTTATTATTACTTGTTCATAAGCAACGATCGCGTTTACGTCTTCTGATACTTGCCACGACGACGAAGAGAAATGAGTCATGCAGAGAGTCTCGCGGAGCGGCCTACTTGCCCGAATGACCTATATGTGAACTTAGCACCCGACTTTCATAAAAAAAAACCGAGCGTAATCGAATGCACATACGAAAAAATTTTTTTATGAAAGTCGGGTGCTAAGTTCACATAGGTGCCCGAATGTACCGCGCGAACGATAACACAGCGCGCGGTACGTAGACAAATGCTGAACACACAATCGTTACAAAATATTTAATGTATTATAAAATAAAGGCATGCCGTATGTTATATATACTCTGTTTTCCAAAATAATTTCGATAAGTGGGTTATTGTCGCACTTTGAGCTTTGTTTTCAGAATTTGTTAGCATTGTCTGAAATAATTATTAATTATTCTCAGTCGAAAACGTTACGAAAGCTTAACAGAGATATATTTATTTAAATTGTAATTCGACAAACATACATATGATATTATAGATCTATTATATTTATTTTTGCGTATTAAACATTTCTCGCAAAAGAAAACAAAAATATTACAAAACACCGACATTTTTATAATTATTGGGTTGTTATGTTTGTGAATAATTATTAAATTGGTTTTATTATATGCAAAATTAAATTTTAACAATATGTAATTTGTAAGTATATAACCCGGAATTTATTTTCTTTAAATTTTACTTTAATTTAGTTAAATTTTTGGCTAATCTCTCTAAAAAGGATATTAAAATAAAAAATTGGAAATGGAAGTATATAACTTTATGTTACAATAGGAATAAAAAATAAAACTATACTGCGATTGTATAATGTTAAAATAATATTTTTCTTAAGAATAAATTTTAAATATTGTATGAAACTGCTATCTCTTTTTAAATGGTTGATATATTTATCTTTTTATCTCTAGCTTTAACTAATTTATTATGCATATTGCATCGTTTTTCGTTTTGTAACTATGTAGCATATTCAAAAGTGGGTCATAGTATATACGAAATTTATTGTTAATAGAAATTGATGAATTATTCGTAAGTGGGTTAAACATTCTACTTATTAGAGTAATTACGGTTATCATTGTGCCTTTTTCGATGGTACGCATTACAGTGTGCAATCATCTACTTTCGCTGTTGATGTAATTGCATAATCATCGTCAAGATTAAGTTAGTCTTCAAAAACTGTATTTCGTCAAAATTACAGCATGTACATTTACGAGATCTTTGCGTATTTAATGTATTTCGCGAAACGATATAGAGATGTTATAAAATACAGACATTTTTAAGTATATTTGCGGTTAATTAGATTTGAAAACAATTATTAAATCTGTGTGTGTTTTGCTATATTAGAGAAATTAAAATTAACAATAGATATATTTTTCTTCCCGCAATCTTAAATATATTTTTTGTCCCGCATTTACTTTTCTTGCACGCTTTAATTATTTTAAACTTAGTCAGATTTTTGGCAAAAAAATCATTAAAAAATTTACATGTCTATCGAGGCCAATAATAGTTATGAAAAGCCCGAAATTGTCCACAGTTTACTATCCAGTGGTTCAAAACAGAAATTGGCGGTTGTGGTAATTACGAGATATTGAATATAGGTCGTTTCCAATAGTCTGACAAGAGTTATTCCGTATTAATCTGTCGGGAAATGCGATTGCCAATCTACCGATGGTTTGGCTTTAGTATAAGTTTAATGTTATACAACGAGCCGCGATCTTGTCTATCAAGAGAAAATAAATGGTACTCAAATATATTGAATCGGTAATAATGTATATATATTTCATATTTTTGTTTATCACATATTATTTTTAAAAAATGCAGGTGTACAACGTAAGATGTACAACGTATTTATCTAAAATTTAAAAGATATAAAAAAAATATGTGCTATTGACATTATCAAGAATTAATTATCACAGCAATGTAATATTTTACTTATTCCTCTCATCGAATATAAAAACGCAATCGCGTTAATGATCATTGTATGTTTCATCTATAATTTATTGCCAAGTCAGAATCAAATTTCGCTGGAATATTTAAAATTTATAGCATACTATGCACCTTAGATCTCGTTAAAGATTAAACAGCTCTTTCGCATCAGAAAACATCTTTTTTCGCACCTCGTTCTTTTACTTTTATACCTTTCTTTTCTTCCGTTAAAGGGTTGAGCCGTTTGGGAAGAATTGAAAGAACAACTCAGGATCGTTTCTCAGTCCGAAACGTCACGCGAATCACGAATGTGGAACGATCTTCCCAAGAACATCTTCGCAAACTATCTCAAGGGAAAAGACTCTGCCGCAAATGTCAGGCAATAACGCGTTTACATCGGCGCGGGGAGTAACGGTCTCAAATCGACAATGGGTTTGCCGCCGTCGGCAAACGGCAGTTTAATTCAGAACGCCCTGTCGCGGGACGACGATTATCGCGATTGCAGTTTCTAATTATCATCATTGAGCCACCGACAAAGCAAACCGAGTGAAAATACGAATTAGATCAACGAAGTGTAGCGGAAACGTAATGGAACGTTTGCGGTATGCAAAATTTGGGAATTCTCTCTCGAAATCGCTCGCGGCGGCACCGTTACGGCAACATTTGTTTGAACAACCGCATAAATTATCTCTGTTAATTTTTCGTAATTAATGATCGCAAATATATCAGCAGTTAACAATGATAACTGGCGATCGCGCGGTTCTTGCGTGAGTTTGAATTTTAGTATTTATCTTGTAAATCGATGATTGATGGCGATTCATGAACTATTCCGTTTCTGACAGAACATAAATTTTGTACGACTCGTTATACTTAATGCCCGTATATTGACGATCGACATCCGTCAAATTGTAATCGGTTGCTGATGGAAAAGATGTAGGCGCATAATCAACCTTTGTCCTCAAAACGTTCGCAATAATCGAAATTTAATTCAATAACGATACAACGTGTTTTCTCTGAGGGCCCTACAGTTATTCATTTCATGTCACGATGCTTTAATTGGAAAAACATTTTAATTGTGATATGGTTTTATTTTGTTGATTATCGGATTTCTCTGCCTGACCCGCATTGATTAAAATATCACAATAATTATTTAAAAAAGCATGGCATGTATGTATATAACGTCATATATAGTGATAAAATGTAAGAACTAATACGATACATAATGATAAATAAACTCGCAAATCTCTAATTAATTGAGATTTACAAGTCTTTCTCTGCAATTTTTGATGTTTCAAACGTATTATTAGTCAATTCGCGCACAACAGGACAAATCGCAAAATTCTATCGAGATACATATTTCGTAACGTTGGCACACATACGGCGTTACATGTAAAAATGAGAAGATTGATCGCACGTATAGGTGAGCGGAACGAGGATAACGCTTGCATCGCGAAATCAATATGTCCGTGTGGTCTTTTACCCCATATGCCATTTATTACGCTCTTGTTTGCCGTATATCGTGAGCGCGCAAACGTTAAACCAAACACTCGCCCAAAGGAACATGAACGCGAGGTCAATTTTTTTGCCTCTCAACACTTCTCGCGCGTGCAACCTTTGTGTGGGAACGAAAACGGTAAAAATGCGTGAGGATGCGACGTAAAAGGAAAAAGAGAGAAAGAAAATTGGAAAATATAACTCGCGAAGCCGTTTATCAATGCCATTTTGACAATGGATCTCTTTAGGTTGACAATTTTCGTAAGAAAATTATATATATATATATATATATATATTATATATGCATCGTTATATCTCAAATCTTAATCAAATTTTATTATTCATTATACCAACACTTGTTGAAACTTACGTTATTTTATCTTTTCATAAAAGGAACAAATATAGATGATATAATCTGACAATATTAGAAAAACTGTGCGTTTGCATTACATACAGTAATTTGTGAACAAGACTTGTGATGGTGAAATAAAAATGAAAAGCGAATGTAAAAACCAAGATAAATTTGCACATAGTAAAAAACAGCTAGAATGAAATAACGTAAGAACAAAACTATATTTACACGATCCTGATCGAGAGAAAGACACATAAGTCCCGGTCTACAATAGCTGTTATAAGCCCTAAAGCTTTAAGAAATTGTTTAATCACAGTTGAATTTGAGGAAAATAATTGACTGTGATCGATCAATTTCTTAGGGCTTAGGGCTTAAAACACCTATCGTGGACTAGGACTAATAGTTATTAGTATTCACAATCCGCTTGTATTTCTACATATTTTACTATTTTAAAGATTTAATCTTTTTTTTTTTTCAGATGTCATAAATGCATATGGAGCTTTATTGTAAAAATGTGAATAGTTGGCGTGAATAGTTTTAAATTCCGAGTAAAAACGTGTGCGCCCGTTAACTTGCGCAATTCATTTGGCGGCAAAAACGGAAGGAAAGACGAAACATGCTCTGTAATATCGATGACGATGGCAGTGGTGGGTGTGGCACTGGGAACCTGCACGTAGGGCGCACTCGGGGTGGTTTTGCGGGGGAGGAGGGGGGAGGGAGCACGCGGTGGCACACAGAGGGTGGATTCGAAAAGAATGAAATAACGGATTGGGTCGCGGCCAACTGGCCGCGTTCCAACCAATTCTTAGTCGCTCGGATGCGACTGGGAGTGTATTATGTATACCATTCAGCCGCCTTATATTCGCGGAATCGCCCCGATGCATCCCCATTCAAAATCAAATATTTCTCTGTAGGGTCGCCCCACCGAGAATTTCGGGGCACGAAGAGGATAAAGCGCGCGAAATGAGCGGGTCGATCCAAATAGAACATCTCGTAACATTTTACACTGCGCGTTTATAGCGGAAGTTCGGTACTTTCTAATACCGGCAGATATAAAATATGCACCGCGAAAAAACTTTGATAATACGTTTACAATTTTAATTGGTTATTTTCAAAAAATCGAGCATTTCCTTCTGTCGTAACGATTTTTTAAATTAAATATCTCGAAATAAAATTCCGCATACAGATAAAGCTTCTTGAATGTTCAATCTTACCCGCGCGTGCTTTGTTTCTTTCATTTTTATTGTATCCTGCAACTATACTAACATTATTTAAAAGTCTATAGACTCGTATTTACCATGCAGTTATTTAAATTTACATAGATTTTCTTTCAAAAATGTATCAATTGAAATATTCAGAATGAAATATCTTACAGAAATATGAATAATTCATAAATTCACGGCAATTTGAATTGTGAATAAATTACTACCAAACAATCATCTGTATATATAATTAATTACTAACAGCTATAATCGCTGATGAAATCCATATTCTTGTCCTTCGTACTTAAAGACATTAAACATTTATGATAAAAGTATAAAAATTATAAACATTAAACGTTCATTTCATCGACTACAATTGGCAAGTAATCATCGTGACGATTCGACCATTGGTTTTGGTCCGATTGATCGTCAAGACATATAATCTTTGATACTTATATAATATATATATAAGCATCTCATTTTTAAATAATAATTTATTAAATTAAATTATTAAATTTATTGCGAAAAAAATTTAATAAATAAATAATTAATTATAATAGTTTAATTTAATTTAAATTATTTAAAAATGAGATGCTTATATATATTATATAAGTATCAAAGATATATTAACGTCTTGACGATCAATCGGACCAAAACCAATGGTCGAATCGTCACGATGATTACTTGCCAATTGTAGTCGATGAAATGAACGTTTAATGTTCATTATATCGTTGGCGAATTACGAGAATGTACTTTCGATAAAAATTTTACTTACACAAATTTTACTTAGTCATTTTATCACGTTATGTTATTTATATTATCGCAGGGAAACAATTTATATATATATAACCAATAAATAATAAATTAATAATTATTACTAACTGCACCGTTGTTCCGTTGTCACTAGACGTTTTCGAATCTCTTTCTTCTTTTTCGTTCGTCTCTCTGTTGCCGCGGTTCTTCGTGGCACCTTCCATTGGCTCACACGCTAAAATTAAACATTAACCAATTAATTACCAGCACAAACTGATTACCAGAATGTCATGTTCACGCGCGCGCTACTTTGTGCGGCACTCTCGATTTGATCGCGCATTTTACTGCGTTTTACGAGACGGAGAAATATGTCGCAAAACGTCCGAAGCTAGGTAACAATAAGATCCGCGACGTCACGCGAACACCGCGAGCTCCGGCAACGACGGATTTGAAAATCGTACGGCTTACTTCACGCGACATTCGCCACGGCAATGTTATACCTGTTGCTCCCAGCTCTAATACCTCCGTATACTTTCTGCATTTCAAATAATGTACGATTACAATTTAGAGCCGTTATTATCTTGTATTATAATATGAGAGAATAAATAAACACAGAGAGAGAGAGAGAGAGAGAGAGAGAGAGAGAGAGAGAGAGAGAGAGAGAGAGAGAGAGAGAGAGAGAGAGAGAGAGAGAGAAGAGAAGAGAGAAGAGCATTCGCACAGAGTACGATGGTCAAAAATGCGTTACGTCGTTTTGCCGACTTCGTGCGCGATAAATTTGGATTCCTATCAATTTCGCGAGACAGCTAAATACGTCATGGCTTTTCATTATTCGATCTGTCAATTCGTATTACTCCAATATATCCGCGGAATCCGCTTCATTTCAACTCAAAAATAACGAGTACGTTAGATGGGATAGTCAAGGCGCGACACGCGAGACGTAATACTCGACTTCGATATACTTTATATAATTCTCGATCTCTATCGCTTTCCACTCTAAACGAATTCAATCATACGAGACACTTAACCTAGCATTACGATAAACAACCATCGCGTTACGCTCGCTGAGTGCGGGCTGACGATCAACCGTTTCGATATGTGCTTACGAGGCGTTGATTGTCAGAGTTGAACACACGCGAGTTCATTAATATTACTTGGAAGCAACGCTCGCGCTTGCGTCTCCCGACACCTGCCACGACGACGTTCCGAGGAGAAATGAGAAATGGTTGAAGGGGGGAGGGGAGAGCGTCCGCGAGCGTCCCGCGGCGCGGGGGAGTGGGGGGGAGTACCTTTCCCCGAAAGTCATCGCGCGAGTGACGACACAGCGCGCGGTATGCCCGATGCCGCACGCCGCACACAGGCAAATATACCGAGCGTCGCGTGCCAACCGTTACGAAATATTTATAATCTTTGACCATTATGGCTGCAGGCTGCGTTCCGATATTCACCGCCAGTACGGAAAATTTATAATATGTACTTACTTACGTGACTCAAAACTCAAACTATACATATTTTTAGTATATCATATAGGCAGTGAATATCGGAACGCAGTTTATAGAAGTATGAACTGCCAGTGGCGAACTTCAGAGTTTCAAACCCGTAGCCAAAAGATGTGTCGCACGTCGCACCATCGATCAATTGAGGAATACGAGAACTAAAGTTCCATCACTTTTCGGGTATTTTATTTGATGAATCAATTCTGTAAGAGTGACTTTTTTATATTTATCGAAAGAATTATCTCTCTAATTTATGGCTGAACGACAAAGAATATAAAGAGTAAATAAACTTTTTTGCGAAACATTTGTTCGTAAGTAAGAGTTGAAAAGAAATTTATTTATTTATGTGTCTGCGAGCAAGTATATAAAAGAGAAATTATTTTATAAGATATGCTTTTTATGCTAAAAATAAAACGACGCAGGAAAGCGTCTTATTAGATTTTTTGCAATACTCTGTAAGTTGGTTGTTTTTTAAAACACTGTTAAAAAGAGTTTTAGTATCGTAAAAGCTAGCATTATTTAAAAAAAAAAAAAATTAAATATATTTATATATTATAATATATTTTATATATAATATATATCATATACACATAAAGTAAAGGCACGTCAAATATTATATTGCTCACGCACGACTATCATAATTAATAGTCGATATAATTAGTCCATTATATATATATATATATATATATATATATAATCATTAACAAATATAAATATATTAGCTATTTATTTTGCAAGCGCTTTACACACGCGATTTATTCATAGAAATAAATTTATATTTTGCTTCGAATTTTTCGGATATATTCAGGTGTACTGCGCTTTGAATTTTTCGCTTATTTTAGATAAACATTACACATTGATTCGAGTTTAATTAATGATTAATTACGTCATTAATAAGGACGGCTATATATAGGACCGTTTTAATATTTGTCAATCGCGTGGCATAAATTCGGCATTTATATATATATCGTGATTTGTCCAAACTCTCTGCTGTTTGGAATTATGTTTGTAATTTGCGAAATTTGCGAATGTCGAACGAATCATATAGAGTTTCGTATATTTCCGTGATTATATTTCGATGGGTCCGATGGGATTCAGAATGTATACAATAGTATACAATAAAACGAGCATCGCATGTGATTAACATCAAGAGTGCTTTGCAAAGTACCTTGCGATTATTCAGTTCGCGTGTTAATATACGCACGATAAAATTAATCCTGTTTTCGCGCGTATTATATATTAACGAATAAATTTGAGAAGAGAAAAGGAGACAAACCCCTGAAAGTCATCGGACGACGACAGAACAATGATAGAGTGAGCAAATTATTTATTACTTTATTATTTGCAGAATTCATTAATTATATAACTATTATATCTGCGGAAAACGATTGTTCTTTTAAATGTTAATTATTCTAAATCTATTATAACTTATATATAAGAGAAAAGAGATTATTGAATTTTGCAAACGAGTTTTTATACAACTTTCGCGTAATTCTTATATCACATTCTTAAAGTTTTATATTTCGTTATTTGAGAACTTTTTCGAGTGATAAAAATACAAAAATGTAAAAGCGTTCTGTGTAGTTTGGCGCCATTCAAAAGTCAGTACAACTTTTGCACTATGTCGACGCTTTATTGCCTCTTTGCAATATATTGAGCTCATAATCGCACATCTGAGCGATTTTCATTCATGATTACACTTTCTTTTGCACGCGGTAGCTTGAAGCTCCCTAAGGAGCGAACGGTAAGAATGAGGGATGATCGTAACGTATTTGAGAATGAGTAAATCGATTTTTAGGAACCTCGTGACCGTTTCATTAAGAATTCCAGAACGGTACTCAAGACGTTGCAATTCTGATAACGGATTCATTCTTAGGATAAGTAATACGGTACACGTGGGAGAGCATCGGGCAAATTCGATGTCATCGATGTAAAGAAAGAGGATTCAACAGTCGTTTTGGGCTTTGAGACAATTTACCATTTTTTGTAAATTTTCTATATAATTAAACATGGCTCAATTTACTGTCTACTGTGGTTTATAACATCGTTACGTAAACAATTGTACAAATAAGGATTTAATTAATTGCAGGACAAAATTAGTTGTACAAAAGTTTTAATCTGTTGAGGTAATTGTACCCTTCGGTGCTATTAATTAGTTGCCTGTGTAACTGTCATTATTATTGTTTAATAAATTCCATAAACGGGTCTTTAGTAATTAAAGATCGAGTCCTTTTGTCGCAATGAAATTATGTTTGTAGAACATAAAACAACATTGTTAAGTAAATGCGGTAAGTCGCGAGAAAAATTATTAGATAGATAATCAATATTTAATTGCAGATTTTAAAAAGATTACAGATTTATATTGGCAATAAAAAAATAATTGTCAACAATTTGCGATTGCTGTAAAAAATTTGCAAAATTGTATTTAAATATAATTTCTCGTTGAAAATTGTATTATTCTCTGGTGTTACGCGGAAGAGATAGGAAAGATGCGCGGTGACGCCCCGAGAATAAACTTGTCTCGATTCTTGGTAACTTCGTGACGATTTCATTAAGTATTCGCGGAGAATCTGAGGTTACCTTTTCCCATTATTAAGTGGAGCACACCTTGAAGTTACTGAAGGATATAGTCGAAGCTTTCCACTTACAAAATCTTTTCTTTTTATGCAAGATTACATAGGATAGTATTGTCATCTGATTTAAATTACAAATTTTAGCACAAGCGAAATAAAAACTTAAAGCTCTCGTGTTTATGATTATTACTTGAATCTCGTCTCACGACTGTATTATGTAAATTATTCAGAATGGAGTTTTATATCACGAAATGCAAATGATTTAAAAATCTCATTTTTAAACGTAAAGTAAAAATCATGCGAGCTTACGTTGAGTTGAGAAACGAAATAATTAATTGTAAAACCTGAAAACGTGAAACTTTAAATCAGATTGTCATACTTCTAAATGTTATTATAAATTCTAAATTATTACCTTTTTATATAATACATTTTTATATTCTAAAATTCTAAATAACAACAACAGATAATTATCTTGTATATTGATCAAAATATAATAAACGCATTTCAATCAATTTTGTTAAAACTCGAAGAGCGCATCAGTGATATATATCAGCAATAAGTCAGTCATACATAAAAAATAAAAATTTTATTTCTTTTAACTAATGTACGCATGCACGCTTTGTATAATGTTTCAGATAAAATAGAACAATGTGAAAAATAGTGACACATTAGAGATATAATGTAATTTAATCGTTAAGGAATCCCAAATTATAATTTTATTCTCTTTTGTTCTCATAATAATATTCACGTTCTCACGAAAAACCGTGAAGTGAATAACGAGCCGACGAAGAATTTTAATAATGAAAAGGAGAAATTTCCTTTGTATTACTTTTACAAATAATGCAGATTTCGGTTTATTTGAGAATATATAAAAATGATGCAATGCAAACTCTATACGGCGATGTTAAAAAGCTTGAACCTCGAGACTTCTGCAGGGAGTATTTCCCTTATTATTGTGTAGATCTTTCTCGTTATCACACAAGGCACGCACTCAAAGTAGAATATTCTATTTTGTAGGATGTAACGTGGCCGCAGCGCACCATCCCTTTCTGCAAATATTTTCTCCAAGCTCGTGAACTCGTGTACGCCTGATTAAATAAAGAAAATGGATACGGCATATTATCGGGAAACTAAGTCCGGCATAATAGAATTTTCCCTTTGTCCTGATGAAGATAAAGGCCAGTTCTCTACTTAATATACAATTTACTTAATTAATCTCTCCCAACTTTAACGTTATTACATATTTGTCTAATTATTATTTTTATGTGTCAAACTAATTATCTAAAATAAATTTCTCTACCTGGGATTCTAACAATAAGTGTAAGACTAATCGCATTTTCGTACGTAAGCTTTAATTGGGATTTAATAAATCAAACATGGAGTGGGCTTCATTTTTTTATTATCTATTATTATTACCACGTCAATTTAAAAATTCGTTTCAATAGGCAACCACCGTTTAACATTTTCTGCTGTAAGATCTTATTTGCATTATTAAATGAGTGGAAAGCCAGCCATAAGCAAGAATCCTTAAGAAATTTTAAACTTCTGGATAACTCTAAGCCAGAAGAGTAATCAAGCCGCGGATTAAAGGGTCACATGATGAAAAAGAATTTAATTAAGCTATCCCATCTCGGATCAGTATCCCTTGCGTAACTTGGTATAGTTACCGTTTCTTTTTTGCATCATTGCGGTCAGAAAAAGGTCTTTAACAAATAAAAATTTACTGCAGCGATAAGTAGTACAACACGATTCGATTCGAGAAAATATCTTGATACCATTCGAAAATTTTGCCATTTTTAGAAGAGTTAATTTTAAAGATGTCAAACTTACATTATACAATGTTTTATTGGGAGAAAATTGTTCTGCAAAACTTTGAAAAATAAGAATTTATATTTCAGTATTGATATATTAACAAATTTAAACATCAAGTTTAAGCATTATGGTTTTTTATAAACTATTATTATGTAAAGATATTCTGGTTATGTAATATTGCAAAAAATATTAAATTAAACAATTAAAAGCTTGCATATTGATTCTTATTAAAATTTGAAAATTGACATTTGCAGATTTTTTTACACGAGAAAGTTGCAAAAATAAGTATCGCGTCAATTCGCGTCCGAGTACATGTAAAAAGTTGGCGTTTGTTCTTGTTAGTTAACGCAAATGGAACGGAATCGAACGGGGTGTAAGACAAGTGAGGTAGGACGTCAAAGGCCTGATGGGGTAGACTCGTCCATAATTAGCTCCCGTTAGTCTATTCGAGTCTGCTTTAACGCGATGCTACTGAGATTTAATCGTTTGTGTCGTAAGTTGCATTGAATCCAAGTGGTTATACGAGAATTCGTTTTTATAAAAACATCTCAAACAATTACGGATAATATAACCAGAGAACACTTTTTTTTTCTCTATAGATTTCTGTGAATACGTTATCTAAATATTTTTTGTAAATAATAATTTAATTTATTTACTAATATTATTAATTTATACTTTAATATTAATTTACATGCATAGACGCACTTAAGATTTCTCTTAAATATAAATTGTTATGTTAATATATTATTAATAAATTAAGTAGATAAATGCTAAAGTAGGTATACATATATTATCAGTAAATAGATAACTCTTAGTACATTAGGACAATCAGAAACCTGTTAATCGGTTTAGTTAATCTGATTTGTGTATAGAATGCTAAATTCTTCTTATGTTAACGCATATAGAAGATTTATCGTTGCTCAAATCAGTTTATTCGAACCTATTTTTACATTTTCAGTATGCAGTTGTGGGGTAACGCAAAAACTCGACCATAATCTTTTATACATATAGAGTTTGGATTTTTCGTAGAAATTTCAAGAATACGCTTAAATTTTGAAGAATATCGCTATACAAGTAACGCTTTTAAGAGAGTAAACATTTGCCTTTGCGGTAATTTATTTTACTGCGCGAGATGTCAAGATATACTGCACACTTAAATGCTACTCTGTAGTTACGATGGCAGTTTATTCTTATGGCGGCCGTTTATTATCAACATATTTTCTAAACGTGTACAGCAAAATTCCGTCACGGTGATTGATCATTAATACCACGATATTTAATAAATCTAGATCAACATGCCAATGTCTGTATGAGTAATTTGATACATTAACGAAATTTTAAAGCAGATATATATATATATATATTTGGCTCTATTAAAAAAGTTTATTTGAATTTAATACCAATGTACGAAATGATTTATTTATAACTAAAATTATATTATTATAGATTGGTATTTTTACAGTTCTTTGCTCACTATCTTATTTAATAATTTTCGATTTACACTATTTCGTTCTCACTATATAATTCTATAGAACTTTAATTAAATTAGAATGAATTTAAAAATTAGAATTATATTATTTTATTAATGATAATTTTAAAATAGAAGTGAGTGAGCAAAAATGGGTTAATACAAATTATAAAAGAGTAGGTTGTTATTGCTTGCCGTCGTGAAGGAGAGCAACATTCGGGACAACTGAATTATTCCTAAATTATTACAGGGAAGAAATAAACTGACGGGTTTACTTCGGGGACATCAGTGCGTTGGTATTAGATTCTGCTCACGTGTTCCCCAATATTGTTTAGTCTCCTGAGTAAAGAAAGATAGACGTCCCACCGAAGTTTACGTTCTCAATCACGAAAATTGTACAACATAATAGAATTAAAAAAACGATTATTACAATTGTGATAGACTAAAATTACGTTAATAGTGAAAAAGATACTTCTGTGTATTTAGAAAATAAGTAATAAAAGTAATAAAAAATATAAAAAAAAAAAAAAAAAAACAGAAAAAGATATAAAATAGTTTGCTTGGAAAATAAATAAACGCAAACTAGTCCTTATTAATTTGAAACTATTTCTGCCTTACGTAGTTTAATTTAAATAAATCTTAGCAAAATACTTATATTTATAATTTCAATTTTAATTAAATGTATGACTAAATATATGCAATTTCACAGTTCTCTAAACAAAGCGAAAAAATTCAAGCGTTTTGTTTAAGAATTTAGAAATCAATTAATCTTTAATTTTTACCATATCAAATTTGCCGATTATAAGTATAGGCTCACATTCGAATGTCAAAAACTTAACGTGATTGTTCGTTGCAGCGCCGACGAAGGCTTCGACGGCACTTATCCGACGAACGTCGTCGTAAAGAACAATGGGACCTGCTTGTACGTGCCGCCCGGTATATTCAAGAGCACTTGCAAGATAGACATTACCTGGTTTCCGTTCGACGACCAGCGCTGCGAGATGAAATTCGGTTCCTGGACGTACGACGGCTTTCAGGTGAGCATAGGGGATAGGCATTACGGAATTGGGTCAACCAATCGTCGTCGTTTCCCCGATCCATCCTGTCCCGATGTTCGCTTCTTCGGGACAGACATCGAATTTACGAATTTTCCAATCTGTCGGAAGCACGTCGGTACTTCTCGACGGTATGGTTTCGAGACCCGGAAATAATTCAAAGCAGCGGCATCGAGTAGTTTGATTAGTGCCCGTGAACGTGAGAAAAATACAGACAAACAGACGGCCAGAGAGAGTGAGAAAGAGGGAGGAAAAAGAGGGACAGAGAAAAAAAATCTTCACCGTTAGTCAATGTAAGATTCGCTTGTGAGAACGATTCGTGAAATTCCTAAGAACGGAGCTTTGAGTAAAGTACTCTCCGATCGCGTATAATGGAGGAGCATTTTCTACCATCTCCGATGCAAATTGGAATTGCGCTCGTTTTTATCTGTGAACGGTATTGAATAATTATTTATTTAACTAAAGCGACAAAAGTTTGTGTGAAGTAATTCCATAAATATATGGATTATTTATAAAACACTGATCTTTTTATTGTAAAATATAATTAAATGCCACATATTTATGTCAGTTTTGTTTTAGCTTTAAATATCTTGATATTTATCTCTTTCGCAAAATTCCATTAAAAGACAGCCTACATAAAATTAAATTAAATCTTCTTCATTTTCGTTTGTTTACTTTTAGATTTTTAACTGCTAATCGGTCACAGTTTGAAAAACCATTTAAATATCAAGTTTGAATATCAAGATCTTTTTGCGTTTGGACATCATTTTTGTTGAAAACTAATTATTTTAATCTTTAAATAACAAATCTGTTATCAAACGACTTGTATAAGAAATACATTTAATAAACTTTTTTAAAATTACAAGATATAATTATAATTAAATATAATAATAATAATAAATTGAAGACATAAAAAATGCATTCACACAAATTTCTAATTCTTTATTATTTTATATCTTATCAATTTTATCGCAAGTTTTTAAAAGAATTTGCGCGTAATATTAAAATATTTTCTGTAAATTGTTCGAGAGATATGCGATTATACCTATATACTAAATTCAGTATACGCTCCAGAGATACCGCAACAAGCGTAAAATGCACCCGATGTTTGGTCGAAACACCAGCGGCATGGATGGCAAATGCCATATTTCAGGGTGAATCGCAGAAAATTTACGAATCATGGAAAATGCGTTTAAAGAACAACGGTGAGAATGCGCGATATTCAGGATTCTCGTCAACACACGATTTTTCTGTCGCTATTTTACCCATACCATACTTACCGTTCAATCCATGAAAAAAAAAATCTTTTTTAGCGTGTTTGTATTTTAAATGAGTATCACAAAAGCCAGAATTATATAATATAATATAATACACTATGACTTAATGATAAAAAATAATTATTAAAAAATACAAATTTATATAAAATTATTTTATAAAAAATGTAATAGAGATGACAGAAAAGTATATCGCTATGTGTTGATTCCTTTTGATATTTCTCATAAAATAATATTAACTTGAAATTAACGGTAGAATGTGCAATTCAAAAATTATATTTTGTAATACGATAGCTATGTAACTGATGTACATTGTACAGCATGATAATGTTGCCCAATTACAGTAAAGATAATTTTACTAATAACAAAAGTTTCATAGTCGCGTGCAATTTGTGCATGCCGATTTATCGTGCGTCTCTGCCACACGGTCCACACGACTAATGCATATACCTAGCGAGCCCTCAATTGTCGAGCGTGCAACTTCGGAATAATTAAAATTGAGGATGCGAATTACACGGTGCCAGGCAATTCGAGAACGCTCTCAAGGGTTCATTAAGGAGGACAATAAGCAGAACGAAATGAAAACGGAACGGAGGCAAAGGGGAGGAAGATGGCGGAATATGCCGACGATTTTCCACGAGCTCGGTTTGATCCGCTGAATACGAACGAGATGCAAAACAGACTTTTTGATTTGATCGTCCATTTTCATTTAACAATTCGCTCCCAGATATTAATTCGTCATAGATTGCGCCCGAACGTCAACGCGAAAAAAGTTCGCATCGATATTCAAACGCGTAGAAATTGCGGCAGGTGTTTGCGAAAACTTTATATAGTACGTAAATATACATAAACATGAACTCACACATAAACTATATCAACAAGACTATATATGAAGTCAATAAATCAACAGAGCATTTTGATAAAAAATAATATTATTCGCATATGATGTATTGTTATTATTGTATTATTAATTTTAAAAATATTTACGAGATTTGTTACGTCAATTATTTTATACAAAAATAAGCGTTACTATTTTTAGAAATTTTTAGAAAATATGCTACAATATTTAATAATATAAAATTTCAGGAGATACAGTAAATTACAGTTAATATCGGTTGAAATATCAGAAGTGCTCCGAACAATCTATAACACAGAGAGAGTTTTTGAGCTTTAATATATGGCACGGTATTCTTTTTAAAGTATAAAAACTGATAAGTTCTGTGTCTGTGCCGTACTGAAGCCGTAGAACAGACCTTACCGTAGCTCCTGAAACAGCCGTCTTACACGCGGCGCGATTGCAATAACTTTCCTTTAATCGACCGTCATAAATTGTCGACAGTTGGATCTGCAGCTGCAGGACGAGGCCGGAGGTGACATCAGCAGTTTCATCACTAACGGCGAGTGGGATCTGTTGGGTGAGTTTTTACAGTCCTTATCGGGAACCGTTCACATCGCCACGCCCGGATAGTTTGCCCCGGCGCCAAAAGTGATTCCCGGCCGATTAGCAATTCTAAAGTCTTGCACGGCCACGGGCGGATGATCAATCGTTTCGCAAATCGGAACCGGTATTGATCCTCACTTTGTCCCTGTCAAAATTGCTTGCATCTGGGTCAGGCGGGACGTGGCGGCTTGCTCTCCGCGCGCATCCGAAGTTTAGTGTTTTCTCTGGCGAACACATCGGTAAAGTGTCGCGAGAGAAATTGCTGCTCGCTTGATTCGGAAAGTGAATAATAGTTCGTAATAGTCGCCGAATATAATCGCTTGAGAATTGGTCGAAGGGCAGATTTAAGCTACGATCTTTCACTTCCAGATGTTTATGCTGTAAACTCGGCAACTTGTTTTACTCCTAGATGTACAAAATAATTGACGGATCCCTAGCCACGCACGAGAGAGCTTTCGTTTAGATTTGCAAGATTGTATTTACAATTCAAATATACAGGCAGGATTTAAAAAAAAATAATAAGAATTTTCTCTATATTTTATTCCGATATTTTATATAAAGTTAGCTTCCGTACATTGAAACCCATCTATACTAGAAACAATAGTCCGGAAGGCGCTTACACATTTTAAAAATTAATTTTAAATTCAGAATATTTTTTCCAATAGATATATAATATTTATTAAATTTAAATTTGCAATAATATATATATTTTATTAAGATAAATAAACTAAAATAATGAAATTTTCCATTAATAAAGTCTTTCAATTAGCAGTACTATAAAAGAAAAAAGTTGTAATTGTACCCTATTGTTCGATCGTACATAATGCAATGGTTTGAAAAATGAACTTGTGTATGGAATTCACGTAACAACCGTATTGGGATTGTAGTGCAAAGATAGAAACATCTGGTTTGTATTTTTCTCTCGTAATTGCGAAGAGGGACGTTACAATTATGATATATTGTCCAATTACGTGTAATTCGCCGTTGATAAATTTGTTATGGATAAAGACGTAAGAAATGGTCGTGCCGTCTTTATTGTTCCTCCGACGCAGAAATAAAAGCATTCGCTTCGCGTATCTCATCATGTATCTCGAAAAATTGTACGATGCATTACGCGTGGGAATAGCGTAGGTCGACGTACACGTGCAATGTATATGTGCCGCGGTTATGAGACTTGTGTTAGAAATGTATCTTAAGTAACTGCAGCTGCAGCGCAAAGCGTACCAGTTTGTACCCAGAGGAATAGTGTAAGATATAATTTTTCGCGTTTTTCTTTTGTCCTGTTGCACGGGATAATTCAAGGAGAAGAGAAGAGGAATTTTTCGCTTCCAGCAACTTTTTGTTACGTTTGAAATAGCACTTTGTTTTATTGGCAGCGCATCGATCGCCTGTGCACATCGTTATAGTTAAGCGTTAGATCGAACATTTACCTGAGAATTTTAATTTAGTAAAAAAATTCAAGTTTCTCGCCTGTTGGAACTATGAACAATATTAATATGAATCCATTAATTTCTCAATTCTAAGGCGCAAAAATGTTTTAATGTTGAACTACATAGATCTTTATAATTTATATAAATTTTGATATTCAGAAAATCGATGGAAATCGTGCACTGCGCCCATGTCTCTGATTTCCTGCTTGGTGCTCTCGAATTAAACGTTTTATGTATTAATGTAATAATGATGCAATCTGTATTGATATTATTAATTCCTTCTTTTGTCTTGCTTAGGGGTACCCGGTAAGAGGAACGAAATCTACTACAACTGCTGCCCGGAACCGTACATAGACATCACTTTCGTCGTCATCATCAGAAGACGCACACTCTACTACTTCTTCAACCTGATTGTGCCGTGCGTCCTGATTGCCAGCATGGCCGTCCTCGGGTTCACCCTGCCGCCCGATTCCGGCGAGAAACTCTCCCTCGGCAAGTTTCAACACGATGCAAAACTCCGATTGTCCCCGACAGCCCGTAAACGCTCTAGCGATTAGGCACGTCCCTGTTTGCTAAGAGCATCAGACGTTTGCGCGATTAGATTCGACCTAGTTCCGGCTGGCGGGCTCTCCCGCATCCGGGCACCGTGAAGAAACTATTCTCTACCGCTGTGTCGTGTCGCGAGTTTCTTTTGCAATCGAGGATCGCAGAACTTTATCGATGACGATATTTCGATGTGGAAATTAGTATCGATAAAATTCCGTTCAACTTTACGAAAACTTGGTTCGTTGAGTTTAATCTTTGAACGTGAGATTTCACATTATCACTGCGTAGAGAACAATCGAGTATCACGAGATGCATGCCGCGCAGGAACTGCAAATAAATGACACATTCACAGAAATATTTTAAGGACAAATTGCTTATAATATATAAGTTTAAAATTTTAAAAAGAAATTATTTTGTTATTTTTATTTTATTGTAAAAAATTAAGAATATATTTATATAATTACTTTTAACACATTTTATTTTTGTCAACTGGATTTTTTTTTTAGATATTGATCGTGAATGTAACCTGCAGTTAAAGTTATAGAATGAAAAATCATCGTAATTTAAAAAAAGCAGTAAATGACCGATTGATAATTAACATTGTAGTTTAGCTGAGAATTTTCTTAGCAAAAAATGTCCGATTTCAATCGCATACAACATAATGGAGCGCTTTCAAACTTTCTCTCGCGTAATTGCAACATTATAATTGATAGATAGAGAAAGATTGCATTGATGCATGCTATTCATGACATGTTATTTCATTGTTTCCTCGTAAGCGTGGTTGTTCTGGAATTTATACCAAGAAGCCGGATGCCCGGGAGAGATCCTACCTCCTGCCGGCTCGAATCGCTCGGCTGCATAATTCCGATTTTTTGCCTGCCTCGAGTGCCTCGCCTCGCGCTGCCATCTGAACGCTCCCGTGATTAGAGCCGGAGTGCCGGGAGTTCCCTAAGCGTATCGAGCGTTTACGCGATTAGATTTCGCCCCAATCCCGATTGAAACGGCGTGGCGCGCGGCGTCCCGGTGCGCAAACTTCGGCGAGTCTTCTATTCAGGTCGTAGAGTTTCTTCGAGCGTACAAGCACGTTGCTGGAATCTCCATCGAATTCGGAAGCGATCACGACAATCGCCGTCACCCGACGATGGAGATACGGCGACAATGAAATGACAATGTCGAACAATTGCAGCCGTCTCCGCGTTGCAAATTTCCTTAAATCTTAGCTATTCGTAGATCGAGATACGATAACAATGGCCCTACACAGAGACATTATTTTACAGTTATTTTCTTAGCATTAAGAGCGATTTATAGACAAATAGGATAAATAAGAACATGTATTAGACAATTTTTATATTTTCAATAGTTTTTCTATTTAAAATAGATGGATTTATATCATAAAAATGGTTGAACATATAGAGCATTGTGTATAATACCGATTGTTTAATTATTCTCTCTTTTCTTTTTATTTTTGTTTTAAATTTAATTTCTCAAACTTTAATTACATTTATTATCTCGAATTGTCTATAAACTGTTTTAACAATGTTGAAGTGATACAAGTTTTCCAATACGATAAAGCAATTAAAAACGTCCTATTTCAAGAGAAAACGAAACGAGCAAGAAAGAAAACAATGCGACTCAATCGCAATTGACTTTCGCGTTTCTATGGGACTCAAACTCAAGAGCAACTCTTAACGCGTTATCATGAACCTCGAAGAAGCGTTGAGTAAAGTCTAATATTCAGATGAGGCATCTGCCGCAGATGCCGTGGCGTTTTGAAAGTCTAAATAATTTGAAAGTGCCTCTTAACGCGACGCGGCGGTTCGCGAATGAGTACCGAATTCAAAGCACAAGCAGGGTCGAATACTTAAAGTACTTGGTGCGAACTGTCTTTGAAGTTTCTTATTCAAGATCTAATCGAAACTAGGAATCGGTAAAATTTGCTTCACTTGTTCTTAAGAAGATATTTCTCTTTACAAACATATTTCTTTTAAATATTGTTTTTGCAAAGAAAATAAACAGAAATGTAAAGAATACTTTTATGTCACTGAATTTTCGATGCGGCGACATCGGAGACACGTCGCCTTAAGGTACAGGCTGAGAATCGAAGAGCTTTCAGCGTGGGTTGTTACGTGTTGAAGGCCCTTCGAGCGTTCAAGGACCGAGGGTAGATCTCGCCCGCCACCTCGTCGACGACGTCGACGCACTTGACTTTAACAATAATTAATCGAAGCCAACAAACTTCTTTTACAGGGGTAACCATTCTCCTGTCCCTTACTGTGTTCCTGAATATGGTTGCCGAGACAATGCCGGCGACGTCCGACGCCGTGCCGCTTTTAGGTAAGTCTGTTTTAACTGATTTTCACAATATGATTAATTTTTTAATGTGAGAAAGCAGCTTGATTGATCACCTCTATTGCGAACCGTTTGAGTGGAAAAAGAGAAGGAAGAAAGGGACAAAAATTTGTTCCCATTTTTTTAACAATAAGACAATAATGTTTCCTCAATTGTGTATCATACCTGCGACAAGCAGACGCAACTAATCCTTTGATTTAAAGTAAAAACAATTTTACCAAAATATTATATGTCTCTAATATTGCTTATTTTAATATAAATTGATGTAATTTATATTTATAAAATTATAAACTTAATATACAAATGTAATTTTATTTTTAGAAAAATATAATTTATTTGATTACACATATATTTAAAAAAAGTGAATTTTTAGAGCTAATTTGTTAATTGCATTTAATATATAACTGTATTGAAAAATAAAATTTGTGCTTCTATTATAAAAGTTGAGAAGCTAAAAGAAAAGAATTAAGTTGAACAATATTAATACACATATAGCAAATGTACGTAGTAAGGTTTAAACTTTTAACATTAAACACTTACTTTTAAATTGTATTTTTATACTTATTTATTCCCATACTTTTCAGGGACATATTTCAATTGCATCATGTTTATGGTGGCCAGTAGCGTGGTCAGCACGATTCTCATCTTGAACTATCATCATCGGAATGCTGACTCCCATGAAATGGGTCGATGGGTAATTTCCTACGATCGATATAAAAACACATGACATAACACTACAATTGTTACAATTTAATCATCTCGGTGTCAGTATTGTTATATAGTATTGCGTTAGTTAATTACGTGAATACAGTAAAGCATTATAAATATAACTAATAACAAATTTTAATCTACAATTTCTTGTTATATTTATAAAATGTGTATTTTGTTTTAAATTTTTATCAAAATTTGAGCAAAATTTATCGAGATACATGAGTTTTCAGCAGCAAAGTTAATGACAAATTCGTGATAAGATAATAAAATAAAAGCAGTGACTGATTTTGTCGTCGTAAAGTTTACCGGAGACAAAACAGAACACATTATATATATAATATTTGACAATATAAAATCGGTACAAATCAATAAATTATATCAAATTTTTCTAGAAAATGCTTACTCATTTCGTTAATTTTATCTATTTATTTATGTAATTTTTTAATTATTTCTAGAATTAATTGATTTTTTATTAATATTTTCTGAGTCTATATCTTAGAAATGCAACTAAACTAATTTGTTAACGGTTTTTTTAATCGCGTAAGAGGTCGAAAATTACTTTGTTGAAGCTCGATTTGATTCATTGTCGGTGCTATATGACTTCCGTACGTATCGGTAGATAATTATGGTTTTAATTAAAATGCAACGCGCTGCCGCGCCGTCGAGACCGATACATCGCTCTCTCTTCATCATGGATAAATCAGGAATTTTATGGGCGAATAATTAAGGGCTACTCTGCCGAATGCGCGTCGCGATAATAAATCATGTATAATCGAATTTTTCGCCGGACGTCACGTTAATTAGAATGTAAATTTCAGAGATTGATTTCCCGCACGATCAGATTTCCGCAAACGAAACATACGCACCTAAGTTATGTTAAATTAACAAACGTGAATTAGGTATTCTAAGCCACAAAATGTCATGAAGCTTAAACAGGAAAACGAAAAAGATGATAAGCAAGTAGCTTTTTAAATTCTTAATCAGGATCGTTAATTTAATGCGAGTAACATCATGATTATCATTAATAATTATATTTTATGTTGATTTGTATTTTAACTTGATCTGAACAAACACAGAATAAATATATATATTTAAGAAAGAAAGGCTATATTATATAAAGAATAATGGACAAAGTTGCAATCTTTCCGAGTTTCGCAATCAGATTTGATTACATTATTATATGTATATACGCATAATCAGTAGATAAGTACGTATTAGACTTTAGACTATACTATTAAATTTTTCTGAATTGCATTACAGGTCAGGGTACTTTTCCTATTTTGGCTACCTCGTATACTCGGTATGTCTAGGCCGGGACAGGAGGAAGACAAGGAACCACTAGTTCAAAAGTCTCAGAAGCCATCTCCAGTCACGGGTAAGATAATTTTAAGTAGAAGATATATTTCAAATGCATATTGATCACGAATCAGACAGTTGAATCGCCGATCGTAGCATCGTTTGTACGAGTAATTTAAACGCGAGAGATTTCTCGTCAATATGACGTATTTATCTGCTGTGTTAATATAATTATGTATAATTTGTCAGTGGCTTCTTCGATTTAAATTGATAATTTTTTGGATGCCAGGTGCGAGCAAGTCGTACGGTGATCTGGAGCTGCACCAGAGGAGCAGTAAGTCCCTCTTGGCGAACGTCCTGGACCTGGATGACAACGCGCTGGCGTCTCACAACAATTTGCTGAACAATGTGTACAGCACACCCGGACCTCATCACGCGCACGCGACGCCGATGACGCCGATGGGTCACGGCCACAGTCACGTACACACGACGCCCCATCATCATCATAGCCACGCGCCCACGACGCCGCACCATCAACACGCGACGCCCCTGCCGCACTCGTCGTATCCCGGCCATCAAATCTCGCATACGCCGCATCATCATCCACATCCGCAGGATCCTGCGGGAGCGCCGCAGGTCGAGACGATACTTCAGAACGCGTGCTTCTGCGCTCGTTACGAGCTTGTGCTAATTTTGAAGGAGATTAAGGTAACGATCCGATTCGACAATTGGAAGAGCAATCTGAGAAATCCTCGGATTTCTTCGGTGTTTTTAGATTTGTTCGATATTCAACTAAACCTCAAGATCTCCTAAGATTCTGAAAGTTTCAAAATCATAAGGTTGCGAGGTCCTTTGAACTCGGGGCTTCAAACTTCCAAAGGGGGGGTGTTCTAAGATCTTAAAGTTTCAAGATATCTAAAACTCAATGATTCGTAAGTCTTAAGATTGGAAAGCCTCAATCTCTTTAAACCCCAAGATTGCAATGTTTCAAGAACCTAAGTATCAAAGTTCGTAGATTCAAATCGAAAATCTCACATCTAAAACACATTGAAACGACGAAGAAATGAAGGAGATGTATGTCAGTCGAAATTTTTTTTTTTTTTTTAAGAATTCAACCAATACGTTTTCGATGAAATAAACAATCTTGTTTTAGATAATAACAAATCAACTGAAGAACGAGGATGAGAACACGAAGATCACGAACGATTGGAAGTTCGCGGCGATGGTGATCGATAGGATGTGCCTAATCATTTTTACTCTGTTCACTATCATCGCTACCATCACCGTCCTGCTGTCAGCGCCGCATATTATCGTCACGTGATTCAGAAAAGCCAGTCTGCCGCCGGTGGTTCCGGGGCCGACGAGGATTGCGTGCCGAGCGCCGGCGTCGACGGGCGCCGGCGCCGCTCGCGACGCTCCAACCGAACGTCCGCCCTTAACCGGTTCCCAGCGGATCGGGCTTAAGGGTGTTCATCTTCGGGTTCGCACGCCGCTTCGTTTTGGAGACCTGCGCGTTAGGAAGAAAGCAATACGGGGAGTAACTTTGTTTCTTTATGATATACATAATAATACCAGTAAAAATGAGAATAATAACGCTATCGATAATAAGAATAACGATAATAGTACTAATAATTATTACGTAATAGTTACGGTAAAACTTTATCGTATAATTATCCCACAAGGACGCCTTAGCGAAACACGTTGACACACCGTTTATAAACGGCGCGAGCACACGAGTGAATATAGGAAAGACATGTTACACAGGGAGTATAGGGACACGCGGGAATAGAGCCATACGCGAAGAACACGTACACTGGTTTGTAACACGCATCCCTGAGAGCAGTCGATGTGA
The DNA here is from genome assembly GCF_048541705.1 of Temnothorax americanus. NCBI lineage: Eukaryota > Metazoa > Arthropoda > Insecta > Hymenoptera > Formicidae > Temnothorax > Temnothorax americanus. The sequence continues at coordinate 2,900,918 of NW_027509339.1, forward strand.
CGAACACTTTGTACTGTTGAGATGATGTACGCTTTATCGAACGAGTCAAATAATTAGTTCTATAAAAAGATCCAATTACGAATTTTCATAGAGATATAAGTAACGATCGAATCGAAGAAAAAGAGAGATTCGACTCTGTCCTCCGCGACTACTACTTGGGGATGTATCACATATATATACACGTACACACACGCACGTAACATCATGCGAGAGCGATAATACGCATGGAACCGTGATTTGCCAATGAGTTAAAAATACTTTTTCTGCGGCCCAAGGTTAGTACGATATAGAAATCTTCGAATGTACTCGAGGATCAGTATTGCTAGGTTTAAGAGACTCTTACGGCAGTCCAGACAAGTTTCGTAACGTTTCTACGAATCCGCATAAAGACTCCCCAAATTCGAGAATCTCCAAAAGTCCATAAATTTTGAAAAGTGCATGTAAATTTCCAAGAATATAAAATTAAAATATAAATGAGTATATATAGTAGGGTGCTCATAAAAAAAACAACACTGATATAAAATCAAAGTTTTCAAGTGTAGCTGAGATTCTTGAGAATACGTAAACTGTAATATTCGAAGAAAATTCGGAAATTACTACATGTCAGTTGATATTGGTCCTTGTCCATGATTAGATAAGAAAATAAGCGCTCGAGAATGCTGCTAACGGATCCTTTTTGTCCGTACAAATGAAATAAAGGGGGGAAATAGAAAAAAAATGACAAAGAGAGATAAAATGCAAAGCGGGACAAGGGTTGATGGGCTTTAAAGGTAAAACGCACAGGTTACACTCTCAGAATATACACACGATGAACTGCCAAGGTGATTCAAATAATGCCAGAGAATTTTTCTTATCCGTATCATTAGTATGTAAAAATCGACGACGACTTAATAAACCGGGGGATTTGTATTACGATTTAAGTGACGGTGACATAAAATACTCTTTCGAGTAGGTCGCGAGAGTGATCCGAAGGACACTACGGAAGGAACTGCAGAAACTAGACGCGAGAGAAAAAAATGCGAAGGATGGTTGTGATTGTTCGATAACTTCCGCTGTGACAAATTCAGTTTTGAATATAATGTACTTTCTTTCATGTCTGCAAGTACGAGCTGTTTTGTTATTAATCCGCATTCTCGTCGGGCATTTAGCGTTAAATGCAGTTTTTCGATCCTTATTTTGCATCGGGATCATGTAAATACGAACTCCATATTGAATATATGCGTATTAGGATACTAAACGGCTCTATATTTCGAGAATTAGACGATTAATTTTTCAACCTGACTGTCGGAGTTTTATTTAAATTAAAAACCGGACATCTTGTGTTTTTTAATATAGGATTTTCAAGTTTTGAATTTCAAGCAAAACAGATAAATTTTCTGCTGGATGTGTGCCGAGAAAACGGATCGTTATCTCTTACATCGCACGTAACGTAAAACGCGGACATACGCAGACGTATATACTTACATTTTGTAGCATGTATATTCGCGTACGTTTTATTGTTTGACACATCAATCTTTTCTTTTCTCCGCAATGATACCATTACAGGAATCGTTATCGCGACAGCACTGTAACTTCTTTCCGACATTTAAAAAACGTCTCGGAAAGCAAAAGCTAAAAAAGCGTGAACCTTTATTTCTTTTTCTATCAGAAAAGACGTAACTTCGAGAAAAAGGATGTAACTTTAATGTCTCCCGTTCTGTTACCTTCAGACTGCGGCGTATTTCCGCCGACGCCGAATATCGGCAGCTATATATTAAAATTGAATAGCTATACAATGTGTAAATTAACATTGCAACACTAATCACTACGATCAATGAGTAGATTGGTGATCACGATAAATATTTTTTTCATCCGCAATAAACGATACAGAGAGCATGACTTCACTTTCGAGTACATTCAAAATATTGACACTTGTTACGTTCCCTGCTAATTCACGAGCCGCTCTCGAGAGTGTAGTAGAAAATCGCGGAAGCGACGGAGTCGATTAGTTACGCTAGGAAGAAGAAAAAAGCAACGTGGGATGGCGACCGATAAAAGAAAGGAAGTTGCTCTTGCTCACGGACAGACTCGTAGGCGGACGTCGTCTCGACGAGACATCGGGGAGACGAACTCAAGTCGTATCGTACAGTTTTCGGCCATCGACACTGGGGATACGCGACAACCAATCAAGTTACCTTTTAAATACTCTTAATGATTATATTATTAAAGTAATGAATCGTTGTTGATCATGTTGTAACGTGGGCGGGATTACGCATAGGAGTATAGTAAGAATTACGATGTTTTTTTTTATCTCTAGCGCGCGGAAAAACGACAAAGAGAAAAAGAAATAAACAGATTAACGTCGAAACTCGTATTAAACTCGTAAGAGAGATAGAAATTTTTAGACGAGAAATGCGATATTAATCACTATAACTGTCAAATAGTTAAGGAGAAATCAAGGAGATAATTTGCTGAAAAAAAAAGGAATAAACGGTGTAGTTCGAGACATCGACGTTTTAATGCCGAACACGATTGCCCTTTATGCGATAAAAATTAATAAGCGGCTCGATTAGCCTCTAATCGACTTGGCGAGATAATGACGTTACGCCTGGTCCTATGAACCAAATACACGCTGAACTGATCTAGTACTTTAGAACTAGAACAACTAATGCCACACACCGCGCTTTGGAAGTAGGAAGAAAGAGAACTGAGGAATTTACGTGTACTTGGAAAAGAATATATTTGACAATTTGAAATACTTTGCAACTCTTTAATCTTATCTTGAAAGAATTATTTTTACTAGATTATATTTTTACATACATTTGTAATATTTCCAAAAAGCTTTACACACGTTCTCGTTTCTTTTTCCGATATACAAAAGATAGAATAAGCTCCTCAAACATTATAGTTCGAATAAGAACGTTTATCTTCCTACTTCCAGGCTATAAAGTGCCGTTGATTATATCGTTTCCGAAGAAGTTAATGATGTAAAATAGCGGTTTCTCAATATGCCTTTGCAATTTTTGTCATTTGTAAGACGTCTCTGATTCCATTGATTTCCTTTTTAATGTACGTTTGCTGTAGTTCAAGCTGGTGGAAAGAAATGATTAGCAACGTCGTTTTTATCACGGTAAGAATAATACCGTATGTTTTTTACCTATAGAATAAGAAGAAAAATGTGATTGGATTTTATGTCCCGTTCTGTCATTATAAAGGATTTTTTTTTCAAACTGATAGATGTTTTCAAAATTATAACGCACAGAGGCTATTCTTTACCGATACAGTTTTTTCAAATTTATTACCAGTGAGACAATTACCGAAGAATTGTCACATTAATTCAAATTATTTTGAAACATTAGAGGAGAATAATTTCACCGCTAAGGCTTTTTTAAATGAAGCCTTTGCTTATATGAATATAACCGTGATTGTTATGCGCAAAATGTAGTATGCGTATCAGATCAATTGCTATTAATTATATCGTAAAATTGTAAAATTAATCTAGAAGCAGCGGTATATATGGATTAATGAGTCCTAGAACATTACGGGTATCAAAAAATCGTATTAGCAAAACGACGCGTGATCTTAATGTAATCGAAGTTTAACGATTAGATAGAAAAAAAATAATACGTACCATGGTGTGCGATACTATACGACTATATTTGTTATAATTAATACTTATAAATGTGTATTATCACATATCGCATATTGAAATTTACGTTAAAGACAGAAAATTGCTCACTGTAATTTGTCGATAACAACTGCTGATTTATTTTCTAATAAATTAATAAGTACACACACACACATACTACCGCAAGCGATAACAAGAACAACCTTTACGTGGAAATAATTCAAGTTTCTTCACGACGAAAACTAATGATAACGAAATAACGCGAGATTTTCGGTATCGTAGGATAGTTTGCATCCTAAGGAAGTTTAGAATTATTTAATTTACATATGTATAAAGAAATTACAATACGTAAATAAACAAACAGTTATTAAAACTGAAGCTCATAATTAAATAAAGTAAATCTAGCATGTCGGAATTTTGAACGCGCCAAAATCTCTCTCGCCATGATGCAAACTCGCCTAATTTTACGATACACAGAGTGTCAGGGGATTTTAAAGTTTACAGTGCTGTATCTTGCGAACCAATAATTTTATTGAAAAATGTTTCAGACAAAAGTCGTTTGGTTTGAAGGGGGACACACGACTCGCGTCGGAATCCATATATGTGACTCCCTTCAAACAACTTTTGTCTGAAACATTTTTCAATATAAAATCATTGGTTCGCGAGATATAACACTGTAAAGTAAGACACTTTGTATATGAAACTCAAGTGCTTATGGTTATGCAAATATTATATCTTTTAATACAGACTTTATTCCGCGATTTCCGCGACAAGAAATCGTAAGGAGAATTATTGCCATAAAAGATTCTTGCTGAACAACTTTCAAACATCTAAAGTCGCGTATATAAAAGTGAATTTTAAATTCAGACGAAACGTGACACGCACTTTACATGAAAAGTTTCCACCTCCTTGAACTCAATATGAACCGTATTTTGAAGATAACGCAGCAAACGTACTCGAACGTGTATGATCCGCCGCTTTCATAATTGAAAATAATTGTAGTGAATCGTTATAAGCCTCGATAGATTTATTCAGTAACAAACATATGTGAAATTAAAAGTTTTTGTTGTTTATTCTTAATGTTAGTCAATTTTAATGGTAAAATACATATATATATAAAAATCTTCCGTTAACTTTACATTAAAGTTTCCAAGTTTACACAGTTGCTGCATAACAAAACAAAATTTTCTATTTCAATTATCTTATATGTTTTTATCATTGCTATTATCATATATATATAATTTAAATCGGCAAAGATTGAAACATATAATAATAATATTTATTTAAATTTTTAATATTTTATCTTTTTTCTTTACAATTTTAGTTTAAAAAAATTACAACAAAATTCCTAATTTTTTTACAAAAAAAAAAAATTTTTTTAATAATATACATTCGCATGAAATACAGGTATATATAATTCAAGCTTTTTATAAATAAATTTAAAAAAACGAGTAAGTTCGTTGACTTGTAATTGTTTTCCATAGTAATTTGTAAAAATTAGACGAAAGCGGCGGCAGACAATGAAATTTCCGTACAAATTGAACATTTAAGCGAATGACCGAATAAAGAAAAAAAAGAGAGAAAGTGAGAGAAGAAGGAGTAAGATAAGCGGCATTAACGTGACTTGCGCCTTTAAAACCGACAACTCAGCTTAATACGCGCGGGGCTGTTATATAAACTGTAATCTTGTAATAAAAAAAGGGAATAACAATAATGATAACATTAGTGATAACGATTAACGATAACGATAAATGATAATATTATTATTACTATTAATAATAACAATAATAATATTAAACCGTATTAGCTACGAGACTCTTCGCCAGTGTACGAAATGTTGAAATGTCCTTTCTACGACGTTGATATACGATTATCGACTTCCGATCGCGAATCGAATTGTTCCCGAATTAAGGAGTAGTTGTGGTGGACAGAGAGAAAGAAAGAAGAAAAAATAAATATACGAGTTAACTACAAACGAAGGTTGGTAGGCTTATAAGATATCGTAGTAGCGCAGATGTACATCAGAGTGAAGAAAAGAAATTTCGGCAGAACGATAAGGGGTTTTTCGAACGTCTTGTCCATCGATCGTCGAGCAAAGAGCAACGGTAATAAGATCAAAAGCAGATCGAACAATATCGATATTGGTAGGACGCTATTTCCAATTTGAGATCAATAATCCAATTTCCAAAATTCGACGATGAGCCTCGTTTCATCGAGCCGACGCAACACTTCCGTCGTGACGTGGAAATTAACCCGTTATACCCAGACGTAAATTTTTCTTCAGTTTTTTAAGAAATCCTTAAGTAAAGTACTCTCGTATATTTCTGACATACGGGCTATAACGAGTTAAGCCGTGTGCAAGTTTCACAGCACTCTTAGCCGTTTTCACTCTATTAATTACTCGAGCGTTTTAAGAACGTTATCTAAGGACCGATAGAGATAATTACGATTGCTCATCGATTATGCCTGTTGTTTAAGTGTCAAGACAATCCCCCGATGACTCCAAGCGGCTGAACGACGAAAACTATACTTCTTGATATATGTAATACTACCTCTAATTAACGCGAGAGTATCGATGGCACTCTGGCCCGTCGAGTATGTAATTTATCGTAAGGTCTATTATACTATAGCATGCCAAAGTCTTCCGCCATTAGTCGCCTAGTGTAGCTGACGAGTTTTCTCGGTTGCAAAGTTTTCGCGAGAGATCGTCGCTGTAAAGATCGTCGAGTACTCGCATGAACTGATCTCCAGTTTGCACCAATATCGCTCAAGGGGATATAATCAAGACTTCGACGAAAGTCGTTGCAACTGCTCGCGGCTGTTCATAGTAGCTCGCTGTGATGTAAGTAGTTAAAGCTCTAGCGACAAACTCTACACTCGTAGATCTTAGCGCTGAAACTAACCGCACGACGGAAAGCGAAAGGTGAAATGGGACGAGATCTCATCGGGATTGGTTCAAAAAAATTTTCCCTCCGAGGAGTCGATCGTATATATAATTTTATATTCACAAGTAAATGCACACGTAGTTGCATTCGTGCATTTTGCATGAATTGCCGTAATCGTGCAATGGCTCGAGTAATCGAGGATTTAACAAAAGATGAATTTAATCGAATGAAACTTTCGTGACACTCAACGTAAAATTACTGACTCATTGACGATTACGCGATCAACATATTTTAATATAATATATATCGATAATTGGATCGACTATGACGGTGCGTTTCTCGAACGCGCGAAGCCTCAATTTGTGCTGACTTTTAGAGACAGTGTGAATTTTTCATAATAAATTATTCACACGCACGTTTTCGACGAAGAGTGACTTGGGGAAGTGGACACTATAGAGAGAAAATGATTATTATCGCTAATCTTTGTTACATTCAGAGTGCAGGGATCGAAGCGCCGAAGCTGTGAAGAAAATAGAGGCAATTTCGCTTTTTCACTTTTTAAATAGTATAATGTGTCTGATGACTTCGAATGCGGACCGCTTTTGGATCGGTGGAGACGTTCGGAAGATCAACGATCCCTCTTGCCCGTTCTTATTAGACCGCTCTTTATACATACATGTGTATATAGGCATATGTACATGTAATATATGTTATACATACGCGACAGAGGTTTAATTATATTAATGACACGTAGCATGTAAATCGTTGCTCGCGCTCAGCCCCGTTGTTAAATTAAGCGAAACGAGATATCGTCCGCGTAGGATATTACTGCTCGTTACATGAATCCGCGTCGTTCTGCTTATCGATCACCGCATCAAATTCCTACAGTAAATTTTCATGGTGTAAAAAGAAGTAATTTGATAAGGAGCGAAACGAAAATCGCCATAAAATAATACTATGTTAGTAAAAAAAAAAATCATATATCAATCCCACGAAAAAGGTAGAAATACTGAAAGAGATATTGCAAGCAAGTTTTATATAGATCGGATAAAAACACAATAGTAGACTAATAGTCGACACAAAGGGCATTCTTCCGACATTCTTCCGATTGGAAATAGCCCATTCGGTTCTCGGGTTAAATCGCTCTTGATGGAACAATCGTATGGAGATATAGAATGTTTTTTGCTATAAAACTACGCCATCGTGGTTTACGTTTGATGGCTCGTGGAGCCATCGCGGCGGAATGGCAAGAGCAGAACGACGCTTTTCGCACGCAGCGACGCGGATTTCGAGTGTCACGCGTTTATTGTCATCGAATCGTTTTGCCGGCACGGCTCGGAGCAAGGTTTTGCGTGTAAATTCCATTGTGCCATTGTTTGTAAAGCATTACAATGATCAGTCACCCGGGTTGACTAACGCGTTCGATTAACGCGGGCAGACGAAAGCGAGGAAACCAGGTAGAAAGGGAGGTAATTAAGATATGCTCGTGCGCGTATCTCTTTTTACAACGGTGGCGAATTAATTAATTAGACTAATTGATTAGGTAAAGCGTAAGTTCAAGTGCCAAATTTTTAGCTAATCCTTAAAGCGTAAACGAGCGCGCTGCGGAGCGAACGTGTACGCGATAGGGCTGAATAGGAATGTAAATTAATGTGAGAGAGATCAACGGCGGCGCGGAAGTAACACGTAGAATCGATTATTAATTCGTTACGAGAATCGAAAAGAATCTGCGAAATAATTCTGCGAATTGTTATCAATTTATTTTGTCCTTACATTAATTTATTAAACCGTGTCGTGAAAAAAAATAACAAAGACATTCTTTGCCAATACACAGTAAAAAATTTAATGTCCCAGAAAGTCCACTCTATAAATTTTGTGTTAAAATAACACGATGAATGAGTTATTTTAACACAAAATTTAGAGTGGACTTTCTGGGACATTAAATTTCTTACAGTGTAAGTTTCTCGAAATAAAGAAACAAAGCCTGCGTTTTTGTTTATTCACATTGGGAACATAAAATCTATAATACACGTCATGTGTATTATATATTTTATTTTCCCAATAGCTCCCAATGAGAATAAACAAACGCAGGCAAATATGATATCAAAAAACAAATAACTTCATAATGTCCGATAAGTATATATAATATCAGTTTGATTAAGAGCAACCTAAAATATAACGTTTGCAAGTATAAACACAAAAGTATGATTTTTTTCTTTAATACAATTTTACATTTCTTTCAAATTGTTGTATATGTTCGCAAATGTAGAATGCCATGTAATACGCAGATTTACTGCGCGATATCGCGAATGAAAGAGAACATAAAATCCTGAGTTCGAGTCGAGCGAATATTACACATTTTGCGTCAGAATTCTATGGTGAACGATATGGACAGGAAAAATATGTACATATAAAAAAAGAACAGAGATAAGAAAAAAACGCGTCACAGCCAACTGAATTTAAAAATGAATTTTTACAAAAGCAGAAGTGCACACAGTTATTTCCGGCAGGCAATACTCGTTTTCCTCCGTTTTTGAATTCTCGCTCAGCTAACTCATCACGCGCGATTACACAGAAAGCTGCGTTGTCCTGTCAAAAGGGGGAAAAACGATTTAAAAAAAAAAGAAGACAGAGAAAACGGAGAATTTCGCGCTAGATGATTAGCGAAATAGCGAGGAAAAGATATAATTTTTAAATTGCCGCAAAATAATAAATAATAAATAAATAAATAAAAGCGAAACTATTAAGCACATGTACCACTAAACATAAACTATATATATTTAAACTATTGAATGCTAAAGTCATATTCGTAATAATGAATAAAAGAAAATGGTTAATAATCGGTTAACTGATGAATATTAAAGTTAGCCTGTAATCAATAGCGACGTAGTTATACTCTGACAGTAATTATAGGGGTGATTCAAAGGTAGTCTATTAGCAGTTAGGGTCGAACTTTATCGAGATCACTTTCTCTCTAAACTATAACAATGGAAAAAAAGATGAAGTTACAACTTAATTATCTCTCGATGCTAACCTTATTGAATTTAAAGGACGTTAAAAGCCGCGCTGATGCGATTTCAGAAAACCAAACTATGTAGAACGCGATCTAACCCTCTTCATTACTTACCTATATCTTTATTACTTACGTACTTAAAAAAAAATGAAAGAAATCGCCTCGTATTGTCCATCGTCATATTGTACACCAGTCATTAAGATCGACAATTAAAATGCGCGTTATCGATCGCCATCGAGAAATGCGAGAAGAAATATGGGCGAGAATAAAAAAAAAAAAAAGAAGAACGTTACTGTTTCCATAGACCCTGGTGGGATGATGCAATTGAACTGAACTCACCCGATCTCACTTTTAATTATGCCTCCGATAAACAGCCTGGTCCGATAATAGTAAATCCATACCGGAGGAGATATAAGAGAGCGTGAATAAAAATTTGTTATATTTCTACGCTGGGCTCCTTTTCGAGGCAACGTTGATCGATATGAGAATCCCTGTTAACTGGTGAGCACTGTAATCGCCGCATTGTAATATTATTAACATTATTACGTTATTATGAAATTGTTGAAATAAATGAAATGAAAATAAACGTCTTCCATTCTCCCCCCCTCTTTTCTTTCGACCGTACACGAGCACTTATAATTTACTCTGTGATGAGTTTTTCATCGACGATTTGAAAGAGGAATGTCTCGTTCTTCAATGCTTCATTTATAGACTTGCAATTCGAAACGTTACGCTGCAAAGCGCAATCGTGATATCAATCAAAACATAATAAACGTATAAAGGTATAAAATTCCATAAGTTTTATTGATGTATTATTTCATTATAAAAAGGGCTACTTAACTTTTATGTTAAATTTCTCTTTTACCTACCAATATACAGTAATGCACGATTATATATAATTACTATATTATTCATCATATGCATAATAAAGTACAAACTTTTCGATTCAACAATTTTTGGTTTCTTGTTTTATGCGCAAAGTAAACTATATGGTACATATACGCTGATCGTCTTCCTTTCCGCAGTAGAGATAAAAGACACGTATGTGTATGGGCAGAACTGTATAATTCTGTTTATTGTTATTGTTTCTGTTAAATCGCGCCCAATAAATTACACGAAACCTATTGACATGAGAGGGATAGAACAAAACGGAATATGCCAGTGTTCTTGGTTTCTAAATTTTAATTATTGTATTTTTTTCCAGGAAGACACGACATGCGCTATTAATAAATAACGGCATTATATAACGATAAAATATTGTCGATAAATCTGGATATACAAAACCTTCTCTTTAGCAAACTACATTGCACAACGTGTTTTAAATATTAAAAGTAAAATTAAATTTGTGTAAGTAAATGTTATTAATCGATTTACAAAAGAGAGAAAAAGACATATATGTTACATTTTTTTTTAAATAAAATAAAACTGTATTCCATACATACAAATTTGCTAAGATTGACGCAAGTAATTATAAATGAGGATGTCTTTTCTTTCTGGGATTCTGCGTCTTCTCACACACATGCTGTCGTTATCAAGCGTCTTCAAGTAAGTCTAAAATTATTTTATTATTTGCTTCAATAAACGCAACGACCGGCTTATATAACAACAGATTTAGATGCATTTGAAAAAACTATTGTAACAACTATAACATTAACATTAACATCGTCAAACGGGATAACTACTAATCCGCACGCAATGATGCCGCTTATAATATTAAAAAATTTTGCAGATTAATTAACAATCGACGTAACCGAATAAATCGTTACAATCTTTGGCAAACTGTATATAAAACTAGAGAAATTTATAAATATAAATTTTTAAGTATTGATACACTGAGATACATTGCAAAAAATTGCACAAAATTATAAAGAAATACAAGAGATTACGTTTTCGGTTATTTCACTGCTCGCAAAATCCTCGATATGCAACAGTCGACTACAACTTTCTCCCGGACTGAACGTTCTTTATTAAATAAAACTTGACCGCTTAACAGTCTCTCTGTACAATATATACGGTAAGCATGGCTATGATGTTCTATTAACGCACGACGTTCTTATGACGAAGAATCGTGCTTATTCTTAATAATGCGCATAATTATTGGCGCAAAAATGGCTCATATTCTCATCTCGCATATATAACTAAGCATGGTTATTTGTTTTTAGTTTATTTAATTACTTTTTACTCATTAAAACACAATTTCTATAAATTATATCTGTGTATTCTGTGATAATAAAAGTCGTTTAACTGCATGTTCGTAAAGTAAGACGGAGATATTTGTTAAACTAATTAGCTAAAAATCAATAGCAAGAAGTACAATTAAAAAAAGACGCGTAAAGTATGTCTACTTGTTTTAACTAATGTATTAAGTAATATTCAGTATTGTTTATGTATATATATATATAGATATTTTGTGTAAATACGCTATGAGAACATGAGCTACTTTTTAGGAAAGCCAATCAAGTCAAAGCACACTCGCAAAGTACAATTTTTGTTTGCAGCCAGTAAAGATATAATCGATTTTCTTTTTTGGATAGATCTGATGTATGTATTTCAAAATCGGTATGTGTATTTCAGAAATTATTGTGGCGGTACCTTGATGTGCATTGGCCTTCCGAGTCTTCCGAAAGTCGTTGATTAGATACAAGCGCGTATCCCTTCGTAATTAATTTAATTCACAACGTCTCGTGCTTGCGTGAAATTCGTTACTGCGAGCTCGTTCGTATGTCTGACGAACATGCTTAAGATCGCAGTAGTTCTATTAATATTTATGATCAATGCCACGACAACGAGTATCAAACGCGAGATCGACTAAATTACGATGTGACGACTTGCACGATTATTATCAAAATTATTTCAAATTTATATCTAAAACATTATCGCGCGATGATTGATTCTGCCTGACCATCCCGCGTATGGATGCACATCGTGAAGAACGTTTCGATCTTATCTTATACGGAAATTTATAACTTTGATATCGAGAATTTGATCGATTTGGTTGAAGCTGATCGCTAAAATTATGGTCGAGAGATTAAATACAGAACTGTTTTCTTTTCTCTCACATGTTTAACACTAACGTATAGACGTCGAACGCTCATATATAGCATATAATAACTTAAACGTAAAATAGGGAAACTATGTTAAATGCACTAATAAATTATAATTAAATTATAGTCCTAGAAAAATACGCGACGAATTTTATATAATTTTTAATGTTAAACGTGAATTCCTGTAAGTCTGAGTTACTTTATAAATAATGTTCTCGTTTTATATACTTTCCTAACTTACCAGACTATTGGATTATTCGTATTTTCTAATTAAGAGATATCGATAAGTTGACTAAACAGGTTTGTGCGTACCATCATTATATTAATATGTTACAGTAATTTTGCCAAAGTACTATTAACTAATTCCGTTTTTTTTTCTAGATACGATATATGTATAATGCTACATAAGCGGATTTCATCGTTTAACATTAAGTGCGTTACGTGGTAACTACACTCTTAAAGGAGCAATCATGGTATTTCCAACAATACTCATAACACTGTACAAAATGTCATGTAAAACTGTATGTTTGGAGTCGAAATAAATAAGAAATGAATTAAATCAAATTCTTTCTATCAAAAATTTACCCACACATTTTGTATATAATGATTAAAATTCTCTTCTATATGATATTATCTAAATAAACTCTCTAAACTTTAAGTAAGTTTTTTTAATTAAAAAAACTGTAATATTGAAGAGAATATAACCTTTGCTTAACAAAATATTATTTTATAAAAATTATAAAGTTGGTAAGTAATCTGTTATAATGTGGCTTCTCGTGTTTAAAAACTTTGGAAATACCTATTTTTTCGATAAAATGAAGAATGAGAACTATTCGACAGTCGTTTCGTAAATCCTTTGTCTAAGCGCGTCGCAATGGAGCTACCGGAAGTTAATGGCATCGGGGAAGACAATAATCGCATGAGGCAGCCATGATTAACACTAGTGGAATTATTATCTACATAATGTATGCCATTTCGATCGCTCAAGTTTCGTCGTTAAAAGAGCTTTACGCAAATCGGATTTTACAATCTTACAATTACGCAAAACCGAAATGTATGCACAATGGTATTAGAAGATCGTATTGAGACTTTCGTTAAATGAATTTGTACCTCGCGTGAGATTTCATAAAAATCTGTCGATATAAAAAATAATTACCTGTTAAACAGTCACTTGATTTGTAAGCGTTTCACGCTTGTAATTGAAAATGACAAAATTAATCCCACATTGTTACGAAGTCGTTTTCGAGGAGGACGAAATGAGAACGGTCGCGTAACGATGGCATATGTTATCTGTGATTGCGCTTCGTTGGGGCAAGTCGGATTATTTTCCGCGATAGATATCTATAATACGATCCTGGTCCACATACTCGAAAATATGAGGCGCGTCCATTAGGATCCCGACGGTACCCGCGGTCGTCACTATAAAGAATATATAAAGTTGCAGTCGATCGATCACCATTGCGACATATTTCCAATCCTCCCTTGTCTGGAAGAGAGAGATATCGGGAAAAGAGTATTTAGAAAGGCCATTGTACATTGTCCAGGAGTGTTATATTTGTTTTTTGAAAAGATCGCGAGGCTCTCTCACCTGTATGTACAAGTCCTCGTTCCTGAGATGCTCCGCTATGAACTCCACGGCCTCGGTGGCTTTGCTGGCTTCCGGGCTAAGCAACACTGATTCCGAACTCTCGGATCCTCTTCTATCGCCCATGCCCTCCCCTCCGCCAGCACCGCTGGAGCTGCTCGTGGTGTGATGAACCTTACGGTTGATCTTGCAATTTGGATGATGCAGATCGGACAGTTCCATCACCTCCATCTTCGATTTCGCCAGGGAGGCTGGCAGATGCTTCGGCACCTCGGTCGGACTTCCCGAGTATGTGGAAGCTGGCAGTGTTACGTTTGGTATCTCCATCATCCATCTGAATGACATAATACGCATTTATTCGAGTAAAACTTGGTGAAAATAAAACTAAAAATTCTAATAAATGCTTTAATTCTACGTTTAATTAATAAAATTCAGTACTATATGTATATATTCATAATCTTTATGTTTAATTCAATTTATCTCGGTTTATTGATAAATGTATTTCTCTTTTTGTACTTCCAATTAATATAAAATTTTTAATTATTATGTGCATTACAATTATTAATAACAGCTCTTACAAAAAAGTTCATACCTTAATCGCGTCTTCTTTGGTCGCTTCATGAACAAGATCGCTGGCAGATATTTAAGGAAGATCTTGCGTATGAGCTGAGGCATCCTGTGAGTCCTCGGCCCGCGGAAGTTCCAATTAATGATGATCACAGTCACGAGGATACTGACAGTATTCATGATGAAGGTGAAGAGCAGATATTTGGCTATCAATGGCAGCACCAACGAGGTTGGTGGCAAAATTTTGCTGACTAGCAGGAGGAACACGACCAGTGATAGAAGAATACTAATGCCCAAAGTGACTTTCTCACCGGCCTCCGCCGGAAGGTAGAAAACAAGTACGCAGAGAAAAGAGATCAGGACCGTCGGCAGTATCAAGTTCACCGTGTAGAAAAGAGTCTTCCTGCAGAAGCAATACGAATGTTTTTTTTTTCAACTCAGTAATGTACAATTATTATGTAATTAAAGTCTTATATTATAATATTAAAGTACTAATTAAGGAAGCTGGTGATCAATATCGAAGGTGCATGGATTTAGCAAAGATTGGCGGTAAAGTACGCACCTGCGGATAATTATATAGAAAGTGATGTCCGTCTCTGTAGGAAAGTCGCCCTGGTAGATATTGAGATACGCCGGCACGCTGATAATGTCCCATGTGCCGCTCTTCCAATAATCAGACAGATCGACGAAGTTCTTATCGTTGTAGAGCGCGAGAGAGACCTGGTCGCCGTTGAAGGTCCATGAGCCGAATTTCATAATGCATGTTTGCTGATCGAAGGGGAAATATGTTACGTCGATCGTGCACGAGCTCTGATAAATTGCTGGCGGCACCCAGAGCACCTCGCCGTTCGGGTATATCAGCACGTTGCTCTTGTAACGAACTTCATAGTTGCCGTCAGCGCTATAAAAACAAAGTATATATATATATATATATATATATATATATATAATTATTTAAATATAATATATGTCTAATCATTGAAAATGTAAATGTAAATTTGTTTGGCTAATTAAAAGAAAAGAAAAGTTTTAACCGTTTAATCGCCAAGATGTCTTTGACCAAAAAATTAAGAAGTAAATGATTGTTTTATACTCACTCGCAAATAATTAAATTGAATGTTAAATAATTGCAATTTTAAAATAATATATTTTATAAATATTAGTATTAATATATATATATATATAATGTATATCTCAATTTTTTTATAAAAGTACATTATATTATTGATGTAAGCGATTAAATGATTTGTATACAATTAATAAATTTTTCAGGTTTAATAAAATATGCAAATAACTTGTCTGATATTCATACTTATTGAATAAGACTATGTCTGGTTTCCACACTTTGTCGGGTGGTAATCTGAGGACCCCGATACCGCCGTAATCCGCTTCGTCCCATTGCAACTGATAGTCCTTCCATACAAATCTCAACCATACGTTCGATTTCATAATCTGATTTTTTTCGTTCTAAAAAATTCAAAGAATTTTATGCGATTATAAAAATATTATTCACCTTTAGTTATATGATTTATTTTGAACATCCATTTTCGAAGACATCGTCTGACTAATTCGCGCGAAAATGAGAGAAAACGGAGTAAGAAAAATCTCACCACATTGATCAGTTGCACGAAGGCGAGGCCAAACCTCACGTGCACTTTCTCCGTCATATTTTGCACTGGTCGGATGAGCTTATTGTATCCTCTAAACAGATCTCGCACCAGTCTCTCTTCATCCTCGGAGCATAGACCTGCAAATAAAGGCGATTAACGCGATTATCGGGTATATCAAATTAGAAACTCGCACGCCGCCTCGTCTCGTCGTCACACACTCCACTTTTATCGCGAATGTAAAAAAAAAAAACAACAATTACTCCTACATCCGAACGCAGCACTCGTTCTACGGGCGCGCGAGTTTTTCAAGCTTCATCTCGTCGCTCCGGAAACGGGCCTTACCGACGCACAGAATCGCCGAGATCAGAAATAGTCGCACGAGACGCAGGCAAAAATACATTTTGGGCGGGTTCGTTGTGGGGTTGGTTGTGGTCCCACCCGAACGCGCCGCGAGCACAGCCGCCGCCACCACCGCCGTACCTCCACCGCCACCACCGCGGATCAATATAGAAGCGCAGACGCTGGCGAATAACTGCATTTCCTTCCTTGCAACCCGACACGCCAAACCCACCCTTGCCGAGCACTTGCGATCCCCGTCATCGTGCACTTTCACAATCTCCGAAGATCCATTGTCGAAGACATCGCTGCAATTTGCTATACGATCACTCACAGCGAAAAGGGACGTTGTTAGGGAAAACGCGGGAGAAACACCACCGGGTGTAGCGAGATTTTCAACGCGTCAGAGCAAACTGAGCTACCCTCAAGGGGTGGCTCAGTTGGCAGCTAGGGGTGGTCGGCCGTCCTTACAACAGATGCGCTGCTTTACCGAGGGATTCTGGACAAGTTGTGGAGAATACGTGTTGCATATAGAGGGGTTGATAAATTCAACGTCGCTTTTATATGGATCTAGCTAACAAAGTTTTCATGGACAACTCTCTCATTTTCAGAAAAATGATTAAGTTGAAAGTTTCACAAGACAGGAAAAAAGTATTTTTAAATAAATAATTTTAATTTTATTTTAAAAAACACAAAATAGAATACATATTAATTAAACTTTATAATATATATATTTTATAATTATCATTACATTAATATTCGCTAATATTGTATTTCAGTATTGTTTTTATTATTAATAATTGTAAAATTCGTGCTAACGAAAATGCATTATCGATGCATCACTAATTTCATTTGTGCGTAATTAATACATTAATATCTACATCAATTAATACAAAATCGATAATTTATATATTTTCTACATTACGATGAAGGTCTAACTTTATATAATATATGTAGGATGATATACAGATAATATATTTGATTTTAGATCTCAAGTTTGGCCAAATGTATGCTATAGCTGTTTACATGTATAATTGTCGAGTCAGCGATATATAGATATATTGTATGTCTTTTTTTATTTATTATGTTAAATTACATAATGATCGCAGAAAAAAACTTTCATCTTTTTACACTGAGAAAAAAAATTTGTTAATCCCAAGAAATATTTAGTCCGATACGTTCAACTAAACACATTTAAACATTAGTTAAATTAATTAATTCTTGATTAAAGAAACTAAATAAATTGTTGAAATAACTAATGTTTAGTTAACTAACTAAAATGTTTAGTTGAACGTATCGGACTAAATATTTTTTGGGATTAACAATGTTTTTTCTCAGTGTACGATAAAAGGAAAAGGAAAGCTGAGCCTGTCGGGCATTATGCAAATTAGTTGCGAATTTTATCTAATCTGAAGCTCATTTTTTATTATACATCATAATTATATAACATTAATAAATGTACTTCACGCTACATATAATAATCATTAGATTTTTACGAATACATGAGATTTTTACGAAAATCTTCTTTGGGATAATTGTTGAAATTTTTTATATTCTGTGTGTCGCGCATAAACCATTGGTACTTTGGAGCTTGTTTAGGAAGAGCAATGTTGAAGTTGCAATTATAGATTATCTCGTTTCACAACTTTTCGGTAACATACAGGCCGCGTTGCAGCGAAACGGCAATATTACGCGTACAAGTTCGAAATTGTTTAGAAAATACGTACCTATATTCGAGAAAGTTTCCTTACGCATTATTCCTCATTATTATGCACCAACGTGAATGCGCTACGCGATATCCGTCACATAATAAACGCGTATAATTATATGTATATTATCGTAAAATACAATATTCTTGGTGTCTTCCGTAAAAGAAATTTACAGGTCCCGAGTCACGGCTTTTGCAGGATTTTCCAAATTGAATTTTAAATTCATCGTCATTTACATTTCTATTAGCTCGTTACCCATGCATTACCTTTTCGTAGGACGCGATAATCGGATGGAACTCGACGCAGAGGCCACAGTAGTGCAATGATTTTATAATGGTGATCAAAGAGATTTTGGGTAAACGTATTTAAAATAATCTAACGATGTTTCGTCGAGTTTACTAACAGATGCTATACAATCTATTTTTAAATTATTTTTTAAATAAAAACCTATTATTACCAATATTTTTATCTATTTTTACTATATTTTATCTGATGTGTTGCAACGAATAATTTGAGAATTACAATCAACCCTAGCGCAACAGTTTCCCACGTGCTAATGTCTACTGCCCAGCATTGGGTAAACATCTTTGCACAAGTCATACCAGTACCTAACTAACAACAATGCGCCAACTAAGTTTGACCATTGGGATGTATACCGCGGTAAACGCTGCTATTGGCATAGCATTGGCAAGAACATACGGAACAGGATTGATACGACATTGCTGCATAGTTGAACTTGTACTTTGAAGTCATTACTATTGCTAGTGTAATTAATATTTGGTGGATATTGGCTTGAATCAATAAAGTGAGGTATAATGTTTCTCCCGCGAGACACAAAATTGGATTATAATATTATTCGCACGTAATTTCTTTGTGATACACGTTAAAACATCATTGTTATTAATTATTTCTGACGCTATTCTGCTTTAATATACAGCTTGGATATATTGAAATTAGTATAGCGGAATGCCGCAATGAAATGTCCTGATTACTATACAACGATGGAACATTGGGTATTGTTTCGATATTGTCTGCCTATTTCATCATCTCATCTCTACTGACAAAGTGACGATGAGCCGATATTTTTACATCGCGGAGGCACCATAAAATTTCATATCGAGTAATTCCAATCGGACTCTGCAGACGGGTTTAACGGCGTCGTACGAATCACGTCAGGAGCAATCAACGGCGGCTCAGTTGACCAGAAACAATAACTCCGGAAACTCCAAATAGACGGATCGGGTAATAACGGCGCTCAGTAAAATAACGGCGAGCGATATCCGCGGTGTGTATCGCCACCTCACACAGGAAACAAAGCCGCGTCGTCCGCCTGCATGCATCGGGGCCGCATGCATGCGCGTTGGTCCACCGCAGAGCTACAACGCGCGCGTATACAACCGTGTGTGCGTATATGCAATGGTACGCGTTATTGTTTGATCAAGCGACGCCGACGCCCGCGTGCAACTGCATCGGAGTAGACCATGTATGACGGAGCACACAACTTGGCCCGAACTCACTGTACCGCAACGAAACTCCACGCAGCGTCCGCTTTTTCAGGAAAATATTTGCAGTCGCGGGCACGGCACGGTTCGCTTTTCTCTAGCCTCGCCGTGTACGCGTTTCGTCGCGCTGAGAACTCTTCAAAGACTAACTATTCGCGTTCAAAACGCGTAACAAATTTCGAAACTCGATGTAGCTTTTGACATGAATTATTTGTTTATTTTGTTTGAATGACTATATTGTTAACGGTCCGTCGTGGGATTTGTTTTGTCCAACGCGAATGTTTGAAAAAAAATAGCGAAGGAAAATATTATAAAAACGTAAATAAAAAAAACGAATGTATAAATTTAAATATATAACTTATACATTATCGTAAATCGTTAAAAATTATTAGTTGTTATTTTTCATGACCGATATAATCCTCTCGCGCTATCGCTCATTGCCATGAAAATTCAGTAACTATGGAAATTCAGTGGCAATAAAACGCGTCGGGTTTTATCATCCGTAATGTAGAAAAATGCATAAACTACAGACGCGTCGGGATAGCCGTAAAAAACACGTTACTGCTATATTAAGGGGCCGCGCGGCTGCAGAAGGGGGCTGGTACGCGAGTTACGATCGCACCGATTATTTCAACAGACATGTACTTAAATCGATAAAGACTGAGTTTTACCGAGAGAAAAATCGAGAGACACACACACTATTTGTTTCGACAACACTATAATATTTTATTTCTGCTGCAGTTCCTCGTAAGAGCTTATATATTCATATCTTTGTGTATGTGATTTTATAATAAAACATCATATTTTATTATAGGTGATTGCATATATAAATATATAACGTAATTTATTGAGACTTATAATTAAATAATTGTATTAATGCATAATATACATATAATAATGTGTCATATAAGTAAGAGAGAAAAATTATACAGAACTTTTTGTTTAGTTAAAATTAATTATTTCAGAATCATTTATTTAAAGTTTAAAAGTAAGAGATAAATCTAATAATTTTAATTAATAATATACTTGTAATATATTTATTTTTACAAAAAAGAAAGCAATTTTGAAATAAGTCACCTATTCGCGCGAAATTACTGCATTCACGATGGCGCATGCAACAATAAAATCTGTAGAATTTAATGAAAAATCTTATTTGTTTCACGGAGACAAAGAAAATACTTCAATAGAACTAATTAATGCTTCTTTTGTCAAGTTTGCATTTGTCCGAGGCCATTGTACCACTTTTAAGTACTCTTCCGTGAAATTGGCTACGTTATTTGACAATTCATTCGGTTAATTTATTTTTTTATTAAAATTCACAAAGAAAGTTGTATTGTTATGACTTGCGATCAGCGCCAAATAAAATCTTTGTTTTATAAATTAAGGAGGCTCTTACCCGGCTGCTCTAATCAATGTAGCAACCAAAAAATTATCATTAATAATTGGTTATAAAATTATCGGAAAATTAAATAAAAAAATAAATAATGATTTTTACATAGTGTAAGAGTAAGTTATATGTTCTATTAGTGTAAATATTAAAATTTATACAATAAATCAGTTGACTACGTCAGTGCTAAAGAGCAGAACATGCGCGTGTCACAACGTCGTCTGTAGCAGTCTGCAGCTAAGTGAGGTGTAGCCGTGTAGCGTTGTAGCGAATGATGCGATGAAGAGATGGAGCCAAAAGAAAGATATAATGTGAGAATGCTGAGAGGGAAAATGAAAGGAAAATTCGCGAAAATAAAGGTTGTCAATGCGCGAGAGAATAATTATGCCGCTACCATACAGCGCAGAGAAAAGACATGTGCAAGTGAGGTTAGAAACTTCGCGCTATTTTGACACTCGGAAGATCATTCGCCTAACCTGTCGTACGTCATATTAAAACTACAATATCTTTTATAACTCATCGTCAACACCAAGTTTTCTTCTTATCATTAGAAAGATTATTATTTTAACTACAATTCCTTAGTTTTTTGTTTACCTGGCTCGCAAACTTGCCAAGAAAATACATCACTTCCGGTAAAAATTTTAGTGTTTACCATATGCCCTGTGTTAAAAATGCGAATTTCAATACTGATATTTTTACAGTTTTTATCGTCAACCTATGCTCAAGTTTTGGGCATCGGTCCGTTGTGGTTCACTTTACAACATATATTAATTTCATAAAGATCTGTCATATTATGATCGAGGTAAGAGCCTCCTTAATCATTTGGTTAATTGTAGAATGCATATCTTTTAAAATTCCTTTTTCTATTTATATACGAGAAAAAGACGAGTATAAAAAAATTTTACAAGTTTACGCAAAAAACGCCAAGCATTCTGTAATAAAGAAATAAATAAATAAAAACAAGTACTGCAAAAAATATATGTATATGTATATAATATTTGTCACATTCTATATTCACAATTTTTCGTGACAATGTTTCTTTTTTTTTTAATCTCAGAATTTTACATTTTCGAGATTATTGTACATTTTTTTGCACATTTGTAAGAATTAAAATTTTAATAAAGGAAAAATATAACTTTCACGTGTCTGCTCCTCTTTCCTAACTTTATGAGAACTATAATTCAGGATTTCGTGCATTCACCTGAAGATTGAAGTGTAAGCCTCGTTGAAATTCTACCTTGTGACGTGATAAGCTCCGATAGTGACGTTAAACTTGAAGATCAAGTGAATAATGAGCGGAGTTACCGTCAATCTTCACGTAAATCGCATCAGACAAATGACCACTTCAGCATATGTCCGGCCCGCCCCTTTGTCTTCGTGGATATCGTTCGCCTATCGATCCCGCGCCGGTCAATATATATCTCGAGGTTCTCAATTAACCACCAAGCTGCCGATCCAGTGTTCCCGTGGCAAACGCCTTAATCCTTCCGCATCCAGCCAGACACGTACGTTGGCTTGTCGGTTGATCAAACCGACTCTATTAATCGGTTCTGGCAAACTCGAATTCGCGGATCAATGCTTTTGACAAAGCTCCTGCATGCCACGGCACAGCTAGCAATAATCTGATAAGACATTCTTTATTTTGTTAGATAATTTAATTTTCCCAAGTATAAAAATATATTTGTTTCATTATATACCTACTTATATATCTGTATCAAGAATCAAATAAAATTTAAAACTCTAAATATTGTTAATACGTGATAAAATGTACTAGAATAAAATTTTAAATCTTATTCGAGATTACATTTAAAACACGGAAAATATTATTATGAATTACATAACTGAATAATATCCTTTGACACAAAGATTAAATTATCCGACAATATTTTCTAATTGCAATGGTCATATAATTATGCATTCACTTTATAATTAGCAATTTAAAAAAAAAATTAATTAAAATATCGATTCACCGACAGCTTTGATGTCAAATATTGAAAGCGTTTAATTTATGAAGCTAAAATTTGCAAAGTAATAATGCAATAATGCATATGAATATGAAGCAACTGCAACAAACTGAATAACCGACAAAGCATTCCGCCGGTCTCCGAGCGTAATGCCAATCTGATAATTCGCATCAGCGGTATGTTATCGGCGATCATTATTAATTAATCGTAACAAATGATCGCAAGCTTTGCGCTGCGGACAACGATTGATTTGGTGACGGCGGCCGCGGCGTAGTCCGCCGCACCATTAGATAAATCGTCCGTACGACAAATAACACGGCGAAAGGACAAACTAATTTAATCTCACCCAGTATACTCGACGCATCTCGGCATTTCTCATATTTGCCCGCGTCGAAATTGCGAACGCGCAATCGACGGATGATCCGCGCAGCTCGATATTTACATATAGCGGCGGCAAATAGCAGCCACCGAGAAGGATATAGATCCCGGGATGTCCCACAAATTTCCAATTCCAAATTTTGTGGAGAATCGGGCCAAATTGCTGACGCGAGCGCGACATGACGTTATACCGAATCGCGAAACTGACAGTCGTGCAGACACGATACTCCTTTAAGATCGATTTCTCGCGCTACGCGAGCTGTTTAGTTAAAGTAAGTACATACATTTTGCATTTCGCCTGCATGTATATATGTACATACATGTATCAATATTTGATATGGAATGAGAACGGCACGTTCATCTTTTCATTGTCAAGTCACAAAGCGACATTGATCGATCACTCTTCTTCGCTTTGAAGTGTTTTTGTAATTAAAATACTGATTATATATCAACAACGTACAAGTGGAATAATTTAATTTTTATATAAATGCGGTACTTTCTAATTACAAAAATGTAAAAAAATGTGTAGAAAAATTTTACCGGCATACTATAAAATAAAAACGTTTTTATTTGTTTGTGGAAATAATGTAGCATGAATAGACGTGGCGATGCAGAAACTGTAATGGGGTTGCTATATTCTTAATAATCCGTATTGGGGTTTTACGCTTGCCGATGGGGAGCAAATGCTTATTTGCATATTGCTCATTTAACAGGAACTTAAAGATCTTTAAACAGGCACGTTCTAAATATCGTGTGAGATATTCTATAATTCTATCTATCTATAATCTATCTCTTCGCAGTCACGTCTACTAATAAGTCAAGTTCGCATTTTTTACCGCATTGCTCAACAAGAAGCAAAGAAGCTTAAACGATGGGCGAAATTTAAGCAGCTTAAGTTTAACTCCGTCAGCCAGCAAAAAAGACTGCCTCGCATTTTCTTCACTTTTACCTCGCATCAATAATTAATTGCCAATTGCATTATGTAATTCGACATTGATAGATAATTACGTGATAAATTAAGCAGTCGCGTTGTTAATGACGGCGAAAATGTGTTCAACGGACAACGATTATGATATATTAAATGCGACAAGACAAAAAATATTCACGTTAATATCGGATCGTTTGGACATGAAAGAGCGCATTTAATACCGTAAATATTTCTCGGGTGTTTTTCACGAGACAGTTGTCACCGCTTCCCCACATATTGACTGCCTTTAAAGAATGCCGCCCCGTTTGTTTGCCCGCGGCAGCCGACAGCAAGTCGAGTTTTCCGCTCTGTTGTCGATAATTCGCCGTTTCGCTTAGCGCGGTTAATGCCAGTGCATCCGCTAATACTTCTTCCACGACGACTTACGAATCTACGCAGCTGCGCTAATTGTTGCGGTACTAATCAGCTTAAGCTAGTCGAGTGGGCAAGTGAACGTTCACACACGTGCTTCCTAAATGCATTAGCGTAACACAGAAGGATCCGCCAACCGAGCGATTTCCTATCGATTTTCGGAGTGTTCTATCGCCGCACAATTGCGTCACGGAATCGCATTTCTCCGCTAAAGCTTCAAAATTTCATCTAATGTAATTGACCAGGTATAATAAATGTATTTCTATAAATACAATTATTTAATGTCATTAGCTATGTATATATATCGGCGAGTATCTTCGTTATTTTCTAATGTGATACACCTTCCTTAATTTAAAGCCGACTTGTTCTTAACGAGAATATTGGGATAGTAAATTAATAAATAAATAATTATTATAATAAAGTAATAATAATAATAATAATAAGTTACTTTTTATAATCTAAGCTTGTAAAAAGAAAAAAATAAATATTAACCACATTTTTTTTTACTTTTTTGTAGCAGTAATTTATTAGTAGAGAGTAATAAATGTTAAAATGAATAATTTCACGCATTTGTTTTAAACAAAAATAAATGCTTTATTCTATCTATACGAGAAAACGTGGTATCGACCACGTGATACACGCGTGGTATACGCGCGGCTCTCTCTTTACAAAAAGATAAACTAATTCTAAATTCTAATCGCTGATCAGAGTCTTTCTCTTAACAACAATCAATTACGCTTTACAATAATCGCTCTGATCAAACTCGCCGTACGTGTACTCATCTGATCTGAAATTACGCCACCTTGGTGAGCCCACTTTGGAGTCCTACACGCTTACCCGATCCGTCGCCTATGTCGAGAGACAGGGTTATTTCTCGCGAGTGCGTGCCTATAAAAATTCCTATCGTCCTGTTTACATAATTCTAAATCATTAGACCGCGCTTTCAATACGACACGGTATTCGTGCGTTCGGTGTGACGCGAGAATTACTTTCCAACAATAAAAATAACATATTTTATTATGTTATATGAATGTACGTGTCAGAAGTGGCCGATAAATAACCAAAGACATTATGCGTTATCGAAATATTGACGTTATAATGATCTGAACAATGCAAATTAAACTAGTCACTTATACGTGAATATCAATATCAATGTATTCTGTTTATAGTTGATGTTAACACGATACGTCGTTAATAATTTCCATTGTCAGTTTATGAGTTGGGAAAATGATTGATTACTAGTTCAATAATTTTGTAGTTGCACAACATTATTTGTAGTCTCTATTCTTGCCAATTTATTGTCTGATTAATTCATTTATATTTATATCTCTGTATATATTATTGTACTGTACTCTCTGATATAATCTTACGTTTCTTAAACTATATATAATATATATGTATTATTTTATGGATATCTTAAAAAAAAATGATTATTATATTTTTTAAAATATCGAATAGGTTTTAGATATCAGGCATATATATGTTACTATATAAAAAATAATTGTAAAATAAAAGATACTAAAAATTTCTTATATTATATTTATCAGAAAGGAAGATTGAAAAGTACAAAAACAGCTTATATAAGTAATCTTGATTCTGACTGCTTATCGGTTTTCACTTTATAGAGTTCTCACTTCGGCGGCGGATTTTTGTTCCAGATTGTTCAGATGACACCGCCAGCTATCGTTTTGATAAAATTAATAGTGACAAAAAGGCCAAACGAATGGACGACGTCGAAAAAACAATACGTTTGCACGTTCTATTCCAATTATCAAGAATCTTGGTTTAATTATTAAGGATAGATTTTTCAAAAATGTGCTCTCGCTGCAATTAATAATATGTGCAAACAATAGCTCAAATAACTTTTATGCAATTGTTATATGCTTCAGTGCGGCATGCGAAATTCACAGACCGAATCAAATTATTGTTGCAATCCATCAATTTAACCATTTGTTCATAATAGCCACATTAATTTAGTACGTTTCAGGAGGCCGCGTGTAATTATCGATTTCTGAATTAGCTATGCAACGAGGTAAAATCGCCCAAGGGCGTTGAAATGACAGCGGCAGTATCGGTGAAGATGACAGAGACGTGACACGTGACATGACAACGACGACGATTCACGGAAGGGCGAAAGAGGGTGCGCATGTAAGAACTGTAATTAATGGCGTCCTGTTTTGACAGGACTACATTACGCAGAGGATTTAGGTATATACGATCTTGTTCCGCTCCCGAATATCTCGCTCTCCTTTCTAGTCGCTAGTTAACGAACAATTCCTCTGAATATCTATATTCACGCAGCAAAAATAAAGAAAGGAAGAAGTTTTCGAAAACAATAGCGTTGCAACTTATCAGACTTATCAGACAGACTGTCCCATAACAGTAAGTATTATCTATAATTATATGATTATAACTTTATATTATTAACGGTAAATAATTGGTAACAAAAATATTTATTTATTACATATTGTATTATACACTATAATATTTTTATCTTTCTCTTACTTTTTATTATTATAAATTTAAAACACACTGTATTATATATAGTTAAGAAAAATATGTTTTTATACAATTTCCTTTTTTATTATGAACCGTTTTAAATAGGTAAATGTTGTATAAAATGTATAAATATTTGTGTTGTTGTTATTCCATATATTTTTCAAATTATTCTATTTTTCTAGAGTTAAGCTTCATTAACCCTAATTAATTAGTAAATAACAGTAGCGTGTTTAGTTCTTGTTTAATTCTGTGAATCACGTTCTTCTCTCATCCTGATAAATTTTCAGTTATCACTTTCCTGCCGACGATCAGGAATGACTGACAAAGATTAATGAAAACGCTAAATGTCGAGAAAGATGGGATCGATAAGAATAACGGAAGAGTCGCGGATTTCCGTTCCGCAACTTCTGTTTTATCGCACAATCAATCTCTTTTTCTATTTGCTGGTAAATTGGTCCACTCTTATCATCCACTTATACATTAACCCTCTTTTGGGAAAAATGCTTTCAATCTTAGATTTGTTCATAACACTACAAATAAATTTTCGAACAACTTTATATCACTTCGAGCGAAGATGTGTACCAGGTAAACCAAAAGCACTTTACTTAATACTCTAAATACTCGTGTTTTCGAAAATACAAATAATCCCTATCGATGTTTACTTGTACGAAATGTAAAAGTTTACAAACATTCTCTAAGATTTGTTACAATAAATGTGAAACAAAATTCCTTAATAAACTAGGCTCGGAAGTGCTTCGTTCAATCCGAAGTACCCGCGCAAACTTTACACACGCAAGATAAAATATTCCGGTAAACATGTAAAGTCCCGAAAAAAATGTGCCAAAATTTGGAAACTCGTATATTGTCCCAAAAAGTAAAAATCCCAAAATTTAAGAAACGTGACAATGTGCCGAAAGGGCATAATCTCGAAATCTTAGAAACGTGGCAATGTGCCGAAATGTCATTTTCCCGAAATCTTAGAAATGAGACAATGTCCTGAAAAGTTATACCGTTCAATCGTATATATACTTTGACGACTGCCGTTAAATTAACCGCAACGATAAAAAGCATATATATAATTACACGATCGACACTATATAAATTAACAATATTAAATAGTACATGCGATTTTGACAACAGTGAACAAATAATATAAATTTACCTTATATCTCGACGAGAACATATTTATCCATATAAATTTAGCCAAAAATGATTCGGATTTTTACATGGTGCCGGAGTCGGCGCGCAACAAAAATACTTAACAAAAATCCATGAAATCAGGTTAAAAAAACATTATAAACGAGAAAAAAGGCTAAAACCATTTTTCTCTATATCATTTATGATTGCCGAAATATACACGATAAATGTTATGCAAGTGCGCAGACATTCTCCAAGTTTTACTAGTCGGAGAATATTGCTGCTGATTATGCGAAATTTGTTACTTAGCATCATATGTTGCGCTATATCAAAAGAATATATATACGATACAAGTATAAATAAAATAAGTTATGTACAGAAAAAATCATACAATTCTATATAGTAAGTAATTAAAATTGAAAATAATTTATACTTTAAATTTATTAAAAATGTTAATAATTCATTAATGAAGCTTTTTATAAAGCAAAAATTAATCTGTGTTGTATTTAAAACATTTAAATATGCTGTATATACAAATATATCAACACTCTAGCTGCAGCTTTATTTTTGTTTGCAATTATTTCAATTCGTTACGTATTTTTTTATTGTATTATATGTATTGCTCTTATTATTTTATCGTTATTATTTTAACATCTGTAAAATGTTAAATAATTTTTTTTTCTTTAATATTTATTATTTTTTGATGTATTTTATTTCCAATCCGATCTGCTCGCTTCAATTATTGCAACAAATTACCAAACGGTAAAAGATCTTCTCTTTCTCGCAATATTTTGATTGTAATAAAATTCCCGGGAGTTAAAATGTCGATTAAAAGAAGGGATCGAATTGTAATTACGAAATGCGGATCGGCAGCTGCGTTTACAATGATAACGACGAGAAATATCGAATTAATCGAGACTTCTGTTGAATGTAATTGAGGCGTTTTGTTGCGAGCGCAGATGCTCAATTTGGATTGTTCGTAACTCTAATTTTACGTAACCTCGTATTTAGACTAGAAATACGTCATTAAAATGATGACGTCAGTAGGAATAGTATCGGTTAAAAACCTAAAAATTGACTTAGGTAAGTGTGAGTGTTGGTTATAAAAAGACATCTCGAGTCTCTTAAACTAGTTTAAACATCAAACATTGCTGTTGCAGTAATTTCACATCTCAGTTAGACAACGACGATGAGCGCATCCAGTAACCACATTTGAGGAATACGTAAATGAAGATACCGACTAGTCTTATAAGAAATTTGAGTTGAAACTTACCTACTATCTAAAATACCTAACTGAAGAATCAAATAATGGAAGCAAAAGTTTGTGTTACGGCTAAACTCATTTCAAGAATATTTTGGTAAAGATGTCGAGTACAATTAGCAGAGATTTGAGTTACAAATAACTGTAATTCTAGTTTACTCTTTCCATTTTTCGGTTTCCTTAACTAAAAATCAGTCCTAAGCTTAATCAAATGTAGGTAGTCTGTAACCGTGAGTTGTTTCCAATGTAACACAAAAAAAGGAATAATTCCTGATTGAGATTCAAACTTGTATAATTTACATCTTTTGTTTTAATTTCTCATTTTACTAAACCATCTTAATAGTTCTGAAGCTTGTCAACTGGTGTAAAGAAATTGTCTAAGTAATTCTAGATTAGAACAATTTTTTTACTCCAATTAATGGGCTTCAGAGCTATTAAGATGATTTAGTAAAGTAAGAAACTGAAACAGAATCTATAAATTATACAAGTTTGAATCTCAGTCAAAAACCATTCCTTTTTTAATGTTACATTGAATATTCACCCACCCACATCCAAAAGCAACAATATACATATAATAAAAACAACACATAATATACAAGCTAAATTTCTTAAGACCTAACACTTTTCCTCCTTTACGGGTAATAAAAATTTAAAACTTGCATCTTTTATCCAACCCATTTATTAATGATACGTTTATTACACAAGTTTATACATTTTATCATATAAAATCAAATACAAAAGATATCTTAAATTTACATACAATAAAAGATAAAAAATTAAAATTTGCATTTTTTATCCAAAATAAATAATACATTTATTATACAAAGGTTGCGGTTCTTTTGGCGTTGCAAATGTTTTGAAGCGTTCTTTTTCTCTTTCTTCTCAATGAAGAGAAAAAGAGAGGAAGAACGCTTCCAAGCATTTGTAGTATCAAAGTCTAATCTAAAAGATATCTTAAAGTTACATACAATTGCAGTGGCGAGGGTAATATTGTTAATATATTAGGCAAAGGAGCAACGAGCAACAAGATCCTGATAGGATAAAACATTTTTTTAACAACGATTATTTGACATACTCTAGAAAAATTTTTACTGGTGTGATCGGTTTAATCTGTAATCACGATTAAGGAATCCGTAACACTGATTACAGATTAAGCATACCTATTTCTGATGAATTCAGAAATTGATAATTCAGAAATAGGTATGTTTAATCTGAAACCACGGTTACCAAATTTTCTCAAAGAAGCGACTGCATCATTTATAAAAAAAAAAAAAAAATAACCGTAGGTAATCTTAGTTAAATTTTAATTAATAAAACAAAAATACAAAAGTTTTTTTGGTTAACCACTTACCTTCAAATCGTGGGATAAAATCGGCGAATCCCCACGCAGTCAATAAATCCTTCGTATATTGATCCATATATCACAGGCCACGTAACACAAATCACAAATATAATATGCGATATAAACAAGCTCGACAATGACCTGTTCGCGAGAAAACGATATAACAAACGAAACTCGACGATGAGTTCGCGAAAAGAAACGCGTAAAATCACATATGTTGCTTCCTCAAGATCAAAAGAAGAACTAACAGCCACAGTGCCCACAGCGAGACATTGACTGCCTAACGGCAGAGTAAGGAACTTATAATTTTAAAATAGATATATTGATAATCTGAAATCAGGAATTGATAATTCCGAAATAGGTATGCTTAATCTAAAATCACGGTTACTGAATCCGTATGGAGTTTTCAGATTAAACATACCTATTTCTGAATTATCAATTCCTGATTTCAAATTACCGACATATCGATTTTAGATAACGGATCACTGATTTTTGAATTGTCAAGTTGAAAACAGAGTTGTAACTCAAACTTTTCTATAAAACAAATTTCGAGTTAACAACCACAATTCAATTTCACTCTCTTAATTTTTAAATTTTACGTCCACAAATTTAGGTTATACAAATAATGTTAATTTTAATTTGGTTAACCAAGTTATGTAGGTTATGAACATGAGTTAAGGTAATCGCATTTGTAAGATGATTAACTCAACTTTCCACCGACAACTGACATTTGCAAAAATGTAATTAAAATTTAGAGTGACAACCGTCCTTATCCGTGACGTCACAGTCCTCTCTTAAGCGATATTTCTATTTGACCCCGCGTAACTAAAAATCGTAATTAACTATTCTATCTATTTCAAAGATGTTGAAGTTATACTAGTCAATTCTTTCAATTAGTTCTGTCGATATTCAGTTACGCAAAGATAATTTTCACTTAAGGGACACTAACCAAAATGCAAAGTTGCTTAACTATAAAAATAACGGCCCAAATTTTTCCCAGAGCAGAAGATTTCCTTCGCAATACCTTATCTCATGCGCGATTCATTATCGATTTGCCGTTTGTCGACCAGAAAGAAAAAAAATATGAAAGAAAGATTCGAGTGAGATCTGATTATACCGTTTATGGATTTTCTGTTGACAATAGATGCGTTATTCTCAGTAATTATCTGTCATTCTCTCGCGACGCTGACGTTGGTCTTTTATTCAGGACGTTCTTTAATTACGCGTAATCGTTGGCTTGTCTTTAGATTTGCATAAAATATATTGCATGTCTCAAATATTACTTATTCGTGAAGGACATCGCGCTCAGAGATAATAGCCGGATCGTCGGTGGAATTTTCAAAAAATATGGCACGCCAACGTACAAGATTTCGCACTTTAGGTATCGATTATTCACGATAAATGCTATAAATATTGAAGGTCTGCATAGTAATCCTGGCAAAAAGCTTTATAATGTTAACTGCACGTCCCGTCTCATTTTTCACGTAAATTCCTTCGTATTGCTATGACTGTCAAGTGAGAGTTCGATAAATATTTGATATTATAAGAGAATATAAACGGCATAAAAT
This sequence comes from Temnothorax americanus, assembly GCF_048541705.1. Classification (NCBI taxonomy): domain Eukaryota; kingdom Metazoa; phylum Arthropoda; class Insecta; order Hymenoptera; family Formicidae; genus Temnothorax; species Temnothorax americanus. Next base: position 2,933,651 of record NW_027509339.1, read on the forward strand.
CACAATAGCCTTGTGATATATACGTGTGGCATCAATTTTGGCATTTTATATTTAAATATTTATTTTCTCTTTACGTTTTTTTACATAAGAAAAATTAATAAAAAGAGAATTCATCGTGCGCTGTAACGCAGCAATATTGCCCGAATAGATTTCTTCATTATTTAAGATCTTATAGTCTTTATATATACAGTAATTATAAAGTTTTCTTTGAACAGCGCAAAAAACGTAATAATGAAAAAGCTTTCTTCTGCACGCCCTCGCACAATAACCTGCCGATAAAAGAATTGAAACATGTCGAAGGATCGTTTGACTCGCGAAGCATAGAATACACGCTCAGAAAGGAGCCGATAACGAGGATCCGTATAATATCCTACCTATCGGATATCCGTATGTTCGCCGATAACGACGAGAGCAGTTCTCTTCTACGTGACGCCATTTTTTGTCAGCAACGTCGTGAGCTGAGGAATTAAAGACTGAGAGAAAATACTGGATCGAAAAAAAAAGGTTTCGCGTGGTTATAGGCGCGAAAAATGATAAAAAGGAAGAAGGATTGAATTTTCAGGAAACGGTGAAAGACGAAGGGAAATGTTGAGGGAAACATTAAGATCCAGGTTATGCTAGAAAAACGGTCTCTCGCTCTGGTATTTGATGAATTTGTTTTCGAAGCATCTTATCATACGTACAGCCGACTTTGAGGAATGAAGGTTTATTATTGGTGAAAATGTGGGACGCGTTCATGGATGCGCATCATATAAAGAAAGAGAGAGAGAGAGAAAGAGAGAAGGGAGACATAATTTCACTGCCGTAATCCTTGTAAAAGCAATCTGTGTCGACATATTTTATTTTACACGATACATATATAATATGCAGTACACATGATATGCGTTACATCGAAAGTATATCCCAAGGTGATGCAGGAGTTGAAACAGAAATCATGTTTCTCTCTCTCTCTCTCTCTCTCTGTATGTGTGTGAGCTATAAAGAATTATAAATATAAATTAACTTGGTCAGAAGTTGAATAAGATATATCTATTGAGGTTCTTCTGACAATGAGTAAAATTTATTTACAACATTGCTAACTTGTAAATCCTTTATTTAAGACTTTTAATTTGTAATTTTTACAATATTTTAAATGTTAATTAACATTTCTAAAAGAAACCATTAAGGTGAATTCATTATTCGCTATAAATTCGATGAACAAATCGCGAAGATACGATGGTGCTCCTTTTGTTTAATCGCGCCGATTAAAGCGTTACAAAACGATACATACGGTTTGCACTTACACAAACACATATAGTATAAACACATGGAGAAGATGCACGAATCCGAGAGAAGTCCCAAGCAGCTCCGAAGGAGGAAGGAAGAACGAGGGGTGTATCTTCCCATTCGCTTCATCGGAACGTGCGTCGCGGTGCTTAACATTCACATTCGATATTCTTGCTTCTTTGTCGCCGAATCACTTTTGCAGGGAAGGTATAAAACGAGATGGAGATATCAGGATCGGAAAATACGGAGGCGAAGTACACGGCTGGAAAGTTGCGGCGAGAGAAGGAGAAAGGGAAATGGTCTGTTAGAGATGGTCAGCGGGAGAGGAGAAGAGAGAGAGAGTGAGAGAACAGAGAACAGAGAAAAAGGACTTGGTTGCTGGTACTACTTGTATATATACACGGGCGTACGCGAAGGAAGACCAAGAGGGAGAAAGAGAAGGAAAGCGAAGTGAGATGTAGAAGGGATATGCCCGCAACCACATCAGGATTCGATCGAGTCTGGCCGGTGCCCTTGTTCGGATTTCAAATACAGCATAGAATTCAAGGCATCTTCCTCGGCGTGTCGACACAGCCAGTGTCCGTGTCTGACCCCAGAATGACGAGACGGTGTACAGGTAGGACACAGAGCGCGCGTTTGCCGAATGATCCGACTGAGAAAGGAGCTACTATATCCGTTCCGGTGGCTGAAGGTTTTCACTGGAGTAGAGTATGTGAGTGTTTATGTATCTGAAGGAGAAGCTAAATAAGAGAAGGAATAAACGCGAGAAGGCAAGAGAGGGAAGAGCGTGCCGGAACTCCCAGGAATGTTCGAGTATTATCGCGGACCCTGCGTGATTGTACTTCGTAGAAAAAAAAGAGATCCGAATGGGGAAACAAACATGTTAACTGAGACCCTCCAGTAAAATGCGCTGCGCAATAACGTATCATATCTATGAAATGAAATCAATAGCCATTTTAATATAATAGGCATTAAAAACGCTGGACTATAATATATTATATATATGATAGACAATTATCGAATATTGAGAAATTAAGATACTTAAATTATAATGATTGATTTTGTAACTGCATACGGCGCGTTTAATATTCCGCGTTATCGACATCATTAACGGTATTCGAGCCGAAAGGTAGATCCTCACTAAAAGCCAATTAAGCTAAAATGCTTCATATCAGACAAAACATAGAATCCGATATTTGCATAATTTCATTTCAAGGTACAGAATAAATATTTTCGTCGCTGAATTAGTTGGCATTAATAGTCGGCAAGTTAATGAAATTAACGGCAACTTTGACCCCGTTCCGAAATTTCGCTGCAGAAGTTTCCGCAACTCTTGCGTACGCGCTTCCTTGTTCTTTATTCAATAATTCGCGGAATTAATATCTCGGGTTAATGAACAACAGGTAAAGCGCGGTCTTGTCAGTTTATCGGCTTACACGAGAAACTATTATTTCTTTCAAAAAAATATGTAAATCTCGATTGTGTTAATACACCGATGCATTCGAATGTATACATTTTCATTGACGCAGCCAAAAATTATACAATCCATCTAATTAAGATAATTAAACGCGCTGATAAATACCGGAATAACGAACATCCATATAAGTATTTATTCATACATCGTATCTTTCCGCAGATTATACGTGACGTTGCGTGAAAATATTTATTCCGATAATAATAATTATTTTCGAAAAAGAACTCGCCGCGCGCGTACACACCGAATAACAATATTTCAAGGTTTCACGATATCAAGTCTGCATTTTACAGGTCGATAAATTTGACTCCGCCATATCCTGCAACGTGACCTGTCAGATATATCTTTATTTGCATTTTCTGCCGCGGAATTTGCGTGACATTACAGTAAAATAATTATTCCAATAAAGAAAATGCAGCGCGCGCGCGTGCGCGCACGGCTTTTCGACAAGAGATATAGCGATGCGCGACGAAAAATAAAAAAAATGAATATGTATATCGAACTGTATATATCGAATAGAAAAGTTCGGCCGCGTATGTATCTCGATATTAAAACCGCGCGTTTACCGGCGCTGACCTACATATCATCATTCTCATTTTTGCATTTTGCCGGTCAGCAAGAACGTATTTTCCGCAACTCGGAAATCGTTTCGGACTTCAAAAAAGAGTCCGAGAACTCTCTCTCGCACGAGAAAGTAAAGTGTACGGGGAAAAAACCGCGATAGAAAATTGAAATGAGAATTAAAGGACTCGCCGCTACAGGGGGGGATAAATCAAAGAAGCGCGAGCGCGAGGGATCAAGAGAAAATTGTGGAAACGAACGCGTAAAGAAAATCAAAGCCGTGGGGTCTGGTAGTGCCATTACTCCGACACTGGCATCCGCCACGTCCGCCCGTTCGTTCTCTCGTTCACCCTCTCGCTCTTGCTCTCATCCGGGTACGAACGGTAGAAAGGGAGATCGCGCGCGGCACGTTGGCGCGAGAGACCCGGCGAATCCGAGAGAAAAAGGGGGAGGGAGAGAGAGAGAGAGAGACCGAAGAGAGACCGGAGATCGAGGGGGTTTCGGAGGAGATTCGAGAGAGACCGAAAATACGCTGCATAACACTGGTCGAACGGGGAAAGGTGCAGCGGGGGTGCCATCGAACCATCGACGGTGGGGATGGACCGCGGCGGGTCGAGTCGTGTCGTGGGCGCGAAATGGTCGGTGGAAAGGGGGGGAGAAACCGGGAGCAAGAAAGAGAGAGAGAGAGTCGGCGAACGGAGCGGTGGGACGCGGGCAGAGGGGCGCGGCGAGCGAGTCGACCGACCAACCGTCTACCAGTCAGTCATCCGTGCTCCGTCGTACGAGTGAGATCGTGGCGGTCGGCGGATACGCTCGCTCGGTGTGGTTACTCGCGCGCGCGCGCGCGACGACGACGACGACGACGACGACGACGACGATTCGACGTCGTCCCTCGTTCGACAGTCTGCAGGTCGCGGCCGATGCGGACCTAACGCGGAACACGAGGACGCGACACGTTCGCGGCGTCCGCGCGAACTCTCGAGGGCAGCTGGGTGCAGCGGCAGCAGCAGCGGGCCGCTCGCCCGCGCGTGCATGGCACGCATCCTCTTCGTCTTCCGCGTTACTTTCTCAGCGACGAGGCGTGGACCCGGAGCGAGAGGGACTCGACCGACGGCGATCCCGACGAACGCGGAAAGGTGAGTGAGATTTCGTTTCGTCGTAATAATCGCGAGTGCGTGATAGTAGTGCGTTGCTCCGAGTGCTCCGATCGCGCGTCGACATGTGATCGTCCTGTTCGCTGTGCCGTCTGGTCGCCGAGTCGAGATACTCACGCGAATACCGTTAGGCAGCGAGGCCTCTCTCCGCGAGGCCGTGAATGTCGCTTGAATTTCAGCGACAATAAAGGTCTACGCTCGCGCGGTCGGAGTTTTCGTTATAGGAAAGCGTCGATCGTTTCTCTCCCGTTGGGAAACGAAAAAGGAACGAGCGCGCGTGAAGTTACGCGATGCGCGATGTCGCGGAACGCAAAGGTCAGGGGCGGTACGTTGCATGTATCGTGGGAATTATTTCGAATCGCGGGAAGTTTATATTTACGTCGCTCTCTCTCTCTCTCTCTCTTTTTCCCGCTCGTCCCGTTTCGGAGTCACGAGACGCGCGTCACGTGCGTCGGCCTTCACGCGCGCGGGAACCGCGCATTAATTTTGAACCAACGCGCGCGTACGCGATCGCTTACTTTTGGACTTAATTGCCGTGTATACAATACTTTTCTCTGTGATACGCGGCTTCATTAAGTTCGAGAGATACTTGGCGTTCCCGCTCACGTGTCTCGAGTTTAATGTTCAAAGGGATTTATAGCGTCGCTTATATTTCTTAAACGGAATAATGAATGAGAGAGATAAATCGCGGCTCGTAACAACGCGGTTACGTATCCTCTCGTTTGTTTGTAACGAAATGTCGAAATTGCGATGTTTTTGTGCTTTCAATTTTTATTTTATATTTAATGCGAATATAATAAATATATTTGAAATGTGTTGTTTACGTAAAAATATGTGGGACGCGCGAAACTTCTGGAAAAATTTTATTGATTTATAACGCACGATATTTATTACAAACAGCACATAAGTACGAGAAATGTAGAAATGGGAAATTTGGAGCTATATTGCAGCTACAAATACTTTATTACACGCTGTGTCAATATCAATATATTGCAAAAAGTAATATTCATTATTACAAGTTTCTGAAAGCAATATACAAAAAAATATATAAAATTTAAAAGTAACGAATAAATACAAATAAAAGGAAAAGACAATTTTTAAGAGATTGACTAAAAATAAAATAAATAAGTCTTGTGAGAGAGATCTCAACATGTATGAAATTAATTACTTTATTCCTATATTAATTTATACATTATATATATTTTGCGCATAAATAATTTTCCAACTTTTCTCTAAACAAATACATTTTTCGCAAAAAACTATAAAGGTTCAAATCTGATATTTCGCGAATACACCGACGTATCCAACTAGTTTCAATTAAACGTTTGCTCATCGAAAAATATTTCGGTTCTCCCGAGGGAGAACGTGGATACAAATCGCCCCTGAGTTTCATGGAGCGATGTTAATTTACAATGCGGTGTTTACCGATCGCGAACGCGTGGTGGTTCCGAGGGAAAATAAATTCGCTCGCGAAATGCACGGACATGCCAATCTTTTTATTGCGGTCGCACGTGTATTTTGCAGGATTCGCGGCATATATACATACCCCGTCGGATAAGTAATCTCGTTCGATTGCATTTGCCGAGGCTAAACGTTCCCGATTCACGACCTTTTTCCGCGATAGCAAATGTATATGTATATCAAAGATGCATTAATTCTCCAGATTAATCCGTAGATGATTTCTCGTATTATAGATGTTCAGCACATCAAATTCTTTAAAAACGTATTAAACGTCTCGCAACTAAATCTCGGATTAAAATTCCATTAAATATTGCTAAATGTATGTACATTTATTCTTATTATCGATTTACAGTATTGAAATATTTAATATGCCAGGAGACTAAAATTGTTTTATATTCTGTAGCTGGCTGCCGGTTTGAATCTCATGGGAAAAATTATTGATGAGAAAACGCGTTTTTGTAGCTCCACATCCCGTGAAACATGCCTTGCATAACTTGCATTCAGTATCTTATATCTTAACAAGGAGTTCGAATTGGTCGGTTTTTGCTCGTGCCTGCCCAGCATTTCCTCGTTATGATGGACTACGCTTATATCAAAGTACCTTTGCAGTCTCTGACCCCAGTTTCCTGTTACAAGAACGACCTTGGCATCGCTGCGTTTCAACGGGACTGTTCCACCTCGGCGAACTGCAATTTATTTTCATTATGAGATCTCGCTAGATCTCCAAGCTTTAAATTTTGGTAAAATTCTCAATGAAAATGACACGTCTAGCGTTAAATTTATCAAAAAATCTTTAACAGAAGACGCATCTTTTAATATGATCTACAGGATATCGTCCAAAAGTAAATTAATAAAGTAGCTATTTATATGTATCTTCTCGCGACATTTTTATTGCATGCAGAATTTACATCAGATGGTTTGTCTCCAATAATGTCGCTTCATTTTCATATTCATCAGTGATGCATTATCGATGAAGACGAGCGAAGTTACGAACAGTAATATTGTCTGTGATAGAACGGCCGTTTCGCTTTACGATATGGAACCACTCCCCGTAATATACTGAGATGCATATCAGCGATACTGCTCCGCTATTTCGAGAACTAAAATCTGTAACGAGATACGCTTTCGAATACTGAATAGTGAGGGTAGATTCATCTCGATGTTATTCCGTTAACAAAGCGTCGCGAATACGGCGTGTACTCTCGAAAAATAGATATACGTTCGTAGATACTGTCCCAGAAATACCCTGGAAAATATTATATCTTTCATTCCGATATCGCACATATCTCCATTACTGTCCATTAATAATTCGCAGTCGACCTATTTTTCGAACTGTTCCATTTGTTGACATTACTTTAACGTAACTGCAAGTTTTCGCTTTGCGTCTATTATAGCCATAGTCGTTTAAAGCACATTTAATTTTGTATCGTGTCGAGCAATATACGAGAAAACAGAATTCAATGCGAATTAAACGTGATTTTATGCGATGCGTATTCTCATAAAAAATAGAAGGATTCGTGAGAGAGGTATTAATTCTCTTGAGTGTCGAAATGTGAAAAAATTCGTTTTAAATATTTTTTGTCACAAAGTTATCGAGATTGATTATTTTCCATTATTTATTTGAAATTATTATTTCTTATTATTTATGTTTTTATAATACGCGGCACACCCTGAATTGCGACGTGCATAAAATTTTCGATAAGATAAAATCCAAATGGGAATAAACTGGAGAACGTAATGTTTAGGGTGCAGTATGCATTAATACACATTAATACACGCCGCTCTTCCAAATAAATACTGTAACTCCGAACTCGGGGAAACTCTCGCGTCGCTCGTTTTTGTTTGAAATCAACCGTCCAACTTTCTAATCGCGTGCACTGTATCTTCATTATTCCTTGTTACATCGCATAATCGGTCGCGTCACACAGACTCGATCTCTGTAACATTATTCCTATAACTATAAAGCATAAATATAACTAAATATATAACTAAAATATAAATATAAATAAATATAACTAAAATATTGGTTGCAGTTAAAACGTTTTTACAAGCTTGAATTATTAGTCATCAAGTGCATTGCTTTATTCGTAACGATTAGGGTACATTTTCTATTAATAATGATTGTTATGATTAAAAACATTATTGTAACTGACATTTTTTATAAAATAAGGGATTAAGTTAAATATTACGAGTAAACGTGTCGACACAAAAATTAAGGGAAAAGAAAGACAATTAATACTACGCAATATTTCATGTTATGAAATGTGTGTATATTTGCTATAATTCCTATACCAATTCGTCGATTCTGTGCATTAAATATATCTCCGGTGAAATTAAACAAGATTCAAATTAAATTTTCAAGCTTGATATTTAAGTAAACTTTAAATTAAGATTCTGTTAAAGGACGATCCTTATTTGTCCTTATCGATTTCTCGGCTCTTCTGCCTCTAGAGTCTAAAATAACTATCGCGAGTCATCGTCTTCGAGATCGAGCCGGCATAGGTAGACTTAAGGACTTCGCAGTATCTAAAATGGATTCGTGGAGATTATTTTACAGTGTGAAGGCGATTATTATATATATCTGACGAAATATATCTGGCAGTATTTCGTTTTAGTTCGCCGCCTTTTAGTCAAGGGATCGAATTCATCAAATCCGCTTTAAAAAGAAATACTCTTTCTCTCCGACGGGACTTATAACTCGACTTGATTGACCCTCCATTACCCCCTGTATTCAGCTTCTCTCGAATGGCAGTTTTGCCCTCTTTTATCTCGAAATTAAAAAGAGGGCCAGTTGCTGTCGTCTCGGCTGGTCGGCCGCGCCGGCTCAGCTATGAAGAGAATAAGAACGACAAAGAGAAGCCCGACACAAAGTGCGAGAGAGGATTGTGAAAGAAGGGAAAAGATGGTGTCAGAGATGAGGTCGGGGGAGGGGATAGTTGGATAGGACGCGAGTTGGCTTAAATTTAATTCACCTCTCTAGCAACCCTTTTATATTCTCTCTTTATCACGACTCTGGCGGGACGAGGGGGAAAGAGAAGAGGAGGGAGGGAGGGGGAAAGAGAGAGAGAGAGAGAGAGAGAGAGAGAGAGAGAGAGAGAGAGAGAGAGAGAGAGAGAGAGAGAGAGAGAGAGAGAGAGAAACAAGGTTGGTGGAAGACCAACTCGCGAATGCAATTTCCTCGCGGCGCCCGCTGGATGTTCCTGCGGGTTGCAACCGTCCGTACCGACAATGTCGAGTCCTTTTTACGGAGGCTGACTCATTTGAAAAGTCCTTTGAACGTGACGATAATGCGAACTTGCGGCACTTCATTTCACTATGGAGATTTATAGCGCGCTAATAACACGCGCAAGAGACACTGCCTGAGCATGAGTCCCACTTTTTTAAGGTAGATTTCGTAAATTGTTACACTCTTGCAAAATAATATTTGCAGGGAGAACTACAGTGAATAGACCGTGTCGAGAAATATGAACTTTTGTCACGATGCAGTAAAATTAGATTGCAATTTATAATAGGTAATCGAAAATTATTTCACGACAATATTATTATCATATATCTTTCAGTTTCTCTTTTTGATAAGATGAGAAAAAATAAAATGCAAGTAAGTTATAAGACATCTGTATATAAAACAAGATTTGAAATTAAATATTTTAATTTTGCTAGATTATGTGATGAATTAATATAATATTTTAAATTACTGTCAAAATATATTTTTGTAATGCAATATAATTAAAGAAAATTTATATTTATAGTTATATATTTATTTATATAAAAAAATATGTATAAGTGTGCATGTACAACGTATAATCTAATAATAATCGAAGAGCGACAATAATAAATTAACTGTAATAAATGCGCCTTACAAATAGGAAATCAATCTTATTTTACGCGATCACCGTGACAGCAATAATTGCAGTAAATAATCTCAAATGATAATTTTTAATGCATTTAAAACGCAATTTTCTGTTTCTGACATAATGCTCACAATTGATAGATAGTATCGAGTGAATTATGTAGTGTAACGAGAGTTATGTAAAAGCTCGATACGAATCACGACGATTAACGTTTGCACTTACTTCCGATTGCGATTTCGTTCCTGCAACGCGAAATCGCCGAGCGAAAATTAAGCTCTAATCCATAACGGGGAATCGGGTCACGTTATGCGGCGAATGCAATTTCGACGAGCCGAAACTATTCCATCATGCCGTCGTAATCACCGTAAACCGACGTGGATTTTGCTGGGCTAAATCTTTTTTTTTTTGTCGGTACGAGAATGCTGACTGGGCCGAACGTTTCTCAAACGTGACGCTAATACAAAGCGTGAGTCCTTGGCGATGTGACGCATCGTTAACGATGGAGAATGCATGATGTTACGAAATACCAAAAGATGCACATAGATAATGTCTTTAGATATACGTATCTCCAGTCTATAGTTATGCGTTTGCATGTGTCTACTTTAAACTGTTTTCAAACCGTTGACTCTTCCTCGAAACTAATTTCCTTGTAGTTCGTAGTTTTCAAAGTTCTTTGGAGTGTGTTGATATCAAAATTTATAAATCAAAACTGACCAACTCAGATTTTTAGCAAGCGCATAGCGTATACCGCATCGTGCACCAGAAATTGCTTTGAAATTAATTTTCGTGACTATCAAGTACTTTAAGTGTTCCGTATATAGTTTAACTGCGATTTAGCAAGTTCAAGTACCTGAAACTAGTTGAAATTTTTGCCGGAAACTTCAACTAATCAATTTCTCTTAACATCGTTTGCAGCTCGAGACCCGTTCCAAAGCAAAGAGGTATCTCCCGTCTAACTCAGCCAGGACCTTGGCTGGTACACCTCGTCTCTTGCGGTGCGCCCAAGGGAACGATGCGGTGCTCGATGACGTGATCGACCTTTCGGTCAGCTACGCGTCGTGACCTCGTTCGAGTGGTTGGCCATTCACTTCTCCGGCGACCGAGCATCGTCGCCCTCGAAGAGCACGACAAAACAAAATTGAGAATCTCGTTTTTTTTTTCTTTCGAAAAAAAATCAAGAGACGAAGAGAAGTTTCATGGAGTTGGGCGTCTGTCGAGGCATCGATTCGTCGACGTGCTCGAAAGGAGGGGGCGTGCGAGAGAATGTCAAGATCATGAGGGCATCCCTGTAACGACGGATCGTACGTTTGACAGGACGAAGGGCGAGCGATTGAGATGCGCGGAAAGAGGATCTGACCAGATGCTTTGCTGACACCCGAAGAAAAGGGCGTAAGAGGAGGAATTCTGGAGGTATGATAGACGCGTGAGGAACGGAACGCTGACGACGTCGCGCGCGAGTCATTGAGACGTGTCGGCGAAAAATTCCACGTCGCGGCGTCGGCGAAGCTGCACACTTCTTCTGCTACACTCGAGAAGAAAACGAGAGAAGAGGCGATCGAAAAACACAGGAGATCCAATAGCGAAACAATCACCTTGAGCTGAAGACATGAAAGTTTTCAACAAATGGACGTAAACTATGAAAGTCGATGGACGAAAATCAAGACGAAGATCAAGATCGGACGTGAGATTTTTTATTAACCGGAAGAATTAGATGCGATAATTTGATACCTAACAGATCTGACTAGCTCAGTTAGATATATAGCTAACTCAGTTTGAATAAACTGTATAATAGAGGATATACCGCGCGAGAGAAAGCGATGACAAATCTCTGGTCTTCTTGAGACCCCCCGCGTGTGAATCTCAGCGTGCGACAGGCGTGGAGGACAAGGTCGCGTTGGATGTCCGCGTGGCGTGAATATCCGCGAATCGGGAAGGTCACTCGCGACCGCCGCAGTGATCGCGCGCGACGGCGGACATCCGCGTGGTTCGTGGTTGTACTCGCGACGCTGTCATCGCGAGAATCATTCCGTTTTCCCCGCTCGTCGACGGCCACATGACTTGACGACTGCCTCCTTCTTCTCCCGCTGCTGCTCCTGCCCGTTGACCGAAGGCGGCGGCGGCAGTGGCGGCGACGACGTCACGGCGACGTCGACGTGGATACGATAACGACGGAGAAGTCAACGGCTGACACTGCGGCGTGGTGGAGGTTCGGTACTTAAAACGAGTGACACACGCCGCCGGCGATTCAGTCGTTCGCAAGCGGTTGATCCGCAGGTGGCGAGACGTGCGTGTGTGGGTGTGTATATGTGAGTGATCGAGTTTTCCCGGATCATCGTCCGCGTGTACACGTGAGCAGTCCGTAGAAGGGAGCTCTCACACGGAGAAAGAACGGAAGGATCGGCCGCGCGAGAAGAATCGCCGCAGCAGGGAACAAAAGAGATAGAGATAGAGAGAGAGAGAGAGAGGGGTCATACATAAAGTAGTCCTGTCGAAGGCTGTGGATCCTTCTTCTTTTCCGTTTCGGCAACCGTGGTGCATCGTGACGACTGCAGTGGTGTTTGTCGTGGTGACGCGGTGTTACCATCGTGTCGCTGCTGCTCTGGCGAGTGGTGGAAGCGGTGGCGACGGTGGCGGTGGTGTTGGTGGTGGATATCTATATATATAGTAGTGGCCCGCGGGGGTGGCGAAACTGGAGCAGCCGGTGGCGATCGTCGTCGTCGGCGCAGCGGAGGAGCTATCATGTGCACGTGGCGGATTTTCGGACTGGCGGTCGTGGCCCTGTTGACTCTCGGCGGTCGAACGCGCGCGTACACCAACCAGTGGGCGGCACACATCGATGGAGGAGAGGAAGCGGCCAGGCGAGTTGCGGACAACCATGGATTTCGCTATTTGGGCAAGGTCAGCGCCACGAGAGATCCAGGCCAGATTGGGACTGGATCTTTCTTTTTTTATTCAATATCCTTTTCGCGATTTTATTGTGCGCTTTTGGACGGTCGCGGAAAATGTTATTTTGCGCGACCGTAGCGCAAACACGGTTTGACGTTTTTTGCCTGAAACGAACATCTGCCGATACAGCTGCTTTGATAATTATTGTATTCATGTTTAATTAATCGACTGTGATAAAATGGAACGGTTATGAGATGGGATTATTGACGAGTAATGAGTATTATTCAAACGAGATTAATTGATCCAAATATATGTTTTGGCTTGTGTAATGCGACAGTTTTCTTTAATTAATGGAGCAGCGTTTATAAATTAAATTAAAAAGTAAAGGTATTTAATGTTTGTTAATTGAATCGTTTTGAGAGAAAATCGAAGCGCTAGCTTCGTAAGACACGCGGTGAAATAAACAAGAATGATATCATCGCGAAGGTGAATTATATGCAATGCGCTTGAAATGAGGCGCGATGAGATTTAATGGCAAACGTTCTTCCAGGCAACAAACGATCTACGCCAGTTGTGGCGGCTCGATTAGTGTACAACATCCAGGTTAAAATTACAAGTTTATTTAACTTGACACTATCAACTGCAGTAAATTTGAATGCAAATTCGAGTTAGAGAAGATTCTATTCTCGTGTATTGCTATCTCAAATTGATCTCTCTTATAAATTGAAAATATGCGAATTAATATTTAAAGAAGAAACACATGCTACAGTAAGCGGTTTAAATATGTAATTAACGATCCGCAAATACGTTGAATTTGTTCACCGATATTAGCTTTATTTCTCCAATAGAGTTATTTTAAAGAGAAACGTAATATTGTCTTCATTGAACGATATTTCAAAAGTTTTATAATCTTCAATATTTCTATATTTTCATTTTGAAATTGAGAGATATTATATATAGAGTATATACAGAGTATATACTTATTTCTCTCGCTTCGGTAACATGCTTCAAAGGGAACTTTCATACTGTATGATAACGTTCGAAATCGAAATTGGCGGAGAGTTGAACTCAGTACATTTCCAACCGATAGATCTCGTGCGGATCTAGTACGATATCTAATATTTTGCTCCGAGCTTAAATAGTATAAACCCCCAAATTGAAATCCTTATGGATCTCTATTATATCTCTTTTACGTTTCGTTCGTCGATACGATTCTCATATTCCAAGCGATTGACATTCTTATCATTTTCATTGATCACGACGAAAAGGTGAGTTCTATTTTTTTTATTTTTTTTTGAAGAACACAGTATCGATTTTTAGTGGCATTTGGTTTTTCATCAATTTTCGCGATTCAGAGGAAACATGTCGATTTCAAAACGGACATCAAATCTATTGCCGTATTTTTCGTGCCTTCTGCGATCACAATGGAAAAATTTCCCCGCCACTCGTTCATGCTGTTTCATCATGCTTTTTTTTTTATCGCGAGACGCGCTATCGTCAGGGACCGTCTATATAGCGCACTTCGTTGATTCGCTGTGTAATAATTCCCGGATTGTAATTTGTTCGGAAAATTTATATATAATTATATATACTCTATTCAGGAGAGAGATTCGGATTATTTTTAGATTTCGATTTACATCTTCCTATGAAGCAGACGCGTGATGTCATTTCATCATTTAATCAAACATCGGCACACATGCAGAAAGCATGCGATAATTTTGCTTGGTTTACTTTATGATATTCTTATTTTTCATATGCGTGTGGATATAAATTAGTGCGTACGAAACATATTTTAAGAATATGATTTATAAACGGTGTAAAATTTTTGTATAATATGTGCGGATCTTTATCCCTAATAATATTTTTAGAGGGAACGAATATATTAAAATATTAGTCAAATTCTCTCTGCATTATAAAATTATATTAAACGGATTTTCAAAATGTTTTTAAAAGGAATTCGAATATTAGAGATTTGCATACTCTATAAAACTCTAATAATAATCGTACTTAGAACCGGTCACAAAACAAGGATTTTCCGCATCGAGAAATTACAGTTTGCTGTATTTGTGTTACTTATCAGACAAGATAACGATCCAATCCTGGTTATAATCGATTTGACTCTCCTCGAGGAACAGCCGATCGCTGACGTAAGTCTTGGTGACGTGCGCCTCTGTTTCAGTGACCGTGAAGACCGTCATGTAGACTTGTCGCAGTTGTTATGCCGACGGAAATTAACCTCCGCGACAATCTCCTTTCTGCCTAAATAGCTCGCGACGGAAAATCGAACTCGCTATCTTCGGTTTCCACGTCGGTTCTTCTTCAATCGAGCACAATCGCGGTGGACTCCAATTTAGAAAAGGCACTGCGTACACCGTTCCACCGAAATATCGCGCTCCCGATAAAGCGGTCGAGTTGAGAATATCCCGAATTTTAGGTTGTTCAGAAAACTCTAGTGCGCAAATTTTATGATTTTTAAAGTATAAGTTTACGTTGTGTGCTTGCGATTTTATTTTCCTACTCGTTAATCTTGATAATGAATGATTTCATCTTGAAAATAAAATAAGAATAAACGTGTATTTTATTTCTTATTCAGTAATCAATATTACTGTAGTAAGTTAAAATACACTAACAAAAATTAAATAAATTGCTGAACAAAAAGTTAAGTGATAATTTTAATTATTATAATATTATTTAAATAGGAATTTTTTTATATATTAATTAATGCCTCCTTAATGATTATTGCTAATAATCACTAATATCTGAAACTTTATATACGCATATATACATATATACATATACGCATACACATATATCTCAAAATGACTTTGACATTGGCTCTTGCGTAATTTTCCTAACAATTAACAAATATCTATGCTTCTGGTATTTCGTATTCTGTTTTTATTTGTAATTGAGAAGTGGCGGAAGCAGAACATAAAGCCTGGTTTATAATTACGCGCGTACTGTGATACTGATGATTTTTAAGATCGTGTAACAACAGGATGTTGCAACTAAGGGGAGATAAGCGCATATATACATTTCGCGAGCGCAAAACCACTTCTGCACAAAACGTTTCAATGTTCAATTTAAACCGTGGAAAATTCACGCTATTTAAATGGGTCGTTTGATCACGTTCTTTTGATTTTTATTCTCTTATTTATCTTTTTTTTCTATTTCACTAAATATATACGCGGATGATTCGCTACTGCCGCACCGACTGACCAGCGATATACTCATGCGTGAACTATGCTCTCGCAGAATAGCGCCGTAACGTGAAATCGCGTTCGAAACTGTAATGCGATAAACAGAATTTATAAACGGGAATTTACGGA
Source organism: Temnothorax americanus (assembly GCF_048541705.1). Taxonomy (NCBI): domain Eukaryota; kingdom Metazoa; phylum Arthropoda; class Insecta; order Hymenoptera; family Formicidae; genus Temnothorax; species Temnothorax americanus. The sequence continues at coordinate 2,949,633 of NW_027509339.1, forward strand.
ATTGTGAAATTTTAGTCGTATCAATCTCTCTTGCGGAATATGGAAACTCGCGGGTGTTCCGTGTGTGTCAGCTGTTCCGTTACGCCGCGCTGAAGTGGCCTCGAATGTTTGCCGATTTAATTTTGCAAACGGCTACAATCACTTGCGAAACGCCGAATGATCGCGACCGTGCGTTTATGAACGCCTCGTTAATAGACCGAATATACACACATGCACATTGAACGTTGCCTCTGGCTTGGCATATTGATCTCTCGTTGCTTTTCGTGCACTTTGTAATTTTCCGCGAATAGTTTATATTTTATTAAGTACATACTGAATATTTTTCAAGATAAAAGCAGCAACGTATATCGCTGATTGTGCAAAATGTGCATTAAACATTCGTAAACAGAACGACTCGCAAAAGAGGAAATATCGAAGACATAATGGATATACTGAAAAATATATTATTTAATTACTTGCTTTGTTTTTTACAGATAGTTATAATTATTTTTATTTATTATTGATTTTAATTAAATTAATAAGTCTTCTACGTCTATTTCGTGCTCTCGTGTTTTGTCTGTATCTTTTTATTTTTATTCATATATTCATATATTTCTGAGAAATGTAGTTTTACACACTCTGATATAGATAACGATTAATCTACTTTTTTAATATTTTGATAAGCTTTTACTATGTTGGAGTTTCTCATAATTACTCTTATTTAACAACTACAGACGTCCTTGAAAAAGTTGCGATACCGTGCCTTATCAAGCAGTCAAGTTTACTTTAACGTATTTTGCATGTATTATCGAACGTTATGCATGATTAGCGATTGCTAAAGACCGGGAATACCCTGTTTCCATTTAAACATATATATATATATATATATATATATATATATATATAAGAAAACTTGGTGATAATGATAGCAGACTTGCAAAAGGATAGCAGTTTTTATTTATTCTTTTTAACTTTGACTTTATTATTTTTCAATTTAATTATGTTAAATTAATATAAATTTTTATTTATAGTTCAATTAATATAAATTTTTAGAAATTTCTTTAAAGTTTTGTTATTATAATGTTATTAATATTAAATTATGCAAACGCAATTATAAATATATTAGAGCCTGTTAATTGGATCTTAATCAATTTTTACCAAGTATTTTTATAATTATTTAATCTCAGGTTACGATTTTTGAAGTTTTTTATTTTTATACAGTTTATTTTAATATTTATGTACTGTTATTTTAATAGTTGCTTCGAAAATTATTTTTGGATTTTCTATAGAATGTATGCATATTTTACACATTTCTTTATTTTAAAATCTTTAAAATACATATTAAATATTTTCTTTACTTAGTTACTTTTTTACTTAAGTTAATTTATAAGAATTTCAGCAGTTTTGATAATTTTAATGATTTAGTAAGTTTGATATAATCAATTATTTGATTATATCCAACATTTGCAGTATTTGCACAAATGTAATTACCTTCATTGATTAGATCGAGCCGACGGGGTATAAAATCAGGATTAAATCGAAATAGAAAATCGACGGTAGATAAAACTGGTAAGATACGATAGGGGAATGATTTGTGAAGAGGGAATATAATTACAAAGAGATTCGTTTCAACGATAAACTGAGCGACCGTAGAAAGATTCGTCTACTTTTTATATATAACTACTTTCTTCGTTGTCTGTCGCATCGGAGAGAAGAAAAATTCTCACGAAATGAGTATTCCGACCCGGGTAAATAAAAGTAATTTTTTTAATTGCGAGGCAACTTTTTCTCGATAATTTGCCAATTTCGTTTTACTTGGAATCCGCAGGAACTTTTTATCGTTTTTATTCTGTTTTTAGATTAGAGATCTTTTGTGAAACGCTTTTCCTGGATCTCTGTTAGGTTTTATCTAATGATAAAAAGATCCTTGCCGAGTTGCTTCTTTCAAAAAGAGAAGGAACTCTTGTTTTCAGCATTTTGAGCATACCTGAAATCTTGAAAATATTTGAAATATTTCACTTGGACTTTTACCGATATTGTTATCTTGAATATACTTGAGTTGCGTCGTATAGAAGTAGTGTTCCATTTCCATCGAGTTTTGCCATGCTGGCAGTCCAGTCAAAGTAAAGTAATACGAAGCGAAATAATAATTGTTAAAGAATAGCAATAATTGCTCCATAGAAAGTAAAGTTGAATCTGCTAGAGCAGATTCAACTTTGGCCTGGCTGCAAAGTTTTCTTTTTCGTGAAAAGAAAACTTTCTTTTACTTCTTATATTCATGAGATTGTAAAATATAGATATTTTTTCTTCCAATATTTAATAATTTTGAAATATTAATATTTGATCTTGTGTACATTGAACATTAATATCTCGAATGAGCTGAATAGAAAAAATTATATTTTTGAAATATCTTGTATATTTTAATTACATATATGTAATTTAATTAATTAATAATTAATTGGTGTTGGCATTTTTTTATTATCACCGGTATTAATCTCGGAAATAGAGATGTCGGACGTTATTAATATATTTTATTAAATTTAAATATCTCTGTTATGTAACGTGATGATTTGCTGCTGAAAAAGCTCCACTTATCGCATATCGTGGTTGGTTTTATCTTCCGTTTTAATGCGGCGCCGCATTTTGTCTGATAGACGAGCTGTACACATCAGTTTTCGTATAACGCGATAGCCGAAATTCTGGCGGACGATAACTGTCCGGGACTTTAAAACTAGTTAAAACTTGTCGGACCTGGACAAGAAATACGAGCCGTTAAACGGAGTCGCTTGTTGAAACTGCGACCGCGGATCTCTAGCTACGATACGCTCATTTCGTTCGCGGTAAATGTGTTATAGGCCGTTATTAATTTATCGCTATTATAACGGAGCCTCGATCCGAACAGCTGTACGGTGGGGCCGCCATTATGGTGGCTTTCTCATCCCAGATTTTAACTATGAATCGATGTTGTTCACTTTAACGATGATATACGCATTGTCCCAGAACCTATAAGCAGAGTTTATTAGTTTTGTAATGCATTCAAATCGCGGCCTGTCGGAGAAACTGCGGATGTAAATACTCGATAAAACCAGTTTTGAAAGTGAGAAAATACCCGATAGTGCGTGTCGTGTTTCGTCATCGGCGATTGACCGTATATAATGAAAACATTGTGATTACGCACTTTTTATAGCGACTCGGCATTTTTGTGATCACTAATAAACTTGAAACAGATATTTTAAAAACATTAGTTAGGTTTATTAATAAACTGTATTTTAAAAAGAATTATTGGAATTTGTTGAAATATAGTTAATTAACATTTATATAATACTAATATATCTGCTTTATAAGAAGCCAGAGAAGATAGAAAAAAATGTAGATGTTATTTTTTTAAAATATTGCAATAATATATTCTTTTTAAAATATTGCTTTCAGCAAGAAAGAATTTTATATTTTTATTGCTTTGAATAAATTTGATATATTATTCTTAAGCATATATATAGCTACGTATTTTTTAAATTTTATATTATCAATTACTATTTTTAACAGATTCTCTTGAGTATGAGTGAATAATATCAGTCAATTATTCGTGACATGCTATATTTACGATCCCAACAAGAGAATGCATTTCTTATTACATGAACACTCAAGATACATTTCCGTTTTATACGTCTCTGTGCAAGTTGATGAAAAGGCGAGCACGTATTTGCAATTCGCTTGCACCTTTGCCACTTGAGGGGCGAAGGGGTGACTAATATCACATTAAGTGAATACTTGAGGCGGAGATAAACGCAGCTTTTGTCTTTTATGAGTTTTCATGCTACTTCGAGGTCAAACGATCGAACGTATAGGGAAACAAACAAAAAATTGTAATTAGATTTTATTTGTTGCGTGACAAACAAAAATCTACCCTTGAAATGCGCGGATATAAACTTGTTACATTTTTATTTTATTTTTTTGTAGTAGGTAATATGTCCCGAAAAATATCATGTGTTATATAGCATTTTTTTGGAATATATTATTATTAAAAGAGAGATGGAAATTATTTTATATTTTTATTTTTTTTATAATTGTTGAAAGTTGAGTGCTTTTAACTATTTTATTCATGCAAATACAAGTTAATATGCGAAAAAATTTATTTTAAAAATATTGAGTGAATACACACATACCTATATATAAAATTTATGGATTTTTAAATTTTATTTTTTTATCTATTTAATCAATTTAATTATTAGTTATTCTACGCTTAATTATATTACATATACGAATAAATTAATAAAAATAAATCAATTTTTATTTCTCAAAGAAACTTTCAAATTATATTAGAAATCTTTATGTATAATATAAAGTACATCCGCAAAGGCTAAATTATTTTATTAAACACTATTTTAAATTATTTTTAATACATGTAAGTTAAATTACTTTAACAATAACTTATAAACAAACGCATTACGCATAATTTTAAGCGAATAGTTTGTTAATTGTTGGCTAAAATCCACATTTTAGATAATATTAAGTTAAAATAATGATACAGCATCTTGTTTCTGATTTTATTCGTTGTCGTGTTTAAATAACATTGCATGTTATGAAGCGCAAGTTATGTAATAGCTTTGCTTGACAGCTATTATGTATTAGAATCAATAAAATGTGCACTATTTTTTGTGGGTTTCAATTGGTTTTTCTTACAACAAATGTTTGAATAGTGACGACAATACGGTGGAGCAGGTATATAGACAGACCCAACTTTTTTCCATGTAATATAAGTAAGCGTTACACCTGGTTACTAAATCTGTCGAAATCTAACTAGATCTGGCTGCCAAGTTTTTTTCTATTATGTCATTACTTCACGATTGTTATTGCCGCACGCGAATTTTAATACAATTGAACATATTTTACATTCAATGCTAAATTTATACACTAATTTCAAAATACACGATAATTAATTTTTGCAGAATTTTTACTAAAGAAGAGATTTGCTCTAAATTTGTTGTATAATTACAATTAATAAGACATCTGATGATACACGTTGCACAGTAATATTTTTTACCGTAATTATTTGAGATAGAAAGGAAGCAATATTGTTTCGGAGCACTCATGCAACGCGATCGTTTTACGAAACCTCATATATTTTTCATGGCGTGTCTCAATACGCTCATTTAAACTCTGCATTCAATCCATTTTCTTGTCACATCTGAAATGCGAAAGAATCTATCTTATCACTGATATTACCATTTGTCTCATCAAGGCGAAGTTCTATCAAGGAACGAACCACGTCCAAAAATCGATTTCTCCTTCAACATGAAGTCAAACTTTATCATGCGCTCGACACCCTCGTTGCGAGTAATTTTCTCTTTCATCGATCTCCCTTTTGTTTAATAACATTTTGGTCAGCGACTACATAATAATTCACGTTAATTGGCTTCACAGAGCAGCTTTGCGCCAAATAGCGAAGCATAGCGTTATTCCATTATATTTGATACGAGCATGCTATGACGGTCAATAATTTGAGGAACTAGAATTTTTTAAATGAGAATTGTACATTTAATCTCTTTCTGTCGCGAACAAAAGACGGTTGTCAATCCCAACGCTTTAAAAAATGAAATTTCGCTATATGATAAATTTTCCTTTTAATGCCTTTTTTAATAACTTTTCACAGATACTCCCATTTAGCATGCGTAATATTTCGCTATTTCATTGCGATTTTATCATTTCATTTTATGCTTTAGATTTTTATTCAAGAAATTTCAAAGATAATGTGTTACATATTATCACGAGTATGCTACTAAACTAAATAATAAAAAGTAAAAAATGCTTGCGATTGTGTGTAAAAGTCAATTTTAAAAATTGTTTACCATTTCTGAATTTGTTTTCCGAGACTAAAAAATATAAAATGAAAAACGCATTGTATAATATTGCTTGTTGAAATTGAAGATTAATATAATTAATAAATGCGGTCGCTCTTAATGGGGTTTAACGTTTTTTTCTCGAGCGTCTGCCGACGTTTAAATGTCAATGACCCATACGCATCCCTCCAATATCTTCTATATACCGCCGAGAAGAGACGAATCGTTAAAGCTTTTCTATATACTAATGGGAATGGCGGGGTTGCAGTTCGGGCAAAATTCTTCAGTCTAGACATCGCCAGAGAGAGAGATAGAGAGAGAGAGAGAGAGAGAGAGAGAGCGACGCGCGGGAGCATTTAGATCGTATCTAGAAAGAGATGAGACGATAGAAGATATAAGGTTGAGAGTAAGCGGGAAAGACAGTGGATTGACTGGTTTTCCGACTATTTCGAACTTTCTTCTTCTTCTCTCTTCCTGACCTCATACTTTAGTCTTCTTACGCTGCACCTTTATCTCTTATATATATATCTTTGTTACGCAAGATGTTGTAACTTTTCAAAATACGATTCTTTTTAATTTTAACAGCGACGAGAAATCTTCATATTTTTTACGGAGTAAATATTTTTATTATATAGATATTTTTTGATCATAAAAATATTTCTAAAAAAAAATAAAAAATCTGATTTTTTTAGCGGAATATTTTTCCATCTTTCTCTTATGCTACTTTTATTTAAATTAACAAATTATTTTAACCAATTTTATATTACAATATTTTTATAGTTTTTTATATAAACTTGATTCACGTTCTCTTATCACATTATAGAATTTATCAATAAATGTAACGTGCAATAAATTGAAATTATTTTGCATAATTGTTTTTTTTCTGGAGTTTTTAAACGCACATTGTAATAAATGCTCTGATTAATAATGCTGTTTTTTATATGGCATGATTAAAGAGAGTGAAAGTGATTATTACAATTTAGATAGTGTGACGTAAGCGAAGATTATAAATTGGCAAGAATGTAATGCAATCGATTTCTCTATGCTGCAACTGCGCTACTACACTCTAGCCTCGTCTTAAGACTATCGTAATCCGCTGTTCAATTAGATTTCAAGTTACTCTCTGTACAAGCGATCAAGTACCGGTCTAAATGCTTTCACCACAGCGTCTACCTTTGCATTAATGTTAGAATTGATTGGAGTAATCATTGTCGTGGCGCGAACGTAACAATTCATTATAAAGTGAGATTATATCGAAGAGATCAGAAACTTTAAAGTAGCTTTTAAATATTGTCGCTGCAATATTATTTGTTTAATAGCAATCGAAAATTTTTTGAGAAGAATGGAAATGATTAATTTTATAGTATTTTGATATAGTGCAATGTCCTAGTTATCTCAACTAATATATGATTTATCGTCGATCGACAATCCTTGATGATTTTGATTTTATTTGTGCCTATTGTTTCATTATCTACATATATCTAATTAAACCATGATTATGAAGCAATTGATACTGATTCTATATAATTATACAGAATGCTAAATTATCAGAATGCTAAATCAAGTATATACCCAGAAACTATTACGTAAAGCATGTGCAATTTAAAAGAAAACCTTATTAGAAGGTAGAACAATGCGGCCGTATAAAAATAATAACAACGCAAGCGGTAATTTTCGCGACGTCACCGCGAAGAAGTTTCCGGGGGCTGACGAACTCTTCAAGTTCGTTTAAGCAGGTCGAGCACGTCGTCCATTTTCCCGGCGGCTTTTCCTCTTAAACAATGTCATCTTGCCATTATTATATTCTCGTGCGGAATCTCGATCGCGCTCGGTGGGCCAATCGCGCACCCTTTATCGATCACTGCAATGTCGATGGAACGTGGAGCGGTTCTCAGCACCCTGACACAATGGCCATCGCCTTTGGAAGTTCGAGCGTTGCCGCACTTAAAGCTATATACGCGCAGTTCCGACCGACATGTCGAAGTGCACCGGTCGTTGCATCAGGGTGTGTATGTTCTGTGTGTGTGTGTGTCATTTTAGAATCGGTTATGCGACGGATGTCAATTCAGAACCTGATCTAAATCAAATCTAATAAGGGATATAGAATAAAATATTTTTATAATATAATAAAATAATATTTAAAATATTTCAACATCGCAGAAAAGAAATGTAATTCTGATCATAATTTGACGTTAATTATGTGTACAATTAACATAACTTTTATGTTGAAGTTAAGATTGTAAGATAAAATCAACACTCTTAGTAAGTTTTAATTCTCACTTCTGTTATAGAGTAAAATCAACATTCTTTTTCTGTAAAATTTAACACATTTGCAATTTAACACATGCATTAATAAATACGTTCAAATTGTGTTACTTTAACATATTCTTTAAATTATTTTAATAATTGTGTGTACATTTTAAATTTGTTAAGCTTAATTAACATAGCAGGCATATGTTAAATCTACACATGTATGTGTTGATTATTTTACACAAAAATTTTAACAAGTACTTTTTTTAACAAACCTACAAAGATTATCCAACAGTGTAATGAAGTTTGCCGACAAACTGAATGCACAAAATTGATCTGTCTCGACTATCTCGTCCTACATGTATTATAGTGTTTGACATTGATACATCAGGGCGAAGTATCAATTGCGGTTAGCGTTGCGGTACATCAGCCTTGCTCTTGTGAGTAATTTTGCAATTGAGAATCATGCGGTCCGCACGAGGATATGGTGCATCGCTCGTATCGTATCCGGTGTACTTGTACATGCAGATTCATGCTAGGATATATTACGCGCGATATATACCAGTGTACTTTTCGATGTTTCGATTTACACACGATATTGACTGTCGACGACGGTGTGGCGTCAATTCTGCCATATGAGTATACGAGCTCGCGTAAATTGCATCCTTCCCCCGCGACGTAGTTTTCTTTCATCCAATATCGCAAATATACATCGGTATCAGCATTGCGCTGAAAGGAAAAGGAAATGGATTCTAAGCGCGTCGCCGATATTATATATCTACAAGAGAAAATGAAATTTTGCAGAAGCATATCTTTGTTTTTTTTTCCAAGCTGAAATTGCGATTGGCGTTTGAGTCAGTAATGAACCGATAAAAAAAAGAGTAAAGTCTAGTTACATTCGTTTCAGTAGAGAGCGTTTGGCTTTAGAAAGAAGATTGTCTGTAATTATTAACGATCGAAAAGTTCCCTTATTATTTTTATTCCCTTTTTTTTAGCACTGCAGTTAATTTCTTTATCATATAGCTGTAACTCTCTCATCGTTATTTTGATGAGATTTACAATTATATGTGTTATATTTCTGCTTGAATTTCACGCTATTATAAAAAAAAGTAAATATAATATCTCTATTGCTATTTATCTATTAAATCTGATTATGACCTTATATATATATATATATATATATATATATATATATATAAGGTATATATATATATATATATATATATATATATAAGGTATATATATAAGGTATATATATATATATATATATATATATATATATATATATATATATACATCATCGTAGAGTCAATTATACAATACTCGAAGGTAGTTTTGCAATTAAATTATTATGTGAATAAGAAATTGTGTTCAGCAAAGATGTTGTTCGAATGTCATTTTGATGTTTCATTTATATTCGATATTATTGGATTTATGTTCGATTATTATTGGAAGTACATCGGTATCAATCAGATTAATGGAACGATATAAATTAATAATTATATGTATTTTCACAATCACAAATGTCACAATCACAAATCTAACTAACAATAAGAGTAATAAATCTAGCTGGAGTTATTAAATTCACTATACATATATTAATATATGAGTTCTGCATTAAAATCTACAGCTCAATAAACTTTCGTTCACTCACGCTGTTTAATTTTCTCTGTGCATAACGCGGCTTGTCAAAATTCGTTCAACAGAGTCTTCTTAATTAGAAGCGTTTTCAATTCCACTTGATCTCATCCTCCCTGCGACGACGTTTTTCAGTGGAAAATAAGTGCGCTCGGCTGGACCGGTCTGTCTCGCGTCTGCAAGAGGAGAGCTGAGTAATCAGCCTCATTGATCCAACTCCTCGGAGCAACGACTCTCTCTCTGCAGTTGCGGTATGCGCGCGCGCAAACATACGTACGCGTGTGCGTGCATAGGTACTAGACGCACGCACAACGTGCAGGAAACCGCATTCGCAAAAACTTAGGCAGAAATTAATCTTACGGACTTTCTGTTAGGAATCTCGGTAAGAGCACAGAAGCATTTTTCTTTTTCTAAAGTTTCTGATAAAGTCGAAAAGTTTTTACAAAAATTGTAAGTATTTATTTAAATGTATTTATTTTATGTAAGTATTTATTTTTTTTTATTTTAAACTTAAATTATAAAACTTAAATATCATTCTTTACGATATAAAATTTCATATTTTTTATTTTTATTTTGTATGGCTGATGAGAAAAACAAAGTTATTTAGTTATACAACATCAGAACTCCGGTCAGAACACTGTAAAAAGTTTAATGTCAATGAAAGTCTACTCTAAATTTTGTGTTAAAATAACTCATTTATTGTGGTATTTTTTACATTTAGAAATGTTATATTGACTAAAAAATGTCGATATAACATTTCTAAATGTAAAAAATAACACGATGAATGAGTTATTTTAACACAAAATTTATATAGAGTGGACTTTCATTGACATTAAATTTTTTATTGTGAAAGGATAAAAATGAAAAGTAATGAAAAAGATAATGAAAGAATTACAGTAAAAAGAAATATTGCTTCTGACGCATAAAAAGAATAAAGATAGATGGAAAGTATGAAATTTATAACGTATCAAGGAGCTCATAAGAAATATTCATGAGGGATTTTGCTGCCACACTTTCCGCGCTCATTTTAAGATTATTATAAACGCAACGATGCGATCTGTTGCAATTAACGTAGATTTTCTTTCTTTATGCGTACACAGTAAAACTAATCTTAATAAAAGAGTTGAAATATTAAGCCCTAATTAACCACAGGAATTTATTAGAGGCAAATAATATACAAATACAGATTATAAAGTATCTTGCGAGGTATCTTGCAATTAATTATATAGTAATGCGTTATTTATGTGCTTTTCAAATCCGTAAGAAAAATTTTTGCGCTCGTTTCATTCAGCCAAACAAAAAAAATGTTTTAATGAGGGCTGAGTATAAGGCTGCCAGTGAACCATCCTATACGTTACTCATACACAAGCGATTCTGAAAATAAAATATACAGAATTTATACACTAAGTATGCACTCTCACATTAGAGACAATTTCGATTTTTGCGCCGCATTTTCTAAAAGACTTTTCTCTTGAACACGCTAATATGTTTTCTTAGAATTCGTTAAAAATTTAAAAATTAGTTTACTTAATTATGCACAATAGTTACATAATCGAATTATGCACTTTATCTTCAGACGATTTCGATATTTCTGCTGCATAATTTTTTTCCTCTTACGATGGATAAAGACATCTACGCCTAATTAATCCCAAATTGTAAAACTTAATAAATACACATCTATATAATTTATGCGTTAAAAAAATTTAAAGCAGCATAAAATATAATAGCGCATAAATCATACATATATATCATGCATATTTAATTTATCAATTAATTTACGTTATTATAAACTGTCAACTAATATTGACAAATGGATGACTAATAGCAAACTTTGACAATTATATACATTATTTAATTTAAATTATTTAATCTTCTCTTTAAATAAAAATTTGATTGATACATTAGTTAATTTTTTAAAAGATTATTTAATCTAACATATTAAATACAAATTTTTAAAAATTCAAGCTCCATTTGATCGGAAGATGCGTGAATAAATTTATTATTTTTATTTTTATCAAAACTTTTACACGTTGAGAAATAAAATCGTTATTTTAATCAAAAAGTTAAAATGGCTTATTATGTTTTTATATTTTATGATTATTTAATTTTGTTTTTCTTTTTTATTAAAATGTGATATTTAAATAATTACGAAAGATCTGATTAAATTATTAAATTTTATAATAACAATTTTATACTTTTTTTGGACGTAAAAATATAGAAAAATAATATTTTTTTATTAAAAGAAAACTAAATTTTATTCTTGAAATAAATGTTAGGTTTGATATGCAATAATAAGCCTTTATTTGAAATTAATTTTACTGAGAGGGGAATAGGGTATTCGATGATTGTTTAAATATTTAGTAACGATAAAACAAACTAGTAGGTGGCACTTGGCGTATACTGTTGTGTACACGCAGACCACGCAGTATTATTGCCATTCACGTGCTGACATTCGAGCGAGCAGTTTGTGTCGCGAGCCACTTTGCGTATCGTCGCATTGTTATCTTTCACAACACGATTATTTTCTACAAACGAATAGCAACTATCAACCGACATTAATTCTTTTTCATGATTAAAGATTCTTAAGCGTATTGACGATTCTTTATCAAAATAGATACATTGTACGAGTTATACATTTTTAATCAAAAGAATAAAGAATCGTGATTATTAATTGTATTTTCGAAATATTATACAATACATATATCTTTCTAATGATGTTCAGATTTATTCGCATCGCGTTTTAAACTTTTTGTTGATTTACGTGCAATTTTCAGATCATTTTCGGATTGAGAATGCAGAATAATATGCAAATTATCGGTGCGGATGATATTAATAATCGCAAGCTATAATATATATTAATAGATTATTAATTATTACTTTAAAACGCAAAAAATAGAATATATTCGTCGTCAAGAGATATTTTGTAAAGTATTAAATATTTCGTAACTATTGGCACGCTACGGCAACACTCGATATTTGCTTTTGTGCAACGTACCGCGCCGTGTTTACATAAGGTCGCTTTGTTATCATCGCGCGGTGAGATTCAAGTACGCAGCAGATAGTGGATAGAGCCGGTCAATGTAGTGACGCATTACTTTTCATAACGTTAGTCGCGATAAATGGTATGAAACGTTAAACGCGATTATTCTTCGTGATAGTTAGATTATTGAATATTGATTATCAGCATGCACTCTATAGTGAGACTTGTGGATTTATTTTGAGGTAGCAGCTATACGTGTCGAAAAGTATTTCGATACATGATTATTCTGGATATATTATTGATTAGAGCCGAGCGATTAGTTATCTCTCGTGATCAACGACACGTAAAGCAATAAGTCAAGGTAAAAGCTACTTATCGGATTAAATGTTCCACGTGGTTTGTTTACTCAAAATTGGAACAAAAGCGAAGGAAGTTGTAGATGATAGATTGCTGCTTTGTTAAGATATCTTGGACAGTAATCATTTTATGCCGAGCAAACTGTTTCATGCAATATTTTATCGTAATATAATAAAACACATCTCGTGTGATTAATTTCGAGACAATACAATCCAAAGAGCGCGCTTCGTAATTAACCGTAAGTGAATCTTGTGTGTGAGCGCCATGAAGCGAAGCGACCAAGAAATCTGAGAGAATGAGGAAGCCTATTAGGAGGCATCGGACGACCGTGGCGGAGCAACATGAAGTAAATTATTTATATTATTTCACATTTATATATATATATATATATATATAATTACGGCATTAATTTGTAATTATAATTATTTAATGTGTGCAATAATTATTTTTTTTTTAAATATTTGTTATTTTGAAGTACTATAACTTGGATATGTTTATTTTGTATAAGAAGATCAATGATCGTTACATCTAATAGTCTACAATTACGCTGTTGGATATCGTATTAGTGAGTCAAATTATTTTGTATTTTATATTACGAGGTAACGGATCCGTGAAAACTGTATCAGATATTTGATACATATCTAGATACGTTTCAAGTTAATAACAATATAAAAAAATGTTACAAATAAATCAGATATCTCATAGATCCATTTTTTATTTATATCGTTGTTGAATGAGCTAAACATATTAAAATTGATATCTAATCTTGGAATACATAAAATTAGTTTTTAATTTCTTGCATATACAACGTGTATAGAGTATTTTTTGAGAATTAAAGAATATCATGTGAGGGTAAAATATATTAATAATATCAAGTTATTGTTTAATTTTATTATTAAGTAAATCAGTTACATTTTTAAATTATTTCTTAAATAGAGACAAAAGAGAGAGAGAGAGAGAGAGGGAGAGAGAGAGAGAAGTAAGGAAAATAAAATAAAAATATAATAAAAATATAAGAAGTAAAGAATTGACGTTTGTGTGCAGAATTAAAGCTTTTATTTAAGTTTCCTGATGATATTTAAGAACGACAAACATCGGAAAACGAAATGTATAATTAACGTACACAATCCTTTTAGCTTTGAATTAAGCATAATAAGTATTTGCTATTCTGCGTTTGCCTAGTTAGATATGTTTTTTATGTTTTTGCACTGTTATAAATATAAGTTATTTGGATTATAATTAATGGGTGGGTAATTAAAATGAAACATATTCAAAAACCTAATTTTTCTGCTAATAACGGTACGCATTATTTTGTCAGTAAATTTTTAATTTTATATGTATATATAGGTATATCATCAATAAAAACAAATTTCTTTGTCTACATTAATTATGTATTGAAATGAGCTGAGAAAACTATTACTTTTTCTTAAGCATTATACGGATGTGACTTTTGTGAAAAATATATCACTTTGAATTTCGTTCTACGTAGGAATTACGTAATTTGGGGAGGGACCACGTCGATCGTTCCCCGGTTAATATTTCACGGCCACAGTGAATGAAATCTACTGTATTAATGAGTTATCCGGGAAAGATAGAGAAGAAGAGTGCCATTAATCATTTAAATTGCCATTCCCTTTAATCCGCCCATAGACGCCCATCCGCGACAAAAATATAATCGGTCTGAGTTACGAGCGTAATGCATTCCACCGCGAGTAATCGTTTGACCTACCTCATATAATTCATTACGTCATATTTTTCATGTCTCACATACGTATCATGTGCAGGGTCATCTCTAGTTACATAGGACGATCATATTCTTTGTAAAAATTTTGTTGCAAGTTTCTTCTCGTTTTATTCTTTGTCCTATCGATCTTGAAACGAAAATTATAGAGGGACGAACGATATTCGATATAACTACAAGGTGCGTCGAACTGTAAAATGAGATATATGAGTTGGTCCAACATGTATATACGCACACACGTTCTCTTTATCTATAATAAGCTTATAAAATATTATTAATTACATCATTTATGGCTGCAATAATATTGGACAACACATTGCGAACAAATCTCACTTTTAAAATATAGAGAGATATGATTACTATATAATTTTACAATAATTATTTACAAATGCAAACATTGAGAAATTATACATATATGTGAATGTTAAATGTTTATTTTGGAATACTTGATACTTTAAATATTGGCAAATTTATATTATTTATTGTTATTTTGTCGTATTTAGTATCGAATATTCCAAACAAATAAAAAGTACATTTAATAAAATCTGAAGTAAGAAAAAATTGAATTAATCGAAGTATCTGAAATTAAAAGAAAAAAAACAATGGTTATATATTATAAGGCAGTTTTTAGATCTTTACAGCTCATTAAAAAAATTTTAATCAATTCTGTACAAACGAATAAATTATATGATTTGATCGTGACAATGGCAGTACGTATCTTGTCGTCGGATTAAGACGTTTCCGAGCCGTAAAGCAACGGAGCGACTTCTTCCCACGAGCTTAATGACTCGCTGATCTGCATAATGCACATGGTCGGTCGACCGTGCCATAATTCAAAGAGGTCGGAGATAAGCGCGTTTATCGACAAAACCGAGGGAGATTCACCTCGGATAGGCGCCTTCAATTACTTGATGCAGCGCCCTCGACGTGGCGAAATTTCACGGCGGTTTGAAAGGAATCGCCTTTTATCATCCCTCTTTTCAGGCTACATTGTGTTCCTCTATATACCATTCTCCGTCGTCATCACGATACTCATCCCTTTTTCCTCTATCCTGACCCTACACGGCGGTTATGTCGAAATATGTGGCTTAAGGGTAAACCGCGTAATTATTGGATAACGGAAGTAATCGGGACGAGATTTTTTTCTTTTTTTTCTTCTTTTTTTTTTTAAAGGGGAGGAAGTTTAAAACTCATTTTGAACTTTTTGATTCTTATTCTCACAAGAGATTTAGTTCAAGGTACATTTTTAGACAAGCGCTTTTACAATGAAAGTTTAAAATTATTTCCTGCAAGCACTCAATATTTAATATTATAAAAATTTGTTATGGTGAATAAGTCAGCCTTATACAATCGTGAAACAAGATAATATAATGTTAATATTGAACAATAGAGAATTAAACATTAGAGATATTGTTGAATATTAGATAAATGATAAATTAAGGATTTTTATATATGGAACAGAAAAATTTAAGAGAAAAGAATTAATCTTAATCAGTCATTTAAACTCAAATTAAAATTAAATTTAATATAAAATCACTGACTATTTTGCAAGTAAGCTATTTCCACTCCTTGCTCATTTATTCAATCTCATAAAAAAAAACTGACAAATGTTTGATCCAATACTGAAAGCGCAATGTATTTTTTAATTTCTCTTTCTCTTCTCGTGCAGTTATTTCCGCATTTACAGCACGCAGCGGCGTGAGAATCCCTTTCGAGTTATCAGCTTGCGAAATCCTCTTTCCGAATATTTTGCCAGGATAGACGACACCTGTTCTAACTTGTCAGAATAAATCTGGCGTTCGCGCACACATATGGATACATGGCTCTCGCGATTTTATTCGCGTGCGGCGGTCGACCGTATATCTTTTCGACATGCTCGATCTACTATTTTTGCACTGTTTTGTGCAAAAATATTTCGCGCTGTTATACATTCTGCAATGACCCGATAATTTTGTAGTTTTATAGCGAATAACATTCACGTTGAGCTGTAACCAACATCTGTCTCTTCGCAGAGTATGCGAGTTATGTAAAAAAGCATTATTCCAGCCCATCAACGTTTTGTATTAAAATTTCAGTAATTAAAATTTCTTTTTATTTTGTCTATTATAACTCTTTCAAGCGTGTAATGCCACGTAACGATAATAATATATTAAAGCGACATCTGAGAACGTGAACACACATACGTGAACGATGCAAATTACGGTGGATTACCTCTTCTCGGGGGAACTAATTGCCCTTCGCGAGCCCTCACTCGTCGGCAGATTAGAACGAGTGATTAGCCTTTCCATGAGGCACCTGCTACAACCAATTATGCGTGCCATAGTGCACGTACTGCTATTATCTTTGATCGCGAGGATTTAAATCGTATTGATCGAAGCGGCAATTAAAATCTAGTTAAATACACCATTCTAATAGTCGGAATAGTCAGACATTGATTGGCACGATTTATGACGTAGCTTGTCATAACGGCCATTGAACACTCGTGGAAATCGCATTTGAGTATTTTCATCTTTGCGTATTCATGTTTTCGTAGAGCTGAATGTACGCGCGGTAACTAATTTAATTAATAGCTTTTCGTATGTAACATTTTTTGGAGGGAATAATTATTTTACGCTATACATCAAAACTAATTAATATCGAGTCCGAATGTTTAATATGAAATGTTAACCTGGAGCGTCAAACGTTTATTGGTATAGGCAAACAGACTGCACAAATTGATCAATCTCGCAATTATCCTCGTTACGCGTGTATTATACAATTCGATATTAATGCGTTAATGCGATGAACTTTATCGAACATTCCAGCAACCTCCTCTTTGTGACAAAAAGAAAGCGAGAGAAATTCTCATGGGGCATTTTTATATAGGATCGAATGACCTTGCTCCTTGGTTTACTTCTCTTATATTAGCGTTAAATAGTACGAGGGTGCATGCGATTCAGTTCCAGCTATACGATACGCGGTAATTGAGGATTCTTTCTCGAACACAAAATGTCGTTCTCGTTGAGGCTTTATGCCGTACATACTCGTTCTCGTATAGCACTTGAAGCGGCACCACCACAAGCGACTCGGAGCGGTCGCGTAATTATCCAGAGACTCAGCCGTTCGCTCGCCACGGTTACGTGCATTCGAGAGACCCCCGGCTCAACGGCGAGCGCGCAGTATAGAAATAACAGCGCCGGTTTCCGTAACCAGCACGTATAGTAACGTAACTGCGAGAACGAGTCTGCAGCTCTGGAGGACCGTCCCTCGTTAACGTTACGGTCGTCGAAACGAAGCGGATCCGTCCAGAAATTGATGAAATTAGAATGCCAGAGATGGATCTTTCTCTCCGGCTTGCACGACGCGGCGTGGCAAATGATTGGTATCGAAATTCTGAATACGAGTTTTCAATTTCACGGATCTCGGCATCACTTTTCGTTTCTTTTGCCTCCTTCAACTTTTATTTGCGATTTGTACTTAAAAAAAAGGGAAAGGGGAAAGCGAGAAGGGGAATTCGAGACGAGGTAGACGTGAGAATCTCCTGTATGTTACGCTATTATACTGTATATATTTCCGCCACAGTTTTCGCACGCCGAGTGTGTAATTCAATGTGCACACTCTCGACGCGATGTATTTATAAATGGTACACAAACCTAGAATGAGGGAGACATAGTAGGTCGAAAGAGAAAGAGAGAAAGAGAGAAAGAGAGAAGAGAGAGAGAGACAGAGAGAAAGAGAGAGAGAGAGAGAAAAAGAAAGGATCGGAGGGCTTTCATGGAGGATCAGGGCAGGCAAGCGACGACGGAATAATAGCAGAACCATGATGTAAGAATACACCAGGTGTAGCAAAACGCATTATAGCGGTATGATAAAGGGATCCGTCGTAAATGCACGCGCGACATTCTTCTCAAGGTTTGAAAAATGTTACGTTATTGCACTCGCATAATGACGAATGGTGAATTGCGAATCTACCTACTTGCTTTCTTTTTCTTCTTTCTAGAGGATTTAATTGCACGTGTTTAATTTCTGTTTTTATTAGCACGACAAGATAAGAGCAGAGAGAATATTAAATATTATGAAAATATATAATAATATGTAAATTTAATTTGAATGAGTATATATTTTGTCGGATTGTCATTGCTGCGTATGACGAGCAAAACACGAATACTTAGGGCCGCGTGAATGATAATAAATTTTCCGTCTTTATCTTAGCACTGGAATTAGATTCTCGAAGTTTGCAGTGCAGAGCTCAGGTGAGACAATATTGAACTTGACTTAGGTGACTTTTAGTAGTCGAATGGAGTACTCTCACGCGAATCGAGATTAATTACGTAATCACTTCTGCGTAACAATTGTAATGTACGTTTAACTTTCCGCGAAAGGCGGAATGTGTACAATGAGCACCAAAGACGTTAACAATATTTTCACTTTGCATAGCAGTATTAAGATATTTATTATTATTAGCGTATTTCAGAAAATAATAATATTTATAGCCATATAGTAATTATAATAAAAACGTGTATATGTATAATGCAATTTTTTTTTAAATTTACACATTCGCTAATTATTGCAAACTTGGCGTGAAAGCATAGTTTATAATAGTATTTAATTTCGAACATTTGTCTATTTTCATGGCAATCTTTTATTTTAAAGATGTAATAATGTAAATTCAACAGTTCCGCATATTAATTTATGTTTGATGTACCGCGAGGAGAAAGCATAGAAATCCGGTAAAATGCGTGGACAGGGAAATTGAACAAGAGAATAATTCATGTTAAAACGACGTGAATTCTATCGTAACGAGGGACCTCAATTTCATAATTACATGTGCTTGGTTTTATCGTCGTGCGCCGTTCCACTTTAGTATCATAAACTATTATGCCTGCCCTCATTAATCTGCTCAACTTCACTATATCTTCGCTCGCAGTCTCTTTATGACCCGCCAAAATTGTTGTATAAACCAACGTATGAAAAATTAATTTTTATTCTACGAACTATTAATTTAGTTTAATGTACAATATTTAAATAAATTTGTTTATATAATGAATATTTTATAACTTTAAAGAAACTTTTTGCGTGCGATAAATGAAAATGTCACTTTTTTAGCATTTGGTACATAATAATTTTAAATTGCAATGTATATTTTTAACGTTTTTGTCTCATCATAACATGTTTTTTGCTGGTTTATGCAATCTCGGATTTACACATGATGATCTTCAGCAGCGCATTTACTATGCAAATGTAATAATACTCACATACAAATTTTTTAATACTCCGTTGGATTTTCGTTATGTTAGTACGTTTCTTGCGTCAAATGCTCTAATACGTTTAAATATATCGAAGAGAAAGAAAGTTTCTCTACTTTTCGTTTTTTTTCTTGTTAGCTGTTAAAGCGAGAACGCTGAATGTTAATAGAAAGAGTTTATATTACACACATAATACTCGACGTAATAAATATACATTTGATATATCTGCAAATATTTCATCTCGAAAGTGGGAACAATGTTTTCTTAATAAAAATGAAACAAAAGATATGAATAATCTTCGAATAATGAGAGGAAAGTGATGCGTAAATATATGACAAAATTAAATCTTTATAAATAAGAATTTTATTTTAGTCTTGAACAAAGAATATTGCTTTACTCGAGCGCGACTATATTACTGAACACCTTGTAGTTAAAGATCGTGTCGCGGGCACCGAGCCGTACGTGCTCATGTCTGGATCTTCCAGACATTCTAGGCGCATCCGTAGCGAGATCGACTCGTGAGAGGAGCGATCGTTGGGGCGAAAGAGATGGCAGACGCGCGGACGAGCACGATAGAAATAGTAGAGTCGGGACGTGAATAGGCAACGAGGACGGCGAGCGTATAGAGACGCGAGAATGACAGTGAGAAAGTGAGAGATGAGCAGAGAGGGAAAGAGATGCAATCAAGTGCAGGTGTCGAGTTTTTGATGGAACATGTCCGAGATGCGCGCGATGTGTACGAAACTAGGTTGATTTAGATTGAATTTGATGTGTATATTTTTCCTATCTTCTCCAATTTCTTTCTGTCTCCTTCAATTTCTTTCTCTCTCTCTCTCTTTCTTTAAATAAATTTAGCTTTTCTCTCTTTTTCCTTTTTTTTTCACGCTCTACCTTTCTCCCCTTCACTCTCATGATCAGTATGTGTGTGATACACGTGACTATCAGGTATACAACAAGGCGTGTCACGTGTGTCACCGATTTTGCAATTTCACGAGCGAGCGTGCGTGGGCATTGTTCAGATCGCGCACTGAACCCTATCACGAAACTGTTACAGGTTGAACTCCGGTAAGGTTTACGTTTCCCGATAAAGTAATTGTGAGAAGCCTGTTGTGTTAACGCTAGAAGCGTCGTAGCGGTCGTTTCCATTAGCGAATAAACCTGCTCTGTAGCTCGAAGGGATTTCGCGCTGTTTTGACTTCCGTTCTACTGGCTTTTACGTTTTCTACTTTTAGCAGTTAACAGGAGCCGCTGGATGGTCTACAGCGCAATATAAACACGCGAATGTGTTGATTTGTCTCGTATTTGTGAAATTTAGTTTCAATTTTTGCCTCGTTTTTCTTTGTTTCTCATTTTTGCTTCGTTTATTATTAAACATTTTTCATCATCGTAAAAAACGAGCATGTTGATTATCTCAATCTTTATGAAATTTTATTTGAATTTCCACCACTTTGTTTACTCCACTCTATTAATTAGAATCTTCATCTTTGATCTTTATTACATTTTTATTACATTTAGTTCATCGTGTGAATTTATTACGTTATCCATCATCTTCAAGTTCTCTAATAACTCATAGATATACAAGGATGCCGAATGTTTATCTCTTTCTTGAAATAATGAGATATATATGTGCTCTCCTTGAAATAATGAGATTTATGTGCTCTCCCTAACGTTTATTTAACCGTCACCACTTGCCACCCTTCATTATCCTGTAACTCATCGAACAAACATGTTAATCGGATCTTTTCCGAATCGAACAACTTTCTGCTTCAATCTCCAAATTCCACATAGAGACACGTTCGATCATCAGTCTTTTCATTATTGCGTCCCGTTCGTTTGGAGAAATAACAAGAATGCAAGTCGCTGCTATAGATTAAGAGTCATTCTGATCTTATTTTCGTAATTTGACTTGAAGATATATAAAGCAATGCATTATTAGATGAAGAAATAGATATATGGATAAACCTAACTTTTTCTGAAGCTAACTAACTAGAGCTCGCGTAAACACAGAACTTTTTATATTTTTAAAATACAGTACGTAAGAAAAAAATATGGTGTGCAAATTTAAATTAAAAAATTTAAAATATTTTTGTACTCAGAAAGAGCTAAAATATTGTCAAAATTAAAGAGAAATAGGAAAGAATAATGTCCCTTTTGATCGTGTGATTTTGGTCATACAAATGCAATGAATTGAAAAGAATTAATAACGGAGAATTGCACAAATAAAATATCTACGCAATAAAGATGTTTTTATTCATAATCGGAGTAATCGCGATGAATAAGGTGTTTGGGTGCGCATTCCGTGTTGAGGATCTGCTGTAGCGAAGAATGGTATTTTTCGGACGAGTGGAGAATCTTATTTCGTTGCTTTTCTCTGAGAATCATTCGAAGGAGTGACCAGAAACAGAGTTGTCATAGGAATAAAAACTTTGGTCGCGTGTCGTGCGGCGGAATTGCAATAGTGATCGGGCTCAATGGATTACTTCCGCTTCGGAAGATCCAGAAATACAATTCTAGTAAAAATAAATTGTTTTATATAAAGCGTTTAATATTATGACGCAAAATATTTTATGATTATTTTTGTTTTTATAATAATAAAATGGTATAATCAAAATTATATCACTTTGATGCATTAGATATACAATATATGCTTTAAATTTTTACTTTTTCTATTGTTATTTTCAGTAAAATTTATAATTTTAAATTGTTTTCTGAATTATTTTTTAAATTATTATGCAAGTTTTATCCTCGTATTAACGGATCTCTTCGCTTATGTTGATAAATGAAACTTGGCTCCGTTTCCGACTGTAAAATCACATCCGTAACGATTCTAAATGGACATCGGAAGACGAAGTTCAGAAATTTAAGAGCCTTTTCATTTCAAATTTTCTCACCTTTATGAGTAAGAATGGTCATGCGGCGGTATAAAGATATATCGACGATGATAAATCCCAATGAAATTTTTGAGTCTCAGTCTCTTCGTGCTCAGGTGTCCAATGCGGCTCCTTTCGCGCAATCTATGACAAAAATTCGCTTTGAATCTGAAACGGTTTCGACGCAAATCGGCAATTCCATTTCGGCTTCGCGCACGATAACTCTCTCTCGAGTCTCGAGGAAAATCTGAGACTATAGAATAGGCCAGAATTATAGCGATCTTAACCGGTGATGTAGCACAGGTTTAATGTGTTCGGAAAGAATCATCTTATGGCAGCGCAAATCGCGTGGCACGTAGGAATACGAAGAGCACGCAGTCATATACGTGCTCGGCAAGATTCTCAGGCATTATCTCATGCACGAAAACGAATTGTTCCTGGATGTGTTTGTTCACCGGAATTTCTATAGAAATGTTCCAGAGATGCAATAATTATTTTTATCTTGCTTTACTAATTTAGAAGAGATCACTGCTGAGCAGAAATATTGAAAGATAATGGCCGAATTAAAAGTAATTGTAAAACATTATAAAGAATAAATACAAGACTGTTAATTCGTGAAATATCAGAAAGACGCATAAAAACAACAACAGTTTTATTATATTCTAATTAATCCAGTTAAATTTATTTTTACTTAAACAATTTTTCCAGTGTTAATTTTTAATTATATTATATATTAATAGAATTCTAATTTTTTAAACTTTAAACATAGAAGATATCGATAACTGAAAAAAAGGGAAGAAAATTATTATTAAATTTTCGACAAAGAATGTGATTTTTTGAATTTGTCAGCGATTGAACTTAGAAGTAGAACGAAATATATTGTTTTTGAGGATATTTCGCGTTAATATACGTATATATCTCGCTTTTGATTCCTTACATTAGATTTTAATTTTTAATTTAACGCCTTTGTTAATGACAACGTTAGACGAATGTGTTTGAGAAAGAAACGTCGCAGTTGCGCGATATGGAATGCGAAATATCTGCGAAAATTACGGTGGTGACTCGTGATTCGCACGTGCGCTTACTGGTATTCGGTGGCTCGCAGAATGGTATTTTTCGTGCGAGAATACAGGGATCCTATTTCGCGCGCTTGCCACCGAGGCGTGACTTGTTTGCAGAAAAGTTGGAAATATAACGACAAAGTTATCACACGCTACGGTAGAACTTCTAATGAATCTAGGGAAGAACCACTCGCATTCGGACGGAATTGCCTTCCTCTTAACAATCCGGCCGCCGGATAACAAGACGGCATATTAGAATGTAAATTTACACGGAAGTTTTTGTGCTTGTAATTTATGAGCGACCAATTTTCGGCGGAATTCCGGAAGAGAATAAATTATTGCTGATAGCTCGAGAGTGCTTATAGTTTGGAGCGATAGCGATTTCCAAGGAAATGATATCCAAGAAAGAGTGATTAAAGGAATGATATAAAAGTATGTATTATGATGATTTATTAAAGATTATATATTTTTCGAAATTACTGTAAATTGGAAACATTGATTTTTTTTTACATAACATGTCTCTTAATGTAAATTTAAATATAATATTACAAAAATTTCTAAAACAGAAATGACTATCGTTGCATATAAATTGCTTGCTTAGAAATTTCTCATCCAAATTTCAACTTTGTTTGGAATTTTGATTTTGCTCGCTTGTGACGCGTAGAGGAACACAAAACTGAACTCGCCTTTATTCAAGAATCGCGTTAGAGAAATATTCGGTACATTTTAATGGATATTTGAAATAGTTGAACACAACTGCAAAAACGTAGAGTAATATTGCACTCTCAACTTAATTGTCGAAAGAGATTGGATAGTCTGAATTTCGTTATGCTTTATTTGACTGACATTTTATGGCTTTTATTCTGTCTAAATAACGTGACCATTACGTCAAGTGACTTCGTGTAGCGAGAGTTATCGTACGATGTCCGACAATTAGATCGAGCTTGCCGGGCAAGCTTCTCGTTGGCGTTGGTGTGTCCGGGGGGAACGATCGAGAAGATCTACGTTCGTGACCGCGGCGAGGATGCGTGGATCTGTGTTAGAACGCATCGGCGGTACTCCTCCGTAGCCTGCAGTATTTTTTGCGCTCGTTAGGAAATCCTGATGGGAAAGTCGTTAATAGTGAAATACCTGGCTTTTACTCAATTACACTCGTAGTGTCGCGGTAATTCGAATACTCTCGATAAATTATTGCGCTTGCTGGATACGTTTGAGTTACAAGCAAATCCGATAATGTTTGCTTAATTTTCTTTATAGGTACGCTTTGAAGATGCGATATTATTCTGATATGAAATTAAATATATACGAGAGCGTGCTCTCTTAATAAATAAATAAATTAATATGTGAATAAATGATTAATATGACATATTCAAACAAATATATAAGTTTTTGCATGATTGAATCGTTTTCTTTTATTAATCTACACTCTACAGGTGCATTTTACTTATAATACATATATGTATACATTTTCTTTTAATAAATAATTTATATTTTACTTTAAATTTCTATATTTGATAAGGCATTTTTAAATATAGATTAAAAAAAAGCATTTATAATAATATGGAAATATTATAATTATCAAAATGCATGTGATTTTTATTAATACTAGTGCGCATAAGCTCCTTTTCACACTCGATAAGCGGATTTTTCGGACAATCAGATCTATTAGAATTAACATATATTTACATTATGAATGTTTAATTTCTTCTGAAAAGTCTTCATAATGCACATGTATAATCTGACGAGAAAAATCGATTCCGCGGTTATCATAACAATTATTTCCGGACGAAAAGATATTATTTTCTTCGTCGTGGCACACCGCGGAATAGTTTCTTCCTATAGATGCGAGAAAAAGATCAAATAAAAATTTTGAAAGCTCTGCAAGGAAAATATGTGTTAAGAGTCGGATTCGAGAAAAATTTCCGTCCGTCTCTGGGATACGCGTGGAAATTCCGGAATATAAGGAATATAAGTATGGAGATGTACGTCCGTGAATAAGGTTATCTAAGCAGAATGATGCTTTTCGTATAGCACCGAAAAATCGCGTGTTACATTTTATGACAGGATCTGAGTTGAATGAGGAATATGCAGGACGGAGGCCGTGAAGCAAGCTTCTGGAAAACCGCGGAAGAATCAAAACGTCTATATCGATGCTGATGTATAAGGCTTTGTACGTTATTTGTCTTGGTTTCGATTGCATTAAAATTTCATCGCGTTATCTTATTTTAAGAAATATCGTTGTTAATTACATGTTATGTTCCTATATATATCTTGCGGCATTTTATTTTATTATTTATGCACATTGAAGTCAGAGAAATGAGGCATGAGTATTGCATATATATACATACATATACGGTTACTATAGCATTGCAATCTTGTTTTTCACACTTTTTTTTAATCTTATCTTTTTTCATTTCAATATGTTTGTATGCGAAATTTCTTTTGGAGAAAAATGGAGAGAATCTGGTGGCGTGGATCATGATGCGAGTCTGATGTTATTTGCGCGGAATTTTTCTTGTTTGTCGTTTTGCTCTTGTGCCATGGATTATCGGACGATTCGGACCGGGGCGCGGGAGACGGGAGTGTCAAGAACAAAAAAAAAAAATAGAACGAGGATGAACGTTATTCTCGGTTCGTATGCACCAAGACATTCAATCTAATCCACTCACGCGACACGAGCCTGGAAACGTTACATCCGCGAGCAAGACGTCTCGCGTTTCGATAACGCGCGTTACACTTTACGAGCGTCCCCGAGCGCTCGCGAGAATGCATGCGGATGCTGCACGCTGCGATCTGGGAGTTTGCGGGATATTACAGGCGCGTCTCCAGAGAGAAATGGAAAGGCACGTCGCGGGTACGCGAAATAATACGCGGTCTGCGTCTAGAACGTATCTTGCCAGTGTGTTTAACGGTGTGATTTGTATACGGAGGATTCCGCAGTGGAATGTAATAAACGTGTTACCGAAACAAGCATCGGATTGCTGAAGTGCAGAGAGAGAGAGAGAGAGGTCCCGACCTATATATGGGATACGCTTATGGCTGTAACCGACGATTTCGTCTAATTATAGACCGCGCGTTTGAAAATACATGGGCGACACATTTTTGAAGGAGGAACGGCTATTTTCGTTTGTTACCATCAATGGTGAAGCAGTTATAATGCGCTATATCAATTGTTACTTTTTATTTATGAAATATATGTTTCTATGTTTGTTTCTCGATCTATGTATCATATTGTTCCAGTTTGAGAACATATCACTAAGCACTAAATAAAAGCAATGTCTGTCTGTTTAATGCAATAAGTGATATATGAAATGAATAATCGATAGAGAAAAATAAAGTATTCAGCAATTTCTTCCTCTCGAATATACAGCAGACAAATATCTCTCATACAGTCTCTCGCTGCATTTCTTATTTCTTTCCTCGATAGCGAGTTGAAAACGGGTTGAGGAAAAGATATTTTGGCACTGGAGATAAGTTAGTTTTACGATAAAATGACGTAAGACCTCCCGAAATATCATTTTCGTAGCCTTATGATAGTATTGTTCTGAGATATTGTTGTCGTTATAGATGACGCGTCAGAAGTTGTAGAAGTACCAAGATACACGACAACGTCTTCTCTCGGTTCGAACTCCCGCGAATATATATACCGTTGGGAGGGGAGGGGGAGTTTATGAGACTAACGGCGGGGAGAACGAGGGAGAAAGAACGTCCATTCGTGGATGAGGTGTGTGATTTGTGCTGGAATGCATCGATAGGTTTCCGGATACCATCGGGAAGAATGATATTTTCTGCGCGCCAGAGTCGGAGAATCGTATTTCGTTGGAAAATCGTCGGGTATAACGTCGCCAGCCAGCGTCGCGCGTGCTAAACGATCACACACTTTGCCGCGATTTATGTACCGAAAGTAACAATGGAAGATCGTGCTTTTCTTAAATATTTGGCTACAGGGAATTACGCGAAACGAAGTATTCGTAATTTATCGCGGTGATAGGACGCGCACACGATTTTCTATATAGATCGGTACAAAAGCGATAAATTTAGATTTTAAAAATAGAAGAGTATATATATATATATATATATATATATATATATGTTTATAGATATGAAAACGCGTGAAAATATATCAGATAATAAAATAAATTGGAACCTATAATATTCCAATAATATTGATTTATTTTTAACAAAGTTAAATTTTTACTAAGAATAACGGGTAAAAAGTAAAGCGGCCCGGCCTTGGCTTGTATCTCAGTTTGCAACACGTGATTTTATCTGTATTAAGGATATTATATGTATTAATAATATATTATAACGAATCCTCGAAGTCGATTTCATTTTCGTGAAGAGGAGTTAGATTTACCGGTATCTCGTACTGAAAACCTTAAACGACGTAAAGTACATCATTTACGTTTCTCGTCCAATTGCGGTATACATTACCATGATTTAGTGGAAAGAGGGACAAATCCTTTAACGAGAGGCGAAAGGAATTTGGTATTCCTCGCGAGAGGAAACGTCTTGCATTGATATGAGTATTATTCGCAATGCAATGGCATATTCGATTCGTATCAACGCCAGGAGTCTTTAGGATTTACCCGCGTTTGCAGTATCTGGGTGTTCTCGTGAATAAATGATGACGAGTCGTACGTCTCAAAGGGTCGACGTACTCCGCTGCTACTACATACCTGATTGTATGCAGCATGTAACGAGGTCACCAAACTTTGATATCATAGCAGACTTACAGCATATAGCATGGAAGAACGGTACAGTCCAGTTTTATTGAACGTAATTGTATAATATCGAATAACAAAATTTAACTTTAACAGTCAAATATGACAGTTTAAATAGAAAATACAGAATATTTTTAAACGCGAATGCATAGAACAACTTTCATAATTTTATCATGTATCATTTCTGATTAATTTGATCACCGCAGTATTATCTCTATCAGTTTTTATTAACATATACTATTGGTATGTTATACCATATTAGTGTGTCTTAATTCTATTTTAGTAAAAATACAATTTTATAGGTAAATTATAGTCATGCAGTACGCGTATAATTTCAAAAATGTTCTATCCATTTCTAATTATATATAAAGTTTAAATATGGCGAATAATTTTATGTGTGATGAGCGGAGGGCGTTGACTCTGAAATAAATTTACTGACGTCTCGATAAATTAATAAACTGCCATCCATCAGCCCATCAGATCCATCAGTCTAGCCGGTCCATTTTGCCAATACCGAGTGAACAGAGTGGGTGGAAAGATTATAGTCGTTCATCGTGTTTCGACAACGAGTTCCGCTTTGAGAAAATAGCATCTGCGGTCTTTTTGGACGTGACACACTTAATGGAATTCGGTTTGTTCCTTTCGGTGAAATGGGACCTCTAAGACCCCGTCGTCGACTTTACCGTCCACGTTGATGTAGCCGTTTATCGAACATCATTCTCACGACGCCCCCGAGCGTGGATTTTCCCGCGGAGAAACCGAATGGACTTGGCCGGTGTCACCGGTTGTGGCACTTTGTCCAACTTCTGCGTCCAACTTCTATTCCCGGCGGCTTTTCCGCGCTCGATGAATTGATTCGGACCGTATACGAGCGTCGTTTACGCGAGGAAATTGGGCTAACTGGTATAGGTTAACTACGTACAAAGAAATAATTACGTTACCCTTGATCCATGATTCCGGTTGATTCCATTGTATATCGAATTTTCAATTTATGTTAAGGAGATAAATAATGAAAGATGAAGATTTTTAATGGCGAAGTCGGTAATTATCGTAGTTGAACAAAGAAAATTAAAGAATTGTGAAAAACAGACCTTTGGGGGCGTAATTAAGTAAAAAAGATAACATTTTTAGAGTTAATCTTAAATATAACTCTTGTTTCAAATAAGATTTAAGGTCTTATTGTAGAGAATATCTTTCAAAATATTTTCAAAATCTTTCAAGCTATTTTCTCAATAAAAATTTTCTACAAATAATTTTTCTGTAAAGTTTTTACTAAAAGAATCGAGTTCTGGAGGAGAAATGGAATAGAATTGATATTTGTAAAAACTGATTGTGTGAAAATTAGAGAGTATTTCAGACTGAATGTTAGAATAAGGCTTCAAATATATGCGACTCAGCGTATGCTTTCGTCATCATCGATGATATTAATAACACCGTTTGTCAAGTTTAGCACAGTTGCGAGAATCTCATTCCTATAGTTCGTTGGTCAGTGGCAAACTAAAACGTGTTGCTAAATATACTTTCGACGGTGAACAGGAGAATAAAAGATAGGTAATTCGGATTGTTGTTAAGGCCATGATCGCAGACGGCAGAAACATCTAATTATAATTATTGCAAAATGTTAGATTTTTTATTTTTTAAATATAATTAGGATGCAGAGGAGAGAATGTAAGTTATAAATAGAACTATGTAATCAGTTAATGAAATCACGGTGTATAAAATGTGCGTTTAATGTTGCTTCTCAAAAAGATCCCCGTTCTTATAATACGGTAATAGGCTAATTTAAACACGTGGAACAGTTGCAACGTAGAATGGTGTCACACAGTCCCGCCACTTCTTGGCATCTTCAGCGTTCGCGCGTGTGGTCAGCTGTTCTCTAACTTTGGCTACCACTCGCACTGTGCTAATTTGTGGGTCTGCGGTACGCCGCATTGTGGAATGTTTTGCCTCATTCTGGTTAGACAGAGATACACGCAATGCCGCGGCGCCGAGATTGATGCTGATCTGATTGTCATGATGACAATTGTGTCGAATTAATCATGTATCTTAACATTAATTAGAAAATTGCGCGCAAATTTATATTTCACAAAACGCATCTGCAAATAATTTTAGAGATATAGGCAAGATACATTGATTGACATTGATCAATATATCTTCAGAATCTCTTGGAAATATAAGCAAGGAACTACACATATACGTGTTACTATATATATACATATTTTATATTTTGGAAAAAGGAAGAGGATATCTAAATATTCAGTTGTGTGTCTAATATTTTGTTATCTTTTTACGATTTTATATAAAAAGATGAAAGTATATGTATATGCTACAATAATTTTTTATGAGGATCAGTATATTTTATTCAGGATTTATTTCTCCGACTAATTATTTAATTATTGAAACAGTCTTTATATAATCTATGTAATTATTATTTTTTAATATATAATTTATATATACAATTTTTTTGATAAAGTTGCATATAAGTATGAATACACACATATATTGAAATAGTACATTTTTTAAATGTATTTTTTTTCTTTGCGTAATTTGTTATGAGGCAAAAGTGAATTATCTACCTCACAATAAAGTAAAAATAATATTATGAACAACGTATGAAGTTCAATATTCCGTTACATTTTATGCGCACTCATCCAATTTAATATAGATTACCATATCAAATTTACATAACCGGATATAACTATTGGTTAATTACCATTACATGGGTCACTGTCACTAAACTGCGATATTTGTGCGTGTGTGTGTGGTGTGTGTATATTGGTATTTATTTTATTTTGAATTAAACCATATTTTACATTCGTATTTTACATCCGTATTTTACATTCCGTATTTTACATCAAACAATAAATGTTTTATTTTTTTTATATAGAAATTTTTCATATACTAATAAACTCAGAATGACACGATTGTATTTAACGTTAAATTTATTAATGATAGCAAGAGGATTATCTGATAATTAAGCTTTGTTTCGGAAATGAAATTTTTATCTGTGATTGACAACATGACTTGTTACTTTCTACTCATCTGATTAATATAGCTTACTGTTTATATCAATAAATAATTATTTTATCTTTCATTAATCTGTTATAAATATCGCCAAATTAATATTAAATTTTAATTCATATAAATAAAAATATTATTAAATTACTAATAATTCGTTCGAATAAAAATGTAAAAATAACATTATTCAAACATTTCTCTGATAAGCGTTATAGAGATATAAAGTGGAAGAATAAAAAGTCATCAAAAGAGAGATAATCTTTAACTTCGAACATAAAAAATTCTTAAATCGTTTAAATAATCTTCACAAATTCGATAGAAAATCTCTGGTCATCGGAAAGTCCATGATTTCTGATATAGGCATTTTGCCGTCTTTGTGTCAGGCATTGAGCGAGATAGAAAAGCCACTATACCACTCAATGCGGAATAAATATCCTCAGCTCTGCTGATTTTCGCAGCTTTTTCGCGTCTCTCTTTCGCGAACACGACGTCTCACGAGCGTCACGGGTCACCGTTTTAAACGGGGAACAGAGCGAATGGCAGTGAAAATATCGCTTTTTACAAACGCCGGTGTCGGAGTTTTACAATCGCGCAAAGCGCTCGGAGGGATGTGAAAGACAAATTGTGCAACGAAAAAGCCGGATGGAAACTGTAAAACGCGATTCACTTGTACTTGCAGATGTAAATTTGCTTGTACAAATATGTTCTGTATTATACTGTAACATAGGCAAATATACGTGACAAATTGATATAAAAAGGTCGAATTATCCTTTTGACATTGCGAATTGAGGCATAAGCTTCTTCAATTAGGTTGGATTTTAGATGCGAGAGGGTTCCTTTTAAAGAAGTAGAAAATATATTTTATTAAAAGCTGTTATCATTATATGAAGGATAAAAAGAAGATAGATACATCTACGCTGCACAGCTTTTAGCAATAGTATAATATACTATACGTTATGTGGTAAAATTTCGAAGTATAATAGTTTAGTAAATATAAAACTGTGTAAGAGTATAAGGGTGATGGAATATAAGAAGAGTAGATATACAACAAAATTATTTTTCAGTTTTAATTATGTTCCTAAACACATATATGTGTTATATTACGACAAAAATTGCTAAGAAAATTTTAGTATTTATTTCATATGATATACGTGTATATTAAATAATTCTTACTGGCAACGAGTAGTAGTTATTTAATTTAATTTTAAAATATTCTAATTTTAGACAACTGTTGGGACAGATTTAGGGCGTACAGTTTTTTTTAATGGTATATTTGAATAAAAAATTAGAAGAAAAATAGAATGTTTTAAGATAAAATATTATTTTTGGACGGTTATTATTTTCAAATAATCTTTTTAATTGAAGTTTATGGGAATTAAAAACGTAGAGAAGAGTGCGCGAAGTGAAATTTTATTTCTGCTTGAAATAGGTCGAGTAATTGCTGAATCAGTCCACATCGAGAAGATTACACTTGACGTGCAATTAAGAGTAATTACGTTCGTAGAGATTTGTAAAATTAAATCTTTACTGACACATCTATAACACGAATGATTTATGCATCTTATAGTTTTGAAAATGGCATTAATTAATATCTTGAAGAATGTGGATCGATTAAGATTGATTATGATACCTAAAAAAATGTTAATTTGGAACAAATTAATGTGGAATAAATTAAGTAATGAATCTTTCTTAATACTATAAATAAACTACCTACATTGGGAAGTTTTGAATATTTTGTTTGTGAACTTTATGACTTTAATATAAAAAGGTGTTTAGATATCTTAAAGTGTGTGTATGTGTAGAAATATTATAATCTTGTGTGATTTACTATTAGAGAAATCTAATAAACATTCTATTGATTATCGACTTCGAAAGCTTGAATTTCTCTTAAATTAAAGCCAAAGTTATTATCATGATTATTAAGTATTCGCTGAATTCTCAAAGTTTCACTGATTTGTTTCTTTATGTAGGGGAGACTGGGGCTCGTTGACACAGTTTTCACAATTTCGGCATTTGAGTTTTTAAACAACTAATTGTCATGATTAAACAGTACTAATATGATGGAGAGAACCTTTCTCTACATTTTCATGCCAGGAACGCTCCTATATACTGTACAGTTTCTTTGTAATAAGTGAAGTACGAACATGCTGCATTGTAGCCAACTTGCCCCGATAGTAGGGTAAGTTGGCTATACGGCAAAAGTCCATGTTAAATTAATGAAAACGTAATAGAAATACAAAACGGGGTAGCAGATATGTATTTCTTAATAAAGATTGTATTTTTTAAAGTTATTTTGTAATGATTGAATAGCAAAATGCTATTACAGAAAAAAAATGGCAAACTATTTTAGATGTAACTTTCGTCAATATAAAAATATTGATATAAATATCTAACTTTTATCAACAAATTACATACTCATACAGGTCTCACGTGCGCGGCAACAACAAGTCAAGCTAAGCGTGTCTTATTGATATGAGTCAACATACCCCATCCCTACATACATCTCATTTCAGTCATTTTATTACAATAAATTACTGTTCTTCAAAATAACATGTCGTATAGTAACAGAAACTTTTTTTAAACTTACGTCACTTTGATTTACTTCTCAAGCTGAAGAACATTAATACGATATTTTGAAACGTTCGAAAATTTACTTGTCATCTCTTGAATCAGATTTGTTCTTTTTTTATTGTAATACTTGTTTGATTTAAATAAAACTTTGGGAAAAGTACCTATGTCATAAAATAGATATTTTATGATAACTTTTCCATTGTTTCTTTCGCTATAAATACATAAACGGAACGCATTGCCAACTTGTCCCTTGTGCCAACGAGCCCCGGTCTTCCTTGTAGAATTTAAATAGACACAATTCATGATTCACGACGTTTTTCATAAAAGCTCGCATTTCTCTTTAAAGTCTTTCTTGGGCAACTGATTTTTGAAGTTTTTTGTTGACAATAATTTCGATTGCGCAATTAAGGGACGAGATTTATCCTGCATTTTATCCTCATACCGAACTTTTTCACGACCGACTTGCCTCTGGTCGAAACATATCCGAAAATGCTGCATACCATTTCTGTTGGTCTGAAATCCCGCTTACATATATTCATAAAGGACACAAAGGCGCAAATACATTTATTCATAAAGCCGCAAAGGCATAAGTGTGCACTTGCATATTTTCTTAATAAGCAGGATCGAATTAAACTATTCCACAATTTTATATGACTGATTTTAAATATATGAAAATTTTTATTATTTTTACATGATTAATTACAATATAACTATATACGTAACAGTAAGTTACTTATGATTTAATATTTAAACACAGGCGCGTTCTTTACGTCTGTACAAAATGCACTATAGAGATACGTATTTAGAGGGATAAAAAAATTTGATAGAACTAAAAAAGATTATACTAATTTTGTTCTTAAGAAAATATAAATAAATAACGTAATATTATTAAAATAATTTATTATTAATATTATATAATACATATTATATAATACATATACATATTATATAATACATATTATATAATACATATCTATATTCTGAAAAATGTGTTATATTATGAAACATATGTTTCATAATATAACACATTTTTTAGAATATAGATATGTATTTAAAAAATTATAAGAATAGAGAACAAAAAATTTTGAACGTAAACAATGTACATTATAGTCACGATCTATATTGTTAAATTACGAGAAAGACCAAATAAATTGAATATATTTTTTAATTTTCTTATGTATACTGAAATTAATGATGCTTCACGTTTTAGTCTAATTCTGCGTTGAAAAACCTCGGACAGCTTTATCCCAAAGCAAAGAATCAAGGAAATTGTTGGTCTGTCGAATGCAACGATATATGGTTGTAAAAAAAAAAGAAAAAGAATAAAGCAGAGAAGTGTAAGCGCGCAAAACATACATCGTATTTTGTATGCAAACCACGCAGTCGGTTTCGCATTGTGCGTTTTCGCGAATGCGAGCAGTGCGCTTGAAAGATTTTTTCTTCTCTTTTGCGAACAGTAGTTTGCTGAGCAAACCAAACGAGAGTCCGACGATTTTAATTGGAATGAAACTTACACTAGTCTCGATATTTTTAATGGAAACAAAATTTCAGTAGGCTCAATTCGGTTGAAACAATAGTAGTTATATGATAGTTTTTTCAGATATATGAAAATTCGAGACACCGTATAACATTTATAATGAAATAATAGAATGAATTGTAGCCTCTCAAAGTACGAGTTTGTTCACTTAATTCAAAGCTCTCGTACGTTATATTTTAATGAATTTAGAATCCTCTCTTCGATCTATGTGTAGTTCGATATTCCTTTGGCCTATAAAATATCATCGGGATTCGAATGCAAGTAATAGGAAATTGAATTTTGCACCGTGAAAGCTGCCATGCTCGCAGGCGCGTAGAAGTGAATCAGAAGCTGCCATAAAACCAGAATGACTCTCGCGTCAGCCGGCAAGGAGACGGTTCTCTTATATATACTCATATGTGTTATGTAATCCGTTACGTCTCGATATTCAATCACAGGACTGCGTCATGGTCTATACGCTTATTTGATTATTAGTTAATTCCTTGAATTGTAGATTTTTCCATCGGCATTATGTGAAATGTAAAAATAATTTCGCGTGGAGTGGAATGGTAATTCTTATGTCGCATTGGGCACGGAAAATTAAATCTTATTATTCGTTCAAGCAAATAGAGGAATTTTTAATATATTGATTATTTATATAATAGTAAAGGCTCATAACATTAGAAATCAATCAAAGAAGTTTCCCGGGTAGGGAAGGGTTTTTAATGTTCCAAGATAGCTGTGTTTCAAGTCCGACAAATTTGCGGCGCGCATCGCAGTCTATTAAGTTGGAATACCTATATGTATATATGTACAGTGTGTACATTACAATTCGTTAATTCTTTACGGAAGTATAGAATATATGAACACCAACACCTTGTTACGACTCCACGCTCCATCTTTGTTTGATTGATTATTTATTTTAAAAAAACTAAAAAAATTGATATAATAATACTTGATCCACTTTTATTAAAAGTTACATTTAAAAATAAATAAAACTTATTTGTGTGCGTGTGTGTGTGTGTGTGTTAAAAATAAATTTATTGTTATATGTACAATATTCAATTATAATATTTCCAAGTCAAATAACTAGGTCAAATAATTATCTCGCGACGCTTTTAGCTAAAAACAATACTGAAGTATAGGCAAGAGTATACGGTTCATTCGTGCCACGTGATGCGAATGTATCTCCATATAATTTTACAGTCGTGTGGCCGTGTCTCTCATCCCGAACGATGTTTACTTTAATCGAAGCTGCGCCGCGATGAAATAATATGCAATCAGTTGTTCGCTGGGTGGCGACTGGCGACATGCCGACCGTGTAATAAGCGATTCCTCTTCCGCTTCGTTGTTTCCAATTCGACGCGGAGTTGAACGCGTCTTGCTACTCCGCGGTGCAACGGGAGTTACGTGAGAAACGAGCTGCACGGAAAAGAAATAATGCACGGAGGAAGATATTGCCACGGTAGAATAGTCTTCGTTCCGAGGTTTGCTTATTGCGTTGCACTTTGCGCATTCAGCAGCGCATATTTAACGTTTTTTTTTCGCGACAGCGAAGTTTATTGCACATCGGAAACACACACGCGCTATCTAACTACTATAGTATAATTGGAAGAGAAATATATTGCTGAATGATACCAGTAAGGTTTGAAGTTCCGTAATTTGTCAACGATATCGCATACAAACTCTCACACATTATACGTAAATATATCTATATAATGTCTCACACCTCTTAAACAGAACATTCCGAGGACTGCCTTGATCTCCAGCATTGCCGTCTACAGTCTCTTGAAACTCGCGTGCATATCGATTTCTTGATGTAAAGTATTTATGTAAGATAAGTTCTAACTTTCATAGAACGCTTGAGGACTGCTTTCGAGCTATAATATTGGATAACATCTTCAAGTCCTTCAAACTTGTAAGTGCAGTATGCACTTAGATATTCGCGTACATACTTAGACAAGAAAAGAACAAATTCATTGATTTCTATCTTCAGTATTATTTGCCGAGATTTTTAGTAACTTAATTCTCTACATTCTTAGATTAAAATTTATTGTTTAACGTACAATTTGTCGGAAAATTCTCGCGACAATTTTATTGATGATTGATAATTAATTCAATTTATTAACCTTCCAATGGAAGAAGCAACTAACCGAAATGTATACTTGTTCTTTACAACAGCCCATTTAGCAAGATTGTGAATAACAATAATACATATAAGATCTAATTTTTGCGAATTTAATGGATACCTTTGATTTTGATATCTTTACTCTTATTGCTTCTATTCGAACACTTCTTTTATCTGAAGCACTCTATTCAAGCGCAACTATTTTTCCACTAAGTTGGATCGCGTAAGATTCTTCTTCGCACTTTCGTCTCGACTGCGAAGTTACACGATTTCGACCGCCTCGTTCACTTTGTTTCAGACTCGTACCGTTGAACTGGCTGGTTTATACATCCGCATTATTTTAGTTTTTTTATTTGCCAGACTGCGAAAGAATCCGCTGTTGGAAACTGACTTCACCGCGGAAGTAAAGAACTTTAGTGTATCCGCTAATTTATTTTTGTTGGTGTATAAGCTGCGCGATTAAATTTAGGATAGCTGCTTGGAGAATGAAACGCGTTTTGTATCTTTCAGCTACTCTCTTCATGTAAACGTTATACGCAAAATAACAGTGTGATAACTTCTGTGAAAGATAAATATACACTGCGCAATTAACTTAATTTTTTTTCTATTCGAAGATTAATACTTATATCGTAATACGTAATACGTATTATACGTAAGTATTAATACTTATATCTTTAATAATTTTTTAATAATTATCTTTGTACTAATATTTTTTCTTATTGTGTAATTTTCTTTATGTGATATCAGTATTTCTCTTTTTAACGCCTTAACTTCTACAAGCTTGGTTTTTTTAGCGTTATTCTATATGAATAATTTATATAATAATTTATCAAATTCTGCGCTGTGTACGTTTTTTTAGAAATATAAATATTTAGATACAAAAAACCTATTGTTAATGTTTAACTCAGATTCTATGCAGAAAATAGCAAAAGGCTATGGAAGATGCGAAAGAGGTATCAGAACATGCGACATGTAATTCGAAAGCTCAAAGTTTACAACATGAAATAAGATGTACTTTCATGTTTGACCCGAGAATAGTCACCAGGGTACATATTATGAAATTATATCGGAATGGATTCCAATCGGAATTATTTCATTTTTCCTAGACAATACAATAGAATTCTAGGAATGCAAATTCTAGAAATAATCCATTTCGAAAAGTTCTGTAATACTTACCCTGGGATCATTTTTTGCATCCCAGCATCGAGAAAATAAGTCACAATTAGTTTTCTTCACTGATCAAGAATCCATACTTATTTTTTTATTTTTCTTTATTTTTTAAAAATATTAGAGAGCAGGGGTAATTGTTTACGCAAAAAGAAAGAACTATAATTAAGATGACTATTTTCGAGTTAATAAACTTTGTTTCTTCGAGAAGATCCAGAAACGGCAGAAATATAACCTCCGTTTTTTATACGCAATTTATGACATTGATCGCTTCTTTGTAAAGCACGATATCACGCTCAGTAAAACAAACTGCTATCTTGTACTACTCTGTTATTTGCTAAACGCGAGTGAAGCCATATAATCACAGTGAGTCTTTCCTATAATTACGGGTCACGGTTAACTGTGTGCGTTACGGTTACATATTTAAGTAACGTAACTGCTATCTCTCGAGGTTATTTTTATCTTAAAAGATAAGTGACGTGTTGCGATTTGAATATTAGCTGTTGATTAAGAAGAAACATTAATTCTATTTTTTGTGAGTTATTATTCGTATATATAATGCGTAAAAACAAAGAGTACCTAGATTATTTAATATCTTGCCGCAGGTGTGATCTTCTCTTTTGAAATTCCGTATGTCCCGCGAGATTAGTATGGGGCTATTCAAATTGGGCACAATGTCTCGAACGCATTAGAATTTCCCTTTTCAGCGGTCGCGCGAGTTGCATTATGCAACGTTTGCCTCGGTGTTTACGCGTTGCATAATATGGCGTTTTGCGTTACATTAACTAACTAACAAGTCACCTGCAGAAACGTACGAGTTAAGCCCGGACAAAGTATCGATTTATCACGTCGCGGTCAATCCGATAAATACGGCATGCTTTTGGGAACCTGCGTAACTACTCGAAAAGGCATCCAATTGGATGGTGCACCGTTTTTCAATCGTTACGCTATCATGATCACTCGAATAGTTTTCGAAACGATTCCAAGCTTCCAACACGCTGCATGCGAACTAACAGAATGTCAATTCCAATGGGAATAGTTCCGTGACATTTCTTCCGTGACAATATCAATAAATTTCATCTACATTGAAATTTATTCTTCGGATTCTCAAAGAGTAGAAAATCGAACTGCGTGTTTTACAGTGTAACGTTTACGTCCCATATTCCTTATAACTAACTTTGGGGCAAACATAAAAATCACTAAAATGAGTGCACTGCATTTTTTTGTGTGCGTTGATCCTTGCAACGGATGTGAAAACAACGCGAAAATTAGCCCGTCGGGACTAATTTTACGGTCACCGAGCGCACAGAACATTCGCGTGTGAAGAAGTGCAGTTTAAAGTTTAAATACCGCCTGTATGAAAGCATGCACCACATGCACGATACGTGGGGGAAAAAATATCGCCACTTCGCGGTTTGCTGCGATTTTTTTTTTTTTATAATATTAACTCTTTCACGAACTGCTCGAAATATCGCGATAAAAAAGACTTAAATGGCGTAAGCATCAATCATGTAAATATAACTTTTATACAAATCGAGTTTGGATTTTACATTTTCGTTCGCAGGATAAAGGACGTCGCCAATTCTCCTTGTATCTATTTTTTAATTAACTTTTTGCGGCCTATTAAAGTCTTGGCTCGAGAGTTTACTGCCTTGTCGGCCATTGAAGCCGAATTTTATCGCGCCGCCATAAATTCCCGTTTACGGGCGTGAAAAGAACGATTTTCTTCGAAAGGTTACCTGATATCTACGCTTGCACAGAGAATATTGTGCTTAGTTCATTAGGTGGAAGTATCAATCGATTGAGTTTGAATGTGAATCGATGTGATATCTCGAAATGGAAACGAGGAAACGATTATAGACTTTTGTTGATGCAACTCTGAACAATGATGGAATATTTATCGGATTACTTAAAGCTACACTGTTAGAAGCAGTGTGTGAATATCACACACTTTATCGCGTGTGATGTGTGTCCGCCGTTTTTGTATTAAAAAGGGAAATCGTTGGAATATGTATGAAATTGCAACCAGTAACCGGAGCAACAATAACGGAGTGAAAAAAAAGTTTTCTATATTTTTCTATTATTTTTCTGTATTTGCTGTTGCGTATAGAAATATCAAATTGTTTCTATAATGTTACGAGTGTCTCTTTTTTAAAGGCAGGGAGTTTCGGAAATGGAATATCACGTGAATTATACAGGTAACAAAATAAAAATAGTAATTTGGAGAGATGTGTATTGTTTTGAAGAGTACAACAGGTCTTTTCTGAATAATCGAAACAGTCGGATCAATAGCTTCGTGTAGATAGCTTTTCGTGATAAGCCTGATACATTCACAATAATAACAAACACCACAATATCAGGAACTCTGATTTGTTATCGTAACAAATTGGGTTAGCGCAATCAGATATTAGCATGATCGTAGATTAGCATTTCCAAGCACGTAATCGCTATCAAGGGAAGGAGTGATTATGCGCACATGCTGTTTTTCATCTCTAGGGAAAATCAGGAAAGAGAAGCTGCCTTGCTTATGATCGCGAAGAGGAGTACTTCTGAATAAAGCCGTGCTTACGTAACGTACTCTCTCTCTTTCTCTCTCTCTCTCTCTTTCTCTCTCTCTCTTTCTCTCTCTCTCTCTTTTTTTTTCTCTCTCTCTGCGCCTCTCCCTCATTAAACAGTGGATCAGGTCGATTGATCGAATGAATTGCTTTCGACGTAAGGCAATATCTCCCAACACCGCTTGAGCACGTATCGCCGAATGTTTACTGGATCTGATCTCCGGAGGAACGACTGTAATCTACGTTGATAGCGAATTGAACGTTCCATTTGGCGCATCGATGAGCCGGTAATGTCGCGTGAAGTATTGGAAGTTACTTTCGTATTTTTTCAATTGCACTTTTATAGCGCAAACTTCTCCATGCAATCGTTCTCTTTTCAGTTAAAACGTCGATGATATATTAAAAAAGACGTTCTGGAAGATATAATAGTGCAGCATGATCCTTTTGCGCAATCTAGAGTAATAGTCGTAATCTTTTATTAAAAAAGTACAATTTAGTTTTATGTAAAGAATTTTAGAATAAGTATACTTTTTATAAAATTAAAATTTAAAATTGTTTTACGTATAATTAATATTAAACAATATTATACAATATTATAATTATAGAATAATAAATTTCTTTCGCCAGTATATAGAATAACAATTAAAGTAATTTAAATCGACCTGACTGGCAATATATATAACGTCTTTCCGATATGAACATTGAAAAACTGTGTGAGCCAACTTGGTTTGTCGGATTCACACATCAGCACTTTTTTCAGATCAATATCGAGCACGGTATACGGGAGGTTCCAGGTTCAAGGCTGGGGTAATGTTTTTCGCAATAAAATTTAAAAACTATTTAATTTAGAAATTACATCAACTGACCAAAACCCATGGTCGAAATTAATAATGTTTCGATATTGATCTGAAAAAGTGCTGTGTGAATCCGACAAACCAAGTTGGCTCACAGTTTTTCAATGTTCATATCGGAAAGACTATATATATATATTGCCAGTCAAGTCGATTTAAATTACTTTAATTGTTATTATAATTATATACTTGTAGCTGCAACAAGACATTATTTGACAAAAGAAATATACCATAATGATGTTCGTTTATTTTCATGAACCTTATTTCCGAGATGGAAATTTTATTTATTTAGGTACAGGCAAGATCAATTCTTTCCTTTTATTGAATTATAAAGTTTTCCCGAAGTTATGCATGACAGTTAGATTATATTTGCGCGTAACATTTTTAACGTCAGAAACTTGTCTTATTATTCAATTTCACAATTGTTTTATGCTTTGTTGTCGCACAACTCAACTTTATACGAAAATTTACGATACACAATCCGGTAGCATTAGAAATTTTGTTCCGTTTACTTCTGCAAAGTAAACATTTGACAGTTACCTTAAGACGAACCATGCGGAAATTGTGAGTTGAAATAAACTCCCGAATGTTTAAGTGCACGTCTTAAAATTATAAATTTCTAAATTAATTTAAATTAAGAAATATGTTGCGAATTTATTAACATTCAATGTATATAAATTAAAAATGCGATTAATATGATTTCACATCAATATTACACATGACGCATCATTGCATAGATAATTTCTTACTGTTAAATTTGTTGATTTAATTATACACGGTAATGCGCATAGTCGCACCGAAAACGCGTAGGAAATACGTTGAATTATGGCATTGGATTTTGCATT
Organism: Temnothorax americanus; assembly: GCF_048541705.1. Taxonomy (NCBI): domain Eukaryota; kingdom Metazoa; phylum Arthropoda; class Insecta; order Hymenoptera; family Formicidae; genus Temnothorax; species Temnothorax americanus. Next base: position 2,992,946 of record NW_027509339.1, read on the forward strand.
TTGTCACGACAATAAAGTATTGAGTAATCGCCGGAGAGAGAGTTCATTTTCAACCGGCGATGACGCTCAATCGATGTTGCCTGCGTTCGCGGCGCGGCGGTATCCGGCGCCCTCGATTTGGATCACTCGCGATACCGATGGTGAAATTTATAGCGCTTCCGCCGTACTTCGATTTTCCACAAATGTCGGGAGATAAACGGCGCGCGAGCTCGCCGTCTCGTAAAGGAAGGAGGGATTTAGTGGGTGAGAGTTAAAGGGTTGTTAGAAGACGGTGCGCTCGCGCGCGCGAACGCGAAGAAGGGTGTTGCATCAGATGAAATAACAATCCCCGACGCGTCCCTAAGTCTACCTGCAAACGGGTGGGTAAGATTAACTGACTCGCGCGAAAATTTATGGCGTTGCTGCTTTTCAGCGTGCGAGAAAAATGAGCTCGTTGCTCGTAAGAGGGGGACGATTAACCGAGAGGGGTGTGTGGAGGGCAGGGGAAGGTACAAATAACCAGAAGCGAAGATTCGCTGCGCTGTTTTACTTGTGAGATACGTAAAAAAAACTTGCGAAGAGAGACTCCAATTTAAGCTATGCGATTTATAAAAGTTCTTGTACAACTTGACCGCAACTTGAAAGCGAGATTTATTGCGATATAAAACGTAATATAAATTCGCATATATTATACGTATAAAATATATTTATTTAAAATAAACAATTAGAAAAAAACAAGTTGCAACGTAGAAAATTGTTCTATTGTGTAATGTACACCACGTGTAATGTAAAACACGCAACTTATTTTTTGTTGAAAATTTCTGTAAGCTGTTACATGCGCTTGGCTGTGTTAAAGGAATTCCCGCTTAGTTCGATCCAACATATTAATATTGTCCACATGGGTATATACAGTATGCAAATATTGTTTTTATTGATCGCAATAAAAACACGTGAGAGATATATAGGGTGTGCATCGTTGTTTTAATGAAAATTCCTCGTAATTTCTCTTTTACCGGTATTTAGGCATTGGCATTTTACTATCCGTTAGCGAAGGTGTTTACCTCTTATACATTGTAACCATTCGTGGCATTACTTTGAAATAATAAGCTAAAATGCTTGTAAATATCGAAACAGATTCTTTAAAGATATTAAAATTTATTTCCATATAATTACTAGTTATTTTTTAAAAATACGCAATTATAATACAGTTATCTTTTAAATTTCTATGCAAATTAAAATACTTTTTTAAAATTTTTTCTTACTTTTTGTAAATTTGAAACACGTTCATGGTGTTAGAACAAATTATACTGGAATATTATATATATAAGGTAAATATTTAGATTATTGTCTAGATATATTTAAAAAAATGCAAAAAGCAGATATGCATGAGCGCTTCTGAAACATCACATAATTTTTCGACGATCTGCCTCGCGTATGAACATATCGGCAAAAATGTTTGCTGAAGCCCAGCTGTCAGAATATTTTAGCAAAAAAATATCTAGGAGAACCGCATAGGGAGAGGGATTTTTGAAAGGACGAGAGAGGAGGATCGCATTATAGATGAGGTTTTTCGTAGCAAGCCGAGGCTTGAACACATATATTCCGCCTTTAAGCATTTCGCAAATATTTTTCGTAGCCAGTCGAACTCATATGACATAATATAATGCTGATATTTCTGCAGGATGTTCCGTCGGGTTGTCATCAGACTGCGACATATAATCATATGTAGTTCCCAAATAAAAAATTTTTCTTTGCAAAAATTTATTCCATAAGCACAGTTACAAAATAATGAATTATTTAATAGTTATATATATATATATATATATATATATATATACTTGTTTGTTATATTATTTGCACACAAGGTGCTTCGAAAATTTTGTGATTACATTATCATAACATTTGCGTAATAAAAATGAATTCTTTTTCTCTGCGTATCTATTATCAAATAGAAGATACGCGATTTTTATATAATTAGGCATATTTATCAATTTAGAACTATTTGAGAGAGAGAGAGAGAGAGAGAGAGAGAGAGGTGTGAAATAAACTTTTTACTAGAAATCTTATTTTTTCTGATTTTTATTCAAATTTTTGTATATAAATATAATTAATTATTAATGAAATTATTTGGAGGGATGCTGTTGAGACAGGATGTTTAAAGGTTTCGAAATACTATATACATTTGCGTGGTCTATCAGTTTTCATGATGAGCAAACGCATGAGCGTGCACGCATATATATAAGTAATTTGCTGTGAGAAGCTCAGACGATAAAATTCCAAATTTTACTAGCGTACTAACAAAAATTTATAAACAAGAGATGAGTCAGATATTAAATTTTTTTCTATATAGGAATTTTTACAAGATTAATTAAAATTAATGCTATCAGTTACTAGTTAATAGTAATTGCACGATACTATGAAAAATTTATATTTAAAGAACTTGTAGACTACTTTATTGAGCAAGTAAGTTATCTATACGTATTATATATATTAAAGAAGAAATAAGAATTAGGTATAATGCCATCAAAATAATTTATCTAATAATAATGAACAAGTACCTCCACAGTTTGTAACGTTACTAATTACGCGATTATTTATTATTACGGCTTTATTTCGCAAATAAGGTCATTTGGTGGAATACATTTTGCCGAGATAACCACGATAGCTATAACATATATATGAAGAATGAATATTCAAATTTTGATGATACTCATAATTCGTAGAGATAATATTGTCTGTTATACATTAGCAGACAAGTCCATTACAAATGTCCCATGTAGTTCTCATAATTTCGTGTCTATAATATAACTTGAACTTACAATAAAAATCTATTTCATCTTTTCGTAAAGTTATTTTTCCAAAATTGTATTTTAGATCATATACTCTCAGCGTTATACGGACGTATAACTTTTTTATTCGACTTTCAGTAATAATTTGGCGATTACAGAAAGGTAATTGCCGCGTTACGTAATCGAAAATTAAAGGATTCCGCCGTAAGGAAGTTTAACAGGAATAATCCAATTTCGGAAACTCTACTCTGTACAAAAGACCAATATTTTCCGCGCAAAACGTGCAAAATTCAGCGACCGCGAGGGAAATTTTCAGAAAAATCTAATTCGTAAACCTTCCAAAGCTCTCTTCGTATGATACTATTTCGATGTGTAACACATTCGGTATGTATATATTCGTATATGCGTAAACGCATTGTAGATTCCGGGAAAACGCGACGTTTCGCAGCGCGCTGCAGCTAATTGCGAAAAACGCACGCGGGAATCGAAAGTCGGCCGGGCTCTCGTATTTTCCGCGTTATCCGGTTTTCGCGTGTTTTCTCCTGTCGCCGTTGCATATACACATGGAAATTTGGATGTACGCTTCGTGGATGGAAATCGTTGGAAAGGCATTTACATGCGCGAATTTTATCGCGCTTCGTAACCCTCTCCTGCGTTTGCCTTTGACGTTGTGCTATTTTTTCCTTTTTTTTTTGGTTTGTCATCGCGATTTTATAGTGGGAAAAGAACGTTTCGTCAACGCGACAAGCGTTGCCGATGGATTATTGGTAAAATATTTTGGTCTCTAAACTGTTGTTTTCCAAACAATATTTGGAAATTAACAAATGGTACTAAATTCTAGTTTATAACATTTATTTATTTTATTTATTGTCTACAAGACAAATGTTATAAATCAAATTTTATCTTAAGAAGCAATTACTTGTAAGCAATAAAATTAATATATATATATTAGTGAAAATGAGAGAGTGCAATATTTTCTAAGTCACATACAAAGGAATATTATTAGTCACTAATGAATTATCAAGTATTGATTGATAATACATTTAATAATTATATAATTTATTTTGTTATTTGAAAATATTTTACTGTTATATTTAATATCATAATTATCTTCGATTGGCATTATATTCCAGATATATCCTTCTAGTAAAATATGTGAAAATTAATGATTAATGAAAGAGATTATTTTTATCAACAGTAGTTAATTAAGCTTATTGAATGTTTTAGCTGAATTTCTTGCACGTATATTTATAATTATATTTATAATATCATGCCGTGAAGAGAGATAATGAGGAGCGCACGTATTTAATTATGAGATTATTTTTTAATTAATTGCGTGAAGATAAAAGAGAAAAACTGTATGGTCCTGTGTATAGTTCAGTTTAAAATATTTGATTTTAACCGGGGAAAGATACTTTTCTTTATATCTTTGAAGTTCAATTTTTTGTAACTTTTTAATCTCAGTGTTTGATAACTCCGTAATCGAATAAACAATTGGTGAATTTTTACTTTTTTTAATCAACAGAACACTGCTGCTTTATTAAATTAGGATTATATAGTGGAATTCGCTCTAATTCAACTTTTGATTAATTTATCATTATAATAGACGCCGCGGCATTATATACCGGCATACAATTGTATTAAACATAAGTCTGAGAATTGCTTTTACTAAAATCTCGTATCTCTCGAAATTGCGTTAAGCATATAGAAAGAAGTTTATCAGTTGGCGAGTTAAATAACGAATGGTAATTGGCTCTTCAGACGAACCAATTAATTAAGCTTTGTACATAGGCAGTAGAAACTGCTTAATGACGCCTTTTAATCGGGTAATATCCGATTAAATAAAATACTGCTTGGGCAGCGTTAAAGACCGCGCTTGTTAAATTCGCATTAAGCCAAGGCACATTTAATATTAGGTTCAAAATATTTTTTGATCGTTTATAAAAATACTCAAAGTGGATTTATCGTATATTTAATTAATCTATTAAGTATTTTACGAAAAGTAACATTTATGTATTAAATTAATAACAAGCGCACGTAAGAGACATTATGCTGAATTTTTTAATTAACGTTTCTTTTTTATTTATGAATCAAAGCTGTATAATTTAACAAATTCTCTCAGACGATTTAAAGCAGATTTATATATCACTAATTGCAATTCTTGCTTATACAACGTGTCGTATTGACATAAGATTCTCATGTGTTCCATGGTTGTTCATCGTACGTGTCTTCCGAAACGACAAACGTACGTGCGCGCGAATAATTGAGCCGGAATAATGCGATTATTACGGTAGCGCGCAAGCATATACATTCTGGTATAGCATATTGTGCCGCTAATGACGACGCACCGTTTCGTAGATGAGATATTTTTAAAGAGCGAGAAACCGATTCTAATACAGCATACAGTCTACGCTGAATAGTCCTGGAATTACGTTGACACGTATAAACAGACCGATATGTCATAGCGACCTCGCCCGGTGTGCTGCTTCTAGTCAGCGCGCGCTGCATTTATACATGCAATGAGGAAGTTACGGTAATTCCGCGAGTTAGGGAATTCTCCCTTTTGGAATTCACATGCCATAGACTCTTCCGACAATATTATATTTGTAGCGTATTTCGTAGAAATTTTACTGTATCGCGAAGGAAAATGTTTAACGTAATCAACGCTCAGTTGAGGAGATATGTTTCGAAAAGCGACCGGGAGGATCGTCGAAGCTTGCGAGCAATTCTTGAGAATGGGAGAAATGTCTCTTGTTATCTCTGTTTTAAAATTTTACATAATAATAATATACTTTATTCGATTCGGCCTTCCAGCCTAAAATCTGGGACTTGGTTTACAATTTTGCCACCTAAACATTCACTCCTTTATCCATTCTCTCTTTCCCTTCTTCTATTTTGTCTCATTTTTCCTAATTCTCTCATGCATTTCACATTCGCTATCTTTCCTTTCTCTCCTAAAAAATCCTTTACTCTAAACTTGTGCTCTCCATCCACATGTGTCAGTATGTGCTCCATCGTTCCTTCTTCTTTTTCGCAGATCTGGCATTTTCTTTTTCCTGCTTCCGCCCAAAATCTGTTTCTTTCCTCTTCGTTTCCACATCTCCATCTCGCAATCACTTTTTGGCTCCCTTTGTGCCCTTTTTCCCTCCAATATCTCGGTCCTTCTTTTAAAATTTTACATTATTGGCCACCATTCGATGGATTAAAAGTCACTCATGTGCGTTTGGATGGAAACTGACTTTTACGACATTACCTTTGAGGCAGTCTCATTCTGCAATATATTTTATTAATTCTTGGATCATCATTGTGTTACTGTTGAGCACAAATCAGTCGTGCATTGATTACGGCCCCAATTTTCTCAATACTTCTTTTAAATATAATCACCCTGTGGCATAAATTAATCATGCATAGCAATATTCTGCATTGGACTCGTGTGTCCACGGTATTATAACTTCCAATCGACGTCAGGCCGCGTTACCGTAAACGCGCGCGTCGCCATTTCAGCAGTAAATCCTTCTACATCGTGTCCTAAAAGCTAAATCATATTACGGCGACGGGTCGTGATGGCATCGATCCGAGTTACTATTCCACAAACACTTCCACATTCTAGAATAAATAAATATGAACTCCATTATTGAAATAAATTCATTGTCACATGTCAACAATTTCAGCGCCATGCTTGCGTACAGTAAATAACTGGATTATTGCGGTTTTGCATTTAATCCGTTTGTTCTCACAACGTGCGCGTATACTTTCAATATCAATATTGAATACACGTTATCACGATACTCTATACAATGATCCTTAAAAAAAGTGAATAAAAATTGTCGAGACTACGTTGTCTTTAATTGAAAAATAGCATTTATATCTTTTTTAAGCATGCTTTTGACTTTTTAAATGCTAATTATGTCAATCGTTAATAATGAACTTTTAATTTAAGCAACTTAATTTGATCGTTATTGATTGAATCGTAATTCAAGTAGCCTAATTTAATTAATTCTTTATTATTTGCTTTCTCTTCACGTCAACGGTAATTTCCTTTAAATTATTTCTGTCGATACGAAATATTTATATTTTATCTTTATATATAACGATTCTGTGTGGGACAGCTTACGGATACTATATACAAAATTGCTACGAGCTTGAGAACATACACTTCAGTCTCGTTACGAATGCGGCACGTAGACTTGAATATATCCTACAGGGAAGCCCACGTAGCTACGCAAATTCCGGTCATAAAGCCTGCCTAAATTGCGGGGCTAGTTCGCGATTAATGTCCGATAACGATATCCGAATTCCACGACAGCCGCGACAACTCGACGCTCACGTATCACCGTTAGATAACTCGCATGACCGCCCACCGTCATGCTCGGCATATAGGCATAGGGAACTCGGAACTGATGTCACTTTAAAGGCCGAGAATGCCGTAATTACGACATGCCGATGCACGATGTCTGCCTTTCTATTTGCGATAGAGCGTATGCTTTTACCGTGTTTGCATGATTTGCCATTGATAAAATCATTGGCTTTTTTAGATACTTATCTTACTCTTTTAGGATCATAATTTAGAGTCGATTTTTTTCTTAACAAAGCATGTAACGAATAGCTTTCTAGTTATAAACGTTTGAAGAATTTTTTAAAGGAAAGTAAGTCGAGATAATAATTAGAGAAGTAGCAACTTCTTATTGTATGTTCAAAAATTACAAGTGAATTTGACAGATTTAAAAATTGAAAACTTATGACAAATGATAATAATAATCCATATTTTTGTTAGAAAAAGAAAAAAAAATTACTCTAATTTGTTTAAACAATGTGTAGATGAAAGGTGGCTTGTTTTAGTTTTGGGTACACTCTTTTATCAAATTTCTTTAAAAAATTATTACAATTTAATGAGTAAGAATATTTCTGACTCTTTAAAAAATTCCGGTCGTGTTCAATACGCTGCTGTCATCACCATTGCGGATGGAAATTGTACATCGATTGCATTTGCAATCCGGATTACGGAATTAAAGATCTATATATTAAATGTGTTAGTGTGCCATATACAATTGTTACGGATCCGTTGATTCACGTATGCTGCTGATATTATAAAACTGGCCGTGCACCGGAGATAAACCCGAGATTATAATGGCGTAACGTGTACGTGAATATTCGTAATATCGTAATATCAGCGGTTGTTACCGGACTTTCCATATATGGCCCTGATATCCGTCAGTTTATAGGTTCAATGTTTAATACGTGTATCGTAAACATGAGAGTTTTTGCGACGTACCTACCTATCTCTTCGTAACATTAAGTGATACCATATCTCATGGTTTAATGTATTATATTATGACAATAATTAATATGCATTTCTAACAATTTTATAGCATAATTAATAATTTTAACTTTGATATATAGGAAGCGTGACAAAAAATTAAAGGTTTGATAAACGTTAAAGAAATTTTAATTATAAATAAAGTTTAATAACAACGGATAACAGAAATATTATTGAAATATTATTAATGATAATTAATAATACTTTACATGATAATTAAAATATTATTATTATTATGTTATTACAATATTTAATAACAAATTAATTTTTTATCACATTTTATTGTGTGTTATTAAATTATGACAAAATACACATTACATGTATTTAATGTATATATTCCATCATTTTAACGTGACAGAATACGTGCATAAGTGACCATAATGATTGAAAAATGGAATAGTTTAATGTATTAATTCTATTATATATTATACATATATGTATATACATATATCAGGTATTTATTAGATATTTGTACTTAATTAAGTTCTACTGTATGTGCATATAACTTTCTCTTACAAACTAATATTAATTGACAGTAATGTAATTTAACATTATTTCATAATAATGCACATGACACAATTATGTTACTAACAAAAGTGTATCGTTCGATCTAGCATATGTGTCTTCATCTTTAATTAAATTTTCATCGAGCGAAAGGACAACGATGAAAATTTAATTAAAGATGAAGACACTTATGCCAGATCGAACGATATATAATATTTTTGTTGATAACATAATTGTGTCATGTGCATAATAGTAATTTAAATATGAATAACTTTAACTTTCGGTAAATATGTTGTCGATAATAAAACGATGTGAGATAATGCAATGTGTTAGAATGGAATAAATTAATGTTTATTCTATCTATAAACACCGTAACAAATAGAAATTTATGTATGCGATATATATTAATTAAATTAGTTGAATTAATTATATATACAACGAAGTTGAGATTTACCTGTCATATACAATAGTTTGAAAAACTAATAGAATCGCGCGATTATGTAACAATTAAATGATCTAAAATAAGAAAGGTCGTTTAACAGATAATGTAAAAAATTAGTATTTATTAATTGGAGAAAATATAATTTTTATAAGAAGTGTTCTGTGTCAAGTATTTGTGATCTTGTAACGCCATAAATATCAGCTTCTTCGATCGTTACACAATTATTACATCGACGTTGATCGACTGCATCATCAAGCGTATAACAAGCTTAAATTTAATGCCGCTTTAATAGCTATTGTTGCGTTTTAGCCGCTAATGGAATATTTTACTAGAAACAAGGAATATTACAGATCACCGCGCATATTAATCTTGTTAAATCACGTCCGTTACGCAAGGTAAATAATTTCACCGCATAACACTGTTTACGGTTGATGCGAGCTAAACATTAATTCGAATTAATTAGTAAATTGCGGCAGCAATTTCACAAATTTCACGAAATCAAAGAAAAACATCCCCAATTATATTACAATAACACGTTTTATTATGTGTGTGTGTGTGTGTGTGTGTGTGTGTGTGTGTGTGTGTGTGTGTGTGTGTGTGTGTGTGTGTGTGTGTGTGTGTGTGTGTGTGTGTGTGTGTGTGTGTGTGTGTGTGTGTGTGTGTGTGTGTGTGTGTGTGTGTGTGTGTGTGTGTGTGTGTACGAATAATTATATAAATTAATTAAATATTTTTTTTACATCTTGATCCGAGTTTTCACATACATGACACATGTAACACATCGCCTCATATATAAATGTCGGATATTAAAAGTCAGATGATATCTGTCAGCCTATCAGTTCACAGAATAACGAGGTCATCAACGACGGATCGTATATATACTGTCATCGTGTTCAGTGAGAGAGAAGAAACTCCGCTGTTCGTCTTCGATATCAATTTAATAAATGATCGGTACTTTGAAGTGAAAATAACACAGAATATTTGTTGTTCTATTTCTGAGTCACAGAACGATGCTGTCCATTTTCGTCTTTAATTAGCTCTTATTTTGAGAAAATAAAATAGCGCGTATAATATGTATGCTTTTCTATTAGAAATAATATAACAATGTGTGGCGTATGCAGTTCTAGCTTGAAATATAACATGGAATTTGGTTCATTTATAGAAAAATAGTATGATCGACGTGAAAAGTTCAAAACATAAATTTTAATGAAAGCCTCTTGCTAATAATATTTCTCATTTGATTTGAATTCAAACAATACGCGGCTACAATGTTACTAGGTATATTAATTTGAACATTACATATATAAAATATATATATATAAACTCGGATCATGGTTGATTTATTAAGATACTACAATTTAAAATGTTTGAAATAATTGTCTGTATTCTGTAGAAGATTAATCTATCATTCATTATAAGAAATGGATGTCTTAAAATATTTCAACGTGAAACTTTACCGTGGTTTAAAATGATGTATTGAGTCGTAAAGAGACACATTCGCTCATGCTGGAATTTTCAAAAGTGAATATCCGTCTATTCGTCAATAAGCCAAATTAATTGATCTATTGGATCAAAAGGCATATAATTGCGAAAATGGAGAAGCATAATCATAACTTTTGCGTTTTCATCATCATCATGTTCATGGCGATATTTTAGAGGTAGCAACGAAAATATTCTCGCAACAGATTTAACGGTTTGCAAATATTTGATTGCGATTTTTGACCGATAGTTGTTTTTTTAATTTTGAATTTCTTAGTTAGAACGTATAGAAACGTTGTGCCTTTTCTGCGTTATCTTTTTTACGGTTACCTTGACAAAGGCAATAATTACATAGTTGGTGCAATTAGCGATTTATCTTAGGTAAACGTCTATAACATTTACTTGGCGTTGCAAATGTGATAAAGACTTGCCCGATCTGTATATAAGCACGCAGCTATTCATATCTCATAGCTGCTCCACTTTCCAGCCATTTACTCCGATCTTCTTCTAATCGTGTCCGGAATAATTTCTCGTGAAATGCCGCTTATTGATTCAATGTGCCCGATTTCCACGCTACCACAGAGATAACTGATCCGCATAGTCGTTTGGGCTTAGTGAATCCACGGCATATAAACGCGTACATTGCGGATACTCGCATACATTTTATGTATCATATACACGTTTTTGTCAGCAGATAATGCAATGAGCATTTGAGGAAAGTAAAAGTTAATTTAATCTAGGAATAATGAAAAAATTAAAGATATTAAGAACCACAGAACGGTTTTGTTGAAATTATAAAAATTATACCAGATACAGATTTAAAAATAATTATGCAGGTCCATCAAAATAAATATGTAGGACACTCAAGCATAATGATAATGCTGCAAAAAGTTCTGACATTATATAGCAAGAGCTTAAGCGTCCTATATAATTATTTAGATGGTACAACATAATTCTTTTCAGATCTAGATCTAGCTAAATTTTTAGGTATTTTAACAAAATTGTGCACACGTGTTTGATATAAGTGAAGCAAGATAGCGAAAACTAAAAAAACTTATTTTTTATCTATATTTTTTAACTCACGAAAAGATTTCAGGATTAGTCAAGACGAAATTAGAGCGATGGTTATTTCAGATGAAGTTTTGCAAAATCTTATTTATCAAATGAGAATATCTTTTTCGATATAAAACAATTTTTTTATTTGAGAGAAAAGTTCTTTTTGTGTAATATTGTTTAATGTTGCGAACGTTTCTAATGTTTGGCATTGCGTATCTATGATTACACAATTATATACACGTCTGTACAAAAGCTTATTTTTAAGTACTCGTTAAATGAGTAACACAACTGTAAGACGAACGTTTAACACATGCCTCAACCTTCGAGTTTACGTCATGGAGATAATTGACTGCCTAGTCGCTTAAAAATAGAGTGCCTAGCGCTTAGCTGAAAAATAATTACGGTTCCGGTTAGTAAATCGTCGTGTACTCAGTAAAGTGCCGATTTCACGGAGGTTGATCGTTGATCGGTTACTCAACGCACGTTTTTACACCTTCGCGCGTAAAATCGTCGTAACTGTAGCGGAAAATTGTACGCTCGTCTTAATGTTGTTGTCCATTATGATTTCTGAGTGAAAGTCTCGTTAATTATCGCCGCGATTACACGAATGTAACACAAGGTAAGCTTAATTTTTTGCGACGATTTCTTTCGTAACAAAATGCTTCTTGCACCATTTTTAATAAAACACAAATAATTTGATATTGTAATAATATATCACACATGGAATATATACTTTTAATACGATTTTAATATCCCTAGTTTTTGTGTTTCGACGATCAAATTTAAAAACTGTTATTTTTGTGTGCGACTGTCTTTTAAAAGATACAGTCGTATTACGTAACAATGTTGACACGAAGTATTAATATAACGTCTTACACTTTGTATTTTATCAGTATAGAGTTGTTATATACATATAATATGAATTCTATTACTTTTTTCTAAAAATGATATCTTGCGGTAAATCTATTTATCGCATAATAATTATATAATATTAAAAACTTTTTTTATTTTTGAGAACAAATTTTTTAAAAAGTATAATTTATTGTGCTATAAGATATTAAAAAATTTAATTAGTCAATTGAATTTTTCTTTGTCAATTTATTAATATCTAGTAAATAAATAGCGTTATTTTTTGAAGTTTGTTTTTTATTTTGCTTGATATTTTATAAATACTAATTTTAATTTAACTAATCATTTTATAAATAATCAATTTTTCTTTCATGCATTTAAATATCTCTCTTTTTCTTTCCAATGAAAAGGCCGTAAAAACATTGTCGCGTGATTAAATTTATTAGAGTGGAAGCATCTTGAGTAATATGGATTTTCTCATATCGCTCGTGAAACAGATATTTAAGCACTGCGTGTAATGATATGCTGACAAGAGGGATATGTGAAAGTACCGGAAGTATGTAGGTTTACTTATCGTTCGTCTAAACCGGTTTGCCTATCATTTGCGCTCTAAAAAAAGTCCATTAGCAACTTGCCAACGCGATGTACTCGTAATCATGCTAATTAGCATGTCTTTATTTTTATGCCGAATTCATTCCGCTGAGTAACGGAAAAATGAACGACCTGTGAGAAAAATAAGATGGTGTGGACGAGCTCTTGCATGTCCACGTTTTCCGACACTCTCACGTGATTAAAAGTTTCGAGAAAGCTACATGCTCTCGATGCAACGCGGAATGGTGCATTGCGTGTTCAAATATCGATACAATGCTACTCTTCCGTTTTTATCGTTACGCGTGGCGAGCTTTACGTCCCTTTAAAAACTACAGTTTTGCTATAATACACTAGAGTAATGCGCAACGTGTAATTTCGTGTTTTGCAACATCATATAAAATATAATGCAATAATTATGTTATACTATTAAAATTGAAAGATAACTTACGTACAAGGTGTAGTACATAATTACTAGAAATTTTAACGGACATTATCTGAGTATTTGAATGAGTATATGTATATAACTATATACACTCTTTAAATCTGAATCAGTGAATAGTCACTGATTCAGATTACTATTTACTGATTCAGATTTAGGGAGTAGTCATATGCATCCGCCTCTTAATGGATTTTGTTTCGTCTTTTATTTTGTCACACACACATTATTATTTTATTACATGAATAGTTACAGAAATTATACTATTAATGTACTTTCTCGCTTATATCTAATTATTAACAATGCATCTACGTACTCGACATTGGAGAAAACGGAAGAAGCGAAAATCACGAGAGAAGTGAATGAAGCGGGACATGTAATGCCGTCGTTGCTTCTTGATTACACACCGAACGATTACGCGCTTTTAGAACGGCTCGTTAATTAAAAACCCTCGCCGCGGGCTGTCAGACGGCCGATATCGCGAAAGTCGCTGAGAGAAACTTATATTAATTAAAGAGTTGAACAGAAAGGTTCGTAAATGCTCGTAAGGCTATATTTCTGCATCAAAGGTATTACGTTTAAATTTCTGGCAATATATTTTACGAAAAAAAAAAATGATATTATTGATTTTAACTTATTAAGAAACAAGAGTGCGCGATAGTTAGTTATTTCATTAAAGTTAGACATTATCGATTTAGTAATTCATTATTTAACAATCAATAACTTTGTTACATTGTTGTGTACATTTATATTACAGGAGCTGTGCTATTAAATCATGTTTTGCCCAAAGGTTATATAATTACAGCTGCAAAAAGCTTTAATTTTCGTGACTTTTCTTTTGTAAGGCTGCTGAATTTGGTTTTCGTATTTATTTCACAAAGCATAAAACCGCAATGCGACCATAGAACAATTGTTGTTAACATCACAATGAACTTAAACATTGAAAAATAATAAATGCTAACGAAATGAATGAGAAGAGAATGCGGAAATAAAACAATGAGTTTTGAAATTTTATTGATTATTTATATATATATGTATTTATATATATAATTGAAAAATACGTTGTAACAAGAAAGTTTAAATCAAAACTTAAGAGAGAAAGGTTATTACATAAAAAATTTGAATAAATAAATTGTTCAGGAATTGTTATCTTATCTTAATAAAGCAGATTTCAATTTTGACAAAGCTGTTTGTTTAGCAGTAGTGCATATTTCCAAGTTTATTTTTACAGCTTTATTTTGAACTTTGGTCTGGCAAAATTCAATGAGAAAACTAAAATATAAACGTTTATATAAATATAAATTGATTATAAAAATAGGTGCTTGATATATATATGTGTAACATATTTTTTGGTTAATATATAGCCTTTGTGTATTTGTGCTTTCTTTTTTTAGTACTACTTTAATCATTTCTTGAGTACTCCTTTAATCATTTTTTTTTATTTGACAAAAATCTAAATGAAAGAATTAATTCTGTTCGTGCGGTTGTCGGTACGTAATGTATTTGCCGTGCTTGATCCGAGGCGATGTTTTAATGAATTTTGTAATGTCGTACCGCGTTGGAAATTCACGAGATTGAATTTCCGAGGAGAGTGGCTTTGCGTAAAATGTAGGTGGAATACCGTTGTTAATATACGAAGCGCTCCACTTAAACGGGATGCCTAAATATCCCTCGTTGGTTGCGAAGAAATCCTTTAATTAAAGTAGCAATATATGTATACAGACCAATACGCGCGTAACAAATATATGGGAATGAAATAATAACAAAAAATAAGTAACGTCAATTCTGTTGTTATTTTAAACGGATTAGTTACTTTATATATTAATTAGTTTTTATTATTTTTTAAAGAATTGCGTGTATTTCATATACTATTTGGTAATAAACATTATACATATTACACACTTTAACAAACATGTCTAATCGGTTGTCAATATCCTCCAGTAGCTGAATTATGCAGTCGATTTCTTTGATAGTTAAATGAGACGTACCGGTGAGGAAAAAAACCATGGAAAGTTAATTATAAAGCTGCTTGGTCGTTTATTAACGTAATTACCGTCTCATCGTTAACTTCCTGCGTAAAATACGATCGACCGACACACAAGAAAGTATAGTAACCGTCGTTAATCACACCTTATCTTGCAGTTCCTGATGCAGAGGGTTTCATCAAGGTTAATGCATTCGCACTGATAAACTACCGCGGCACGCCCCGCCGTACATTATCGACTGCGGTGCAAATATGAGGATGCAGAGTGCGAAAATGTATATCGCGGACGCAGCCACTCAATAACATTAATTTTATTTACTTTTACGTTCTAGATTGGCGCATGTTTTAAAATAAAAAATCTGGTTGTTTGAAATTTAAATTATATTTTTACAAAATAATTAAAAAAGGCAGAGGTACCTGGCACGATGGTTAATTTTAGGTATTTAAAAAGTAGAAGTAAATAGATTTTTTTTGTTGATTATTGTCTTTGACCCCATATTTGTATAACAATTCAATTTTTTATTATTATAAACTTTAATAAGCCTTGACTGAAAATATTTAATGCGATAACGCTTTTTGCGATGGAACGTATTTGCAAAAAAGCAAAATTGTTTGTTTTCAAAGCACATAATAATAAATATTTGATATATGTATATTAAAAATTTATGCTAAAAACTTTGAAATACTGTTATTCGATACAGAATTTATCTTTTTAATTCCAAATGTGGCCAACAACATTTTTGCTCACTGGTTCTACTCTATCATGCACTATATGAATACATTCAATATTAAATACGAAAGTAAAGCTATTTTTATTTTACTTTGAAAGTTGAATGAATTATTGATATAAAATAAAACAAATCAAATTTTAAAACGTATAGAAATGGGTTTGCGAGACATAATTGATTTTTATCTGTTTAATTATCAATTACCAAATCATTTTGCTACACATCTATAATGCATACTATCCGTAAAAAATCTTATTTTTTCTTCCAAAAAATTTGATTAATTTTGAATTGATTAAGCAATTTAAAATTAATGTTTAGTATATTCTGCTGATTAGTTAACCTGTAAAAATTGTTTTAATTAACCCATCTATCAAAAGCCAAATTATATTACGACTTTTATTTGCGTGAAATTATTACATTTTTATATTTCTCATTTTTTAATCAACTTATGCATTGCAATATACACACACACACACACACACACACATCATATAATAATATAGTATATATATAATATATCCTACGTATAGAGAGAAATATTATTGGTATATGTTATATTTGTTTTCTAATGTATTATTTGGTTTCTTGGAATCGACGCTCGTAACGACCTTCTACAATTTTAAAAACTAATGTAGAAATCGTTACCAACGTCTGTTGCATACAGGGATAAAAGTCTTGTATCAATACGTTCAATATTATACCTCCGTCTTTGACACAGATATTTGCAGCGATGCTTGCGAAACGTTCTTAAAAGTGTTGTATCAAGTATTTGCTTACCGCACTGTATTGTTGAACATGTTCGCCTTCGATGCCGGATACTGCTGACGTCTTTCGTATTCTGTTAGGTAACACTATCAGAATTATATTGATACTTGCATGAAAATATAATTTTATACACAGGAATTTCTTTCTTTCGACAGCTTTTTGCGCGCCAAGGACAAGAAGATAAATAAAAAAGAATTTTTTAAATTAATAATTTAAAGAGCTACAGAATAATTATATTTAAAAGTCATATATATTCTAATAAGATTAAATTAAAAGAATATTATCGTTTGCGCAAATTTGGCGTGTTGCATGCTTCAGCTGAATTTTCAAAATTGTTATTTTCCGTTGTACGCATGGCATGGTCGAATATCTTAGAGGTATATTAGACGTGGCCATTTTCAGCAGAGAGGATATTACAAGCGTCTTCGTCGTTATCTCGGATTACTTGGCAGCGTTTTTGCTAATATAATATAATCGCGAATATACTTATGAAACAAAACTATTGATCAAAAAACATGAATAAAAAACGCACGGAACAAATTGTTATAGCAAATTATTTATAATTAATATAAACAGGATAAGATTTTTGACAAGGTTTTTTCGATAAAGGAACACTATATATGTATATGTGTATATAACTGGATTAATTACATCACTTTACCTTCTTGTCTTCCGACGCGCAAGATTTTATAATTAGATATTTACGCGAGCAAGCTATTTTTTTATGCGCTGACAATCTTGACTTTTATTTTCACCCTCTTCTAGAATTATTAAGAGCAACATAGACTGGTTTTTTGTTCGACCTATTGATTATCATACTGTTCTATCTAAGTTCTAAGGCTTTACGTGCAACTGCAATAAGAAATACGCCGTTAGATCGCTGCGTGCCCGACTTAGCAAAGGCGATGTACTTAGCTATCTCCGTCGTTTAATTTTACTTAGGCGGCAGACTCATACTCGCGTGTTCCTTCTGGATTAGGGTGGTTTCCAGTAATTGCAATACATCGCTATAGTGTCGCATGAAATGGGCTATATCCCGGTTTCTGTGAGCCCTATGCAGTCTTATGAAATTGAAATCCTCACGAGCGAGCGGAGCTTTGTGGAAATTAAGAATGGCTGATAATCTCTTCCTGGGATTGTTAAAACAATCTCGAATTGTGTAAGAAAACTTAAATCTATGTGCGAAGTTGAAGATTTATGTCTTCATCACTTAGCGTTTTTTTTCCGTTAAAGCAGTTTTTACCTGATACTGCTTACTTAACCCTTAACGTGTATATATACGTGGGTCTACGGCGTCCGAGTCAAAGTGCATATCTGCTCGTAACTGTAAAACTTGCAAGCCTGTTAGAAGATATTAAATAAACGATGTTTATATATCAAAATTAATATATTAACTATATTATACCGTATTATTAAATCTAATTTAACGGAAATGATATGGAGATTAATACTAAATGTTAAAGCTATTACATATTATTTATTGCATTGTAATACACAACGCTGGTGTGTATATACATAATGTACGCGTGCGTTTAACCACAATGAATTATATTTCATATTATATTTAGTATATTTAGTTTCGTATTAACAACGACGTATAGTTTTATTAAACTTCTTCTCTCTGAAAATTTTAGCAAGAGCACTTCGATTAATTTAACTCAAGAACTTTCGATTGTTTTGTAGAGATATTAATTATCTCGACAAAAATAAGCGAGCTTTATATATGCAAAAATTGTCATCCAGAAAGCTTCTTTATAAAGATTTAGGTATAAAAAAAAGTTTTCCATTGCAACATTATAATTTTTATAAATCTTTTTTTACGAATGTAATAAATGTTATTATATATTCGTGCGTGCGCGTGATTCTACATTGCCAATCTCAATTTATCTTTTTTATACCGTCGTAGTTTTGCGTGTGCAAATAAAAATCCCCTCTCATTCGATAAATAGATGTCGATGTCGCTGTCGCGAAAATGGTGTAATCCGTTTATAATTCTGCGAGTGACACGGAACAGAGAAATGTCGAGGCGAAAGGGAAGGCCGTTGACAGGTTGCCATCACATCAGGAAATTGTTCTGAGGACTTTGTAGAATAAGGCAAATGAGAAAAGTTGAATTTTCCTTTCGTTCAGTCACGTTGAAGTTCCATTTTCTGTACACAACAGAAAATTTAGCTGGATCGGATAACACGAGGAAACGGAAATGCAAGATGTAGAGCTTCCGCCATTATATACGCTTATTCGAATCATGTTGACGTGAAATTTACAATGAAATCGAATTTGAAGTGAGATGGAAAGAAGTAAATGAAAAAAGTTTCTTCCAGTTTATATGTAACTGCATATACATATCATTTCAGGGGTGTGAAGGGAGTTTTAAAATTTTGAACTTTAAATTCTTTCGTAATAAGAGACACCATTATTATCCATATATTTTTGTTAGACTATATCGTTCAATCTGACAGTTGTTTACGAGCTTTCGAAGATATTTTTACGTTCAGTTTTATACTGATAAATTTAAATTGTCTTGGACACCAAATATCAATTATTATAAAATAAAGTCTGATGAATTTGTTGAATTAGAGAAATGAAGAGGTAAATATGTCTTTGTCACGTGAGGTGTTTGCGAGACGTTTTAACGTCGAGCATACACGTTATACGTGACGCGCGTAATATTTTTTTTCCGTTGCGGCGACATATTGTTGACGGTAAGTTTCAATATGCGGACGTAAAAACGTATCGGTGATATATATATATATATATATATATATATAGGACAGGTTTCAATAGTTCGATAAGCCGAGGAAAGAGTGAAAAAGTATGCGATTGAGCGGAAAACCAATAAGTAATTGTCTCGAATCGCGAAATATTTTTATTCGCCGCTGCGTACGCGCGCGTATATATACGGTCGGGAATACGCGTCTTGAGTACACATAATACGCAGCTCTACATCTGCATAATAATGTGTCGGAATACGCATTTCGCAGGTATAATATACACTCGACATCTACGTAATAATACAACATGCTTCTCAGACCTCTTCGGAGAGCATTAGGTGACGGACTTTTTGACGATATTCGTATCAATTATTCTTTTGAAAATTTGATTTGAATTGTTAAGCATACGCGCACATCGTTTTATTTTTCTCTAATTAGCAAGATTTCCACGAAACTTAATTGCTACTTAGATTTTTTTTGTTTTTTTGAATTTTTATTTTGCCATTTTTGGTCCGTTTGGTGCTTATTTTTCTGCCATTCAAGGGGTTAACAACGTATGATTATGAAACAAAATATTCTGCGATTTCAGTTATTCCGTTGATTTTTTAGGATTCTAAACACAATTATTATTAAAAGTTTAAAATTTTGCACTCAAATTACGAAAATGTTAAAATAATTCTGTTTTGCATTAATTGTTAAAGAGGTTTGGTATAATCTCAATTGATGAATGTTTGTAAATGAGTGGTATGCGACAGGAAAAGTTTGCGAAATTTTATCCCGAAGGAAATACGCTTATACGAATCTTTTTGTTGAAATAGTTCTCCTAAGAACAGTATAAAAAATGTACTAAATTCCGCGACTTGCCAGACGAAATCTCTCGCAAGCAGCCGCACGCATATGAATCACGTCTTTGAAAAGGCAAGGAATCTCCGTTTTCATTAAGGTGTCGTGTATGTACACTGCAACTAGTCTTTTCTCGCCGACATTTCCGCGACATGTATAATCCGTCGAATGAGTCTGATTTTCACAAGTATCTCTTTATAGATTAACAGTTCATACCTTAAATTTGTAAAGTTTTATGGAATAATTTGTTGTTAACATAATTTTTGTAAAAAAATAATTTAAAATTTAGAGACAGAAATTACGTTGTTACAATGAGAATATGGGAACTTTATAGTAGACCTTAATAATAAGTTTGACCATGGAAATTTTTTCGTGCCTTATGAAGATTTCTGTACATTTTGAATGCAAAATATTGCGAAATATTCGATGGCCCTTTATGTTTTCTACGACCACGTATATCTATGAAGATCGTCGAAATAGCTATCTGCCAACAAACAATACGAATTTCAATTATCCGCGTCGCGCTGTGATTAAGTGAGATGTACAATACAAGCAACTAGGACGTCGGCTGGTTTCCGCGTCGAGCACTGCTCACAGTCTGAGCTTTGTTCCCGAGTGCATAGCCGAGCTATCCGTTCTATGAACCAATTACGCGGTCTTGCAACTATATCATAATAATTGAGGCAGATAACCGTAGTGAAGTCGCGATCGCAGGCGCATCATTTCTGGGTCAAGTTGAATTTCAGTTTTCTCATGAAATACGAAGATGTTTAACGGATATCGTATAAGGTTGCTTACAATTGATGTTAATTACCAATAATTATAACGCTAGCAGCGACAAATTTTTCAATTTTCCCTAATAAGCTGTCCCTATCTTGTTTTAGATTTATTATTTTTTGAAATTAAAAGTGCATGTGTTACACAAAATGGTCGCCGCTCGTTGATAGTAGCTGGTGCTGGGAAGTTTCGTTTCAATTTCGATTTACCAAAGTTGCTGTAATACGTAGCCGCGACGTGTCATTGCACTTTCTAAATTATCGCTATCGGCACGCGACATTCCGCGACACGTTGCGAATGCAACCCACCCCAGGTCTGGTATCGTCACAACGATGAACGTCGTCCTCGAGAACCAGGCGAAAACTGCATAGATAATATACGGCTATCGCGTGGATTGCGGCGGTAAATTTGTCCCTTTACATGATACGTTTGCACAGAGAGAAAGGCGAGCTTTGACTACAAAGTGTCGTGCAAACGGCAAAAGTCGCGCCCTATCGCGTTGAATACGAATGACGTCGCCTTTTCTCTTTTCAGTACATTATTATAAAACGTTTTACATTTTTGCGACTGTCATGATATCGCGAGAGTTACGATTCGGACAAGCTGCGGCGAACTTATGCTTTGTGTTAAAGGAAGACTGCTGTTACGTGCGCGAGGAAAAAGAGAATTTGTTAAAGTGGTGTGAATTGTTAATACACTAAAAAAAATTTTAATCCAAGAAAATATTTATTTAGATAGTGCCAATGACTTATTTACTTAATATAATTATTTAATTTTATATATATATATATATATATATATATATACTGTCAAGACAATTTTCTTATAATATAAAAATTTTAAATGCATTTTTCCCAAAAGAGTATTTTTTGTACTCATTTGTTTTCTCTTATAATCTTTTTTATACTTAATAAAGGAACGTCATAGTATATTCATGATGATATATTTTTCGAGATAAATGATATATAGATAACGAAAAATTATGTAATAATACTGTCATAGAGAGATGTGTTGAAGATTGTGATGAAACGTCGCATATTAATTCGAGTTAGTTGACATTTTTTGCATCCTTTAAATTACGAGATTAATTATCATGATGACTGCATATGTCTGCATATGTCGGTGCATAAAGCATTTAATATGGATTCGAAAAAGCTGCACACATCACGACAAACTGTCGTGGGAAACGAGATGTGACCCAGTTTCCCGTTGCAGCGTCGTTGCATCACTGCACCGCAAGCATTTCGCCGCTAACCATCAGACCGCACGTGGATAAGCTCGTTGCATATTCGCCACTTTTGCTTTTTCGAAATTTCCTTCCCGTCGGCAGAATCCTATTGTATCGTGATTATAATTTCGAACGATCAACGTGATTCGAACCCAAGTTGGAAAGTGCATTGTGCCGCGAGTGAAAGCTTGTGGCTATATAATATTTAATCCTTTCATACTGCAGAGCTTTTACATATTAAAGACTTGATAATTCGTTTTGTTTCCACGGTAGAAAATTTGCAACATATATAAATTAGTTATTGACCTAAATTCCGTCTTGATAAAATGCTTTGTAAAATTTTATTGACTTGTATCACTATCTTAAAATAAATTTGCACTATATATGCCTTAGATCTTTATGGGATAAAATCGCAGTAGAAAGAAACATATTATGGTTGGTTCGAGATTGATTAATAAAAAGGTGCTGTTCTGCGCTAAAAATACAAATATACCAAATCCTTTGATGGATCTACTGATATTTATATAGCTCTTGGGAAAGTTATTTATAAGCTCGGCTATTGTTCACTCATGCTATGAATAGACTATGTCTATGAATGGAACTGTCATGCAGTGGACAGTATATTGTTAATTCTGCACGCGATTGATTGCACTTATTTATTTTTTATTATACATTTGCCGAGTCTGTGAAACTGTAATAGCTGTAGTATTTATTGAAATTGTAATGACGAATGGATGAAAAAGCTATTTTGGACTTTTATGCGTATAAATATGTATAAATGCATCCAAAATTTATTTTTTCTAATTTTCAATGTTTGATACGTGAAAGACAAATATATTTTGTCGAGCTTACTGAATAAGAGGAAGAAGAGAGAGAGAGAGAGAGAGAGAGAGAGAGAGAGAGAGAGAGAGAGCGCTTTACATGTCTTGCAACATACCGAGGTATGCTCGGGAAATCCGCCATTGTACCATTTTCCCTTCCTTTTCCTTCCATTCTTTTTTTCATGCCGGATTCATTGCGGCGGAAATTTAAAATAAACGTCCGATTACGGATGCGCTGGCAGTTAAGAGAGCGTTCTGCTGCAGGAGCGTGGAAATTACGGCAGACGTCCTTTTTTCATCCTTTCGTTTTGTGCGTGCGAGCCTGCCGGCGACGTTTATCGACATTGTAGTCGGGATACGCATCCTTACGTTGTTTACGAAGTCTCAACTTTAATGGAAAATTAATACATAATTAGAGTCGTTGGGACAATGTCTCGTGTAAGATCTGCGAAGAATTTCGTTATCTAGAAGCAAATGTGAGATAAAAAAGTAAATTTTTTTAAATCGTTACATATACAGTTTCTTTGTATCTTTTTTTCTTTTTTTTGCTCGCGTAAATAAAATACTAGGAAATTAAACTACTGACTTTTTGGCTCTCTCTCGTGTGGTTTTCTGTATGTCACATCTTTAATTACTACCTCGTTCTCGTAGTAACGGTAGATGTTAGGAAATGGCTGGGCTACGCTTCCAACAATGCGGGATTACGCGGTGGCACATTTTTTAGTATGTAATGCGGTTACAAGTATTTCACAGGAGCTATGACTTTAATGCATTTTTTATGCAAACGACTGCCGGTCTTACTTATATACTTTGCATTCTCGATATCGATGCTTTTCGGGTTTATTGTTATACTTTTCAGTGTGATGCATCTCAGGAATTGTCCCTTACTTCATACACTCTAAATAACAAAGTGTGATAAGTATATATTCTTAAATTTCTGAGTATATTACTGTCAGAGTTAAAATAATTGTATTAAAGAAAAATATTATATTATTTTTTTTCGAACTTTCTGCTTAATATTATAGGTTTTGCTAGTGTCAAAATTAAAGTACTACATAAAAAACTAACAAATAAATTGATTGAATTATTAAAAGGTTGATATCGTAAAATTGATTGTATAATAAAAAATGCTTCTTAAGATAACATATATAAAACTAAAATCATTAGTTAATACCAATTTTGCAATTTCTTTTATGAGAGAGATATTATTGTTTTAACTTTAAAATTATGATATAAAATTGTATGTGTGTATGTGAAAATTTTAACAATTTAGATATTTTATTCATGTTTTTAACCTGTTCGAGAGATGCGTATTGATTGTTCGTATTAATACATTGATCGAACAGATACGAGTTGTGTACTTGTAAACGCATTGGTAACGTGATAAAAATTTCCTCGGCAACGTGAACGTGTTATGTAAATTACTACATAACAGTTGTAATTGCGCAAATACGGATGCAACGTTGGTCGGATTGAAAGCTATTAAATATTTTGCTACGAACCTTGTATATGTAAATGTGTAAATGTATTCGATCATATTCAATGGCAGAGTTTAATGCGGCCAAAAAATTCAATACAACTCATCATTTTACATAAAGTATGATTGGTGTGTATAATTTTTTTATGTTATTATTATTATGTAATATTTGCACTGCGAAGCATTATCTCGATGTATTCTATGTAAACATGCTAATGCTAAAATAACATCCATAATATATTTAAAGGAAATAATTAAATATTTGATCAGTAAGTTTGATATAAATATTTTAATTGAAAAAATACCGATATAATTTTAAATATTTATTTTCTTCTGTACGTTTTTCTACTTTCTATTATTAAATGAAAGCAGTTTCCTTGTATTTCCAGGAAGATGAACGGGATAATAAGCTTTATTCTTTTTTAACACGAAGAAGTTGCTTAATTTCAATTTAGGTAAAAATTTATGTGCATATATAGGTATGTAGATATAGGGCAAATGCAAGCACGGAAAATTTAACCTAATGCGAGTGTATTCATTTAAATTATTGGGTGCCGAATTTCAAATTGATCGTCCGTCTCTATACTCAGCGTTCGAATGAGTTGGATCATGTTACAAACGCCGGATAATGTTTGCAGTAATCGTAATCCGGATAATCGGCGCGCGGCACAGTAGATTTAACAATCTGCATATTCTCTGCATGATTCGCTTCGCGACCGCAATACAGTCAGCAGCAAGCTTTATCGAATCGATTATCTCCTTTCCTCTTCGCAGCGTCCATCTTGTCGACGATAAAATGACCTTCGCGTTAGTCTGCGCGACCAACTGTGCCAATTGACCATCACGTTCCTTTTCGTTAACCGGTTCTCCTTCGATCAAGTTCAAGAGTGATAGCAAACCGTATGAGATCGCTACTTCAATTTATTACAACTGTGGAATTACTATTTTTGAACTAGAAGAGTCATTCCGTAATCACGATTTTTTAATTGGAAAATGATCTAAATATGATATTTGCTATCTTTCACCAGATAACAATAATATTATTGAGTGCTTTATACATATAATTAAGCACCTACTTGTATAATTTCTTTTCTTTTTTATGTAATTGCGATTTCTGGAAAATTAAATTTTAAAATTAATCTATTTGATAAATAATGCTGTTGAGAAAACTTCTCCAAGTGTCTTAAAATTTATGTTTAATTTATTATTAAGAAGAAGATGGAAAATCTAATGTCATTCTGCGGTTTAAAAATAAAGCAGAGTAAGCAGTCCTATCTGAACATATAATATTTCTTTTTTTTAGTTTTTTATTACAGAAAGTGATTTTAATTTTTTTTAATAATAAACTATTTCTTATCTGATATACTTTTACGAGTTATACATATACATATAATATGTAGAGAGCATAATGTTTCTCGTATTTCATATAAAATTTATGAAAATGCTGTCACTAATTCAAATGTCAATTTAGATTACAAATTTAATAAAAGAAGGCAAATTAATTTCAATTTAAATATAATTGAGATAAAAGGTGACGAATTTAAAATGTGCATTTACGCACATATGTACAGATTACGTACATGTGTGCATAACGCAAATGTATAATATATTTATAACAACTGTTAAATTAATAGAAACGCATATTTATAATATTTTACTCACTTTTCATAGCTTTTCTTTTTCGCTGATCTATACAATTTGTTCCATATTGGCATACTTTGCAAGAACAATAATCTATACTTTCATCTATTAGAGAATTACGAATCACATATACTATACGAATAAATCAGTTCGCTCGCGGAGCATAACCGTAACTTTTTTGTGTTTCAGGTAAGAGTGCTGATTGAAAGGAAACGTGTTCACTGTACCGTTAGATAATCAAAACGCGCCATCATAGTCGACGTGAGTAAGTCAGTTGAAATTAATGGTCGAAGTTTAAGGTATCCCATATGATAGTTATATTGCTTATGTCGAGGTAGCGTGACAAACCAGCATGCTAAGACGAATGTCATTATTCTGTTGAATAATAAGCTGTGCATGCGTATACATGTCATATGGCATTCTCTTCTTTTAGAAAGTTTTGAATTAAAGCGATTTTTCAACCGTTTCGGTATTTTGATAATACTTTTAATTTTATGATATAGATATCGATAGTTAATAATAAGTTACAATAATGAACAATCTTACAATCGCTGGAAGGATTGTTCAGTTATATTTTAACACAATTTTAGAAATAATTGGCCTCAATTATTTCAACGATCTGCATCGTTTGCTTTAATATATAATTTTCCTGAAATGGCGATTTACTTTCGCGAGCTGATTGCTTGTTACTAGCAAAAATTGGGTTCTAGAAAGTTAACGATACAGCGTTTGATTACGTACGCTTCTTCCCATTTTGAACGTAATATCTCGTTTGCATATGGCTCGATGAAAAAATAGATGCACGGCGCGGATGAAATGGTGTGGCGCGAATTCTCGAAGAAACCGCCATAGGAAACGACGATAAATAAACTTGTTTACTTACCTGCGGGATAAATATCGTGAAATCATAGACCTGTCAATACCGACATGCGACGTGATAGAATGTGGCAACATCAAATGGAATTGATAGAATGGAAGTGGGGCACGCATCTGCGTCTGTGATATACCGCAAATGCAAATGAAATGAGCAAAATTATTTTTTATTTGTGCGTACCGCAATTATCTGTTCACGATGTATGGTCTGCAGGAAAATTTGTATCGCATCAAAATTAGTGTCGTAGAAATAGAAAATTAATGACTATATAACTAGATAAGTAATATACGTAATGTCAAGTACTGTTTGATTATGCAGAGAGAGAGAGAGAGAGAGAGAGAGAGAGAGAGAAGCGCCAGGAGGATATTGTTTGAGGATATACTTTCACATTTTTTATATTTTTATATCTTCTTTATGATATGCAAATCATAAAGACGATGTGAACTTCTATTTTGGGGCCTTTTCTATTATGGGAAAAGCTGCGCAAAGCACATAATGATATCATTAACATTTACAGAATAGGCCTCTTTAGTGACCATATTGCATATTGTTGGAGTAATATTGCCACCAACCTCATGCTTTTATTATAATATTTTAAATTACAAATTTTTTGTAAATTTATACATATATGTATATATTTGTATTTATAACTTTATAGAACCGACGATACGGGCACGATTATAAATTGTCGATAAAAATATTTTCAATCTTGACATTTTATAGAGTAGTATTATCTAGTTTCCGAAACAGAGTGTCCATTTTAGTGACGCGTTGGATATTCGCGAAATATTTATTTGACCGTTGCACCGGAAAATCGCGTGTTTTCGTGACGCTTGTTCGGCGATAACCCGGCCGCGTGACTAGCCGGTCAAATGCATTTCCGATTTCGAACGCGATTCGTTTTGACCCCGTGCACTCCGGATTTACGAGCCGCGCGCGTTTCGTGATATTGCGCGCGATTGTATCGCGAACGCTGAATAAGTCATACATGCGCGAGAGCTCTTTGTAACGAACAATGTCAAGTTGCTCTCGCCGTGCTCTTCGAAAGCCATTTCGGTGCGTGACTTCACCGCGTTTCTTCAAGTTTCATCAATCGGAATAAGAAATTTTCCAGCATTTTGTGTCTTGCTGAAAAGTTTAAAGAGTCGTAGAGATGTTTAAACTTGTATTGCGTATATTAAAAAGTCGATCGACGTTATTAAGTTAAGTATTATTAAGTTAAGTGCGAGCAATAAATTCGGGACCAGAATATTTTAAGAACAATTCTAGAATCATTTTAATGCCAAAATCAACACACAAACTAATTTTTTTAACATATACTTTGCTCTTGTACGTGACGCTAACACCACCACAATGTCGATCGACTTTGTTAAGTTAGATAGTGAGCAATAAATTCGGGAGCAGAGTATTTTAAAAACAATTCTAGAATCATTTTAATGCAAAAATCAGCACAACCAATTTGTTTAATATACTTTATCTTTGTGCGTTTTTGATCATTTTCAAAGTTGTTTCGCGAGCAATAAATTAAAAAATAAATATTTTACAAATATTTGATTGGAAAAACAGTTTAATGTTAACTTATATGGTTAACTTTTTATTTTTGACCATTTTACTTTTATACGGTTACGATATAACCATTCAAATTTTAATATCTCTTTGCAGTATTTTATATAGAGCAAAAAATAAGCAAAAAATTCGGGCATATCGGTTTTTTTGTTTATGATATTCTATTACGTACATGTTTGGAATGTCAGGAGTGGAGGTGCTAGCGTGACGTGAAGCACCCTCACTTTTGATATTAACTTCCTACGAACGAATAGGAACAATAAATTTGATATTACAGCAATAAATTAACAATAAATTAGCACTTAATTGTGCCGTATACTCCAACTTTTTTTAATGATGAGGGTGCTATATTTATAGAAATATTTCTGCGACAAACTGATCGGGGGATGAAAATATTCTCAGTTTGTTTCATTTTTTATTATACGCTTTACATACTTTGCAATGTTAATACATTTTACAAGGTTTGACAACACATCAGTATTATTTATTGTGTGTTAAAATTCATAAATAAAAATTTTGCTGAGTACGAAGTCGGATATATAATTGATGGGCTGTAGATTCTCTGTGCAATGGCACGGTTCTCGGCAAGCAGAGCGGACTTGCATATGCGTATCAGAATATTGCATAATCATTGCGGATAATTATATAATGTAATTCATGAGTAAAAGCTTAAGTAAATACTGCACGGTAGAAAATATCGAGGGCGCTGTTATATATATACACTGAGGATTTCAAGGCTAATTAGCGAAAATCATTATCCCACATGGATTATGTACTGTACGCAAACACGGTGGTTATTCGGCCGTTTAATTACCCTCCGATGATGGCAGTTTCTCACCTGTGAGATTCGCTTAACAGTTTTGTGCACAAATAGTCGCGTTTCTTCGTGCAAATATCCGTACACATATAGAGCAAGACATTGTCTCCTGCCAGTTTAATATAAATATATTTCTTTCTTATAGTTTTTATTCAAAGAAATACCCGTGTGAAGTTAGTCCCAACATTTAAGAAAATGTTCTACAGTTTATTCGATTGCTCATCGCTCGCAACTTCACATGAGTCAAAGAAATATTATATTTATATTGACATATAATTAATAATTTTTTATATTTAGAAAATACAATGATGAACAGTAATTCTGGATTCAGCTTTATTATATTTGAGTTTTTTATGGGTATCTTAAAACTTTTCCTCAATTTCTGAAGTTCATTTATCTTTCTTATTTGAAAAAAAATATTGAGATATTAAATAAGTTAAATTTCTTTACTAATTTCATGTATTTTTTTTAATCAGTTTCAATTTTTATTTAATATATATGTATTTTTTGAAATTATAATCTTGACCTAAAGATCGAATTATTATTAAGGTATTTTTAGTTCATATTGATTCTATTACGACCATGAGATTTGCATCAAACTCGAGCACTTGCATTATCGACAAAGTCACGTATATATTATGTAAAATAGTTCAAATGGTTTAAATTGCAAATTGATCGCATCTTTCTTGCTGCGGAAATATCATAAATAGTGAACATAATTAATCGGTAGGCGTGTCAAGGCGGAAATATCTGCGCAAAAAGATTTCCTCAAGGCGCTTGACGTAAGAGACTCGCGATCGATGGTAGACACGTGTATAGAAATACCAACATAGGTAACATCTCTTCGCACGTGTGCTCAGCTGCACGGCTAGATGTATTCTTGGCCGTATCTAACCGTGATGAGCTATCTTATCATCATTAACTCATTCAACAATCTCAAATTTAATCCGTTCATTTTTGATATGCACAATATAATCAATACCGACTTGACAATTTCGTCTGTCGAAAGTAATGCAAAAAAGATTTATACAAAAAAAAAAAAAAAAGATATAGAAATAAAATTCCAGAATGTGAAATATACGACATAATATTTTTAACGGTTAGAATAAAATAATATAAACAATAGTTATTTCTATATTATATCGCCATTTTCTTTTTACCCTTAGATATTAATCCAATGTGTAGCTTATTGTACTATTAAGATTAATCTGATTACTGTAGTGTTTTATTACAAGTGAACAACGGAAAGGCGTTTAAAAAAAAAGACATAATCATAGTGAAAGGAACTTTCTAAAATATAGGTACGTGTGTACAAGGAATACGGGGAAAATAATTAATCACAGTCAGCGTGTGATTACATGTTGAAGTAGCAAAAGAATAAAACGGAAAACTACTTCGGGAAATCCACGATCATTGTTAGATGTCTTGAGAAGATACGTATATAATTATTAATTAATTACACATTGTGGTAACATAAAATATTGCAACGTGCGACAAATGCTTTTATTATATATTGCGAGCATATTGTGAGTGTGTGCAAAATGACCAGGTGATGGCATATCGTATTGTGAAAATAATTCTTTTTCCTTTTTTTTTAACAAAATTACACCAGAATAACATCACTTTTGTTTTATGATTGAAAAATGAGAACTTTGTGTAAATGGGATCATGCACGCGGATACGTGTATGAGTGCGCGCGAGCCTGCGGCGAACGTTCGATTTTTCCACGCTAATGGCTCTTTATACGTTGACAATGGTGTTTAAACAAGTATATGTATCACAATGCGTGTGTTCCGCATTTTACTTACTAGCCGCATGTGTCGTGTAGCAATAAAACGACTTTTGAAAATTTTAACTTGATATTCTGCACGTATAGAATTGCTATTTATTGATAGAATTGATCGGGGATTTTCACGAATAATATATTAATAAGTGAAAATGTAACGAGATATTATACATTGATAATATCAACAGGAATGAAAAACAAATATTTTGTTAAAATCAATGTTATCGCGACATGTCAAGAAAGAACGAAAGTAGAACGATAGAGAGTTTGTCGAAACGAATAGATAGTACCTTTCAGACACTCAGCAGGCTGCTAATATTGGATATAGCAGACGTGCACGTGACACGTATTGGACATGACATGTGTGATTAAGTCCAATGCGGAAGCGTAGCGAATGTAATGCTTTTTACGGATCAAAGAGAGTGCAAATAGATGAACAAGATTGTCGTTACTTGTAGAAATGCGTTAAATTATTGACAGCATAGAGAAAGAAAGAGACGTAGACGTGAGACAAGAAAGACAGACCGAAAGAAAGAGAGAGAGAGAGAGAGAGAGAGAGAGAGATTCACTCTCAGAGGGAGGTTTATTTCCTCACAAGTATAACGGACAAGAAGTGGTATACATTTCATGAATATTAAATCTTATATCCGGTCGGCAAAGCGCTGCTGTCGCAAATTTTGAGGTCTTCATTAAAATTTTAGATCCTCTCGCGTGCATTTAGACGTAACGACAAACAGTCGCGGTTTATTATTGCGAAGTAATACACGACCCTTCGTATGTGTGTGTGTGTGTGTGTTTTAGCCGCGAAAATTTGCAGTTGAAAGCTGCGAGAATTTTATTGCATAAATTCATATAACAATAAAGCATAGTATGTTCTTAATGTGAAACAAATGGAAAATAAAGATATTTAAGAAACTAAATGGATGGCTTTGCGATATTCGAAAAAATAGTTGAGCGAAAAGAACTATTTACAGACCGCGCACCTCTTATTTTAACTGGAGACTATTGTAGCGAGGAATCTCTTACAAATTACATTGCAAATTTATTGTCTTATAATTATATCTATTTTATATTTATTTTTTGTCTATTTTATAAATTTAATAAGGAAGCGCCTCAACGTGAGAATGCTCTTTATAAAGATTAATGACTAATAATTAATTATTACTAGATATAATTAAGTTACAAAGAAGATTGATATAGTCACGTGAGGCTGATATAAAGAGATGGAATTCTTCGCGATAAGAACGAACAGTTCGTTAACTTACCCCTCGCACTTTAACGATACATCATTCGGACATTCATTGAACGCAGTGATGGATCGCTATACCCGTTGAATCGCATACTTACACGCGATAAATAATACAAACGGATTATCCATAATATCGCGACTGACTCAAACCAAGTTTTCTATGAACTTGATATGATGACAGTCATCGCGCTGTATATAGCGCACTACTCCTTTTCATAAAAAAAAAAAAAAAACAATTTTACTTGACCTGTTGTCTGATCTTTTTCTTTCTTTCTAGTATACATATAACTTGAATCAATTATTAGAACAATATTTTATATATTATCAATTGTTTAATATAAGAATAAAATAAGTTTCGAATTTTTTAGTTTATTTAGATATAAATCTATAATATACTTTATAAAACGCACTTTATAAAAAGTGTAGAGTTACGTTAATTTGCGTTTATTTTTTAATTCAAAATTGTTTTTAAACAAATTAATGGACCACTCCTAAACACTGCAATGGATATTCTTTGACAATAAAATTTTATACAATATTGTAATGAAATGCTTTTGTAGCAAAATAGCTTGAGTGAGTTCACCAGTCTTTCATAAGATTTTCTTTTATATAAAATTGCACTGAATTGGTCAAAGAATATTTGCGCGGAATTCCTCTTGGAAGCTTACCTGAGCGAAATTATTATAGCGAATAATTTCAATAGACATTCAAATTTGCCATCGTTCGTATTCACGAGTAAGTGATTTGAGGTGTCGTTGCATTTATTTATAACCGTTGGAACATGTCTCTTAGACCCCAATTACGACTCCGCCGATGTCGCTCATTTTACACCTTATATTAGTATGTTACCATAACGCGTTTCTCAAAGCAGCGCGAAGCAAGTTCAACGAAATTGGATTTATCTCTAATTGCGTCTGATTCTCTTCGATGTCTCATTAGCTGGTTTCATTAGCAGCGTATATAATTTATACCTAGAATAAATATATTTATATATCTCATTTTAATATCTCATGAAATTATCGATATCTATACATAAAAAATCACTTTACTCTTTAATGGAGGAAGGATTGATAAATGCTTATTTGATAGGAAAAACACTTTTTCCTAATATCTTTCTTCTGCGACCATAACTATATGTCGGTGATCGAGCCGTGCTATTTGCTTTGCATTCTAGTGCGCTTGTCTATAACTGCAAACACGCTCCCCGACGTCGTCGTGTTTATTCGGGTCGTCAGGACGTCGCGTCCAGGCATTAATTGCGATCGCGTTGATGGATCGCACTTGCTTTTGCTGATCCGTGTGAAGGAATATACGCTGATTTTAATTCCAGATAAATTCCGCATAGCCGGTTAGTACTTACCCGGTTGTCCGCATGATCCAGAATGATTTCAATCTTCGCAAATTACAACGTAGTAGACGCACGCTTTGTTTAATTTGCGATATACAAAATGACATTCTTTTAATTATTTACAGAAAATGCTATTTTACATCTCCCTTTCTCTGTTATTCTATTGTTTTCCTTCCAGCTTCACAATCTCATATAAGAAAGATAAATTTATCCTCAAGTATGTATTATACTTATTGTATTTAGAAACCGGTAAAGTATAATTTCTATCTCTCTTTTTATCTCGAGGTGGTTTGTTTAATGAATGTAAATTGCATGCGTCGAGACTACTCGCGTATAAATTAAGAGCTTTACAAAAAAAAGTTGATTTTAAATTAAGAAATGTTATTAAAATATAGTAAGCGGGAATATATACGCACGATCCGGTGACCTTAGAAAAGCGTGCAGGAAATGCGACAAATTACAACATTCGCGATGACTGAGAAAATATATTGTGAGCTCGGTGTGACTCGCTCGATAAAAGTCGGCACGAACTATTTCCATAGCACGCGTAAATCGGAGAACTTTAAAGATGAGACACTTTGAAAAATGAAATATACGTACCGTAACGATGTACTCTGTTACAAGCGTATCTTGTACTCTGCTTCGCGTTTGCTTAACGTGAGACTGGCTCCCGTTATACGTGTAAAAAAAAAGAGGAAAGGATTCCTGTGTAACGTCTTTTACATAGCGCTCGCCGGTATTATTCTTACGTCACGACGTTCTTTCGAAAAGCTTATGCCGCCGCACGTTCGTCCGTCTTCTCGCCGAACTTAATTATACGCGAAGCGCATAGACCCTTTGTGCCTGACACCGTAATGATAATGCCACCGTTCATGCCACTCGGGGGAGTTCATCACGATGCTCGGAACTACGAATTATGCAAATTGTTTCACTGCCTTGCTGCCGCTCCCGCGGACTTGCTCCAATCTCGGGCCCAGCTTCGCGAATTAACGGACGTGAAATCGATCGCGATAAACCAGTTAACGATCACGCGATTGACTATCGCGTTTATAAGCGATCTCGGCGTTTACGAGCGGCTGTGTGTCCCACGAGACTGGCGTTTCAAGCTTGCTTCCTTTCACAGTCATGACACGTAACGGCCGGCTGGACAGTAAAGGCAATCATAAAGACGAAACGGTTCGGCAAAGTCGACTCAATCGTAACGTCGTAAAATATTACGATTTTGAATGTAAAAACAGATTTACTTGTATAAATTTATACCGAGGGATGCGATTATATTAATTCAATGATTACGCGGTTATTTGTTTTCAAAGTAAATTATTGATGCTATACTTATCATATATTTATAATAAAACAATGATAGGACCATAAAATCGAAGTTGCGCGTTGTATTAAAAAATTGTAACGTTAAGAGGATTTGTGTCTCTCAATTCTTATTATTTATTATTTATTATTTGCTGAAACACATTAGCCCATTTTACTTCTCCATATTATACATATATCTTTTTTATATAATAAAAATACTAAATTAAAGAGAGATGTACATATATATGTCAACCAATGCGACAAAATGGCATTTTGCAAACTCGTTTCTTTTTTATGTTAATATGATTCGTACAAAAACAACTTGTAATCATTGTTGTTTTGTTAGTTTCGAGGACGTTTGATCAAATACATATAATAGAATAAAACTGCATCTCTATTGTTTTATGTAAAACAATTGATTATAAGAACACAATTTTTAAATCATTAATATAATTGTTGCCAAAGCATAATTTTCAGTTAAATTATTAAGTTGATATTAGTGTCCTTTTTAAAAACATCGACAGCTGATCTCGCCGCGCATTAATTATACTCTAATTGATTTCCGATAAAAGATTCATCCTCGCGTATATAGCCTCGCGTAACAAATGGCGTTTAATGCAGCAGATGAATCCGGAAATCACGGGAGGATTCGGTAAGCCATCAATCACCAGCTCGTCCGTCTCTTCGTCAGAACGATGCGATGCCTTGCGATTTCGACCGGTCGGGATTCCTGGAGTAGTGCGGAAGAATCCGTTCCCGGGGAAGATTGCCGCGATTCGATATCCGTAATTCGTCGCATGCCTCAGTGTCGGTTCCGTCGATCAACTTGAAAGCAGATCAACCTCGATATTGAGGCACGAAGGAATCTCGAAAGAATCGATAAACGTCCGCGCGATAGGCGGTCGTTTTGTCGCCCAAGACGCAAAATAAATGTTTGAACACGCGCTGCAATGCAGACCCAATTTTCTCGCCGCACTACTCGCGTTAACATTTATTGGACGCGGTCGGACACGCTGTGTTCGCGTGACGTAAGTTTCATGTCGAAAATATTTCATTCACGGCACTTCGATGTTACCGCTGTGTAACCGATCTCCGTTGCGGTGAGGTTTCTCCCTCAACAGACACGATAAATTCTTGATTTGTCCGTGTGTACAGACTGTCCAAAATCACCTATTCCAAATCGAAGATGCCGCAGACATCTTCATGGATTCCCGATTCTCGCTGGGATTGCTGAATCCATGGAACCTTTAGCTCCATAAGTCATTGTTCGACACAATTCCTTCGTTCTATCTGATTCGCTATATCACATCTCAGTTTCACCGATACTTCGTGCCGAAGATCTTAGATTCCCGATAGCTGGTTGGCGCACGCGAGAGCTTGCAGATTCTTGGCTATAATACGAGAACTCCTTTCTGCGTTCCCTCAGGGATGACTAATCCGCATAGTCATTTGGTTTAACAAATCCACGAACCCGAGCTTATTATATCGCGAACACTCACATACATTTATATACGTAACACACGTTTTTGTAAATGAAAAGTATACAATAAGATATACTTGAAAAAAAGTAAAAGTAAGAACAATCTATAATTTATAGATAAAAAAGAAGAAATAAGAATAAGAACTACAAGTATATAAGAATAATAATTACACCTATATACGAGTTTATGTCGTCCACTAAATGCTTAAACGCGCTGCGAAGTAGATTCGATTTTCTCGCCACACATTCACGTTAATACGTTTAATATTTAATACATCAGATGAAACAGGATAGCGAAAGCTAAAAAATTTATTTTTATTTGTATCTCTTAATTTAAAAAAGGAAAATTTCTTTGTTTATATATCCTTAGATTAGATTCTACAAGTGCTACATCTCACTGATGGTTGTGTAAACTTTAGTTAGTTATTTATGGTATATAGATACTTTTCACGTGTCGCTATGATGTTAATACCACCGTTACGCTAATCTACATATTTATTGCTATTTTGTAGATTGGAATAATTTGTTGCTTAAAGCATATTGCGGCTAGGACAAAGTCCGTAGACCCGACGCAGTCAACAATTTCCTCGACATGAACTTCCTTTTTACCGTTATCCGGAAGTTCGTGCACACGCGAAACTTCAGGACTTAGCTTTAACAGAGCGTTGTATTTCATGAATCTCAAGTTTATCTGAAATTTTTTATTCTTATCTAAACAGATAAGAGGTGCATTCTCTTTGCGTGATGCATTCGTCGGCTCTTCATATTTTTTTTTTTTCAATTTATTGCATTTGTATTGACTTAGCAGATTTATATAGAGATTCCATCTTTGTCTGATCGAGATGCTCCGTCATACACAATCGTGATTTTATTTTAGCTATATAGATTGTGAAAAAGTGTTTAAATTTGTTTTTTTTTTAAGTTTAATTTAATTTAAAGATTCTTGTTTAAATGTGTTTATATATTTCTTCTTTAAATTTTTTAATTTAAAAAAGTTTAGTGTAAATTTAAAAAGTTTATACTTTTTTAAATAAATTAAAGACGAACGATTGTGGAAATTAAGCTTTGTGCAACGTTAAAAATAGCTAATATGAAGAATTTATAAAAGGACAATCATAAGTATAAAGAATATCTAAAATATTGTAGAATAATAAGGTATTTTCTTAAAATAAAATTATCTTTTTTTAAATAATCCGATTTTTTAAATAATGATTTAATAACCTGAAACATCGAATATTTATTATGATATGACTATATAATAAATAATTAGTTGAATCACTGGAATATTCACGATTTCATAAATCAGGTCGTTAATTTTAACAGCGATTTTACAGCAGACTTTTGTACATCGGATGTAAGATTTCCTAACGCAAAGAATTCAAATTACACTGGCTCCTTTGCCGTGATAGCAAAAACTTACGAAATAAAACGGGACGCAGTAAAATGTCTGCAGATCTCAGCGAAACAGCGAAGTCTAAAGAATCTCTAACATTTCGCGATGTTCGCCCGAACGAAATGGCAAAAGTCGTTATTAGGAAGATTGCTTTTTATCAGAACGTAGCATGCCTCCATCAGAAGCTGAGCCTGTAGTGATTGCTAATGCCGCGAAAATGAGGATAATTAATGATTTCTTCGCGTTTCACCGCGAGTCCGCGCGTTAAACAGCTGACGTATGCGTGTTAGTGCATGAGACATCGTATAACGACTTATGCGACAGAAAAGTTTAACCATATGCTTTGGGGAAATCGCGGAAATCGAAAACGGCAGTTATATAGCGCTCATATATAGCGCTTAGTATATATATTTTTTGACAGCATAAAATTTACTGCGCCTGATAAAATTGCGTTTTAAATCATGATCTTAATGGCTGGTCAATAATTTACTGTGTCTTACCGATAGAATCTCATTATTACGTAATGTTTATCTCGTTACATTGATCAACCAAAAAATTATATAAGCACGTTTATAAGATATTAAATAACAAGATATTACGTAACACACAACATTGAAATAATTATTATACATTGAAATAATTATAGGTATGAAACGTACCGTTATTTTATTTTCGTATAACTTAATATTATAAAAAAGCTGTTGCTAAAAGAAATTATCATGATGTGTTTATTATCAGTATACAACAAATTTAAGTATTGATTGTTTAATATAACTATTTACAATAAAAAAAGGCGTCAACCTATCACAACGTGTTACAAGTTTTGGCGCTGCCAATTCGCCCTCGCTGAATCACGATTAATTCATTTAACTCGATGAAAGAGCCGGGTTCGAGTAATTTGCATTAATGAAACGTCTCGCCTTTCTCTTCGTTCTCTCGTGTCCGACTGTAATTGAATAAAGCAATTGCGTTAGCCGAAGCGACGACCGCGTTCCGAAGGCCGCGCCGCGCCGCCGTCTGAGAATTTTCCTGACACGCGACTCGCATATTTCTCGATAGTTTCGTCGCGCGTCGCGTGTATCCCCTGGCCTGCATGAAACATACCGGGCGATCCGACGATTAGCGTTCCGCTTCCGGGCTTTCAGTTGCGGATGATTAAGTCGAATGATTAAATTGTGCGTATCGTATGTCATAATGCTGGAGGCTGGAGGGTTACCACATCTGATTGCTCTGGATAATTGTCTTCATTACGTTATTAGAAGCCTCTTGATGTCATTCACGACGAGAATTTTCAGTGGAGTACGAATTGATTCGTACTTTGTCTTTTTTAACACGACTTTTTTTTCTTAAAAATTTGATTTTGTTTATATTGTTATTGCTAATGCTTCTTCTCTGTCTAATTAATTTGTTCTTAAATAAATTTCAATACTTTCGCGATTGACTATATATAAAACACTCATCAGACCAATAATAACGCATGATATGCAGAATCTTGAAAAACTTACATTTAATCTAAAGGGAAAAGTAAATTAATATGTTTTGAAAGAAAAATCTCACAAAAGTTTTTTGATCCCATAAAAAGAATAATGATGGATCCTATCAAATTAGGTATATATAACTTCGAACTAGAAGAGTGGATCCATCATGAACGTATGGTGAGATTCATCAGGTCGCGACGATTTAAGACAGACAGGGCATGTGGTTAGAATGTGGAAGAGGATAGACTATCGTATATAATATTAAATCAGAAACTGTGGGAAACAAGGCCCAAAGAAAACTAAGGAGGAAATGGATCGATGAAGTTGAAGATCTGAGAGTGATGAATGTGCGGAACTGATGGAAGAAAGTAGCCAAGATAGAATAAGGTGAAGGAGTATTATTCGGGATGCCAGAGCCCGCACGCACTAAGGGCTGTAGTGCATGGAAGAAGAAGAGGAAAAAGACTTTTGCGATTGATATAAAGTAACAGTAAATAAAATGATACAAATAATTCGTACGAAGTATGAATGCATGTTACATCACAATTTATGAGTAACACTCTGTCTTTCTTTGATTCTGAATCAAGTTAAGAACTCATTGTTAAGTGTAAGATTATTGTTTTCAGAGTATATTATATATAAATAATTCTCTGCAATTTTTTCTGTATTTCGTGAAAATTTCCTTGAGTTTTTCTTTGAGTATGGAGGAAAATTAAATTTCGACGTGCTACATTCTTGAAATCCATAACAACGTTGACGTACGAACGATCGATCGCTTTTGTTTTACCAAGTTTCTAGAATCTAGTAGATGGAACTTCTCCGAAGCTAATTACCTGACGAAATCTGTGCTGGCGCGTTTGCAATCATCCTTTCTCTTATTATTTCGTGTTTCCCTATGGCCTATACCGTGGGTCGTTATTTATGCATTCTCGCGAGAGAGGAGGGTCGATGGTCTCCGGTAATTCGCGCGGCCCGATCGACAGACGTCGTGTCACGAATTCCTGGACATCGCGATGTCGGTCAACAGCACCCGTTGCTGTCGACATATCTCGGTCCGAAATAGGAATGTCGAGGGAATCGATAAACTCGCTCTTCCGCGCGATATGTATAGGCTGCTGCGCCTCCGCGCTCTCCTCTCTCTAGGCTTTTACGTTCTTTCTTCGTTACCATGCAACCTCCCAGCGCCAGTGCGCGGTTTGCGTGTTCATCCTCAAAAGCGTGAATGACGCGTTTGTTCCACCGCGAGAGAATTGTCGACCGCGAATACAAAACGATGTATTTAAATGCCAGACGGAGAGTTTTTAGTAAATTGAACAAAAGACTCTGACACAAGTCAATGATAACATGTTACAATTATTAACATGCGAAGGGAAATAGAGATAACAGGTGCATAAAAATAAATAGATAATTAACTTCTCCGATACTATATATTGAATGAATATCGTGAAGCTATTGAAAAATATCTTTGTAACACTGAAATTGCGTGACTTTGAGTTTTCGTCCGCAAGTATATATGTCGTAAAGTTTTGCTGGCGTTGGCGTAATTTATTGGATGCTTAAGCATCGTCTAACTTGCTTGAGCCTCGCGGCATCATAGTTGCATATGCCAATATGAATATACGCCTATATCTTTGTGTGCAAACTCGACCGGCTAACCGGAATCAAATAGCCAGAGGCCTCATTCTGACCTACCCAGAACTTCTCGTCACGTTCATGGCTACGGCTCACGGCTCCGCGGATGCAACGTTTAAATTCATGCTATACAAATCAAGCTGCTATACGTGTGCCAAAGAAGCGGCGAGATTGGCCTACCGTTCTTTTTGCACAAAAGAATGCAAAAAGTGCCCACATTTATCATTCCCCGTTATTGCTATATCTCGTCATCGTTGAATGTTCCGCGGAATATCTTTCTGGAAGACTATCTTACATTTATCTGTCGTCCGTTGTATTGTAATATGAATTATTAATTGTCCGACATATTTTCATCGTCTGGCGGTAACATAATAAAATCTTGAAGAATAATTTATATATACTTTTACATATTCCGGGCAGATATGAATATCAATATCACTGTACTTTTAAAAATATTTTTACTTTTATTTATACAGCAGAACATAAATCATACATGCGCAGTATTCTCGTGGCAAGCTCCTTCATTTCTCAAATTAATTAATTTTTTAGTTACTGCAATAAATAGACAATATGGGATTTATGAGCGATCCGACGGATATTAAAAGAATGAAAATATGGTATATTCTTAGTTAGAGAATGGATTGCCTTGCTGAGACACTTTATTTCAACTAATTAAATTATTATAAAAGATTAATATTTATGAACAATGTAAGGGAAGTTTGGATGACATTAAAATTCAGAGGTCCAACAAGAGTCTATGTATCCGCGCGATACAAAGGGAGTTTGGAAATTGATCCTTTTCATGGCACAAAGGAATGCAAAATTCAACGATGGCTATTCACTATATAGTTTAATATTACAGAGGCGGTTTGAGGCTGGAGAGAAATTCACGCGGGGGACGTGGCTTACTTATGGATTATTTTTTAACCTTTTTCCAGTAATTGTCGAATTAACAATTGGAGAAGAAAAATAGTACTGACATGCATTTTTTTACATAGAAATGCCATTTTCATCTTGACATTGCATTCTAAATGAATATACAAATTTTACCTGAATATATATATACATATATTACTCATGAAAAATATAGTAACGTTATTGTGCACAAAGCAAGATAGATAAAGAATAATAATAAACTTAAATCATTTTACCTATCGTCATTGCTTCTCGTTGATTAACGATACTCTTTACGATAGCCTAACAACTTTAAAGCGTTGCCGTGATTATTGACAAAGTAATTATTAATTATAGATTGTTGTGCTTATGTTGTTACCGTTATGATCATCTAAGTCGCGTGCTCGCAGCAATCCACATGAGAATTTCGACCTACTTCACAAACTACGGTGGATTATTGAATCTTTGATAGCGTCGTGAACTTTGGAAATACAATGTGCAGTACCTACATTCGTGTAATTCCAGCATTCGTGTATTTTGTCCAATGAGAAATGTATCGAGATGGCAACCAAGTGTATTGCATTTTATATTTACGTATTCGTTATTCGTTGCTTGACATGAACTATATTTGCAAAGCGATGAGCATTGAACGTTAAACGATTCTAGTTTTTTTTATTTTAAATAATTATTAAATAATTATTAAGAAAATTTTATTGTTAGAGTTCTTAATATCGATGTTGAAGTTAGAGATAGATAGATATATAAGATAGAGAAAGAGAGAGAAGTCGAAAATAGCCCAGAAAGCAAGACATGCTTAAAATTCGATTGCCCTTTCACGAAAGTGTACGATAAACCGTTTGGGAGAAATACGCGCGGAATTGCTTCTTGATACGAGCGATTGCCTTTCGTACTTGTTCGTTTCACCGAAAACGACGAGTCTCGAATGTAAGAACGTAGACGTGGTTTTTATCACATCTTTGTTAAGTACTGTCCACCGTAAAGCTCCATTTTTTCTGTTTAGACTTTTACGTTTACACCGTTTCATCTTCTACAAGGTATAAAGGTCGTAAATGAGCATACATATTATTTACAGATAAGTTTCAATGTTTATTCAAGAATGTTTGTTACATAGAATAGATAATAGTTGTCGTATATTTCACTTTCAGAACAGTTTTTTGTTTCTCCTGAAAACTATTAATTGTCATCATATAAGCGATATTGTTTATTCATCGACGATATTTAAAAAATAAGTTACATGTTATATGCATACGTAAAATGTGATTTGTTAAGTTAATATCTATATTTAATTAACAATATTTGTTTATACTGTATTACTCATACTGCATTGCTTGTTCAACCTTATAAACCATTTTTATTTCCAGAGTATTCCA
The DNA here is from genome assembly GCF_048541705.1 of Temnothorax americanus. NCBI lineage: Eukaryota > Metazoa > Arthropoda > Insecta > Hymenoptera > Formicidae > Temnothorax > Temnothorax americanus. The sequence goes on from NW_027509339.1 coordinate 3,036,573, forward strand.
TAATTTATAAGAACTTTTCGAAGAATAATTTTCTCGGGGAAAATACATATTTTCCTTGTAACTTTTGTGATTTTGCTTTCTTAATGAAGAGAATCAATAGTAAGTTTTACGCGAAACTCTCTTTCACAATTTTTTTCCAGAAGAACTCAATTCTCTTCTCTTCATCTTAATGCTAGATTTTTCTAAGAAAGATCATTGTTACAAATTTTATAAGGCTCTGGAATGTTTATTATGTGCATGTAAAATCTTTCTTTCTTTATTTCTAAGGGGTATAAATGCTTGTCGAAAAAAAATACAACGATTAATCTCGGATGTGCATGCGAGGCACCGAAATTCTGCCGTATATCTTCGAAACACGAAATCGCGATAAACTGATCTAGAAGTAGATGAGCTGCTCAGAATAAGCTGCTTCTCCGTACGGATGCCCGCGTCTCGCTTTCGTCCCGCTGATCTTGTATGCCGAGTGTAACGAGTTCCGCGTGCTATCGCGAGCTTGCGGGCTTACGGGGCTTACCGTAGCTTTCTTGCGCGATCTACGACTCTCTCGTGCTTGCTCGTTTTTTCCATTTTCCTTGTTTACACTTTTATGTTTACACCGTTGTGTCTACGGTATTATATACACGGAAACAATAAAATTGCCCGCCGTGTCGTTTAATCTTTGATAATACGGTGACATGAATACTTTATTATGCTCCTTTCCTGGTGAGTAAAAATTGAGTGAATGTAACGTATAAAAGGGAACCGTAATCCGTTCGGGTATAGTGCCGGCCGCTGGATGCTGCATACACGATAAGCATATACGCTTTTGAATCAATATGTATAGGTGCGTACATATATACATATAACATATGTTTTGTTACTAAAAAAAATAATACTTAAGAGTCATTTAAAAGATATAAAATAAATATATTTCATGTTTTCTGAATGCTTTAAGTATTGTTTTTTTAATAACACAAAAAAGAATATGTATATATTGTATATGCAGTGAGCATCAGCCCCCATCGCCGTTGTAATCTTTTTATTCGACGAAGTTTCTTGCTTCTAATAGCATAAATGTCACCTTGATTATTTTATGATATGATGAAACACAATTGCGCATGCAAACAAATAACTTGAAATCATGGGAATCAACAAAGGATTGATAAATCCTGGATTAAAGAGCGTAAAACGTGCTTCGTCTTTCTGAATCCCATCGAAACACTTGATGGTTGTCTCGTGCTCTAATAAAGCTCGTTTAGAATAACGAGAGTCGTATGGTGACTCCCACTGCGATAAAGTATTCACTGTATCGTACCGTGCGTAGACTGATCAGTGGGCGGACTCTGCTCATAAAGATCTTCCCTCCGGCGTGTCACATGATGTTTAATAGCGGTGTAAATTAATTGCGTTGATAAGAGATACGTAACTGTATAATATGCATGTGATATATACATCACGCGCTAACGTGTTGTATTATTGCTGGATGTAAAACTCACTCTCGCGTAACTTTCGTATCCCTCAATTAAAATTTTTTTAGAGTATTTTTTTCTCTCAACAACCTCGACATATCTCTTTGAACTATCGTTCATAAGTTAGGAGAAAAGATTCTTGCTTTCCGTTGACGTTGCAATATACTTATATTTGTGTTTAATAAACGCGATAATTGGATTTCTTATTTTTTTAAATTTATAAACCGCTATATACGCGCAATATGCCTTTCTTATTTATCTTAATTTATTTTAAAAAGTTGCCATGTTTCGAAACGAACTTCTCGATTAATCGCAAATATTTGAATTTAATGTTTGCTTAACGTTACAATTTTTTCGGATGTCTTTATCTCGGACAAGTAAATTTAGCATGATTTCGAGAACAGTTAAGATGCCAAACTTCTTGCGGTTTGGAACATAGGATACCTTCGACATAGATTAACGCCTATTTAGGGTGTGCCGGGAGAACAATGCATTGCGTTATATATTAAGCTTAACACATGATGTTGATTGATAGAGATTCATCGTTCGAGATACGTCGCAGAGCATAGCACGTGTTACCTAGGATCAGTAATGGAATCGCAATTTATCCACAATGCCTTATTCGTAACGGTCTTCTTTCGGTCGAAACAAATCCCCGTGATTTGTAAATGACGCTGTTGTATGGCGTTCTCAATGGATCGTATACGTTTGCTCAGTGGAGTAATTGACAATAGATTTCAATTGTCATTATGATGTATTACATATATTCAAATAGCACATTATAGATATATTGTAATATGTTATATGCAACATCGTAAACACAACAGTGATAAGAATCGATAACTTTATTATAAACTTACTTTTGAGATGATTTTTAATTTAAGAATATAAGTACATATATGGCATATTTTATATAGCTAAAAAATTATCTAACATATAAATATTAACAAAAGATTTTACATTTACTTATTAATAAAAAGAAATAATTTACATTTTTTTTATTTTAAATAAGAGAAAATTTCTGAAAACATAACGTCGATATATATTATATAGGGCAAATAAAGATTTTATCTGTAAGTTTATGCAATAAAATATTTGAAGTATAATACGCTGGATAAATCCTTCTAAAGCAAAATCTAATAATTTGTGAAAAATGTCATAAAATATTTATAACGACAAACGAATTAACGTCATGAGTTGTTAAATACATTATACGATATACGTTATAATTACACAAACATTATCAACATTTTAGGTAATAGTGCGAATTTGTATTGCATGGTATTTAAAGTCGGTATAAATTGTGAATTTGCGCAAATGTGACTGAATGCTTTAATTGAATGCAGTGATTCTCTAACGAGGCATACTTTTTACTTTTTGTGGACGCGACGGGGACGCAATTCGTACGCGAGTCGTCTGATAGTGGATATTTAAATACAACGTGGTGATACACGGGCGTCACGTGTCGCCACGTCGCCGTAATTACAGGGTAAGCTAAACAACGCTTCCCTCAGACCGGCAATCTTGTAATTTTCACAACGGCGTGACAATATATCCCGTTACGTCGTTCTTGCAATAAACGCCGTCTACCCCGAATTACTTGTTAGTCGCATCGATGCAACACGAAATTACGCTCACGCACGGAGAAAATTTTATATTAAATTTTACTATGCTGTCGCACTAACTGCGGACCATCAAGACGCCCAAGTTTAAATGCTATACAATAGTCTTATAGTAAAATGACTATGTCCATAGCATTTAATGCTACGATCATAGCATTCAATGCTATAATTACAGCATAATTACAGCACTAAATGCTATGGACATAGTAATGTTATTATAAGACTATAGCATTTAAACTTGGGCATCTTGATGGTTCGCAGTTGATGCGGCAGCACAGTAAAATTTAATATAAAATTTTCTCCGTGCGATAACGGATGAAAGTTTCTCAAAACCGCAATCAAACATTTCAATATTTTCCTTTCTGCCATTGTCTTCTGTTTCAATTAATTTGTGATGATGATATATTAGCTCTGATTCAATTCAACAATATAAAATTTTTGTAATTTATTAATATTCCAGTTTTTTAACCTACCCGTATATTTTATATAATATATATAATATGTATGTGTAATCTTTCTTTATTTTCAGAATTATATACGTCACTTTTCCAATATATCTCATAATAGGATACTAAATTGTATTCCGCGTGGTGTAATAATGCCGCCATTTCCATTCCATATCATATGACACGAACGTTCTGCCGTTCGTGCGCTCTTTGCAGCGACATAAATCTCATACATTTTTCTTCTGGATGGATAGCAATTGTTTATGAGATAACAGTGCTTCTAGCAGCCCGACTACTTATGGCAAAAATAACAAACACTCGCAAACTACTTAAGGTAGTTTCCCTGACTACTCAACGTGAAATACACCGTTCAGCTCAGTGTGAAAGTCTACCGCAGCTCGGGATAAATGATTTTCATTCTCCGGACGACAAGAGTGCAATGAGACAGAATGTCGGATTAAGATCGCTTTGAACGTCAATTTGATTATACGGAGGTATACTGTCTGCGAAATTAATAGTCGCTCGTTTGTCCAATTAAATTATTATCACTTAATCGAATAGAGATTTCGTCGAATTTATTTAATGTAATATACATACATATAAATGCTAAGCTACGCACGCATATTTGAAACGACAAATCTTGTTTCGTCAAATTAATTATGAAATTCCAATGGATGGCCGTTGCACGTCTTCACGTCAAGCTGCGACGCACGCAAGCGTTAGAATTTGCGATAGAGCGATATTAGAAAACGATATAACATTCGAGTATCTGCTTTCGATAAATTTCGAAAAGTCGCAATCGCTTCTCCTTCGTCTTGATTCACTCCGCTTTCATCTAAGCGGAATTTTCGTGAAGCAGGTCGATGTTTCGCGGCAGTACGAACTGGATCGAACGTTGTTCCCCGGGAACGCTGCGCTGGCACACCGCCCAGAAACATATTATGCCCCCGTTCGCCGAAACTCTGGGCAGAGATGCTTCAGAACCAGGCTCACGCTGCGAAATATCCGAAAGCTTCCGTAATTCTATAAGACTTGACTCTTCCGACCAACTGGAAATGAACACCTCTCGGCAGCGATAGCTTACTCGGATTATTTTTGCAGGGCAAATAATCGAACAAATATCATTTTGAACGCCGTGCCAAAGATTGTACATATAATTATTCTTTCGTATTTTTTATTTTCCTAATTTTCCTAATTTTTTAGTGAAGTAATAAATTTTGGTGTGTAATTTCAAGGGAATTTATAGTTTATCTATAATAAGATAATTACTTGCTGACAATGATATTATTAATTTTATACACGTATGATAAACTCAATCGTAAGTTCATATTTTCCGCATAAATCCTTTAAATTCTACCATATTGCGCTATTTAGAAGGATTGACCATCTCTTTCGAAGGGAAACGAAAATCAATACTCTAGTCGTGCCGATGCCATGCTCAAGTTACTAGACACCCAAAATCCTAAGCAAGTTGGCGATAGTTTCACTTAACTAAACACCGTGTATCGAATCAATTTTCACTGGACGAACTTACCTAATAGTTAATCTCCAATTCAATTATCGCATAATTTCTCATAAACGTTGTAAACTTTCCATCTAGCGATATGCCAATTACGTAAGCAATTGAGAAATATTATAATATTTAAATATTACTCACTCTATATATATTGTCTTTTGTTCTCGGAGATTTATGGACAATGCTGGGTTTTTTTCTCTCTCTTTTTTTTTATATACAACGAATGTCTTTTGTTAGCTGTAATATAAATCCATAGATATCGTAAAACATCTTGTTGCAGCAAGAATTCGCAAGAATTACTTCGTACGAAATTTTCTCCCTCGTTTTTCTTTTATTTGATAAGGATAAACGAGATGAGGGCAAACGAAGCTCTTAAATTATACACTTGACATTAATCACATCAGCGGACGAGTATAATGAGAAATTAAGCTTTCGTGAATTAATATACGCGACTAATTACCAGAGAGACTAATTACTCTGTGTAACAGGACGAGCGAATCAGAATACTCGAGTCTCATTATTTTTCATTTTACATTTATTTACAGAATTTTTCATAAATTTAATTTAGCAATTCTAATTTGAGTCCACTTTTGCAACGGTCTTCTTTGCATTAAATAATTATTGTATTGAAAATATTTTATTTTGACGTATATACGATATTTCATACACTTTCGCGACAATCTTTCAAATACGGAAACGAACGAGTACGGCTGATACGATAAATGTGTGTGCGCATCTATCAATGTGTCAATAATTCTGTTATAAATCAATCTCGCGAGTGCCTCGTAAATAAATCGGAAACTCTAGACGGTGCGCATCATGATAATGCAGTCGGATGTCTCTTTCGCGGCGCATTCAACACTTCAAAGTAAACACTCTGAACATACGTGTATCGGCATCAGATACTCTCTCGCGCATTTCATACTGAGTGTTTACAAAAAATAGCGGTTGTATCGACAAGCAAATATATTTCACGATATATCAAATCGCGGCTGGCAATTATGTCGAATTTACGTAGTGCACTTTTGGTAATTTTTCCAGATTAATCACGATAAAGCGATAAAATAGTGATTCATGAAGATAATGCTTTTGCAGAAATAAACGCATTGAACGATAAAAAAAATATAGAGTCACTTTTCATTTCCGTTATCTGAAATAAATTAGCTAAATTGAAATTTTCAGTACATTATGCGTTTTATCATATTTTATAATTTATATCGGTTTACAATTAGATGCACAAATTAATCTTGTAATTATAATTCTAAAACAGAATCGTTCTTGCATTTTTATTTTTCATTTCGAGTTATATAACGAAGTTATAAAAAGTCGCAATTTAGGTCGCTTCCACAGGCTAACTTCATTATAGACAAACTTTTTCTTCCCAGTGTTCCCAAATTTCTTTCAATTTTCTTCAGCGTAGGCAAAATCCCGAGAGTTTCTTATTCATCTCGTGTGTCTGCATGTCGACATAAGAATTGTCTTGTTGTTCACTTTTGATGATAAAATATGAATGAAAATTCGTTGAGCCGGGCACATTTACGCCGAATGATTCATCTCGAGTGAACCGTACGTGTTCTCCTCTTCAGGCACGCAGAGACGGGACACGCATCCGTGCTCTCATCAATCTACGTCGAGTAGCGCCATATCGCCGTTTCGATTTGCGGCTTGCCTCTCAATGCCGCGCGGGTACTCATCGGCGCACCGAGGCGGCGCAAAAAAGGTCCTCGGCGTCGAACGCGCCGTCCTGACCTGACAGCCCGACATGATGTGACGCCTATCGCATGATTTCGGGGCTGGACGATTTTGGAAAATTGCCGATTGACGTGCGAATTTGGAGCGTTTACATTGATACGGAAAATTGCGCGAGTAATAACTAAATTCGTTTATTTATATATATATACGAACAGTCTCGTCTCGACGATGCGTCGTGTCAAATATGTCGATCATCAAACGCGTCCGGTTGCTCCTTGGTAAAAAGGTTGACGGACAGCCAATATTTTTTGCAAGATTTTCACTCGCAACTCTAGATTTCTTGGCATTCGCCCTCGAATCAAGCTTATCTATTAGCGTTAAATTGACCGGCAAACAAACTTTGCTTCTTCAACTAGTTTGGCGCTGATGTGTACACAACCTTCAAAATTCTTGATTACTCAACGTCTTAAATATTGAATCAAAGAAAGAAATATTACGTACCCAAACATAAGTTATTTAAAGGTTATTTGCTTTCTTTTATTTATTAAAAAACCGTGCATCATATTGCATTCACAATCTGCGATAATCGCAAACGCTAGTAGCTTTCTTCGCGTGGCTTATCTCAGAGATTTTTTATTTGCGGGCATCACCGGATTCGCGTTGCTATTTCAATTTGCCGACTGCCACTCAACGCTGCCCTCGTTAGGTATCAGCGAAAGTAATGGGACGCGGAGTAAATTGCACGTCTGACGCGAGTCGTCGCATTAGGCCAGCTGCATCCAGACTGCATCCAAGTAGCGACGACGGCGAAAGAGACGACCGAAATTCTGCGCCGATAATTTCGCGCTCGCACGTTTCATTATACGTACATACGTCAGCCAAAATCTCGTTACTGAAGAACGATATTTCAATCCGGGAATTGAATAGGTATATCAGTTTGCAGATATGTCTCTCTACAGATATATTTTTTATTAAATTATTGTTATTGATTATAATTACGTATAATTTCTATATGCAATATATGAAGAGAGATATTCTTCTATTAAATATAGAAGAGATATATATAGAAGATATATTCTTCTATTAAAAATAGAAGAAATATCCTTTTATTAAATATAAACGGATATAATTTTTATCATATCGTAACTCGCGGACGTTTCGATAAATTTGTCCGACGCTTCTCATTTTTCATTCTTTCGCAACTCTTGAAAGAAGGTCGCTTGGATTGACCTAATATTAACATGTCTTTAGCAAGCTGCAACCGTAAATTTTTCATTCGACGTTTACGACGGTGTCATTCGAATTTGCCCGATGTAGTTACGCGACTTGAAGAGGCGGCGGCGCGTTAACTTTTTCCGGGTTATCTTTGAAGTTGCGATAAGTACCTAGCGCGCCGTGGTGATAAAAACTTCCGATTTCTTACGTCCTGTACAGGGGAAGATAACGTTGTAGGTGTTGAAGGGAGGTGTCGACGTAGGGAGCTTAGCTAGTAGACGCGTTATCCTTCCGCAAATGGCTCCTTGTTAGAGCGGCAGGGGGGAAAGAGGGGTAATAGGAGGCACTATTTCCTATTAAAGTTACAGAATGCTCGCGCCGGAAAGTTTGCGCCCGTAATTGCAACGACTTGCCGTTGTAACAATGCGCCTCTGCCCGATGTAATTTACGCTTTAACTATACAACCCCGCGTATTAGTATATACGCGCGGCGGAGAGAGATATTTGAGAGATTATTTTTCGTTATCTTCGGTTATGATCATCGGTTATGAGCTTCGCGCAAAAGTGTTGCACGGTAGGTTTCTCGTCGCGTTATCGGAAGGCCGTGGATAAGGACGATATGTATATTTCAATTCCCATGATTCTGATTTTCCGCGGTTGCTGTTAACGCGCAATCACCGCCACCGTCGTTTTAATATACTCTCCACTGCTGCGCCAACGAAATTGGCAATTTGCAGACCATCAGACATGTTATATACATCTTATTACATTTTTTTTCTAAATGAGTTATATTACCGCGGGCACTACCGTGCTTCGAGTTTATCTCATTTTTATTGTATACCTTTACCTAAGTACTTTATTTTTTATTGACTTGGGAGATATTTTCTTTTCTACAAAAATGCTTTAGGATGTCAAATTTCTAAGATCTATGAGATTAAAAATCTTAATAAATACTTTTGTTTACCTTAAATGTTTATAGGATATGTATGGAATATATGGTTGTTTGAAATTGTCAGTATGTGTATCGATAAAAAATTAAACTGCTTAAAACTTTCCTTGATGAAAAATAGATTAATTTTAGTATTTTTCTTCTCGTAAGAATCTTTATAATAAATTTTATACGCATTGCATAATTAAACATTTTTGTAAACACTTTGTATACTTGAAAAATGTTTATTGCATAAGAAATATGCAATCTCCAATTGCACGTGAAGAGGAAATTTACGCTTGAAATCACACAAAGAATAGAGACCTACACGCAGATATTATTATAATGCTCGCCTTTTTTCCAACCTTTCCTCGTGGGATTTGCTTCATATACACGCTCATTCGATTTTTCCGGATATCTGAATAAACGAATAAACAAAGATCGCACCAAGCTAGAAAATTTCATGCAACACGGGGTATTCTACGGTCGCGATCATAAATGGTTCTTTTCCACGTAGATACTCCGACAAGCCGATTTCGGCGAAGCGAAATGAGTTTTGCCGTGAAATCGGATATTCGGGAAAGTAATTGCGAGAATGTGAAGTTATTATCGAAAAATGCAAAATAAACTCCCCACGTATAGTCGTTTATATTTTATGATCTGTATCTTGGATTTTCGACATCACATAACAATAAATAAAGATTTAAATAGAACTAATTATTTTTGTCTGCAATTATTTTTGGGTTTAAATTGATCTAGACTTCAATTTTGTGTGTGTATATCCAAATATAAGCGATTACTACTACGTGCATGCAGCTTTAACGCGATAAAGTTATAAGATTCGCGGAAAGTTACGGCGCTGTCTCTTTCCGTCGCTTTTTTTTGTTAATTAAAGCGATTGTTATTATTTTTTTTTCTAAATAAGTAAAAATTAGGAAAGCGAGAAAGAGAGAAAGAAGGGCAACTTGATTTCGTACATTACGTAAGCAGGTGACGTGGATACGCACTTATAGGTCGCCAATTCAATCGTCAATGCAAACGAACCGGACAGGAAGCATGTTATAACCGTTAACCCTTTGAAGGATCCTTTTGTGCGCGTCATACGCACGCCTGTGTACACAAATAAGCTTCGTATTGAATATACCAAAGCCCGGCCTGCATATGATGTTGGCATCACACGAGAGAGGAGAATTGCAGTCGGAGAGAATCATATGTTGCAGTTTAAATGCCCCGCAGATATGTATAAGTAAATAATACCGGAAACGAGAGAAGGTACTTTCTGTTCCGAGCGAACGTCGAGACCGTTCCGTTGAAGAACAATATTTCCAGGTTCGACAAGTCTGAAACATTCGCGGTGCATAAATCGTGCTTTTTCTTTGCATGAATAGATATTTTTGCAAACTCTTGACGATGTACTCGTATGCGGTGAATATTATGAAAAATAACAGGATATTTCTCGTGCGCTATAGCTTCCTCTGCACGATCTAATGTTTTACGTATCATAAAACATAAAATATCAATGTTAAGAATAATCAATATTCGAGAAACGTATTGCACGTTTATAACATAAAAATCCGTCGATGGTATAAAAATATTACAATTTTTAATAATACACTAATTCTGTTTAAAAATTTTAACAGTACTCGAACTGCAAGCAATATTAAAACTGAAAAATTTTTTATGAACTAGTATAAAGATATATATATATATATATATATATATATATATATATAAAAGGAAGTTGTATTTATATCCCACTTTTTTATAATATTTCAAATATTAAATATTTTGATGAAAAAATAAAATGTATTTTAATTTAATTTTAACAAATTAATATACTCTTTATTACGCGGTGGAACGTGGTGTATGCAAAATTTCGACGAAATTGAAGCGTGCTATTCGGAAGCATAACTCGACACTTTCCACTATAACGAAGAAAACAATGCCACCCCAAGAAACTATGCGGAACCGAAAAGCCACTTTCGAGGCCGACGATGTGCGACCCCAAAGTTAATTCGCCGTTTTTATCGGCATCGTAAAGCGTGGTCGGCCGTATTGCGGTTTCCACGAACTCGAGCACGTGCGCCAAACTATTCCTTCTTCCTCCTCCTAGACCAATAATTCATCGACGTCATAAGGAAAAGTCGAAGATACGAGTCGCTCGCGTTCTGCGCTTTATGTAAGTCGTAAAGAAAAGCGCATGTATGAAATACAGCTTGCATCGATATCTCGATTCAGCGTTACACCGATATGACCAAGGGTTTACGAGAAAAAGTACTTAAGATAAGAAAAATTATTTTAAAGAGAAGATAATTTTTTGTATTTCTTATCGAATAATACATGGAAAACGCATTTGAAATGGAGTATATCAGTTACATATATCAGAGTACAATGCGATGCATTAAGATATTTATGAGCTTTAATAGCTGCCCAATAAATTTCTCAACTTTGCATCATTTTTAATTAAAATAGTTTAGTTATCTTTATTTGAGTACTATATAGTTAATATTTAATTATTTTTTATTTTATTCATATATAACATACATTTCTAAATTATTTCTCAATTTTATATAAATATTAATATGATAGCAATGTGCAATCTTTGTAGCCTCTCTTTACATATTTTTCTTAGATGTAATCACACATTTTTGTGCCGGAACGGCAAGAAACGTGTAGAAAAACAAAAGGATATTTCTCGCAGAAGCAAGAAGCAAAACTCAGCGAACTTAACGCCTGCTCGTTAATCTAATGCGTACCAAAGTAGTTAAGTAAGAAAAAGAACAGTGACTGGGAGCGACAACTCGTCGAGCTCGAAAAGTATGAAGGTGACGACGAGAGAGAGAGAGAGAGAGAGAGAGAGAGAGAGAGAGAGAGAGAGAGAGAGAGAGATGAAGGATGAAGAATCTTTTACAGTTCACAGCCGGCGAAGACGCGTGGTAAAAGGACGCGAGACGAAACGCGAAATGGTGTCGAGCGAAGTTCGTCGTGACGACGCGATGAGATGTAGTGTGTAGCGCGAACTCGTTCGCGATTTATGGCTCCCAAACTCGCATTTGGAAGTTGTAAATCAAAGGGGGATCGTTGGCGATCGTGACGACGCATTGCGGTTTAGAATGTGGTGCTAAATCGCGATTCTATGTGTTCTTGAATAATCTTCGATTTATGAGAAAATCTCGAGGCGTTCCCGCGCGGAAACTTTATGTGCCTTATACGATTTTTAAGATCACATAAAATTGTTTTTAATTTTATTATTTTTTATCTGTTTCTTTTATTTATATTTTTTATCTCTTTTTTTTAATAATTTCCTTTTTTTCTCTTATTATATAGGATTAATTTATTCGTAAAGGATTTTTGTGTTAGTAGATATGATTTATTAAATATTGTTTGATTGGTTTATGAAAAAAATAAATATTATATAAAGTGTATAGAGTGTATATGATTATCAGTAACTTTTTTTTACAAATTAATAAGTACTTTTTTTTGTCAGTGTTATGACCAAAGTTGCATCGATCAGATTTCGTAAAAAGATTAATTGTAACATGAAATACTGAAACACAAGAAGAAAATGCTAGTATAATAAAAGAAAAATAATGCCGATAAAGCGGAAGGTTTCAGCTACCGTTTGGATCAATCGGATGTTATGTACCGAGTATATACTTAGTACTTTATACAAGACAAGAAATCCACCTCGACGTCCATAACTTCGAAACCTGTGTACCTCGCGCAAACACCATCAAATATTCGATACAAATATATGCTCGCCATAGTTTAATTTCCCAGTTGCGATTAACTTTTGAAAAGTGATATTTACAAGTACACTACTGCGTATTTTAGTTTGATATTGAGAAAAAAATGTTCTGCACTTTAGTAAATATTAGTTTGCGTACAACTGCATGTATCTAATATTTACAAAATATTTACTAATAATATTTACTAAAATGCAGAACATTTTTTTCTTAGAGTGTACCCATGTATTTTTCTTTTAATTATATTATAAATGAGAAATTATCGTGATAACCAATATATAAATGCTAAAAATAAGAATTTGGGTTTTGCACAAGTAATAATTAACGTATATAGATACCATCAAGTGCAAATAATTGCGTACAACATAAGTGAGAAACGTTTCCTTGAAGATTGATAATGGAAGTATAAGATAATGATTAAAATAATGATTTATAATTTGCAGAAAATGGAATAAGTGACGCCTGATGTAATTTAATGCCAGAGATAGTTTTAATTTTCACTGTTCCATAATTACCATCGTAGATTCAACCCTAATTTGCTCGCGAGCGCTCATCCAGGGAAGATTTAGGCGAGAAGTCAGCGGTAACTTTCAGTTTGCGACTCCAAATCGGGTCCCTGCATCGTGTTTCCCTTCGTAAGATAGCTCCGTGTTCTCTTCGGCTTCTTGCAACCGTGTAAAATTCATTTCGAATAGGGTGCCACGATAGGGTGACTCTTTGGGGGAGAGAACCATTTCCGGAATGGTAAACGAGGGCGCAATTCGGTAAGTGTGTGAGGAAAACGAATGAAAGTCAGAGAAAAATAATGGAGGGAAACAGGCCTTGCCCCTGCTTCTAAGTTTGTTTGTGACAATCCTTAAAATTTGTCAGACGAACGGTGTTTTCCCTTATTTTCAATGTTATAATTATTGAAATTCTTGTTTCAAGCGTTCTAAGACGCTTTCTGAAAGAGAATTTCGCTGAGCGTTAGTTAACAAAGTTACGTGTAAAATTTACAGTTATTTTTGCTAGATACTACAGCTGGCTTAGTATACTATTCCCAAGAAATCCCTAATCTAGAAAATATGGACAAAAGGTTGGCATTCCTTTTCTGAGAACAATTCTGACTATATGCAAACGAGCAGCGCGAAAACGGAATGGAATAAATGTACAATGAAAAGAAGTGAGGAAATATAATAAGATGCGCGCGGAAGAAAAGCCGAGGAAAATAGTATTCATTCTTGTACGGATTCACGGCAATCCGCGATTATTTTTTAGTTTATTGGCATCTTTTTATTTCCGTTTTTCTGCCGACTTTTTTTAATTTTTTATCAAAGCGTGCCTTTTACAATTGTGTTTTCATATTCTTCTATGTAAAACGTAATGGATATCACATATTATCTTGATTGCAAATATTAGGGAAAAATTTCAGTGAAGTGTTACCCTTTGTGAAATAAAATCTTATTTTTTTAGTTATCTAAATATTGTTGAAAATTACAAATTCTTAATAGAAATTAACTTCGCAGTTTTTATTATACAAAAAAATACTTCAAATTTATGTAATTGTAGATACCTAATCATCATTTATTTCTCCTCCTTCTTCATCATATAACATCATTAGTGATGTGTTATGATCTTTAATGGATAATGCCGTCTATGTATTATTTGCATATAATAAAAATCAGTAATAAGAAAGAAAAGATAAAAAACAACTAGGAAATGTTTTATTATATAACATTTTTGAAAATAAAACTATTTTTTCTCCATCAATTTATGTTTTGCTTCTAATAAATTTTAAGACCTAGACTCGTGAAATTTTGGATGAAGCATTTGGTGTAGGAATAGTTTCCTGGTTTTACGATCCGCTCCAATTCCTGCGTTTTTTTATTTTTATGAGACGTCAGATAAAAGGAAACCCACATATATTTTATATATTCTCCTAAAAAAAGTTGTCGTAGGTAATTGATGATTTTGCTTAGATTCTTGTATAAATTTGTCAAAATTTAACGTCAAACTTATGTAAAAACTATTTACAAAATTGGTCAATTATCTATCTAACAACACTATCAATAAAAGTATTAAACAAATAATAATATTTATGAAAAACATATTGCAGTTACACTCGATTCTGTAATATATCGTTTGATTTTGTTTTACATTTATTTTCAAATACATAGATTTAGCCACGAACTTATCTAACGAAAAACATATCGATCGTTTTATAAACTTATTTTCGTGGAAATTGCATGAAGGCGATTTCCGAAGCGTTTCATCGAACATGAATCCTCGCAACGGCAGAATGGTTCCTCTGGCAGAAGTCCCTCCCCGTGAGAAATGTCTTAACGGCGAATCGCAAAGTACCTATCTATTCAATTCGAACAAGGGTTGGCAGATGATTATAAAAAATCTCAATATCATATAAAATATAAATCGGGTACCTTGATAGTATATTTCGTATAGGGACCGTAATTTTCCAACAACGGAAAAATAAAAAATTTTATTTGCCAAACTTAAAACTTATACCGACTAAGAGAAATTTGAAGAAGAATATTGCATGGCACCGCGTCCATGACAAGCGGGCTAGTTTTACAAATCCCATGATCGTTTTGTATAAATCCCATGATGGTTTCGCGTAATATAATCAGGTTGCAGTTTTTTCTGTTCGAGAAAAATTTATATTCTAAAAGATTCGACATATTTTCTTTATAGGGATGAGAAAAAGGATAAGGATTACAGATAGGAAGCTTGAAGTTGAAAATTTTTATTTTACTTTGTATTTCTTTTTACTTACACAATGTGCAAACACGTTTTATATTTTACATCATTGTATCAAGGTATATAAATTTGGCATATCGAAAAAACGTCAAAGTCATTGAATGTTATCTAAACGTTACCGCAGAAATGGATACAAATTGATGTTGCGCGGCTGCAATTGCGGTGGAAAATAAAAGTAGCTATCGCAAAACGCTGAATTCATTAAATTTCCGCATGAACGATTAGAGACTACTTCGATATCGGCAAACGAGTACTGGCAGTATAATCTAAAACGATTTACGACAATGCTGTGTTCTAGTGGAGCAGGAAATAATGCCTCTGTTCTGGCTGAATGTGATTTGTCGGTAAAACTTAATCGCGGATTTATCATTTGTCGCACAATGTTATTTATATGTTATATCGTTCGATTAAGATTTTTGCTCTATTTTTTATTCACTGCAGTCTATTTTCTTAATACCTTTTGCAATTTTTTTTATAAATTAAATTTTGAGAGAACACGGTTAGGTATAATTATTTTAATATAATTTTATATAATCTTGTATTTATATAATTTATAAAACTGTAGGTCCCATGTGCTTGTGTACAACCTGCGTGCGCATCACATAAGCACATGACTTTGGGGGAGGCCCAGGTCCGACTAGGACTGTTGCGCCATTATGAATGAATGAATTTATATAATTATTAAAATGTTCAGGATATAACTTAGAAAACAGTAATATATAGTTAAAAAAGATTTTGTTAAAGAATATTTCGAGTTTAAATAAAATTTGATGTAACTTCTTTCTACTTTTTTAATATGTATTGAAGGTTTTTATTTTTTTCTAATGATTATTTAATGTTTCAAACTTTTTGGTTAATGGAGAGTTGCAAAATTTAAGTAACTTGTAAATATAATATGTAAAAATAATATACTCATTATTTATCATATATGATGTGAAAGAAAAAGAATGAACGTATACACGCCCGTGAATTGATTTTCTAGCACGAATCTAATATCGTGCGAAATGGCATTTGATATCGAAGTTTTGCAAGAGAGATTACGAGAAAGAAGTTACGATTTGTGTTTAAAGGTTGCTGAATATCAAGAACATTCACCAGTATAGCAAGAAGTAAAGTGCATAAAGAAGTGCAATACTTCACTATTTAGTCTGAAATATCATAGTATATATTTCATATATTTAGAATGTTCTCTCTGAAAGCATCGGTATGAAATATTCTAGCTTGTAGGATTGTGACATGCGAATTAATCTTGAGATATATGCAAATAGACCATCAGAGGGAAATTTATTTTACCTTTAACTTGAGGAAGATATTAATAGACCTCGCAAGAAAGGCAATATGTCGTACTATATTACTTAAGAAGAGAATAATATTCGATTTAAACGTAGGGGTCGAGTGCAACACACCGATCGAAATTGTTCTTCAAACGAGTGAACAGATAGATTTGTACATTCCATCAAACGTGTCGACCTAGTACAAAAGCCGCCGGTGCGGTGCACGAAAGCACCGGTGAATAAAAGGATACATCACGCTCGTTATATCTCGGTAAGGTAACCAAAGATACCTGCTCGTTCGAGCTGGATCAACAGGTAGCACTTGCCAGGAGCGTACCATGGGAATAGCATGACGAATACTAGAAGTTTAAAGCGGCGATTCGATCGATGAAGAAACGCTAAATTTACGTTTCGCTTGTTAAATCGCTTCGTTGCGGTATTTTAAAGTAACGTCAAGAATTATAATTCCAAGAATTTCATCCTCGAGCTTTATATAAAGTCATAATTATGAGATTAAAAATGTTCGCACACACTGCGAAGCGATAATAAATGTTCATGTCATATTTTTGAACATTCTCTAATTTAATCTTTTGAATAAATTGACATACTTTATGTATATTATTTAATGTTTTATAATATTAATGTACTTATTATTGAATTTGAAGAGTTTGTAAAAATTAAAGTCAGTTTACTGCAAAAGTGTAATACAATTTTGATGAAATTCTAACATCGTTGAATTACAGCCGACAAATCTTTTGAACTCTATAATATATTGAATGTTTCGATGCATTTTAGTGGCTCTTAGCGACGTTCAGCGCGAAATGACCACTTAATTAGTTTGAAGTCGAAAATAGGGGAACAGGAGCTTTGCCAATTTTCCCCGGCGTTTGTCCGGAGCTCAATATCACGGCTACGCAGCTTCGCGAAAGTAATAACATGAGCAGCTGGCGCCCAACAGCTGTCCTTTATGAACATGGATATCAAAATGGAGCTCCTTGTATCGGAAGCTACGTTTTTATGACGCTTCGTTTTGTTCATGAACCATTCACGAGATATTGTTACATTTTGATACTCGCGTCCTCGAACTTTTTTTTCGCCGGAGAGAAAATATCAAACGTCTATATCGGACACACCCGGTGAAAGGACTGTCGTGGCACCAGATGTGATCCGTGCGTGTTTTTCTTTTATTATAAAATTGAAACGTAACGAATAATATCTATAACATAATAAAAACGGGAATCATATATGTACATAGAAAATTCTAAACAAATTTTTGAAGAGACAGAATAATCGTACTATGTTGAAACAAACAATGAATTAATTGATATTCTTTAGCAAACCTTTAGAGAAACCTTATTAAAATTAGAAATGTTGATTTTATTGTAAATTGTAATTACTTGCCCGATCGGTACATTGCGTATCTCGTAACTATACTAACTAGCCGGAATGCATTAAATTGCATTCTGTTCCCTTTGCGTTATCTTGGACAGTTATGTCACGAATTGGAGGTTTCGATACGTCATGCCTGACGGCGTTATTACGTATCGTATAATAGCGGTAGATGCTGCAAATCAATCTCGCGTGATTTGTACATTTAACCGGCACCCCAATCTTTTCTATCCGCTTCGACATATTGCAACGCTGTATCTCGATTCGCGTTACTTTCCAGATGGACCATCCGGCGGGAGCAATGTGAAAAAAATATTCAGAGCAATTAACGCAATACCAATTTGATCTATGACAGTATAAAACGGATTTTTCCAAGTTTTTTTTATACCCAAAATGCCCGACGCGTTCCAGCGAGATGGAAAAATAATCCATGAATAATGATTTTATATTCGGTCATACATATTTAAATATTGCAATTTTTGTTCCGCGTTGATTAATCTTGATCGATTAAATCGCAATAGCCGTACATCGTGTTTTTTTCCATGTAATACATTTTATTAGAGTCAAAATTTATACCAGGGAAACTATTGATGCAAAGTGACAAGCATAATCTTTGATCTCTGTGAAGAATCAATTCCGAATATTTATAATTAAATATATTAACCAAATTTATATCAATTAATATTGTCTACAGCAATTGAATCTTTTGCTCGAGAGCGGAGAGATTTATAATATCATACTTGAGAATATTAATTTTCGCGGCGTCAGGAAATATTTCGTCCTATTACTTCGTCTCTCGTTCAACCAACCTATACGCGAGATTCAGGCTTAAGCGAGCGATTCATCATTCCGGTATTCCCGCGCTCCTTCGACCCGTGATTTATCGTTCCGCAAAACGCGCGATGTGCGCGCCGCTGCGAAGTTCTGAATTATTGTTGCCATGTCGGCGCATCGAGATACATCGTGCCTTTTCTGAGATGCACTTGCGAGGAAGAACTCGAGCGCTTGTAGAGCGAATAGCATTCGACGAAAGTATTTTTAATACATCTAGGTATGCATTTTCGCTTATACGCATACACACATTTTCGATACAAATAAAAATAGAAATTATTTAATATTCTTAATCTGTTCTCTCTCTCTCTCTCTCTCTCTCTCTCTCTCTCAGAAATATATATATATATACACTTACACCTATGCATTTATTTTAAAGATATATGCAATTAAACATTTACAGATGTTTCCTATTTTATTTTACATTACGATTTATTTATATACTTTAACTGACTAGAAGAAGGAAGGATATACATAATGCTGTTTTTGTACTTACAATTTAAAAAATAATTATAAAGAATTATATAGTGAACAGATTAAAGTATTACTTTTTTCATATAATTTGTATGAAAGACATTTTATGAAGTATATATATATATATATATATATATATTAAGAGCTAAATTGACACAAGTGTTTTCTGATTCTCTTGACTGTGATTTATCTAACGAACCATATATATTTGCAGTAGGCGAACGTGTAAATCATGACAATTATCTCCTGCAGCGAAGCATCATTAAATATTCGTGAATTACTTCGCGCGTAAGCAAGCAATTTATTTCAAATTACCTCGATCGTCGATCTGGTCGAAATCCTGCACAACGTTTATATCAATGTCAAATAAACATCGGAACAGAGAAGAAAAGAAAGAGAGAAAGGTGCATGAGAGATAAAACCAGACATATCTGGCAGGTATCACCTCGTGTGTTTTCAAATGTCGAGAAGGACGCGTTTAACGAACGCTAATTCGCGTCGCCGGTTTCTCGCTGTTCCGTGATAATTTTCGAGTTTTATCCTAGCGGTTCACCGAACCGCCCGTTAACACTTCGACTTAATTAATAATCTCATCGCAGCTCGCCATGGCGTTTGCATTTCTGCCGTCATTTGTTATCGTTTTATCGTCGCGCGCGCGCGAATTGTACTTTGCGCGCGAGTCGACATCTGGACATATTCGCGAAAACAGGAAATTGCTTCGCGTCATTCAAAGCCCTGTCGGGGTTTTGAGCAACGCGTTTGATATAATTAATCCGCAAATGTCGTGAAAAATTACACGGCATTTCAAAATCACACGATATGTCTGGCATTTGGAAAGCAATTAAGCAGAAAGCGATTAATAATCGTTATTAAAGCTCATATAAAATAAGCATTGACTCCGCATTACGATAATTGCTTTGCACAATAATGCATTTGCACGAGCATTGCGTTATACAATAATGTTGTTATTACAACGTTTATAATGCAAATTACTCAACGGGTTAATGCAAACTCGAGTTGTATCCGGAGTGTGATCTATAGCAGGTTTCGAGTCGGCGACAACTTCCAGTTAAGTTTCACTGTCCCTCTGCGCCTTGGTTAATTAATAATCATATTGTTTGACGCGTCTTTCACACGACGCGTCTGCAACCTCGTGTCGCTAAATAATGAATGCAACCGGGCGTCGCGGTCGTTCCGTATGATCGCTTCGAGGTAACATTTTTATCGTGCGGTTAATTAAGCATATTTCGACTTGTCGTGGAATTAATTAAGCATCAACCCTGAGTTAAACATCGCGGTTCAATTTGACTTCGTATTGACGAATTTTGCCAATCTTAGCGATGTTATTTTTCGTCATAACATTTATTTTTGTCATATTTCTTAATTATATTACTATAGTTTATATTTCAAGAAGCTTCTCACTTTTAAGTTAAAGTTTGTATTCTTAGTAATGGCGTGTATATATATGTTCAATTTTTGTAATTACAGTTCTTTATATCTTTATAATTGTATAGATTATTCAAAAATTTAGAAACGCGTACATTTATGTTCTCCTTTCTCGACGTGACGTTCTAATCGTTGTTTTTGCTTCTTGAGAGCAAAGTTGAAGATCGATCGCGCGATCGCATGGCTTCAATGGAATTTATTGGGTGCAGCTTTGTGTAACAGTTCACGGTGATTTTGCTTCTCGTTTTTTTTTTTATATTTGTATAGATGATTCTCAATGCGCTACACGTCGCTTGTAATACCTGTAATGCCACACAGTGCCTCTTTAGATCCATTACATTGGAACGTTAGCCGAGTTTAGAATCCATTACCTGTGAAATAAGCGAGACGTGTATATAGTATGTTGCAGAAAAACACGGTATGTAAAACACGGGGGCCAGTCTTCCTCCGTAACATAAACATATAACGAATTGCGCATATACCGCGTGGAAGAGGTAAAGAGGATTTAACCGCAAACGTGTATTTATCGTTTAATTAAATCTCCCGGCTTAAATTAGTTTCGTATCGCTTCATCTGTAACCCGGAAGTTACATCTGAAAGAAATTACGAACAAGAAGGCGGTAGTTTTTAGATAGTTATTTTTTTTAGAATCCTTTCTTTATGTACGAATTATTTTTTATATTTTACATTTTCTTATTTAGACAGATTTATAATAATATTTCAAATTTTACTCATTATGACAGAAAACTGGCGTTTTAAATATTACGACAATTTCATAAGTTTTTACTCAGTTTTATAAAAAGATGAGTTTTTAAAAAGTTTAATATGCCGTGGATTTCTGAAATAATAATTCTTTATTATATGCGTGCTAAAATTACTGTGTATCTTAAATATCATTAATATATTGTAGTTTTGGCTGGCTGATATCCGTTTATGTTACGATAATTTTTCACGGAGTGAATTTTAAATTTAGTCTAATATTTTAGAAAAATAAATCTAATTTATTTTTCAAATTGTGACAATCAATGATAGATCAATGGCGAATATGTATTATTGATTGATAATGCTTTGCTGATAATATCGTGAGCGTGTGATTATGTGTCTATTTGATCGATACAGTGCTCTAAAATATGCAAACTGCTCCAATGATCAATATATACCCAATCGATTATCGGCTAAATTACTATTTGTTTATCGAAATAACAGAATAATTGACTAATAAAGTTCGCCATAAAATCACGATACAACGTTACTTAATTAAAAACTTAAATTATAAAGTTAGCGTACCTATATGACACTAATATACAATGATAAATATACAACCTATATAAAATAGAAAGAATATATGCACAGTGTAGTTTCACCTCAATGCAATGGTGCTATAGATTCGCGAAGTTAGCACATTTTTCAATTTCGATTTTTTAGTTTAAATAACATGGATCTTTGTTTAAAGTTTACCAAGAACTGTATAGAACTATAGAAAGTGTTATTAGAACTCTTAGTGTTTTTTAAATTTGTTGAATGTTGTGTGCCTATTTCACTCACGCCTCAAAACATTCTATAAATCTGCTTTAAACTGCGCTCTTTCAAAATTGAAGTCATATTTTTCTGCAATTATTGCAGAAGTGTATTCTTATCAGTCTTCAAGAGATATTTTCGCTTTTCGTCTTTTTCGTTAAGGTGAAAATCCTCTCAGATCTCCGTTCAATTAGCGAAAACAAAATACTAATTTAGGTCTTTCATAAAAGCAAAGTGGCGTAAAGTGAACGTTCAAAAGCGGAGGATATTTGTATCGATATACAAAATCAAAATAATTAACTGGATAAGTCATAATTAGCTTATGTTATTACTATTTATAATTACAGGTGGAACTAAAAGGCAATAAAAGGGAATATTAAAATATTATTAAAATAAAAGGAAACATAAAATAAATATTTTTCATGAATTGTGAAAATAAAAATAATATAATTTCACATATTATAAAATTTTTTATACAATTTAGAAATATTAAAATATCCACAAAAGTCATAGTTATTTAAAAATTACATCTTCCAGCGCGTGTTAACAAAAATCAACTTTCTATTGACTTTTATCTCTTCTTTACAATCATAATTTGTCATGAGACAATCACATTTGTTCTGTGACTATGAGCTGATCAAGCCAGAAAGCACTGAGAACGCAAAACATCCGGAGATTGAACGACAAAGGTCCGAATACTTGAGGTTCGACTGGAATGACACCCTCCATTAGAGCAATAACACTTTTGAACAAATGTACATGTAGCCTCCGGCTTATCGGATTTCGATAGACGCGATTTTGCTCTTGACTCCTGTAACAATCGACATTTTTTTTAAGCTGCAGTTTACTTATCTGTGCAAATTCTTTAAGCCTTAAAATAAAAATTTATAACATTAATTACTTATGATCCGTGAGATCCGTGAGACAGCATCCGATTATAAAGTTCTTCAACTTCGTATTACATAGTTTATGTGATTGTATTGCACTTAAATCTTACAAAATTCAGCATGCTCTTCAAGATGCCGGACCTTCTTTTTTTCCTAAGGGTGCGTCTTGACGTGAAAAAATGGAGTGTAATAGGCTGGAAGGGTCGGATCACGAAGGGAGGCAAGGTTCACGTGTGCTGTCCGATCGAGTCGTCTTTCTAAGAAAGGGAGGAAGCGGCTAGAAGGGTCAAGAAAATCCGAGGATGGTTGCTTCGGATACGTTCGCCTATAGAGTTTCCCGTTCTCAGGCTTTAGTCGATATTTTCCTGGCCGGGCGAACCGACGCTTTTACTATCCAAACTGTAAATAATCCAATGGAACTTGTAATATCGTTTTTGTGTAATTTTGTTTTCTTCTACTATAAAAACTCTGCGATTATTTTTTTAATATTGAAAATTATTTTATTACATTTAGCATAAAACTAATCATCTGAGAGTTATAAAAGCGCATATTGAGCAGTATGCATTTACGAGGATAATGTTAACACCAGTAGAAAATGTGTACGTGAAAATGCATGTTTTTCTAATATATATAATTTTATTATATTTATGTATAGATAATAATTATACATTTCACGTATCACAATCTCAATCTTTTATTATCATATTATTTATTTATTTACTTATTTAAAACAATTAAATTTATCAATTATACATACATTTTGCGTAGCAATCTTAGCAGTTTATTACTATATTATTTATTTATTTAAAACAATGAGGTCTTTTAGCTTTGAGATAAATTTTTCTGAATAATGGGGGGAACACAGCTGTAAGAAAATATCGGGAAAAACTATCATGTATGGCGTTTTCCTACAGAGATATCCAACATGCTCGCCACGAACATCTGTAACGTCTCGAAGTTGGGGATGCTGCTCCCTCCATGAAATCGTTATAGGGAATTCTTTTCCTGTCTGTGTGCTTCCGCCGATCGATATTCGCATCTCGCGCGGAACGACGCCTATATACATCTCTTGCCTTAAAGCGCACGGTGTGCACTTGTAAGAAAAATAATTTCTTCCTTCCCTCGAAGTGCCGGCCTGATCTTACGGAATCAGGTGTGCTACGAGAACAATATAAAAAGTAAAAACAATAATGGATATATGGAAATTGGTCTTCGGACAATCCCAATGTTATTCCCAGTCGAATAACGTCACTTATAATTGTACGTCGCGATTCTCTCGCGCACCTGATAATGCTCACGCGGAAATCATCTTTGTGCCGATTTCATTCAACGCAATATTGCCGCAGTAATGCGCCGGTCATTGATATTCGGAGCATTTTGATATTATAGGGGGCATCCCCCCGAACTTCTGCTTGTTTGCACAAACATAATATAGGTAATGCGGAAAGGGAGAACGCACCCTCGATGGGAACGAATATCTGCATGCGTGGTGTTTGCGCGTGACCGGAATTGTATTAATTAAATTCATTTAGATCCGATATGTATCATACGGTGTAAATTGAGGTTCGTCATACGTGCAGTTTGCTCGGGAAACGGCGTGAATCCTGTTTTGGAATATCACGCATAATTATAGTAACTAGTATATACTAATTATAGTGATAAAAGAAGTGCCAGTAATGAATTTGCTATAATAACTTTATCACGATTAGCGGTAATAAAAGCTACATATCTCTAGAAAGAGAATAAAGGGGAAAGAATTAGAAATGTCCTAATATAAATTTTATAATAAAACTATTGAACGTTAGACAGTACACCATTTAAATAGTCATACAAGAATTAAATAATTTTATAATGTGAGTCACAATTTTTTCTAATAATGTAAAAATTAACTTAAATCGATAAAAATTAAATCTTAATGAAAAATAAGGGCAAGAAGAGTGCTACTACAAAAATAAAATTTTCTAATATCTGCTAAAATACTATAACAAATATTTTTTTAATATTCCGATATATACAGATATTATATACGCATTGTATATTTCTAATATGCATGAGTGTTTATGCAGTATATATTATTCTGATTCTGTTCTGTAACACTAAAATAACTTCTAAGCCGCTTGCCTTATCGCACAAAATACTTTTACGCTACTTATAGCCAAGAGGCTATTAGGCAAACGATGTTCTTCCTTGTTTTTCGATCGATATACCCTATTACTATGTCGCTTAAGCGCAACGTTATCCAAGTAAGGCGTAGGATGTCCTTGCTGGAGTTACCTAAGTCTGGGCTAAAGGCCGTTTTCGTACCCGGTTATTTAAGATTACTCTCCGGGGCCTGCCCCACAATTTATGAAACTCGTAATGGGTTCCCCTAGGCGTAACCTTCTGCCGACGTATAATGATTACGCGGATGCCCGTGACGGCGAAATAGGAACTCGGAGTTACATTTAACGACTCCCCCCGTGCTGTTAAATCTAACTGACGCGGCCAAATTTGTAAGATGAGCCACGATACGCATGATTTGGATTGTTCGATATAAAATGATATATAACGAGCCGAGAGACTATTGTTTTAATTCTAAAAAGAACGGTTCGATTAATTTATAATTTTTGTAGAATTTCCTTGAAATCGATCGTTAAAATTGTAATTACTTTTATATCATTTCAGATTATTGTATAAAGAATTGTAATATAAATATGAGCAATTGTTTACTGTCGGTAAATTTCAAATCGAGCGCTTTGAATCAATTTCTCTGAGCAAATAGTAATAACGCGTTAAAGTCGATGCTAAGATCAATCTTGAGTTAGACGGAAATCGGCCGAATCACTTATTCTTTACGGGTTTGATTAAGGCCAAACTCGTAAAGCATCCCCTATCTCGCTGGGACATGCTCTCTCTTCTCTTCTTTGCCAACTGTTGTATTTTCCCTCACAAAGGAAGACACGTTTCAGATGAAAAGAAGCTCACGGCCGTGCAATCCTCGTTTCTTATCGCGCGCGCTTAACGTATTGCTCCGACATTACCTCTTTATTGCTCAATAATTCGCGAAAGCCTTTGTTTCGTCTGCGAATCACCTAAATATCGAAGTTGTTCTTCCCTATTGCCTATTGTACCCGGAAAAAAAAGAGCGAGAGATATGCATTATATACATGTATCAAAAAGAACAAAAAACCCGCCAATATTCCAGCGAAATTCACATCGTACGCGATATTGCACGATTGAGCGGCGGTTCTTTTCATTCATTCAACGCCTATAATGCCCATTAATTTTTGCTCCATATCCGAAATTAGATCACTATTAGGTTCCAGGTGATAGTCGATGTATACGTATGTATATACGTCATGTTCGCTTATAGTATCAGCATGCGGTAATTTATAGATACAACCGTCTGGCCGGAGGACCAAATCGAAATTTCGCCGCAACGCGCCGCCAATTTACGAGTTACAAACATTCTGCGTTTATAAAAGCTGTTTTTCGAAATGTTAGCAGGACGAATAATTATTTTTTCTTTAATTACGATCTCTTTTGAAAATGTGTTTTTAACGAGAAAAATTCATGCTTGATATATTTTCTTCGAGACGACAAAATAATTTGTCTGGATAATAAAAATCACAACATACAATTACTTGAGTTCAAATTTGATGATGTCTCGAATAAGATAAATGAGCAAACTCTTCAACGTGCAGTATTATAAAAGCTGTTTGCATTTCGGTGTAGCATTCGCTTTGACGCGTATATCTGACACATCAAATACCGCGGAAAACGTTTTACGTATCTTAGAAAGAAACCGCTGCGAGGTTGCCCATCCGGATTTTTTGCCGAATACCACTTAGAGATCGCAATCGATTCAGTTTTTCGCGACGCGCTCGACGCATCGACCGACATTACAGCTTTATTGCGCAATAATTCGCGGACGGAAGGGACTCCTTCTGCTCTCGGCGGGAAAATGTCGAGAGCGTCGCTTCTCCTCCCCCTCCGTCCTCCCTTCGCCGCCGTTTCCACCCCTGAAATCCGTCTTCATGGTGAAGCACAATGCAGTCTTGGCTCAATTCATTAATGGTCGCATACATCGTCCGAGCGCGGAGAGATGTACGAGGCAACTCCCGTAAAGTCGTCGGGAGTAGTAAAGTGTCGCCTTTGGCCAGCCTCGGGGACGCCATTATCTCTCCTTCTCCTATAGTAATCCCCTGTCACGCTCTTAAACGTGTGGCGCAGTTTTGCCGCTTTCTCCATCGTTTGTCTTGTCTCTTATTTTTCTTTGGCGAGATTGCAACCATATACGATATACGTATACAATCTGTACAATGTGAAAGAAATGCATTTATTAAGCAAGTAGTATATGGTTCGCGCAAATTAATTATTTGTTTGTTTTATTATTCAAGATACTGGATAGTTAACAGCAGCAATTAAGCATTTAAAATGTCGATTGTCATACAATAATCACTGATTAGTCATAATATTGATTTGCAGTAAGAAAAAGAGCGTGACGTAATTGACTGCGTAATGGCATTGTATAAAGTTGAATTATATAACAACAATGGCGTGTTAGTGAATATGCACTTTGCAAGATATGCTGAGCTCATAAAAAGACAGTATTTACGAAAGAATTGCCTTTGGCTAGTCATAACGGCGCCGTTTTCTAATATGTCGCTCTTTTTATATGTGTCTTTTTTCTTTCTAAACGACACAGTCATGTCACTTTTTTATGGATAAAAGTATCAGGAAATCATTTCTCAGTAATTGTGATTAAAAATTTGAAATCTATTAATGTTAAAAATGTTCAATATTTTATTTTCCCAATCAAAATGTTGATTATTGGAAGCTTATAACACATCTAATTCGGAGCAATATTTTACTTTCATCGTCTTAATTGTTGTCATTCTACTTAAAATTCAGGTCCATTTCAGGTAACTCAAAAGACTTAAGATTGTAATTCATGACATGTCTATGAACAGAAAAGCAATAATACCGAAGGGCTTTAAAACCTCTATGGGTTCGCGATTGAGTATGCTCGAAGCGAAAGGATTAAAACGAATTCACGAGACATGCTATAGTTATTCTTTTATATGGTATATATACGATATTTCTTTGTCGAGAAAAGGAAAAGGGGAAAGGCTCAAAGGCGTTCCATTCACGTGTGCAGTACGTGTCATTAATACCGAGAAGCTCGAAAAATCTCGTACCGGCGGATCTGGCCACCAGACGGAACACTTCGTGCAGCGAATTCCGCGGCGAGGAGTGTCGGGAAGCGACGCGTTTAACGCGGAAACTTAATTTGCGAGAACTCCCCTGGAACTCCCCAGCGAGAGATACCTTTTAATTCTCTTTACCTTTTCACGTTACTCGCCGCTTTGTCGGAACGAGTCGGTTTCGCGCGGAAACTGTGATAAGAGTTGCAGTAAAAGCAGAATGGGCGTTGTCTTTTATTTCAGCTACGGAACGTATACGCTTCACCGCCATAAATATCTCTAGGGTGAAATTGTTATTTGCAAATAGTTGGCTATAGTTGTTAACTGTCGTTATTACACAGATAGGTGTGCAACTAGATTATATACACATTACACTGCAATGTGACTTGAATTCATACACTGAGAAAAAAATGTTCCGCATTTTAGTAGATATTAGTTTGCATACAACTGTGATTCCATTTACTAAAATGAAGAAAATTTTTCTTTTTTATTAGTACTTATATGTGTATTTACTGAGAAAAAAAAGGAAAATTTTCTTTATATTTTAATAAATGGAGTCACAGGAGTTGTATGCAAACTAATATTTTATTAAAATGCAGAACATTTTTTTCTCAGTGTAGGGTCAAATTATACTCAATTTGAGTAATTTTTGACCATTCCTATAATAAGTTGCCACAGCTCCTCTTAATACGTAGTTAATTTAACTAAAATAATGTTAATTTGACTAAACCAATGGAGTTAAAATAATACTATTTTGTTTTAAAATAATAAATTTTAACGCATATGGTAGTTAAAAATAACAAAATATTATCTTACTCAAGGTATTGGTTTAAATTTTATCCTTTAACATTTAACAGTGCATAGCACTTGAACAGTGAATATAGATGAACTGTTTTTTTCGTAACACCAATTAATCCTTTTTAAGTAAAATCTTTGGCAAAAGAAGTGAACGCGATGGAAATGCTATTTGCATCTCTATGGAACTTCGATCAAGAGGATTCTCACGGAATCCTCGAGATTATGTCGAAGTTCTCACTGTCAAGTTTTCCGCCGAAGCGAGCGCGACTTCGTCAACTCCCGATGTAACCCCCGTGACAGTCTGTAAGAGCGGTAGAGAATCAAGTTTGAGGCGCGTTCAGTTTTGCATCTGTGGGAGATATCTTCGTGCACGAAATGCAAATCGTGACAGCGAACTGGAAATAGGTATGCTTTCCACATGAAAATGCAGGTTCTCCGGATAGATAGGTACTCCGGTAAGTTCTGCTACGAGGAAGTCGACTTCTATATATACTGTTTCAGAAGTCGCTGGTCGCTGTTGTGATCACACGTGCCAAACAGGATCATGTACACTGTATACATCGTCGATAACAAGCTGCGGGCTAGAAAAAGGGATAAAGATACTCGTACAGATTTATCAATCTTCATAAAGATAAAATTTTGTAGTATTTTTCGATACTCTGTATATCTTCTCTCAAATTAATCTGCTTTTAATATGTTGTAAAATCTATAAACGTAAATTCTGTGAAAAGCACTCACACACATTCAATTTGAAGTAAAGAGTTCCAATATATAGATAAGCACAGAGATAATCTCAAAAGCATGGAATAAAAACGGCGAACTTTTAATTGTATAAGAGATTTTCTCTGATCCTAAGCGGATAATCGACTTCGTTTTGTGCAACGTGGATCCGTTTTGAGATTCGAAGAGATGGCAGTATTGATACAATATATTCTTTATTGGTATGATATACGGATTCTTTTAAGGTTCGATTGCAGCGTAATAGCGATTGATTACACTTGTTTGAATAAAAATAATCTGTTTTTTTTTTTTTTTTAAGTTGTATTTACAGAGAGAGTGAAATATGTTTAAGTTTAAGAAACGCATTAACATTCGAGAATTTATTTAGCAAAATAGCTTCTCTTTAAAATGCACACAATATGCAAATTTAAAAATATTATTTTATCTAATTTTGCAAAATTTATCGATGTGTTGCGATCTCTATTCAAAATAATAAATTGTTTGAAGAAAAGATAAGCGTTATCATAGATTACACGTATGCATTTAGATATATATGTTAGTATATTATGCGTTATTTTCTTATTGGATTTCAATCAAACTATTGCGCTGCGACGCGACCGAAGTGTCTCTTCAACTTCAATAATATTATCGTAGAGCGATATTAAAGACGTCACTCAAACTGAAGGATTACCGACTTTCATTGTTCTTTCGAGGAGTTCATTGAAAGTATGCGCGTAGACAAAATTAATGTCGGCTCTCCCCGCATTATATTGATTTGTACTTATTTATTAATTTATTAATCTTGTTAACTTTAATATTTATTAAATAGTTCGAGAAGACTTTTGCATGTTTTGAAAGTTAATTATTTAAAATTTCACGCGATAAATTAATTTGAATTAAATTAAGTCTTCTACTATTTTTAATTTTTGTCGCAGATTATTAATTAATATTGCTTTTATGTATATATTTAGTAATTGATCTTGATGAGTAAAGAAATGGAATTGTTTGAAAAATGAAAACTTATACGAATAAGGATTTATTTATATACTATCTTTACACACACTATATATATATATATATATATATATATATATATATATATATTTGAACATTGATTAGTATATGTTATGAAATATATAAGAAATCTTAATGCGTCATTACATGCATAAAGTTAATAAAATCTGAAATTTGCAACATTTATTGCAAGATGCAGAATTTCTATTTACGCATAGAAGGAATTTGTGCATGAGTGAAATGAGAAGAAAATTAATCAGATTTAATAAAAAGTTCAATTTATTATTTTACAAATTTATTATTTTATCAGCATCATTAGGCAGACACTTTTACAAAATATTTTAGGAGCGTTGACTTTGTCAGATTGCGCGAACATTTATTATATTTTGCTAATATACATCGAAGCTTTTAGTATTATTTATTGTCACCGCGTTACACCGATATCGATCGCTCTTATACAGGACGCTCATTATATAAATATCAGACTTTAGCAGCAAAATCATCTTTCTGATCTAATTTGGAACGGACTCTTTCTTCGTCGAGCGCTTATCGAGCGCTCGTTACGGAGATAATGCGATATTAAAAACCGGGTCTTACGAGACACCCTGTACACGCCGAGCCTCCAATGCGCTCATAACGTGGCCGATATTACGGAGCTTCTCGCGCAGCAAAACTAAACGAGTTATCGTGGCAATTTGCCTACATTATTCAAAATGAAATTGCAAGGTGTCGTAAAACCGCGGGAAGAATTTTATTTTTGTGGCCAGATATCCCCGTTGATATCCTATTGAAAGACAAATTACGATAAAAACATCTCCATACATTACATGCATTTTACGTGAATTCAAAATTAATATTATACATCTCTACATCTCCGTTTTTAATATTCCCGCATCTTGAACACATCATATGGATATTCCCAAGTTTACCTTGTCCATCCCACGCATTTCTCGAAGACAAACAAGCGGTGGCAAAATATGACGTACCGGGCGGACCACAAGGTTCAACGCAACTCGGATGAAAAATTGCTCTTCGTCGTCATAAATCATCAAGACGTCAAAAAGCTTAACTTGTTATGGAAACACAGATCAGGTGCTCTGCTCAGTAGGGCATTTTCATGCCTCGCCAGTATTATTAAATATGGATAAGAGCTATATAATGATGTTAACGTAAAATTCGATAGAAATATATATATGGTTTAACAAATTGCATAGCATTTTTAATTCTGTCGACTCTTGTAGCACACATCTTTGTACTAATTAAAGAAAACGATCACAAATGAAATTAAAGAGAAATTAACAATAAGTAAATAAGTGAAAACCAAGTTACATTTCTCGCGTTTCATAAAATATGTATGCACAGAGATGTGATTCCGCGAGATAGCGAGCAATTTTTTGATAACATTGCAGAAGCTGCCTTTTTTCAAAGAGGATTGGAATTAAATATGCTAGTACCAGGTTGTATTAACGAGCTTTGAGACGCTATTAACTTGATAAAAAGGTCTCGTAATAAAATGGGAAAAGTTGCGGCCGAGATAAAGTTTTGAACTATCAAAGTAAAGTTGTTCTCGGGAACTTTCTGGAAACGTGGATGATCTTACAAATTAGCGCACTAACGCGAGGGTTATTTTTAACGAGTTTAGAAAAATCTTTGACTTTCCATTTACGTCTGCTTTGTAATTTGTTTCAATTTAATATTTATATTGTGTATATTTTTGAATAACAGGGAAAATAATTTTGAAGTTAAAATTATATCAGTGACAATAAAATATAATGCTATCTTAATTGTTGCAATTTTTTGTTGGACAAATGTATTATAATGTTTTATTTGTATAGCTAGTTGTGTAGAATGTTACATGAATTTTTATGCTTGATGAAAACTGTGATAATTTTATTCAGTAAATGTGGATTGCACATGTGAAATGTACTAATATTTTGTTTATGATTATATCGAGGCTGACAATACAAAAATCAAAAAATATTTTGTCAAAGATATTTTATTTTTTTTATTGGATAATTATTTCTGTGGGAGAGAAACAGTTGTCCCACCTAAATTGCTGTACTTGGACGAATTTTCAGGGAATAACTTTTTGATTTTTCTCTTGCTTTATAATACTTATATTTTATTTTACGAGTATAGATTAAATGAGGATGATTGAGATCTGTGGATTAACTTGCTAGTAGAAATTATTAGATTTATTTTCACATTAAATCATGCATTGGCAAAGAGAGTAAGATTAATTTAGAAAATTCGATTTGAGAAGAAATCCTCGAGGAGAGAGAGAAGATATCTTTACATGTGTTTCTTAAAAATATTCATATAAACTTCTTGCAAATAGAAACAGTAATTTTTTTAATTATTAATTTGAGACATTTAGAACGAGATAAAAATTGTTGCCGAGATATTCAGGAAAAATATGGAAACACGTCAAGGCACTTACTATAAAGCAAATCGGAGAATAGGTATAATGAAATGTTGGTTGAACTTTTGAATGTGGATTGTAGCTTTTGAATGGTATATCACTTGAAACGGACAATTTTAACGAAAGTCAAAATTATCCGCAGGGGCAGGAACATGATAGAAAATTCTACAATTAAGAGTTATAATTAAAGAGCTGAGTTTGTAACTCTCACTCGCAGAAATCAACTGCACGAAATATTTTGGAGAGGGCTTCATATCTCACTGCCGTTTACTTTCAATTGCCGTGATATTTGCGCGTACGTTATATAAATTCGAATCGAACTATATCGAGTAATTATCGGTAGATCGATTATCGGTTTAACTAACGGTAGTTGAAAGCTGTGAACATTTTCTTACCAAGGGAATACTTGCCTCGCGATAAATGAGTCATTCAAGAATAAAGTTACATATGCCGCGTGCGCTGAAATTTTAAGAATAATAGAAATCGTAATTGTATAAAGGTATTTTAATTAAAACAAAATTCAACACCAAAAAATCGATAAATGTATCTAATTAATTGTTAAAACAATAAGCGTTCTATTAAACAATATTATTTCTCTCAAAATCATTGTAGTATAGCATTTAACTGTGATTTCATTTTAACTATTTAAATTCATATTGTAAGCAAATAGAACTTTTTACTCAAATGAGAAGGTACATATATACCCACCTAAATTGCACAAACGATCCAGTTTCCCGGGCTTTTCTTCCTCTGTCCTATTTGATGAAATTAACGGAAGGGCAGAGAAAGGAGGCAAAAGGCAGAAAGGTCGAAGGGACACCCTACGTATTTTTATTACTGTCGGACCCGCATTAACGCACCCCCTGTTAGTATTACGGGTTGGAACACCACACCCCAACATTTGTCCCAATCCGAATTTGTACCGTGACGTATTATAACGAGTGGTATAAGAATAATGGAGGTACGTTCCAAATGGAAGCGAGCATTCTCGACAAAGATGAAACATGGTTGACTTTTATTTCTGTACACCACTTATGACAATAGCGTGGCGATTGCTGCACGTGTGTGCACTTTTTTGGAAATATTTTGAAATATTACGACTAATTTTTGCTCAATTTAATATGAACATAATGCGACGCAGCGCGTAATAACGTGATACGGATGTAATGCAGAACTTGACAATGTCAGTTAATTGCGTAATGACAATAAAGATTTTTAATTTCTCTATAACGTACAGCGAACAATTAATTTAATTCGTAAATATTGCACTGAATCTACTCTCTCATATCTGCAAAATGCAAAATAAAATGAAAATGTCAACGAATCGATATGTTTACAGTCGCATTATTCGTTCGTACACACCGCGTGCATGCGGCTTCCCTCGACATGTAAAGTGCATCGGACTATTCACGTATGCTATTCAAACAAAATATTTGATATTAAATTATTGATTGCGTAAATATCAATAACGTTTTACATATTAATGCCAGCGAGACTTAAAGATAAATAATTAGCAACTCGGAGAAACCAATATGGGTCATATGTTTAATAGATGAGGACAGTTTGACGCGAACTCCTCTGCGGATAATGCGGCTTCTGCGGTGCGTCGCTTGCGTTGCGGCAGCACAAAATTCCGACATGGCGTTATTACTTTCGGGTACGCTTCGTAATATAGCGCCGTGACTACGCGCGAAATGGGAGTCCCATGTCAAAGTTTGTTTGAGTTGGAATCTCGTGAAATTTCGTGGACCAAAATTAACGGATCCTGGCGGTATCATTTCGTGAAGGGCCAGTCCGCAGTTTTGCCAACGGGAACTTCCACGTTGCGCTTTTTGATGCCGCTATCAACACGACAAATTCATTATTACATATTAAATCCTTTAATAGATATGATATACTGTATTTAGATTTTTTAAATCTAAATTTTTTTTAGATATATATCTGCGATAATGTTTTACGACAAATTATCTCGCATGATACAAAATATCAACACAAAAAATGGTTATTGTATATCTGTATATACGAAATGTTGTATTTTTTAGACGTTTAACGAGAAAAATTAAGACAATCCAAAACATCGCTGATAAAAAGTAAACGGCTATTATTTTGATTAATTAAAAACTTTACAATTAATTGTCTTGATTATAACTGGAAATTTTTTTTACTTTTTGATGTTTATATTACATTTTCAACTGATTTCAACTTTAATAAAATTGATTTCATCCACAGAAATTTTGTGGCTATCGAATAGCAAGCAGATCGTTTTATTTAACAAATGAACTAACAATCTAATTATCTTGATTAAATCAACAAACCTGATCCGCATCGACAATTCACGGCGGCACACGTGGCATTTTCAATTCGCCGAGAGATACGATTATCACCTACGTTTGTTCCGAATTCACGATTTTACTTTAAAGTTTTATTTTAAAACGTTATATACACGTGTATATTTTCTTTGTCTTTTACGATAACTATATTCATGCATGGATTACGCATTATTGCACGCTTATCAATGCCCAGGTAATGCGACCAAACGTAAAGATTGGTTCGATTTGTCTATGCATATGCACCGTCGTCGTTATGGAAATGAATCGCGACTAATCACGACCATTGCCAATGGTTGTGACGTCGACGACTGTTAATCAGTCAAACGCGAGCGTGAGCAACTTGCGCGGGACGCTAATGAGAACGTAATAACTTGCAGGCAAATCCCGAAATTATCTATTCCATAAATTGTCGCACGAGTTCGTGCCATATTGCCGCTGATTACTTAACGTGAACGTAATTGCGTAATTGCTTGGCATTATTTGGGAAACAGTCTATCCGAAAAGCACAATTATATTTATTCTTCCAAATGATGTTACTTTATTCCAATTCACGTGCAAAAAACAGATTTATTCAAATTTTATTATGTTTTTAAGCAAAATATTATATTATGAATCAAATCGCAAACAACACTAAAAACTTTGTTTACGGGCAAAGTAAAAGTTTCTGATTTGAGTTAAATCGCAAACAAGTTTGTTTGTGTTTTGCAATATGAATAATTAATATTGCAATTCATTTAAAATACATAATCTTGTACAATATATGTAGTTACGTGTGATGGTGACATAAACTTTATTTAGTATTTTATTGTAGGATATGTGAATTATATTTAATGTGTCATTACTATACCTTACTTTATTGAAGATACTTAATTATAAAGCTTATTGCAGAGTAATAAATACGCGTTGATAAAAAAACTTCTTAACAGCGCGAAAGTATTAATAATATTAGGTATAGTGAAAAATATAACAGAGAATATGAAAACAAGAGTTATTGTTTTGCCATATTTCGCACATTCAATGGACAAATAGATGAATAAATACAATATTATGAAATACGCGAAATATTCCGGCATCCTCTTTCCAAGCGCGACACGAATAAAACCGGCAAGAGTCTCTTTGCTCGCATAAATATTCAAAGCAGGATAATGTTTGCTCGAGCACGTTTAATGTAAAGTACAAGTATGCAAGTTTTGTGAAACAATATTCGTCAGTGTCGTTATCGTTGCGAGGCAGAACTCCTTTTAAAGAAATGTAAAAATGAAGGGAGGAAGAAATAAAGAGATGTCAGCGCATTTAAAGCAGACGCATTTTAAGAAGACGTTTATTTTAGGGATCGAAGTGCAGAGTGCTCCGGCTTTTACAGTCATTAAGAAGGCCTTGTTGAATATTTAATGAGTATACATTACTCGGCGCCGCGTCACACCATCGAGTTTTAAGTGATGCACCAGAGAATGCACGCCGGAAACTGTAAAATTAAAATGCAGGAAACATGTTGATGCGTTTAATTAAAATTTCTTATTTTTGTGTTGCGAACAAGCTCTGCAAATTAATTTTTGCCAAAAGTATGTTTTAGCAATCCAGTAATAATAAATAAAACTTTTTTACATAAGAAAAAAATTAAGGGGTAAATTAAAGTTGCGATAACTTTTGATAGTGGGAAAATAAATCACTTTATTAAACTAACAAGAAATAAGAGTTATCGTGATTCTGTCAATATATTATAATATTTTGTAATTAAACAGAATATTTAAAATTTAGATTGCCATATTTGAAAAAGTATATAATAATAGCTAAAATTTGCAGAATTATTAATAATTCTCTTAAATTTAATTAAATATTCTAACAAGAGGATGTATTAAAATATCATATTATTACTCGATGTATTATTTGCCAAACTAACCGAGTTCTATCTTTTTTTATGTTTCAGGTGAGTTTTGAAGCTTATTGGTCACGTGAAGAATACTCATTGCGACTGACCCGGGTCTCCAGAAAGTAAGTGAGGTAAAAAGGCGAGCATGGTATCTGGCAGCCAAGCTTGGCTCTTACGTTGCAAGTGTTCAACTTATGTAACTAAAGTTTGCAGACGAAACTTTTGCAACGATCGAATCTCTAGTGAAGAAACGAGACTGTTATAGAGAAGTAGAATAATTTATTTAATTCTATTGGAGTTTCTCTCCTGTACAGCGGTCCTCCGTAAAAAAAAAAAGCACCGCCCTAATATTTAATAAATATTAACATAGTATATATATTGGGAAGAGAGAGAGAGAGAGAGAGAGAGAGAGAGAGAATTAAAAAAATATTCTATAAAAATGACAATTAATAAAAATAATTACA
This sequence comes from Temnothorax americanus, assembly GCF_048541705.1. Classification (NCBI taxonomy): domain Eukaryota; kingdom Metazoa; phylum Arthropoda; class Insecta; order Hymenoptera; family Formicidae; genus Temnothorax; species Temnothorax americanus. The sequence goes on from NW_027509339.1 coordinate 3,074,562, forward strand.
TTATTTATGAAATTTATATTTATTATATAAAATATATAATAATTGTTATATTTAATATATAATGAAAAAATTACAAACAAAAATAATTTTTTATACTTCATATTAAAGAAAATCTTGGTTTTGCCACTCAGAATTGGATTTTAACATGAAAACATATTTCCGTTTTAGTTAAATTGGGCTTTGTGTAATACCACCAGTTCAGCGTACGTGCTTAAAATTACGAATTGTAACTTGCCATCCGAAATACAAACCATATCAAATATAACTAAACGCTTAAATTATCAGAAATACGTGTGTCGCATTTGAACTCTATTTCACGCGATTTAAAAATTTAAAAAAAGCGTGATTATTGATGCAGAACATCTACCAGGAAAGATATTGTTTTATTTAAAAAAAAAATAAAGATAATTTTTATTTCTTACATTACCGCAAAATTCTCCTTTCTATATAAAAAATTGTTTATACGGAACTCCTCATGAAGGATTATCGTTGTAAGAGTATTGCTAAATGGACCGAATAAAAGAAGATACGACAGTGAAAAAGCTAAAGCGATCTAGAAAGTCGAAGTTACCGGCGGAAGCGCACTTTCGCATCCGATCGTTTTACATAAAGTTTCCGTTCTCCGTTCGGGAGTAGATATTGCACACGATGCATGCACATTTGCTCAGCGCCATTTATATGAAATTGTATATTAAGCCTTGCCATATGGTGGCATTGGAAATAAATGGCCGTGGTCGTTTTCGGGGGTTAAAATGAAGCTGAGTCTAATAGTGAGGGTAGTTATTTTGACTTGCTATTAGAAATTCTGGTTCATTTTTCTCTCGAGATACTTTGCAAAATATAAAGTAAATTTAAAATTCTTTTATTTTAATATGTGAATGTCTGTGATCTGCATCCTTGAAATTCAGCATATGAAAACTTTTAACTTTAGAATTCAGAACTATCGGTAATTAGACTTGTTTTTTCGGGAAAAGTAACTGTTCAATGAATTCATCGATAGGAGCGAGATTTTAGGGTTATTCTTTTTAGATTACTCAAAACGGACTGTATTTGTCAAAGTTACAGACATTAAAAAAATTACGCGTTTAACGATGGCTTAGCGATGCCATTTTCAAAGCGTATAGATTACTGGCTTGTGTAAGCATCACAATGAGAATAAATGCCGATGGGCGAACGAGCTATATCACGGAGAAGGGGCGACGATTGCCACCCCTCGCGCGCATACATCCTCGCCCTCGTAAATTCTAGGCCGGTTTTACGGCCGCATTTACGGCGTTCGGCGAACAAAGAGCCGACGGTGACGACGACAACGTCGGCGACGTCGGTTCACGGCGGGAGCCGTGCACTCTGCGCTTTGCGCGGCTCCATAAAGCATTGTCAGCGGCAAGATCCCGGTCTTGACTAAAGTGAATATGTCGCTGACAAGGACGTACGGTCGTGTTATAGTCGGAGAAGGCGACGAGAAGCGGGATCCACATGCTAGTCACGATCCGCGTAGTTCGCTCGATTTTTCATCGCAGGGCTGCCACTTGAATTATTGTTGCTTACTCGACGCATCTCTTCGTCCGCGTCGCGCGTCGGTTTGTTTACATTTACGTAGACGCAAATTAACAGCTAAGTAATTAAATCAGATTAGCTTGAAGAAATGTAGCATAAAAAGCGACGTAATGTGAAATGCGAGATCCCTTCGCGTGTTCTTAATAAAACATCCTTTTATAGCCTTCCGTGGCTTTCAATCGCGCTTTTAATTTTACGCGTTTCTTTTATTCATGATCCACGTAACAACAGCGCGTGTTTTGTTATTCCGCGAGGGGAGCGTCGAGTTCTTTCTAAATTTTCGATAAGTTGTATCGGGCTCGTGCATGCAGTTTCGGTGGGATTTCAATGCTGTACACGCGGTTGCATTTTTCATGCATTCCGGGCTACATGCGGGTGCGGGACCCGTCCGTCGTGCCTGGTTTTTGCGCGCTGTCTGCCACGTGAAAGTGTCCGGGACGATGTCGTTCCACGAGGAAGGGGGGGGGGGGTGACACTTTAGATAAAACGACCGCCGTATAGTAAAGGGAGACGTATGCCTTGCGTCTCGTCTCGCAGATAACAAGGCCCGTGTCAAACTCTCGCCCCCTTTTTCTCGATTCCATTTACGTTCAAAGCGGACGATGAACCTTGTCTCTAGAGGTCGCGGCCGAAACTTTATTTAAATTACTGTTTTACGTTAGATTTCAGCCTAATATCGTGAGCAGTTTATACAATACATTGAAGATAAGTGAACTTTTAGTTTGTCAACATATACTTTTTGACGATTATCTAACGCGCAGTACTCATTGATGCCATGCCATGCCGTTACGAAGATTGAAATCGACAAACATTCCATTTATTCGGGATTCGAGTACTTTTTAATTAGAACTTAAAATTTTCTATTGCTCTTTAAGAGAGAAAACAATAATATTGATACTTATTAGATTGCCTAACATCTCGTTCGGAAGTATAAGAGTTAATTTTTCAGTTAGGTTCAACTTTAGACATTCAGACTCAGAGAATCAGACATTATTTCACCGGAAGTTGAATTTCAAACTTAGTCACCAAACTTCTTAACTTTGAAACAAAGTCCCTTTCGGAGAGGACATTCTATATATCACAATTATATATAAACAGACGGATTTATTCTTTACGGAAATTATGTTAGTTTACTCACAAGAAATTACGAAGGCGCATGCATTATGTACATACGCGCATGCATTTGAGCACATGTGAATTTAACCTCAGCAAAATATTAATACGATACGCTTTGGATTATAGCGTTGCATCATGTATCCGAAGTATGTCGAAACAAATTTTTGGCTAATTCAATGATTGAACATGTCTTTTTTACACATAAAATTCAATGTTTTTCCACGTTACATTTTACATACGCTTATCTCTCCGGTGTGTATATTGCTTACAATATAGGTATTATTAAAATGTACATAAGTATTAAACATCCATTACGGTACCAATACGAATTATAATTACGATAATATTATGCGGAGAATATATCTACTGCCCGTTAAAAGCGAAAGGATTAAAGGACTAATCCTATATACATATAGCCAGCCGGCATGACTAATATCCGCAAATTCGACTCGCGTCGGTACAATTATCGCATCGATAATCTGGATAATTGCGTATCAATAATCTGGACTGTTGCGCAAACGCGTGTTCCATTTTAATGCGGTTAACGATTGTTTTAACACAAGCGCAGCAATATCGCGCTACCTGCATGCGTTGCCCGAGCGCGCGCGACTACTATAAATATCTACGAAATCGCTTACCTTGCGCACGATAAATTCATAGTTTCGCGCACCGCTCGAGCAGTTGTGTAGTTGATTCGCTCGACATATTTCCAAAAAGGAGAAAAAAATCGCAAAAAAAGAGGGAACTAAACCAATCGATTTGTTGCTACCATTCGCGCGAATGGAAGTCCCGTTTCATTCAATCGGTACTGCATATATACGAACCGAATCCGAAATGAAACGTCGACAGGGATGAAATCTGATTCTACGTGAACGACATTTTTGCGGAGCTCGAGTAAATGACGCGCGACGAATGTCTTTGATAATCTCGTTCTAGGGAGATTTTAGATCGATCCGATGTATGCGCCAATCTCTCATTGAAAGGACATAGCACGGCTCTTGGGACATTCAGTATAATAATTTTAAGTTCTGATCCGCCGCGTGTAACTGCTATATGAATCTAGAATTTGCAATTTAAATGCGTGTATTCCACTGCACCTTGCATCACCGTTCACCATAAATCATATCGTCATTTACTGTTGCATAGCCATGGATGTTACCGTTTATCTTGATCAGATTAATTTCTTTGCATTTCTTATAACGATTAAAACGAGATTTTTCAAATATTATGACTACAGAATATTTAAATGATAATTAATGGTTTTTATGCGAATAAAAAAGAGAGAAAGAGATTTGATATCACAATATATATATATATATATATATATATATATATATATATAAGTAGATCTTTATATATATTTTAATTTTATTTCTTTCTTAATTTATTCTTTTATTTTTTATTATTTGTTTTTTCTCCAAATTGTTTATCATTATATCGCTTATTTCATGATAAATATAAATAGTTTAACGTTTGTAATTCAGTATAAAATGTAAAATTTCCAAGTATACTGTTATAGTTAAAAAGTATACAAGTAGCACAAGAGTGTGAAAACAATCTTTCTGCTTCTTATCTTATTCATCTTCTCTCATTTTCTCGATCTCTTTCAACTTTCGTGCCTGCTTGTCTCACCTTCGACGACCACCGCAGCCCTTATCAGCTCTTCCATGCACAGCGCGCGGTTGAGAAAAACGATAACCGAGATCGACTTTTTAATTACCTATCTCCGTGTTCCAGTTTCGTACTTTCGCGAAGTTTTCTATCTCAGCGCAGCCGAGAACGTCGTCGGGTTCTCATTGTCACTAACAATAAATCTCACGGTTGTGACGGCATAGAAATTTTCGAGCAAACCTCAAACTCTCATTATCCCATCTCTCTTATCCTGATTGGCGAGTTCGATGAGGTTACTGCAGGAACGACTGCATGTTTGATAAATTAAAGTGTTAAATAATGATATACACTCTTTGCTTAATAATTTACATGGACGTGAAACGTATAAAGCGTGAATTATTTTTCTTTAATCATATGTCGTAAAATTATGACAAAGTTATTATTTTATTACTTTCTTTATATTTTATACATATTGCAGTGAAAAAATAATATTATATTATTTTATTATAAATAATAAAAATAAAAAGTCAAAATAATATTATATATTTTATTTATAAATATAAAAATCGGCAAATTTAATCTTACTATTAACTTTTTTATTATTAAAATGTGAGTAATGAAAACCGAAATAAAGAAAAATAACAAATAGCGAGAATTAATAAGTTTGTTAATTTATGTGCATCGAAACCTATCTAATTACGATAATTGCGATTTATCACGGCGTACGAGCGATAATATAGGATGTCATTAGTCCCTGGAAAATGCATGCATTAATCGATGAAAAAGGTCGATTCCCGTGATGATAATCGCACTTGATACCATCACTTTACTGAATAAACGATAGATTATTAATAAGTGCGACAATTTAACATTATTGAAGTATTTTCTTGGATCTATGCATTTATCACGCGGTATTTTATTTATTCGTTATTTTATTTACACATATGAAATCCCCGCTATTTCGCGATTATTTATTTAAAGGAAAAAATAATGTAGACGTTTTACATTATCTTGATGCAAAATTAATTCTAATGAAGCAATATCTTCACTTTTAAATTATATCGTTAAAATTTTAATATAAAAATATTTAAAATAACTACGTCAGTGAAGGTATTGTGTAGCGCATTCACAAAAATGCAGGAAGAATCTTGCATACTGCGGAAATGATATGCGGATGCTACTTTTTTCCATCTGTGGTATTCTCTAATGTTATAAGAAATAGCAACCACACGGTAATCGATTTTATATTAGTGCTGCGCATCGCGCTTTAGATCTTAACGACTACCACGCTTTTCTGTGCACGATTTACATAATTTCTGAAATATATTCGTTTTCGTGCGGAACAAACACACGCGGAAATGTACAAATTATTGTAGAGACATGCTGACTTTTGATTTTTGTCTAAACTAAAGAAATGCATTAGTACCATAGACGTATATATAATTAGCACCAATATACAATTATATATCATATAATTATTATACTATTGCATAGTTAAATTATCACGCAACTGAGCGCGACTTATATGTATATTGATATATAAATATTGTGCAATTTTGACAAAATTTTTTTATCATTTTTTCTTATTTATTATTTATATTAACTTGTACTTGTATACCAACAACTTACTTTTATCTAATATTTTTATCAAACTCAATTATATTATGAGTGATTTTAAATCTATACGTACGAATTTGTTTGTCGATATACAGTCTGAAGACAATTACAGTAATTGTGTATATGCAAACGCCATATCCGATCTCAATACCAGTTGGTTCTTTGATTACATAAAACGAGCTTTCGTGAAAAAGATCATTTTCCCTGTATAATGATCATCCAACGATACGATCGTACAAGAAGGACATTAAGCGGCGCATCTCAGCTTCGCGCTTTGCCCCATACCTGCCTGGAAATTATTCTAAGTGTTGACTCCTAAGTGTTCCACCTAAGTGGATTACTTGGACCTATAAACATTCCGCGGGGCGATGAAAAATCCTGTACAGCATGTTATGCAAATCGTATATCTGCATGGAGAAGACATCGCGTCGATATCGTTAAATTCGAGTTTGACGCTTGACATCGATTTAAAATCGATTATGGCACTCACTGGCGCGTCCGTGCATTCGCTATCAAGGATGCCATTGCACAGGTGAAAGAAACTGAATTGTTCCGCATATTGTCCGTGGCGGAATGCTTTTCCGTATATAGTATCTTGATTAAATATGAAAAATAAAGCTAGAAGTACTACATTTATCGAACAATTTAAATATTATTGAATTACTTTTTTGTCATTTCTTTGAATTTTGCTTTATATTATTTTTAAACTGATTATTAATAGATAACAGTTTTAATTGTTTTATTATTTCTAATTGTTGCGTACATATTATGGATTTTACATCTTGATCACTTTTTATTTAATTTTTTTCTTATAATTATTTCAAAAAACAATAATAATTTAAAAACATAAATTGCACAATTTAATTCAATATTGTAAACTTTGTATATTCTCAACAAGATTATCATAGTCTTGTTCTTATATATACGGACATGTTTCGTTATATATACATATGCATTATTTCCCGTTTATTTAACATAATTTTTATATAATTTATTATTTTGTATTTTATTTTATATTATGTTTCATTTAATAATTTCAATTATTTTGTACGAAATTTTACATAGCAAAATAATCGAAAGCTCGTTTTCTGATTTGTTAACATCTGCATAATTTTATGTATATTATGTACTTATATTTATTTCAGTTTATTCATTAATGAGAAGTATGAAAGAATTGTTAATATTGCTTACAAACCTATTAACTTAATTTTAATATAAATATTGTTATAATGTTTTGTTGATTGTATTTATTGATCAGGATTGAATGAGCCACATCATTCATTTTTTATTATAACTACCACAGACGCACGCGCTATTTAGCTTTAACATTATGCTATTACTATTACACTATTAACTCCTTGATACACACAACTTTCGAAATATACGATAACAGGTGCAAATGAAGTAAGCGCAGCGAGAGAACCAATCGGCATCGCGGAAAAGCGACAATAAACTTTGATAGATTCGAGTATCGACTTTACGTGCTTTTTTTAGATATGATGATGATGAATAACAGTGAGTTATTCGCATCTTACCCGTTGTACGGAACGGTTATTTCTCTTTCTCTCTGAGACTCTTTCCAACTAATTTTCGTTGATTTCAGATAGCTAGAGAGAATAGCGTTGCTGCGGTTAAACCAGATTAATTACTAAAGACCAGTTTCACACAAGTGTCGGTTAACTTTTAATCTTAGATTAACTCACTCTTGGTCTTTTTCTAAGGGGGACGTTAGAAGGAGGCGAAGAGTGAGTTAATCTAAGATTAAAAGTTAACCGACACTTGTGAAACTGGGTCTAAGTGACACTGACGAATCAAAGGTTATCACCGACGGCCATCAAGTTAATCCCAGCAAAGCCAGTCCAGATTTTTACTTAACGTTTTTCATTCTCGTCGTTTTCTTTTAATGAAACGGAACGGAAATAATCTCGGAAATAATCATCCCAGATAACATTATGTCCTATTAATCCTTTTGTCTACTCTTAAGCATTGAATAATTTCAAACACTAAATCTTAACTAAGAAAATATTCTCCCTATATATTTTTTCTTTCTTATAATTAACACGTAGTGTGGTGTCTTATATATTTCTTATATCTAGATGAAATAATAGTAAAAAAATATTTTTTTATTTGCTAGAAAGAGTATTTGACTTATTTTAATAATGTTTAAAACAATTATAAAAAAAGATATTTCATAATATTGTTTTTGTGTTTTATACGAATACGTGTTCTTACGAATGGAACATCCATGAAAATATAAATGATCGTTACATACATCAATTTTTTCTTTAGAAAATTTATTCTAATTTATTTACTGAATATATTTTATTGTGTATATATATATATATATATATATATATATATGGGAACTTTTATTCTTGGAAGGTACGTACTTTCTACATTCTTGCATGTTCCATTCTCATCTTGTTTTTTTATTTACTTGTACGCTCTCTGTTAACTCGCACGTTCACTCGCTCGCAAGTATAACGTTTGTAGGCCTATAGGTATAACACAATTGTTTTGAATTCCAACGGGACTCGTAGCTACATTGGCCGCGCACCAAACGATATCCGCGAGTTATACATCGGTCGATTTTCCATTTAATCCTAGAAGCTGATTTAACGGGTGTACATTTGTTACGGGCATTAGGCGTGCTCATTATTTATCGCGGACCGATAAATTCTGCCGCGGAAACGGGTGTTTAATTTTACACGAGTCCGAGAGCAATAATTGGAGGATGAAAAAGCCCCCTATAGACAATTATTCGCGCGTATTTATCGGAAACGGATAAGCCATCGAAAGATTCCAAAATATGAGTTTACCATGCTTTATTGATTAGGAACAATGCCATTATCGAGAAATAAATTTTGCTTCTGCGAACGTGGCAATAGTGGAGTTACAATTTTAATTGCATTTACGGGAATCGCTTGTACGCAATCCACGATGTTATCTAGGTTTTTCAAGATGACTAGAATTTGGATTTGGTTTTGTTTCTACTATTAGAATAAATTGAATTTATATCTAAGGTAATCTTTTTCTTCGCCAGTAATAATTAACAAAGGAGATGGTTCAATTCGACCTATAACTGGCAAATTGAATTTAATTGAAATTGAATTATAAGCATAATTGTTCTCTCTTTAAAGAGAAGTTTGAAAAGAAATTTTATTTTGTGAAATATGCCAGAAACATTGATAATTAAACTTCCTCAATGTTGGAATCGATCTAATCACTCTGTCAGTTCAAATATAATTTATGATCCCATGTCCGACATAAATTATGCTGCTGAAGTAGCTCGATTACCTCGATAATTAGAATGTAATAGTACCATAATGCGTCGGAAACGTACTTCACGATTAATTAATGCGTTATTAAATTGCAATGCCGAATAATTTACGACTATGCCGCGTTACAATTGTGCAAATGTATAACGCGCACGAGGCGTAAAAGTGTCATGTATATTAATAATTGCAATTTACCGATCTATTATTGGTAATCATTGAACTTGAAATTATAGCTAATAAGGTACCAAATTAATTATTTTTCTAAGAAATGCAATTTCTAAGCTAGTATTTTCGTGCTCATTTTTTTGCAATTATTAATAAATTATTATTTTTGTCACTTCTCGCGCAGAAATATCAAAAGCGAAATCGCTATAGTCGTTCTTCTATATAGCGCGTTATTATTTCTTGTGTTTAAATTCTTTCCATGCGAACCGAATACCGCGTAAATATGTGCAAAAATTGATAATCAGGTATAAATTTTAATATAATCGTGTATTGACATAATGTAAAATTGTTAGATAAGATCATTCTGCAAGAAGTGGCTCTCGTGAATTCATTCTTTTGGAACACGATTTGGCTATGGATTTCGTGGCTAAAAGTCCGTCGCTTCTACTCGAAATTTTGTGTGACGTTTTTTTCCAAATTTCTACCTTTCTACCTTTTCGTCGGCAAACGGCAACTTCCGATTGGCGACACGCTGAGCGTTGCCGCATGCTTGCGCGCCACAGGGATTTCCCTTGGAAATTTCAACGTGAATAATTTGTCGCAATATATGCAACGTTCGTCGCGCCAACTTGCTAAAATATTTCTATTTGGGTGCATCTTCATTCGCGCACCTTTTAAAGCGTCCCCAAAGATTCTGATCCGTTAACTTTAATTTTGTGTACGATTATACAAAGCGGTACATATTCGTATTTCCAGAGAGAGAGAGAAAATCATGTCCGTTTTGTACACGCGTTCGAGTTATACGATAATATATTTATCACATAATTTGAAGGTTGCATTATATAGTTACATTATGAAATATTCATAAAATTCGAATTTTCGCAATGGTGAAAATTAGATTATTGTTTATAATAGAATATTACATTAACTATAGAAGCCTTTAAAGCTCAATATGATAATTAATTTTGCAATGAATACTTCATGAGAGAAATTTCGCCTTTTAATTAATATAACTAAATTATATGTGCAATTATATTATATCGAATCCCGTGGTCTCGAGTAAATGCGGTCTCGTTAAGTATAAGTAATATCCAAACAATATTACATAATTATAATTATATATTAGCAAATATTCCGAAATGTTTGCATACGAGCCGTGGCCAATTGGGCGTTGAATGGCGGAGAAATATGTGAAAACTTACCAAGTAGAAACAATTATTTTTCTGCGGACGCCAGGGAACCTGTCCACTCGGGTATTACTCTTGAGAGTTAACTGATAAAACTTCTTTCTAGCCGTTTTCCAGACGTCAGCTCTATTTTTTCAACAGCAATCTGTAAATAACGAGTCGGAGGCGCCATACGGCATGTTTCCTGGTATCATTCGCGAAATGAAGTAATATATATGATTTTACACAAACGATGAAATATGATACAAAAAATTGTCAAAGCATTTGATGCGTCAAGCAATAAAAAGTTCCGAAAGGCAGTCTTACTCATTCAAACTTTCACTAAGGAAACGCACCCTTTGAACGCGTCAAACAATTCATAGATTAATGAAAAGTGTACAGTTTGCTTATATATCCCTTTTAAATCGCTCGTTTCTTCTCAAGGGAACTGAAATTGCGCGCGAGGGAAAACTTCTATTTCAACTTTCGTTAAAGCACGCCGAACTTTCGTCTGGAAACATTTGTCGGTGAAGGAGGTGCGATTCGCGAAACGATAGCGCTTAACTTTTTGCCCGTGTGAAAGGTGCAGTTTTTTGCATACGTCGCCATATATATATACGCGCTGATTGATGCGTGCATGTGTATGCAAGCAAGTTCTCGCGAGAGTGGAATGCCGGAAGTCGAGCTGGACTATACCGTTGGTGTCCTACCGGAAATGTCGTCTTGCTCTACGACCGGAAACGAGCCTTGAATGTTAGCTCTTCCTACGCGAATTTATCATCCCGAATCCCTGAAGACCCGGGAGGATTTCCCGTCGTTCCCTTTCGACCCACGATAATACGTATCGCCGTGTAAAGCCTCGAGCGAATAGGATTAAGTTAAGTTTGCGCGATCCGGTTTTTCACCAGAGAAATCACAGGGAAAATCGAAGGATTGGAAAAATGTATACAGGTATAGGTATATACGATGTGATTTATTTGACGAAGTAAAAGAATACGAGTTTTAATGTGAACTGAAACAAATATATGATGAAATAATATGATAATAATATCCGCATAAAATATTTACTAATAGCGAAGAATAAGTATAACAGTAAATCCGCAGTATATTTGTTGCATACAGACTTAACTATGACTATTTAACATAATTATTTATAATATCAGTTTTTTTTCGTACTCTTACATCAAGTATCATATTGAATATTTAGAATTCTTAATTAGTCTATTTACAATTAATTGTGCAAAATTCGACAAAAATTGTAAAAAAGTAATTAGAAATTATTCATTATATGATTTAAATTATTATATAATTTATTATTATATTTATCAAGAAAAAAATATTCGTTATTTACGAGATATTGCTATTTCTCCTATTGAAGAAAGAAAAATCTTCGAAGGTAGCACTGATATAAGAAAAGGTAGGCACGCTTCGGATAACGCAACATTACTCGATGGACTGGAAGTCGGAAATCCGTGGATAAACTCTAACGCGAGCAGCTTCGATTTCCTCCATGCAAGCCACGTCGGGTCTCGTCTTTTTCTCGATCGATTCCGGCGGAAAACCTCCGAAAAGTGTCTGCAGATCCTTCACGAGCGAGGGTGGCTCCCAAGGAGGAACGCAAGGATCTGTCGTGACGACGGTACGACATACCTTTCTTATTCCCTTCCGTGCCACAAGGATCCTCTTTGTCGTGCTCGTGACCTCCTTGGCGAGATCCTCTTCACTCCTTCGCGATCCAGATCTTGGAGTGTCTCGAAATTTTTCCGTAGCCGCAGCGCTGCATGTATGGAAATATCGTAGCTAAATTATCGGTCGCCGAATATTGGACAGAACTTAAAATGATGGGAACTCAATGGGATATGTTCTATTTTCACCCAAATGTATTAAATATTGTTTCTATACTATGATCCAGCGCTGTTTATCCAATATTAGTAGCAAATAAAATGCTCGGAATAATATCGATTAAACGAAATAAACAATTGCATTTAAATAGGCCGAAGATAAAAATAGAAAGCTCTCGGGACACACTCAAAAAAGACAAAATTTTCCGAAAATAAAATTCTAAAAATAAAAGTCGAAGTGCAATTCGGATGAAAAATGTAAAACCAGAACTAACTTGCTTTTCAAAGTTTTCTTCGTGAATTTCCTTGCTTTTGTCATTACTATGTTGGCTTCTTGGATCTCCTCTTTAGCTTTCCTCGCATTTTCCGTCATGCCGGCGAATTCCTCAGGCGGTGCCATTTTCTGAAGGAAACGAATTTTTTCTTCCTCGCTGTACTTTCTAGTTAGCTCCCTGCGCTTATGAACGCGCAGAAGCTCCGTCCAGCATTCCCTTTTCTTCTGTTTCAATTTTTTCTTGATTGACAATTTTGCTCCGATGTCATCATCTTTCAATCTCATTTTCTTGTCGATCTCACTCAACTTCTCACGATCTTTGACTGCTCGATCTGGAGATCTAATGCCAGCAAATCCAGCAATTTAATATATTTTTTCTTGAATTTTAAAATTGAGAAAAAAAGAGAGAGATAAATGATAGTTGAATCGGAATTTAAGTGAGCGTCATTCAAATTCCAGTGATCCAGGAAATTTAAAAAAAATCACTAAAATTCTATCAATTTTAACGATGTTCGAGTCTCTTCAGCTTCTCCATCCGATATGTTAACTTTTAATGAGGATATAATACGCGACACGGAAATGTAATATTATGAATAAAGTATATTTTGTGCATGGCATTACACACTACTATAAAATAAATGTAAAATTAATAAAAAGTTTATGTGTATAATAATAATATTTTTATAAACAATCTTTTTCTAATTGTAAGAAAAATCTATCTATCATACTAACATTAAATCCGTGGACACCATACCTAGTTAATTTTCTAGAACGAGGCGTAGTCCTGCGGCAGCAAATATCAGGTTTGCAGACACCTTTACAAGGCCTCGCCAGTCTGAAAATGACGGGCATCAGTCGCTTCTTCCGCGCCTTCTTTCTACGCTTTCTCTTGCTAATTTCCTGCAGGAGAGATTCTACAATCGCTTCCACCGACGAAGGCAAGGGCTCTTCCGCCAACAAAGGCAAGGGATCTTCCGCCACTGCCTTCTCCTGTTCAACGTCTTGCGCTATTTCCGCCTTGGAAATTTTGACGCTCTCGGTTTTCTTATATTTTTCTCGCCCTTTTTTGAATACTTCCTGAGATGGTATTTTTATCTCGAGTCCTGTTGCTTCATCTATCGGCAAATGCGAATTCTTTTCGATTTTTCGACTAGCGAGTTTTTTTATGAAACGACTCAGTTTTGAAGGTGAGATATCCAAATCTTCCATCTCTTCATATTTCTGCTTTTCCTATTTGACGCAAAAATATGATGTAGATTAAATCAACATTATAGATGAAGCAATAAATGTGATTATTTATTTATTTAATTATCTATGTGCGTTTTTGATTATTTTAACTGCATTAGATGCAGTTATAGAGATAGAGAGTGTATCGTAATATATAATATAATTAAAATTCTTATGTGTCTTATATATATTGTATAGGTAATGATTGCAAATAATCTCTTGTTTATGATAATTTCTTCATAATATTTAAATCTAAAATAATTAAAATTTGAAAATAAGCACATATTATTAAAATTTTTAATAGTAATAAATTCTTATGATTGTTATAATTTTTTCAATGACTAAATTTGAATTCGAGATGAGAAATTGTAACAATGAGAAATGATGATAAAATTGCTTTAAAATAATGATTGATTTAATAAATATCAAATTAATTATTCTAGATTTGACGTAAAATTATTGATAGTTACACATAATATAACACATATTATGCATTATTTACATTTCTAACAGCTATATTAAATCTTGTCTAGTATAATTATTATTTAGCGACATTTCGCGCGACAGTGGGCAATAAATCACCACGCCGAGGAGTAAAAGGTCGCAGTCGAATGAAAAATAGATGAAATATTACAAAAGTTCTCTAATATATAACGGTTAGCTGACCGCGAGTGATATATTTGAAATTTTATTACACCAAGAAAATAAAACGTTGAAAGAAAGAAGAATAACGTGTGAAATTAAATATATGTATATTCAAATGGCGAATTTTTGTGCAAAATTTATAAGACTCATAATACAACTTTATGCAAACTTCATTGTATAACTTTTTAATTTCTGACTGTTATGAAAGAGTTATTAAGCGCTATTTCTGATTGACTAGAAATTTTAATTTAAAAAATATTCCAATTAAAATGATTGTTTGAATTATTTTAAGAATTATTAAATAATTATTTTGATATTGTACCTTTTTTACAATCTCAAAGAATTTGTCTTCCACCTCTTGAAGTTCGGGAGACTCATCTTTAAGCTTTCGCTTAGATATAACTCTGCTTTTTTCTCGCAGATCTTTTAGCCTTTCTTTTTCAAGTTTTCGTTTATTGCGATCGTTCATTAATCGTCTATCCTTTTTTCTATCTTTCGGTTCCACTAACGCAAGCTCTGACGTTTCCTCTACGGCAGTTTTAGTTAATTTTATTTCTTTCATTCGCGTGTCTATTGCCTTCACGAAACGAGAACATCTCTCCAGATACTGAACCGGTTAGAATCGGAAAAGCGAAAATGAATATTACATTTATTTTGTGTCTCTTTTTAACTAATTGTGTTTTTATAAAATTATAGTATAATGAACATAAAATAATTATTTATACATAAAACAAAAAATTAATGTGATCATTGATGTTTCAAATAAAGTATATATTGTCAGAATACGCTATATCTTATATTATCAGTGATTCGCTTGTAACTCATAGATCAATTTTACATACTGCAAATTTATGAGAAAACAGACTGCCGCTTGAAGGCAAACTCACCGACGTAAGATCGTTTCTATCATTTTTGTCAAACGAATATAGCGCCTCTGACAACTCGACAAGATAAACGTTGCCGGCAGAATTTCCAATGGCCAATAAAGACCCCATCTCGTGTGACGTAACCGCTGTTAATTTTTGCTCGCATAGTTTCACTGCCAAGATTGGTTCTTGCAGGCCCATCAGAAGGTCCCACACAGTCAGCACACCGATACGCGTCGCTACGTAAAATATAGAGTGTCTCGTTTTGTTCCAGCAACCGCGAACTGCGTCCTCTGTCATAAATCTAAAGATTGATAATAATATGATAAAAATCTTAGGTTTAATTACGTTCTGCCCATATTATTAATTGACAAACAATTGTAATATATATATATGATTTTATTCGTACTATCATAAGAATTAATACTATATTTTGCGATATGAAAAATTAATTAACATATATTTATGATTATTTATTAAATATTGATTGATTTAATATATTGATATTTTAATATTAAATTAGTATTAATTGCCCTAGACGTAACATCAATAAGTATTTATTGACTATCACAATAAGTGATTTGCATTTTGCTGCTGAATATTACAATAAGTTAATAATTTATCATCAGAGTTTTCAATTTATGGTTTTAGTGGAATATGTTCTAATTATTACTTAGCTATTATTTAGTTGAATAATTTTCAACTCATCGAAGATATGATTATATTCATACATCTTTCGATTGCAAGCATTTTTGTGGAGTTACTTGTACCAAATATCAAAAGTTATTATTCTTATACTTAATTCTTCAAACATTTGATCTCAAATAGAAGAAAAATAAATACCTTGTCGACACGAGACAGCCGTCCTTAGTGTCTTCCGCCCAGACACAAGCCGTGGAGTCGCCGACGGTCAGGAAGATCTTCGGATTGAAGCCGCTGCGATCGACGGAAAGAACCGGGCCGTAATGAGCATTAAATCTCAAGGCCATTCTCTCGACCGGCGTCCTCGCCTTTTTCGAACCACTGATCACGATGCCATTCTCCAGACCGAACATGAACTTCGTGCCTACGCTGGGCTCGTAGTCGGCCGACGCGACACCGATCGCCCGATCTATCTTCTGCTCGTTTGGCGCCTGAAGATCGAACACAAGAACTTCGGTTGGTCTTTGCAACTTCCTAGTATCCCACCACATCGCCCGGCCATCCGAGGAACCCGAGAAGAACTCCGTATTACTCTTCGTAGCGACCCATTTGACTACCGTCGTGCAATCCCTTAGAAAATGCAAAAAGTACGGTATATTTTACAAAAAGGGATTTAATTATATCTCCTTTATTAATTTAATTATATTCTCCAATGTCTCTCTCTCTCTCTCTCTCTCTCTCTCTCATATAATTATATATATTTTAAAGCTAGAACGAACATCTTTCTCGTATATATACTGTTGCTGCACTTTTCACGGATAGAATGAAATAAAGAAGATTGGAGTCGTTGCAAGCGCGTTGGTGTTAAAAGAAAAATCACGCGCGACGTGGACGTGGCGAATGTCGTGTAAAAAATAGAATAAAATTTAATTGAGGGCGGAAACGCGACAGGGACAGTACTTTAATCATTCATCATCTTGCCGCGTTGAGCTCGAAATGGCTCTTTCGGCCGACCAAGAACAGCAGGGCACTCTGATACTGAATTATGAATCCAAAAGTTCCGACGTCGCGCCCAGACATGTTCACGTCGAGATTACCTATGACTGAATTGACGATGAGACATTTGAACCGGAGTGGTGCCAGTCCTGACGTCCCAGCTGCAAACTTGGCCTGACACCAAGCCGCTAGCAAGTATGGAAGGATCTCGGGGATTAAACTCGCTGACCACCGTGGCAGATGGGGCCTCCAGTGCCATCCACGGCTTATTAGGATTGTCTGCCGTAATGTTTTTTGAATATGCGGAACCAGTTTCGCGACAGTTTGGTCGTCGACCGTGCAAACAAATGGAAAAGTATCGCGTTATTTTTTGAAAGATTAAAAAATCGCGCTTGTGAAATCCGATTTCAAGCCATTAGAGACGTACCGTTAAAAAATACATGCGCTGAATAAAGTGTAGCTACATTTCATTTCCGATTATACGCGAGAAATGCAATATCGTTGGGTTTCCGTGGCCGATTTATTCGTGTGCGTTGTTTGGTTAGTGTTTTATTCGTTATATAGAAGTAAGATGATTGTAATTGCTGATTTAGAAACATATTGCATTTTTTGTTCAAATTAATCAATAACAATTAATGCATTGCTGCTTGATTATAGTTTATCGAGTGCTGAATGGGCGTTACGCGCAAGAGAAAACTGGCGTCGCATATTCGATCGCTAAAACTGAATTTTACATAGGACTTTGAATATTTAACTTGTTTTTAATCTAATTTTTAATGTCACATCTTTTTCGAGAGGAGAAAAAAATGTTCATTTTTTATCTAAAAGAGTTCTAATATCTAGCTATTTTTAACAATAATATTATATTACTTCTCTATTATAATAGAGTTATATTGGCAGATATTTCTCATATGTTTTTTTTTTAAGAAATTTACATTATATATAATGCGATAAAAATTTAAGACTAAGTTTTATTATGAGTAGTTAGACGATTGTCGAAAAGAAGTCTTCTTAACATACGAAAAACCGCACGTATTTCCTCGAAACGAGATTGTTATTTATCGAGGCAATTTGCATGCCGTAAAAATCGCCGTTACTAAAAACGTTAATGCAGGTTAAGAGTGGAAACTTATTGCGAAGTTGTACAACCGTAATCAAGTGCACCGTCTAAATGCAGTCAAGGCTTTTGCACGCTTTTTATCCACCTACCAATCTGCCAGATGTATGCAATGTTGCTGTAATCTGGCTCGATTCCAAAGAAGCAGTACGAGACTGCTATTTTACTGCCAGAGTCTGGCGACCAAGAAATATTGTTCACCGATCTCGCCGGCGTTTGAGGATCCTCGTAGACGTTCACTGTCCTGAAATAGAAAAAAGAAATTAATACTATATATTGAAATGATACAAAATATACTCTCAATATGGCATTTTAGTATTTTGAAAAATAATACAAATTCCACGTTCTGCCAGTTGCACGTGATGATGGATTTTGTAATAATTGTAATGTATATATCTATATATATCAATATTAATATACAGTGTTTGCATGACAAATGTATTATTGCTGGAACTTAGTTTACGTTGTGGAAATTCATTGTATTATATCCGTCACTGTTTTTATCACATGCCCTCAATATTCATCTATTAATTTTAATATTAAAAACAATGTTATATTATTTTACTTTATGTTTACACTCGATCACCTTACATTATTGAAATAGTGTATACGTAACGTTTAAAAAAAGAAAGAAGAAGAAATCATTATTTTCTCACTACTTTCTTTTCAAAGTAGTTAAATTACTAATTAGTTACTAAAAGTTTAAAGCCGCCTGCAGCTCCCGCGCGCGCACAGAAAATTATTAGTTTAAAACAGAGAAAAGCAAATTTAGCGGTAGGATGCATAATTCATTCGCGTCCACTACGACTCCGGAATCCCGACATATGTTCAGATACCTTCGGGCTTAGCCCGGGTTTAAATTTTAAATCTTTTGATGGTCGAATCAACGTAGTCCTCCACGAATATATACATTTTAAAATTGTTCATCTGAAATCACACGTTCCGTGCGTGCATGGGTATCGGATGTGTCGTATGATAATGGAAACTTTGATCGATTGAAATCCTTTCAACTGATCGAATTATTATTTTATGATTACGGCCACGTTTTTGCAAATATATTTAACATAATTATTTCACACTTTTTACTACATTATTTTACTTTACGCTATAACAATATCGATTCGTGTTGAGGTATATATATATATATATATATATATATATATATATATATACATGTAAAATATAGATGAAACAGACGAAATTAAATTTTCACCTGAGACTGCGAGGTTTCACCAATTCTGTAGGAATCATATCGTCGAAGTAGTGTTCGTATATATTAAGTGCACCATTCTGAAGAATATTGTGCTCCATTTCCTAAGGAAAAGAAAACAACATGTTTTCTGTGTTTTTCAGAATAAAACATGATGTGATATCAATATCTAGAATCATGCAATCAATCGAGAAATTTATTATCAATTAATTCTTGACGTTAGTATTAATTATTCTTTCAGGATTAATTCTGATTAATTTAGTTCTAGAATATCTCAATAATATAGAAATTTTCGATAATCCATTTAATATAGATACTTGAAATAAGTTACGCAATTTCGGCGCCCAATCTTCGTCTTTCTCGATTCGTCTGCGAAATCTTGCTGTAGTTTCCTCGTCTTTCGGATTGATTTCCTTCGGCCAACCGCCCTCGAAGTGAAACATTCCACTGCTCTTCGTCTGACTGCCGACAGTTTGAGCCTGGAATTCCA
Organism: Temnothorax americanus; assembly: GCF_048541705.1. Lineage (NCBI taxonomy): Eukaryota > Metazoa > Arthropoda > Insecta > Hymenoptera > Formicidae > Temnothorax > Temnothorax americanus. The sequence goes on from NW_027509339.1 coordinate 3,094,380, forward strand.
TAGGAATGATCGCTAGGACGATAATGTGAAATTCCACAGGGTTGACCACCAAATCGCGATGTGTGTGTTCAGACTTCATTTTCGTTTATTCCTCATTTCTCAATACAATAAAATAATATAATATTAACGATAAAGTAAGCGCGAATATGATTATTTTGGATGATTGTTTTATATTTTATAATACTACATACATAATATATATTTTACGTTAGTTAATTTTGTCTAAGCATATGGCAGAGCCATATGCTTTGAAATATATCCGCACAGAAATGCAGACATTAAAGTTATATAAATTGTGAGAAATTGTTGTTGCTCTTAAAGTAATGTCGAATGTCTGCCTTGAGTTGCCTCATTATAAAACAAAACGTGCTGGTCCTGTAAAATTCGCGTGAGGTATAATACCCACGTCGTAGTTTCGTAGAAAGTTGCACGTTTGTGGCATCAAGTAGTGAACTCTGCGAGATGCGCGGATGTTGCGCCGTCAGGCGCGTCAGTCTAACGTCAATTTTATCGCAAGTTGCGTCTATAGTTCCGTTAAAGTAAAGCGCATGCAGCTGATTTTCGAATATATTAGTAGAGTTTTTGGACTGACAATGAGTTTAGGGAAGAGGAGGGTTGCCGCAAGGTGTAGATCCCCCTTTATACATCGGATCCGACATTGTAACGCTAAAGTCTTTATTAGAACTTTATACGGAAATTTCGAGCATGTAATCTTGTAAATTAAAGTACGAAATGAACAATCTTACAATCTTTTCACATTTTTCTTGCACACTTAATGAATTGTAATGAGATTATCAGATAATCAGTGTCGAATGTCATCAATTATTATAATAGTTAACCTCGTGCAAAGCAAACTGTTTGCTGTGCTGCACGCCGACGTTGCAGCGAGACCTTATAATGTAATGAGCCATAGCGTCAGGATCCGGCTTGATCTCCTCGTCCAGTTGCGGGCCGCATATGTCGAAGATGCATTGCTTGCCAAATTCGGCGCGTGTTTTCAGAAAAATTTGTTTGATCTCCATTATATTGTTCTCACCGAACTAAACTGACGATTCTGACTCTCGCGCGCGTAAAGTTTTCGAAATCAATATTTAAAATGTGAGAGGGATCAGCGAATCTTTCGAAAGTGTCACACGTGTGTATTCCTACATGTGTTTTTTCGTGTGAAATTGTGCACGATCGGTTTTTTTCTGATTCGATTAATATTTATCGTTTTTTTTTCTCAACATGAAATTCTACATTTGAGAAAAAAGATATTTCAGCGGTATAATTTTTTAAGAAAATTATAATAATTAAAATAAAACTCTTCTCCGAAATAACGATGCCAATTAAATTTACAATAAAAATTCAAACTATGGGTTTGAACATTGGTTATCAAACATTGTCCGCTATAATTGTAATTTTACAGATTTAATTGAACTTTACAATTCTCTGAAAATTAATTTTTCAATAGGTTTATTCACTTTAGCTGAATTTCTTGCACAGTTCACTTTTTCTCTTTTTCTCTCCAATAACGTGAAAAGAAAAAGAGGAATGATGAAGAACCGTGCAAGAAATTCAGCTAAAACCTTATGATATTTCTCTTCCGAAGATGCAATGTTTTGCAAAAATGTTTTTCTATATACGAGCATTTTTCTATATAATTAAATATATTTTTATCGCAATTAAAAGAAGTTAAAAAATTATTTCTCAAATTAAACACAAAAGAAATAAAACAAAGCTAGAATTTTTACATCTTCATCAGTCGCACATTCTTGAGCTATAAAACTTATTTAATTTCATTTATACGAATCTCTCGTTTTTCGACCAAGCTGCGATTGAACGAATAAAAGACACTGGTTAATCGGTGAAGGTTGCAATCAAGATTTTTCTGCTCTTTTTATATTAATATACTTATAGTTCATCGAGAATCTCGCTGATGTAACTACTTCATCTTAACGATCGTTCTATACTCTGTTGTGCGTCCAGCGTCAGCATGCTTGTCACGTCTTCTACATGAAGGATTGCTCACATATGATCAAAAAATTTAATAAATTCCACAAAAGAGCCACTGTTTTGAAATAAACATTCTGGAATTTCTTTTATATAATTTATTTTAAATCTAATAAGACTTTTTATTAGATCTGATTAAGATTGTTTTATGCAAAACCTATTTAAATGAAAAGAATGTTATTTTCTTCTATCCTATAGCGTTTGAATTTATCGTAATCCTTTTTTGGCTTTAAAGCGATCGATGAAATTACAGTATCATCATATTGCGCAATTATTGACCGTGTCTATATTGATATCAATATTATATCTCATGATATCAGCATTATTTACACAAAATATTGCATCAATAATATTGATTGTATGTAGACGCAGCTTTAATAGTTTACGAGTTTCCATGAAACGATACACCAGATACATGAAAATATGAGCATATGGAATTGAGTATTTATTGATCGGTTTGCTGAAAAATTTTTTTAAATAAAGATAAAAAACCATAAAACATCTTCTGCCGCGGCGCATGATGCGATGAAACGCGCATATTATACTGATATTTTTATTAGTCAACGCAAATATTATGGTGATTTATGTATATATGCTCATATTGCTCATACATGTTTCATCACATGGTGCTACACATTTAGCAGTGTCAAATTGCTATTACGACGCTGGATAATATTAATATAAATTAACATTTTTATATTTATAAACTTATAAGTACCAAATAAATTAAAATTAAATTAAATATAATTAAAATTAAAAAAATTGTAAGCTTAATTGGCAGCAAATTTGTTTTTCTTTTTTTGATTGCCCATAAAGTAGAATTAAATTTCCGAATCAGTGTTAATTTTAATGTTTAATTGTATGAAGTATGAAGTATTAAACGTCTTATCATCCAAGTTCCTTATATGAATTGTGGTTAGAAATAAAACATCATGAATATATGTATAATTGACCCTCGAGATTTATCGATTGACTATTACATTTCGAAACTGAATTAGTTGAGTTCCTTCGTAATTATAAATATGCAGCATAGTTACTCTATATCGTGGTAGGTCGTTTAGCATTTGAAAGGACCTGTTGTTTTCCCGACTTGAGGTTCCTCTCTAGCCAGCTTTTTCTTCTCATACATTGTAATTTCCGATCTCAATTTGTAGGGCTCGATGAACTGCGATACCCTCATCAGCTAATGGCCGCGGCATCCGTTTGTTAGTTTCCGCCGACCACGTTCGACCAACAATCATCAACGGAGGCGAAGAATTCGTATTGTTTTTGGATTCATACGCCACGTCGCGCTAGCATTACTACAAAATTTCTACGGACTAACACACAGATGTACAACTGATTGTTGAAAAATTGTATACCATTCGATGTATCTTTTTGAAATAATGGGATTGCAACGGAATCGCACACATATAGCACATAAAACATTTAAAGAAATACACAAATAATTTTTGGCCACATTATTATTTATTAAAAACATTTAAAAAGATTTCAAGACAAATTGTTTTATCAATACAGGTGTATAACGATGTATATTTAGACTTATACAAAAATGTATATTTTAATGTAACGTTTCAATGTAACGTTTTTCAACGGTTTGTTTTATTGTTGCTACGTTTTACAACGGTTTCGCAAATCGAGTATAGTTTCAATAGGAATTATACGAAATGGAGTGGTGAGTTGCAACACGAAAGACTCGATAGTTACGGTACGTTTCTCGAGTGTCTATCGATTTGCTAATCCGCGCTACACCTGTAGTTTTCCAGCAGGATTTACCGAGCAAATAAAGAACCTAAACGAGACTCGGCTAACCGATTACGAAAAACTAGGCCATTTGTAGAATTCTTTGTTGCCAACGCTTTTTATCTCTTATAGAGTCTGCACATGCATAATGAGATGTGGTTTATTGTCTAGGAACCATTTTCTTTTCAACTAGAAGTAAAAGTTTATCACCGATAGGAAGAAGATAAAAAAGAACGTATTGGCTCGGTGCATGAAAATTCAAAATCTCTTCGCCGGAGACTATGAAATCTCAATTCGGAACAATATTTTTCTTACTACAGCTCAAATTTGATGAATTTGCTCTTATTGAGTTCTCCTCTGCGTCTACAAAAGTATTGTCGTCATCAAAGTGTTTTCAGGTTGAGTGCGTTCCTCTGCGGGAATTCACGAGCCAAGAGCTATTCCGCGCGAATCCTTTCAATCAGGGTCGCGCGGCTTTTCTATACGAGAACGCAAGTTTTCCGTAAGACACGAGTGGCGGGAATCGTCTCATGATTCTTCCATGAGACGCGGTATACGCCATCCATTTGCTTCGGCTCCCGCTCAACTTTCCATCCTTAACTCTTCACTTCGAATTTAGCTCCTTTGTGTGTCGGGCAGAAAGTCGAACCCTGCGATTTGCTAATTTCGCGCGGAATGCATATTCGAGATTTTGCTCGTCCCCCGCGATCTCGGCGTTGATTAATTGATCTTTTGACTGACGCATTTCTTCTTTAAACATTTCTTTGCATTGCTCGGAATCGCCGGCGAAATTTTTTTACGTCGCTTTTTGATCTGCATTTCTTTTGACAATGCATTTATGTACATACACATACACATATATTAGGTGTATATGATTGTGATGCACAATTTCATTCTCTTAGTATAACATTGGAATGTTATTTTATTACATTTAATATGCTTTTTAATCATTTTTTTTTTATTTTTTATGTTCCTGGAGTTAATTAAGAATCAGTGCGTTTGAGTCGATTTATATTATACACATAACATTTCTAAAAGATAAAAGTATATATTTTCCAGATATAAATGTACGATCAATTAACGAAGGTTTAATTGTTTGAAAGAAAATTCTTCTATCGGAGAAATGGTAGAAAATAATCGTTTTTATTCACTCAAAGTCTTTTACTTGCGTATCGCGAAATAAAAATCGATTCTTGCAGTCAGCGCCAGAACGATTTCCATAATTTAATTTATATTGGTTGAATCGCCGGCGTTTTTCAGATGCGCCGCAAACTTTACGGGACGCTTGTCGCGGATTAAGCGACGAGCGTACCCGCTTGAATTTTTAAATTCCATCCCACTGTTTTAGAAAACTTTTTTTTTCCACGACAGCAGGTCCAGTCTTATTTCCAATTCGGCGAGATTCATCTTCGAGATGAAAGATTTCGAATCTTTCGGGATGCGCGAGTCGCACGTCCGTAACCGTGATATACATATTCCGCACGTCTGATGCGCTTTCGTCCTGGCATCGCATCGAGATGCGCCGCGCGATCGATTAATCGAGCGGAAACTTTAATGGCAGGCTTCTTTGATCCTCGCGGTAATTTCGGCAATTTACCGTCTTAAGTTTCAGCCTCTTCTGAGCCTCTCTCTGAGCCTCTGAGCCACTTCAGTTCTGCATCAGAATCGCCCGAACAGAATTTCAGCGGAGGTGGAAAACTCTTTGCGTAATGTCCATCGTTTACGATGTTGTAGAATCATTACCGAGTCACTTCGAAATGCCCGATTTCTTTTATTCGCATTTTGTTTTTAAAGCTTTCAGCACTCGGTTGAACCCGCTCTTTCGATTTTTCGTTGGAATGTATACAATACTCTGCATCACTTGTCCGACGTCCTGTTTGATCCGTTTCTCTCTATGCCAAGTGCCACGTTGAAAGTCTTGCAATTCTATTCAAATATAAAGTGCCCTCCGCCAACTTCTTTCTCACGAACTTCTCGAAGATCGTCTTTTCATGCAGCCTCGATTAAATGGACAACTTTGTAATTTCTCTTACTCAAGAACTTGAGATATATATATCTCGAGAAATATACTTAAACTAAATTATATTGCTTCGCGAATATATTTTGAATACAGTTTTATTTTTATGACATATTTTAAGACACGCGTGTATATTTGTTAGAGCCCGGTATTAATCAATCAGTTTACTAATGCAGTCCTCACGTTGCGAAATAATTAGAATTAAAATTGCGTTGTAGCATCGAGTTAATTAATTAATCAGGTTTCTGTTACGCTCGAAAAATTTTCGACTGTTATTTCGGTTGACATTTCAGCTTCGTTCTCGCAGTCGAAATTTTTAATATCATTTGCCGATAAATTATTTGCCGAACCGGCGCGATCAGTAAAACATCACGAATGTTAAATATTATTGATCGCTGCCCCTGTACTCGCGTTTCGTCGCCGGCGTCACTGTTATCGTTTTCATTGATTCGTCAGTATATGCGGATAGCGTCGGATGCGTCTCTTCTTCCTGGACACACTTTTCAAGATGCAATTCGAGCTTCCTCTCCTTTCTTTTTTCGTGCGCTCGCAAAGTCTCGTCCTCGATCGCGGATTTCCATTTCGAGCGCGTTTCCGCGAGCTGCCGAAAATTCGATCTTCCCATCTCCACGACGCCTCGTACAGGCGACTCGACGTCACCGTTCCCGGCTCTCTTCTTCTTTTCTTCTGGTTTCCCGTGTACAACCTCGATTGTTTGGGACCGCCAGAAGTCACGTTTACTCAACGCGATTCTCTCCTGCCAAGCACGCATTTCCCTTCTGGCTTCCTCGACTTCGTCCGCGAGTACGTCCGCCAGCGATTCGTCCTCCAATAGGATCTTTCTCTTCCCGATGGACGAATGTTCCGGCAACTTTTGTTCAAGATCGAATAACTTACGTCGCCGTTGGGTGATAACCCACGGAGGTTCCTTTTCCTCCGAAGCAAGTTGGGTTTTCAATTCAGCCTTCCGTTCTTCTAAAATATAAAAATTGAACGTTGAATCAAAATTGATTGTATACTATGATAATTTTATTTTAATATTATATATTTTATTAATCCATTTTCATTTAACAATCCAGTTTTCTTATGAAAATCAAATTTTATAAAGTTAACTAATATTTACTCATATTAATAATTTTATATTCGATTTTCAAGATTTCTGCGCTTCATTAAAGTACAAATTAATACAATTAACAGTACATGCTACGAAGATAATTATTAAGAAGTTTGGAAAAAACAATTTTTTAATTTTAAAATTATTTTATTTTAAATATTAAATTAATTTATATTTTTAAGTAAGTATATATATATATATTGCAGTCAAAGCAACACACACGGCACATTTTATTTCTTCCACTATAATCTAGATGAAATGTCATAGAACTACAATATTCCTCGCGAGACCGCAATTATACTGGACACTTCAATGTACCCTCAATGTATTTAAAACGCCCGGTGGGAAGACGACAAATGGTATCCGCTTTACTGCTCTAATCTAACGCCAGGGTGATTTCATCCTATTTAATTTTGTTCTATCACTGTCGTTGATCTTGCCCTTATCTCATTTATTTAACATTCAATCTAAGCTTTTAACCCTTTGGACTCTCCCGATAACAACCCTCGCAATAACATTTTAGCAGTCATTATAAGTTAAAGCTGTGTGAAAATCGACTGCTTTTATACTATATTCTTGTTCTCTGTCTATGTGCGTCAAGACATTTTTGTTTTATGCAGAAAAATTATAATCTTTAATTTAAATTACTATTCGAACGAGATTCAGAATTGAAAATATTAAAGGATGAAATTTAAACCAATATTTTGAGTTAAACATTTGTTATTTCTAACTACCATGTGTGTCAAAATTTATTATTTTAACACAAAATAGTATTATATCAACTTTATTGATTTAGTTCAATTTATATTGTTTTAGTGAAATTAACGACATATTGAGTAGGAGCAGTGGCAATCTATATAGGAATGGTTAAAAATGATTGAATATAATTTGACACTATATACAAATTTAACAGTGTAAGCAAGTTAAATATACATTATATTAATCAATCATATTGTTTAAAGATATCAACAAAATATATTCATTGATGTAAATTCAAAATTAATAATATGCACTTAACGATATATTTCACTGTTACTGAATATTAATATTCAATAGTGGAGCATTTCAAGAATAAAGGAAAAACATTTCTACTGAAGCAGTCAGGGAGATATTGCGCGCGTCATAGTTATTGGCAAGATGACAGAACCATAATGCATCTTTGATGGTACGTAACAAATGATAGTTTAATGGCCCAAGTTTGGTCCTGCGGCTGTGCAGCGCGCGCATATTCGCTTTAAGAAATCACTGAAATATAGTGGTGCAAAAATGACGACAGATGCACTTAAAGTGTTGTTTGATAAAATCTTTCCGTCAGCGATCTTCGCGTAGAAAAGGAATTCGCGAGAAATTTCGGAGAAATATTATCAACGCGCAGCTTCTTTGTTTCATCTGTCGCGCTTTTCTTCAAGCTTTTGCCAACGAATGACGCAAAGTGAAACAGATAATAAATTCTCATTGGACAGATTCATGCGCGGACGTTTGTCGCGCGTCCTTCATTAAGAAACGGCGTTGAAAACGCTTCGCCCTTGCTGTCTCCAATTACGCCGGCACATCTAAAATGGCCAAAGAGAAACGGCGCAACGATGTAGCAACGATGTAGATCCCCGAGTTTAGCGCATTAATCTAACTGGGACGCAGTTTGGATAGACGCATACGGCTACGCTTTGAAACCGACCGCAATCGCGACAGCGACGTTCTTAATTAAGCTGTCCGATTGTGTCGCGCCATGGAGACGTCTCCCGTTGCTGCCGGATCAGCGAAACGCAATGTCGATGGGGGGAAACCCGGCGAGAACACGAACGAATCAGAACAATGAACGTTTATCAATGTTTCCACCTGACGTGGCGCATTCGCGCGGTTTTGATCGCGGTTTTCCATCGAAATCGCGTTTTTTACGAAATTATCTTCTCTCCCCCGAATTTTTTCGCACCACGCAGCGCTATCAATGGCTATCAATCTGTCCGCCGCAATATTTCTTGTTACCACACGTTGTCGCTGCCGGTGCTCAAATATATGAAAGAAAATTACATAATGTCGCCATTGCGGACTCAAATAAAGCCGCGCGCAGCTGAAGAAGGTATTATCGGATCACGCTCGGCTTCGAGGGGAGATCTCATTATCTTGTCCGTCCACGATGTCCCGAGCGACGCATAGAAAACGAAAAAAAAAAAAAAAAATAGATCGCCTTACCGATCTCTCGTGAAACGACGTTTGCGCTTGTCGTCGGAAACGGAAGCTTACCTTCCAGGTCTGCGCAACAGATTTCCGGCTTACAGACCTCGACGGCGCAGACTTTGCTCAAGATCTCCTCTCCGCGACGTTTCTTCACAATCTTCACAGTCTTTCTCGGTTTTGCGAATGGCGCTTCTAACGTTGTAACCGCTCTTTCGCCATCTTCTTCCTTGTCAACTTCTATTTCTTCTATCAAGGATCTCGAGGATTTCGGCCTCGCCGCGCTTGTCCTTTCTTCCCTGACAAATTTATGTTGCTTTGGCGCAATTTTGGCAATTTTATTCTCTACCGTCACCGGTTCGCGTGCAATTATCTTTTTCTTACGCGGTGTTTCCTGCATAAGACTGATCATTTCTTCGGTTTCGGGATCCAGCCTTGAATAACTTTCAAGTTCCTGAAAAGACATTGATTTCAAACTTCTTGTAACAAGATTTGCATAACATAGTGAATTATAGATATAACTATTTATTAATGTAAAAACATTTTAAAATAAGACGCTCAATTTTTTTATCTAAATAGAAATGTATAGTAATAATTAAATCTGTTTTGATATTGTACGCATGTTGCAATGAAATATGTTAACATATCTTAAAGTAGAAGAATGATGCATTATTCTTCTATCATAAACGGAAACGCTAGTCTATATATATAGCAAAGATCATTAATGTTTCAAAAGACGCGAAAATACGCGTCCTAAACAACAGAGAAAATCTTGTACCCGTGGAAAATGCATCTTTTCTTCTTCTCGGCTACTTAAGTTGTTCTTTACCCTCTTTACTGTTTGAAAAAATGCCGCTTCTGACTCCGTCAGTTCCTCGAAGAACGTGTCGTCCTTTTCCAACTTTCTCATCCGAGATTTTTTCGTAGAGTGCTCGACCTTTTCTTTAACCTGCGCCCTGTTCTTATTTTTCTCCTTATTGTTTCCCTTCTTATGTCTGTTCTTTGATACGAACGTCAAGTGGTCCGCTGTGGAATCCTCGTGAACGCCAGCTTGCATCAAGCGTATTTCCTTCAATCGCGTGTCAACGGTCTTCTCGAAACGACCGCAGCTCTCGAGATACTGCAGTAAAAATACATTGCCTTTCGTCTTCGATCAACGTAAGATCAAAGTTAGAATATGCAAATTCGCGAAATATATAATATGAATTCGAAAAGAATAACAACCGATAAAATCTAAATTTGTTACATATCAGATAACATGATATAAACCATTGATAAAATCTTTACGTTTGTACTTCAGATGCGAACATTTAAATTAAATTTGAATCGTTCATATCTTTTCTAAGATTTTTTTCTAAAATACATATAGCTATCTGGGTTATTGCCCTTTTCGATAATATACTTTTCGAAACACCCACGGCAGTAAGGTTCGCCTTGTCAGTTTTAGTGTTGACAATGAGTCCTTCGGAGCATTCCACCAGATATATATTGCCGTCGTGACTGCCGACTGCCAGGAGCTGACCGTTCTCGTGGGGCGCGATGGCCGTGAGACTGTCATTGCAGACGCGAAACGTAGTCACCGGCGAATCCACGCCATTCAAAATGTCGTATACCTCCAACAGACCCGTCGCGTTTATGGTGAAGAACACCGAGTACCTGGACCTGCTCCAGCAACCTCCGCGTAAATCAGTATTCTGTTCGCTGTGCGCACAAAAAATTGCATCCTTTACTTCCTCTTTACCGAGCATACGCTCCGCGGCACGATAACAACATTAAACTTCGGGAACTACGCCGACAAAAATGACAATGGAGGAGCTTCGACGCTGATAAACAAGACATTAGTCGAACGTAGAAACCGCGTGATATATCATCCTGTTTACGTGAATAGCTGCTTCGCTTTGTTTCGCGCTAAGTATTCATAACTGTATTCTACTCTTTGTATGCTAAATTTATAGTCAGATATACGACACACAATGGTGCTGATAATAATGCATACTATAGTCTAGCGTCTGTATATTCTTAATATACATAGCAAATTTATGTCAGAGTGAAAATTAGATAAAAGAAAAAATTCTACAACACACTTATAACTCAAGCGATTTTAAGTTACAAAGATTTATAGCTTTAATTCGCGAGGCTAGTCGATTTAAGTTAATTGAATGTAATGGATCTAACCGGATGGTGAGCAAGCTACCCTCCCTGGCGGTATCCTCCGTCCAAATTTTGACAGTCCAGTCGCCCACGGTGAGGAAATTCTTCGTCGCGAAGGGGCTTCGATCGATGGCGATGACAGGGCCAACGTGACAATTGAACCTCATTGCCAGTTTATCGACCGGATTCGCAAGTTTCCGTCTAACCTTGATCACCATGCCGTTCTCCATACCGGCCAGGAATTTGTGCCCTATCGTCGGTTCGTATTGCAGCTTTGTGACTCCGATCGCGCGAACGATATCCGCTCGAAGCGGATCATCCAGATCCATCACGAGCTCGTCGGTCGGTCGCCTCATCTTCCTGATATCCCACCACTTAATCGTACCGTCGGTGGATGCCGAGAAGAACTCCGTGTTGGTCTTGGATTGGATCCAGAACGCCTGGTTCGCCGGGTTTCTTTTGCGCATCGTCGTCGTTGTCGGAGAGAGAAAGAGAGAGAGAGAGAGAACGGGGGGAAGAAACGGAGTGACGGAGTTACAATTTGGCAGCGAAACGGCAGGCTCTTTGGAAACATTTTGCCACGACGACGGCAGAAATTGCGACCGCGTTTACGAAACGTATGAATTGCAACGATCCGTAACCTCTCATCGGCTGCGAATTACTTTACGAACATTATTCCTTCACGGAGTCTGCGCCGTTTAATTGGCGTGTTTTCAGTAATTATCGCAGAGGTGAAATCCTATAAGCGTCAGTGCGGTCGCAGCTTCTATAGTAAAGCTAAGCGGCGTTTTGCTGTGCTTGCTTCTTATTTTATCTCAATTAATGATATTGTAATATAATTTTCTGACTGTTTAACGGTGATGCAACATTATTAAGAAAATCACGATTATTCATTTAATAATTGTTTTGCGATTGATATTATTTAAAGCAAAAGAAAAAAAATTATTAAAATTATTTGAGGATATATACACATAATTTTAACAAATTTTTCAAGCGACAACGTTAAACGCTAATTACGTAAACTCGAACACACAAAATTACGGAGCAACTATTCTGACTTATATCTCATACAGAAGTGTTCATGTGTATCTAATCGGTGTTAACACGTTCTTGTCGATGCATGTCATATCAAGAGCTGTATTAATCTCGGTATCAGAGACTACCGTTTACACGGCTTTGCGGCGTTTCTCTCGGAAGATATTTGCGATTCCACAGGCCATACATCAAAGTCAAGCACGTCCAAGTTCTGGCCAATAATCTCGGCGGATAGGTGCAAGCCCCGAGGAACTTCCCCATTCGGAGATAGATAGATACCTGTGGCTAAACTGACGATGGGACATTTGCACTGGCCCATTCCCAATTCGGATGTCCCAGTTGCACACTTGACCAGACATCAGTCCGCTAATCAGCATCGACGGATCGCGCGGATTAAACTCGACGATTATTAACGGCGACGATGATCTCAAGCATATCACCGGTGTATTTGGGTTCTCTGCGACGACACAGATATATAAACTTTTTTTCTGAAAATTTAATGCTGTTAAATAAACAAGTGACCAAATCAATTTTTTTGCTCAAAGAATTCTCTTTTTTTCGAAATCTATACCTAAAAATTAAAAAAAAAATAAATATTTTATTTGCTCAATTGTTTGCAATACACAATTGGTAAAATTTACCTAGAGTATTAAAAACTGGCAAATTCTTAGAAATATTCTTCTCTATATTTCAATATTTTTAATAGTGGTAAAATTTGGTTGGTAACGGTAAAAACTCTCCAATTAAAGAAGTATCGTGTTGTGAACGAGCTAACGCAAATATCATGCTTTTAATATGGAATCCTCGAAAATATTTCTATTGCTAATCACTAGTTATTTTACTTTCAATTTTATATTTTTTTGTGAGATTTTTCTTTCAGATTTGCGTTAGCTGTGAAAAACATTTTGTTATTTTGCCATATTATCCTATACTAGAAATCATGTTACTGGAAATACGTTCGGCTTTATACGCGGTTGTTTTTGTCATGTGATATGTTTCTGTCAATAACAAACGCGCCGCATAAACAACACGCATGCGTATACCAACGTTTGGTGTAGATATATAAAGATTCATGTCAGTGAGACGCATTTCAAATATTATGAAGGACTTTGAAACGACCAATCGATTTCCGCGACCGGAACCGGGACGAGCGTGTGACAGGTCGCGTTTGACGACGACATGATGAAACATGCTTCCGATATATTGTAAAGCGTGTCAGATTCGACATTCTAAAAAAAATCTCTACTACGGTATATTGCATTAGTATGGGAAAATGCAATAAAATTCAGAAACAGTGGGCAAGAAAATACATCACGCGGAGTACTGCAAAAACGTATATTTGATAGATTGAAATATTAAAATGAATATTGAAACAATAATTTAAAAAAAACGCTTGCATTTTAAAGCTGAATTCATGATCCAATTTCTATCATACATTGTTAAGTTTTCGTATATCGAGCACTGCAATAACATAAATATTATTACTTGTAAAAAAATACACTAGATATTTTCAGGTAAATCCATTTTAAAATATCGCGAAAGTTTCGTATTTTCTTTGATGATATTTTCATTAGTGGATAAAATACGCGTTGTGTTGCACGGTAGTAAAATTAAAACATACCGATATCCCATATGTAAGAAGAAGAATTCACGTTAGACGATTTCATCTCGAACTCCATGAAAGAGTAGGCGGCAGCCAATCGATTCTGTGCACCTGGCGACCACGACAGGTGATTGATTGGTCTTACGATAGGTTGCGGATCGACATACATGTTTGAGGTTCTGCATGGGAAAAAGAAAATTAAAGCTCCCGTAAAAATTCGCGCAAAATCGCAAACCGGCGGAAATTCATTTCTTTCTTTTTATCTTTTTTCCCATTCCCGATGCGCGTAAATCATCCTCTCGGCGACGCGATAAAACGCCGTTGCTTTTACACGTTGCAGACGTCGTTTGTTTTTTGTTTTGTCCGCTTGGCGATACCCTTCACGAAGCGATTAATTGTAACGACAGCCGTAGATTCTTCGTTAGAATGCGCGGAAACGTATGGATACTGTTTACGTTCGAAGCGAAGTAACTTCTTATTACCTCGCTTCGAGTTTTTCCTCGCGATTGCGACCAAAATTGTTCGCTTTAGTTTGAAAATTTTTCGTATACGTAAATAACACTGTCTTGAGGATAATATTGCCAAAAAATAGAGTATGGCTTTGTTTCTATTTTTGTATGCTATGTAACTTCGTTAAAACATAACGTTAAACTCGAATTTTTACTTCTTTTATTTTTTTGTAATTGTTTTCTGGTTTAAAAAGAAAAGAAAACATTTTTTTGAAATTTCTATTTTATAACAAGTTTAAAAAAATGTTTTTTATTTGGTTTGCTGTCGCTTTTTTTAAAAAGCCTTCGTTTTCGTGGAGGTAGAGATGCATCAGTAATATAAATCCAAGCGCTAGTCGAATACAGCGATATTTAGAAGCTCGCGGAGTGACACATCTTAGAAGAAAAGCGGATCAATTCGAAAATCGCGCGAGGCATCTGAGAGAGGCGCAACACGTGTTTGGACGCGTGAGGAAAAAGACGGTGAAAAATTGCAACTCGTGTTAAACAAGCATGGAAAGACGAAAAGCCGACGAGATAATAAGAGAGCTTCCCCGCGAGCTTCTCAATGACAGCATCGTCGTCTAGCGTGACGTCGCATCGATTTATGGATTTTCCGTCCTATAAATAAGTTATCGGGTTTTCATACAAAATGCGCGACAATGCGGAATAGTGAGAAACGACAAGTTCGTAGATGGATTTTAGATCCAAAAGGAATTATACGAATATATTAATCGGAGCAACTTTCTCGTATTTCTCTGGCGATCGACGTTCTTGTTTTTTTACGTTTTAATGCACAGAATTTGTCTCCGGATTTACGAGATCTTAATTCTTTATGTCTACAAGAACGTGTCGCACGAGCGGCATCATCAGTCCCGAAGATATGCGTCGTATGATAATTCCGTACGTGACCGCGATTTGCAGAGAGAGATTTGACTCGTCCGTGGAAGCTTGTGTCAGGCACGTTGAAACGAGACTTTGAATATTCCTCGGATATTGATGGCGAAAGCGGGATTTGCAGTTTAATTTATTCCAATTGGTTAGAAAAAAAAAACAAGTGATCTGCCGACAAAACAAGTGTATATTTTAGACTTCATGAGCGTGAGTTTGCAATAATGCCAGGATTACGATGAATTTAACGTAACGGGACGCGACGGACGCGAAGTAACGTAATGTGAACTTAGATTAGCATTCTTGTCGGATATTCCAGCTTAAAGAAAACAATTTGAAAATGACAATTTTAATCTTATTTTTTTGTTACAAGTAAGTTTTCTAAAATTGTTAGAATTGCTGCTTTTCTTTTATATATAGCGAAAAAAAACAACATACCTTATACTACGGGGAAGAACGAGTGCAGTCGGTTCCATATCGTCAAAGTAATTCTCGTAGATGTTGATCGCATTATTCTGCAGTACACAGCATTCCATAGGCTAAGCGAATAAGTTAATAAATTGATAACAGGATTACTTACCTAATCCTCTTGTCTTATACTAGGTTTTTCGCATTAAGGGATATTTAGAGTAAATGCATTTACTTCAACTAAGATTACATGTACATACATATTTTAAATCGTCTTAGATTATTCGTTTTAACTTTAATTGACTATGTTTTCAAATTTCCGACATAGAATATCAAGGATGTTGTACCAGAAATTGAACAGCAAACATCGATATTTTACACAAATAATTTATTTTCCGTGTAACGCGCTTGAAAAATGATTAAGAGGATATTTTATAATAGATATATTTCAAAGTGAGCTCACGTCAATGAGGCTCTTCATCTTCGGCGCCCAATACTCGTCCTTCACCACGCGCCGACGAAATCTCAGCACGGCTTCGTCGTCCTTCACGTTTATCTCCTTAGGCCAACCGCCCTCCAAGTGTAACATTCCGCTCTCTTTTGTTACCTTATAAGCAGTCTGCATCTGACGTAAAAATAAAAATAGATATCAGCGAGCTGTGCGCGTAACGATATGAAGCTATAAAAGTCTCTCCATTTCTAACCGTTTTTTTATTGCAAAATGTAAAACGTAACACCCCACATTTAACACTTGAGTACTCTTGAGAAACGCGTCACGGTGTTAAATGGTTTACTTAAAGAGAAAACGCGCAATCTCTTATGTCCATGCACTTTCGCTGTATTTCACACTGTATTTCACATTAATCTATATTTTCATCCGCAGCTTACCTTCCGCAAATTCTTGTTCGTATATTATGGGAATTGTTCGCATAAACAATTTATGAGGCATTTTAACGAAAAATTCATATGTTTAAGGCATATGTCGTCAAAGGCATGCTAATAAATATTGATTCTTCATGCTTTTGCGAGGTTAAATGCGGTAGATTTAATTTTTTAATCGTGAGAAATACGTGATTTACGATGTAAACTAATACGAGATACGAGATGCACCGCGAAACAATATTATGTTTGAATTAAACTTTCCGCGAGTTTTACTTAGCGCATTCCCGGGGATTGAAAACCCGCGGATTTCCATCGTAAATTTTGTATTTTTTTTTAAGAGAATCGCAGACAATATTTAATTTAAACTGACATAACTCTGATCCCTTGAAATGTAAAAATATTAGGAAGGCTCACGGTTGGGGCGTATATTTACACGACGCGTTTATTAATTCTTGGAATTTAAATGCCGCAAACGTTAAACTTGCTGCAGAATTAGTTCGACGATGACTCAGCGGGGCTATTTTCATAATCCCAGCTTTCCCGTAAATCCTATGATACAAAGTCTCGAATATAGAAACTCATTAGCATTTAGCCAGTGCGTATAATTTACGGATAATCATCTATGCAGCTGATATAATGATACATCTTAAAGATATGTAGCATTATATTATACTAACGTAATAACAGAGAGTAATCGATGCATATTTAAGATATTAATCTAATAATCTCTAATGTCTACTTGTTAAAAATTTTCAACATTTATCCAGCATTTATCTATGACATTCTAATATTTTCTTTTTTTAGAAGGAGATTTTATTTTCTTTATTACACATATACTTATAATTTATATTCCTTTAATAAGAAAGAAAGTTACACGAATGAACACTAATAATTTTGTAAGAATAAAGACCAAGAATTAAGATAAATAATAATTAACAATTAAAATTAATAATATTAATAACAAATAAAAACACACAATCTCGCTTAAATTCTTTTCTTTTGCGATCTACAATAATTTTCTTACCTCGTGAAGAGCGAATTGCTTGGACATCTGTACGCCACGGTGGCAATGGCTCATGCGGACGTAGTTTCGCATGAGTTCCGTATCCGGCAGGATATTCTCCTGCACGGTCGGGTCGGTCTCTGCGAAGAAGCATTGCTTACCGAACTGCGACCTTGGTTTGATGTATGCGTACTGATGGATCAGCATTATCGGAAACCGTTTTTTAGTAGGTTGTGGGATGTAAAACGAGGGAAAACGATGACAGACTCGCGCAAACAGAGACGAGACACCTCCGTTAAATTATTTAGAGGGTGGGGCAAGGAGGAAATCGGCGAACGGTGCAGGTTGCACGTTTATCTAACCGCTGATACTTTTCACGCACGAGCGCCTGACGTCGATCGTGATACGCGATACGCTCGATATAGCGTGAAGGGCCATTAAGGCGATGTTCAGCTTGTGAAACACGACACGCGAACGAACCATGGCACGTTATGCCATCGAGATTGATGTCACGTGTGTTTCTTCGTTAATGATAAATGTGAAATTATAAATATAAGTACGGAAATTATGTGAAAGCTCCAGAAAGAATAGGGGTAAACGGTACAGTTGTTGGCCACTCTACAATGATTGGCCACATCTTAAAAAATTAAAGAATATAAAGAATTAAATACTATTAAAATGTTTTAAATTATAAATACAAAAATATTTAACACACTTTTAAAAGAAACATTTTTAAACATTTTAATAGTATCTCTTTATAATCTTTAATCTTTTAGGTTGTGGGGCCAATTATTCTAAAGTGGCCGACAACTGTACTGATGTTTACCTCTATCTTTAGGGTAAACTCGGGTAAGACAGCCATAGAGGAAAGATGGCCAACCTATGTTTTTTCAATCTAGCTCGCCATGAAACATTCGAATGAACAATATGTTGGCCATCTTTCCCGTATGGCCGTCTTACCCGAGTTTACCTTACAGAAACGAATAGAAGAGTTCTGATTTAATTTAAAGTCTAATTTCATGATCTTATTTTCTGATAAGGGAGCAAATTTTCTAGTTTGTTTATCTACTGCAAAAATTGAAAGATGTCCGGAGAAATCGCGCAAGAACAAATTAGTAACTCTCAACCTCGTATACAAAGGAAATTATTTCTTTGCTAAACGGAAAGTAAATCTCGAGTTGAAAGGAATCGTTTTTGAAACTTGAAAATCGACACGTACGACAACGTAGGTGGAACTTGCGAGAAAAACTCGGCGTAATCTTCTCACACGGCGCTCTGTTATCGCGGTACATCCTCTTTGTACATACGTCGGCGATTTGATTGCGCGTCAATTTACCGCGCTGGATGCACTCTATGGAATTACGGCACCGCGCGCGCATTCTCGTGCCGTCGGGCCATCGCGATGACATTATCCCTTTGCCGAGAGCACTCACAATTTCTGCGGTCCGCAATCCGGCGTCCGCCAATCAACGCTTTCGCGCCGTCCGATAAATCGGATGAGCCCACCGCCGCCGGGCGCTACACCTAATGAATCAGATTCGATGCGGAGCCAGCGGCATTGTGTGATCGATTATCTATCCTCTGCGTACGCGGCGACACGAATCTGAAATTTGGCGATACCCCAATGCCAGATTCAATTTGCGCGAATTCCTCTTAATGGCCGCGCGGGATCGTGTCGTCCAAAGTTTTAAGAAATTGGAGCTGCACAGCTCCAATTCGAGCTATCAGTGCCGAAGCTTAATAGCTGTCGTCAATCGAAAGCGGCATCGCTAGTGGAAAGCGGTTTTCAAAATGAAGCTTTTTTCTGCATAGTTTGTTAATTTATTATGTGTACATAGTTTATATAATTCTATTCGACTTTTATTTTTGCAAAGAATATTATCTTGTTTCCTATCATATTATAATTTTCATCGCAATTTGCGGTGATGTTAAAAAGAGCGTAGTACCTATAATTTTTTAGTCGTGAAAAATTATTAGTTTATTTGGTTTATTCTTAAATATTTCTAGTATAAAAATTTCTAGAATTTTTTGGATTCAGAATATTAAGAATTGGCGGTTTTATTTTTTTTCAGCATAAAAAATCCGTCCCGAAAAATATATCTCGCATGTATACAGTTTAACTAAAGCACAATTTAATTAAAAATTATATACTGTTTAAATGAAAATTATACGATTGTCTCTGTATGTAATGACATAACGAAGCTTCGATTACGAACTTCGGAAGATCTACATACGAAATTGACACAACCGCGGCAGTTTGCGCGGACGTGAACTAATAATGACAATATTATTCCACGAGTTCCCGAACGGAATTTCTCCAATCAATATCCTCATACGAGTTCTCAAATCAGATAATCCCGGAGAACTGAGCCACTCGTGATGAATCTGATCGATCGAATTGCAGGGGCGTCGCGTATGTGCGACGACACATATCGAAGATGAACCCGGAGCGCGCCGCTAAAGCAATTTAACCACGGATTCTAAACCACGGTAGCGTCGCCGAATGGAAAGTTCGGAATGGAATTCACACGAATCTCGCCCGCGATTCTAGAGTTCCTCGAATTTTGGTGGCAATTAGGACCGATGTTCAATGGACGATCTCCGGCCGGCGGATGGGCCACACGGCGAAGTTACGAGATGAGGGACTGGAAATTAGTTTGGGTGTGCCGAAATGAAATGATAGAAAGTGATGGATTGTGACATTTATATCGTAATTCTATAAATCGGATATATACATTTTAGAGCAGACACATTGTAACGTTGATACGTATGAACATATTGCAATATCAATAAAGCCTCCTCTCATCGCGTACTTCAATCGTTCGTAACTTTTTACTCAGCAAACCGCACACGTTTGATATACGTGTTGCGTCAAAATTTCCGGTAACCACAATAGTTTTTGAAATTCAAATAAATCCAAATGTATTTTTTTTTATTCGCGAGTGTGTATATTATTTTTTCATGACTTCTTTTATTAACTACATCAAATGGCTGCAGCAATCATATAGCTTCATTGTATCTGACAATATTTTAACATTTCTAAAATCTTAACAAGCGAGAAATCGACGATAGAAAAGCGTTGAAGAAGGTAACAAGATGAAAGTCCAACTACAGAAATTCCTGAAGCTTCCAACGAAAGATGTTGGAAGCTTTCTGGCGTAAGGTAAAGTCACGCTGGAAGTCTTAACTTACACTGAGCATAATGTGTGTTAAAAGAACCGTAAAGATTTCATTCATTTTATATACGGAGACAGTGCCTCCGCAGTGAACGGTCTTGTATTTATTAATAAATCTTGTTTATTGGCGAGTGAGAGCTCTCAGTCGGAGCAAATTCTCGAATACTGCAGATGCTTCCAAGATTTTATATTTCTTGCGTAAATAATACGTTTTCTCATCTAGGTGTTTACAAAGACGACCTCGATGCAGCATTCATTTGCGATACCGAGAATACTATCAGAGAATTTTATCAAGGAAGAATCTTATTCATCCCAATAGGACAAGATTTGCGAGATGAATATTCTGCCTAGAATCTTGACATTTTTATCGCATGAAAAATTGCGAATGACACACGCATTAAACGAGTCCCTGAAGATTCCGCAGAGATTACTGGCGTTACACATTGCTCCGAGTCGCATGATTTCGTACAGAAATTTTAGTACGGGAAAAAATGATTCTACAATTGACGATTTGTTACTTCTGGAACGTAATATTAACAAAGGCACAATTACACGAGTGAAACGAGGAAAAAGCACGCAGTCCAGCTGCGAGAAGGATGATACGAAACCACGCCGAGAACGCAAGGATCATCAACAGTCGGCGGAATCCTGTGAGAAACCGCGCGAGTGGCGCAGCGATGGTTATCAGATACCGACAGAAAGTTATCGAAAGACTTGCAGCGACTTATTGAGCCATCGCGAGTATTACCAGTCGATTGAATCCACTTCCCCGATCTGCGCGAACAAACCTGCACCGTATAACGATTGGCAAGCGTGCGAATCATCGAAACACGAGTCCTACGAATCGATACCAGCGACTCGAATAACATCTGAGAAATGGGTTTGCGGAAAACCGGCAACGGAGCGAAAGATCTATTATAAATGCAAGCCGAAGCCATGCATTTATTCGGGGAACCAGGAAAAACCAATATGTTTTCCATCATCGCGAGATCATTACAAAGATAAGTCGGATGAGGTAACGAAAGACAAGTCGAAGCAAATTGCAGCTTATCCTACGCAGCTATGTCCTGAATCAGAGCCCACGTCTTCCAAAAAAATTATATTGAATGAGAAAAGAACTTCTCCTGTGAAACATAAAGTACCAAAAGAGCGTTTCGCATCAGATACACACGAGTACGATGTAAAACCTGATCCTCCGCCACCAAGATATCCACATTGGAGCGAGAATCCACCGTCTTATTGCGACCATCGCTTGAAGAAGACATCTTTACCCCCTGTTAAAGGTTCGCCAATAATCTTCATTTCTAAGAAAGGACCGCAGAGATCTCGGGCGAAAGACACCGTGTCATCTCCGCAGAATATTCATGAGGATTCCAGCAGGAGTGCGAATGAAAATGAGAGCGGCAGAACAGATGCCAAGGCGTTGCAGAAGAGTGTATCGAGAAAACGTGTGATTTTCTCCGAGGACAAATGCGCCGCTTCTTCGACAATTCCCGCGCCTGTCGACAAAACGATGGAATCTGAAATTCAACAATTCCCTACGCTGACGAAGGACGGTCGTTGTTGCGCTGGGAAACCTGAAAAGGAACTTGGCACGTCGAACGTTAACGATTGCAATCCCAACATGGCAAGTTTCAAGTATCGATTGAGTAAGTGTCCTTGTATTAAGGAAATGTGGGGTATCGGCGTCAAACGCGAGCCACCTGTTGACGTTAGTGTGAGGCAAATGGAAGGAGCTCTTTTGTCCCACGGTAGGAAGATGAAGAGACCAGAATCACGGCCAGGAACTACCGGAAGAAGAAGAAGGAGATTCAGGCCGCGGACACCGGGTAACGGATGGACGCGACAGAGGTACAAGGTTCGCTTGAAGATCTTCCAGAAGGGAAATGGACGTCTCGATCCTTGTCTCCCGCGGATCGTCGAACTGATACACCCGCGCGGCGAAGGAATCAGACCGAAGCTATTAAAGTCCGCCGCGAACAAAGGCGAATTTTCTTCGCGATCGAGAAACTCGTGCCCGCATTATTGTTCGTCTAAAACGCCGATTGCCGAGACGAAAAGTTATCCGACGAAAATGGACGAGAGTAGGGTGATTCGCGATCAATACCTGGGAAAACATCCCTGCAAAAAGCATCGCTGAGCTTTCGGAAACTACTTTACGATGTAGAATATTTGGAATTCGCGTTGATGGATTGAGTCAACATTTATTTTAAGAATGTTCAAAATTTGCACTTATATGTCATACTTTTGGTACGGATATAAACTTTAATGCATGGAAAATAGACCCAAATGTATTATATAAGCGCAAAATAAAATTTTTTTTAAATAGTACATTAATAAAATTATTTTAAAAATTGTAAAAATTTCAGATACAGTTCAGTTACCAGTAAATTATATTATTAAAAAATAGCGTATGCTTGCTTAACTAACATTTTTTACTATTATTTTACTATTATAGTTATTTTTGAACAATTATTTAATTTTACTAAAATGATGCCAATGACAAGCTCTCTGCGACCAAAAATTTTTAGTGCCCATTTAATTTATCTTGCTTTTTGTTTATATTAATAGGAATAGCATAACAGCTTTTTAAGTGAAATATATGCACGAGACATGCAAAGGTGACATTATAAAGGCGTAGGAAGGGAGGCGCGGAAATGAAAAAATGCAGCTTGCGCGGCTCGAGACGTGGCTGCAAAAGAAGTCTGTTCGCAGCAGCTGCAGGCCTCCAACTTTTCACGTTTATCATTATCTCACCCTCTCGTCGTAGGTACACCCTTATTTTTGCACTCGGTGGAACAAACTTGCGCATCAAACGCCGTTGTTTTATGGCCAGTATACATTTTCATTTCTGTCGGGGAAATGATATATCTCGTAGCCCTAATAAACGCGACTCGGGATTTAGTGAGCATTTATCTTGTCTACATCGACGAAAAATAATGGGGAAAAAATGAAAATGCGCGAGTTTGCGTTAATCCAATTCCAATAATTAATGCGGAGTCGTGGTAAATTTTGCACATCTCCCAATTTACGTTCTCCCGATATAGTTTTACAGATTAACGTTGTAAAGCTTATAATATAACTTGACGAGAGAGAAAGAGAGAGATATGGCTCAAATATTAAGTTGTTATGTGAGTCTAAATTTCTAAAAGGCATTTTTGAGATATTAAAATTTCTAATACAACATACAACATACTCGTGTCTAATTATCTTACATAGTTGTATTCACGTATACGTGATGCATATTTCTTTCAAGTTTTGAAGACTTGATTTATATATTTAGCCTCTCGATCATCTTTCTACATACCTTTAATGAGTTTATAATACATACAAGCGTGACGGATGTTATATCCGCTTTTGTGACTTCAAAATTGCTACCCACATATAAGTACGTTAACCCGCACTCGTTTTTTCTCTTCATTGAAATTGCACGCAATTAAGGCGCACGGTAAAACGGCGGAAGAACGATCGCCGCTCGTAATGTTCACGATTGTTAATTTCTAATTGAACACCGCCGATGTACTACAACCGGACGGCCCAGGTCGGTCGTTTTCTCTAACGGGCACGATATAACGAAAACCGCGTAGCGACATTTTCACGATACTTACGCGGAACGGTTTCACATTGTTGCAGATAAACGATGATTGGTTCCACATGGAGCATCGATCCGTGGCGAAGAGGTCGACGGAACCCCATCTCCAAGTGCACCAAAGACTAATGAATGACTCCAGCGTACGTCGAGCGGAGCAACAGCGGGCAAAATCGCGCACCAAAAGGGATCTTATAATCAAACGTCCGTCCAATATACTAACCATGTTAAACGACGAGAGGTGGCCTCAAATGTGGTATCTGGTAAGCAATTTTAATCAACAGTACATTATCCTGTGTACGACAAGATTGTTATGTCGCACCGAATAAATAAACACACGTGATTTCATGCAATTAAACTAAATTAAAGTGTCAAAGATAAAAATAGAATATTCGAATAGAAAATTTAGTAAGTTATGTTTGTGCTTTTTTAAAAAGGTACAATTTTATTTATCATATTGCGAATAATATTTCCAGATTAAACCGAGATTTACATTCAATTTAACAATAATTACTTGATATTATCGACAAACATAAAAGTATCCAGTAACATTTTATGAAATTTCTTTAAAAAAGTTATAATGCGATTAACAAGAACAATACAAATAAAATAAATAAAACAATGCAATGAAAAATGTATAATAAAAATATAAAACGAGCTCGATCGCGATATCGGCTCTCAGAAAGGACGTTGACGTTTATATCGTATAAATAAAGACTCACAGTCCACAGCCGGAAAGTGGCACGTCGAAAGTATTGGATAATTTTTCCTTTCAGAACCGGGGAAAGGGTTTGGACATGAACGTGCAGGGTGCTTGGGCTGAGGGAATTACTGGAAACGGCATCGTGGTCACAATACTTGACGATGGATTGGAGAAAGATCATCCTGACCTTTTCAAAAATTATGTGAGCATTTTCAGTATTGTATTACTTTTTCAAAAAGTTTATCGACTTTCTGATTTCTATGAAAATTCTTTTCTCGCGTGACAATAAAGTGACATTTTTAATATTAGAAAGCAGCAGCTCTAACTCATTTAACTCGCGTTAAAATGTATCGCGAGCTAGATGCAGTTGTATTTAAGTAAATTGCGTTGTGCAATTTTTCATGACAGTAATCTTGCAAAGTAGCTTTCTATTTGATTAAATTTGCGCGAATAAGTAAAATTGCAGGCGCTTAATATCTGCCTAATATCACTCGATGGACGAGTGTTCGATACATTCGATGACACGAAAAAAAAGAGAGGAAAAAGGGAGGAAAAGCTTCGGAACGCACAATAGAGTACAGCGGATGAAGGCGTATCGCGGATGCACTGGGAATATCGGCTGTTGAGCCGGTTGAGCGCGAATATTGGAAGGGGTTATCCGGTGCATGTATATACCGAATAGCTATTGATTCATGGATGGTTACATTGAATGAGGCATCTGCGCACGCAGTAGAAAGTGAATCGTATTAAGCCAGTAGACACACGCTTGCGATATAGCGCGCTTTGGCGCGCTGCTCTGATTATGCGAGCTTATATATCCCATCGCGTGTATTTCTCATTACGCAGATGATCCATAAATGAATAGGTATTAAGAAGATATCCGGATGTACGTGATCAAGGATTAAAGCGTAATACGCCGTCGCTCTAACGACGAATACACATATATTATTATAATCTTTTTCTTATAATCCTCCTGTCACGTTTTATCTATTCGAGATATCTCTCTCAGATAAAAAGAACTAAAAATTTATTGCTTTCAAAAATTTTCAACATCCTTAATTTTGTATTTGAAACTTGTTAATATCTTTGTCGAGTTTATACGCTAGATGTACTTTTACGACGGCTCTATACGGTTACTATAATGTGCGCGCTAATTCATTTTATTTGTGCTAACCAGTCGTCATATCTTGCGATGAAATAGAAGCGGAATAAGCGAGCGAGGTACATCGCGAAACGTGTGAATTTTAATTAATGCCATTCTCGATTTCCGTTGTAGGATCCTCAGGCGAGTTACGACGTCAACAGTCACGATGAAGATCCTATGCCGAGGTACGATCTGGTAGATAGCAATCGACACGGCACCAGATGCGCCGGAGAGGTCGCAGCCACTGCCAACAATTCTCTTTGCGCCGTAGGTGTTGCTTTTGGAGCTGGCGTAGGTGGTGAGTGTTCTGCGAAAAAGATTATTTAATTTCTCGATGCACTTTCGAAATCAAAAGGGGTTCACGTACATTTTAACAAAATTCTTCTACATATATTTTAGAGCCCTGATGAGCTGTGAAGATTTTTATTTTTTATTTTAATCCGTGTCTTCTCTTAATCTTGAATTGCAGCGCGGGAGTAATGAAAAAATTTTAATTACTCTTTTAGTAAAAGCTTATGGCCTTATGGCGAAAAAGTTTGGGAGATAAGATAAAAAATAATATATTTAAAAACTTTTAGCAAGAGAGAAGGGTAGAATATTTAAGTACTAAATCGTCGGAAATGACAGTTCAATTCCGAGTGATCGCTTAATTCTATTTGCAGTTCGGTTTCCAATTAGCAGCAGCGAAGTCGGATGTTGGAACGTCGTATTACGACGAACGACACGTGTTTTTAATAAGCAGAATTGATATCGCGAGGTCGCATCATTTTCGAATTAGAAACGCAATTGGCAATAGCCTGTTATGTATACATTACATTCGGGACTGATCCAAATCGGTGCGCGGTGTCCAATTTCGACCTTGTAAATTAGATTTCCCTATTCTACGCGCCGTGACAATTGTGTATGATAATTAACTCAAACAAGAAATGTACGCTGTTTAGCAGTTTGAAAACTCTTGATGTATCGTGTGTGCATATTTCTGAATATATTCTCAGAAAACCAGTCTTAAACTGATCATTAAAAATTCACGTAAAAACTTACATACATGCGAAGAATTAGTTATTTATGAATTTAGTATATGCTATTACAATACTTATTAATTTTTCGCAATACTATCTTCATACAGGTGTCCGAATGCTGGATGGCGACGTAACGGATGCCGTCGAAGCAAGATCCTTGAGCCTTAATCCCCAACACATCGATATTTATAGCGCCTCATGGGGACCGGATGACGATGGCAAGACTGTAGACGGGCCTGGTGAACTGGCCACCAGAGCTTTCATCGAGGGAATTACCAAAGTGAGTGTTTGTCATTGAGAATTATATTATTTATACTCTGCATGTGACTCGCAAATTTATTTACGCGTTATTAATTATACGTTAAAAATTCTGAAGTTTTTTAAGTCCGTTATTTATAATTTGTCCACACGATTTTATTTATGTTCTGTATTCTTAAATTCAAAAATAAAAATAGAGAAGCCGAACAGATAAAGTAAATTACGCTTATATTTATTTTTAACTTTCGGTAGCTGAGACGACAATGTTTCTAGCTAAAAAATTAGATTTGTCCAGAAAATTAATTTAAGATCGGAGTATTTCGTAAAGTTGTCCAACAAATGCAATTTTCTTCGTAAATAATAAATGCTCTTCGTTTAATCGAGGGATTAAGGATTACTCGTAATAGAAGGATCTTAATTGTCATATCTTTTTCAATCTCTAACAAGTTGAAAGAAAGTATGCCGCGTGTCTTGAAGCTTTAAGCTTCGACGTAGCAGCGTAATCCACTTAGGACTGCAATTTTCTTCGCTATAATTTCCTACGCTATGACAAGATAAATGCAATTAGCTACAAGGTACCTTCCGTACGACATGGAAGCTTCCAGTTTGCTTTAAGATACTTCCTTATTCTCAAGCGTCAAGCAGGGGATTTTAAAGCTTCGCATTACAATAATGCGAGCATGCTTTGTTAATACGTTACATAAAGAGGCAGTAACTATAGAATTCAAATGAAATACTCTAGCTATACGGAAACTCCTAGTAGGTCAGATGATTTTTAATAAAAAATTAATTGAGGATTTTAATCAAAGTTTTTTTCTATTGAGAAATATGTAGAAAATTTTTAGAAGAATAATGTATTTGCGAAAATAACAAGTGCCAATCGATAAAGTATTTAACATGATGTTGCGATACTGAAATGCCGACGCGAGAGGTTGTTTGCTCCAAACTGGAAATTGTTACCTTCCGGTTTTCCACTATTCTTCTAAAAATCGAGATTTCTTTATACAATTACTCTCATCAGTTACCTATAAAGGTTAATATTTTCAACTATCTTTTATTGACAAAGCGCATTAATTTTTTTATTTGAGAATAAAAACGGAATTTAATAGCTGTCCTATTTAAAGTTGACGAACTTCGAGTTCAATTATCGCCTTCTTGATTTCTTACGTCTTACGTCAAAGAAATACATTTAACTCGTTAATGCTTTTCTTTGTGGTCCTAAATAGACAAGAAGAAGTTGCTTTAAGTGCTGTAACTATTATAGATTTCTCACTCAAGCACAGAGAAAATTTAGACATTTGGTTTTCGATTACGAGACAGTAATAAGTATATATGTATCGAATATAATTTAGATTATATTATAATTTTAATATA
Source organism: Temnothorax americanus (assembly GCF_048541705.1). Classification (NCBI taxonomy): domain Eukaryota; kingdom Metazoa; phylum Arthropoda; class Insecta; order Hymenoptera; family Formicidae; genus Temnothorax; species Temnothorax americanus. The sequence continues at coordinate 3,123,142 of NW_027509339.1, forward strand.
TCATAATTCTATTATTATATTCTCCTCAACAATTTTGTATACATTTTTTATCTACTTGTTTTCTTCAAGAATTTTTTAATAATAGGGTGCTGGAAACATTATATCTCTTCATAAATAATTACGCGATCGTCTTTTCATCTTTTAATTAAAACTTTAATAACGTGCAAATCTATTTTTATAAAAACAGGGAACCAGTTTAAATTCAGTTTTATTATTTTTAAAATTATTAATTATTGTTATTTATTGTTAGGAATTTTATAAAATATTATCGCGTACAGCAAAACGTACACACGTGGATATCTTATCGCGTTTCTTCGAATCTCGTTCTCTTCGGAAGCAAAATTCGCCCGTTCGCCACTAATACTTACGATTCGCACGCTCGTGTCCGAACAACGTCGCGGGATGAAATGAAATTCGCACAAATGTATCACGCAGAAGCATTCCTCTGAAGTCTTCTGAGTTTCAGTGGCGACACAATGGCCATTGTCATCTCGATGTATATACGCCTCGGCACTTCGATCGCAGCGTTCCTTTATCGCGATGGCGAACTTTAGCATTGAGAGGGCCCCTACTTCAAGTAACGATCATTAAAGCGCAGATACCTAGCATTAAAACGGAGCCATTAAATGCTGCGTAGAAACTCCAGTAAAGATGCTCCGTATCGCCCATTTCTATTATCTGCTCGATTCACACGATCTTGTGTCCTATTTTACAACGGTCATAGCCAGCAATTTGAAATATTCAAGTTTATTGTTAGCTTATTTAAAGTTATTTTTTTGCAAAATTTATTTTTTGATTATTTCTTTAATGTTAAAATTTATACAGATTAATATATAGTTAATGACTTATTAGCGCTCTATTAATGCATTGGTATTTTTTCTACAACATTAAAAAATGTTAACTAAAAGTTACAAAGTACTGAAATGAGATATAACAATACGTTAATAATGTTTTCTGAAGTATCACTACGTTGACCAATGTCCGGTAGTCAATGATTGACTTCCTTCGACATCGCGCAGTCGTCGATGGAATTATCGACGGAACGATGACAGATGTAATTCGATTAGTTGAGACGATGAGGAACTCCTCCAGTTAGATCCGGTTTAATAGACTCGCTCGAGAGGTCAACCCTCAGAAAGTTTCTAATTGGGTGCTTTTAAGCGACTGGCCGGCTTGAGCTACGCTAACACGTATTACCATTTTAAACTTACTGCCTGCAATGTAACTGTAAATCATATGCAAATGTCAGTATGGTCGATACAGAACTCGTGGAAATTCATGATAACTATCAAGTAAAACATATTAGCAAATGGATCACAGGTGCACTTTCGTTGAAATTTATAAAAGATGAGCGTAATAATCGAAGCAATAAATTGCCAATTAGAGACATTTCCATTTGTATATTATAAAGTAGATTATGATAAAGATTATGATAAAAATTATCAAAAATGAAAAGATCAAGCGGAAAAAAGCCACAGATCAAATAAATAATTATTATAAATATATTGTTTAAAAACAATAATTAAACAAATTTCTGAAGTCTCCTCTTCATGTCGTAGGTATTGTTGTCACTTTTCCGCGATGCCGCCGCGATTGGTTCTCTTGCTGCGCTTACTTCATTTGCAGCTGTCATTGTATATTTTGACAGTTGTGTGTATCAAGGGTTAATAGTGTAATAGTAATATCATAATGTTAAAGCTAAATAGTGTCTGTAGTGTCTAGTAGTAATATAAAATGCACATTATTGGCAAATTAAAAAAAATTATAAAATGTATTATTATATTGTTCTAATTACAGCTTTTCTTTATTTTAAAATTACGCGAAACGTTCTTGTATATTGCAAGAGTTACTTGTATCTTGTATCCGGTGAACATTCGTAAATAGGATAAGCAAGTAGTATAAAATGAGTAACGTTTAAATCATTTCCTGGCAGCGATATTAAATGGCCGTCATACTGTAGAGATTGCTTTCATCTCGTGATATCTTTTAAGTCATTTCACGCGATAGAATTCAAAGTCGACATCTGTATTTTCCAGAACCGATTTTTATTAACTACTCACGAACATTTCACAGCTAGAAACGAAATCAAACGTAGGAAAAAATTTTAATCAGCCTCGAGAAACTTTCCTTGCGTGATTTTTTTTACCTAAATCTTCATTCATTTAATCAAATTGGTACAATATAGTTTATGTTGTATTAATATAAATGTATTATATAACATTTATACATAACTTACACAACATTATATCTACTAATTGTATATTTATTAAACATCAATTTTTTAAAATTACGATTTGTTTTTAAAGACATTGAAATCTATATGTATAATATAATATTCTAATATTAAATGTAATGCAAAATTACAAGATGTAAACATGATTAAAAATTTACGTAATATAATACATCTTTATAGTTAACCAATAATATTCTTATAACAGCTCTCTAGATACTCCATTTTAAAAGATACGATAAGCTTACGTTAGTTATATCAATGTTTAAGACACACAGTTTAAAAGACAGTACTGATATATCAAACCACTATGTTGTTTCGGGAGCTGTTTATCTTTGCGTGCTGTTATACATATATCTAACTGAACGCCAATTCCTTTTGTACAACATTATACACTATCTTCGACCAAGATAAATACGGACTGGCTCGAAATTCTCTTTGGGGCCTGTTTATCAGGTTTGATAATCTCACCCTTTAGTCGACAGAATTGCAACTGTGGAATTCATATGTATTTAATGGAATTGCGTAAAAGATGTATGCATATTACGAATTATTATCGAATTAATCCATACTGCACTTAGAAATTATTAATTTGGTGTAAATTACACAATAATTTCAATATCGTCTGTTAACAATTGTTGTATAGGTCGAATTTAGCTATGTCTGATACAGTCAGGTGGATACCTTATGACTTTACGATCAAATAGCTTTACTGATCAAAGGCTCGAACACTATATTGCTGAATTAGTTAACGTCGAGCCTCAAAGAGAGTTCAGAGTTCGCGGTCACGCCTAGTGTATGTACCTTAGTACCGAACGGCTGGTCTTATCGCGAGATTGCCGGACCTTCGGACTTGATAAAAAGTGCACCTGTAAAACTAAGCAATATACTTCGTAATATATGCCGCGATAAGTATCGTATAAATCCCGAAGTATTTATAAAAGAAAGATTCGTGATTTAACTCAATGATAAAATCTGCATATGTGACGAGAGTAAGTCTTTTGTATGTGATATTGCCGAAGATTAGAAACTCAATTGTCAAAATTCCCCTTTTAATCTCTGACACGAGTGACACGTACAAAATTGGAGTGTTTCCCGTTACGAGTTCAAGACACACAATTCAGCGCCGATCTCACGGAGACCATTAGCGCTAAATACTCAGCTTCATCGACTTTTTAACAATGGTTTCGTTCCGAATCATCTACTATTGTGTGTCTACGGGCGCACAGAAAGCGGCTTTAATATGCAAAGTGTTTGAAACTTCTAAAAGCGCCTTAAGCGTTTCGAGCAACTTAAAGCCAAGCACCAGTGAAAAAAGTCAATCGCCAGTATTATCCGGAGCGGTAAATCCAGATTTACTTTTTAGTTTGAACCACCGAATAGCTTGTTAAATCTCGCTGTAATGCCGCAGCCTAAATTTGCTCGAGCGCGTGTTGTAAAGTTCTCAAAATATTTTTATGCATGAGGACACTGCCTTTTAAATATCTTAAAGAGCTCGAATTGTTATACGGTCCATGTATAACTGTTATACATATAGTTTAATATATACATATATATTAGCTTCTCTTTCGTGAAGTGAAGTAAAAGGACTTTAAAACGCTGTTAGGGTCGCAACGGTAAGGGTTCGATCTTCGTGTGGGCGTCCGGGAACGGCGGCCGGGACCACGATAACTGCAATTGTGACGGCTATACCAATAGTATATGGACGCTGTCGATCAGTAGTGCGACAGAGAACGGCCTTGTGCCCTGGTACAGCGAGGCGTGCTCGTCCACCCTCGCCACCACGTATAGCTCGGGCTCTACCGGCGAGAAGCAGGTCGTCACTACGGATTTGCATCATCACTGTACCAGCAGCCACACCGGCACGTCCGCATCGGCGCCGTTGGCGGCCGGTATTTGCGCCCTCGCCCTCGAAGCGAACAGAGATCTTACCTGGAGGGACATGCAACACATCGTAGTCAGAACTGCCAAACCTGCGAATCTGCAGGCACCCGACTGGGTGGTCAACGGCGTCGGTAGAAACGGTGAGTGATCATCAAATTCTTGATAGAGAAAAAAGATTTCTTATAAAGATTAAACGTGCATGATCTTCATAAAGAGAAAACTGCAATTATATTTATTACGTAAAGACAGTTAAATCGCAAAAGTTGCAATTTTTTATAGAAGATAAATGTAACAGTAATATAACCGATTAACATTTATTTCTTTTCTCTAGAATATTTTAATAAATCCGTTAAAGATTTATTTAGAAAGAAATCTTAGAAAATAAATATAGAATTCTAATCTAGTTAATAAAATTTATTGATAAAAAATGAGATAAAAATGTTGCGATCCAATTTCTGTTTAACAGTGAGCCACAGCTTCGGTTACGGGCTGATGGACGCCACTGCCATGGTACGCTTAGCGAGAAGATGGAGAACCGTCCCGGAGCAACACAGATGCGAGGTATCGGCGCCACATACAGGCAGGTAAGTGCTCAAAAAAATTACGCCCATTAAATAAATAATAGGAGTTTTAAAGGTTTTCTTTATTCAAAATATCGATATACACGAAAAAAATGTTACAATTATACCAAGTATATCATCAGCTTTAAGAAAAATGTTCGTGTAGGTGAGCGAAATTGAGATTTGATTCGACTGTATAGATCGCTATCTGCCCCTTGGGGGAACGAACATGTCTCTCGCAGATTACAGATTCGTTCGAGCGTGTCGGCTACCGTCAAGCGGGCTTTACTCGCCTGAAATTGCACTGGAAATCACGTGTAATGCGCCATTTACATTGTCGAGGATTGTAACGAATGGGGGACAAATCGCACGTTGCTTTGAACGAACGTTTACATAACTGAAAATATAATCATTTTGAAGTTGTGCTCCTCTAAAGCCACTAAACATAAAAGCCGTAGTCGGAATTTTATGTATACAACAATCCTAAAAGGTTTGCGCTACTAATAAACGATGAGTAATTAAAAGTTACCAACGCGATTTAATATTTATTATTTTATCGTTTTAAAATGATATCCGTCGTTGAAAAAACAGTATTATAATCGTTTTTACAATTATCTTACTGTTCAGACAAAATTGCTATCAGTGTGTGATGTGTTTCACTTATTTTATATATTAATATATCAACACTAAAAGGATTTTTATCTTATACTAATATGCTAACATCTAAAGGATTACTATTTTCATAAAAATTGTAAAATAAAATAATTATATCTTAAATATAAAAATATCAAGTTATAACCTGATATCGAGAAGTAGTATAGTTCGAGAAGAGTATAAAAATATTTAACAAATAATGCGCAATTGACCGAATTGCTGGGGATTTAAACGACAAAAGGATGTATCGACTTAAAAAAATACCTGCGAAAAATTGTATGCGCTTGACACTTGACCCAAATTTCGTCTACTTTTTAGGACAATACCGCCAAAGAGCCAATTGGTCCTCGACTTACATGTCAAGGAGTGCAGCGGTGTTAATTTCCTCGAGCACGTTCAGGTAAGCTGAGCATGTCATTCGCAAGTGACATTGGCTAATTAGCGGATTTCGTGTTGACTACGAGAAATGCAAACTTGGACGAATTTATTTTGAGGACGCAAACGTTTCGCCGGCTGGGGCTGAAAGTGGCAGAATTTTATTTACTTCTTGTTTGAATAAACTAATTTGTTTGTCATCGTTTTATACCGCCTATAGAAAACTAAGAGCAAACTGTAACTCATGCTAAATAGTTATTTAATTTTCGCCAAATTAACTTAAAGTATATTAATGACTTCATCTGCCGGCGAAACGTAATTGCTAGATCCGGTGCAGAGATCTGTTAAAGAAACTAAATGAATTAAGTTAAATACTTTTATAGAATTATTAGTTACACGGCGCAAAATTACTTCGTAATTAAAATCTACACGTCTGATTTATTCTTTTCTTTTTAGACGAGTTAACTAGCAGAATTAAGTGTATATGTGAAGTTAATAAATTATTGTTAATAAAATATTGTTAATAAAATATTTTGACACCAATTTGAAATTTTGTCAAGTTTCAGTTTATTTGCACAAAGATCTGTGTAGTAAATCGTAAATGTTGATAATGAAAAATACATGCACGTATAATTGATGATAAAGACACAATGGTACGCTTGTCATAGGCGAAGGTATCGCTGATGGCAGCGAGACGAGGAGATCTTCAGATACAGCTAACGTCTCCTCAGGGTACAAAGAGCACTCTCCTCGCTAAAAGGCCGCACGATATTTCGAAGGCCGGTTTTAGCCAATGGCCATTCATGTCTGTGCATACATGGGGAGAGAGGCCGCACGGCACCTGGAAATTAGAAATTCACAATGAGGGTCGATACCTCGGTAAGTCAATCGCATCTTCTCGTATTTCGCGTTCTCGCATAATCATTAATAAATGCTTAATTAATATTGAGGGAATTACGCAACACTAATTAAGACTTATATCTTTAATATGCCATGATTTTTATTGCTAATAACTAAACTGTCAATTATACAGACTAAACTAATTAAAATTATTTATCGCTGAAACTAATCTGCTCAATTGTCAAAGAATTATTTAGCTGGAAATAATTCTGAAAACAAATATTAATTAAAATTATTTTTTAACATGAGAAAAATCGTATTCGTCATCCTGATATAGCTTCTCTCATTTATATCAAAATTTAGAAGTCTCTTTTTTAAATTAGTTAGATTTACAAAATATTTCAATGCAACTAAGAAAATTATCTATTTACGATATAAAAACGTCAGATCACGATTCTTCTAGAATTAAAATTAATTTTAATAATTAATATATTTGCTGAAATATAACTACATTTGCTGAAATAACCAATCAAATTAATTGATAAATGTTTCAAGAACATTTTAATATCCTCAACGATATAAAATTCTCATCAAATTCTTTTTAAAGTTTCTTTAAAGGGTAAGATTTCTTTCAATCATTATATGGAACATACGACATACAATCAACTGACATTTATAAAAGACCATTATGCGAAATCTTAGATTCAAACGTCAAGAACAAAGCACTTTGTAGATTATGCCGTCATTAACTCTTGCATTCGAGAGATGCTCTGATGCGGTTGATTTAAATTTCAAATAGAATTCTACGTTGTTCGCCGCAACAATAGTTTCTAAGCGCCTCAGTAGCGTCTTCGTAAGGTCACGGTTACCAAGTTCCCTGTCAGTTGCATCTTCAAATCGAAGATGCCTGCAAGAAATTCGCTAGATACTATCATCTATTTCTGACTTACATCGAAAGAAATATTGTATAAGAAATCCATTAAAAAAAAAAACGCTAGAATTATCCGTGATATTCTCACAATCTTGGTCGCTCCTCGAACTATTGTAAATCGTATCGACAAAGGATTTACCGATTCGTACGCGTGATATCCGGGCGGAATGGCTTAGACATGTCTAGCATTGCATGCGCATCCTGCGATCCGATGCCGAGTTGGTGTTCAACTCCGCGAGATTATTCGAGATTCACCGCATTCTCGCAGCCCTCTCCCCCCCCCCGTCTGGGACGCGACCGAGAAAGCTCTTACATAAGACCCATTTGCGCGCGATCGCCTAAGAAGCTGCATTATCCGCGCAAGGCGGATAATTGCCGGCTTCGAGCTCTGTATAGAGTCCTCCCGCAAGCACTCCTGTTCGCCGCCCTTAGCGGCAAATAGCAGGGAAACATTTCGCCGCGCGGCGACGAACGCGGCCGATCTAACCGGGTAAGGTGCAAGCGTTAAAGCCACTTCGAACTGCTTCCGTGTGGGATCATCAAGGTCGATGGCTACGTAAACTTCCTCTTATGCGCTTATGCACCGCCGACCTATATTGCTATAGAGCGCGCATCCACATCCATTGTCTCGAATTGCGTTCCAGAGGCGAGAGGAGGGTCGTGGGAATATTCGAGATACTGTTAAACCATCTCGGTGTTAATACACCGCCACAAATATTCCGTGGACGTGTCTTGTAGTTTCTGAATGCGACGTGCTTATGCGCCGTCGCGACGGGGATCTCTACGAAGGATACCCTCGTTTAATTCTGAGACGTTCTTGTTAATTTCCGTTAAGACGACGGCTGAGGATAACGCGCATTACAGCTCCGTCGAACTACCGACATTTAACCGACGACGAACTTCTGACCAACGTTTAATCTTGTAATCCCGTATAATTTTTGACGTATACTATTTCGTCTATGTATCGCGTCATTCGACACGCCAGTAAGCATCGCGATACATTCCTATCTCTCTTTAACCATGCATGACGTCCGCTTTCTTTCCGCTGCATTTCACGGACGCATACCGGATCACAGGACGCGCTACACTGCACGAGTGGGCGCTGATCTTCTACGGCACCGCGACGCTGCCCGACCGGACCGAGTACGCCCTTTACAATCCGGCCGGCATGAGTATACCCAGACGGCCGTTCGTCAAGCCGCGCGAGACCGTCCCGAAGAGCCAGAACACTCTGACGAAGGGCAAGCAGACGCAGCACAAGTTCGACAAGTCCGGCAGTCTGAGCCCGCCCTACGTGGTGAACGCGCAGATTCAGTCCCAGCGGAAAGGCAAGCCCCGCGGCCAGCACAAGAACGGCAAGTCGGCTAATCGGCCCAAGCCCACCGCTCAAACTCTTCGAGGTCTCACCGGGATGAACAGGGGGCCCAACAACGTGGCCGGTGACGTGCGTTTGATCACGTCGCGGCCACGTGGTAGAAGTACGCCCAGCCCAGTTACCAGCACCGTGTCCCAGACCGTTACGACGACGAAAACCACAAGCAAACAGATTATTACACAGAAGATCATCGACGTGGTTACCGCCTCGTCCCTTCAAAGGGGACTGATCTTGTTGGAGCCGCCGGCAAAGGCGGCTACTAACAAGGTCCCGGCGGTATTTCAGCAATATCCCAAGATCCAACAGCTCTATCCGGTTTACGGTGGGGCTCGCGGCGCCGGTCAACACGCCACGAGGGCCAAAGGACTCGACCTGCTGCAGGACGAACAATTCGACCCAAGAAACCTGCAACTGGACAAGGGTACCTAAACAAATGAGAGTCTTGGCGAGATGTGTCGGTTGTTTAATGGCGACAATCGGAAGCTGTTATATGTTTGCGAGAAAATATCATTGCTTACTTTAAATTAGGTTCCTACAGAGTTTAGTCTTAACTGAATTAAATTAAATAATGAACTAAAATCTATAAATACAAATACAATAAGATACGAGTCACTTCTCGTGACTGTTTACATATGATTGGTTAAGAGATTTTTAATTTTGTTATTTTGAAATATAACGTAAGTTTACATATATTTAAAAAAATTGAATAAAAAATTTAAATATCAGTATTTACATAATCGCGATAAAAAAATCTGCACCACAGTTGATTAAACATATCTACGAAAAATTTAGTGTCGCGCGCACAGATAATCGCGATGACTAATAAGGCCAATCTATCTGCACTATTGTTCTCAACAGCGGTATTTTATACCGCGGGACAACAAAGAAGGTCGTTTCACAGCTTCCGATCGTTTCCCATTCGCTTCCACGCATCCGCCCGCACACCCGCACGCGAAGCGTGGAAAGTAGAGATGTATCGCGCGCAAAGCCCCGAAGATTAAACGAATCCGCTGGAATTTGGTTTTCGTATTTTCTCTTTTGTGTTAGCTGATTGCGACCACACCGTTACTTTTGTTTGTGTACATGGATATATTATCCCATGGCTATTAATACGCAACACTGTAGACAAGCTCATTTCGCATTATTCACGTTTTTTTTTTATGTGAGTTTAGAATGTTTCACGTGAAATGATCCTTATGTATTTTTCTACTAAGTATGATGAAACTTCTTCGCGTATCTCTCTTCTCTCGAACTAAAAACGAGAGTTTTCAATGTTTTCTGCAGAAACTTTGTTTTGCTGTGACATTTTTTTGTCGGAACACTTTATAAGAAATATCGTACAAGGTATTTCGTATAAAGCGCTGATATCTTTATAGCTTTCGTAGCTAGACGGATCTAGAAAATTGCCGTAAGTGAAGTTTCGTTGAGTAAATTATATATTTGCATGATTAATACGCACGAATAGAAATTTATACAAATATCATTTTTAATTTAAACAAATTTTGTCTATGTTATTGCACCCGATGGTTTTCACGCGCTGATGAAAGAACTATCAGTTTTCTTTGTGGCTACTGTAAATTATTTAAGAAGATTATTTGGCACACTATATATGTATATTTATATAAATTTATAAAATGTGTCTTTCTTCTTCAACCGTAAGCTATTCGCCGTCAAACTCGCGTCCGCCAAACTTCCAGAGAGTTTCCTCTTAAGTGTAAGTAGCGCGCGCACTTAAATATTTAGCATAGTTTCGTCTTTATGTCAAACGTCGGGTTTTTCGTTATGTTGACACTTCCTGCGTCGCTTCTTCCTGTTGTTACAATCCAAGCTTCTTGCGTGAACGGCAGGTCGATAATGGGGAAACTTATCGAGGCCGGTAACGCGCGCTATGGCCTTCAATCAAAACTTTCAATGACTTAGTTATCGATGAGTCTCATATATAGCCTCGAACACGCATCTGTATGCGCCGGCTATCTAATGTATTGCCGACATGTATCGCCTTGCACCCTATTATCCTTATACACGGGACGCGGACCATTGTCTTTGACAATGAGAAAATTGTGTTTCCACTTTCATTTCACTTCCTGTCTAAAATACGATTTAAAAATTATTGTATTGTTTACTCTTAGATATTTAACTTTTAACTTAACATTTTTGTCTTTTGACTTGTCATTAAATAATAATTTAGAAAGATACGATAAAATATTTAGGAAAATTTATATTTTTTATATACTAGTAATATTTCATCTTTTCTATTTTATTTTGTTTTATAGTATAATCCTGACATATTGTTACATATCTTAATTCGAACCATGTGATATTATAATTTGAAAGTAATTTTTCTCAAAATAGCAACGTAAATCTCGCAAATGATCCGCGAATCTCGCAAATAATGTTCATGATTGCGCTTGTTATCTCCTTTCCGAATTCTCGAATTCTAGATCACCATGTAACCGCAAATCGCTCAAAATTCAGTGAAACGCGACGACGCGAACGGTACTGAAAACCGCTAATGCGTACCGTGAAATGGAAAAGCCGATGAGAGCGAAACGAACCACCCCATCATGGTGGAGAGACCGGGCGGCTCCTCTCTCTCTCTCTCGTCTATCATCGCTACTAAATAATTTCCGCCATGATTGGAAATTTTTTCGCCCGCTTACCCCGCAAAATGGTTCCCGTTCTTAAGGCATTATTATCGAGGTTCGCTTCTCCAATAGTGCGCGCTAACGACCCGTCGAGCACAATGCCCTTACATTCCCATTGTCTTACGAATAGCCCGCCACGTTGTCCCGATCGGTTTTTGACATTTTTACGCTCCCCTTTTACCCTCCTCTTGCGTCATCCTCCCATTCATTTCCCTCAACCCTCGGTCGCAAGTTATTTCCTCTCTCGATACTTTTGATAAAAGAAGTTGTCCGAGCGTCGCGACGCCTGTCACTTTACCAGCCATGTCGCGCGCTCGTAACAGCAACATTTTAACGATGACTTTATTACAACTGGCAACCGGCACAGTTTACGGATGCCGGCCAAAAGAGGACACGCGAGAGTAGTCCCGTCGCGACAAATTGGATCCGCTTTTCCACCACTTTGATTTCTGGTCTCCCGTCACGACTCTCCACCTATAAAATCCAGTCTGAAATTTAGCTTTTCCCGTGAGACTGATTTCGTTCGAACCTGGTATATGTTCGAACCTGTATATATTTTAACTTTTCTGTTCTGTGTCTATCTAAACAAAATAGGAATTCATATAACATCTAAAATTAACTTTTCTAATAGAAAAGTAAAAACATTGTGCTTCGTTATCTCAGTGATAAGTATAACATTTTTAATTTTAAAATATTTCGAGTAATATTAAAATTAAAAAATGTATGCTTATCACTGATAACGATAGCACAATGTTTTTACTTTTAATCAATTCTTTAAATTCATTTCTTAATTAATATGCAAATCTTGATTATTGTGGCACGGTTTAAACCAGTGGTTGAGAGAGAGTATCAAATAATCCTCCCGAGCTGTTAATGGCTGGCTGAGAAGACACGATATATAAAATTAGCTTCCATTTAGCAATATTTAGCATAGCTTCTCCGTCTTGGAGAAGCTAGCTAAATGGAAGGTTCCTTGCCCGTGGCGCAAGGAAACCTCGCAGATGTATCTCGGGCAAAAACGATAATCGTCTACGAGTTTTTACTATTCTCTCGTTGCACAGAACACTTTGCATTTAATTCCGACGTACACATTTCACTAAGTAAATGCGCGCGAAAAGTCGTCGCTGATTACTCGGTTATTTTTAACTCTAATTTAATCAAGACTGGAACCTTTCCTTCTCCGCGCGCGCGCGCTTTCCTCCATCGCAGACATTGTTCCCGCGAGTGAGCTCAGGACAAAATTTTCCCCACGGCATCGCGACGTTGTATTAATTTCCCGGACGGCGCCGTCGACGTCTCCGCCGCCCCTTCCACTGTCTCGCACGCGTCTCGTCTACCTCATGAAACCTTCCATTTTACCACCTTCACCTCTCTACGAAATGCAATGTCTTACGTGATATTTGCGGGCAAGGTCGCGGAGTAATTTCTGAGAAAGTGAAAAGCACTTCCGATAAGCAGATGAAAGAAATCGATAATAAATATGTCCAATAATTATGACTTTGCTGCTCCGCGACGATTTAAAATACGAATGTTTCATAAGATTTGAAAAATACACACAGATTTAGGCGCAATATGATACATACGATATTATTGATATTTTTATATTATACGGAGATAATTTGAACTCCATTCTATCAGAACCTCGCTTATGAAAATGGCGCTGCGAGGCTCTGCAAGCTTGCGTTTATATTCTCAGGTACGTATATCACGTAAAATCTACTATAGAGTTGATTGCAATCGTGTCTGCATGTATGTATTTAATGTAAAAATAACAGTATATAGGTAGTTATTATTGCGTAATTGCTATACAGGACAAACACGTTATTTTCAATCCATCCCTTGCTTAAGGAGTAAACATAAAATTTTGGCAGCACGCTTGCATTTTTTATATTTGAATCTTATCGCATATGTTACACGTTTGTCAAAAATTATAATTATTTCAAGAGTACTGGAGGCAGAAAAATTTTCAGATATTAAATAGAAGAATGTTACGGAGAAATAGCTTCGACAATCATTTCAATTTTCTTTTTTTTTTCATTTTCTAAATGCTACAGTCTTTCCTCTGCAACTTTTTTTCTGTCTCTAATATTTTCAAGATCTATGAATCGCTTTTTGTAAAGTATTTCATACAATCACTCGATATGAAATAGCTATCATTACACTGAGAAAAAAGTTGTTAACTTAATTGGCTAAATATTTTTAACTAATTATTATCTTTCTAATTGAAATATTTATGTATTTAAATTAAATACGATATATTTTAAATCTAACGTGACGTAATTTGACTCAAATACTTAAACATTTCAATTAAAAAAATAATTAATTGAAAATATTTAGTCAAGTTAACAACTTTTTTTTTCAGTGTATCACTCGAATCGCGCTAATGTAGCTGGCGCTGTTGTTTTAGACACTCTGGAGGAGTGGAAGCTTGTGTTCTTCGGCACGGACACGTCAGTGGAAGTGGACGACCAGCTGGACAAGGACAAGCCGCTGCCGCCAGTGGTCCACGAGGAATTGAACAACGCGCCTTCGGACCTCGGGCACAACGCCGTGGATACCGAGGGCGATCCGTGGACGGGTAGCCGGCAGATGGACCGAGTCTCACACCCGGAGGTGCAGAGGCCGACGACGGAGAACCAGACGAGTGGCTGTGCCGCCTTCGAAGCCGGAGGCAGCGGGTGCCTAGGTGGGTGCCTCATACTACTCCTTCTAGCCTATCTGACCGGCGTGCCCGGCTGGCGGGAGTTGATCACCAGCTGGCCTGCCTCGACGAACAGTCGGAGCGAGTTGGGCACGGAGGCGAATCGGCCGCTGATCGCGGCAGCGAGCGTCGTCCCGATGACGACGGCGATGTCGTGGGCTGGCGACACGACGTCGCGACGCGCTATCCCGACGGCGATACATCGCGCGCCGGATGCGCGCAGGTGTACATGATGACAGCGGATCGCGTTTGGTCCCGCGACGGCTCGCGGCCCGATCCTGTGACTCCGGGTCACCGGGATTGCCGCGCGCGGGACGGCCGCGCGGATTTCGACGACGTGTGCCTGACGCGCTCTTGTGATCCGTGAAATTTTAATATACTTGTGATGAAGAGAGGTGTCGCGCGTAGAAATCGGAAGGGGGAAGGGAAAGAAGGGGAGGACTCCGTGGCCTCCTTTCCCGGTGCTAATTGTCTCGAGAAGAGATCCAAAGGACTGTCCAATGCTGAATTATCGTCTGTTCTTCTCTTATTGGAAGAGAAACTAATGATGTGTGTTTGATGATAGACACATCGAGTCTGAGAACTTCGTGGCTCGGTTAGAGCGTTCCTCGTGATCAGGGAAATGCGATTTTCTCGCTAACACGCGCCGTTAGGGTCGGCTTTGGCCTAATTTGTTTGTGTCGTGCAAGGAAGCGAGTCTCTCGTAATCGACACGAAACGTCCGCGGACGCTTGCGCCATGACAACGCTCTATTCGTGAGGGGTGGCTTCGACTGATCGAAGTTCGCGTTGCGACGAGGATGGGACGGAAACTAGATGTTTACGAGGCAGGAAATGCACGGTTCTGTTACCGATTGCACGATGATTCGGATGAACTCTCGATTTCTCATTAAAAGCGCTTGTTTTTTAAGGAATTCGACATAGAGCCCATTTGGGCCATTGAAAGGATTATGTTTCTCCTGTTTTCTTTTTCGATTTTTTCATGTTTAAAAAAAATATAAGTTTTGTTCTACAAGAAACTTTAACGGAACTATGTATTAGACAGCAGAAGTTTGCGGAAAGTTTCATATAAATTGTTGACATAAAATTTCGAAGAAAATTCAACATTGCAAATTTCTCGATAGACATGAGAAAATGTGATTTTTTGCACGACCCATTATCGTCGTTTCTTATACGTTATCTTCCGCCGCGAGTTTTTCCCTAAAGTAGTGCAAAGTGAACTTTTCTGGTAATAAAAAAAGTAAAATAAAAAATAAATTTATCATAATCCACAACTAATAAATAAAAAATAAAAAATATTTAAGATTTAATAATGTAATATCGGAAATCGAGAGTTTGTCACTTTTCCAAATCTTTCCGTCTCCATAAAATTGCCGCAGTCACAGCCGTGTAATTCTATGGACGTGCTTGTAAATATATGCAAAGCGTATTTATTATACCTCGCAAAGTTACGTACGATCTTAGGAGTTTCAAGAGTAATGGCACTGCGATCCCGTGGCATCCTCTTCCGCCACGTTGAACGAAGCAGAAATGGGTAAACAACCAATGTTTTGATAAATGTATTCTGGAATTCTGCTTGACTTTTACACGAAAGCAGTCGCAAGGCCGTCATAATAATGAATCTTAAATTCATATTCGCCATTTTTAACTGGCGCCGTATTTAACGTTAGCAAAGACGGCTAATTGAGTTTATGTTCTATTTAATTAATACAAAGAAACACTGAGTTGTATCCTTTCAGTTTTACGATGATTCATGTGCCATGTAACTGTATCAATTAAATTTTTTTCCAGAAATCAAATCAATCTTCTTTCGAGCTTTTTTTTAATTCAAATTGAAGAATCGAAGAAAGATTTCAGCAATCGATTGTAACGCAATCTACCTTGCTCGATTCTGTTCAGCGTTTCAGTCGAGGCCGGTCATACGTGACAGCGTCCTATATTCACATGTGTAATTTTCCACGTGAACTTTTTGTATATACGAGACAAAAAAATAATAACAGGGAGCCAACTGCCATTAACGAGACCCGATTCGTGCGGTCTCGTGCCCTGTCTCTGCTGGAAAAATTGCCTCGCGTAACTTATAGTACATCCGATGGAGCTGCAGTTAACTTCAGCCAACGTCGTCGATTTTGATCGACGGATTTTGGCTCCGCCGACGTGTTCCAGGGGGGTAGGGAGGGAACAGTTTTTCTCTCGCCTTCTTTTTCTTCTTCCCCTTTGCCCTATCTCTGTCTCTCTTTCTCTTCTCCTTCCCCCCCTCCTTTCTGTCTCTCTCTTTCTCTCTTTTGCTCGCTCAAATGCATGAAAACACACGATTTTTCTCTACCTCTCTATCTCTTTTTCTTTATTTTTTTATCTTCTCGTCTATCGGTCAACACCCTTTTTATTTTCCAACATCCTTAACATTCTCCTGTCTGCCAGCTTTCCCTTACGTTCCGTTTCTGAACCTTTCTCCACGCTTCATAAGCACTCTGCGTCCCTGCAAGAAGATATTCGGTGAGCTATTAGCACTGCCGAACTAGGGAAGCTATAGGGAGGTTCTCCGGCTGCCTATGTAAACAGTTGGGGATGGGGTACACGAAGCTGCGTGTGGATTTTGGATGCACATTAAACCTCGGGTTTTATTAAGATCAACGACAATGACCGTGTGCTTAGTAATTTACTTTAGCGAGTAATACCATTTCTTCTTGTTAACAAGGTAATGCGTACGTTGGATATATATTATTTAACTTAATTGCAAATACGTAGCTTCTATTATTTTTAATATAAAATGTGTTACAACGTACGGAATTTCGTGAAAATATTTCTATATAGTGATCAATGAAGGAGGATATTTTAATTACCGTATTTAAAGATATGTTATAAATATACAAACATATACATGTAATATACAAAAATTTAGTGTAATTTTTAATATTTTGTTAAAAGAGAAAGAATCATTGTGCCACGAGTATCGTTCGTACGTTCATAATTCACACTTGGCCTCGAAAGTACAGTATATCAAATTGTCGACACGAAACTTGCTCAAAACGTTGTTAACTATGATAATTAAAAATTGCGCGGTCCGCAAGTGTTTGTAAGCTAATAAATGCCCGTAACGCTTAGCCAATTCGATGGCGATAAGAACCGTCGCGCCATTGAATATTTCGATATTTTCTGAACAATTTTTAGATACCATCGTTTTGCTTGGAATATCGATGAAAAAAAAAACCCGGCGGATGCTATTCTATTGCGAGCTTAGAGGTAATCGCGCGTGCTTGGTAAAAATTTCAATTGCGGGGATAAGCAGTAAACTCGACGAGAAAGCCGGGAGCTTCGCGGCGAGTTGACAGGGCGATTTTTCTTTATCGGGGAACGATCGTCAACGAGTTATCGAGTCGGAAGTTTTCACCATCGAGAATTCCGCCACTGCAAAAATTCGTTTCTAGGATTTACGATTTATATCAACGCGGCGAATCCAATCATGTTCCGTCGAAAGTTGTAGACCACAAATCAGAAGTTAACTGTGCACGACAAGCCAGAAATCGAATTACAATTGATATATTGTTACTTGCCGATTATAAATAAAGCGCGAACAGTTTTGAAAGTTCGTATGTTATCCGATATGCTCCACGGATTTCGTCATATTGTTGGTCAAAGATCATAAGATACATATTGCAGCGCAGTCAAATTATTCAATAAATTGTCATTATCAGTTTTTATCTATAAGATTTTTAAGATACGAATGCGATGAATTTAATTAACACTTGACAAAAATCGTAAATAACTACTTGATCGACGTCGCTCCGTACTTTTATCGCGCATCGATACCCTAGAAACTAATACGCCGAAAGGCTGAACAATCGTACGAAAAAGGGAAAATTGAATGGCTTCGAAATTAAATTGACGTTACAGTCGCGATACTAAATGTCTCTTTCCAAGCGGCGTTCTGCGAATGAAACGTTTGTGATTTTTCGAGACTGATGCTGTAATGGATGGCTATCGAATGCAATCGCAAGGAAAAAAATATATATGTACTCGAATGTATTAATCCCTGGATCTGACGATACTATCTCGGTCAAGAGATGCAAAACGTGGTCAAGTGCTTCTACGTCGAATACACTCAACTCCAAAGTTAGTGCTTGTCATACAATAAGGTATTAATATACTAAATAAAAAAAGATAAAATATAATATTATATATTATTATATATATAAATATATAATATATATTTTTTATTATTTTACTTATATACAATCAAGTTGTATATCTAGTAAAATTTTGAGAATATTATATTATAATTTGAAATGACAACATATAACTATATGGTAACAAAAATACTTATTACGCTCGAGACTCTAACATATAAATATTTTTTATTTTTTATTGAATATGTGAAAATAGTGTTCTCAATCTTAAAACAATTAATGTCACTTTATTCTATTTTATACTATTAGCGATTCAAAATTAATTTGCGAATTTTCATACTTTCTGCAGTTATTAAATGCGCTATCGCGCATCTCACATGTTAAAATATTTGGTCTATTTTTGTTGTTCAATTTCAATATTTAAAATTTTTTTTATCAAACGTTATTTTTTATGACGTAAAAATAAAGCAAAATCCTCACATTACGGAAGCACATTACACATAGAGGAAAGCCGCGATTGCAAAGCTGCAGATAAGATCAGAAAGAATATCGGACTGAGTACTTCGAAATCAGATTACATTAGCAACTAAATTCTCGTTTCTTACGGAAAATTGAACATGCACCAAGCGCGAGTTCCGGTACCGTATTTCTCGATGGATGGATAGAAAAGATATTTAATATTCCAATTCCGTCATCGATATTGAGAAAGAGAGACGCGCGAATAGAATCAACTTTTTCTTTATCTTCTTTGACAGCCGTTATACGGCTCCTTTATACGACGTGTCCTTTTTTATATACGTGGATGAATAAGATTTTTACCAGCAATCTACCTAAGGTAAGAAATCCAAATATTATAGTGGAAAAACGAAAAATCCTGTTTACTGTCAATGCAATTTCTAGGAATCCTTTCCTTATATCTTATGCAATTTTTTCGATTCCTTGCGTCGCGCGGGTGTAGAAAAAATCCAAAATTCGCATAGAACCGAAAATATACATATTTTATTTCTCCGTTATTGTTTTCTATTTTGTGACTGTTTTATGTATACAACATTCGAACTTTCATAGCGTCGCACAAAATTAAAATTTAGTTTTATATAACAGATCAATGTTTTCAGTACTGTTCTTTTCATCTCCAAAAAATATTGGCTTGTGTTTCTTTTTTAAAGCGATCGATTACACGACAGAGATTAATTCTAGCGGGTCTTCAGCATTCGCGAAGGTTCTCTTTAATCAAAAATTCGTTTCTCGCGATGTAAAACGAAAAAAAAAAAGACCGTCATATTGTGAAGTACATCGAGAGGAAGAGAGCAGTTCTGATATGAAGCAGCGAAGGGCGGGCTGAAGCGAGATGGAAATTCAAAGGCGCGCGAGTTGATTTACAGACAAAGATTCCCTGAATTTCATCTCTGATCAAAAGCGTATAGCTCGGTCGGCATTTTGCGAAATGCTCCGCTCACAAAGGAATAATTATAATGACCCGCGTATGTGCAAAATATGATGAAAGAAATACCCGCGCAGTAATCCGTATCGTACTTCGCAGATTAATTGCGAAATATAGTCGGACAGAATAGTAAGATTAGTTGACTTTACCTTTGAAAATGTGCTCATAATTGTCAAATATTAATTTTCCTCTCGTAGCCGTGAACGACAAATAAGATTTCTTTTAATCCTACGTCAAAATATATTTTCCCATTAATCTTTAAATTGAATTTTTACACGAACGTTGAATTATATATATTTTTTAAAAATATAATAACACATACGCATATATATAAAACACGTGATTTGAGTTAAATTTTACGTAGCAGACGAAGAAGTAGAGTTTTTCTCATTATTTACTTCGAGAGATACGGTACGTATCTTTTTTATCCAGGTAATCTTTTGAGAATTATTTATTTGTATCTGTAATGTAAAAACCGATAATGAAGTAGATTTCGCGATTGAGGATCTTCGACTTTTATAAATTATTCGTATATACATATGCATGAGATTGTAATTCGATTTCTAAATATCTTGTAAGTCAATGTACACCCCCCTATATGTTCATTCATCACCTTAGTTTGTTCTTCCATAAACTAGCTTTTATTTTAAACTTCTTTCTCAAACGCTACAACTTCTACGCTAATATCTGTTTCTATTTTTTTTCTTTATATTGTTTCCGTTCCTATTTTCTATTTGTTGTAATTAATATTGTAAATATATAGATCGATATGTGATAAACAATGAACTTTCCCTATTCTCTTCCCTATTCTCTTGCATTATGTATTATATTCAATTTCCATCGTTTCCCATCTGAATATCTTTTGATTTCGGAAAGAGCAACGTCGAGAATTTGTAGAAATATTTTCTTTTACTTTGTTTATACACGTGCTAATATGGAAGAAAGGCAATTCTTTCAAATTTTTATTTATTTAATGTATAATATTTATAGAGAGAGAATTCTCTTACAAGTATTATGATAATTCTATTAATTTTACTATAAAATGTAAAAAAAAAACAGCAGATTTAATATTTTCCCGTGTGATATCTCTTGCTGTTTTATTTTAATATTTGAAGAATGGTTCCTCCACATAAGCATAAGACTTTTTTATCCCTTCGTTGGCTATGATATGTTATATATTTTTAGAGAATAGGCAGTCAAAAAAAAGTACGAATGCATATTGAATAACAAAATAATTTTTATTGCTATCGTTCGTATCGATAACATGTACAGCAGTTATATTAGTTTATTACTCATTGTGATTATATATTATTACATTTCATATCAATGTAAATGGATGGTGCGTATTAGTCGCTGGTGCCGTAATTATTATCGTCCTTGAAATATCGGACTTGTTCATGCACATATCATTTCAATCAAATCGCAATGGGTGCTGTTCTCTGAAGTCAGTGTACGCTTATATATTTTGTTTCTCTTGATTATCATATATCTTGAGATTTAATAATTTATAAAACGTCGTACAGAATGGTCTAGGAAAAAATTATTTTTTATTTTTAGATGATGTAAAAACAAGAACTCTTCTCAGATTTTCTATGAATTATAACTCTATTGAAACTGACTACTCACGTAAATAAGTAAAGAAACAATATACCTAGAAAATTCTTATAAAATAAAATAATACTATGTATAATTCAATAAATCAAAAGAAAAATAAAAAATAATTTTAAATTATTTTATTTTAAAATAAATTTCCGACGGACCATTTTGTAGTTCTATAAATTATCGAAAGAGAAAACGTCTGTAAGAGAAACACTATTATATCATTGGGGTACCTTACAGTTAACAAACTTTTAATTAGCAATTTTAAGATGCAAATTAATTAGACGATATTTATACTTATAAACGTACTTAGGTGAATAATCTTTGTTTCCCGAGTGAGAGAATGAGCAAACATTTTTCAGGCTAATTAGCTTTTGAGATGATATTATAGCGTAAATTGATTCATTCAAATTATTTATGCTGTTCAAAGTAGTGTTATAATTAGTTCTCTTTACACGGCGATGCAAGATTCACGCAGCATTCATCGATATTTGTGAGGAAGTCTTCAATATTCTTCAGTTAAATTGTACTTATACGTCCCGATAGGTCAAATGAAGTATATAAATCAAGAAAGAATACGCTTCCACGTTTCATATGATACATTCTCTGCGCTGTGCGTCTCTAGTTGGTATCATTTATCTAATTATATTTGAACCAAAGTGAGTTTGTATAGTCCGCTTATTTTGGTCGATTCATCCAGATTGATCATTGACTTACGACATTTACCACCGTTTTCTTTCGTTCATTATTTCACTCGTCAAGTTCTATAAGTATGGAGACGCTCGTAATACTGGTTATATCGGAAAACGAGAGCTTGAAGCTGTAGATAAGTGTTCATAAATAAAAATTTAACAGCAATACAAATAAAATGAAAGAAAATATGGCGGTATTACAGGTCAAAATTGCGATTAAGCATTAAAAAGTGGACATTGTAAATGCCCGTTGATGCAAATAATTGTCTAACAAGAAAAATCCAACATAAGCCGAAATGTCGCGATGGCTTAAATCTGTCAGTTAGCCTTTTGTGCAATTTAATTTTTAGTGACTAATCTGAAAAAGATTATAAAACAATGGAAATGAAAATAGAACGTAAACAAGATATATGTATAAAATTTTGCGGTAACTGTCCTGTCATTTTAGACAAAAGTTAAGCGAATTTTTATTTTAAAAAATTGACTTTTTGCGCCTTCAAAAAATAAAACAAATGTTCGATAAGCGACGATTAATTTCCAATGAAGAAAACTCCGCAAAATTTAATTTCGAAGCACTAATTGTGTAATATATTAAAATTGTTTTTTTTAAATTCACATTCTCTCTTATGACATGTTTAAGATTGAAAATGATATCTTTGTATTAAGAAAATAAAATTGCTATCGGACGATTGGATCTGGCTTTACATGCAGCGGTAAAAAAGGATGAGAATACGGGTTCAATGTATCTTCGAGGATCTCGTCGAGCCTCGCGTTTCTTCGCGAGCGAGAGAGATTGTGGATCGTTGCGTGATTTTTTCCACGAAACTTACGCTACTCGAAGAAAGATGTATTAACCGCGATTTCTTCAATTAATCCCTGATTTCGGGAAATGACATCCGTCAGGGAAACTATACGGCATAAAACGAAGTTATCCGTATAGCAGAGAGTTAGAAAGATCAAAATGGAAACTTTTCGAGCGAATCGATTGAAGGGACCGGCGACTTTTCACGAGTTTCATGACGAACCTTCATCGCCCCGCGGAATCTCGTTTCTCGTTTCGCTATCATTCAAAGAATAAAAGTTGTGCCAAGAGTCGGCGAGTTCGTTCTAGAACACGGGAGAAAAATTCAAAGAAAGAAAAAGAGAGAGAGATAATTTTATTACATACTCTAGAATGAGATCCCCTAAGAGAACAAAAAAGAAATGCAAATATCGAGAAGGTGCAAAGAGAAGAATAAGAATGCATGTGTGTGTACGTATGTATGTATGCGTGTATGTATGAAAGAGAAAAAAATGAGAGACGCAACAAATGAGAATGCGGGAGAAAAGATGAAGTTACGAAAAAAACGAAAGTACAGACCGATTATCTATATGTATAGCGAATTTCAGTTCTAAGAATAAGAGTCAATTATATTAATCAGTGTGGAGGGGTGTTGATTTCCGACGAAAACAAAAAGGAAACTGATATAAACGTGGATACTACGAGTAGTACAAGGAACTTTGGATGTATTTTGATTCGTTCAGATGTGACGTATCTTCCGAAATGTACAATACCAGCGACATCGCTTCGGGACAATCTGACTTCCGGTGACAAGAGGCGGAGAATTTCGCTGCGACAAATTTATTTTGAAATTTTTGTGAAATTTATTTCGCAAATAATGATAACATTCATTGCACATTTATTGTAACGTTTCACAGACCATATAACAAATGGGCGAAGAGACTGGCAGATATTATAATATATGTATATATATATTTTTTTTTATTTAATGTGTATTTTTATATGTGTGTGTGCTTACACACACAATCAATTTTATCAAACGAGAAGCGATATTAAGGTATACCTTCGCTTTTTACATCGGCCTTCCACGAAATTTGCATGGACGCGCTTTGTACTTAATTTATCTCGTCGAATGTAACTGCCCGGGCAGCTGAAATGCACATTGGGAGAAATTCGATTTTTGCAAATTAAATTTGATCAAATTATTCAGATGAACAATTAGGGTCGACGTTTAACATTCGATACTGGCACAGGTGGCTCAATCGCGACAATAATTCACATCGCACGACACAGCGTGCATCCCTCATAAAATTGTTATGTGAACATCGACTCGAAAATCGTCCAAATCGAATTCTCACGGTTGGAAAAATCTGGAGAACCCTCGACGAATCTAGCGCGAATATTTTCATATTTCGCTCGAGTTACATTTTATACATCAAACACCATTATGTTCACCGAATCTGCTTTCCAAAGGAACAATTTATAATTTCATTCTCTTTTTTTTATAGCAGTCTCCAAATTATTTTACAAAATTTATTTCTTTTTAAAACGAAGATATAATTCGTTTCTTTCGTAAGTCTTAATAGAAAACATCAAAGCACTTTTCACTTTCTCGTACAAATATGAACGCCCTTACGATGTTACAATTTTGTACTTAACGAAAGCAGATTAATTTATAAATAAAGATGATATATTTAAGGACATGAATTGCAAATAGTATATAAAGCAAAATGTTTTCTAGTTTTCAAAAAAAAACTACATCCGCAACTTATCCACAAAGTTTTGTAGGATATCATCTTTCTTCAATACTCATAGCTTTAGCATTTGTACGCTGTGCATGCTGTGCAATGCACAGAATACGCACAATTATTTTGTAGATATATATCCGACAGATATAGTAATCATTCAAGGTTATTATTCGCGGATCTGTTTAAGCAGATCTAAAGTACACAGCCAAGCCGGATGCCCGATACTGTCCCGCTGCGATTGTCTGCCAGATTGTTAATGTATCTATTGTAAATGTTTGTATGTATTGTAAAATGTATCTTGCTTGGAGAGGCGACATATCTTAAGTTATAACGTTTCCGAGGATGTGAGAGGAAGAGCGTGGAGGTGCGAATTTCGCGCAACTCGCGCCCACGTTCACGCTCGCGCACTCGTCCCTCGTCCCTTCCGTTCCTTTCCTCCTTCACATTCTCCTCTTTGCTACGATTTGTCGAATGAAAGATGTCCGGTGGATCCCATCGTGGATCATTTTCTGACAGCGCGAAATCTGCGAGGAAAGGACGCGGGGGAGAAGGCGCGACTCGTGCGGGGCGCGAGTGTCTGCTACACACATTTATGTACACATATACATAATATATTGTATAAGTAATGGCAGAACTCTACTACGAGTCATTATATGCGACATTGGAATTTGTATATCATGAATGAATTAAAAGAGGAGAATCTCCTGAATAATTATTTGAACGTTATTAATCCGCGGACGCTCCGGCCGACGATCTTGTAGGGCGGGGTCAGTCGGGTCGAAGGGTCGATCGTATTTTTGCATTATAAACTTGCGTTCAACAACAAATAAAAAAATTGAGTACAATAACAATTTTGAAATACAATCGCGCGAAGGTCAATCTGCTAAACATCATGATGATATTTAATTATGACATTAAATCGTGATATTTTAGGATGCGTTTCACTTCGCGCTCGCAACGCTCTTAGAATTTCGTCCTTGTTGTTTGTCAAATGTTAAACAAAGAAGAATGATGCTCACGAACGTTATTGCGAGCGCTAATTGTAAGTGGAACGCACTCTTTGATCAATGACAAGTGACAATTTATTTGTGGTCAATTCAACTATTCAGTATAAATGTGACTCGACTCCTTCATCCGCTTATCCTCTTTTTATTTAAGATTAGAAGAGGATACGATTCATATACTCCAATCCTACCCGTTCGCCTTTAGTCTACTACTAATTTGTATCTCGCGAGCCAATTAACGCTTCTAACACCCCGCTCAAAGTTTATAATTCCGATTACGCTAGGATATGTGCAGGTATGTGCCAATTAAAGCATGCCTCTCGAGTCGTAAGTAAAATCATGTGATAAATAAAAATTTGCCTGCATGGGTTGCTATAATTCCCCATAACATTTTCATCATTCAATTAAACCTTTGTGCTTGTAATTCTCATAACTTCTACAAATCTATAATTCTTCAAAATTATAGATATCTACACGAGTTTTGAGAATATTGAGAGAATGTAGGATGAAATAAATTATTTCTTTGAATCAGCATTATTTCAAAATATTAATTCTCTGTGGCTTAATTTGTACAATTTGTTTTATAGTTCGTACATTATTAATTGTTTTTAATTTTAATATTGCGCTCATATATGAAATAACACGATTAAAAATTATGATTGTTCAAATAACTATTTTGGATTATTATTTGGATTATAAGCAGAATCTGTAATTAATTATGATGCACTTACATTACCGATATTAAGAATTTTTTGTGTGATAAATTATTAATATTTTTTGATGAAGTTTTGACGAAAGACATTAAATGCTGTAAATTGCGTTTATGAAAAGTAAACTGCGTCAAAATTATTGGAAAGCGCTGATTATAAAGACATTTATTTCTCATTAAGGCCAAGTAACTATATAAGTATTGTTTGATTACTGAATATATTCTTTCTTAAAGATAACTTAAAGATAAAGATTTCTTAAAGATAACAATGCATGACAAATGAATCCCTTTGAATATCTATTAACCTTAATCTTTTGAGATGCATGCAGTTATAATGTTCCAATCCGTGTCTCAATTGACATACTTTTTTAAAATAAAGAAAATATCAAAATAAAGAAAAATACTTAAAGAAATGAGTGAATGAATGAATGACGTCAAGATGAATAAACAAAAAAGCTAATATCAAAATATAAAGTTCAATTTAACTTCGCTGCGTATATGAATGTGCTTCTCATAAATAATTCATTAAATCTTTACTCAGTAAACAATATAACACATCTATGTAATGAACTCCATTAATTAGGTCATGAATGTTTTAATTATGTATGAAATACATATATACATTTCAAATGTTGGTAATATATCACACAATAATATTAATAATCATAATTGTGCATGAAATTTTACATATAGATGTTAGATGTACATTGAGGTAATTGTATTTGATTTTAAACACACGTTAAATATTGCATAAACTGCATTTCTAACTTACTTCATCCATTCTTGAAATAAAATGGCTTTCGAAACAGCATGACGTTTCATTCAAAACATCATTATCGCTTGTATAATATGCATGCATTGATGCGACGTGTTTGAATTGCACTTACTAGCGATTTCAGTGCGTCTTCTGATTTATTCTTGCTCCGTTTAAATATATTTGCGCATCTTATATGACGGAAATTTTATAAAATATATAGAAACTCCTTGTCTTTTCTTTCACTTTGAAATTGATAACATGGAGGTCAGTCACACAATTACTGAAGTTTCCTCACCATGACGCTTTTTCCAGTCCGTTGAATCATATATTGTATTTCAATAATTTTACTCGCTTTTCTCAACAAAGATTTGGCATTATTTTTGATTCATGATTATTTAAGTTATACGACTTTTATCGAAGAATATTAATTCTTCTGAAAACGTGATTCTATCTCGCGGTTAAATTAACGATGCGCTTTTTATCTTTTCCTTATTGAACCATATATCCGTTCTATCTAGATCGAAACGGATGTACATACGGAATGTTGGAAGACGACACGTTAGAGCCGTGTGAGCTTGTGGTAGCGTGGATCTGGTACAATTATCCGTTATCGCGATCCTGCTAGGACAGGGACGATTAATCCACCGTGCGGCAGTAACTCTTAGGGATTTGATGATTAACCAGTGCGAACATATCCCCGCCCAGACAATCCCGATTTCCAGTATATTATCGAGAACTCATCAGCCAATTTAATTGAGCCATTCGAGTATATAAGTCAAAGACCTACTAACTACTATCTGTTTCAATATTTTTACTTTCTTATGCACTAACAATTATACTTCAATCTGTAATTCCATTAAAGTCGCAGATAGAAAAGGTATTGCTTTTATATTCAATTCTCTGCCAGTGAAACAGAATTATATATATATATATTTTTTTAATGTTAATCCCAATATAATGAAAACTTAAAGCTATTAAACTAATTCTATTAACTTTCACTTGTTGTTAACACAAAACAGAATTATGTATATTATCCCTTTTCTCTTTTCGTCGCTTGAATCACAAAAGAAGTTACTACCGATGCGTGAATGGAGCGTTTCTTAATTCGCCTCCCAGAATTTTTGATTCTCGAATATTCTATAACGCCTTATATGACCAATGTAATCTAAAAAGTGAGGAAAGCTTTCTTGACAAGCGTTACACACACGTATAAAAATCGGATTGTTTGTGAGATATTAACCGTCTCGAAGTTGTCACGCGTACTTCGCCGTTTATCCCTTTATCCTATAGCAGGTTCAGAAAACGTATTTAGGTACTTGGACTCTCCGTGCCGGGACGAGTGCCGGACGCGGACTTTCTCAGACCAGCCACCAACCACCACCAATCATCACCATCACCAACCACATCCACACATCCACAACCGCACATAAAAAATAAAACAAAACAGCCCTATCCCTGATCGCTTCACCAGCACGGTGAGTCTTACTTCTTCTTCTTTCTATATAATGTCCTATTTTAGTCCTCTGTCGCGCGATTTATCGCTCTCGAAAGTACTTGGATGCCTGGGGGAATCGAGATTGTTTCTCAAATTGCACCCTAATTTCACCGTGCCTTTCATAAGGTCTCCCGAGAAAGATTTACGTTTCTCGATTTTTTGTTCTCGCGTTTGTAATTTCTCTTGTTAGCAGGCCTTTAAGCCAGGCGTTATTAATGAATTATTAACGCTAAAGAAACTCTAGTAACTCAAGTTATTAAAATTTAATAATTGATTATTGAAATTTTTAATGAGTTCTTACTTCACAAAAAGTTCAAGAGTTAATTAGAAAGTCAGTTTAATAACAAAAGTGTTATTGATTCTTCTCTGATAATATGGATTCGTAGTAATTACGTTCCTTTCTGGGAACACTGCGTATTTTTCCGCAGTTATATTTGAAATTTTTCATTTTACACATGAATAATCAGCGGTTCATAATCTTGATACGTGATATTATACAATATCAAGATATATAACATGAAGTTAATTAGTTAGCCTTACTGTTTTTACCGTCGACAATTAATTATTACCAAGTTATTAAAGGAGACGCGCCATTTAATTCGGAATTCACTGTAAGGCTACCGAGAAATTAACGTATTCCCTTGGGTTTCACGTACTTTGACGAGAGGCAGCCTTTATATTTTCTCGTTTTTGTACTAACGGCTTTTGTCTATGCACGTATCTCCTTTGCTTATTATGTTTCTCACATAAGGAATCCTCACATTTATTAATGTGCTCTATCAACTCTGTTACTGTAATTAATATCGCATTGGTACAATCATTATCATCAGACAGTAGATAATTATATGATATTTAATCTATCAGAATAAATGTCATCTAGTGAATAATATTGTGTACCAAATATTGACGGTAATATTAATAATGTGAGGATACTTTTATACACTTCATTTTTATATTGTAAATGTAAAATATAGTAGTGGAGTATGGTTGAA
Organism: Temnothorax americanus; assembly: GCF_048541705.1. Classification (NCBI taxonomy): domain Eukaryota; kingdom Metazoa; phylum Arthropoda; class Insecta; order Hymenoptera; family Formicidae; genus Temnothorax; species Temnothorax americanus. The sequence continues at coordinate 3,152,681 of NW_027509339.1, forward strand.
TCGTATAAGAGAAATTATAAATTTTTGTCAAATGTTAACATACATACGTCGCTATTTTATTTTTTTACATTACATGAAATTATATCGTGTTTCTAAAAGAAAACAATACAAAAATATATTTTTTCATATTTAATACTTTTTTACCTGCAATTAATATGTATAAAAGAGCAGAGAGAGATTCATATAATAGGAAAAAATATTTTTCATGAATGGTATTCTCCTGTTTTACTTTTTTTTTACTTTATTTTTTATTATGCAAGCTGTACAAGCAAGCGACGAAATTATATTAAGAATGTTGTAAAAAGAAATCTCAATGTAGACATGGTAACAGCAATGATGTGTAATGTCAATTTGTCAATCATTATCTTTCCTCTTGTTTTATAGAGATTAGTGAATGTTATGTAGTAACTTTTTTCGTAACGAGTTCGTGTACATAATGCATGAACAAAGATCAAAATGATATAATTTATTCGTAGATAATAACTGACAATTCCACTGACTTGTCACATCATTACATTAAGCATAAATGCAATACACAATACAATAAAAATAGCATCTATACATGCATTTTATTTATTAGTATTTTTTAAGTATTGCATTATTGATAAATTTGTTCTTGTAAAATTTGTAAATGGAATATGGCACACATATGCTTTTGCATGCTTCCCAAATTTTAAGAGTTGTAATGTCACAGGCTGTCATTTTGTGCATTTATTTTGAAGATTATCTTCTTAAATTTATTTTAGTGTATAAAATATGGATGATGTTAGTTTTTTAATAGATATATTTTTAGTAAATATATTTTTAATAATATATTTTTAGTTAATATATATATATTTTTTTAATAACTGCGAACATATTTAGGCTTGGGCAAAGTGATATCGCAAATTGATCGTTCCAAAAATAATTGGTGTTTATCAGTGAACATATCTAATTTAATTAACTGATTATTTTAGAAATCTAGATATTGTAACTGATAAATTTATATGTAATTAACGAAATCTTTTACTATGTGTACATATGTAGAAAGCACTATACGTAAAATCAATTTTATTGATAAAATCTACACATAATTTTACTGAGTCAGTTTTTATAAGTTTTAATAAACTTTAAATATTAGTTTCCTAAATTTTTTTATCAGCATTCGCCAAAGACTCATGCATTAAAGAAATAATTCAAAATTGTGATATCGCTTACCTTAAAATGTTTTATTATTTAGTTTTTTAAATAATACACACATTGAATACTACGAAATACACTCAATTGTGCGTTGTAGGATTAGTTAACTACTAATATAAACGACCGAATGGTGTTGCAGGAAAATTTGTTTAAGTAATATGCTAAATTACTACTTTGTACACTAAATTATTATATACCATTACATTATTAATATTAATTACCGTCACTTTTTTATTCTATTTAATTACCGTTACTTTTATTCTAGTCTATATCTATATTTATTTCTACACAGAAAGATTCTGAATTATCTTTTGCAACGCCATTCGTCACGTTGACATGTCAATCGGCTGCAACAATACGCGACACTGCAATAATAGCAACAGCAACAGCAACAACACACTACAAGTTCACACCACAATCTCGACTAAACAAAAATGAAAAACGTCAATGGTGTATATCTTATTTTTCAGTGTGCAAATTGGGTTGGTACCACAGCAGTGGCAGCTGCTCACGACAATGTCCAGCTGGAACTTACGCGATTCGAGATGACGATGATTCCGGTGCTTTCTGCACCGCATGCCATTACTCGTGCCTATCTTGCAGAGGACCTACCGACGCGGACTGCATTACCTGTCACGCGGATTCGGCGCTGATGTGGAGCAACGGAAAGGCACTGTGCGTGTTGAGCAGCATTTCCTGGAAAATGCAGTCCACAGTATGGCTCCACAGGTTGACCGTGGTGTTCTTGATCAATTTAGGCCTGGTGATCGTTATTATCATTTATTTTGTGTTCACCTACATTCGTAAACGCAAATCCGTCCATAAATATAGTAAAGTAACATATTCCGGTAACGGCGAAGTTCATGCGGATACAGAATTGGAAAACAGTTATGTGTCTGAAAGCGAATGAGTCTATCATTGACCATGAAGAAAGAAAATTGCGATGTTTTTGAGAACATTTTGAAAATTCCATATCTTTCGAAAGTGTTTTGATAGCCTATAGTAATTGTAAGAGAGAGATATTATAGATATAATATTTTGAAGATATTTTTTTGAAATACTTTTATAGAAAACATATCTTTTTATTTTCAGAAAATATGTCTAATATAATTTTATTGCAAAAAGAGACTTTTCTAGTAATATTTTGAATAATTATATCAGTGAGAATATTTTTCATCAAACAAATTTTGTTTCAATTTAGATTCAATTCTTAGCTAAACAAAAAACTAAATAAATATTTAAAAGTACTTTAATAGTCAATACAAAAATATATATTCTTCGAAAATATAAGACTATCCAGAGGTTGTTTGAAAAGGCATCTAATAATATTGTAAGATAAGACGGATATGTAAGAGTTACGATACGTGTGCAGATGCAATAAGATTATTTTTATAACATACTGTATGTAACAATACATATCTATATATCATATATTATATGTTATAAAATATATTTTATAATATAAATATACAAAATATATATATTTATAACATATATTTTATAGTATAATATATTACTACATGCATAAAAGCAACCAATATAATTAACAATTGTGTTTTACAAACGGACCAGAGATCGAAACGCTAGGATGAAAAAAGTATTTAGAGAAAATTTTGCGAGAAGAAATTGTAAGTATTTTTACTCCAATAAATGTTCTACAATTTTTATTTGCTGTACGCGAATTCAGCACCATTCCACCGTCAAATTTTGGAACGACACTGGCACTTTTGCGAGTGTAGGAATGTTCCTTTGTAGAAGCGGTTTGTGAGATGTCTGGAACGTAAAAGCGTTAATGGTGCCGATAGTTTCCTTTGAGATGAAGCAATCGCTTCGTTACGACGCCAGTATTGTAGCAATAGTTCGTGACGATGGACCGTTTTATCGATCGCCGGTGAATTAGCGCGTAATGTCTTTTGAACAGTGATTTTATGCGATTCAATGAGTCTTAAACACCTGTGCGATCATCCGGACGTCCATTATGCGATTAAGAGTGAGAGTGACGAGCGTTAGTTTGGACTGCGGTCGTGCTAAAACGACCACGAATAACTTTACAGATATTCGCGAATATATTATAGCAATTTACCTATTAGATCTGAATCAATTTAATATGTAATATGTCTTAGACTAATGTGAAAAAAAGACTTTAAGATAAATTGAATGCATGCGTATTGAAGAATAGATTAAAGAAGAGCGTACAACATTCCTAAATATTTACAGAAACAAAGCAGTATTTCATTTTCTATCATTATCTGCCGACTTGTAATCAAAGCTACATTGGTAAGCAACGCAACGCAATCTAATTAACGAAATTACCACGTCGTATTATGTACGCATAACCCGTATCGTACATTAATCCGAAGTGATGAGAGATCGACAATATTTATTGCAATTAAAAGCCGCAAACAACGTTATAACAATAATGTTATTATTTAGACAAAACTAACAGTAAAGGGGAGTAAAGCATATTTTTATAAGAGCAATTTACCTCAATAATGTGATACACCTGTTAGCGTGAATTATAGGTCATATAAATTTTATCGCCTACTGCAATTACCCATAATTGTTACCAATAATCATTGAATCACAATGTACATTGTTTTTGTTAAAGTTGTAAATTTAATAAAATAATGAAAATTAATAACGAAAACATCGATATTATTTTCATTATTCACCCCTCAAAAAATTATGAAAATTTATAAAAAAAACGCAAAAGTGTATTTTTTTATTACATTTATTTGTATTTTATATATTTCAAGAAATTGTAATTTTTTCAGTTCTGGTATTTATACAACATATAGTCTTCATATTGATATAATTTTTTTTATTTCAATTTACAGTTTAACGCTGGGTATATCGAGCACCAACGAAGCCAGTATCCAATGTCGAAATATAAAAATTAGAGGTGACGGGATCTGATAAATGTAATTGTAGTGACAAACATGGAGACATATGTGTACAAAAATAAACACAACCAGCAAACAGATTAAATAATTTAATCTCTCTTGGGATTTAATTACAACCACACTAAAACGATGAATTTACGTACTACGTACACAAAGACAAAATTATAGTCGGGGATTGAGTTGCGTAAATAATTAATCCGCAGAGCTGTTAAAAATCGCTGCTAACAAGCGGATTCTCATCGTCATCAGTGATTGGGTTGCTTATCCTAATCAGTGAATCCATCTGACACAATCGACGACGGGGCTTACCGCGTTAGACAGGCGAAACAACTTGCTAATTGTTGCCAATTAATATTCTCCGGGTTGGGCTTTTGTTCTCGTTGCTGAATTGTCAAACGGAGATTCATTTCAGGGTAAGTATATATATATATATATATATATATATATATATATATGTATATGTATATATGTGTACATGTATGTATTCAGAAGAGACACTGTAATGTCGACATGGAATTAGAATCGAGAGACAAAGCGAAACAAGAAAGGATTATTAAATAATTTCCATTTATTTTCGCATGGTGTTTATGTGGAGCGTATTCGCCGACGCAAATATCACGGTAATCGAAATTTGGAGCTTCATATTTTATTTGAAACTGTGAATACGCTAAATATTGAATCAAGTGCATTAGTAATAACTTCATAAAAATCAGATGAAAACACCCGCGTTGAGATATTTTTTAAGAGGGGAAAAAAAAAGATATATTTGTGCGTATTTACTGCCTGCGAAAAGCCTGCCTCCATCAATATTCAATAGCACAACGAATATCGGGTTTCGTTACATGAGTTTGTTATTGCAGCATGTCAAACGTACGTGGTTTTAATACGAAGTATACAAGTTAATGTTACGGATAAAGGATACGCGCGCCGAGCATAAATTGCACAATGCACCGTGTCGCTTCATAATGCACTCAGAGTTAAATTGCACGTAATTCACCGGTGAAACACGATGCACGTGCACATTAAAAAAAAAATTTGATTCGGCCTACATTGAATATATCTCTGTAATCTGAAATTTCAGCCAAATTCAGTTAAAAAATATTCTTTCGGCATTTTTTTCCTTTTCCCGAAACTTAGTTATGTCAGTCATGGATATTTAAATGTTTCTTTTAAACGCGTGATTTAAAAGAAAGAGATTCAATCAAACACAATTTATATTACCATTAAACTTTAAACTGCACAGCAACGGAATACACTCTAAATTGTATTATTTCCGTTTCGCGAAAAAATTGGTAGTGGAGAGAGCGCGCTATACTATATGGTGCGCTACGTTGAACCTGCGCTTTTTCATATTTTAGGCAATTTGCTTCGCGCGGAAGTTACTAGGAATTTACTCACATAAATTGTTAATTTACCACAACCACCGATAATTAAAACTCATTGAGCGCGGCGGTCGTAAAAAAATGGCAACGGTAATTCTCGCAGTCCTCCATCGGCCACCGCGGCCCGTACCGGCCCATAATTCATGAATTATAATTTTGCGTGTACATACTGAAACGATGCATTTACGCCGACATCGCGGCCGCTGCTCTCGCAAATAATGAAATTCTTCGCTACTCTATCATCCCTCCGTAAAGCAAAGCACGCAAAGAGCAAACTGCTGTTGCATCTAGACGAGCAGTGCTATCCTCACCATAGGTACGAAATGAGAGCATAAAACGACCGGATTTATATAACGCTGCGTCAAAATATGCGCGTTATCGTGGAGGCGCGAATATCCAGCATCCGCAACATTCTTTTTCCGACGAGCTGCTTGCATCACAATGCGCTTCTTAACGTTAAAAAAACACGCGGTCGCGGCAAACATCGCTGTCAAGGAAAGTCTCGAACGATCAACAACGACTCTTATTCAATCACGAGTACATTGCATTAGACACTTTGACTTAATGGAAGACTGATTTTACCTTTCATGAAGCATTTAATTTTACATCGATTAAATACATTTATAAAAAAAACTGTTATAAAATTTGTGTGGTAAGTATTTACTATAATATTATTACAGTATTAAAATTATTATTAGCAAAAAGTTCACGATGAAAGAGTAATTGCTTAAATAACTTTTAGATTTAAATTATTTATTCTTTAACCCAGTTCATTTCTTCTAGTATCTTTTTCTTTTTTTATTAATGTAATATGGAGATGTTCCTGTGCTATAAGTTATTTGTAACAAGAAATGATTGATAAATGTATCGAAGCAATGACTTTTTAAAGCAAATATTTTGCGCAATTTAAAGAAAAATCTAAATCATGGTATATTTTTGAGAAAAATAATTAATTCAATTGCGTTTTATTTTTCTCTCCTATTTTTACAGAATTTCAAGTTTGCGTTTGATCTCTCTAGTACTTCTAGAACTGAGTATTGTATAAACTGATATCACAAAGCAATATTTGGAAATTTTTTCGATAAGCATTTCACAATTATATATTTCACTGTCAGATAATATATTTCAACAGATTTATTTAATAAAACACGCTGATTCTGTTATGAGTTTTACTTTAATTTTTCATAACCTATTTTGATAATTTTTATGTCCCTTGAAAACATACGCATTTATTTCACGTATATACACAATAAAGCTTTACTGACGTCGCTTTTACAAGAGTTTTCGTTCCGCTTTTCAGACTCAATTTTGCACTTTCATGCAGTAAATCAAAATACGATTATTGTGAATCATCTATGTTTCAAGATACAAAATTTCAAGATACAAAAAACTTTATTGTAAATATCACATGATACGCTTTTGTGTGACACGAGAATCGTATTAAACGATTATAAATACGACTCAAAGAGCCTCTTTAAATCAAAACCCTATAAATCACTAAAATAATAAGTGATATAAATATTTTTAGATAACTTATTCTGATTCACTTTAGAGAGAGAGAAAAAGAAAGAGAGACACACAGTTATCACATGCACATGTAAATTGATAACCCCGCAGGCGGATAGAATGCTTCCAAGCAATTGCAACCGTCACGTAACGGCGTGACGTAACTTACTCCTCTTTTCTTCTTCTCGCGAAAAGATTCACTGCCGATAATTCCTTTTCGTTTCTGCCCTCGCGTCTCGACGTGAAATAAGAAGGAAGTAATCGTTTCTTCTTCTATAAGAGTACAGAGGCGTTTGGCAGCAAACCAAATCTTTACCATAGTCTATTTTAAAGGAATATCTACTGGCACATTTCGCATTTATTATTATAACTAACTCACAAAAATGATCAAATGTTTAAAAAATTGGTAAAAGTTCTTATGATATAGTAAGAAAGAGAGAGATAAGAAAAGTAAGACGTCAAAAAATAGATTTATAACTTAAAGCAATATCAAAAGAATATAAATAATAACACACACGTTTCCAAAATAATTTAAACAATTTTTTAAAATAGTTAATCAATTTCGTGAATCAGTACGTTGAAAAGTACGTTAAAAAGAAAGAAAGAAGAAAAAAGAGGAAACATACACACACGTACACAAATATAAATTACAACAGAAAATATTCTCTCTCTCTCTCTCTCTCTCTCTCTCTCTCTCATAATTTAATTATATTAAATAAAAAATATATATATATATAAACGCATATAAACACACACACATAAAATTAAGAAAACATTTGTCGATTTTAAACTACTCAGCTAAAGCTGAGCGGATATCTCTGCAGCAATAAAAAATCACCTCTGATAATAGTTTTACAACAAATTAACCTGCTCGACTTTCGTGGATTGTACGTAACTTATGGCAAAAGAAATTGTCCCTTTCTACACGAACATCTTTACTTAATACGTTAAAAAACACGTGCACGTTACACATCGTAATATCCAACCAAGGAACAACCATAACCGTCGATTGAACACATCGTAATATCCAGAAAGGAACAACCACAACCGTCGATTGAACATTAATCATTGATAAGATTTCTTAAATGTCGCTGCCGGTAATAAATGTCGTTCCGTTTATCTACTTTCCTTCCTTTCATACAGTCTGGTCCATAAAACTTGTCGGTTATGGTTAACAGCATCGTATTTCATCCTTGATACATGCAAACACAGACAGTTTCGTGCAAAGGACCACGCGATAAATTGCGGAATTATTTATGGCACGTAAACGGAAATTTGAAACGCGACTGAATCTCGATTAAACCCCAACTCGGATTGAGATACTATTAAAAATATTCACTACTATAATATAATAAAAACCTGAATATAACGTATGTAATAGGTATTTAAATTGTAAACATATAAGTATTATTATAAACGCTATTTATTAATGTAAAATTAATTTATTATTTACCTCAAGTTATGACTACTATAATTAGAGTAGTTTTATTTAATAATATTAGAGATGATATTATTGACATTAAAATTCGCGTCATATAATAAAGACATTATACAGACATTTAGAATATTATGTTTACTATATTAATTGAATCATGATCATTATAATAAGCAATCAAGTAAATAGGAAATATGCTAGTATTCGGTCGGGCTGGATTTTTTGTATCTAATAATATTTTTCGCGTGAATTTATGTACATTTTTCGCTTCGCAAATCACGCGCCATTACTGTCGGTCTTCACTTGAAACGCAAAAGCGTTTGAAGCTGAAGCTGAATAATATAATCACGCATGATTAAATTTACATCATATATTCAATTATGTGATTGTACTGTTCTAGCTTCAAGTTGAATTACAATATCTTATCAGTTATAAAATCTATTTTACAACATCTATTATCGAATTAAAAATTGTTAATCTATTTGAATTAATAATTATATTTTAATAAAAATTGATATATATATATATTGAATATTTAATTAATAAATAAAATTATAATATCTCATCTCTGTAATAAAATCTGTTTTACAACAAACTATATTATCCACAAATTGAGAATTGTTAATCCATTTGCATTAATAATTCAAATAATTGTATCAATAAAAATTGATAATGTAATTCATATAATGAACAATATTTCACTATTTTATGTACAACTTAGGTTGCGGTCCACTTGACGCTACAAATGCTTTGGAGCGTTTTTCTTCTCCTTCTTTCTTCATTGAAAGAAAAGAGAAGAGGAATGCTTCGAAGCATTTGTAGCGTCAAGTGAACCGCAGCCTTCAATTTCAATTATTATGAATCTTAAGTAAATATCTTAATTATATTTTAATTAACCATTATGACAATGCTACAATCATTTTATTAAATTATCTTTTTTTTTTTTAAAAAGTGAATTTTTATGCAGTATATTATTGAAATTAAATTCTAAATTTGTGCTCGTATAAAAGTTTTTTTAAATAACAATGGCTATTAAACCATACGCTTTATATCTCTTCAAAAATTTTCTGCGTGCTTTCAATTCACACATTCAAAATATATATGGCAAGATTAAAAATAAAAGCTATGAAATAAAACTGTAGTGTAAAAAATTGTTTAAAATCATATATTTTCTGGATAAAATAAATTTTTTTTCATTAATAATTATAATTGTTTTTTTTTTAAACTAATAGTTTTATGGCAAACAATAGGAGTACTGAATTTTATATAAAAGTTTATAAGTTTGATATTAACAAGAAACGGTACTAGTTGGTACGATTGGAGTTACTTGCGGATGATTATCGCGAAACGATACTTACAACGTTATAATGCAATAACGTGTATGTATTATAATATTATAAACATTGTTCATATCGTAATAAGACAATTTTATTTAACGAATAAAAATGGTTCAACGGAAAGTAGATGTTGAAGATTAGCGGAAATGGTGTACGACCAGCGAGACGAACTTGGAAGACATTAGCGCTCGACGAAAGTCGAGAAACAAAGATCCCATTCGTTTCTCCCCAGAGTAGACCGACGAGAGGACAAATATCCTCGCCGAATATATACACCCCGCCGATCGATATTTTCACGTACAATCTCCTGTCCTTTGGAATGTTAAAGAATCCGCCCTCAATTTTCAGGAGCAATGGATAGAAGAAAATATTAACTTCTATCATTCACTTACAAGATAAAAATAATTTTATATCTGCATGTATAATTTTTATATATTACATAAAAATTTTAAATTAATTTATCTAATATTGATATATATAGCTAAATGTTTAATACTTATAATAAAAATATATTATAAAAAGAACAGAATGCATTGCAGAATTTATGACTATTTGATATTTAGTAAATATGGTTTACAGGATGAATCGATTATAACAATATTTAAAACTATGAATTTTATTTCGAGCATTTGTACCATTGACCACGAATTTAAAACAACTTATTCACGTTAAAAGCAAATTCCATCCAATTAGTCACCAATGTGTGTGTGTGTGAGGAGGAATAACACCAGGTCAAATTGAATTACAATAAAAATTATTTTTTTATTGTGGAAACGTGTTAAAATAAGCACATAAGCACGTGCATTTCGAACATTATTATATAACACGATTATTTGGTTTTTGCTTTGTGCGCACTTTCAACACTTTCATTACTTGTCTCGATTTACGTTTATAAAACCTGTCAATTGGATTGTAATGATACTCCAATGTATAAAAGGAAACGAAAAACGTTCTAACACATTCTAAAAACGTTTTCATTACACGTGAAAATTAATTAAAGAATAATTACATTAATTTATAATTTGTTGGTGTTTGATTGTACATTTTCTGTTACCGTCGATTAATGTATATCTATTTGTACATGCATCGTAACTTTTCGATATACCATTGATTATTCCGTATTGCAAGGATCTCACATGAGACAACTTGGCAAGAGCGCAACTCGCAACCAATTATTTATTTATAATGTCAAACGACGGCATCAGTCCGCGCTACGTCGTAAATTTTTCTGTCAGAGTATCAGAGAATCGTTCAAAAGCGCAAGAAGTTTGACCAAATTTTTCTAAGAACGTATAACATTTCCCTTAAAAGAAACTGTAGTAAAATTTAGAATTTTAGAATTTAGAATTTAGAATTTAGAGTCAATTGTTCGTATAAATTTTCATCACCTCGTGTAAAAAGATTATATTATGTAAGCGTATATCTCTTCTTACGCTGTATTGATTCACGATTATGAATTCGCAAATGACGCAGTCAGACGAAAAAAATTAATTTGTGTCCATCACCAAAGGTAATGGGATGCTCTTGTGATATTTACTCGGCAAGCTCGTAAGCTGCGAGCAAACTCTGCTCGTTCAACATTCTGTTACCCGAAAAAGCAATTTAATATCAGGCATGAGATCAAAGAGCACGTCCATAGCGCGGCATTAAACGCGAAGTTTATCAAATCCAAAGTTTTACACTTTTACCGATATTTGAAACTCGAATTGAAATCAATTCATCAATTTGGAAAAGTGAGAAGAATTAAGTAACACAAACAACGTAACTGATCATAGATACTTGAATAAGCAACTATTTCTGTATCTTAAACATTTCTAAAGTTGAATCTGTGCCCGAGACAATTTAACAATAAGAAAAACAACACTATTTCTTTCTTCTATAAAATTTATATTTTATATGTATCTTTATTTTACTCGGATCTATAACTCTTTTTATTCGTGCGTATCCCTTTATTGTTTGATCAAATAAAATAACATAAAGTATAATAACCTTTTTTGCAATAACCAAAAGATCTCTCATCCACGGATAAATTTTCGAACATAGTTAATCTCGATATGATAGGCAAATACGACGCGCGTATCTCTTTAAGTTAATTCTCTGCGGATGTGCTATGTACATCATAAAGCGAAGTCGGTAGTTCGGTGGAAGTTAGTTGAGAGGAATTCAGATATCACCAGTGACCAGTAGAAGTCGAGTTTCGAGAATGGGATGAACAAACGTTAATGGAACAATGGATGTCTCACGACTTCACGAGCACGTAAAATAAACTTCGGATATTTGCATTTGAGGTATTCGTTGCGCATCGAACGGGACCAAATAATCGCGCAATTTCGCGAATCGAAGGAAAAAGGCGCACTCAATAATATATTTTTTCTACACTATCTTTTACACTGACACACGAGATGTTTTAGTATTAATAAGTTCAAAGTCATATTGATATCGTGCAATCAAAATTTTTACATCACTTTGGTAACAAAACATAATTACACGAGGAAATTATAGGCAAAAAAAAGTTAATAAATAAAGATAAAAATTGAGTAAAGAAGCAAATAATACAAATATCTAAATTCATAGAACGAGACTTGATATTTACAGTTATAATATTTAGCATATAAAATATTTATAAATAAATAAATAAAATTAATAACATTATTGTTTACCGATTATATTTCATAAAGCAGCTTTTCTAAAAAGGTTTAACAAATATTATGATAATAAATATTATAGGTATTATACGCGTGTACATACGCAATATATGTAGAAGCAGTATTGCAGTATAAGAGCTGAGTGGAGAACTAATACTTCATTCTTTGTCGTCGGTGTGCCATGGCTATAGTGGTAGGTTTTTCATTCGATCTGCCAGGTTTTCCCCGATATTCTCGAAACAGCGGAGGGTGAGAACCATAGGGAATGTCGGAGTGGACTGGGGATCGACGAATGGTAACGCTGAGTTATTCAATAGGACCTAGCCATTTCGGGACAGTTCTCGCGGGACTCGTATCGTTTCATCTCGATCCCGTGGGCACGTCCGCTATATGCCATTGTGACCCCATGGAACGTAATTTGCGAGTTTCATGCGTATATACGTACGTATGTACTTGACGAAAGTCCGAGTGATCCCCGTCATTACGTTGCCGAGGGAAAAATGGAGCTCATATTTCTCGTTTGTACGAAAATTCTCCTTCGTAACGAAAAAAATAAAGAAAAATTTGAAAAAATACCCAGACATCTGAATTACAAAACTCTTGAATGTTATTGGATTTGTGTGATTTATTCCATTACGGAGAATTCTATAATATAAATTTTTCAATAAAATAATTGAAGATTTTTAGGAGTGCAATAATAAGAAAAATTTCTTAACTATAAATATAAATAATTTTTTGGAAAATAAAATATTTTTTAAGATGTATCTATACATTTATATTTATATTTTAGTTTGTAAAAAGAAGATGCAAGTATAATTAATAAAAATTAAATTAAGAAAGCTGTTACTATAGAGAGTATAGATGAGTAAAAATCAATATGCCAAAATTGATAATAATAATATAGTAATGTTTTTGAATTGATAAAATCAATATTAACGTTTTAAAATAACTCAGTAATACATTTTATCTGTTTAATATATAATATATATTATATACATGTATATAGAACATATACGATGAATGTATGGTTAATTCATTATAGTAATCTTGACAAAAGACGAATGCTATCGGTATCAATACAAGGTAGCGATCAATACAAATTGCTTTGGAAACATTAATCAATCATTCAAGTTCTCGCGTTACGAGAGCGAAATTCCCTCCCTCCTTCGCTAACCGTTTAACTCTCGACTGCAACCCCAATGAGGAATGGGGGAATTTGTGCCGCCGCAACAATCGCTCAGTATATACAGGAACGACAGCTCGCAACATTCCTTGTTTCCTTGCTTCGTGGCAAAGACTTTCTTAACCGATATTGTGTACATCTAGATTTACATTTCTTTCGAAATTCTTCGAGACTCGTGAGTAAAGCACAGGTACGGAACATTAATGTCAGCGACAGCGCGGTCGCGGTTCAAGGGTTGAGAAGTCTCTTACTATATATTTATGCGAGGTCGGTTAGCTCGGAAGGACCTTTTTGACTGCATCTCGTTCCCCTTTCGGCCCTTCTCGATTCAACTTTCGCGAAGACGAAACATTCCGGGGCGAATGCCGACGTCGTATTTTCGTCGACGGCAGAATCTCTCCCTCGCTCAATGACCGTTTCTTTTAGAAGCTTGAAGACTTTGTCGAGAGAATAACGAGAAAACGGCGGGCCAATGCGGAAATCCAGCGTTTTCTTATAAGCCGAAATCTCGATCGTGCACAATGGCGAGTAAGAATATGAGAGATCGCCCCCCACAAAATTCGCTCGTTATTCGCTCGTATATGATTATTATCAGAGATAACCGTCAAATAATCTGCTTTTCTTCGTAGTACGGAAAATGCGAGGAGCTTGAGAAAGATTTTGGGATCGTCTCCTTTCTCCTTTACTTTTTACTCATTCTCATTTTCACTTTTCATTTTACTGTACGACACTTACGAGATTACAAGATGCAATTTCTTTTACATTAATAGCACAGTTTCCACAAATTGCTTTAATTTCTCTTGTCTTTGATGTTAAATGAATCTTTGAAAAGAGAAGGAGAGAGAAAAGGGAAAAAGAGAGATGAGGGTTTCATTTACAGATCTTGTTAAAGTAAAAATTCTAAATTTATTACGTTTTTCTTTATATAAAAGTAAACTTAGTATCTTTCAGCAAAAAAAAACAAAAGAATACAACAATGAGTTTTAGTTATTAATGTTACAAAAAAAATAGCTCACCTTAGTCGGATAGTCGGTTTGAAAATGTTTTGTGATGGTTGGTAATGGTGATTATAAACTTTTATACAGCCATCCCGGATGGAACACCCGCGGCAAAATTAATCTGAACTACGCCAACCGGTAACTTTTGCTACGTTTGATAACACGTAAACGACAGACGACGACATATCCGAGTTGTCTGATGTAATTGCGCCGATATTTCTCGGGTCGACGGCTTTGAAGATCGCAGGTGGAAGGTAAACGGCGTAAAGTACTTCTCCCTCGCCGTTCTTTTCCTCGGCTTTTCTCATTGCGGACGCGATTAAATGCTTCAACTTTCCTCATAGTCGAGTCGCCGACCGTGCGCAGTATTGTGCAAGATACTTTCGTTAAAGAAAAATACTTCTTCACGCTGTCGTACCTTTTATCGACTCGCCTGCATTTGTGTCGCGATTTCTTACATGGTCAGAGAGAATTAAAAGAACATCATTGCCGCTCGGAGATTATTGCAATAAAAGTATTATTGCAATTTACAGCGATAGGTATTAACGAGCGTGCGTCGCGCATTTTGCACGTCAACATGATTTATACGATTTCATAATGGATTTCTCGGCGAACAATAGCGAATGGTGGAGTGCTACAAACAGCGCGCGGACAGCTTCAGTTAACAAAAGTTTGAGCATTTTGTACGACTTGATCGCGTCCGCGATATTTCGAGCGTAATGTGTAACAAAGATAAAGAACGTCCCTGGCTCATATATTCGCGGGAACATCGTTCGCGAGTTCTCTGGCAATTCGCACGGACTCGGCTGTCGTCGCACGAGCCATTTGATAATTTCCCGGCTCGTTAGTTAACGTAACGGGTTAGTTACCGTTCTGTACTTGCTCGGACGTGAAATATGGCTCGCGCGCACGCGTATATAGCCGCTGTCGGCGTATCGTACGCATTAATGAATTTAGGCTGTCGACGGAGCGCGCGTCGCGGACATTTTAATAATTCCGAAGCTTTTTTAAAACGACCCTTGAGCGGCGAACGAGTTCGCCAACCAGCAATTTCGGTAATGGCGAACGCGGTCTGAAACTTCGCTCACAAAATCGAAGTCCAGTTGGCCTGATATATCTGATGACGCTTTATTTATGACGCGGATTTTCCAAGGCGCAAAGTGATTTTCTTCTTTTCTGCAATTCGAGAGATATCTGCATCAGAATGGATAATTTTATAAAATATATAAAAGATATTTTATCGTTTAATTCACAGTCTTGAAAAAAGGTACGAAATGTCTTGATTGATATAGCATGTCTCTCAAATAAATTAATATTTATTGAATAAATTATTAAACTGCTGCATAAATTTAATTTTCTCCGTTCTTGTATATAATAAAGATTTACTTAAAATTGTAAAAGCATTAAGTTCATAATTTATGAATAAACAATTGATTATATTGATTCTATTTACTAATCTGCGCCACAAAATAAATATATTTCATAAACACTTAAAATATCTAGAGTATTTATTTGAAAAGCAGATGTTCTCATTTAATTAAGAGAATTCATGCTGCATATATGTGTCGACAAAGAGTTTCGATGTATGTATATATCGCGTGCCTCAACTTTACCTACCGTCTCTCACACGTTCGCGTTTTGAATTTTTGATAAGATCAAATTGTCCCTTCCACTAACCGCACTGCCTCGAATAAATGATATCTACGGCTATAAAATTTAGTTGAATGGAATATAAAGCATAAAACGAAGTCGCGATAAGCCAATATCTCTCCTCACGGCTCGTTACGTTTACGAGTGTTTTACGAAGTTATCCGGCATTTCTTCCGCAAGAATTCCTAAACAAAATCCGCGAGGAACGCGTGACTGGAATTGTTCGTGATAATATTCAAGAATTGATCATTTCCCAAGGATACGCGGTTACGTGTGCATCGACGTATGCGGTTGTATTATTTCCGAACACATTATGTATATTCACAGATAAAATTATATTTTCAATCGGAATACTGCGACACAAAGACAAACGCGGATTATTCTTACAGATATAATCGTATATGGTACTGTAAGTCATTATTTGATGTCCAATTTCCTTGAGAAAATTCCAGTCTTTGCATTTAAATTATATTTAATCGCTTTTCGAACATTCTCTTTATATTATTATATTATTATATTATTATATAATGTACGCTATATTATTTGCGTGTACTATCAGTTAATAATTATTTCAGTGGCAATAATTGGTTATCATAATCACCGAGCAAACTAACAATAAGTTTGTCAAAGTAAAGTCAGTCTGCTTTTAACCCCGAAGGTGCTGATTATTACGGTACACTTCATGTAATATAAAGTTGACCATGGTTGCAAAATTATACGTTCGTTATATCTCCTCTAAAGGACGTTTAATATGAAGCTATAAGCAAACTTACTAAAAGTCATATGACGGAATTATCCAGTTAATATATATATATATATATATATATATATATATATATATATCTATATCGGTTAGGTAATATATAAATTAAATAGAAAATTATCACGTTATCTATATTGTTTAAAATTTTTAAATTTAGTAAATAAAGTGAATATAGATAGACAGAATAAATATTTATAATTCATTTCGAATAATCTTAATCTATAAAGGATCTTTTGATTAATCCTTTAGATATATATACGTTTTCAATAATAAGTTTATATTAAAAACATATCAAAGGAACATGATTGAAGATATATTTAGCTTGACAGATAAAACGTCATGAAAATATCCGACAGATCCATAAAATATCAATACACGCGTCATTTTGTGAAATTCATATTACATGATATCGTGAAAAGGCCGGGAGATGAAAGTATGTTCGAGCAGCTGCGTGCAATAAAAGAGATCGCCGTGAAGAAACGCAGTAAGGATTTAAATTATGATTACTTGGGAATTGAAGTCAGAAAGCGCTCTTTAACGCGTGCCTTTGTGTGCGTATGTGTGTGTGTGATTTGCGTGTGCACAAAAGATCTTAAAAATTCTTATTTATGCCTGATCTTGGTGTCTGGTTACTTTATTACTTTCATTCGCACGCAGTGGCCCCGCTTTCAAACTCCATTAAATCCCACCGTCGAAATATTATTTCGTTCGTTCGAGAAAAATATTTTCTCTCAATAACTAAGTACCGCCAATACTTCATCGAATCAGTACAAGACACATCGGGGGTTCGTCCGTCCGTTGAACCGATATTTGCATTTATCGTGAAGATAACGAAGCGGCGTTACGAACCATTTAATCCTTCATCGCCGTGAAGGGGCGCTCGGTTTTTTTTTATTATATTTTCTTGCAAAAGCATATTCTATGCATATATATCTCTGAGAAATTTATCTAATCTTTCATGGAGATATAAGTATATCCACAAACTTCGTATGTGCGCAACTTCGCATTCATTCGCCGCGGAAGCGATCCGCCCCTTTACAATCACCATCAGCATCATGATTTATTGCCGCTTATATTCAATTCGGAATCGCAAACTCTACCAATTCTTTCCTGAAGCATTTTATCAATAATACATTGATAAGAAATAGAAAGCAAGTAATAATTCAAATATATGATATAAACAGAATCCATACCAAACAGAAATCCATATATCTCTTTCTTTCTACGACATGAAACAGATGATTCACTAACTTTCTAAATAAATTACATGTTTTGATGTTGATATCATTACTGTAATAATCATATAAATAATAATCAATAAAAAACTAATTATAAAAAATAGAGACTTTACTAAAAATATATCTTTTAATAGACATAAAAAGATATTTATTGCGCAAAATTTTATATAAATTTATATATGTATAACAAATATGTCAAATAGAGAATAATGTGTATAAAAGGAATTAGCGTATTTTAACGCATAGGAAGTAACTATATCTTTCATTATAGCGAGATAAAGTTTGAAAAGCTCTGGCGATTTATTTAAAATTAAATTATAAAATTAAATTTATTATCATTTAATCATCTCAACAAAAATATCATGGCATATTACACCGCGGAAAAGTATCAGGATGTCACATTACCGTACAATATTTTACCGTATTTCAGAACAGTATTAATTAGCATTAAAAATTCTGATGTTAAAACGGTATCGCAATAGTTTTCGAGTTAGAGAGAAAGAGAGAGAGAGAGAGAGAGAGAGAGAGAGAAGCGATCAAAGATATCGCGTAAATAAAGTAGATTGATCGCGGCGTCTATCATTGATTCTTGCAGCTTAGATGATATTGGTTTTCCCGGTTTTAGCTAATTTTAAATAAATATTTTAGTTTACGGTCAATTTTGTCCAAAGATTTTCCACCCTTTAATGTAGTTCATTTGAAACGGCAAATTGATATCGGACGGATCCTTTCAGCATCAGATATGCCGCTATAGGCATCCGCGTGGTTAACGGCTTGACACAACCGCGTGTATCCGTCTACCGGCATAAATCAGAGCGGCTGCGGAGCTAACACGTCTGGTAGTAACTAGATGTACACATTTAGGTAGGCAGACATCTACGTATTAGTCAGTAAACCGCCTTTGAAGTGAGTTAGGTATACTGTCAGGTTCACACGATGTGAAAACGGCGAGTTAATATGTGTATAACTGTATATCATTATTTGTAAGCCGAGAGAACATCGTTTGCGAAAAAAGTCACACGTTAACGACTAAAAATTATCATCTATCGGATAATGAACGAAATATTAAAAAAGTGACATCTTCGACAACACCTATTGACATCTTTTCCTGACTTATCTTACATTAGGTTTCATAGTTAATCCTTGAAATTAGATTTCTTCACTTCTTTGTAAAGAATATAAATTTGTTAATTTAAATATGGAAAGGACTTACAATTAGTATATGTGTGAAAAACAAAGGGAAGAGGCAACTTTTTAATATTTATGCTGTTTTCATCAGAAAACACACGCACAAGCTTCCTAAGCTATAAAATATAAAGGTTCAATAAAATACACATTTAATTACGTAATTAAGTTTGACAAAATTTTACATCATATAATATGCATATACCGGTAGTTTCAAAACATCCTGCACAAACGCAAAATTCGTTAATGGGGTAATTTAAGCGACCCCATTAATTATTCATGCGATATTACATTGTGCCGATGAAACAACAACAACAATCCCAACGTACAACAAACCCGGGAAATCGCAATGGCTTGCCAATAGCAAACGCGAGTACAACGCGTCGATGCGTTAATGAAGTTGTTACTTCTGCCTGGTATAACCAGTTTGTGATTCTGGTATAGGGAACTATCGAACATCGCAATTATAGCGGATCAATAATTTCAACCTGAGCGACGATTCCAGAACTACGTGTAACTTCGACGCTCGGACCGAAAACAGTACGGTTTTGTAATGCCGGACGGTCCATACTGCGAATCTTCCACTGCAACTGAATTGAGCAAGATTCCGATAACTCTGATGCGATTCATTAGCATAATACGTGATAATTAATATCTTAATACGCAACATCTTCAGAAACATTTCCGACGAAAGTTTTAAAAACGCAGTTTATTTACATTGATTTTGTAGAACTAAATGTTTTATTGTTAGTGTACTCAGTACGCATATCACATTCTCGCAATATGTTCTCGTTCTCAGAAATAATATTTCTTTTCACAATTTAAAAATTAAAAATCGCGAAATTTGATACTGTTTGTTTAAATTCCGCGATTCTCATATATTACTAATAAAAGTGACATTGAATCCTCTCTGTTCAAATGTAATTGCACGACAAGTTTTGCAATTATTGCATCATATACAGAACGCCGTATACGCTTTGAAAATATCTATTTTCGCTGTCGCTATATAACATTGAAACTTTGTAGAATAACGATATGCAGGCGTAAGTAATACAATATTATTGTGGCAATGTTTGCTTTGATTATACACAGCGCATATTAAATAAAAATCCAATGAAATTTTATAGAAATTCTGGCCGCAGAATCATGCAGTATTATATTCGGTAATGCATGTAAAACAGTAAAATGTAAAAATATCCTCTTTAGCAAAAAGCTACAGTCTACCACAAATCTCGACAATTATAATAGCTATTGGAAATAAATTAAGCTTTATGCCGTAAGCAATGTTTTATTTTTATTTTGCAAATTCTTACAATTAACGTAAATTACATAGACACTTATTGTAATTAGATATTTCTTATAATTTATATGTAATAAGTATATATATATTCTTCTTATCTACTTTATATACAATATAGAAATATTTATTAATTAATATAAATAAATAGATTGTAATCTTTTTTTAATAAAAGGGAATAAAGTATGAAATTAAAGAAAATAATAAAAAAATGAATTTTTTAGTTTAACTTAAAGTACCGTTTGTATCGGAATTTGAATGTTAGTATAATTTGTTTTTGTTGCTTGTTTTATAAATAGCGTAAATCAACAAAATTATTACAACAAATAAAATTAGAAATATTATTTTAAATATTAGAAACATTATATAATTTGTGAAATGTTCTACAGTACTTATTAATTTCATCAAATTTGCTTTATACTCTTTTTTAGCAATTTTAAATTACAAAAACTACTCTAAAAGCAGAGGTATTTCACCAAATAGTGACTTTGAAATAGAATAAATGAATAAATGTGTCAAATTCGCAACCGCCATCGTCATATGAAAATTCCGCGAGCGAGTGATTCGTTTGTTGAAATTACCCCAAACGAGAGCGCAGAAAGGTCAGTATTAGCGACTGCAAAATGCCACGGAATATCACATGACCGACAAAACTGCTTTAATCTCGCCGTCTTTATCTCCATATTTCTATGAACGATACCAACTTTGTTTAGTTTCACTGGTTTCACATAAGCTAAACTGCCTGTTTCGTCTAGATAAAAGAATTTTTAAAAAGCAGATTAAAGGATAAACCCCCCAAAAGCTTCAAATAAAACTCGATACAAACCGCACAAAGTAAATTGCCAATTAAATAAATAAAATGCTGAAAAAATGTAGGTATGTGACAAAGAAGATATAAAATCGCATTCAGAAAAAAAGTTAAGCTTAAAAACCCAAATTTCTTTAGTTTCTGTCCAAATTGTTTTCTATTAGATTATTAATAAATTAAAAAATTAGCTATCCATTTATTCACTTATATTCATAAATAATTTTATATTTATTGGACATTAAAGTGTGATTGGGTCGAGCAAGAGAAGTTAAAGTGTCATTGTTCAAGTGATGGGCGAAGGAGAGCAGCAATATGTGCTAATGTCATATGAATGAACATTCTATAACTTCATTGAGTTCTAAAAGGACGTTGCTGAAATTCAATGCAGGATTCCAGAGAAGTTCGTAATTGTAGGTTTCCGAATTTCAGGGAAAGTAGGTGCTAGCGTCCCAATTCGCTTAATTTCTTAAAACTTCAGCCTCTGGAGTCATGCACGAACTTAGAGTCGATTAGACCAAGTCGTTAGCTGTTCAGCACCAACTCACGCTTACATCTCTAAATATGTCTAATGTATCTCTAGATATTTTATTTAAAATGCACTTACAATTAACTATTTTGCTACCGGAAGTTTTTATAGTTTAAAAGTTTAATTTTAAGCAATTTTTTTTTGTAAATGTAAAAATTTTGAGATTATCAATAATATCGACAAGAAACTTTAGAGCAAACATGCAAATGACATTTAAAGTTCACTCCATCACATAAAAATGTAGTCTTCAATCAATAATAAACGATTTTCCGCTTTAACATAAAAAATACATAAAGGAATAATATATATATATATATAAAACCAAATAATCCAAAATTCCCTTTGAGAACCACGAATTAATTTAATTAATTTAATTAAATGGAAAATTGAGCTGTCCTAATCGCTCGTTGGTAAACAACGTCACGCCAAAAATCATTGATTGGTTGAGATATAATAATGTTCTATAATGAGCTATGCAATTTTCATGTAAATAACTTTATTGGTAATTTAAATAATTTATTTTTTTTACATAATTATGTATAATTTCATCCCGCGTGAAAATTTACATAATGTCATTATATTGCGTTTTTTACATATTTTTTAAGTATATAATACGTTACGTTCTCTTTCTAGTTTCTGCCGTGGCTTCGACGAACGCTTACAAAGCCCTTTACCTTTTACCCTCTTTTCCTTCTAGCAGATTGCGGCAATATGGTGGCTACAGTTAAGAATTTCATTGAAACGTAAGACTCTTGTTAGTCGGTTGCACGGAGATCGGAAAGAATCACGTATAAGAGTGGTCCGGAATTTAATTTGTACGAAGCATTTTGTGAAAACCTGTTTTAGATTTCACGTTATTGTACTTTTTTAAGACTTCCACTCATTAGATACGACACAAAAATGCACGAGACAAACCATATTGCCATTATGCATTATTATAATTAATAGTTATCTTTTCATGGTTATTTCCTCGTTATTCCTCTGTCCGACTTTTATATAAACTTGAATACTATTCTAATAAATAATATAAATAAAAAATCTCTTTAAAACACTTAAATATAATTTAAATAAAAATAAAGAGTTATAGAATTTTATTTATGCTTCTTCAGATTGTAAAAATTTGTAAAATATTAGTTAATTCTAATTAATTAATTTACACAAATGCTTTTTCGATAAAAGCAAAAATTTTACACTTTAAATTAAGGTGGACGTGCAATGTTCCGAAAAATCAAAATCACAAAAATTAAAAACTATGACAATGTGCCGAAAGAGCATAATCTCGAAATCTTAGAAACGTGACGTGTCGAAATGTCATTTTCCCGAAATCTTAGAAATGAGACAATGTCCCGAAAAGTTATACCGTTCAATCGTACATATATATTCATTCGATTCGACGGCTTTCTATATATCATTTATGATTGCCGAAATATATACGATAAATGTTTAAAACGAAAATAAAAAGTCGCTCGGCGCACGTTTCGTTAAGATCTTGCGCACTGAGCTCGTCTTAGTAATCGAAACTAAAAAATTGTCAATATTAATAATGACTAGTTCCAATAGGGCAGATTTCAAACTAACGAATGCTTGTTGAATCGTCTTTCTATCGTTTGCGGTTCTAAAAAACCGCTTGGCGCCCGAATCTTTAAGATTTTGCGCACTTTCTCGTCTTAATAAACGGAAATATATAATTGCCAATAAAAAAAGTGAGCAATTCTAATAGAGTAGAGCACGATCTAAAAAGTGTTTTTCGAATCATCTTTCTGTCTTTTACGATTGCCGAGATATAAACGTTTAATGAATAAAATGATGAATGCGGCGAGGCGCGCGATTCTTTTGGCCAGCTCGCGCTTTATTGCTTAAATAAACAAAAGTACATAATTGCGAGTAATATAATTGAGTAATACCAATAGGCCAAAGTATATAAAGTACAAAATCTTCCTTTAATACTCTTTTTATCATTTACGGTTGCCGAGATATAAACGTTTTATGAAAGTCATATCATTTGGCGCTCGATCTTTATGGCACGCGCGCGCTTTATTGCTTTAATAAACGAAAGTACATAATTGCGAGTAATATAATTAAGTAATACCAATAGGCCAAAGTATATAAAGTACAAAGTTTTCTTTTAATAATCTCTCTATCATTTACGGTTGCCGAGATATAAGCGTTTTATGAAAGTCAGAAATCATTTCGCGCCCGATCTTTACGGCACGCGCGCGCTTCATCGTGTTAAATAAACGGAAGGACGTAATTGTTAGTAACAGAATCCAAATATTCCAATAGCGCAGAGTATAAAGTGAACAGTCCTTTTAGAATCATCTCTATATATTCGGTGATTGCCCAGATATTTGCGACAAACGATGGGGAAAACTTTCTATGTGGCGTCAAGCCAGCGACACATGGCCTTGACCTACTTTCGACGAGCAGCTGTACATTATCGATTTACTTTCTAAATTGGCCTTGACCTAGATCGCCGAGTCCGGGAATGCCGGCGCGCGCGCGCGCGCGCGCGGCGTGCTCGGCAACTCTATCGTAAATATTTTGATGTTTTCTTGCTGATTTTTAAAGGTTTATTTTAAGTAGCGAGTGGCCTTGCTGTTCGCTCGGCGGAGAAAATCGGAGCGTCGAAATGTGACAAACGACATTAAACAAATCTCGAGAAATACATTCATCTCATGTTATGCATCTCATTGTTATATGTATCCTTAAAATAAACCTTTAAAAATCAGCAAAAACATCAAAATATTTACGATAGAGTGGCCGTGCACGCCGCGCGCGCGCGCGCCGGCATTCCCGGACTCGGCGATCTAGGTCAAGGCCAATTTAGAAAGTAAATCGATAATGTACAACAGCTGCTCGTCGAAAGTAGGTCAAGGTCATGTATGTCGCTGGCTTGACGCCACACAGAAAGTCTTCCCCATCGTTTGTCGCAAATATCTGGGCAATCACCGAATATATAGAGATGATTCTAAAAGGACTGTTCACTTTATACTCTGCGCTATTGGAATATTTGAATTTTGTTACTAACAATTACGTCCTTCCGTTTATTTAACACGATGAAGCGCGCGCGTGCCGTAAAGATCGGGCGCCAAATGATTTCTGACTTTCATAAAACGTTTATATCTCGGCAACCGTAAATGATAAAAAGATGATTAAAGGAAGACTTTGTACTTTATATACTTTGCCCGATTGGTATTACTCAATTATATTACTCGCAATTATGTACTTTCGTTTATTGAGCAATAAAGCGCGAGCTGGCCAGAAGAATCGCGCGCCTCGCCGCAATCATCATTTTTCATTAAACGCTTATATCTCGGCAATCGTAAAAGACAGAAAGATGATTCAAAAAGCACTTTTTAGATCGTGCTCTACTCTATTAGAATTGCTCACTTTTTTATTGGCAATTATATATTTCCGTTTATTAAGACGAGAAAGTGCGCAAAATCTTAAAGATTCGGGCGCCAAGCGGTTTTTTAGAACCGCAAACGATAGAAAGACGATTCAACAAGCACTCGTTAGTTTGAATCTGCGCTATTGGAACTGTCAATATTAAATATTGACATTTTTTCAGTTTTGATTACTAAGACGAGAAAGTGCGCAAGATTTTAACGAAACGTGCGCCGAGCGACTTTTTATTTTCGTTAAACATTTATCGTATATATTTCGCCAATCATAAATGATATATAGAAAAATGATTTTAACCTTTTTTCTCGTTTATAATGTTCTTTTTTAAGCTGGTTTCATGGATTTTTGTTAAGTATTTACGCGCCGACTCCGGAACTAGATCAAAATCCGAGTCATTTTTGGTTAAAATTATATCGAATAAATATGTTCTCGTTGAGATAAGATTTTATTATTATTTGTTCATTGTCGTCAAAATCGCCAATGTACTACTTAATATTGTCAATTTATATAGTGTCGATCGTGTAACTATATACATATATGCTTTTTATCGTTACGGTTTTTAACGGCAGTCGTCAAAGTATATACGATTGAACGGTATAATTTTTCGGGACATTGTCTCATTTCTAAGATTTCGGGAAAATGACATTTCGGCACATTGTCACGTTTATAAGACTTCAAGATTATGCCCTTTCGGCACATTAATTGTCACGTTTCTTAAATTTTAGGATTTTGACTATTCGAGACAATATAATAAGTTTTCGAATTTCGGCACATTTTTTCGGGACTTTCCATGTCCACTTAAATTAACAATAGATGTAATCATTATTTTTAAATTTGGTAATCAATCAATTATTCAAATTTAAAGTTCTTTTTATTTAAAAAATAGATTAAATAATTTACGAGAGTAATAATTAAAATTTGCTATAAATAATTATATACACATAAATAGAAGCAATACTATCGAATTCGCAAAACATAACGATAATAACTCATTTGTCGAAATTAATACAACAAAGGATCTAATATATTTGAATGTGCCTTTATTTCATAACGCATTAAATATTTTGTACTGGAATAAATTGGCTGGTAAGTAATATATGACGCCGGGCAGTCGTTTCTATGTAAAACACACGGCGCGGGGCGACGGCGACGCGCGCGACGTACATACACGGCGCGGGGCGCGGGGTGCTTAGCTTACACAGATCGCATTGTTGTTATTCGCGCGGCGAGACTCGGGCGGGTAACCAGCGACGCAAAACGCTCCGTAAAACGTACAACACATAACTCTTCGGAACATCGTCGTGGCAAGTAGTATAGGCGACGCCAAACGCGATCATTGCCTGCGAATAAGTAGTAATTATACATTCGCGTGATTAACTCTTACAATTAATGACTCGCAAATGTTTCGAGACGGCTGTGTCGATCGAAGCGGGTATTTCGCGAGATTTTTCTTTATTCGTAATACGGATTAAAAAGATAGAAGACGAATATGCCGAATAAACGTTTCAGCGCGATACACATTTATTATTTATTTATTTAATACTTGGATTCTCTCGCATGTATCATGCAACGCATATTGAACTTATCCCACATAAAAATTCGATATTGCACAGTTTATTTCGCGGGTATGCCGGGTATACATTTGTCCTTAATTTCAAGTAACGTATATTTATTAGTTTATAATTATATATAATGTATATAATATAAGATAGCGATTACGTTGAGGCGCAAGATAATATAATTAATTATTCAAAGTGCGCGAAAGTGCTAGAAGCAACAGGTACAGTATCGCCGCAGCGAATGCCGCGTGAAATGTGGTCGCACATTTTCGAATTCCTTCACCATTCTCTCTACAACGATACTCCTTACGTCGATACGTCCCGAAGAAGCCCCGAAGTCCCTATAAAAGTCGTCTTTCTGTGCGCATCGAATGTCGGAAAAAGCACAATCGTTAACCATATTATTAAAAGCGATCGCCCTCGATCGCCTACGGCTGCGGCTACGGCTACGGCTTTTGCCCAAACGCCGAACATATCCGAACCCACGGAAATAGCCGAATACATACGTTCGCGTTCTCCCCTTACCGCGTCCTACCGCCACAGCTCTAAACTCTCGGTCTTAACGCTCCGTCACGTCAATCTAAGTGGACATCGCGAATATATCGGCGGTATTAATTTTACTCCGTACTCTTTTTATGTCGGCAATATCGCGCAACATCGCGCGCGATCTTCGCGATTCTATACATATATGATTAACACGTGATCGTATAATTAATTGGTGTTTTCGCGAGTGAATGAGTGCCATAAAGAAGAGAAGCGACTAGAATCTGAGAGAGGAGGAGGAGGTTATGGGAGCATCGAGCGACAGCGGAGTAACCCTGAGGTGAGTAATTTATAACTTAACTTATAATATTTGATTTTATGAATTGCTCGTTTATTCTTTCTCAATGTACACATTTTATATCAATATAATGCAACATAATGCATATAAGATATTTTAATTTTGAGATACTTAAGACGTGTAATATAAAATATATTTAATAAAATTCAATCAGATGTTTATTAAAGCGTTACATACATATAAGCGTTACATAATGATGTAGAATGGTAAACTGTCTAGCAAATACTATTCGTGTATCTTGCTGTATAACATGTTAACATATATTTAAGATTTATTAAATATTCACATTATTTATATATAAAGAGATTACATTTTTATTAATTCAAATTTTATAAAAATTCATATTTAAAAAATGTTTTTCTTTTTCGAGAATTATGTTATTATTTTATAAAATATCTAAAGAATGAGTTGTAAAAATGCCACAATTATTTTTGCAAATATTAGTTTGAGCATTATTGCTTTAAAAATTGATATAATTATTGGATATTATTTTATAATTTGGGATATAATGTGTGTTACAGATCATATTATAGCTGTGTAATATGACTCCGCTGATGCGCATCGTATTAGTGAGTAAATTATGTTTCTTTTTATTTTTATTTTGACCAATAAATTTATAAAAATTATATTAACTATATCATAATGTATACGTATACTATATGGATAAAACATAAAAAAAGAATGAAAAGATTGAAAGAATATATTATTATAGATCCATTATTTTAAATTATAAATAGGCTAGGATAGATTATATATTATATTGTTTAATTCTGGAACGTGTATAACCGCCCGACAGTTTATTGCGTACACAAGAATTACCTACATAAAGCTCGTTAAATATACAGTTTATTGTTAGTGATACAGCATCATAATTATAACCATTATAACCGATGATGATTTATTGGTATACGCGCGTGTTTTGATATTATATATTATATGATAAAATATTAATTACATAATTTGCGAATCATATAAAATCCATAGAAAATTTAAACTTGTAAACACCAAAATAGAAAGAGTTAAAACAAGAAATATTCTTTTAAAGTAAGCTTAGTAAAAAATAACAATAAATAATAGAATTATTGTTACTAGAAAAAATAAATTATAAAAATTTTGTAAAGAGATATTAATGTAAATATTGTGAAGATATTATTAATCATTATAATTTTTGCTTTAAAGTTTTAATTATTATACATATTATAATTAAGTAAAGAAAAATGAAGAAAAAAAAGGAAGAAGCAAAATAAAATAGAAAAATAAAAAATACCGATATATTTATAAAACACTTTCTTTATGATGTTCGTATATCATTAATGAACATGATGCTACATTTTTTTGTTTTATTTAAAACAAAAAATGATATTTATAAAACATGGTATAGAGAAAAATTGTTCATGTTTAGCTGTATTGTTATGTTTTCTTCTCTTTTCTCTTTACGAATATTTTTAAAATATAATTTGCGATTGGAGTTCTATAAAATTAAATATTGTACTGGTGTAAAACGTAATATTCGTTACACAAAGCGTATTTTAGCTAAATATTTTAGCTAAATTATATATCATTAAAAACCCGTTAGTGATTCTAAAAATATTAATATATTTATAGTTATAACGCACCACACACACACACACACACACACACACACACACACACACACAACTTTTTCCTAATTTTTCTAGCCTACCTATTTATTTGTTGATAATTCAGTTTTATATATTAGTCGAAGTTAAAAATCAATATCACGACAATACCACGTAAAACTGGATAGCATTCGAAGTGAGGATTGCGTGCACGCATAGTTGTGGAATTGAGCGTATAATATGAACTCTATGCCATACCATCGGTCGACCTTGATCACTTATAATTAGGAAATTATTGTGATCTCATTTTGTTAGGATTTTCGACTAAAATCTTCAAAAAATACATAGCTATTCAAAAAGTACGTTATTATAAAATTTATATAAAATTGCTAGACCCTCTGTATATTCGACTGTTTCGCTCAACTTTGCTAATTGCATTAAAGCGCCGGCAATTAATTATACGTGTGATATTCGGTTACAGAATTATTTCAAGATAATTCTTTTCCTAAAACGATATTCACAAATAGTTGGCTTCTCGTATGGAAGAGGATTATCTCTCAATAGCTCAACGACAGAATCGACGCATGGGGCTCGGTCCTTATCTTGCTCTGGTAATTAAAGCTATGATGTAGGTCAGAGAGAGTCTAATGACACACACACACTGGCCGCATTTGCATACATATATAAGCACATATATACAATTCTCGCGTATAAATGCGCGGCGTGTATATGCAACATGCATATATAGAACGAGACAACACACAATATTTCTATGCGCATATAAACCTACACGCGCGTACTCTTTTGCGCATATCTACGCGATAAGAGATACAGAGTACAAAAACACGCTCTCGAGGTTTCAACGCAAGTGTATGTACAATCGTCTCGTGCCCTTAGCGATTCGCATCCTCGTACCCTTAGCGACTCGCCGAAAACTTTTTTACATTTGCGTCATTAAATAAGAAAAAGTAAAACCAATTACTTAAACGTGTTATCCTCTTTCTTTTTTGGAATATTAAACGAAAAAAGTTATAAAATTTCTCAAGCAAACGAAACTTTATTTGCAGCGTTTTATTCGCGTTACAAGCCTTAGCAGCAATCTGCAAAATTAAAATTCTGTCAAATTAAAACTTGATTGATTCAAAATTGCAGATTGAAAAGAAAATATGCTATTTAGTTTTATTAAATTTGCCGAAATTTACCGCACTCGCAATAATCAAAATGCAGAATATTATTTTATTATTAATTGCTGAATATATAGCACAATATTCAACATATTATTCATATTTTTTATATTAAAATGTCAACGTAATGGCGTTCCTAAAATGGTTAAAGTAAACTGATAAATTATCGCTGATAAATGTAAATGCTCTTCCGCAATAACGGATATTTATTATTTATAATTTATTTTCATCCAAATCATATTGCAATTAATTAAATAACGTTTGGACAATTTGCCAAGGAAACAGCAACGAAAATACCATTATTATAGAGTCAGCGTTATTAATTGGTTCACAGAGACCAATGAGGATGAAGGCGTTCCATTAATTGGCGGGATACGGCGAGGCAATGAATCGAGACTCTATCGAGCCTAACCTGATGAAACCAAGATAATTATCTGGCCCGATAATGGCAGACAGAATATACGCCCCGCATTCACTGTAACAGTGCCGCGTCACAAGGCTTTGTAATTCGGCTTGAATAATGACGCTGCATGCCATTCTACGTTGCTTTGTCATGTGTATAATTGCACAACCGCTAATATCGATGATTATAACATCGCGCTCTACAAATCCCTGTATACGCAAAACGTAGTACCGAAAGGAACGTGCATTCTATAATTATAGTTATCATTTTTAAAAACTATGTCTTTTGCTTGAGAAACTATATACGTTTTCGCTTAATCTTGCGAGAAAAGAAAATAACAATGCGATGTATATCTGAGAAATTGGACAGTTTTTTCTTCTGTCCATAGATTTTTTTTATGAATATAATACGAAGTATTAAGTAATACTAGAATTAACAAAGCAATCGAAATGACTTTTTTGTAATATTTTTTAATTACTCAAATAATGATGTATTTCTTGAAATTTTTGTTGCAATATGTAATTAATTAAATTGATTATGTTTCTTTTTTATTTTTTTTTCAAATCTATATATAATATACTTAAACAATAGAAATTAATTATCGATAATCCTATAGTGCTAAATTTAATTAAAAATGGTGAATTTCTTCGATACATACATAAAATATAAATTCTTTGGTAAAATTCTTAATGTTTAAAGATTAATTAGAAAAAGAATTAGGAATTATATTTTGTATAAGTAAACGCATTAAACGTATAAAAATATTTTTGTTTTCAATTACAAGTACTTCTCATATCACTGGTGTGATATTACTTTTCTATGGGAAAGATCGCCATATCGGACATTGATCGGCTCAAAGATTGCGAAACTGCACAATTACATATTACCAATTTGATTTATAGAACCCAGTCTATATTATTTTCGGGGTCCATTGCAATGTCGCGTACTTCTCTCGCAGGAGGGACGCGACCCTCTACGGAATACTGCGAAGTATACGTTCCCAGTAACAAATGGCGCACTATGGATCCAAAGGCCGTGCGATGGTATAAACTGATTATTGCAATTATTACTCCATACGAACGCCTCTTGCGACACGCAGTGTCGAATCCATTAAGAGTACCGCGAATATAAACGATAAATCGCGTTTCGTTCGCGCATATACAGCTGCAAACTTCCTCTATTAATGCCCGATGTATCCCTTATACATTGTGCCACGTGCCAAACTGACACCCTCGCGTTTAAATTTAGGGTTCTACGCTCGGTAATAAATAAGGGTTGGGTGCAGCATGACTAGAACTGATCTTTGTCGATGAATAATCACGTTGCGGGGAGGATGTCCCATTACGAGGACCACAATAAGCGATGTGGTGAATGAAAGGACGTTAATTCTTTTGACATCAGTTCGTCGCGAGAATTAGAACAAATCTGACTTATGTTCAAGCAACGAAAAAAAAATATTGTTAATGTAATAACCGTGCAGTCGCCAGTTACTATTGAAATGTGTACAAATATATTCGTATAATGCATGTAGTTCAATTTATGAATTTAACTTACATTTAGCAAACATTTCGATGAAGCTATACGGGTGGCAGGATATCCGGATTGAAGTAAGACCCGCGTTATACCTATATACATATGGTTCCGGTCGCAAATAACTTTACAACAACGTTTATAGACTAACTCCATGCTCGCCAGTTACAATTTCCAGCAAATGTTCGGCAACCACACACACAAATCATGCTTTATATTACTCTCCGGTCTACCTACATAACGTCACTACTTACTTCTCGTTTACAAGCCTTGAAATTTCTTTCGTAGTAGCTCCGGCGTCCTTCTCCAGGGACTATACTGTGATACTCGATGCAACGAAGTTGAATTAATATTACTTACATATACACATCGTTAATGAAAATTAAACACACCTGTGATATATGGTCAACCGTTACCGAGCGTTATATACCGTAGATAAAACTGATCGTGATTGCATCTTCTGAAAGTTGTAACATATAGCGGCAAATATAACAATTTCGCATAGGGGCAAAAATATATGAAAATACGTGTATACCTATATTAACTGGCATAACGCACCATTCAAATATATCTAATTATCTAATTGTTGTTAAGCAAAATTGATTCAGCTTAATAAGCTTTAAGCGAAAAATATATAATTGTAGAAGAAAATTTTCCATAAAATTCCATTTGATCATAAGCTATTTATATCATGCAAGTCCACGAATTAAAGCTATCGAAATGCGTCTGCATTTTTACATTATGCTATATCGTTTCGATGGTTTATCTCTCATTGTTTTCTAATAGAATAACGTATTATAATATAATAATATTAATTATCTATATATTGCATTTTACAAGTTATCTGCGTTGCTAAATATTGATAAAGTAAATAGTTTTAGTTTCAACCGTTAAAAATAATCAGATAATATCGATTACTGCCACAGCCAATTTAAATAATTAGATCTTTAACGTAAATTATATTTAAAAGTATAAAGAAAATTTATATATATATAATCAAAGAACAAACTGAGTGATTAAAAATCTTGAAATTAAATTCGATTATAGAATTAATGGCGCCATCGTAAACTCATACGCATGTTTAATGACACGTACTATAAATTCACGGTCTTGGTCATTACATCCCCGGCAGATACGAATTATCATCTAGTTAAAATCGAAATGTAGAAACCGGGAAGCAGAGAAGAGAGTTCGTAGCCGATAATTAATTTCACGTCGTTGACATATGGCATTTGCGAGGACGCTATTTCGAATTACCATGCTATGTGAGGCTATATCGTTCGGAATGGCATATGGCTACGACTTGTCGCTGCCAGACAAGGCCTTTAATTAACTGAGCTAATCCGGGCTAAACAGTAATTAAAACTACAGGCCGCACTCTTCGCTGTCCTCGTTATTGCACGATTAATAGATCGCTTCCTTTAATAATATAGTCACTGAAATGTTTCTCTACTTTTAATTGTAATTAATAGGCGAATACTTTAGCGAATACTAGACGGATATTAACTAAAATTTCTTTATTATAAATCATTATATTATATTCCC
Source organism: Temnothorax americanus (assembly GCF_048541705.1). Lineage (NCBI taxonomy): Eukaryota > Metazoa > Arthropoda > Insecta > Hymenoptera > Formicidae > Temnothorax > Temnothorax americanus. Next base: position 3,186,763 of record NW_027509339.1, read on the forward strand.
GAAATATTATTTTCTGTAAAAGGGAACTCTCTCGGCAGAGAGAGATTTATCTCGATATTTCGCTCAAATATGGCGCAACTGTTGGAACTGACACTGCACCATCAGCAGCGCCTTTGATCAATTACAAATTGTCATACGTTGCAACTGTCTTTGCAACAAAAAAGAGACTGTTGAGACCTGATATCTCACAATGCGAAGCATCTCAATACAATGTAAAAAACAAATACGTAACAAAAATATTCTAAATATTCTGTTCACTCACATAAGTATCCACCAAGGCATCCTCATATTGTGTATTTAATTTGGAACTGTTTTATTCATTGCCAATAATAAATTTGTAACTTGTTTTCAATGCTAAATCCGCAATTGTGTATTCTATATATAATAATATTTAATACTAATATAACATTATCTAATTTTTAATGAAATATTTAATAAATCGGGCAATTTAATATTTTTTAATAATACGCGCAAATAGTCTGTAAATAAGTCTAAAATTTACCCTGTTTTGAGCATTTGCAATTAGTATATGCAAATAGGTCTAAAAATACTTCAAAGTTAAAAAAATTAATAAATTAATAAAAAGAGAATAAAGGATTTAGTAATATAAAAATAATTTACGAAATTTTATTTGACTTTTTATTGGAAAATAACGAGAAATAAACTATCGAAATTGTAATGTAATATAAAGCGAATATATATTTCAATTGCTTCAATTAATTTGTAGACTCACACGTGTAAATAGTCATATTACGATCAAATAGCCAGAAAAGGGCACACATTAAATTCAATTCTCATCGTGTAATCGAAACAGAAATGCATCGATTTGTCACATGGATTTATAACACCAAAATTCGCACGCTTCCATATGCAAAATGATACATTTCCGTAGTGCGAGCTCGTAATCGAATTGACAATTGATAAGAGACATCGTAATCGCCTTTTCCACTTTGTTATGTTGCGCGAAAAATTTTTTGCGGATTTGTTGTTTTTATTCTTTTTGCCGCGTGTTTCATGTTGCACGTTGCGCAACGCTACCGCAGCTGCAAGAGTAATCGCTGCATAACGGACCTTCCCTATACATCATCGCGAAAAGAATTGTCAGTTTTTCGAAATCGCGCTCGCGCTCCATCATAAACGTCCGCGCCAATAAATCGAGGGGACTGAAACAACTCGGTATACGTAGATTTATCTACGTACTCGCTTTTAACGACCTCATACGAAACATGTGAAGACGATTCACGGTGATTTTTCCATTCCACAGTCGATATATATGGAATGTTTATGCGACAATTCTAAAAAATCATCGAACCGCGACACTTACGTCAGTATATTCGCGTTTTTTTGCAGCGAGAATTCTACTGTAAATTAAATTTAAAAAGCGGGAATACCATACAAATATATAAAAAAAAATATATAAAAAATATATAATATATATTTTTTATGGTATTTTCATGCTATTTAAATTTAATTTACAGTTAATAAAAAAATTATATTAATTACTTATAACTATTATGCATATTTGATTGTTAAAATTTTATAATTTACTTTCAAATTCATTTATATATAAAGCTTTAACAAATATCTTCCTAATTTCCTATTAGCCTATTAGCCTAATTGCTACTATGTTAAATGAAATATTAAAGTATAAATGTTATATCGTGATGTTTTCGCAATGCGTACTATATTTATCAATTTTATTTTAATCGTATTAAGAAGTATTTTCGAATGCAAATTAAATCAAAGCGTGTTAAATCTAGATATTTCTTTACCGGATTAGCTAGACAATCGTAGCCGCCCTCAAAGTCGCGCAAAAACAATCGCGCCCTGAGTGCTTAAAGGAATGCAATTTTACCGTCACGTTCACCCACGATTGTTTCGCGAAAGAAACTTCGTGCTCGAAAGAGCGGATAATTGGTCTGAACTATCGCCGGGGCAGACTGCGCGCGGCCGGAATTTCTTGGGAAATCCATTCCCAGACTCGAGCAGGCTCGTGCCAGTTATATAGACGCGATAGGTCCGTCGTAGAGAGAATTTTAATCAAGCAGGTATCGTGCGTGCTTAATGTTCCACTTATTCACGCGAACGTCGTTTACGAACATAAGCCAGAAGCCTTCACTGCTGAATAACATTTTTCAGTCTATTTTTCTTGCAAAAATTGCGGATAACTTTTGTGTATAACACAAACTTAAAAAAAAAAGAAATAATTTATTATATGTTATAAAAATAATAATAAAAATGTATGCTACAATAAATTTTACAGCAGCGCTACACAGTCACGTCAATATTATACATTATTACGGTGAAATGTCGATTTTATTTCATGTTGGCAAACCCCTTCGATATTGCGCGTGGAAATAACTTATTGGGTGTATTGATGAGAAATACTCTCGACACCAATTCTTCCATCCATATTCAAATAAATGATAGAATTCCATGTAGGTATTTCAGCCGAAAATTGAATCGCGCATTTGTACAAGCGGCGTAATCATCGTGCTAACGATGTAAAAGCGAAATAAATCGTGAAAAGAAGCGTACTCGATGAAACAGGCTTCCAACCCTCGATTAACGTTTGTGTCGCACTCGTAAGTAACATGCGTTGATTACGCTCTCTGTGCGCTAATTACGTTCATGCGTGTCCGCTGACTGCTAAAACTGCGTGTTTGCCAGCATACAATGTGTATTATTCGCAAATGCCAATTTTGCGCGTGTTTAAAATAAATTGGCCTCAATGAGCAGGCTTGTGCTATTTGACAATCGAATAAAAAAAAATAGTCCAATTATTAGAGAACGTTTAAGTTTCGTTACTGACTACATTACGAGGAAATTACGTTGAATAACAACATATAAAATTTATAGTCTATATATTCCCAATGTTTCCCATAAAGATGCTTGATATAATATAATAGACGAAATGGAACAATTAAAGAGATAAATAATGCATCTATAGAGTAATCATGATTATATTAAATACAATTGTTAATGTAATGATCATCGATGATCTTTTAGTCATTTAAGTAAAAAATCAACAATAGTTTTTTAAATATGAAATACACAATAAAGGTATGAGTTCCAGTTTTAATTATCAACCTCACTATATAGGCATATAGTTTCTATACTTTTATGATTTTTATATATGTATAACGAAAGTTATCTTTGGCGCAAGGGAAATTTTCGCGCACGCATCTGTCATATAACATCGCTTTTGATTTCTCGCGAAGTACACGTCGAAAGATCAATCCGAGGTTACATCCAGAAAAGCTCCTTGGTATCGGTGCATAACAGGGATCGTCGAAAGAGGCGTAACCGTCTAGAAAGAAAGTGCGAGAGATGCGGAAGAATGACGACGGAAAGGCGAAGCCGAGGGAGATGAATCCGCCGGAGATAAAAGAGAGCGGGATGCTGAAAACCGAGTCGGTGAGATTGGATGCAGCTGCATATTAACCTCCTGGTGGAAAAATTGTGATGAGAGGTCAGATTGCCCCCGCTCTCCCCCCCTCCTCCGACTTATTCATTTGTCTCCGCGCGATGCAGGGGTTGCTTGAGACATCTATTAAATTGAAATTCAATTTACGGACGGCGAGTGAGCGCGCGGATTAAGCCGGGAGTATTATTGTTACGCCTCGCGAAATTATACTTGAATTATACTAAATACACTCAATGGCGGAACTCCTGGCCAACGCCGGCACTGAAAGGAAACATTAACAAAAGAATTTTCGCGCATATGTGTTTAAAATTATCTATAATTTAATTAGTCAACACACACAGGTATTCTAGATTCATATAATTTTAGATTTATGCAAATTTTATGCATTAATATTCTATTGAACACGACGTTTGCTTTGTGCAGCATATAATTAGAAACATATCCGGGCGGTTTTCGCGCGAGCTTCTCATACCTCGAGGGCTAATTGTAAGAGGAAAGCACACCTCCGGAGAACGCATGAATAACGATATGGAGTTATGCATTGCATCTTGCGCGATCCCGGCGGTTTATACTTGGCGCGAAATTTCACGGGAAATCCGTACGGCATTAACGGCGGAAACGCGTTTAAACCGCGCCGGGTGTAAAAGCGTGCAGTATCGTATTTGGGATTGTCTCCGGCTGACCGAGTACGCTTCTTCGTGGTTCAATGGTATACCGATTTAGTTATCCGTATAACGGTAAACGCATCAGCCTGCTTTTCCGCAGAATCCTCATTGCGATTTAACATGGCCTCCCGTATATATCGCCGTCAAAGAAATGAATATCTGTAGCTCCGTGAGAATATGGTTACCAAAGAACACTTTCCGAATCAACTCTATCGCATATAATTAATTATTCTTTATCAGTAGAGAACTTCTAAAGCTTATCATGTAGCGAGATATTATTAGCAGGAAAATATAGGTATTTCTTTAAAAATTACTTCGTTAAAACGAGCATTTATTTTCATTCACTTTGCGTCATAAAGTGAGTCGATATCATAATTCTTATGCCATGAAAAAGTTTGAAATATTATAATTTCCTATATTCAAAAGAGTTCATTAAAAGATGCATTAAAAGATGATTTTTTATAATATGATTAAAGCATATTAAAAGGATCCTATTAAAAAAAGCGCATTAAAAGGAGCCATCTTTAAAAGTCGTATGCTTTATATAAATATTATTTTTCATTCTTTATTTTATTCTCATAACCAATCTTTCAACATTTGTACATGTTTCTTCGCCTGAATTGGATGCTGCTGTCGCGATTCGAGGGGACGTTCCGGTGTGCCCACGATCACGAAATCCTCGTACGGATATCGTCGCGACGCAGCTTTCCGCGGCGCGGGTCCGCGGATTTGCGGATCGCGACAAATCCGATATTTTCTCCGGGTCGACTCCGCGCCCGTATATCATTCACCGCAAGCAAAAATGCCCGAGCTTTATAGAATAACGTTCCCTCGCGCGCGGCGTGCAGTAGTATAGTCGCGCGATGCGAATTTATACCGCGATAAATAAGGTCCGCGCGCGCGAGCGATAGAGCCCTTTTCCTCGCACGACAACTCTAATCGCGTGTACGGTTGCACGGTTCTTATCGTCGTACCTACTGCAAACTGCGGAGAGAGAGAGAGACCGTTGGTCTCCATGAATTGTGCGGAAGATGTTCCCGGCGACAGCTGTAAATACGTGTAATGCACGTGCGGCTCTGTTATGTACGTTTATAAATTAAGTTTTAATTCCAACGAGATGCAGACAAACGACTATTGCGCTTAAACTTGATTTTATCGCGCTTTCGCACCATTTGGTTGTATCGTAAACTAAATTGCGATTTAAAACATTGCGAAATACTGAGATGTTAATGAAATATTTCGAACAAGCGTCTTCGAATTAATGAACATAATTGATTTATGGCACTGATTTAGTTGAATAATTTTTTTAAAATGCTCTGTTCTTCCGATCAACTGTACTAGTTAATATTTGCAAGAAGTATAAACAAGAACTATGGCGAGCAGTTCAATCGAAGGGCCTTTCAAACGACTTGATCGTTCCGTAACTTCCGTTTGTTTGATGCGCTTTTTTTGTTGGACTCGTCGGACCAGATATTCTCTGCGGATGTAGACGGTCTCATCGACGTTACCGTTCAATCGCAGGACCGCTCTCTGAAAAAGCACTCGCCACCGTTTGCTCATAAATCTTCGAGTACGAAGCAATTCAGCGGCGAAGATATCGCGCGGCAACCGACGGATCGCAAAATCAGATCGCGGCGTTTTATGCGGAGTCCCACTGTACCGTACGCATACATCACAACAGTCGGTACCTCGTTTCCGGAATGCGCAAAATCAATTTCCGATGCGTAAATAGGACTGCCGTCTATACCGATGAACCCCGCGCTGTAAAACGGATGCGTTTGCATGCGTGCGACTTTAGCATCAACTCGAACCATTGAGCTCGACGAGTAAATATTATCCCTATTGAAAATTCATTCAGCAACTGTTGTACACGCTAAACTCGAATTCATCACTTCCCCGTATCTATTTTATTATCTTACAATGCGACGCGCGACACAAACAAATCGTGAAAATGCTATAAAATATGGAATGTAGTTAATTACAGCAGAACATTTCAGGATTTTGTGAATTAAAAGTCTAATATTTAATATATAATGTGTTAATCAATCTGAGAATTAACATATCTGATTTAATGTGCTGAAAATTATTAGGTAATGACTAAATCCGTGCCTCGCTGTCTCGCCGCTGCTTTTACGATGAAATAAATGAACTCCGTTTTCATATAGTAAAGGACAAGATTTCTCTTTTTACAAAAAGATGCAAGAAATCTTGAAGGATTAGATAAGTATAATTATGCCGTGTCAATATAAATGGTGTTAATAATTCGTTAAGCGCGAGATCTGTCTGATCGAACGTCTGATCAAGAACGTGATTATTTTCTTGCGAAATGATAAATGATGTTGGCAGAAAGCAAGAAGATAGTCATGAGCATTTATCACATTTAAGCCTGAAATTCAAACACTCGTTCATCATCGATACCATGAGGATCCGATATTTTTACGGAAAGTTTGCGTGTGAAGAGAATGATTAGACTTGTTATTTATTACGAATACTTATGCCATTTCCGCAAAACTAAAGCAGTATTTTAATATTTATTCATACGATATTATTTGACAACGCATTTATATTACATCTACGCACTATACTGTATCCATATATATACTATTATATATCCACGAACACAAATCAATTAACAATATGAATAGATAATTGTTTAATCAATAGAATTTGAAAGCTTAAATGTATTTGCAAATAATGCTCCACTTTTAATACGTACTTCGTTAATATAGCAACGGTTAATCGCTCTGAATTTGAAAATTTAAATAAATTAAGAGTATAAGGAAAGTTTGATTGATTGAACAACCTGTATATTTAATCTTTTGCAACTTAAAATCAAATCGCTTGAAGAACGATATGCCTTTACAACAGCATAAAAATTTTTTTAATGCTTTTATTTATCTCTAATATGTCTGCTTTAAAATTTTACTATAAAGAATATATTAAACTAGATAATTTTTTTTTTTAAATGGTATTTATTCCAACATTTAATAAAATAACTCGACTTTCTCAATATTAAATATCGAGATCGAAGTTTCTGAAATATTTATTACGTCTAATTGCGATGATTATCCTTAATCAAATTACGAAAGCTCAGCTCTTGTATCAACCCCTAGATATTATACTCTCGCTATGTCGCACATTCCGTGTGACCAGAGATATGCAGCCTCAGTGAATATATGGGCCGCAAAACCTGTTCCCTTTTTTTTTGTACATTTTGTTATCCGTCGTGAGCGCGACAAAGGCACAATGTAACCAACTGACTACAAAGATTAGTTGTGGACCGCGTGCATTGCTTTCGATGGGCATTTGACGAGATCAAAGCCGAACGTAAAAGCAAGGTCCCCGGCATTTTCGGTTTGCTAAATCAAACCTGTATGCAAGAAAAAAACCATGATGTCCGGTATAAAACTTATAAAAAAATATCCTGCCATTATTTGTAGCTACAATGACATGTAAAAATGTATACGATATAAGCGATCAATTTATATTATGGGATATAAAAATATACCATCATTAAATTTTTCATTAAATTCGATAAATTCAGTACATTAAATCTCCTATCGGATCGAGAAGGTCAAAGAAATATAAAGACGATGAAATTGTAAAACTCGTTTATGCCCCTACGACAAATCTTGATTTATTCAATGCTCATTTGTCGGTATTGCCCAGCCGCGAGTGCTTTTTGTTCGGCGTATTTTCGATAAAATTTACATTGCAACGTGGCTCATTTCCGTGCTTACGTACCAGCCGTACGTAATGAATTTTCTGCTTATCGAACAACGATCGCGAGCACAGAGCACTATTGTGTTTCATCGGCGCGGTGCGACGCAAACAAAATTTCTATTTATCTCGACAAAATTAAAATATTGGCCGGCCCGATGTGGTGACAATTAAATCGTTAATCTCGCGAAATGGGTGTGTGCAAGAGAAGCGCCGTCGGCGTCGTCGGTGCGTCATTTTACGCGTGGCAAGGTTGGAGCTGTCTGACAATGATTGGCATCGTCATAGCTCTGATATTATTCTGTTACAATTATGTGAACGTACGTAAATTGTGAAATTTATTCGTAAATATAATGCTCTTTTTTAAAATCTTCAAAAATCATAACCGGCTAATAACAAATACACATTTTTTTTTAAAGAGATTCTTTAACACCGCATAGGGGTTATGTAGTACAATTGTACTTGTGACATAGAAGTTATAGCAATTTAAATGATTTAAATTACATTTTAAATTAAATTTATTTATACAACATTATCAATTTAAATTTATTTTTATTACATTTTTAAATTACATTTACATTAATGTTTGTCTCACCGTAATTATAATTATCATTGCATATGTACATATATGCAATGTAAATAATAATGCATAAATTTTGTTCAAAAATAATATTTTCCGATTTATAAATTAATGAATTTAAATTTTTCGGTCTTAATTTTAATTTTAAATTATTTAAAATTATTTAATTATTTAACTATTAATGAAAAAGTTATCAATTAGTGATTAAAACATTTATTATTATATTCATAATCAATCTGCGTAATCATAAAAGAATGCACTTTAAAAATACTACTTTGCACATTTTCTCTTTTTGTCTTTACAAAAGCGCTTGCCTTAAATGACAGAATAAATGATAGAAATTAAAATCACACTTTTGAGATACACAGTGACCACAGTAGTCACACGAAACTTTTCAGAAACCTTCGAGGTAACGGCATCGCGAAATTAAACCTATTCAAACTTACGGAAGAAGTACGAAAGAACTAAGTAGATCAGAATTCCTAAATGAGCAATTACCATAATGAAGAAGTTATTCAAGAAAACCTTCAATTTCTCGTTAATGCAAGCAGTAATTGAACTATCATCAGCATCGTATTCTGACCCCCGTCTTCTACATAAAGAAACAATTAATGTATAAATTGAAATAATAATGAGTAAAAAAACGTAAAGAATAATGTGAACAAATTTAAAATAATGTATCTAAATTTGAGAAGAATAATTTATTTGAGTTTATCAACATCTTTTTTACAAATTGTCCTGTTATAATTTATATCTTATCAGAAATAAATAAATTTATTTATTTATTTAAAATTTCCACTCGGAGGAATTTTTATAAAAACTTATCAAAACGTTAAATTGTTCAGAGATCAGCTTTAATGTGTGTGTGAAAAATCGTTTATTAAATCACAATTAATATTAATTTATTCGAGTTAGAAAGACCATTATTATTATTATTGTTAAATATAGAGTAGACATGTGTAATACTTGAAGATTTTTTTTAGGAGAAAAATGTTAAAAAAATAAAAACGCGTTTGGAAGTTTGTAATGGCGAAGCCTTTTCTAGAATCAGGGATTACTCTTTAGTAAACTAGCGAGCGTCAAAGCGCGTAGAGTAAATCCGAGCTTTGGATGTAGACGTGGCAACGGTTGACATAACTGCCGTGTAAACGGAACTTCAATTTGCGTTGGGATTAAACATTAACCGCTTAAGGCGGTAGGAAATCTTATGCTTTCATACTGTACAACTCCTGAGTGTACGCTGCACCATTTCTCAGTGGCTTAGGACCGTCTCAGAGTCCGTTTCGTGTATTTCGATCTCTCTGGATTTCCGGATATGCAAGGACACATAAATCCGGATTATGCCAACAATGGGTGTCTCTACTTAACAGTAAAGATTGTTAGAAATGTGTGTAGGTACTTGATACTGTACTCTGAAAGACTCGTATATCTATAATGAAGTCTATTATTTTACATATAGGAAAAAGATTGTTATATCTATAATAAATGTACTATACAAACGAGTATATTAATAACATTGTAATAATATATATATTTATCTGACATGCAATTAAAATAAATACTAATTAGAATACTATATTTAATTATACAGTTTAAGGTACGTAATTTAATTAAATATATGAAGAATAATAATTAGATAAAGATTATGTTACTGTAAGAATTGTAAAGTATTTTTTATTTAATATTATTATATATTGAGAAGAGAGATATGATGAGAACTTTTGCATGATTTATACATGTCATTATAAAATTCAAATTGTTGCGTTCCGTAAAATACCACAAAATTATGTATGTTATGCAATTTAATTTAGTTTTCTTGATTACAATTGGCTTAATTACATATTACATCCGCTTGTCAACAGCAGTAATCTTTTAAATTTTATTTGCTTACATTTGTAATTAAATGCGATATGTAATTGTACCATTTAATTATTCGCGAATTCTGTTGACCATTTTTATTATATTAGAGACAATTAATATCAAATTCAACATTTAACATTTATTAATGCAAAATTGAATAACATATTTCGTCAAACTGTTATTAATATTTCTTGAAAGCATTAAAACAATAATTTTGTAGGTAATTTTCAAAATAATTGCATAATTTTTTTCTTTTTTTTTCAAAAAGGTTCTAAAGTAAAGTGAAAGTCTAAAACAGTTTCAAAGTATCTTCTGTTGTAAAGGAACACGGTAGCTATATATAGATTGATAATACACAGTTCAAAGAGTTCAAGCTAATAATAATTATTTTTTTTGTTTTGGAGAAAGATTTCTTTGATAAAATCCTTAATTACTGCCATACACAAAAATATTTTCCTTGGTATATCAATTTACTAAAAAGATGCTAGCAATAAAGTTTGCGCTAAAGAAAATTCGGTCATAAGCCAGTCAAGGAATTTAAAGACTTGTAATATATAGGAAAAATTTATATCTTGTGTATACGTTCGTGTATATTTATAGAGTTCAGTGTATAAATAAGAAAGCCAGTTCTGTGCGATAAAAAAAATCAATTTCCGCATCGGATGTAAAGTACAGAATTCTTAAATTATATATATATATATATAAAAATCTCTTAGAACTTTTTTAATATAAAATTGTCAAAAGTTTCTGTTGGAAGATATCGATATACCACTTGCAAAATCGTTTCAGTCGCGACACGCTCGAAATGTAACGATCAATTCTAATTTTTTATTCTCATTCATACCACCTATATCTACACCTACAATATTTCTATACTAGCTAGAAATTCATTACGAGCGAGACCGCTGGATGATGGCGACCACGCACTTGATTACTCGGGGTTGCGCATACATTTGCAGCAGCCGCGATTTACGGTTGCGTTTCCGGCGCGGCCGGAAACGGACGGCCGTGCCGGAGAACACGCCGCTGGGCGATGTTGCGCAGTGTGGAACGGAGACGTGGAGCTTCCGACGAAAATGAATTATTCGGTTGCTGGGGGGCTATCTTTCGCGGCCGACGTGAAACAGATAGGTATGTTCGAGAAAGAAGGGGAGCCACGGTAGAGAGAATCGACGACGGTGGCGAAAAGACGGGCGGGATGAAGAACCGGAAGTAAACGCGCTCGCTCTCTCGGGCCACGTAACTTCCCCACCGAGGATTTATATATGGTACGTTGACTCCGCACGTCTTTGCTGCCGATTCGTGCCAATTTTTTCTAAAAGCGATAGGGTCGCAAAAGCATCGCTGGTTTTTTTTAGAGCGGCAGATAATACCCGCATCTCTATTTACTTTCTATAATACAGAAATTCGAAGCTAATCTAAAAAAAGATGATCTACAGAAAATTCCAAAAATATGAAAAGAATATGAAATACAATTTTTCAATAGAGATATCAATAGGGGTTACTTTATTTCTTATGTCTCTTAGGAATATAGGTTTCAACAAACAAATTAATTAGCTAATAATCCTGTTATATTTTAATATTGAATTGTTTACCAATTTTTTTAGAATTTATTATTTTATTACTTTATTAATTATATATATATATTGTCTCTATTATATCTTCAAATATATTCAACGATATCTTCCAAGTTCCGCAGCGAAAAATCTTATCATTCGTTGTTAACCAGAAAAAATAAGTAGTTTTACGTAAAGAATTCATATTTTAATATGAATATAATAAATAAAATGCTCAGTATTACGTTAATTCAGACTATAAACAATTAAATAAAAATTTGTATCATGTTTATATAAAACTTATCGAATGCTGACAAAATCTGAATGAAACGAATCCTACAAACCGTTGGCTGATATCGTAGGGCTTTAGCTCTTGTGTCTTGTATTACCTTCCGTTGGAAAATTGCACGGAATTAAAATTTTCAGCAACTGTATTTTAGATATTTATCGTTATTTAATCACAATATTCAATTATTGCGACGAGATGCTATAAACCCTGATTTTACTCAACAATGACAATCACACTCATATATCAATTTCTCAATTACTCATTATGGAACTCGCGTTTCTCATAAAAAAGTATTCGTTATCGTTACTTGGTGTATAAGAACGTTTTACTTATTGTATGCACATGCATTGTATATATATATATATATACATAAGAAATTATTACATTTATAAATGACAAAGTTTATTAGCAACCGATCTTAACAGTATCTCACTGGCACATTGATACACTGAAGTAAATATTTTATCGGTTGTTAGCAAAGAGAGAGAGAAAGGGGTAAAGGTATCAACATATTAAAATTCGCTTCTCGATATCAATTCTGTTATCGGTACTTAATCAATTTTATCGATTGATGGAAATGTTATCCGTAGGGATGATTGATCCGCATAGTCATTTAGACTTAGCAAATCCGTGGATTCGAGCTCATTGAACTGCAAACACTCAGCAAGTTTATACATCGCATCTGTACACTTGTATGCGCTTTTATAAATAATATAGTGCAGTGAATTATTCAAGAAAATTGAAACCAGAAGATAAATTAATTTTAAAAAAAGAATAAATTTTAAAGTCTACTATTATAACACATTCTAAAAAAATTGGTAAACAATTTATTAATTCACTTATTAACACCTACTCGTAAGAAACATGTAGTAAATTATTGGTCTCTACAGAAAAAAAAGTGTTTTATATGTCGTTTTCATATTCTTATTCATAAAATTTTACAATATATTAATCACCTTTTTTAGATTCTCTATTTCTGCTTTGTACATATAGAAAATAAATAAGAAAAATTTTAATAATGTAAAGAAACCGTAAAAACACTTAAAGAAAAAAAATGATCAAAATCTGTGATCTATTTAAAAAATCTTAATCTTATCCGAATTAAGAAACTTATTGGATATTTAAAAATATAAAGAACAAACTCTTTTGTTTGTATATGAGCGTGTGCAAAATTTATTAACGAGAATAAAATAGAGAGTAAATAAATTAAGTTACTAATTTACTATATACATCGGATAATAAGTTATCAGTTCAAATTATTTTCAATTCACTAACTAATTTAATATTTAAGATTTTATGACTACAAACGTGTTATTTAAAAAAAATGTATTCTTTTTTCTAAAAAAAGAAAGAAACTTATGCTCTAAATATTATCAATCAATATTACCTTCGTATTGATCAATAACTTAAGTGTAATTGTTTAAAGTGAGATACTATAATATAATTTCTGAATCAAGAAAAAGAAGTAATACAATTAAGGCATTTATCCGTCCTACAATATTCATTATTATAGACAAGTGACAAAGAAGCTATCTTGTGCTTCATAAAGTTTTATTTAAAGAGTCTCTATCCCTTTCAAGTCCTATTCTATTTTTCACCGATTTAAAGCGATTTAAAGTAACTTTACACAGAGGGCTGAGACGACTAAAAATCCCTCTATTGAACCAAAATCGTGAAGATATGGGTTAATCGACGAAATATTCATGATCCTTTTTAGGCCCTCAAATTTTTTTTACGCCGACATCACCGAAATCCGAAAGCGGTGCAGAACAATGCGTGACTTGCGCCTTGTAGGGACATCGGGGAGCGTTTTGATGAATGACAGGAAGTCGAAGAGAACCGGGGGAAATTCTATTCAGCGATTAATTGTTACGCCATTACAGCTTGAGCCATAAGCGGTCTCTCGCGGCTCTCAATAAGTTAAATTGAGTGTGAATAATATTCGGATCTGCGCGAGTCCCGCCTCCCTGTCGACGATTCGCGCCTTAATGTCTCTTTCCCTCATCGTTTAGACTGCCGCATTCTCTAACACGCGGATATCCCAGGATCTCTGCTTTCTTCCCCGAGCACGGCGATCTTTAATTGATCGTTAAAAGAGTCTTAACTCACTTTGTCGACGACTGTTTCGTGAATAAAGCTGATTCCTCTCAACTTTAGTTCCTCTCAATTTTACCCGTTATTGAGAGGCATCGATGGATTTCATGCACGAATTAATTCGACTGTGATAATAAATTTACGAAATTATGAATAAACATATTCGACCGAGTTTTCAAACACGTGATGTCATCTGTATAATCCACCGTTCAAACAATCAGAGAGCATTTGTCGATTGTTTTTTACTATTTAGAGAACTGAAATTATCCAATATATTTGATAATACATAAAAATTGAATACAACAAACTAATCGCAAAGAACTTAAGAAAATATAATACGAAACAATTGTAAAAAAAATACAAGATATTTTTTACGTGTTAAATATTGCAACCGCATCAGCTATTATCTTTTCTGGATTAAGGTGCAATCTCCACGCAAAAATTACGACGTTATACCGTGGATTTTTAATGCACCGGCATACCGAGAATTCCGTATTCACTGCAAGCACGCTCACTTAAATTAATTGTTGAAGGAGGATTTTAATTTACTCGCGTGTTAAATATTTCGAGAATGAAATAACTCCTCGACTCTCCGATCTTACGTAAAACGTAGGGAAAGTTATTCAAATTATTCTCACTCCCCCGTAAGATTATTACGATTTAATAAAGATACGTTTGTCGCGTGTTCGAGAGAATTGAATGAATTTTCTTCGTAAATGTAAAATAGGTGATACAACGTTATTTGTAAGATTCGCGCCCGTCGTCGTAATATAGCATCGCTTAATGAAGGCTGCACGATGATGTTATTTTAATCGCGAGAGTGAAGTAGACAAGTGATAACAGTCCGTCCTTTCGATGGGAGTAATTAAGAAAATTGCATCAATTTCTCAGCATTTCAAACGCGCAACTGTCTTTAGAGAAACGGCGCGGCGTGTTTTCTGTGCCTCGATGATATATTTATTCATCAAAAGCGAATCGCTATTTCCTTCCATTTTCTCAGAGTTGCTAATTAAATGATTGTTATCCTTCGTTTTTATGCATCGGAAAATACAGTTATTTGCTAATTTCATTGCTTACCAAGGGAAGCAAATTATGTCGCAACGTTTTCGCAGCAAATGTCCCGGTTTGTTAATTAATTAGTATAATGTAACAATTCTCACAACGTACTATTCCGCAACGAATGTTACCTGAGCTTTAAAAAAGAGATTAAAAAAAAAACGGAATGGTGTGTATCGGAATATATTCAGAACGAATGTAGCGCAATTCGTAAGATGTTCGACACAATCCCTTACATCGGCGTTAATCTACGGTATAGGATTCGTCTTGGATTCCGGGAACAGCAAGCTTCCCACATTAATTAATTAATCCGCGTTCTAATCGAACTTCGTTGTTTAGTGAACCGCGACTTCCAACATCGTTCACGATTTCAGTGATCACGTTTTATCGTACATAGGTATCTTTCTCCTCCCTCCTCCCTCCCTCTCTGTCTCTCTGCTTTCGTAGAAGCAAAGTAGAGACAGATTACTCAGGCGATTGTTGAAATATTTATTATATAGAACATTTATAGCGACGAATATTTATTCGGCCAACTACTTTCGGTAATCGATATTTCTTTGCGAACAATTTGCGAGTCCGAAGACCGATAATTCGACGTAAATCGAGCAACACAGAGAAGAGAATCTATATATGTATAAATTCAATTGTCTGCAAAATCAGATAATGCGTGTTTGAAACAATAAATTCGTAGAATAGTGAATTTATACGATAACGTTATTGTTAGAATATGGCGCCCACAATTTTCAACACAGTGAACTTTAAATGTTCGGAATTGTTTATTAATTATGTTACACTTATTATTACACGCGTTGTACTTTCTCAGCCATGAGATTTCTATCTCGTCATCCGGAAAGTCGTCTTTTGCCTCACGACGGATATTATTCTTATATCCTTACGGTTTCAATGTTACTCCGGGAGAGAGCCATCTCTCTCGCGGGATATGCGTGCTTATATATGATACAAACCTATGTATTATTTCAGTATTCCATACTGCGCAATATTGTGTCAAAAACGAGTGAATCTTTAATACGCCGCGTCATAAATCTCGCATCCCGTTTCGTCTACATCTCACATACCGTGGCCGTTTACACGTCATACGTTATTTACGCCTATACAGCGCAGTGCTCTCTGCCCTTTCAATATTTTCTTAACAATGTTCCCTCTATAAATTCCATAACTCTATCAGCTTCTCGGGGCTGCTCATTGTCAAATCGAAAAGATATATATCTCTTTATAACGTGTTACTACCATATTCTTACTACTAAATCATTTGCACTACATTAACTTAACATTTTGATTTACTTTTTCTTACTGATATAATATCGCTGATATAACATTTTTTTTATTATTAACAAGATATCTATTATCCTGCTGTATTTATAGAAAAATGACGAATATACCGCAGCATTTAAAAAGAATATCAATTCGACAGTTTTTATCTCGAAGAGCGAAAAACGTTCGTTGCAGTAACTCTGAATTCTTTAACTAAGATATTGTTAGATTTGCTACTAAAGTATAAAACTTTCAAATGGCAAATCTAAAATGACCTAAGGTGTATAATTATAGCTTGATCAAATGATTGAGCGACATATCCATTACGTATTTATTTCGAAATTTATGAGAACGTTTTCAAACCGAAGGAAGCTCTGCAATTCGAACTTATCGATTCATGAAATTGATCTTGATTTAAAAAAATAAAACAAAATCTTTATGACATTCCGAAATATACGCTCTAAAATTCCGCTTATTGTTAGCTTCACGACTTGCACATCTTTCCCTATCAAATCAACTCTAGCCGCGGTATCTCATGCATTATTTTCATGTATTTTCTCCGTTCTCCCCCGTTGTCTCTTTTTTTTCTCACTAACCTACATGCATATACAAGTATCATTCCAGTCTGCGCGGCTCATAAGTATCGAGAATGACTGAATCCGTCGGGGATTTGTTTTTCGCCGAGTCGCGGATGTAAAGGATACGGATGCTTGTGAAAGCAGTAAATACCACGGCAGACGTATCCGCACACTGGTCCCATCCATCTGATCGAGATCCTGCAATCCTTTGATCCCATTCGGATTCGAAGTTCGTGGCCTAAGAGAGTGCTCGCGAGACAAGTTGGAGAAAGTATTGGGACCTGTCATCGGGATTTTCATCATTTCATCGATGTAATAAATAATGTCATATATGTAGAACACACATTTTAAATTATGGATCGATAAATATTCCCAAACTATGAAATTTCATTATATTACAATGAAATTCACAACGGGAATTATAAAGTAATTAGACATCAGAAATTATTCATTATTAACATAAATTATAGTAATATGATAACTAACAAAAAAATTGCTATTAAAAAAAATGATGCTTTCTTTTATAATCTATCTATATTTGAGTGCAATGACTTTTCTTCTTATATATTATTTTTCATTTTTTAAATTCTTTGCTCGGTGACACCGTTGACTTCCAGTCAATGCCTCGTACAACTTCGCTGAGAAGTAAATATTAAAAATACGGCGACATTCATTTCTATTCTCACGGATGCATAGACTCGTAGAATCTTGTCGAAACTTTCGTCGCAATCTCGAGGAGCGAGTACTACGGCTCGACAGCTCCCACCTGCTACACCCACAATAATATTCTCGTAAAATTTTTATCAGAAGCACGTCGAACATCATGGCTTGCTACCACTTGAACGCGCGCGTCGCACTTAAAACGTCGGAGACGTAATCGCAACACCTGGAAATCCGCGATTCGACATTAATAAGTTTAACCCTTTGGTAAGATCGTATATAGGTTTCTCGCGTGCGTTGATGTTTTGCTATTAATATTCTCGCTAAGATTTTCGCAGAGTTGTACGTAGACGTCGTATAATTCAAGAACAGGAACTGCACATCTGAAAACAACGCGATTACGCTGAAGGCAAAGGCATTCCAAATTCTCGCCACATTTAATTTATCAATACAATTTTATATCTTACACCTATTTATATTAATAAAATCGCATCGTTTGAAGTTGATAAATAGAATTAAAAATTTTTATGTTAATAATCTAAATCCGTTCGATTCTCACAGAAACTAAGTTTATTTTTTACAGTTATTTGATTTATTTGATTTTAACGGATTATTGCAGATAATGTTTTTTCCCAATATTTTCATGATAAAATAAGAAATGAATAAATTATGACGTACATATATAATTGCATTAGCTATCGTGCGAGCCAAATTAGTGATGAATTTAAAGCCACATTTTTTTTAACTTTTAACCGCGGGATTTGTTTCACCGCGTGCACGCCACTTGGAAAATGTCGAATTCATATGATATAGAAATATATGAAATGGGACTCACGAGAACTGCTCCGAAATATGCAAAATAGAATTTTCTAGCGCGACGGGTCGGAGAGACGCGAATATTTCTGCA
Source organism: Temnothorax americanus (assembly GCF_048541705.1). Taxonomy (NCBI): domain Eukaryota; kingdom Metazoa; phylum Arthropoda; class Insecta; order Hymenoptera; family Formicidae; genus Temnothorax; species Temnothorax americanus. Next base: position 3,205,427 of record NW_027509339.1, read on the forward strand.
CGTACACAAGAGTTCAAATTATCCTAAAATTACACCAGCACTGCGTCCCCGTATATTTTGCATCGCGCTTCCTCTCACACGCCCGCCGCGTTGATTACATTTTATGCCAGGTCTCTCATTGCACGATCATAATGCACGTTGCATTACGGGTGGCATTTAGTGTATCTCCAAAGATCGCGCGCGGTAATTATAATTGCAACTGCATTTTAAAATCTCTTTCACGAGATCCGCTTTATTAGACCTATTAGAGATTGTATATTATCAAATGGTACATTTTATTGTAGCGTATATAAAACGAATGTGACGCGCTGTCTCGCAAATAAAACCGCGACAAAAAAATTTAATAATTCTTTGTCAGTGGCTTGTACTTTGTAACAGGCTTTGTAACATTATTAACGCAGGCTGACAAATCAGCTGACAAATGTTAAAATAGTTTTTATCACGTGATGTAGTTAAAAAAAGCGCGGTATATAAAAAAGATGAAAAGTAAATATTTCTCTCTTCTTTTCATTTTTTCATGATACAATTTATATCGTAAATGAAAGAAAAAAATGTTTTACTTAAATAAGTCACATAATACAAGATGTAAAAATATTATAGCATTCTATTTTTTAATTATTTTACTCTCTAGAGTGTAATAATTCTAATAACGGGTGACAAGTTTCACAACGTTATTATTGGAAGGTCGGATATGCTAAAAAAGGGTCGCATGTTGTTATTTAGTTATATCGACGTTAGTTAGTGCCGAAACGTGTTAGCATGTCCATAGAATAATATTAATGACCCTTCATATGGATCATGATAATGAATCACAGAGACGAAGGTGACTCGTCGACGTCGTACAAGAAGAAGGGAGGTGGCTAAGATTTTGAGAATAATTTGCAATATTTTTTGTGTCGCTATTCACATTAACAACAATGTAAATTATGCGGTTTACCTTTTGCACGTCAAATGACGACAGATATAATAGAAATAATTAAGAGCTGCGCTTACACAAACAAAAGGGCGAACGTCCCCTGCAGCAAATACGTTTTTGACGTAAAAATGCAAAAACGTGGTCTCCTAAGTACGTTTTGTCTTTCCACGGACTGTCACAAGGGACGACATTAAAGCTTCTATTAGTGTGTCCTCGTAATTCCTCACAAATATTTTCGAATCAACGATTTTCCTGCTCCTATCTCCGGACGGGTATGTGCTTATTCCTTCTTTGAATCCATCTGTCGTCCGCAGTTTCCCCCATTTTTAATTGAATTTTTTTCTCTCACGGGGGAAGTAATTTATCCTTTTTATCTCGGAACAGAATCGCGGATTCCAATTGAAAGAAAGTTGAACTAGTGTCTTCCCCAGATGACTGGCCGTTTACCAGGGGTGCTCTGAAACACGATAAAGGTTAATATTTCAAAATCATTATCGAGCCCGATCATTTAATATCATGCGAAAAATGAGCATCCAGCATATTTGCGCCTAAAGCGACCATTTGCTTGATTATTTCTTATAATTTAATAACGTATTTACATTAAATTTAACATTATACAGTTAACTAGTAATGTGATGTTCTATCACTTTTGAAAATAAATTAGTGTCTCTTGAATTATTAACTCAAAATCATGATAATTCTTTTAAATAAAGATACTTATTTTGGATACTTATAAAAATCTCAACTCCAATTTATATTAAATGACATCTCTAAGTAGAATTTTATTGCACATTTATCCTACATATACATATATTATTCGTTTTACTCTTTTAAAATGTATATTAAACATTAAAATGAATTGTTCCATTTATTCATCTGACAATTTTCCTCACAAATATAGAAGATACATTATTATTTTACCTCCACCTATCTTCAGTAATTTACATACTGTTCTGTATTTCAAATTATAATCTTTCTAAGTGCATCGATTACTTATTCCAAAAAATATCGTTATCTTAGCGAATGGGACAGTTTCATGGGTGAAGCGTGCGGACGACTTTTTGGAATTCGGGATGGGCACGAGTTTGCGGCAGTTCGGTTACTGAAAGCGAAAAGGGAACCGCGAATGGACTCGCGCACCGGATGAAAAATGTGCCGCGGAACAATACGAAATCGGCGAAATGAATTAAACGTGCGCGGGGGAGTCTTTTTTCCCGGACAATGGCCATTTCCGCGACGTTCGATCGCGAGGAATTAGGGCAAAAAAAAGGTAAAAAGTAGTCATGGCGATGGTTATCTACTAATAAACCACGGCGTTGTATCATTTTATTGCGAATGATTTGGTTTAATTATTTACGATTTGAGAGGATTTCTTTCGGAAATAAATTATACGCTTTGTGTAAAAAAAAAAAATCAGATGAAAAAGGAGAAACAAAATATCTTACATATCTTTACGAGTTATTCAAATAATTTGTTCAATTACATATGTTTAAATCTTTCGGGATACGATACGCTTGTCTTAAGCCATTTAAGTCCTAAGCCCGTCGTATGCAAGTGACACGCAGAGAATATGAAAAATCCATCTCAGCGCGCGAGTTGCGGTGTGTGTATCGAGGAGATTGAGAGAGTTGAGAAGGTACAATGAAGACCGTGCGAGAAGATACAAAGTGGAAAAAGCTAGCGAGAAAATAATAATGGAAAATGGGGCACGGAGACGAGGTGCAATAAAGCGGTAAAACAAAAAAGGGAAAAAACACCTGCTCTCCAAAGAGAGGAGCAGAAAATAAAAACGAAAGAATGAGAACTAGATTGACATAGAAGAGAGGAAGAGAGAGAGAGAGAGAGAGAGAGAGGGGGGGAATGAATGCGATTGTAGAGAGAATAAGAGAGGCAATAACACAAGTGCGAGATGAGAGGCCGGAATGAAACTCGACGGAATAAGAGAAATAGTGGTATATAACAAAGCTAAGGCGTGAGCGGGTAGGAATTAAGAAATATTATATTCACAGGAGGATGGCGAGAGGCGATAAAGGGATATAAAACGAGAAAAATGAGTTGCGCGAATAAACGTATGCCTGCATATGCACGCAGGTGTCTCTACAAAAGATAACAAAAGAGCCGGGACGTAATGAGAGAGAAGGCGGCGCGACGAAGGCACGGGCTATGGGATACCGTAGGAGCAACAACGGCGGAAAGTAGAAGGGAAATCGGTAAAATTACGCGCATAGGGATCGAGAGGAAGATGATAAGGCTGGAGTGAAGTTTGCGAAAGTAGAAGCGGAGGAAGGCGAACAGAAGAGTTGTTTAGGTCTAGAGTCTAGACGCAAAGAACGGACAATGTTAAGCGACAAAAAAACCCTATAAAGTATAAGAAAAGACTTTTATCCTGCTCAAAATAATGGCATTTTTTAATCGTATACTTTGCTATATTTTATACAAGCTGAATTGATCTTATCACGATTATTGTTGTATGTTCGTCCGTTACTAATGCAAATATGTTTTCACGTACGCCAATAGTTAAATGTGTAATGGAGCGGAACAACATATTGCGCTATGATGTACAGAACTGAAAGGATTAATTAGTTTGTCATGGGTACATCCCGTCAGCCATGGTTATAACTAGCCATGGATGGCGCGTAATACTCATTTTAGCCATAATAAAGAGGGAGAAACGTTAATTTAATTAAAGTTAATGATGACGTCGGCCAATTTTTAGCTGAAAGTCTGTATATGTCAAATAGTCCAAAAATAATTTAATATTAAAAGTAGCAAAAAAAAGAAATATATTACATATCTATAGATAATTTAAGATACATATAAAACAAAGTAGCATTAAAATTAAATTTTAATTAAAAGCTTCCTTCTTTTTTTCAACTTCCGTGTGGCTATTTTTTTTAAGTACATCAATCAATGAATCAACGAAAAATTGGTTTGATTTAATCCCGTTATCAAGTCGTTTCTTATCCTAAGCGACGTATTATAGAAATGGCGTGCTTCTTCTGCTAAAACATGGGCATAAAAACTATAGATAAACATATTACTCTCCAGTCCCTGATTTGAAAATGTCAATCGTATTAAACCATAATACGTTACGGCAAGATAATGATACAGTAAGATCACGAGAGAGATCATACCATTATGCGAACATGCTCGCGATGTACCCGACAGAGACGCTTCGTGTGGTAGTGGGGAAGCGACTGAGTTCCGAGGAGTCCTTGTAAAGATATTAGGTGGCGAGATTCGCAAGCACGGAAACCCCATCAACTTGGTGCTCGTAAATTTTCTCGGGGAACTACGGTAAACTCCACTCGGTAGGCCTACATAAGAACTGTGGCTCGACTTGTGCCTTCAATCCGCGACGAGACTTTCTCCCCTTGACTGTTCGATCCCTCTCTCACGTGCCTTCGCAGTCTTGTCTTCTTGCAAATAGAAGTAAACGTAAACGACACCCTCTCCTGCGGAATAAAGATGTCAGTGATTTTAACCCACTCGTACATTACTCAATTTTCTCTTGGAAATTCGGTGTAGTATAATTTACTCGAAATAATAGATAAGTAAACTTTCTCTTATTGCTTCATAAAGTATACAGTCTGATAGAGAATAATTCGATAAGATATAGGATAAAATATAAAAATCTCAATACGATAATTTATCTGTAAAGCAATATATAATGAAGCTGTGTATTAGAAAAGTAAATAATTAATATGAAGTAAGTAATTGTAAGGGATTAATCAACAAATCGCTTTAAAAAAATTTTTACGTTTCTATTGTTGTTTTCATAATTTATTTATCTACACATATGATATATATTTTCTTTTCTATATCTCTCTATTCTTCAGAATATATAACATATTAATTTTGCATCAAATTATAAAATTATATACACATTCTTAAATAAATTTTTTTCATTTTTTGTTATTTTCATGTTCAATTTTTCCTGCATTAAAAAGGGATAAATGTCTCCGCAAGATATCCAGTACGATATGGCTGTTCGATATTCGCAGACGTATACTTTCTTCAGTTCTGAGTAGGTAAAAATTATACTTCCGCAAAGTTTTGTGTTAACGTGCCGCTCAGATCGAAACTTTTCTTACGGCCCGCGGCTATATGCTCAATAAGTCTTCTCTTTTGGCCTGGTAATTTTTCTCTAGTATACGGAGTGCCCCAAGTTTGCTGCACCTCTTTTCATAATTGTAGATCGATTGAATAATTCGAAAGAGAGACACTTTTCTAATGAAAATTTTATTGAACGTTTTCTTGATTATATTATAGTACGCAATAATACATTGAAAAAATAATTGTACCAAAACCGATAATTAAGATTTCGCTAAAATAAATAAAAATAAATTGAAGAACAGAGATTTAAATCCGTAAGACATTTTTTACTTTATATTCTTTGCGACTCAAAAATTACTGCAGCCTCAAGAAAAAGTTAATATCGAATTGATCAAAGAATTTGTAGATGAAAGGAAATGGCAATGAGAACTTGGACCACTCTGTATAAACACACAAACGCACACGCGTATATGCGTGAACGTATACGCACGTTCAAAGATTTAAGAATTTTCCCGTGGAAAAAGTTTGCGAGTCGTCGCGGGTAGACGCAAAAAGACCGCCGCGAATTCGCACTCTTGCACTTTTTCGCATGAAAATATTGGCTGCACAAGCGTTGAAACATTCAACGTGAAATATATATATAGTGGACATCATATGCTCCATTCGCATTTTATTCTCATCGGTAAATTGCCACGTTATTAAATTACCGTTTGAACAAACTGCTCTTAAAGAATTGTTATTCATATTGTTTTATTGTAACTTTATTTAATTAAATTTACTTTCGACAGATTTTGATTAGGCAGAATATGAATATACTAAAATAATATAAAGTACCGTGTTTGATGAAATTAATTTAAAAGTTATTAATAATAATATACATTATTTTACTCTTAACAATTCTATTATTTTAATTTTAATATGTACCCCTAAATTTTTTGTATGATTTGTGGAATATGAGATACGCGATATATCTCTTTAAACTGTAGTATACGCGGCGCATATCGTTTTATGGTTAATTATGTTTCATCAATATTGTCAATCAGTCACTGGCTTTGACCGTCCAATGTCGCCAATTTGTTCGCGTATGTCATTATCAATACCATGTTCTAACGTTACGATAATATTGGTTAGACGTAGCCTAACATATATTCAAACCTGTGTTCATTTGCGACATTAGGCACCTATATCCCATCAATATTGATTCACTGTTGAATAAACATTATGAGCAATGCAACCTTTCTACTGCTGTTTTGATGTCAAATTGCATCGACGGAAATGGAATCATTTTCATTTAAATATAGTTGTGTCTCCAATAATATAGGCACGATACGTTACAGTGCATGCAGTATATTCATAATTTAAATTTTATACATTAAATGCTTTTAATGTCAAACGTATAACATACCGAAAGAAGGAATGTCTTACATGTTATTTACGTCGATCGAAACTCCGTAAAAAAAGAGTTGCCTTTCTTAGTGTCGCATAAAAATGAGCCTTCGGAATCAAGAAATTATCGTTGCTACGCTCCTACCATTTGAGCTACAATGCAGAAACGAAAGAAGACGGAGCTATATATACAAGAACAAATTCAAAGTCGATATCGAGTTTCTCCCGTCTTCCCAGCCTGAATAACATGCATTAGCCTTTCGCGAGATTAGAGAGAGGAGTTCGAGAGAGCGGACGGTGGAAGAAAGGAAGGGCCGGTAAAGGACAGAAGAAGAAGTGGAAGAAGAAGAGACGGATACCAGCGGTGCGGCGGGGGCAGAAAAAGAATTTGAAAGAAGAGGCGGAACGGGGGCGGAACGGCGCGGCGTGGCGGGGAACGGAAAGACAGTACGGATTAGCATATTATTTACGCACGACATCCCTCAGTCACAGGGGCGAGGGATCCGAGAACAGAATCGGCTAAACTTTAAATCTCCTGCCCGAATAATACCTCGTGCTCTGGGCCACTCGGCGCGTCTCACCTCATTAAAGCGCGAGATGCCCGGGAATTCCCCGGTCGTTCGAACGCGCGCCACCCACGCCCCGCGTCCATCGTTACTCCCCGACCCCCGAGGGAAACGGCGGGGCACGTACAGAGAGACCCCGTCACGGGACGCTGCAAGAAAGTCACGCGTTCATTTCGAGTCTAATTTACCGTGCGGAAATCGTGGCGAATGTCATTATGTAGCGCGAGAGGTATATATATGTGGCAGTCACGATGTTACGTGGTCGACAGATGAGCGAAAGGGGGTTGAAATTGTGGAGTGGAGAACCCCGGGATCGGAACGGGAGACCGAGGAATTAACGTTTCGCCTGTGCCTAACGAGGTAAATAGGATTATATCGTGCAATATCGATTGCTCGATAGTTACACCACTGGATGCTGTGTGCAACTGGATGCGTGATCTGTGGAAACGACGAAATGGACAAACGTCGCAGTAGCGCAAAGGACTGTAATAACGAGCATTAGTTATCTGTCAGAAATGACTCCTTTATTAGAAGATGACTATTTTCTTTCTTTTGAAGTCATTTTTCCTTTGGCATAATATGTTAATTTATTAAGTTTCAAGCATTAGAGTTTCAAGCATTATATGAATAGATAATACAATATAAAAAAGACATAGATAATGTCTATATTTTAAGCTTTAGACAATCTATAATTCTCGTCGAATTCAGAACAGAATTCTATGTATAATTTCACGTTATGCTATATAATACAAAAATATTTAAAAAACCAGAATACCCGTATACACATACATATCTAATATACAAAATATCCACACACATCAAAATACACAGCATGTAAAATTATAAATAAGATTATATTATTCTGATACAAATTAAGTGATTTAAAGAATGAGCAATAATTTTTTACTTCAAAACTTTCATTTATGTGATTAGATATAATATCAAAGTTCCAATGCACAGTTTCATATCCACTGCAAATATACGCGCACAGTTACTATCACTTAATTTAATTAAATTGAATTTAATTTGCTTCTAAATTCCCACCGAAATAGGGCCGTCCCTGATAGGAGGAATACCTCATATTATTATAAAACCGATGATTTATTTTTCAACAAACAAAAATTAGAGGAGAGGTACCTAGTAGACTGAAGTACATACGGTATCTATATGTATATTAATTATTGCAGGATGCAATCGTATAAACCGCATTAAGATAAAATGACACATGAATAATTTCAAATATAGTTCGTTTTCCAAATGCTTCATCTTCGTTACACGGTGCATGTCAAGTTGCATTATAACACGGCGCTTTATTTAGTGTCTTAATGACGGACAATTACCACGTAACGATCTCGGCAAAGCACAAATGGTATCCGCAGTATCACGCTGTAGAGCACCATGCCGTAGTTATAACGATCGTGTAAGCGTAAAAGGTTTACACGAGCGCATTAATTGAAAATAGTATCTAATACTTTTCACTGCGCTAAAATATCACTGGACAAAAGAACACGAGAGCTATTAGAGTTAAGAAAAAGCGAAAAAAAAGTGTAAGAACACTTAATCTGAAGAGAAAGCGACTATATATACGACGTACTCGAAAGGACAGTTTATCGCCGTTCTGAAGCTTCTTGCACTACAACACTATAACGATGCTAACGAAAAAGCACGGTGTGACGTGAGCTTAACTTCCGCATTAGGCGCCGCCGCGTCAAAAGTACACGTGCGCTCCTAATTAATCTAGAACAGGTCTCTTGACGAGAGACGCTCCAATCATATTAATCGACATCGGCCCTCCGCCCCGAAACCTGAGCAACGCGACGCACTTTATATTTAGCCGCCAAATTACGGTAAACAATTACGGCCTATATACGACCGGCGATCGAGCAATTATTATAAAAGCCTACTCGCTATCAATCACCACCGCGGGCCGATAACGCCCGATAACGTCCCGTTTCGAAAGGTCGGGCCACGCCTGTCGAATCGCCCATTATTTACCTTGCTAAAAAGAAATTATTTAGTTATCGCGAAACGAATGATAAACATCCACATATAATTTTCAAACGTGACGAACGAACGACGGAATTAAAGCTATTGCCTCGCATTCGACGCATTTCTGAATGCATTGGAATTTCATAATTACGATCGAACGAGTTGCCGCGTTGAGATCAGTAATTAAATTACTTTGCAAGTTTTAATTTACAAAACTGTAACGTGAACAGTATTTTTAATAAGATGCTATTATTCTAAAAATCAATTGATTTATGTTAAATTTGGACTATAGAAGTTAGTTTTATGGTAAAAGCGATTTAAAATCTTTTAATTTTAATTAATATTTTTTATCGATTTAGAAAATATTATTATGGAAATACATGTAAAATACTTAACGGAATATATTTGTAATATACTTCAACGTATTATTGTATAGTTAGAGAAAAGTAGATTAAAGACATATATTTGAGTAAGTATGCGAAGATCTTTTAAGGATACATATAGTAAAACGGCAAATGTAAGTCAAACAAATATGGCGTAGTTATTGTATTGCCGTACGTCTGAAAATCTCCTGAAATATTCCGAACGTTGACGTCTTTCAGGATTTCGAGTCTGTCGGATTTGGAATTCGCAATGCACTCAAAGTTGCATTGTAAATATCATGAACGATATTATAAAAGATTCGAATAGAGTTTGAGAATATATATATATATAAGAATTCGCGAAATCTGTCCGATGTTGCTTTCTTGAATTTACAACAATGTCAATTATGTCATTGGGGGCACTGTGCATCGACGATCATTTCACATTTCACGCGTATATATCTGTCAAGTTTTTGCGGTTTTACGTTACGCGAGAAAAATCGGAATTATTAAAAGCATGGGATCGATCACGCGAGACCTGTTGATAGGTATAGCCTATATGTATGCGGTGCACCTGCCGTGTACATTGAGTGTCTCTGATAAATTGCGTCAACTTCTATATAGATATATATTCTAGATAAGTGTCTACACTGTGTTGGAAAATATAGACAAAGAGCCTCCAACAACATTTTATTGTGTGCGTCTATGTCATTTACATTTAACATCCAGTGACATCATCAGGAGTCAAGAAAATATAGACATAAATGTCTCTGATACTTAAAATACTTTACGAATAGAAGTATAAAAATTTGTAACTTTCTTCAGATTTTTACTATCTTCTATTTTACTATAAGTGCCTTAAATTAGTACTCATGCACATGTTCTCATTAGAGATCAATTGAATTGCACAAAGTTTTGAATACAGTAATAAAATGCTTTTTATTATTAAAGATTTCTCTGAGTTCTCGCTATTTCGGATATTAAAGACGAGATCGATACGCGTTTCGCAGAAATTTTGCAAAATCGCAAACATGAAGGCGAACGAAAAGAGACTGCCGCGAATTTGCCGGACTTTCATCTTCGTTGGCGACGACAGAGTCACATATTGCTCGCTATTGTTTCATTACTGAATGCGCGTTGCCCCCATCACAACGCGATTGCTTCGCTTTAATATTGCGGCTTAATATTCAAAGCTTGCGCCACGGTCGACTCGCGCGGGCCATCCTCTCGCAGCCCGGCAAGTCGAAATGGTATTTATGTCCTCGTGCTATCCGCGTCGCGACGATATTTCCACCTCCTTCACGTTCCGTGTTGCCCCATTGGGTAATGGATAACATATTCCGAGGCGCGACGTTACGTGCGGATGATTCCAGGTGGAAACGCCCGAGCGTTTTTTTCCGAAGCGTAGTTTCATCCGCGCGCGATTTTTATCCTGTTTTACTTAGAGGCAGCGTTCTCGCCGCGCATCTCAATGCACCAAGTTCCATCTCTTGTTTGAAACGTCTTATTTCCCTGCAGCCGCGCGAGTCGATTATCCCAAGATATGCGGCATTTCTTTGCGGCATTAATCTTAATGCTTTAATTATTTTAGCTTTCCTTTTCTCTTTATTTACGTGAAAACAAAATCTTGAACTTGAGTTAAGAATTCGGAATTAGAATTGTATCAGAGTTTGAACTTGAGTTCAATTCAGAGTTTGAGTTAGAATTTGAATTTGAATTATGAATGGAACTACCTAAGCAGTCCGAGTTTGAGTTTGAATTGGAATTAAGAATGGAACTATTTAAGCAGTCCGAGTTTGAATTTGAATTGGAATTATGAATGGAGCTACCTAAGTAGTCCGAGTTTGTATTGGAATTAAAAATTTGCTTTTCAATTGTTTCAAACTCATATTTTGATTGTGGGTACATATATTCTTTCTTCTTTATCATTCGTATTTATTACTTGCAGATATGCCCTGTCGTCTTATACCGTAACAAAAGCATTTCCTAAGTAAATGCCCTTTGTCACGTTTAATCGCGGTACATATCCTTCTTTTAGTTCTGGATTTGCGACTCTAATATGCATTTGTGAAATACATTTTGGAGGAATAATGAAAGTTTCTTCTTTTTCTTCAAAGGGAATATAAGTATTATTCCATTCTAATTGATTTTGCTCATAATTAACTTTTACTTGAAATTGTTTAAAGAAATCTGAACCCAAGATCCCATTTTGTGGTATCGGAAAATTATCCTCGACTAAGTAAAATACAACTAGACATCCTAAGATATTTATCTGTGCCAGCCCTAAGGTGGTCACATGATGCGTTGTGATTCCACTAAGTTTCAGAATTTTATTTCTGTCCACTATGGTTTCAGGTGCAATAAAATTTTCTTTAATTATATTTGGGCCTGATCCACTGTCCACTAAGAGTTTTAAATTTCTCGTAAAATTTGAACCATTTAATTTCACAGATGGTACATCTTCAATGTCAACTATATTTACTCTTCGAAGTCTGATTCTGGTTTTCCCGATACTACTCGTGTGGGACGTATTTTGGAATTTCCCGGGGTCGCCCCTGTCCTCACGGGAATCTGTTCGTTTCCTTGATTTTGTGAATTCTGGCGGAGATTATTATTATATATACGCCTGCGACATTCTTCTAACGTATGTCCGAATTTTTTGCAATACCTGCATATTATTGTTGAATTTGAATTTTGATTATTTGAGTTTTGTTGTATACCTGAAGTTATTGGTTGTTTTTGATTATTATTATTATTAACATTATTATTATTATTAATCATGTTCTGCGGATACCCAGATGTATTTTGATTTCCGTTCTTATTATTTCCCTGAAATTTATTGATTTGCCAGCACCGATCTGCTGTATGGCCTTTCTTATGACAAAATTGACAGGTTACGACTTCAGCTTCTATACGTCGTGTTGATGCTCGTTTTTCACCGGGTGTATTCTCAGCAAGCACAACGCTTCTTATCATTTTCTAATTCTTTTTCAGCGTCAATCGCGCGACTCTCAACCTTTTCGAACCTTTCTTTTTTTGATATTATAATTTCCTCATCTATAAACCGCGTAAAAAGCTTGTTTTTAGATGATTTTCAATTGAATTTCGAAATTCTGCAATTATCTGTCCTGATTCCCTTCTTTGTGCATCAAGTATTCGCTTCCCTGATTTCCGGATACGAATTGCATACGCGACTACTTTTTCGGCGACTTCCCACGCTCCTCTCTTCATCGTAGTGAGCGTGTAATAAATAAATCCTCCCCGGAGTCTGCTTTCGGCGACTCCTCACGCTCCTCTCTTCATCGTAGTGAGCGTGTAATAAATAAATCCTCCTCGGAGTCTGCCTTCGGCGACTCCCCACGCTCCTCTCTTCTTCGTAGTGAGCGTGTAATAAATAAATCCTCCCTGGAATCCGCCTTCGGCGACTCCCCACGCTCCTCTCTTCATCGTAGTGAGCGTGTAATAAATAAATCCTCCTCAGGGTCTGCCTTCGGCGACCCCCTCTCATGGTGTGCCACCTTGCCGTGGTGAGAGGGCTCCCTGTATCAACGATCCACTGGGGCAGTATTTTCGGCTTTACCGAAGGGAGGTCCCGGTGGGGAGGTACAGGGTCTAAGAGTACACCATACCCTCCTCCCAGTTCGCTAGGAGTGAAAGGTACAATGGGGTCCGGCGCTTCCCCCAGGGAACTTGTTCTCTGGCTCATCCTCCTCCGGTCTGCCTTCGGCGATTCCCCACGCTTCTCTCTTCTTCGTAGTGAGCGTGTAATAAATAAATCCTCCCCAGAGTCTGCCTTCGGCGATTCCCCACGCACCTCTCTTTTTCGTAGTGAGCGTGTAATAAATAAATCCTCCCCGAAGTCTGCCTTCGGCGATTTCCCACGCTCCTCTCTTCTTCGTAGTGAGCGTGTAATAAATAAATCCTCCCCGGAGTCTGCCTTCGGCGATTCCCCACGCTTCTCTCTTCTTCGTAGTGAGCGTGTAATAAATAAATCTTCCCCGGAGTCTGCCTTCGGCGATTCCCCACGCTTCTCTCTTCTTCGTAGTGAGCGTGTAATAAATAAATTCTCCCCGGAGTCTGCCTTCGGCGATTCCTCACGTTCCTTTCTTCTTTGTAGTGAGCGTGTAATAAATAAATCCTCCCCGGAGTCTGCTTTCGGCGATTCCCCACGCTCTTCTCTTCTTCGTAGTAAGCGTGTAATAAATAAATCCTTCCCGGAGTCTGCCTTTGGCGATTCCCCACGCTCCTCTCTTCTTCGTAGTGAGCGTGTAATAAATAAATCCTCCCCGGAGTTTGTCTTCGGCGATTCTCCACGCTCTTTTCTTCTTCGTAGTGAGCGTGTAATAAATAAATCCTCCCCGGAGTCTGCCTTCGGCGATTCCCCACGCTTCTCTCTTCTTCGTAGTGAGCGTGTAATAAATAAATCCTCCCCGGAGTCTGCCTTCGGCGATTCCCCACGCTCCTCTCTTCTTCGTAGTGAGCGTGTAATAAATAAATCCTCCCCGGAGTCTGCCTTCGGCGATTCCCCACGCTTCTCTCTTCTTCGTAGTGAGCGTGTAATAAATAAATTCTCCCCGGAGTCTGCCTTCGGCGATTCCCCACGCTCCTTTCTTCTTCGTAGTGAGCGTGTAATAAATAAATCCTCCCCGGAGTCTGCCTTCGACGATTCCCCACGCTTCTCTCTTCTTCGTAGTGAGCGTGTAATAAATAAATTTTCCCCGGAGTCTGCCTTCGGCGATTCCCCACGCTCCTCTCTTCTTCGTAGTGAGCGTGTAATAAATAAATCCTCCCCGGAGTCTGCCTTCGGCGATTCCCCACGCTCCTCTCTTCTTCGTAGTGAGCGTGTAATAAATAAATCCTCCCCGGAGTCTGCCTTCGGCGACTCCTCACGCTCCTCTCTTCATCGTAGTGAGCGTGTAATAAATAAGTCCTCCTCAGGGTCTGCCTTCGCGACCCCCTCTCGTGGTGTGCCACCAAGCCGTGGTGAGAAGGCTCCCTGTATCAACGATCCACTGGGGCAGTACTTTCGGCTTTACCGAAGGGAGGTCCCGGTGGGGAGATACAGGGTCTAAGAGTACACCGTACCCTCCTCCCAGTTCGCTGGGAGTGAAGGGTACAATGGGGTCCGGCGCTTCCGCCAGGGAACTTGTTCTCTGGCTCATCCTCCTCCGGTCTGCCTTCGGCGATTCCCCACGCTCCTCTCTTCTTCGTAGTGAGCGTGTAATAAATAAATTTTCCCCGGAGTCTGCCTTCGGCGATTCCCCACGCTCCTCTCTTCTTTGTAGTGATTTGCAATAACGTCTCTTTCTATTATGTTCGTGAATTACAATCGGCAAAATTAGTTTCAAGTATGTTTATGTCATACATATTCACCGCTCTCTTACTCCACGGAGATATGTGCCTTTACACTCACGGTAATAGAATGAGTTGATAAATGTACATAGGTGTCAAGAGAAGCATGTGTAAAGAACCGTTAAAGAAATTTGTGTAAATAATCTGTTTTTACAATCACTCTTTACTTGAAGGAAATTAAATAAATGATAAAATTATATTATTATATATGCAGCAGTTTTTTCAGTTCTTGAGATTAATAGTTAACACTATTATTTTATCTCCTACATTAAATGATTCATTCATTTTATGCAAATATAAGCATAACAAATTTTATCTCAAAAATGTTTGCCGCCGTTTTATTGTCAATCTCGAGGCTATTTAATTTTTTTTACTTCGATATTGAACGAAATTCGAAATCCGGTTTCGAGGATTTGTCGACAAGTTTTGAAAAGTAGCTGACGAATTTTCCCGAAATCCCGAGCGCGTGAGTGGCCAGTTTAAGCGGAAAACCGTGCCCGATACAAACGCATGTATATTCGAGCAGGATTCAGGAACGATTCGATTCGACTTTATGCAGTCGACATATCGCTGTTGCATGAAAATTTTAACGGAAGCCGCGCACACGAGACGACAATGAATTTTCGATGTATGGACTCCGGACGAAATGCGCGGTGTCAAAGTGATCCGTTTATCGTTTTAACATTTCAAAAAGCAAGATCCTGAATAAGGACATTCCCCGTGTTAAGAGTATCTCCGTGATTTATGGTACGATCGGTGCATGCGGTTCTCGAGTTCAGTGTATTGGGATAACAGAAATGTAGAGAGGTGGGAAGACCCAAAGGGAAAACACTCCAGATAGGAGAGCCATGGCTACACTTTCAGAACAAAAGTTAGAAACTGAGTTTGATCCGGGGACTGAATATTAATACACTATACACCGCGCGAGTCTATTCTTATTCGTCTATCAGATACTCCAGAGACAATCTGATTAAACCTATAATTTTTTATTTCTAAATATACGTATGTGTGCAATTTTTACGTAATTTTTTTCTTAAATATTTCACGGTAGTGTATAAAAAACGGATAAAAATTTATATCATCGTATTATTTCGTGATGTACAGATATATATATTGAATTATCTAATTTTTATCAGCGAACTAATTAAATGTGTATTCTTAAAAAAGTTTGAAAATCTGCTTGCATTACAAGAAAATGAATAACGTGGTGATAAATTTATAATCCAGTTAATTTCTACACTGAATGATGATATGTTTCAAATTTGTCTCGTAAAAAATCTAAAAGCGGTGAAGAGAAAAATATTGCATCAATATGGTGACTATCAATAGCAACGAAGATCTCGTCTTATCCTATTTCATTTAGCATATCATGAGATTTGTTGGATAATCTTGGATAAATCGAAGTCGTGAACAGTCCGCGTATTTTGCGTGTAAATAAATCTTACACGCAAAAGTTCACGGTCCCACAAGTGACGCAAACAAGGTACAGACCTCTGATGACTTTTTATAATTGAACCGCAGCCTCCTGGGAGACCGGTAGATCGAACCGTCGCGTATTTTTAATTCGATAGGCAAATTTATTTGACTCGATTGCGATCCAACGTCTCATGTTGATGTCGGAAGCGAAAAGAAGCTTGTAAGCATCAATCAGAATCGATAGATCATCAATAGCGAGATTTCATATTTTGATAATAGTAGATAGATTTCTCACAATAATTAGCCCGAAGATTAGATTCGTCTTTTAGACCGTTACCGGATAACGTGATATAAATAAATTAGAACGATAATACGAAACACGGTCTTTCGTTATGGAGATATAAAAAAGAACGCACCTTTTGTTCGGTAATTTTTCTAATCGGCGAAATCGTTTGATCAGAGTGAGACTCGGTAGCCGTTATCGACCAGCATTGAATCACCCCGCGGCTGGCGGAGCCACGCCGAATCACGATAATTCGTCGCGGGTAACCACGGTGGATCGGGTCGCCAAGATAGAGACAGTGGAAACGTCATCGCTACGTCGTAAGAATGGAGGTGGATGGAGAATATGGCTCACTCCACTTCGGTCTACTCTAGGAGAAACTCGTAGAGATAAGCCACCGCCCTGGTACCTACGTCGAACATGATGGCAGACATACACAAACATATATCCTTACACTCATACGCAGACACTTGTGCGCGGATAACATGTACCTAAGGATACGTGTACGCACGAGAGGGACATAAGTCCTCGTCAAGTCTCTCGGTATTCCGTTGGAATTTTCTGAAAAAGTGCAAGATGTAATATTCTTAGCATGCCAATACTGTCTCGAATCAATAGTCCGCAGTTTGCGCGTGTCTTTTTAGCGATACATACTATATAATTAATTTACTAAATAATTATACTGTTAAATTCGTTAGTGTCAAATTATATTGAATTTGAGTCATTTTTAACCATTCTTATAGGTCGGTACTGCTCCTACTCAATATAGGTCATTAATTTAACTAAAACAATGTTAATTTAACTAAGCCAATAAAGTTTCATAATACTGTTTTGCATTAGAATAAAAAATCTCGACATACATGGTAGTTAAAAAAAATAGCAAAATATTATTTATAACATTAATAAAGGTGATTCGCTCAATTTTTTAGTGCATTAGCTTCTCGTGAAAGAGATATGCTATTTCCTGATAACGGCGATTGTCTACTAAATATAATACCTTTGATCTGTAAAATATTTAGAATTTACATTAAGATTTAAATCGAGTCTACATATATTGCATAATATGCACATCATAATTCTCACGCGGTTCGGAATTCACCATAAACTGTGGGTACTACGGCAATGACTGTATAGCACTCCCGTGTGATTCGGAGAATGCAGAATGCATTGTACGTTCTAAACCGATGACCGTAGCGATCCAAGATACAAATACAACACAGCACGTATCATCTCAGAGCGTTCAGGGACGTAGGTATGTTGCCGCGTGATGTCGATATGATATTCATGCATAGTGTAAAGAGTAAAGAACCCTTCGCCGTTCTTCTCCTATTTTTGATGAAATCGTTTGAACAAAATTTTGCAACGTTATTTGAACTCGACGGTTTGAATCACCTGTCTATAAAAATTTACATTTATTACGCATAAATAAAATAATTTAACAGAAAGGCAAGTTTATTTTCAATAAAAAATACAAATGCCTTTAAATTTTGAAAATAATCCATCTGACCGCACTAATCTTATAAATATCTGTTAATATAAGAAACATACATAATTCTTTCACTGTGATTTATCATATTGTTCTAAACATATAAAAGTTGCTTCTTTTTTATGTCAATTTTTATCACGCGCGGATATTTGTTTACTTAAGACTTCTTGACCAAATAACTAAATGTGACAATTCGGAAGAACTTCTACCGTGAAAGACGAACGAATAGCAGAAAAGAGACATCTGTACGCTCACATGGTGCATTATACTCGTAGAAACCTCACTGAGTTTAATTCTTATTTATTTTTTCTCGAAATTGGAATTTATTGCGTATCAGATTCTCTTATTTACTTATTTATTTAAGAGAGAAGTGAATTTATATCTCGGAAAAGAGGGATGATAAACAAAATTATATATATTTCATACAGAATACATACTGTCCGCCTTCAAATGCGCGTATATATAATACTTTAGTTTGAGTTATTTTTATTTCTGCGGGAATCCGTGCAAACCCGTCTCACGCGCGCACGGGTCTTTCTATATTTAATATTTTAAAACCCAAGAGAGAGAGAGAGAGAGAGAGAGAGAGAGAGAGTGACGCGGATGGCGAAGCGCTTCGGGATACAATCCCTATTTCGGTGGAATAATAAAAAAAGGGTCCCATACATTTGATGTTTATTTGACTATATTGGTCAGAATATACAGAGTGACTCAAAACATAATAAAGCTAGTGGAAGAGTATAGCAAATTACGATTATTTCATTGCGGTATTAGCCGAGTTTTATACATTCAAAGGCCTGCACTGACTCATAATTACTTCGGGTAACATATAGGTTCTTAATCGAAAATTCTATTTTGGCCCCTCTGTACGCTCCTTAAGTTTGGCAGTAACCTTTTGAATCACCCTGTATATTTCATACATACATATGTGTAACTTCAAATAGACACTTCTCCCTTTCCTTTTCCCTTTCTCGTGTTCATTTTCTTCAAATTACTCCAGTGGGTCTTTTTGGCTATCTTTTATAAGAGATCCTTCTTAGAGACCTTCACATAACGCAAAGACGGAAATAGACAGCTAGACATGCTATATCGCATTGGCGACATATGTATATCCGTCGGGATATCGAAGGTTGTCTTTATATAAATAAATCTGCTTATTGACTTCTCCCCTGACACTCGCTTATCTTCTTCCATCGCATATCTTACGTCTCCTTCGCAATCTTTGGCTTTGAGACAGTTGTATGTTTTATAAAATGTGGTAAGATTATGTCGACATCATCTCTTTAGACGCTGTAAGCTCCGAATTCATATCTAGCATCAAATATGACTGGGTTTTAATTTGATTTTATTTTGTATGAAGATCGCTTGTGATAATTCATAGATTTGTTCTTTGTAGTTGTACTATGTCGAACATTTAAAATAAACTGAGCATATAATATAAATAGAAATCTAATGGACAAAGAAAAAAGATAAACTACAAGAAGTTCAAAATTACAAAGAACGAACTTAATTAATTTATGAATATATTTAGAAAACACATAAAAAGGTATGAAAAAATATCGGAAAACGACTGATTTATAATCGCAATGAATATATCTTTTGTACGCGAAGTCATATCCTTTGAACGAAAAATTAATTAATAATTTAACTTGTGTTAAAATTTAATAAACTAGAATTTTCATATTGCTGCTTAAATTAATGATTATTACAAGCAAGAATGCATCTTGACGCGGTAATATGTCAAAGTTAGATTTCGTCAGAGTTTTGGGTATCAGAGCTGACGCCGTGTAGTACATTTCATGAATAATTTTATTTGTCAAGCTTCTTAAAAGATTCGCTGCTCACGTCAGTTTCGAGCCTAGTTTACGAAAGTTTTACGATGATAATTCAAGACTGTAACATTTTCGATACATCGAGGGGGATACTTGAAATATTTTAAATCTGTAAAACTAAAGGTAGAGACACTTTTTGAACTTCCTTATCGATTACTTCCTCGAGGTACATCCTTGTAATTCCAACCTAAACAATTCTATTGTGCGTGAAATATCCAATGTTTTAAGCAACAGACGAAGTTATTTTACAAATAGTGCATTTATTAGGTCATGCATTAGAGAAGCTTCTCGTTATATATAATTAAATTAAAATTGAGAAGAAATTCTATAAAATAAGAAAAAGGTTTTCTTTGAAAATATGTATGTAAAATGTAAATTTCTTTACGATTATATACAATTTTAATTGCTAGCACAACTATGTGTGTGTATGTACATATACATGTATAATATTGAACATTAGATGCAGCAACACAATATAGAAATGATTGAAAGTTTCTCTCGCAGCGCCTACACTTTTTAATCACAATATAATATTTTCGGCGTATTATATTGATGGATTAATATTTTTACTGGTTTCCAACCAATTTTTTCAAATCTATTAAAATTATAATAGTCTTCCGTCGCTATTTCGATTCATCAAGTTCCTTAATCGAGTTCATTTTTTAATCAAACGTGTTGGCATTTACATTTGACTAAGCTTCGAAGTCATTTAACTTTTTAATTCATCTATTTCTTCAAACCACAACGAAAGTCGGAAGCGTCTTCCGACCATCAAACTATCCGCTTTTATTTCTCTGCGGCATCGTCGCGGTCGAAGTATCGAGCATACGAGAGCGACCGATGCACCTGCCAGCCTTTCCGTAAATTTTCAAGGCAACAACCGGATGTAACACACCATACGCAGTTTCACGGTTCTCGTATAACTGTTACGATTCGTACGCGTTTCTTGGAAAT
The DNA here is from genome assembly GCF_048541705.1 of Temnothorax americanus. Taxonomy (NCBI): domain Eukaryota; kingdom Metazoa; phylum Arthropoda; class Insecta; order Hymenoptera; family Formicidae; genus Temnothorax; species Temnothorax americanus. Next base: position 3,226,025 of record NW_027509339.1, read on the forward strand.
GCATTTCCGCTTTCTTTCCTTTAGTCGACACGAGTTTTAGTTGAGAACAAAATTGCCGCATTGTTGTCATATATACATAAAAATCGGTATACAACTTTCATTTTGTTTAAGAATTTTAATCGATCAAATCATGGACACATTATCGAATAATTAACTGTGAAAAATTTAATTTGTCCTAAATAAGTTTATATAACTCTAAAAGAGAATGACTGACAACGTACTTATATTAACAAATTATCTTCAATTGTTTGTTGTGCATATATAGAAAACTATAAGAAAATAAGAAATATGAAGACTTTCTCATGTATGATTCCATATGAAGTTATATATATAATGAATAAGAGCTCACTTCTAGATTACATGAATTATGTTAATTCAGCTAAACAACGAATATGCAAACACAGTAAGAACCACGTCTCGCAGAGCATTATACATGGAGAAAATGCGCTTCTCGCAGATTTCTCATTCGCACGTTATGTCGTTGTGAAATTCTTCTTGTCGTTCCGCAAAACATTGTCGGGCGTTAACGGCGACATGCTGTTTTAGCGTGAATTGGACTTTAACGTCCGATTTCTAACGTCTGTTTTCAGTCGATACCGTCACTTGCGTCTTAACTTTACACGTGTTTTGCGGGAAAATGGGAAAAACTCGTCGCGTCCCAAAAAGGTTACTATTACTATACACCCAACTGAGTTTGTTTCGAGAAAGCATCACCTTCGAATAGGAATCTCTGAGTCAAATCTATTTAAGAATGTGCCGTTATTCACGTATCAGACACGTCATACTTAAATGAAAGTTGTACTGTAAATCACGTTCGAGTTCTATTAAGAAAATTTTAATTCGTAGCTTATAGTTAAAAAATTATATCAAATTGGACATATCATATTTAAATGAAAGTTAAATGCAGCGCAAATCATATTTATTTTCTCTAAGAAAATTTCGATTTGTGTAGCTAATTAACTATAGATAAAAAGAAGAATGAGATATACGAGACATCCTGTACATCTTATTTACATTTCGTTAAATTGTTAATTTAAATCCTTCGTTTATTTACTGCAACGTTGCAATATGTTTTTTATACCTAAGAGAATTTTTCCCACGACACGATATAAATTTCTTTCTCTTTCTTTGTTTCTCCGCTTTTTCGTCGGACCATCGTTACGAAACGTGAAAGACCGCGTTTATCTTCCACGTCGGCGGCGACCGCGTTAAACTCGCGTCCCTGAGAGCTTATACAAACATGCGAGGGGGAGAGGGACAAGATATCAAGCAGGATATACGTCGCGCTTTTCCCACCCTTGTCGGATGGGAGTCAACGAGTAAACTTCAAACGTATCGCCGGCTGTTAGCGACGGATGAAATTGTCTTGCGCGGTCGTGGGCCGATTAGGTTCCCGCCTTCTCGCGATGGCAAATGTTATCTATTTAATTTCCTTTTCTCGAGCCCCTGAGACAAGCTGCCCTATCTCGGGGGGTTTATTCAACCTCCCAGAAGAGGGTCGATGAGTATTTTCGCTTCTGTTCCACCGCCGTCTGCCTCGTGACCTCGCGGAGAGAATTGGAACATCCTGGGTATCTTGTCGAAAATTTGCAAGTTGCACGACTGTTTTAACTGCTCGACGATGTTATGACCGCGAAAAAATATTCGAAATAAATATCGGCTTTTCTTCAAAAAAGATTTTGTCACAGAGTAATTATTCAATGTTTGCTTTCTGTAGAGATGATTGAGTTTGCTGTAGTTAATAAAGACTAACAGCTTTTCCGATATTTGCTTATGAAAACGTATGGTGGAATCGATTTAATCGGTTGGTTGATATTCCGCGAGCATATGCGCGCTCATCGATGTGCACACGTATATAGTTTCCGATATTCATTTTGCAAAGATGCAGATCAGGCGCTATTGGCTCTGGCGAAACATTCAATTTTTGCGAGAAAGTCGACGAGCGGTTCTTCTCTCTCTTGAATATTCGTTCTTTACTTGGATAAAAATCCAGATCTTCCATACACGTTCAACGTAATTTGTTTGAAACATGCATAGATTTGCTAGTCATATTTTATTAAGTTCTTGTCGATGTAAAGTTTTGAGCAAGGCGTCTGATTTTCGCGTGTAATACTTGTTTATTTATTAGCACATCAATGCACTAAAAAAAACACCGTCTTAAATATTTGCATCTTTATTAGCACCTCTATTTTTCATTTATCTATTTCCGTATCGTTGTAACAGGCTATATTTTAATACAACCGAGTTGTCAAAAAGAGGAATCAAGCGTTTCATCTTTTCTGTTCAGCATATTAAAAATACAGATACTGTCTCGCAAAAATAGCACTTTTTTCGATTAAAATTGATAAAACGTTATATATAATCTTTTCTATATGTGTAATTTATGTAAAAGAAAAAAGATTCTGCATATCAAAGTGCCATCAAAAATTAGTATTTTAAAATAAAATAGTAAATCAAGATAAATCAAGTTTCGAGACAGAATTTAATAATTGGTACGTTATGTTCACCGAATAATTCGTACAAATGTGATATCACATTTATCACCATTAATCGAGAAAATAATTTTTTTTACACATACATCACACAGATAATTCATCTGTGAAAATAAAAGAAAATTGAGATTTATTTACTCTCTTTAAATAAAAGTAAGAAATTTAATATTAATCTTACAAACAAATAAAATTTTACACAATTGTCTCTCATTTTTAAAATGAAATACTAGAGAAAGATTCAATATAAATTAATAATCGGTATATTTTGAAATATATTTATCATACTTTTTTGTTGATCAGTATAATTTGGACAAACGTTTCGTATGGCAGCGTATTATGTGAAGTATTGGCGCAAGAAGCACGCGGGAAAGCGTGATTTACTTTACAGCCGGGAATGATACTGGGGCGGAATGTAATACGATGTCCAAGTCACTATTGTGATAGGTTAATCACGAGTCGGAGAGTGCGGAATTCCAAGGGTAAATTTTCCAGCAGGTATGAAAGTGCTGCCGGATACGAGCTGCACAGGCGTGTTTACCCTCGGAGTTTGCGACTTGATAATATGCCATTGGCTTGTTATAACGGTGGGCCGACGTGCATTATACGACGGCCCCGAGAAACGTCCCGTTGCTTCAATAAGATAGCTTCAACTCCACGGTCCACGGATTTGCGAAGCTATTCTTAGCTGCAAACAAAGCCGGAAAAATTTGGTAAAAGCTGAGAGAAAAATATCTTCTGTAATTAAATAAGATATTTTTTGACTGTGTTGCTAATGTAATATGTAGTACAATAGACGTCAAAATTGTAGATGACATTCGGAAAAGAAAGAAAGAAAGGATTTGATACAGGTAACGTTAATATCTCTAATACTTTATGTTATGGTTTCTTTTTTCACTGAATGATATATAAAATATTAAGAACGGATAAAAACTATCTTTAATATTTTTACGGGAAAACTAAAAAAATCAATTAAATTTCTCAGGAAGATCGTGGCTAACAGAAATTCTTTGGCCACAACTGAATAATAAAGTTTTGGCGGCGCGAGTGACAGGTGTTTTTCGTAATAATACTAAAGAGTTTATAACGCTTGCCGTTAAGTTCAATTGATTGTTCTTTGATGTTCCCGAGAAGATCGCTAAGCTGAGCTATCTTTCGGAATTAGTTTCCTCTTCCGCGAGTTTCAACGTAATCGCGGATATTATTTTCTCCGGCAGTTCGGAATATTATTTAAATTGGAATTACTTTTCTCATTATAACTCAGCCGAGGGGAAAATCCCTTTTCCCGCCGACTTTACTTTTACCATTCTCGTCGTGGGAGAAAAATTTTATACGCGACAAGTGACAATGCGACGGCGGACTCGCCCGTTCTTCGGTGTGTATTACGATTTTGGTTTCACTCACCATCGATAAACTTTGCCGGATTGCTGTCTGCATGATTGCCAGTATGCATTGTAATTCGAAAATACATTAAGTTATAGTTCATGACGTTCATGCCGCCCTAATAATCGCATTTCTATTGAAGAATTCAGTTAAAACAGGTCTTGAAGTGCAATACAATTTAATAAATAATTTTTAAGTCTGTTGGATCTTATATTTTCGTGTGGCAAACGATTATAAGATTTATAATTATAAGATTTATAATTCCGCACTTGCCTATCGTATCTCAATGTCAAATTAATTTTTATTTTAATTTGATACAATTAATCTGTGAATAATTATAAATGTATAAGTACATAATGTTTCATAGATTTATTGAAAGGGAAATTATCTTCAGATTTAGTTAAGATATTATTACACACTTTTTGTCAAACATTATTATTTCACAATGATTATTTTTGAATAGAGTATATAAATCGCAAAATCAAATCCATGAACCCAATACTACATGCCTATTTATCAAAATTATTTTGAAAAGGAGAAGAAAATATTTGTTTATTCCTTATAATATATTAAATATTTCATGAAAATGAGAGAGACAATTCGATTGACGTGCGGCCTTATTGGCGTACGTTTACTCGTATTTGTGCGGCGCACAGCGGCGTGCTGATGCATACACAAGGTCGCGCTACCATTTGTATGCCGCCACTCAAGCAATGCGGTACCACTATAAACTGCTCCGTATAAGTAGCTTCGCATTATTTCTTCAAAAACGGAATAAATTTTGGAAGTGATGTGTAAAATGTGATATATAAGTTATATTTTAATATTCGCGCGTGATCGTCTGATTACCCGCTGTTTCCGCTAATGTTAAAAGAAAAAAGAAAAGAAATTAAGAAGAGAAAAAAGTGAAAGTTAACAATTCTGTTGTTACATATTCTGATCGGTGAGTCACAAAATAATCTTTATTTTATATTTAGATAACAGTTGTATATGATGCATGTATTAGATATCTGTATAGTATATTAACAATAATATAAACGTATATTATTTATGAATAAATGTATAATATCATATAAATTCGTTGCCTGGAAATGTATAAACTAAAATACACTACTGTTTATAAAAAGACAGAATACTAAGAGAGAATTGAGTTACGCTTTTGAAGAAGTACACGCACTTAAATCTCTCATGCCAATAATGCGACCTCTGTCAAAATCGTTGAATTGAATATTGAATATACGGCTCTCTTGCTCGCCTACGTAATATCCTCAATATCTTACGTAATACCCTACTCATTCAATTGAACAAGTACTAATATGATGAACTAGCTTTACTGCGTCTAAAACAGAATGGGAGAAGTGCCTGCTGTTGGGACATTACGAATTTCAATCGGCCGCAGCATCCAGTAAATCTATACTACTGATAACGAAATTGCAATCATTTCTTCAGTAAAATCTAATGAACATTTTTAATGTACCTATAATTACATAGCTTTTCACCAATGATACTTTCCTTCTCTTGAGTACGACTTCGGCGAGATGGAAGGGTCCAGTTAAAACCCAGCGACGCAGTCGGTTCATCGTATAGTACGTTAGTTTCGGAAGTTATATAAAAGATAATTTTAATAATTTACAAATAAAATACATAGAAATATTTTTATTGAGACTAATTGTACGGGAAATTATCCCTCCCTAATCTTATGTCATTCATTTTGAATTTCTCACACGGTATGTTTTTAAGATTTAACAACGAATAATAATAATAAAATTGTAAGACAGTAGTGATCATTCAAATCGATGAAAGTACGCATATATGAGTCTCGAATTCTATAATTTTCATTCATTTATTTTTATATTTATAAAAATTTTACATACGTTTATATATATTGTTTATAATGTATTGTTAAATTTAATATAAAATTCTTAATATCCGTGAAACATAATTGCATCTTCGAAATAGAATATGCGTTTAATATCAAGTTTTTTTTTCAAAATGAATATACCTATATCTGATTGGATGTATTTTTTCAATATTGTTAAAAGTATTGAGCACGCATATCAAGAATATAAACGTGAAATTAATTCATATTTTAAATATACATTACTGGAAATTTTTTAATTAATTAAGTTAATTAACATAATGGTCCCTTCGCGGCGCATTTCTGTTTTGCGAATTATACAGAAGCGTAAAAGTTTTACGCTGAATTGTCGGTAATAATTAGTCAGCAGGAGTGTTTCTCCTTCGTGTCGATCTCTGACTATAGCTAGAATGAAGGATATTGATCAAGAGTAACAAAAAGATAAATTTAATTTGGCTAGAAAAATAAAAAATGAAAATCAACAGATGGACGGTAATGTGGTACCTTACCGAAGTAAACTTACAATATCATTGCACACATGTGCGATCGCATGTAATCAGAAACGGAAAGATACCGTTTTGAATTGAAACTCAATTGGTCATAAATGAAAAAATTCCAAATACATTTCTCTAATCTCGCATGATCGCGACTGTAGGTTAGTGTACTATCTTAGAGATCTGATCTCGAATTTTAAGATTATCATTATTTTTATTGTTTTTAATATAGAAGTGTTTTAAATAACAGTATAAAAACTCGATGCTAAAAACCGATGATCGAATGTTAGCTTCTCGCTTGTAAAATTTGACGTAGATATTTTCAACATCGCGAATTATACATTCGACAAAATAATTGCAAAATTGTAAATTTTATTGTATTATCGGTTATGGAAATCAAAAATTATGAAATACTATTGCTTTTGATTAAACGTATTTGTAAATTTAGCGTCGTGTTTGATATCCGCCGAAGTATTTCCTAATCTACTTTTCGCGATAAATGTTTAAAGTCCATTGCAAAAGAGTATCGCGTTGTTTCCACGTTCTTAGGCACAATCGCTGACTCAACAAATGGGCCTTATCTCTGTCCTTCGTGTCAGGTGGACGTTAACGAAAGCATCCGTACTAGTAAAGAGTCATAACGATCTTCAATGTGGAGGATTGTTTCTCGTCGGTTTGGTGCCCCGTTGAAAATTGCAGATTCTATAGTTGCCGGAATTAAATTCGAGTCTTCTTGAATTCCGGGATTTCTGGAAATATAGTTGTTTCGGCAAAAAGCAGACATCAATAATACAATTTTGAAATTGAATCACGAAAGTGATTAGTATATTAAGAGAAAATTTTATTCTCCTCAATAAATGTTCTTTTATTAATACTAGTATATTATAGTATATTGATTGTATTTTACTGATAAATGATAGCAGTGAAATGGATATGACTTTTTATTAAATAAAAATATATATAATATAAAAAGATAAAAAAGAAAAGAAATAAAAGATAAAAAAGATAAAAATTTAAATTAAAAAATGATTACAATCAAATATATTTAAGTCTTTAATTTTTTATTTTTCTTTTTCAAAGCTATTTCCGAGCGAATCTTGCCAGTTCAGAACATGATTAATTATTAAATCGTTTTATTAAATATACTCGTTTGTAGTCATTTTTTACTACGAATGATATTTTTTATCCATGTTTTTATTTCTTTTTTAATAAAAACGATGTACCATTAATTAAATTTTATAAAACTTACTCACGCACAACCGCGTTCAACTTTCTAATTCCACTTTTTCTTGTTACTCGTTAATTTTAATATCGACAATCTTTATCTTTATCTTTAGTTAATTAATCAGTTATTTAAAAACAATGTATTTTAGTAATGGAAGAATAGTTGAATATTGAAAATATACAGGCAAATTGCAATATGCAATGATATGAATTTTAAATTTGCATTATAATTATACGAGAAACGATGACTATTGTCGATTCTAGCTGGTGAAATGCCCTCCTATCAGGATCAATCCGGAAAATCTGAGAAATTCGTTCCTTCCTGCAATGGGGGCCGTTGATGTTCGATAGATTGCTTAACTTTCTTTTAAAAATTAGTCTTATATAGAGTTTAATAGAAGGACATATCTACTTGCTCTCTATTTTAAAGATCATTCTTCTCTAAGTTGGTAACTTATGGACGTGCCATCCGGTGGAGGGATCTTGATTTGACCAAATTGTTAGATCACTTATCCTTCACCGAACGTGACAATCGTCGTTTTTCGGGATTATTTTAAGATTTAGAATAAACATAATGTCTTAAAAGGTATACAGCCTTAGAAACTAAAACGAACGTTAGACTTTATATGATCGATCGATTATTGCGATCGATAGTTCGGTTTGTTTCAGATATCATCAAAATCACGTAAAATGCGCAATGTTTTTCAAACTGTATATATTATCGTGTAAAACAATAATAATTATATGAATGACTCGCATTCCATCGAATGTACTACAGAAATCTCGCGTATTGCGAATGTTGCCCATTGATTTATTCATCGCATGTAGTACAAATTTTAAATAATAATTTGTTCGTTTTTTTTTAATTGTTTGTTTACATCGCAAAGCTTTGCTTATCTTTTCGCGTGGATATCTAGAATCTTTTATATGTATAACAAACGTAGATTTTACATAAATAATCGTTCTCATATCCGTGTTTCAAGATAAAATTTTATTCTGAATATGTTAGTTAACATATCGTTAGTTAGTTAATATACTTTTAAAACAAAATTTGAATAATAACTGAAAATAAAAACCTATGATATTAATACCAATTAAAAATGTACAAACACGTTAATCTTCCACTTTTTAATCGGTGTACTCGCTACTGTGTTAAATCGGTGTGTAACTAATTCAAAATAAACATTTAAAATATCGACATTTCTTGTAATTATATATTAAAATCGCAAAAATAATAATTAAAAATGTGATTTTAATAATAAGAAGAATATTAATATATATTGCGATTGCATATTTAAAGTATACTTAAAATATCGATTAAATATTGGTATATAAACTCTATTTTTTGTTATAAAACGATTGCAGCAGTAATTAATCTGCTTTGCTGAAAATATCGTAATCCCATTTTGTTTTTGTTTAACGTAAAAATAAAATTACTTCTCAATAAGAATCTCTCATAAGTTGGAATAAGTTGGAAAAATAGGCCATCCGAGATTATCCATATATAGGTATTATAGCCATTATTCTTATTATTAGTGCTCTAAAATATCTGTATTATCTTATATGTATCCTATCTATCTTAATAATTTGAACAGAACAATGTGATTGATTTTTAATGTAGCGTGTGATATTTAGAGAATGATCACAATCAGTCAACAATATAATGCACAGCCACTAAATAATCATGAGCGCACAAAGAACGGGGAGAAATAGGAAATAGAATAGCATATAACATTATGTCAGAAGCAATTAAAAGACGATTGATGAGTATTTATGTTATTATCACTGATGTCGGCCACATCTCTCCGTTGGAATTATTCACTCGGTTACGTCGATGCGACGCGAGTTACGTTGCGACATGAATATTGTTTTGCGGCTTTTCTTGACCAGCTCCTGGTGTTTTTGCTGCACGTTGATTTATGAAGTGATGTCAGCAACTAAAACCGAGGTGCCGCTCATTACAAATACGCATGCATCGACGCACTAATGCGGACAGGTACCTAAGTGTATGTAACACAGTATAAAATAGTGAATTGCGTTTCTTGAATGTGGGTTTCTTGATCCGCGGACAGGACGAAAAATACGATATATTAATCCTAAGAAGATAAAATCAGATTTCTCTTTCTTGATAAATATAAACACACAAAAGATAAGAAAATAGAATTGCATGTAGCATTACGCCGAAAGCAATTAAAGATAGACATATATTGTTATTAATTTATTTTTATATTTTTACTGTCAAGAAGACTAAATTTTTTCTTATTTCTGTTTTTACATTTTAATAATATACAAACTTTGTAAAATCACATCGAACATCCTTCCGGCAATTTTGTCTATATCTGCAATTTTCGCCGTAATTCTGTTCTGATATTGATGAATGCAACACGTCGGTGTCACGCGCATGTGTATGGGGATGATCATTATAATTCCGTTAAACTACGATAAATGACGATCGTTAAGTGACGCTGACTCTGTTTTAATAATTGTCACGTGTATGGTGTATCGGATACTGAATTCCATTATCTCCGTTTGTCAGATAAAATGCCAAAATGCATGACTTGCAAATATATATTTTAGAAAAATTAATTGTTTAGCAATCATAAATGAGTTAAAACTCTTAAAAGTTTTATTTTTATTTTTCTTATTGCTAAATGTTTTTTTGCAATTTATTCCTATTTAAAAAGAGAGATTATTATGTTAAAGGTTGATATTGTTGTAACAAATAAAAATTATATTCGACCAACAGGTGGATTCAATTTTTTTTTTTTTTAGAAAGAGAGCAAATTTTGATATTAATTTCTTTTTGTTTCTTTTCATTTTTTTTTCAAAAAAGACAGATAACAGCATACGCTTCCACGTCTTCTTCTTAAATTCGCTCTCATATCTATTCAGTTTAGATTACAATATATGTGGACTTTTATACTATATAAATTTAATCAGCGATATATTTCAATTTCAGATAATTATAGCCCGCGAGATTTTTCGTTTATAATTAATATTAGGATGTAATTAATTAAATATATAGCGAACAGCGTCGAAGCAAAGAGAGTTAATCACGGATAACAAGGTCGACCTGAGACGGTAGAAGAAAGGAATAAGCCGGATAATACTGCCGATCCGAAGATGGCAGTTTCTTAATTATTGAATTTACGTATATACCTATGTATCGAGATATATACGAGATATGTATGACATATTTTGTAAGATTCGTATTCTTCGGAAAACCATTCTTAAAATTTTACACCTTTACGTTCCACATACATGTATTTCTAAAAATATCAAAAAAGACATGCAATTAAGGTAAACGTACCATGCAATGCCTGGACACGTTCCTATATGTCTGGACATTTTTATCATTTTAGTCCTTAAATAAGTTATAACACAAATTAAAATCAAAGAATCAAAGATAATATTTTTCTTGTATTATATTTTTATCTTTAATTTTAATTCGCGTTATACTTATTTAAAAACTAAAATGATAAAGGTGTCCAGACATAGGGCTTAAGTGTTCCGGCATTGGTACATTTACCTTACACATTCTTTCGTTAATTATTTTATATTATTTTATATTTACATTGGTTGATATTTAAATCATTTATTATTTTTGCATAATATATTTTTGCATAATGTTATGCATAAATATAATTCCAAGGTTTGACTGTAAGAATTAAAGATATATATTGTGATCTTTTATTTAGAATAAAAAAGAAAAGAGGAGGAGGGGAGAGAAAGAGAGAACGATTATTCTTGATATCACAAAAATATGTAGCCCTCGTATCCTAAAACGAAAGCAGTTTCCGTTTTGGAACGGCGCGTGTGTCGTTCACGGTTTTACGACACCGAGGAATCGGGTTAATGTTTGATACGATGCTCGCAGTGTTCCGACAGGATTTGTTTCGCATCGAGAACAGAACAAGCAACAAAATTTATATATCGTGATTTAGAAAACATAACTCTCCTTTGGATGAAGATCGACGGATTTCCGATAATAATTTTTTGCGGCTGTGATTAGTTGGTGAAGAACGGAGAGATGTTTTAGGAGGCCGTTAGAGGAGGATAAAATATTCTAGAACGTACAAAATATCCTCTTCATAAATTTCGAGTTACGTCATATTCATGTACTTTAGGGAATCACTGATCTGTTTATTACCGCATTATCGCGTAGCCTCCATAAAAAATAGAATATATTTAAAGCGTTACGAGCCGGGTGGCGGCGATTACTTAAATTCTCCCAAGTAAAACGAAAAGTTCCGTAACGAGGCAGGTCTTGAAAATTTTTAACTATTACTGTAATGAAGTTACTGCACAGCGAAGCCGCGGGGTCGAGTGTATCGGATAGCTTACATGCTTCCAATAACAAGGAACTTTCGTTTCCGTGAGGCGTGGTAAAGCAGAAGTAATGGGCCCCGGAGGACTTCTTAAGGTAGCTTAAGGTTTATCACAGTCAAGTGAATATTTAACAACTTCCCGGGGAAAAAGCTTTTCAAAGTGCATAGCGCGTAAGTTGCAACGAAAAGATTCCGATTTGCTGCCGTTACATTTACCTGATGCATTTTTTAACGCATTGAATTATGTCATATATCTATAAAACATATTTTCCACGAGTAATTATCCGTATGATATATAATCCCTGATGGATTTTTTATATATACAATCTGTCAGAAATATTGATGCATGTGGAAATAATTATACGTAATGAATCAACTTTAAAATTAATGCAAATAGCGATAGATGCAAATTTTCAAGATTTTTCTAATTTTCTCACACGCTAGTTTTATTTTCCGATTAGTATATATTCTTAACGACGATAATAATGCCAATATATTAACGCAACCATTACGTGATGTAATCTGATCCAACGTACATATTGCTGACTACGTGCTTAAAATCGGCTGCATGTAACGTGAGCTCAGGAAGGCAACGCGGAATTTATCCGCAATCGCGTAAGAGAGACGTCGCGGGGTGGAAACAGGCGGATGTGGGAGCTCGCGCTCGAGCGAGAAATATAACGGCGAGAGCCGGAATCAGTTCTTCCTCCCGAGCGGAGCCGAACCCGGCCCCGATAACCGGTAATGTTTCCCCTAATTTTTTGAACGCAACCGAAGAACGGTCTGGAGATAACGCCGCGGTCGGTCGGTCGAAATGACATACGCGACACGTCCTGCGGCTTACACCGGCGCTGGCGGCAGCCGCCTCCCCGATATATAAGAACTCGTAAGATAGTTGGCCGCGCTCGCTCGGCCGCGGGCGCCGGCTCAATGTACCAGAGGAAATCGCTGACTTATGGCTGCGCCGGAGAGTCATATACCTTTTTTCATAAACCCCCAGTCAACCCCAACCTCGCGACTCTTTTACATTGTACCCAGATTTCAGCGATTAATTTTCCCCATTGTGCCGTGGCGCGTCTCTCGGCAGCCAGCCCTTCTCCACCTTCTCCTCCTCCTCCTCCGCCTTCTTCTGCTCTTGCTTCCTCATCCTCCATTTCGCCCACCCTCTACCCTTCTTCGCCTACCTCGTCCCTCTTTCCTCTATAACCTCCCTCCCGCGACCGCCGGTCCCGTTCCATCCCTCACCGACACATCCCGCTGCCTCTTCACAGTCGGCTCCCAGACCGCGGTCCGCATTGTCATCGGCAAACAGATCTCAATAGCGGTATTAAAAGTATCCGTTCTAATGGAACCCGGTATATTCAGTCCAACAAAAATTCCGCGCTATAGAAGTCGATCGTTGCGCAACGCGAACACGGAACGTAGAAGATTTCTGCATACGCAAGGGTAATTGAACGTCATTGTGCGAAGCAACTATTTTCCAAAGACCGGGGACGAACGTAAAATATTTGGCGACTACTTGACCGTAGTGATTCTTAGGCGAAGTAATTCTTAGCTTCTGCCAGTTACAGTATCCTTGCTACAGTGTAGCAAGGATACTGCATTATTTCGCGGAAAAGCGGAACTCGCTCATTGATAGTCTTCTATCACATTTTTAACATTTCTTGTTTATCCCAACGGAGGAGGAATGCAACTCCTTCTCATCCTTGGAATTCTCTTCTCTTCCTATTGCTCCCAACTTTTTCGAGGCATTAAAAGTGATCTGGACGTAAAACTGAACGAGAGAACAGCTTTCTCCCGTTTATACTTTTTCCCCGTTGTTAAAAAAAAGGCGAACAGTTTGAAAAGTGTGTCGCGTCGTCGGCGCTGCGACACTTGGTCGTATCTCAACGGTAAACATTTACAGCGTCGCGAAGTATTATTTCGACGCCCACCGCTAATGCTGTACCGCGCGACTGGCACAGACTGCGTGTGCGCTGTTTATATTTTATATAAAACACAGCGTTTTTGTACATGTATGCGCTCATGCACCAGGGTGAAAAAAACGCGTGTATGTTACACTGCATAGTGCGAACGGACACGGGCGATTATGACGGCTTATCGCCGCGGGGCGCAATAGCGAAGAGTTCCATAACCGTATACATATATATTATATGTAGGTCTGGAAGTATGTTCCGGGACTTTTATTTTTGATATCGGTATATTCCGGGACATTTGGCAGTTTCCAGGACTGTCCTGGAAAAAATTGATGTCCTACGGCATTTTTCGAGACAGTTTTTTGAATCTGATTACATATATATGCGTTATATTCCAGGACTGTATATTTCAAAAAACGTAAACAGTCCCGGAACATACCTCTGGACCTACATATATATATATATATATATATATATATATATATATATATATAAGATATATATTATATATAGCCATTGTTTCCACCCTCTTCGCTTTAGAGAGCGACGCGGCTATTGTTTAGATTTTTTCGCAGTGATCGCGATGACCGCCGCAATACGCGACGAGGAGCCCCTCAACATGGTTTGTGATGGACGACGAATAAAAAGTTAATATCTAGCTATTCCGTTTCTATTATATGAGACAAGATCAATATCTTCACATGTTTTTCGAGCAGCAAAAATCTTTCTTAAGCGATTCAGGATACCTATTATTCTAAATTAGATTTTCTAATAATTTAATTGCTCAAAATATCTAGAAATAATAAAATCAATAAAATATTTACTGCTATAATTATATTCTTCCATGAATCACGAACTTTTTATGCTATTATTTGAAGAACTTGTATATTTATGTAATTATATTCAAAGTTAAAAGTGAGAAATTTTCATCATTATTTAAAGTACACAGCCAGTTTACTAGTGACACTGTTAATTACATTTTCATAGTGTTTTACATATTTTGATATATTTATATATTTATTTCGTTCTCATAGTCTCTATGTTATACATATACATAGAAATTTCGCTGACAATGTAAGTATCACGAACAATCTTGCGCAAAACAGTTTCTCGCGTGGGAGCGATATTATCTGCTAGTAAAAGGAAACCGTCATTAAAATAATATTCAAAAAGAAACTGTCAAGAAAATGATCTGTCAGTAAATTCTATCGTTGCTCTCTTTGATTTCTATTTTTTTGTATAAAAACACAACTTTTCCACATCTAGGATACATACATATTTCCACCAGTTAAAATTAATATATAGGTAATTAATCTTTTGCAATAATAATAAATACAAGAGAATTTTAAAAGAATCTCTTAAAAAATGTTACAGAAACTAAATTTTAAATGTGATGTTTTGAAAAAGCATTGTTCTAGTTTAAAATTAATGATATATCATTAATTTTAAACCAGAACAATGCTTTTTAAAAAAACGTTATGTATATATATATATATATAAATGCATTATTATATAATAAAGAATTTATATTATATATTTATATAATAAATGCATTATGATAATAATGCATTTATATTTATATATATATACATAACGTTTTTTTTTATATAATACAATAAAAAAATAATTTATTTTTAACTTCACATTAACTACATGGCACTCGGATTATATTTTCTAATTAGGACATTAAAAAAAACCGACATTTTATCGGAGAACACTTTATTTAAGTATACACATATCTTGGATCGCGTATTAAAAACTTGATGGTAATTTTATGGGCGACGGATAAAAAAAAACATAGAGAATCGGTGGTGAATAAATCATTAGTGAGAATGGAGAATTACGACGCCATTAATTGATTGACACGCGATACTCCAATTAAAAGCATCGGATATCGATGATGGTTAACGAAACGTGAAACGGCAGCAATCCGTGAGATATATATATATATATATATATATATATATATATATACATAAATGGACAGTTTAGGTTTGCTTCGGTACGATGGCCACATTCATTGTTAGCCACTCATTACAGATTTTATAAAAAGCGCGGCGATTGTCCGCGCGGCGGAAAAGATATCTTTGATTTTCTGCGATGACTGCCATCTCGTTCTCCGTTGTCCTATCCTGACACCCCAATTTATTTTCCACTTCGCGCAGATCCTAATTAATTTCTATCTAATTTCTAGCAAACGGATCAGCATGCGGAAAACAGTATTTCTGTTCAAAAAATCCAAATTCGCGAAAGTTTGTTCTCTCCAAAAGCTGGATAAATTGGAAACTATCGAGATCACTGGGAAAAATGATTGGGAGTCGGATTATGAACCAATAATCGCGATGAAACGATAAATAGCGTAATTGCACTCAGGATTCCGTGTATCCATCGCGTGTGCTATTACAATCGATATCCCGTCCGCGTGTATGGATACGGGGAGTAGCAAGCCATAAAACCGGAAGATCTCGTTGAGATTGAGATCGTAATATTGCTGGCGCCGAGAGCTGTAGTCGGTAACACGGGATTTACATACCCACCGGTGGAGCGTGCTGCATGTAAACATTTGTCGTAACCCGATATTTTCGTTCTGCCGTTAATCCGTGAATAAACCTCCTTAAGCAGTGCTCACGTCCGAATGTAAATCTCGCTTAATAATTGAATACCGTACGCACGCGAAAGGGAGGCTATAATTGCCGAATGCTTTGATCGTGGTCGTAAGCAATGAAGCCGTCGTGAACCGTATATCTATGCCAATATATCTATAAACAGATTTTTCTTCGCACGTCGAGAAAGCTGACGGGTTAAATTATGTTGTAACGCCAGACAAGCGTCGTAATCGTTAAGAGTTCAAGCTGAATCAACTCATTATACGATGAGCTTACGATAGCTATTACGAATTACGACGGTCGGTGAATACGGTGAACACATTACGATAGATGTAGTTCTAGCTTTAAGAACACGGTGAATTTCAAAGTGACATTTCCCTTCATTACAACGATGTTCATCAAACTTATTCCGCGCATTACAAAACCATTTTGAAATTCCAATATTTTGCAGAAGGACTTTACCTCGCGGTGGGTTTAATTCTGTCTCTTTCTTGCAATATATGATAAAAGGTAGAATTATCGCGTCGTCTTGCAATCAATCCCCGCACCTACCTACACCTTGTTTCGCAGCTCGTAACGGCAACAGACTACGTAAATACGCAATTCATATCGTTCTCCGCGTTTACAGTCGCGGTGCATTAGTACCTAACGCATCTAGTGTCGCGTGCACCGGCAGTTTGTTAATTAGGCGAAGCAGCCCTTTCTTACACATCGGCTCAAATCCTCGGAGTCCCGGGGATGTCCCTTAACTCACCCCGACGCTGCCGGTGGCTCTTATGCAAACCGCAGTGTCCGAACTACTCCGCGAGCTTATTACGGCCATTTGCCTCCTCGTTTAAAGGGGTGTACCGAAAATTGTCGTAAACCCCGAAACGATGGTGTCGCTACGCCGAGAACGACGACTCGGCGCGCGCCCGTATACAACACGGCGCGCCGCGTTCGTAATAAAACGAATCCCCGAAATTAAGCGCGCGAGACGACAAAGAGCCAGTCCTGGATCCCGGCGAATTCCTCACGGCAGTATAAGTAATAGGCGAGAGCGAACGTACATAGAACGCGAGTGAGTAAGAAAAGAAAAAAGGGATGTCTGGAGCGCAGACCAGTTATTAAAAAAAAAAGAATTTCAGTACATTATAATTCGTGTATTATGGGTAATAATGGCATTTCAATATGAACGATAAATGAAAAGGTAAAAAGCAGAAAAATTATGTTAAATGATATATATTTATATTAGTTCATTTCCTACGTATTTTATTGCAAAAGTTTTTTAAAAAAGTTTATTTGCATTTTCTTAAATATTCTATATATAAGGGAAAGATGTTTAATACGAAAATAAATTACATTTTCAATCAGTTATTAAACACAACTTTCAATTTTCTATTTCGGTTTATGAAACAGTAAGCAAAGCGAAAAATTATGTGTTGGCCAACAAATAAAATTTCCAAAAAGTTTAAAGGGGAAAGTTGCCGGTGAGGGAGAGGCAGGGTACATTGCAGACAAAGGAGGTGAAGTTTTTATATCATCCTGATTGTGTAATATCGGCCGTTATAATTACGCACTGCCGCTTCCAAAGGAGCCGTTTAATTACTGTCATTAGGTATTATTTCCTCGGGCCTTGTTGCATCTGTTTTATATTTAACGAGGAAAATAAGACGCGATACACTTCGTGAGCGCCGTGTGTGTGTTTCAACAAACTTCGACTAGCTATCGAGACAATCGATATTTTTGCCTTGTTTTGACATATCAATAATAAAGTCAGTTTTGACAACTCGAATATATATTTCATTCGTGCGTTAACACGAAAATGTCACGATTTTTTGATTAAAAAGTTTTCGACGTTTATTTTTGAAGTTTCATAATGTAAGAAAAAGCCAAATTTTTCATTAGAGAATACCTGCCGTTATATGAAGGCATAATGCGTTTTATAAAAATTCGTATGGAAATTATGAAAATATATATCGAATGCCTCAGACCTTGTATTAAGTTTAATTAAATTTTACTCAACAAAAGATTGTTCACAAATATAATTTTTTTTATAATTTTTGTTAATTTTCAATTTTTATGATACAAATAATATATAAAATATGAGTCTTAAATTAAATTTTAGATTAAATTACTATTAAAGTAAATAAAAGTAAATAAGAAAAATTTATTTAAGATAAAATCTGTTTTAACTACTTATGTGTAGTGATATTTTGCTCTTCGAGTGGCATTTATTCGCATTTTTTAATTATATGATATTCAAAGCAGACAGAATCGACATTTGAAGTTCAATTTAAATTATGTATAAATCGGAGCGTATAAACTACTGAATTTTTTGACTACTTTATCTTGAGTATTTCACAAATTCACAATTTCACAACGAAAATATCGTTTGTCGCAACAAAGTATTGATGCGACTCTGCATCATTTTCTATGTAACGGAAACACAAATGATTAAAAGGAAATCAAACAAATATAACTAAAATAGAACGGAAAATTATTTTAATCTCTCCTTTTGTCTCTCCCCCTCTGTCTCTTTACATGCGTTCAAAAAGAATCGAAATTTTATTGTGTAGAAGGATTATGTTTTCTTCAAATCATCTTTTCGTAAAATATATCACATCATAATTTTATAATCGAAAATGAGTCACGAGGGTGTTCATGCATCAGACACGCCGCGCGGCCAGACAGAAAGCAGACAGCGAGTCGAAGAACGGAATGCCAAAAATGTGGCGTGAAAAGGGGTAGAGGGCTTTGGGGTTAGACTTAAAATTTGCCAAGATAATATTTCGATGATATGCCGAACGGCGTCACAGCTGCGGCGCACGAGCAAAGGTTCCCGGTTTCTCGGCGTTCGTACAAGATTGTTAAAGCTCAGATCGGCCGGAGGTAAGGCGCGGCGTCGGCGGTGGTGACCGAAAACCGAGGATGACGGCGTCGCGAAGGAGGGACGCAGGGAGGACGGCTAGTAGTGAAACAGCTGGCACATACTGGCGACAGCCCGCCCGTCACTAACTCAACCTGGATACACACGCGCCACGTGCGCCAGATACAAACTTCATTGATGTTGGAGGAAACGAACGAATGGGACTGCCGTAATAGTAAGTCTCTTTTCCGAAAGGGAAGATTCTTTAATCCGTGAGCAGTTATCATCAGTTAGATGAGTTTCATGTTTGAATTGGCGGCTCCATTGACGACGATTAATCGATAACCGTGATTGAGTAAATTTTCTCCATTTCTGTCGAAGTCTATAATCAATGACAGGGAGTGTCGCGAATAAGACACAGCACTGGAGCATTAAAGCTGTTTTTTTTCTGCTTGGATTATACATGCACATCAAAGAAAGACGCTTTATTATCCTTGCACCGAGATGACGGAATCATTAATTATTCCTGCTAATGAAGCCTGTCTGACTAATAGCTGCCTAAGCAAGATTGACGTCGGTGAATCTCTACTATTTTCTCTATAATAGAATTGTAATTTCTCCTTGAGGACAGTTCTTCACAAAAAATCAAATAAGTTTGATTTAAAAATCAACAATCGTAATATGGATGAAATATTAATAGCTGAAGAATTATTAATATTCTTATTTATGATATTCTTATTTATGATATCATAAATAAGAGGAAAAGTAACGATACTTATTTATTGCGTTATCATTATCTTTTTTTATCTCGCTGGGTTCTATCACGATCGCCCGTGATTTAATCTGTTTTGTCATTATGTGCAGGAAGAACGTATAGGAATCGAACGAGCGCTCGAATGCACCGAAATTCGATTTCGCGGCTAGCAACGAAACAAAGCTCTCGGACACGTCCATCACGCGAAATCGTCCACGAGTGGTAACACTTTTCCTTCGATTTCGCGCGTGTCTATCTCGCGAGTTTTTTTTTCGCTCACTTTTTTCGCCGCTATCTCCGAGAGGAAGCGTTGACAACAGTTTTCGCACGTCCGCGCCCGAGCCGCGCCGAATTATCGTCATTTTTCGTCATTTGCCATGTCCGCCCGTTTGCCCGTCCGAAAGTGTCGTAAAATACATTGAAAAAAACGTCCCTCCGTAAATACCGGCACGTGGACCCACGTGTCAGCTGCGCGACCCATGAAATCGCCGGCGTCCACGAAACGCATGTGTTTGGCAGTACAAAACTCGTAATTCCGCATCGTGACATTCCGCTAATCAGTCTGATCAAGATTTAATTCCATCGGTGAAAGAAAAATTCACGAATATTGATGGCGACAGTGATTTTCGTTCCTTTGCGAAGGGAAACTTTTTTTTTTATGCACGTATTCGGCAACCTCTCTCGTTTTAATACCGTGTTCGACGACGAGAATAATGAGACGCATACTACACATATTTTCGTCCCATAATTTAATATCTACATTTTTGTCACTTTATTTCCGTAGACGCTATTCGCTTATTAAAATTATGTAATTTAATTCACACGCAGCAAAAGAATTATTGTTACACGCTTACATTATAGTATATTATAATGCATTATATTTATTACGCAGAACATTTTATTTCAAATCTCGAAACCACATGTCTTCCGAAACCGAAATTTTTAACGGAGAAATAATACTACAGAAAAAAAATCCTTCCAGAAAAACAAAATTTTATATAATATTTTAAAACATTGTGTTAATTAAAAGTATGTATATCAACGCTAAATTCTACAATTGCGTTTTTAGGAAGTATGTTACTCCTTTGTGCATAATGTAAATTAAAAAAAAAAAAAAAACAGCTTAATTATCTGTCTCGAGAATCCACATTTACTCCCGACAATTTAATATCCCATTGTTATATAAACTAATTAAAATCTTGTCACGTTAAGGAAAGAGCATGCGCGAAGTAGTGGTATTAATTTTCTCAGTTTGTAGCTACGCTTTTGTAGCAAAATTATATAAAAGTCAAACGCGCGCGAGACGTAATTTTGTAATATTATGCAAGTATAAATTCAAAGGCTAAAAGATTAATTCGATACTCTGGAACGCGAGAACAACCAATATCCTACAACTATAAGATGAAAGGAAGAATTTCTTACATGATAAGCTCATGAAGGTTGAATCAAGTTTTACACCGAAAATTCACTCGAATCTCAGCAAATTTTTTGTGTGAAACTTGATTCATCCCTCAACTGCGAATTTTATCTCGGAGTAATATATTCTTTTAGTTGCAAAGAATTATTTCAACGTCTAATCGCCATTTCTCTTGAATCGCACGAGTTCGTGGCTTTAATCCGATTTACCCTTCAATCTCACTTATCTGTCTTTACTACAATGTTTTTTTTCCTGCAATGTGGCTACTCCGAACTTCACTCGGAACTCACGGCAATGGTTGTTCTTGTTCCACAGGTATTGAATTCGCATCAAGAACACCGAGACCATAATGCATTGTAGAACAAGCGAGACAAGTCTCTTCGTTTCCGATCTCGTCGAGTGCATTTTTCTTAGGGCTTTCCCATTTGCCTCTCGCGGTCGTGCTTTGCGAATTTCCGTGGGCGCGCGGACAGCGTATATCCACCCCCTTTTCACCCTTCCATCCCGGCAGATCCGAATCCACACACGTACACAGAACAGAACATGATGCATGTACATGTAGACGGAAGTTATTCGGGGTAACATCAAAGAAACTTTACAGCGAGGTCGGTGTCGCTTAACTCGTTGCGACGAGGCTGCATAGACGCGCTCTTGCCTGCCAGTAATTGCTATAGTCCGCAGTTTTGAAGCATTGTACTACATACGTATCGCTATACGCGTGAACTCGAAATGGGAACAAATGGAGTTTCGTCTCGAGGCGTGTCAAATCAACTGCGCCGCGCGCGCAGTTTCTACGGGTTCCGTTCCAACGCCTTTTTTTTCGCGCGGTTTACCGACGATTAATTCATCGCGGTGCATTCCGCGTCAAACAATGCCACGGCGAGAGGAAGGACGGAAAATATTAACGAATTTATCCACAGAGAGACACGATCCAACTATTTTCAAGCGATACTATTCTTCTACAATCGATTTTTTCTTCTCGCGTTTCTATAAATAATTGTTCTTTGTTACTGTGCCGTGACAAATCTTCAGATTTTATTTTAACAAATATTTGTTATAATTCGGCGTATTATTGGAATATATTTTTCAATTGCATCAAAAAAATTATCCTGCGAATAATTCTATACACGCGGTTATATTTTTTTATTAATCTCTCGATTGTGCAAATTCGATTAAACGCCAAGTTTGAAGACAATATATCTTGGTAACTAAACTTTGGAATTCGAGTGCCGATACAGTAAAGTTCACAGTAAATGATGATCATAATTTATGTAGATTTAAGAGTATGTAAATGTAGCAATATATATAAATAATATACGTCCGAACAAAATGTAAATTGCTAGTAAAATATTTCTGACGCGAAGAAGAAGCATATGGAGAATTTCGTCGCGTATTTTCCGATATCGCGCGGTACGTTTTGCATAATCACATAATCCGGTGCCGCGATCGTAGCTTCGTAATTTATCCGCGGCTATTACTATCTACCAGCGACCCAGTATCAGGAGGATGATAATTTAATTTACTGCCAATTCTCTCTGTTTCATACCTGTACGTCATCCGGAATCGAAAGACAAAATATCAACGTCATATGAAAAGCGACGTTTACATTTGTGGATTTGTTAAACGCATTTATATATTGATTACCATTATTTGCGTTATAGTCTTCAATTTAAAAAAATCACGTAGTCAGTTGCATAAAAATATACTTGAAAAAAAGCTGCAAGAAAAGAAATAAGGAATTGTATTCTACAAATTTTAACAATTCTTCGTGCGCTCTCTTTCTCTCTCTGCTCTTATCTAATTTATTTCAATCTGTACTGATGGAAACATATTATTGTGTAAATATATAAAATTATATGCGTCTTATTTCTTACACGTTACTGCGAGATTGTAAGTTATGCTTCTTACACTACTGTGAAGTAATATAACGTTCCTAACAGTCCATCAAAAAAGAAGAAAAAGTAGAACAAAATATGATACTTTAATTATACATACGAATCAAGAGATATTTGCATAAATCAACAGATATCGGAAAATAAATTGGAAAATATCAATGCGATCGTTGGATCATACATTTTGTTATTTTAATATTGCAAAACTCACCCTTTAACGATATTCCGGAATTAATTCGCGATCCAGCGATATACACAGAACAAGCACTGCGCATTCGGATAATTACACACACGAAACAATAGCGGCGAACGAAACATGACGCAGTATCGAGACAAGTTAATTAGGTTGCCACCAGTATTTAACTCGTCTAATGACATGCAAACCTATTATTCTCGTGATCCACCAAAAAGTAATTCTCGCTGCTGCTTTGCAAGATCCATTGACAAGGATTTCTCTTATCGCATCATAATTTTCGTCAAGTATTCTCAAAGAAAATTGCTCTCTTTAACTGGACAATGACGATACAATATTTATATATATTGTATCTTGTAATTTAATACTTTCTTTAATTCTTTTTTACTTTTTATAATGTATAAAATCATAAAAAAGAACAACACCGGGACGTCTTAAATAAGTATCCAAGTATATTTTAACAGTGTAGTGTTTTAAATGCTTGGATAAACTTTTGGATAAAGGATTTCCGCGAATTAAACTTCAACAAAATTTTATCTCGCAATTAATTTTATGCAAACTTTAAGAGAATCTCAATTTACGACTCTCTCCTTCTCTCTGTCTCTTTTACTTGCAAAGATATTCGAAATAAAAAATTAAAAAACCATAACAAATTCAAAAAATGGAAAAAAAATCAAATTTTTGTCCAAAAAAATTACTTTGAGTTGATAAAAAGATATTTCTGCAGTTATCTTGTTTATCTCTCTCTTTATCTAAACAAAGTTTTAATAACAATTGGTAAAGAAAAGGCCAATAATCGAGCAATAATGGATAAAGTTTCAATAAAACTCTACATAAAAATATATTATATAAATTCTGATTTAAATTTATCATCAAAATCATTTATTTAAATATTTTCTATACGAGTGTCTTCCTATATAATGAAATGCTATTCTTGCAGCATTTTGTATAACTTGATTTAGTAATGGATCAACTCTGATGATAAATTGATGAATTAAACGTGCAATAAACGACAAAAAATCGGAATTAATTAACTACTATCTTCTTTTTCTTTTAAAACCTTTTATACATAGCTTTGGAAATTCAATATCCAAGAATAATGCTAAGTGATACATGGTTAAAAAGCGCGTAAAAGATTTTAGTTGACATTATAGTAGTGTGTCCAGTTATATATAATAATACATTTGATCACATTTCGTTATACAATAATGATATGCGCTTAATGATAGTGTAATAATACAATAATATAATATGCACTTTATAGCTGCAGCAAATAAATAACAAATTAGAGAATAATCATATATTTCTTCTTTAAGTAGTTTCCTATTATTGAAACTATTACTAAAACAATAATTTTTAATAGTTTTAATTTATTTCATTTTTCACGCGTCCCATATATTTGAAACTTAATATATTTTATTTTGTCTATCTTCTTGTAGCCTGAGATGTGTATATAATGTTGCTGTTTATATAATAAAAAATTCCAGTGCATCAAAAAATGTCAGGCATTGCACGTAATAACTTAAATCGTTCGCATAGATACGATAATACGCGAAAGCATATATTTTGTAATAATAGTACATGCATAAATAGCGATTTGCAGAGACGTCGTTTTCTATAATAGATTAAATGTGCGACTATAAACAGCTATTATTTATTAATTGCAAAACACCAAAATAATCAACCGATTCACTCATCATCGTACTCGAGAGAGATTATTAATACCAAATTCGTATGGTTTATTAGCAATTTATGACCGCAACACAAACATAATTTGCCGTTATTTGCCGTAATTATCACCGCAAAGTTATAATTTTCCGAAGTCTCCGGCGAAATATTACCAAGTAAAATTGAAAGCCATTTAATCCTTTCCAATGGCAAATATATTTATGTATTCCCCTGAGATTGAAAGTGATTTAACATACAAGTAAACAAGGACGTAAAAGTAAAAGTAAAAAATCATATTCCACCAAAGGCGAATTTTGGAATACACAAGAATTGATTATACATAATGAAACGAAAACGTGGAGAGAATGGTTTTGAAGTATCTAAAAATTTAACTATAAGATACAGATCTGAAAATAATTTTGTTGCATTATCAAAATATTTATAGTAATTAAGTCACTGATGAAGTATGATGATAATGCTGTAAAAAATTTCGACATTTTAGCAATCAGTTTGAGTGTTCTACATAATTATTTTGATCGTCCAACAATAGTATATTCAGATTTGTATCTAGCGAAATTTTTAGATATACTTCAGCAAAACTGTTCTTTCCGTGCATTGTTCTCAACAATATTGAATTCACTGCATTATTAGCGTGATAAAAGCAGACCAACGCTTGCGCATTTTCTTAGAATAAAGATCTTATTGCGTTTTAAGGCTAATCATTAGGGAAAATCAAGTTGTTCCAGTAGCGATTTTTCCCGGTTTTCGTAAGATCGTGATAATTATGGAGCTTCTTCAGGAACGTAGCTGCTTCTTTATAAGACGTATCCTTAAGGAGTAGATTCGCCTCTTCTATACTCTTCTCACTTTCAAAAGAGATATATCTTTGAAAGCGCGACTATCTATTAATTCTCAAAAAGCAACGACACTGTCCTTAGCTGACGCGTTAACGCGATTACGACTTTTTGGATAATCAGAGTTTCTCGAAGGAACATGAAGATATCATGTCCGAAACTTATTGTTCCGGACTTCGCCTGAACCGGATGGGATACCGTCAAGGTAGCGTACGGCTCTTTGAGATGAGTCCTCTTCTTGTTTATTTGCACCGCCCGTAGATTTTCGAGACGAGCCAATTTGGCTTTGTTTCATTTTTCATTTAGTCTCTCTCATCCCTCTCTTCTTATCCTCCTGCCATGAATTCATTTTTCACTTAACCCGTCGTCCGATCTATACTCGATCCCACGAGCCAAGGCGAGGCGATTTTCCCCAGTAAACGCGAGTTCACACTTTTTTTTATAGATCACGTACGTTATCCTGTCGAACGCCTTTAAATAATAGTGGAGTTAATTTCGATGTCGGCAAAAAGGGGGATGGTAGAACGGGCGGCAAGTATTCTCTCTTATATGGGTTTTTGTATCAAAATTATAAGATTCTTAGTTTTATTTCTTATAACATTCGCGATTTTCTCACATCCATATGCAGATCAATATAAGTCATCACTGAGATCTTTTCTTTAATGCAACGCACATGTACTTGACATTTTCGTGAATAATGTCCCTCGCAATAATATTCATCGTATGTCTTGACGTATTTTTAAGTACCAAGATACGCAATTTTGTTCATCAGTTATGACTGAAATGATAAATCAGTGAATAGCGATTTTCCCATCGGAGCCGACGTATTCTACGAAGGCTTGTCGTAAAGTATGTCATAAATTCAACGAGCATCACAAATGTACGTGCAATGCTCAGGAGGAAATGTAAAACGCCGTTGACGTCGCATCCCCTCGAACGAGGATGCCTTTGATACCTTTGCTCTACCGTGACGGTAATCATGGAAACGCACCAAATCTCACTATCCAATAGAAGATACCGGAGAACAATGCTCTCAGCATCATAGCGATAAAGGTCGATTCAATTATCGTACTTCGACCTTCGTTCTCTGTATCTACTTTTGTTCCTCGCGATCCAGTTTATTTCTTAGATTGGTCATGGGCTATTGTCTCGATCAAATAAACGGAGAATGCGTGCGATGACGCGGCACCGTTATTGACTATAGATGTTGAAATTATTTGAATTGCAAAATCAATGGGCAGATCGAGAACGTGCGAGAACGCGAATGACGTTTCGTGTCAAGAAAATACTGATGGTATAAAATATTTTTTAAATAACACTTTGACACTGCAACGCTACCATGTGCAGTGACGTTTTTTATACAAGATATTCTGCTATTCTTGTTGTGATTGTATTAATAACGGTATTCAAGGAAAACATACTTTTTTTAGAACGAGAATAATCGTTTCTCGTAGTTTATTAGACTCTGAATATAGTCCCGTTTATCAAATTACTTTATCAGGTCACAAGTTTGAGAAATTTGCAATTAAAGTTGTCAAAAGAGCTATTTTAGTGTATTTTGACATTATAACTACGATAATATATTTTGGTATTATAATTATACGATATGTGACGTATTGGATAAGTTTTATTACAATCAAAACTAAGTATAATATGTTATTAAGACCTTTAGCCTTTAAAAAGAATTTGTTGTGTCGATTAGAATTAAAAACTGTTCGATTTTCATAAACAGGATCGTATTCAGCATCTAAAAAATTACGAGAAATGATTATTCTCGTTCTTGTGCATTTTTTATTGAACAGTGTAATAAATCTACTAGATTTTTCAAAATCGATTCTTCAATGTCCCATTAAATTTCTGTAAAGGATTAATCTATAAAATTGTGTGTGCGTATGTGTGTGTATGTGTGGGTAAATGTCAAGATTAAGGGCGACATCAAGACCGATTTCAATCACCTTGACATATATTTTGTTAAGAACCAGGCTCTGACTAACTTGCAAAAAGTTTCTCGCCGTCTCTCGTTGTTTATTACAAATTTATTAACAAATGTAACTGAGAAATATATAACAGTTTGTGTCAATGCTAAGGGAAGTAATTCACTGATATGTGTGTAGCCTAATGTGTACTGTCTATACACACATAGCAAATTATTTCCTTCAGCACTGACACAAACTATTATATTTCTTAAACTTTTTTGTTCATAACAATTGTTTTTAATAAACAACGAGCGACGGCTAAAGCTTTTTGCAAGTTAGTCAGAGCCTTGTCCTTGGCAATAAATGTCATAAGGTTTTTGAAATGATGAGATCGCAATTAATTTTGACATCTACCATAAAATCTCATCTGCTAAATTTATCGAATAGATTTTATTTTAAAACTTTTTTATTTATAGATTTTTGGCTAGACATAAATCAACTTGATATTCTTTTAATTGATGCGTTCATGATGGAATTATTAAAATAATGACCAGACATTGTTTTAAATAAAAATATTGTTTTTAACTATTACAAGGAAAGGATTATACATATATATATATATATATATATATATATATATATCTGCAAGCTATAAATAAGCTATTGCATAGACAAACTCATGCTACAGGATAAAGTTAAATCATTTCTTGTGAAGACATATCGAGCAGTATAATAGCATACTAAAGTAATTCCTCAATTGTCACAGGCCGTAGAGCTTCCGAAACTTCTCATCATTGCTGACTCCTTAACTGGAAAAGTTCTTTCTCATTTCCTAATCTTTAATAAACAACGAATACCTAAATTAGTGAAATTTTGAAGTGAATTATTGGTAAAAGTGAACACACGCTTTTATAATACGCTCTTTCGAATAACACAAGACCTGCAAAAAATACCCTAACTTGTCAAATCTTTTAAATATCTATTACATTATAGATACACGACGATTATAATTTGCTGTTTAATATTTTTAGATTTTGTTAGGATTTTTATTTTAGGCTTTTGTTGTCAGAATATTTTCACTGTTGCATTCACCGTGGCATCATTACTCATTTTATCTTTTATTCACCTTTCAACAAACTGTACGAGAGCACAGCGATATCAATCGAACAAAAATTAAAAAGTTCCTCGTGAAGTTAATCCGTACAAAATTACCTTTTTAAAAAAAAGGTAAAAAAAGGCGCCAAGTACACGTATAGTAGTGTATATGTTGTTACCTAAAAAAAAAAAGAAAGTGGTAGTATTATACCTCGAAAAAACCTAAGTAACAAGTGGTAGATCTTTATATCTCGAAAAATCTCGAAAAAATCTAAGCAGTAGTATTTTTATTTCCGAAAAATTATAACCCAAGTGATACACGTCACAAAATTATGTTACCTTATCAAAAAGAAGAGTCGCGCTTCAAGTGATCTATTACAATTACAAAAAAGAAATGATATCTCTTTAAGTTAGAGCGCCAATTACAGAGAGAACATGTATATTG
The DNA here is from genome assembly GCF_048541705.1 of Temnothorax americanus. NCBI lineage: Eukaryota > Metazoa > Arthropoda > Insecta > Hymenoptera > Formicidae > Temnothorax > Temnothorax americanus. The sequence continues at coordinate 3,255,405 of NW_027509339.1, forward strand.
CCTCAAAAAATAATTGTTGCACTACATTGAAAAATCTTTACATTGTGTCAATTAGAAAAGAATGTATAATAACAATTTTAAAAGATTAAAAAATTTTATTTAAATTTAACAAGGGAATACAAGATATTTAAATACAAAGTTATTTACATGTGTATTTTTTAATGGCCACAAAGAATTACAGAAGTAACAGTACAAAATAAAAATATTTTATTAAAATACATAAATTTTTCTTGTAAAAAAACTTGGCGCTGCTAGACCTCGAAATTTTAAATAAATAAATAAACTTATTCTATACTTAATTATAAGCCGCATTATCCGCCGTCCGCGTAGTCACGCACACCCATATCACTCACTCCCACATCCACGCTGATAATCATTTAATATTACTCCCATTGTATTCTTCTCTGAATTATTTTTATTTATTGTTGTTTTTATTTATTTAAAAGGTCTAGCAGCGCCAAGTTTTTTTACAAGAAAAATTTATGTATTTTAATAAAATATTTTTATTTTGTACTGTTACTTCTGTAATTCTTTGTGGCCATTAAAAAATACACATGTAAATAACTTTGTATTTAAATATCTTGTATTCCCTTGTTAAATTTAAATAAAATTTTTTAATCTTTTAAAATTGTTATTATACATTCTTTTCTAATTGACACAATGTAAAGATTTTTCAATGTAGTGCAACAATTATTTTTTGAGGCAATATACATGTTCTCTCTGTAATTGGCGCTCTAACTTAAAGAGATATCATTTCTTTTTTGTAATTGTAATAGATCACTTGAAGCGCGACTCTTCTTTTTGATAAGGTAACATAATTTTGTGACGTGTATCACTTGGGTTATAATTTTTCGGAAATAAAAATACTACTGCTTAGATTTTTTCGAGATTTTTCGAGATATAAAGATCTACCACTTGTTACTTAGGTTTTTTCGAGGTATAATACTACCACTTTCTTTTTTTTTTTAGGTAACAACATATACACTACTATACGTGTACTTGGCGCCTTTTTTTACCTTTTTTTTAAAAAGGTAATTTTGTACGGATATCACGCCTTTTTGTAGTGTTACGCAACTTAATCTTATAAACAATATATCTTAAAATTTCATAAACCGTATATAATACAAGGTATGAAGCTAAAAGTGTTACGGACTATTATTTCTAAAGAAAACAACAATTTAATATTTTGCTCAGTTTTTTAAAAATAATAATCTGTAACCCTTTTAATTGTACACCTTGTATATATTTTTCAATTTCAACATAAAACATAATCGCAATAAAGCATGATTAATGTTAATAAGTCGTTAACTGTAAAATTCTTTATTTATTTTTATTTGCGTGTCTTACTGAATGTTGTTCGCAACTGTATATGTACCGATATCTTCAGGTATCGATATTTTTGATAATTATTTTTACGTCAGACATAATTTTAATTCATCCAATTTTTATTATGTCTAAACATAATTTTTGTCCAATTTTTATTATGTCTAGACATAATTTTAATTCAGCGATTTTTATTATGTCATGACATAATTTTAATTCTGCCGCTAGGGAAATTTTAAGTCGATTTTTATGAATCAAGCTTGAATTCAATGTTTAGGTGTCCCAGGTTGCTGATGACGAGGTCCACATAGCGCGCTCTATAGTTTTCGGTGTCCAGGTGTATTAATACCTTGAACTTGATGGCCACGTGTTCCAAGTTGCCGATGACGAGGTCCACATAGTGCGCTTCGTAGTTTTCGGTGTCTACATGTATTAATACCTCGAATTCGATATCTACGTGTCCTACATTGGGTGTGTTCAGCCGATACTTTGCTAGCCTAGCAATCGTGAGCAGTCGCTCGTTTTCGCTCGTTTCCTCTTTTTTGACTTACTGGATTAAAAAGAGAAGAAACGAGCAAAAACGAGCAACTGCTCACGATTGCTAGGCTAGCGGAGTATCGGCTGAACGCACCCATTCAGATTTAAAGTTATTAATACACCTAGACACCAAAAACTATGAAGCGCATTATGTGGACCTCGTCATCAGCAACCTGGGACACCTAGACATCAATTTCAAGGTATTAATACACGTAGACACCGAAAACTACGGAGCGCAATATGTGGACCTTGTCATCGGCAACCTGGGACACCTAAACATTGAATTCAACATATTATTACACCTGGACACCGAAAACTACGAAGCGCACTATGTGGACCTCGTCATCGGCAACCTGGGACACGTAGACATCAAATTCAACGTACGATTACACCTGGACACCGGAAACTATGAAGCGCACTATCTGGATCCCGTCATCGGCAACCTGGGATACGTGGACATCGAATTCAAAATATTAATACACGTAGACACCGAAAACTACGGAGCGCACTATGTGGATCTTGTCATCGGCAACCTGGGACACCTAGACATCGAATTCAACGTACAATTACACCTGGACACCGAAAACTATGAAGCGCATTATCTGGACCTCGTCATCGGCAACCTGGGACACGTGGACATCGAATTCAAGGTATTAATACACGTACACACCGAAAACTACGGAGCGCACTATGTGGACCTCGTCATCGGCAACCTGGGACACCTAGACATCGAATTCAACGTATGATTACACCTGGACACCGAAAACTACGAAGCGCACTGTGTGGACCTCGTCATCGGCAACCTGGGACACGTGGACATCGAATTCAACGTATTATTACACCTGGACACCGAAAACTACGAAACGCACTGTGTGGACTTCGTCATCAGCAACCTGGGACACGTGGACATCGAATTCAAGGTATTAATACACGTAGACACCGAAAACTACGGAGCGCACTATGTGGACCTCGTCATCGGCAACCTGGGACACGTAGACATCAAATTCAACGTACGATTACACCTGGACACCGGAAACTATGAAGCGCACTATCTGGATCCCGTCATCGGCAACCTGGGATACGTGGACATCGAATTCAAAATATTAATACACGTAGACACCGAAAACTACGGAGCGCACTATGTGGATTTTGTCATCGGCAACCTGGGACACCTAGACATCGAATTCAACGTACAATTACACCTGGACACCGAAAACTATGAAGCGCATTATCTGGATCTCGTCATCGGCAACCTGGGACACGTGAACATCAAATTCGAGGTATTATTACACCTGGACACCGAAAACTATGAAGCGCACTATCTGGATCTTGTCATCGGCAACCTGGGACACGTGAACATTGAATTCAAGGTATTAATACACGTAGACACCGAAAACTACGGAGCGCACTATGTGGGCCTTGTCATCGGCAACCTGGGACACCTAGACATCGCATTCAACGTACGATTACACCTGGACACCAAAAACTATGAAGCGCATTATCTGGATTCCGTCATCGGCAACCTGGGACACGTGGACATCGAATTCAACGTATTATTACACCTGGACACCGAAAACTACGAAGCGCACTGTGTGGACCTCGTCATCGGCAACCTGGGACACGTGGACATCGAATTCAAGGTATTAATACACGTAGACACCGAAAACTACGGAGCGCACTATGTGGACCTCGTCATCGGCAACCTAAGACACGTGGACATCGAATTCAAGGTATTAATACACGTACACACCGAAAACTACGGAGCGCACTATGTGGACCTCGTCATCGGCAACCTGGGACACCTAGACATCAAATTCAACGTACGATTACACCTGGACACCGAAAACTACGAAGCGCACTGTGTGGACCTCGTCATCGGCAACCTGGGACACGTGGACATCGAATTCAACGTATTATTACACCTGGACACCGAAAACTACGAAGCGCACTGTGTGGACCTCGTCATCGGCAACCTGGGACACGTGGACATCGAATTCAACGTATTATTACACCTGGACACCGAAAACTACGAAGCGCACTGTGTGGACCTCGTCATCGGCAACCTGGGACACGTGGACATCGAATTCAAGGTATTAATACACGTACACACCGAAAACTACGGAGCGCACTATGTGGACCTCGTCATCGGCAACCCGGCACTCTTCGACATCGAATTCAACGTACGATTACACCTGGACACCGAAAACTACGAAGCGCACTGTGTGGACCTCGTCATCTGCAACCTGGGACACGTGGACATCGAATTCAACGTATTATTACACCTGGACACCGAAAACTACGAAGCGCACTGTGTGGACCTCGTCATCGGCAACCTGGGACACGTGGACATCGAATTCAAGGTATTAATACACGTAGACACCGAAAACTACGGAGCGCACTATGTGGACCTCGTCATCGGCAACCTGGGACACGTGGACATCGAATTCAAGATATTAATACACGTAGACACCAAAAACTACGGAGCGCACTATGTGGACCTCGTCATCGGCAACCTGGGACACGTAGACATCGAATTCAACGTATTATTACACTTGGACACCGAAAACTATAAAGCGCACTATCTGGACCTTGTCATCGGCAACCTGGGATACATAGACATCAAATTCAAGCTTGATTCATAAGAATCGACTTAAAAATTCCCTAGCGGCACTTTCTGCCAAGCATAGAGAACCTACTTTTCCGTTGACTCAATATTTATTATATATATACCTAATTTTTACTTAAATAGAAATCTTCCTCCTGACCGATAAGTTTATCGACCTAATTTTGAAATACGCGCGCGATATCGAAACTGGCGATACCTGCGCCGCCAGCGGCGAAAAAGTGAAAGTGACGTTCTCTGTTTGTTACATGTATGTTATAATGAATGCGAGCGGTTGACGTAGAAGAAAGTATCTTAAAAATAAATTTTCACATTTGGACTTTGCGTCGCAATATCTCCGCTCGTAAGGCACGTAGCGGAATATTATGAGAGAAACCCCCCCCTAATTGGACCCCAAGCTATCGATCAAGCCTACTTAGAACTTGATCCGTTCACTCGTTATCGAGATCTCAACATCTCGGGTACTCGCAACCCGTCGCGTCGCGTAAAAGAGTCACGGTCGGTCTCGCTCCGCGTGTACTTGGCGCGAGACACTACCGTGTCTCTTGATATCAACGACCGCGTCTTTTGCTTCCGAATATAAAAGCCGCCGCGCGTTCATCGATCAACAAAACGACGTACAAACTTTTTCGGAACCTCAAAAGATCTCGATAACAGCGACGTGGCACGAACGCCCAAGGGCGAAATACAAAGTCGATAATGCGTTCGGATCCAAAAGCTACGGTTTAAAATGCTAACGACACCATAATAATATAGAGCTATTCATGCCCTTTTTCGATACAAAATATAGGATTGTAATATTTCGATTCAAATATTAATATCGATTCGAATTGATTGATACGAAATATAAATGCATGATTAAATGTTTCTGACCTAAAACGATTTTCCTCTTAAATCAATCTCGGATTCTCAGTTAGTAAGCTAAATGTCATATGATATTGATGTAAGCTTTGAATCTGAATATATAGATCTACTTTTTTAATTGTTTTAAAAATTTAATTTTGCAGTAAATTAACTTTTAAGTTATCCATAGATTGTATATATGTGCATGTATGTTTAGTATTTATAGAGTATATTAAAAAATCTAATATTATTAAATATTATATTGACATTATAACATTACGCTTCATCGACTGTCTCAACATCGCGCATTGGCATTTGTGTGTTTCTAGGCTGTCTTGTAGAAACGTGCGGAATGCTTTCTTCGTTCATCCTGGGCTCGCGCGGCCCGGTGCAAATTACCAGAGCTTTTTATCCTTTGAAGCGACGCACCCCCGCGCCGAAGTGTCCTGCTGCCTTTGCGATTAAATCAGGCCCGGCCTCCTCTGACTTCTTCCCTCTCGCTTTCTCCAAACTTGCTTTCCCGCGATCTCCCGCTCGCGCTCGCGCTCGCGGCGAGCTTGCGCGCCTCGTCCTGCACCCGGAGGTCTCCTCCGCAGAGGAGGACCATCAGGATACCCGATCAGTTTACCGGCGTCCCTCAGTCCGTGCGGTCGTGTTCGGTACTCGTGTTCGATCCGCTGAATCACGTGCGTCTTCGACGAAGGGTGAGAGAGAGAGAGAATAAAGAGACAGGCGATGTCGGCATTAATGATTCTCGGACGCGTCGCTACAGCATCATCATCATCGAATTGCCCTCGAGATGTGTGAAACTCCAGGATTACCGTTGCAGGTTTGCGAATCTTTTCATTCACAGATCGATCGCGACGACAACTGGGTATCGTGAGAAAATGTTAATTTCGGGACGAACGGGTTTTTTTTTCAATTAACGCAACAGCTTTACGAATCGTTTAATTATTATGTGAAAAATAAAGAAAATTTTAAGTATATGAACGATTTTTTTTAATACGGATATTTCGAGACTTTTTGTGAATTTGGTTATTTTTGTAAGACTTCTTCATTAATCTGCTTTTTATGATTATAAATACATTATATATTTTTTTCTTGCAAAATGTATAACATCTTATTACAAGAAACATTTTTTTTTATTATTGCATAAACTGGTAAATTTAACGTACCGCTCTTTATCTTTTACTTTACAATTTCAATTGTCAGTAATCTAAATTTCACATTTTCTAATGTCGAATAATTCAGTGTTAGAACTGTTGCAAATGCGGAAATTTTAAATCTCTTGCTATAATATCTTAATTGATGCATGTATAAAAAAGGTTTACATTATTGTAAGCAGTTCCTCAATTATTTGCGCTACGCGATTAGTGAATTTTAATCCTGTTGTGATAACATTTATTTCCTTTCAAGAAAATTACATTCACTTTTGCATGAAGATTTTCGCATTTTTAAACGGTCCATGAAACGTACAAAAAGTTTTAAAAGATTAACGTCTTGGCTCTCCGCGAATTTTCATTCAAATCGACCTACAGTGATGTTTGATCTTATCCCGTGAGAAAGGCACTTTTCATGCGAGGGGCGTAAAGAATTTCGCTTCGCGGTGCAGCCCTTTGGGGATCAGCGCGTTGCAGGTTAGCGAATTTTAATTCCGGTCAGTTACACCGGAGGTTTGCCCTTGCAACAAGAAGAAGTTACTTTTGAAGTGAACACATGTTGAGGCATTTGCATATTCGTGTTAAAATTCTTCGAGAGGGATGGTTATAACGAATTCAGAAATTTTATTTGGGATTAGTAACACTGACGAATCCTGTTTAAAACTTTGTTTTATGCAAGTATAGAAATCTATGTAGAATAGATTTACAAAAGTCTTTTAAGATATGTCCATTTCTGATTTATGAACATAGTTGACATTACTCGAAATGCTGTTTGTTCTTATTGTCAAAGAAGAATCCACTTTTTTTTTACAAATGAAAGGTTTGCATCCTCAGTCTTGGAGGTTTGCTCGAAGATAAATGTAATAAGTTTCCATAATTTTAAATTGCGTCAATTGTAGCAACGTTTGTTCTTAAGCGAAGAGGAAGAATTATTCCAGAATTATAACTTTTGACTTTACGTTCTCGTATATATTCGGCAAAAAAACGTTCACTCTAGTTGGTAACCCGTTCATCTAACCCGATGTACTTAATTTACGGCCAGAATCGTATATTACCTCGCAATGATTAATGCAAATCAAACGCGGTTATCGATTCGTCGATATGAGAGATCTGATGCAAGCGCTTTTTATTAATCGGCGTCTCGCAACTGCGGAATGACTTCGGTTCGCGCCAGAGTTCCCATAATATCGCTCGCATTGCGGCAAGAAACAAATTAATTTCATCCGAGCGAGCGCGGTATACCCGGGCAGGTTCCCAGTAACTTTTTAATGAAAGCTTCGATTTTCGGGCAGCTGAGCGTCATCGAAAAGTTTCTCCGCGGGGTCGAAACGCGACTACTTTGTACGTACGTATATTTTTCCCTGTTATTCATTTCGCTCTCAGCGGCCGCTCTCAAACTTACGAGCCTTAGATTCCGTACAATCTTCCACGATGATGAAAGCAATATTGATTATAAAATGTAGAATTCTCGTCTATTAGTGCCGTCGTACGGTTGTAACGTTTGAATTGCGTCGCAATTTTTTCCAAAATCGACCCGCGGAGAGAGTCACGCGTGCGCTTCCTCTCAGTCACCAAAATGGATGATAAAATGCAAGAATAATTGGATTGTCGCTTGAACAAGACGTTTATTGTTACCCTTTTTAATTGAGACATCGACGGTACGTGCACCGCGGTGATTCGTCCTACATATTTTTCTTTTTTTAATGCAAAAGGCAATTCCACAGCGCACTCAACTATGCGCGCGCTCGTAGTAGCGAAAGAGAAGAAAAAATGAACAATTTATTCTGACCTTTGTCGAGTGCATCGCTGATTTAGTTAATAACAAATTGCAGCCGATCCGTCTTCTCGTTTCTCGTGTTGTCGAACCGACAATCGTATCCGATTTGCATAAATTGCCACGGCTACAAAGGGTGAAGTGTATGTCGTGGAGGGAACGGTTAAGTTCGTTGCGATGGCTTCCCCGTATTAGCGACATTTAATCGCCGATGTCGCTCGGGAAAGCAAACCGGGGCAATTACCGACGATCTTTTGTACCGACATGCGAGCAGCGAAGCGATATTCTCGAATGAATATTCCACAAGTGTTCCGAGCGCGATCCACAATCGATTTCGAATAGCTCCGCGGTTATTGAAGGATCGACAACCGATAAGTCGTAGTAATCACAGCCAAAAAGTAATGACGAATGCGGAAAGCGAAATTATTTACGCTTCCTTTATGAGATAAAGAAAAGAATCTGAGAGATGTGAAACTGGATCGGAAAGATATATATTGCACCATCGTCGCTCGCGATTGTATTTTTGAAAAATAATTTATCGCGACGTCACCTAACCAATAATATTTGATTGATTCTCAAACAATTCGCGTATTCTTGCGCACCGAGTGCACTTTCTCTGACGGCGAGAAATCAATTTTCGAGTCGCTTGCGCTCGTGTCGCTTGACATTTAATGGGCTGCATATTCGTGGATCGATCCACCAGAGATTAACTCGTCACCGGAAGTGCGTACATTTAGCGATGAACGTCGATCGCGGCGAGATGGCTTTTCACACGCGTGCAACTCACACACGCGCACAACTGCGCGCGCGCACACATCACATACACGCGAAAAATGGCAAATCGACGATAAAACCAACGAACGCGAATTACGCGCCGCACGAATAATCTCCGATTTATTCCGTCGTAATTCCGTCCTTTTTCTTACGGCTTAGCACGCTTGCAGCTTAATGCTTTATCGCGCATTAAATAGATGTAGTTTATTGGCGCGGGACATATTTGGAGCACGCGCGATTTTATCAACTGCAAATTATCGGGCGCGCATGGAAAACGCCACGATTTACGGTCAATTTCACCGTTACCTTCCGCTCGACGTTGAGAATTTGACGGAACGATTTATCACGTATATGCAGTTTATTTACGAGAAAACTGGCGCGGAAGCGGCGAGGCGTGAAAAGTACGTATACCTTGCGGTTGTATCACATTTGCGAGATCGTTGTTGTAATTGCCGTAAAATGCGACGCGCCGGCACACGATGTGTTTTAACGGATATTCTTTATCACGTCGGGATGATCGCCGGGAACTGAAATGCGCAAATATTTGGATAGGCAGAACCTAAGTTCTTCTACACCTATTCCACCCGGCTACTTCATATAACGCGCATAATGGTGTTTCTTCAGTATACATTGTTATATCAGCTGACTACGAACTTTTGTCGGAAAATCTACGGTCAAGTTAAACCAGGTCAATCAACTCCCGGATTCTGCTGCGCTTAGATTTGTGCAACTGCTAATTCTAAGTGCTATAAATATTTGCGCGATTCTCATTCCGCTTCCTAAAATGAAAAACATATTACCGCGCGGTCCAACGGCTTAATTGATTCCGTAAATGAAAGTGGCCGCCGCGCCAGCCGCGAATAGCGCGCTAGGACACTTTCCGGTTATATAATCTGCGAGAACAACACTCCACCATTTCCAAGATTACGGTAATGGATAGTATATTTATTTTCTTACCCCGCGCAACTTCATTTTTAATCATATCTAAAACCGCTGGACGAAAATGCTCCGCGCACACGCGGTCGTTTTCTTCATATTTTCCGCCGACAAACCCCGTGCGGAGTTGCAAGAAATTGTTTCTGGGAAAGACCCTGTTTCTTTCGCACGACGAAACCGTCAGAGAGTAACACACACTTCCGCGACGTTGCGGCAACGTACCCCCTCTCCGCGGACGACCTGAGTCGCGGTAATAGAATGTGCAATGCGATTCGCCATAAAAACTATATAAAAAGATGCACGTTTCAATGAATGATGCGAGCGGCTGAAAGATTGCTTAAAATAATCATTAGCGCTCATGTATTCAGGCCTGTATTACGAAGTTTTGCTATAATAACTATACGCGCGCACGTTAAAAGACGAGGAAACTCACAGGACGAGACTTGATTACTCTCGTCGAGCATTTCCGGTTCATCGTACCGCTACGTTTCTATGCATAAGCGCCTCGTTGAAAATAGCCTTATTTTTCCCCGAGGGAGCTTTGAGAGAGAGAGAGAGAGCCGTCCTCGTCTCGTCGTGGACATCGTCTCGCGCAAGATATACATTTCATTTGGAAATTCTTTCTCGCGCGCCGCCACTTATCGTGGAAATTGTTTCTCCGGGCGACGACGACGGACCGCGTGTCTTTCCTCCGCTTCAACGTTCGTTTTCAGAGATTCAAGACGCAATCCCCGTCATCCTAGTTGTTTCTTTTGTTTACAGCATCCCAGATATATATCAAACGCGATCCACTTTTTCGGGATGCGACCCGGTTTTTGAAGACGCCTAAAGAGCGCTGAGGATGCACATTAAGCCGTTAATAATGTAACTAGGCCAATATAACCAAATCCATGATTTCATCCGATTTCGAGATCATCGAAAAATCTGTCCCGAAACGGGAAACTTTAATTATGCGGGAAAGAATAGACATCGCGATGAAAACGATTTACATATTTAATCTTCATTCTTTATACACTACACAAGCATGCATAAATTGAATTAGTAATTACGAAACGGAAATCCTGATTTCACGAAGAAAGACGGGGCGTCGCGGTAACAGCAAATTCTATGTTTAATCTTTACCGTTGCATATACATATAAGTCACACACATTGAATCACTACAAAAACATTTTTTTTTATCATAAAAAGTTGTTTCCCTTGCATCTTAATTTTACTATTCATATCATTATTTCAACACATATCTTCTTTTCCCGTTTGGCAAATATAAAAGTATAAATAGATATTTTTCGAAAAGTGCTTATACAAATCATTTCTTAATTTTTGTGACTCATATTTCATACTCTTTTTATAGCAGTTTGTTGTAAAAAAAAGGAATTAGATTTCTGTAACGAATAATACGACTGATATCTTTTTCATGAGTATTGAAGAGCAAAAGATGAGCCTCTAATGTTAACTCAATTTTATAAAAATGCTGCCCTCTTTGTAGCAATTCAGTTCAATCTTACATTATCCCAAACTTATCTCATCATATAACGCAAACAGATTCTTATAAATACGCTAAGACAACTTGATACGAAATTTTTAAACAAACGTTTCGAGATTTGTTGAATCTTATCTTTGTTTCAGCAATTAGAAGCGAGAAAAAAAAACACAATTTGCCTAATTTTGCAAAATTCTATATTTACAGCGAAATAACAATCGCGAATTATATACATACAGGTATCCCATGCGGCCCATTTTCGTATCGATTCTCGCTGCGAGATGTGCGCGACAACGATAGCGATAAATTTTTATATTTGTATAGACCATTTATCCCGTTGAACGTTTGTGTCCGCGACGCTAACGTTCAACGTGTTCATATTTATCGCAGACGCGCGAAATGTGGGAATCGCGTAATTAAGAGAACTCGCGGTGTCGCTTAATTGGCTCACACGGCCGAGATTGTTGTTAATTTGTCATGATTTAAAATTATGTCCTTCGTTCTTGACGAGACTATTACTTTGTTGGAGAAAGGCGGAAGTTGATTAATAATACTTAATAAGCACGCTGTACGACGTAATTATTAAGATTATTACTTGTTGACACTTTAATAGTAAAATGGCCGAACTTTCCTCATTATGTTGAACGCTCATAGTCAAATTACTTTTATATTAATTCGTAAGTTAAATGTAATTTATTATCAATGGTCATTTTCTTAATACGTAAATTACATTTTTCGATATCTCTCTAAAAATGTAAAATAATCGAAATCACACCCGCAGCTGCAAATTGCAAATGCAATAAAATGAAAAATATCTGTATTATACTGCTGTTACAATACACGATCGAAAGTGGTCAATAGATATTTAATTTATTTTTTATATATAACATTGGTTTGAAAAGAATGCATTTATGATCGACCGGATAATAAAAATAAACTGATTGCGTTATGTTACATTTATCACATTCAAAAAAATTGAGGAAATGTAAAGTGTTCGAGGAATAAAGATTCGACGAAAAGAAATATCGATTGCTTGCACACGTGTGTTCACCGGTTTTTTTATCATTCGTTTTCGATCTGGCAAATAAGTAGTTAATTTATTCGTTTTTGCGCGACCTTGTCGCCTGCAACCAAGTTAGATTGCATTGCGGTTTCCAGTTTTCTCGCTCGGGAACAAGCATCGATAAAGCATATAGGCAAAAATAGGATGCAGTCGGACAAGAAGCATGCAGGGTGGTAAAACCTTTTCTATTGTAAACGATATATGATTTACATATAAATATCTATAATATATATATATATATATATATATATATATATGTATATATATTCATAAAATTTATGATGAAAATGTCCAGTCATTACGTACACGCACTTAGGTAAAACTAGTTACAGATTCAATAGTAAGTTCACTTTTAGAAAAGAATTAAATTCGCGTATTTTTGCCAGCGTTCCTTCGGATATTACGTGACGAGCTGGAGGAATGACCAAAGGCACCGGAAGCGCACATTCGTCCGCTGAATAATGTATCTCGTTACCGATACGTCGATAGCGTTGGAACAGATCGTCTCCATGTGGCACACAGATGCATCTTCTCACGTAATAACGCGCCGATAAAGCCGTTCGATGGTGTACTTACTTCGCTCAGTCTGCGATGTTGCTTAGCATCACCGTTCGCAAAATCTTTTCTTAATGTTTCCATATCGTAAGTAAGACTAATTGTATTTTATTGTCGTTAAAACTAGTATTCGAAAACAATTTGATAATAATGATTGATCGAAACATTAACGCTGTTCGTTTAGTCGTGAAAATTGTAAATTTTGATTCTAAGAGGAAATAATTATAATTAAAAAGAAAAATAATAATAATTTAGATCCCCAATGCTATAATATCTTAAAATTGAACAGTGATTTAATAATCAGAACCATCAATACTTTGGATTTGGATATGAAATTCGAATATGAAATAATAATGTGAAGTATTAATACAATATGAAGATTTAATACTTAATTATAATATTTGATAAAGACTGATTGAATACAAATGCGCTATGAATTTTACAATCTTATAAAATACCTAATATGCTCGAAATTATACTGTAGATAACATTTTATATGTTGATTTTTGTTGGATCAGTAAAAGAAAAAAGAAAGATCCAAGTAAAAAAAAACTTGTCTAAAATATACGTCACGTAGGCTGTATTTAGTACATTTATTCTGCAAATTTTTTTAAAAATCTGTAGGCATTTTTACGGCGTGGTTTCACGGTACCAATCAAACAAATAAACAAATTGAAACTTATTTTTTTTATTTTGATAAATAAATATCAAAAAATATTATTTTGGAATAACAATGCAAACAAATCTGATACGTCAATAATATTTCGTAAATTCGCAACATTTTCGAGAGTTTTTGTACACTGAAAAAAAGATTCGATAATAATCATCTAGCCTGGGTCACAGTTACTAAGTTTTAGTGAAATAGTTTCAACTCAATGTTTAGGTGAATATAATAAAATAATTTGATACGTATTAACAAATAAATAGCAAAACTTGGTATTTGTTTCCAAGGCTGTGATTATTATCAATTTATGTGGTACATAATATATCACCAAAGAAACAATTTATTACATAAAACTATATTGTTTAGTAGTATTTACCACATTATGTAATAAGTATTACCAAATATTACTTTTAGTTATAGTTACCAAATGCTAATGCAAATAATTGTCAAATTATTTGGTAATAATTACCAAAGTATTTAGCATTACTTATTAAGCCATTTAATTGTTTCAACTGTATAAAAAATAGATTTTGCTAACTACTTTGTAATTATTATAAACCGGTTGGTAACAATTACCATATTTGTTACTACTTACCAAATATTGTGCTAAAACGCACAACCAAATGCGTTTATTAAGTATCACAAGACTTTTTTTCTCAGTGCAGTTACTGTTGCGAACATGCCGAAAGATGTTATTTCGTTTTTCAACGCCGGGATGGCGGATATATAGGACTGCGCGGCAACTTCCGCGGCCCGAAAAACTTCAGGATTTATTCATTACACCTGCGTTGTTGCCATCATACTCGTGTCACATTCGTTTCCGTGAGATACGAACGCGCCTTGCCTCGCTCAAGCACTTCCGACCGTATAGAAACATTTTTCTACTACATTAAAAAATAGGAATGCGTCCTGCATGAGAGTCAACGATGTTTCTCATTCCGTTATACATTTGGAAAAAAAGTAATCTTTATTTCTTTCTTTTTTTTTATTATACATTTTCGTTATAAAATCTTTTAACTTGCATTTTTCTCGATAATAACCATGATATTACGTTAATAAATTTCATTTTTGCATATCTATACGTATATGCTAGGAATATGCTATAAGAATAAGCGTTTTGTATATCGAGAAAAATTGCAAAGTCTATTATTTGCAACCTTTATTATCATTATTATTGTCTGCTTATAGTGTGAACATAATCATAACCCAGCTATACTGAAGGAGATAAGTCCTTGAGTTCGAATATGTGTGTGAATTTTGCCAACAATAGTCATAAGAGGGACAGCAACAAACCAGGAATTTTGTATACTTCTTTGCGATCGAGTTTAATTATACGGATAGGGATAGGTTTTCGTCTCATTGTTAGCGGCAGACCGAGAGATCTTCCCGTGGAAGATCTCGCGTTGCATTACAATATAAGTATTGTTTCAAAGAGCGAAATATTCTCGTTCGTCGCCGAATATGTTAAATATTTCTTTGAGACGGCGGGGATAGATATCTGCAGCTTCAACTGCAGCAAGTTGCACGTAAATGAAACGCATATCTCAGAACAAAGATTTTCCGCAGTCGCTTTTGTAATATAGATATTTGTTCCTCGCTATACTGTAGTCCCGTAAGCCTCTAGTATGCTATATATCGGAAATGCAAATGCAAGAAACGCAAGTATCAGATTTCTCGACCGCGTAAAACGCAATTTAAAAAGATCGTATAAAAGAAAGTTTTTATTTCAGGAGGAGAAGCTGAATTCAGCATGAGCTCAAAAAACTATCATTTATTAAATTCATTCTTAAAAATTAGTATCTATCACCTTTTAATTTTGTGCAAAAAACTTTTCAACGTACAAAGAGTGTGTACTGATTGTGAGTTTGAAATAATAAGAATTAATAAATATTATTTATATGTGGAAAATAATTATTTGGATTATCACAAAAATACATCCGAATATTATCACACAAAAATTATTCGAGAAATGCACATCATATATGGTCATTGTCACTTAATTAATACAATTTTATTATTATTAAGTATCGTAGAGAATATAAATACGTGCGTTAAGAAAATTTCACCACTGACGACAATAACTTGCAAAAATATACGTTCGCGGAGTGCATTTGTACCGGGTGAGATGAAAATTAAAAGGTGCAACGTGCGCGGCGTGACGAGTACACGGTCCCTGCTGCGTCTAAGAGCCTCGTTGCCATCTTCGCCCCTAGCTTCGGGAGAATTGATAACATAAATATCGTGGCGGACAGTGGCCACAATTTATGGGCATTGTAATGACCCTTAATGCGCATGAGTAGTTTGGCTACAAAGCCCTCATAACTCTTACAGGAGCAAACGTTGCTAATTTTCTTGCGCCCGCCGCTTAGGCTGTCTTGTGCTAACTCAACCTCGCTCTCACCCGCTTATGCCGCCGTCCACCTCCCTCTCCCCCCTCCTCCACGCGTTCCGACTTCCGTAAAAACGTAAATTACAGCCCGACTAGCGAGATCATCGTTTCCATTCTTATCTCAGACTCTCCGACTGTCCCGCGAGATGATTCATGCGCGTTTTCCAAAGTCCGATCTCCGTGATTTTAATCCTCCTTCCGTATATTTCCAACCCGATGTCGTGACCGCGATGTTCCAAGTCAAGTAGTCACGGGAAAACGGCGATCCGTTTAGATAATTTAATCGATATTCGGCCGTAATAATTCTTAGTAATCTTTGACTATACTCAATGAACTTATTGACTTAAAATTTTGAAATGATGAAAGGAGAGAAGTAAAGATATCGTTAATAAAATGTTTGCTTTACAAAGAAACTTATAATCTTTTCTTGAATAAGAAATACTGAAGTATTCTTTATTGCTAAATGCTATGTCGAGAATATAGTTCGAACATTGTGTCATTGTGTTATATATTATATATAAAATCTACTAATGGTATATCAATATATAACAATTACAGTCGGGAATAAATTAAATTCAGTAAAAATTATATATGTATTAGAATATACATATTATATTAAATAACCCACATTTGATTAATCGAGAATTATAATTGACTGATAATAGACGAATCAACGACGTAGCGGTTTTACAATGTCGGAGAAATTCAATTATTTTTATCAATATTTCACCGATGATAAATACATAACTCCCTCTCTGAAACTATTCATTTATAATAAGTGTAATATCTATATATAATCTATAAATATTTCTAGATTATAGAACATTCTAACACTTACAGACTCGCGATTTAATAATTAGATTAAACGTCATCTAACACTTGCTAAATATTCCATACTTTCTATATATAATCAATAACTGTACTTCTTTTTAAAGAATCTCGATTACGCATTCAAATTATCCGATTGGTTTTTTCGCAATCTTTCAAAATAGAAACTGTATCAATTGAGGAAAATTCGTCCTCATGTAAATAGACAGCAATGATTGATATGTTAATTGACATGCTAATTTAATTATTTCGAAATTATTTTTATTTATGATAATCTACCATTTATAATTATATCGAAATTATTATATCTTACCGTGGAGTATGAGAGAATTTTGAGTTGAGTTTAATAAATTATTGACGAGAAATCAAAGAATCACTTGATCGACAAAACATAAATAATTCTTGTTAAATATATATGCTGTTCTAATAATGTCATGTCAGAATTATTTGATATTTGATATTTATGTGAATAAAAGTGTTACAAACATATAATGTCTGATATAATAGACAATTTTATTTCATAATATTATTTAATTGTTGAGTATTGTCTATTAATTGACGAAATTATTGTCTAAATAATATTATAATGGTATTATTTTTGTTGGCTCAGTTGGCTAATTTTGCTTTAAAGTTTTATCTTCGTAATTAAATTGCAATGTCCATAATCAATTTTATTTTCCCCTTTATTTTTATACGTGATATCGGACGATCGAATAACTAGGTTAAAGTTAAAATTAAGTATAAGCTAAGAACAGATGCAGTACCTGTCAATATAATTACAAGAGGTTTCACACTATTAATAGATTTTTACCTAATAAAATTATACGGTGGATTAAACACGAATGCTGAAATGCTGAATGCTTTATGGGATTATAATATCCTGGAAATACGAAGAAACTAGAGCTGAAATACATTATTTCTAATGACAAATCGATCAATTGTCGGTTACCGAAATCCACGAGAAAGCACCGCGAGAGCAATAGAACTAACCCAAGATCTGGTTTCTTTGCGCGATTGTCTGCCTAATCCGGAATTAAATAACGGAGCGATGAATTAGCCTGATCCTTTTAAAGTCAGATTGATGAAAGACACGAGCAGAATTAAACAGCCTCTCGCTCAGGTGCTCCTGAAACATATGGCGGGAATAAAATACTGTAGATTCGCGAATTGAATGTTCAATGTTCTCCATCCCACTCGGTCTTTAATTTCCAAAGATATGCTTACATTTTAACGTTTGCGTAAGTGATATATGTCTCTCTCGACGCCATTTTTAAAACATCTGCTTTATTAAAGAGAGAGAGAGAGAGAGAGAGAGAGAGAGAGAGAGAGAGAGAAAGAGAGAGAGGCGCTTATTTTCCAAGCGATATGTTATCATTTTATATACGATACGTGTGTATCCAAATAATAATTAATCTCTCAATAAGTAATCGCTTTTTACATGCATTTTTTACAAGTGAAAAATAAAAATAAAATTGCAACCGTTTTAGCTCTAGTTCCTTCGTATTTCCAGGATATTATAATCCCATAAAGCATTTAGCATTTCAGCATTCATGTTTAATCAACCGTATAATTCTATTAGGTAAAAATCTAGTAATAGTGTGGAACCTCTTGTAATTATATCAACAGGTACTCCATCTATTCTTAGGTTATACCTCGGCTTATACTTAATTTTAACTTTAATCTAGTTATTCGATCGTCCGTTATTATATATTCTAATGCGCAGAATTGTGTATGATGAAAATCACGCTTAATTTTCGTTCATTATTTTGTTAGATAAATAAGAATCTGACCCTTATAACTAAACAGATAGGACAAATGGTAAAAATCATATAGCGCCATAAACACGAAACTCTACTCGAGGAGCTATCGGTCGGATACTCTTGTATCGTCGAGTGTTATTTGGGCCACTATAACTCTTGGGATGCACCGGCGAGGGTTTTTCCGCAGGTCCGCGGCGATTATATAAAGTCGTCGAAAAGTCGGGCATAAAAGTCAATTTTGCTTAATGTTATTTCAACGTTGCTCGATCGTAAACTACAATGAAACAGACGTCGCTGCCGTTTAAAATAAACATTGCAGAAACGATTTTTATCTAAAAATGTATCTAACATATTTATTTAAAAAATATAATGTAAAATATTAAAAAAAAAATAGAAACTTTTGCGCCTGTTATGGATACTTTTGAGACTTTATAGTTCTTCTTCAAATTGCGTATGTCTATAAGCCGTTGTTACTAGCTTAATGACCGTAATACTCCAAGAGCGAAATATAAAATATAATAATATAATAAACAGTATCGCTTCTAAACCGCTCGTGAACTTTGCGAGAAAAAGTTGCAAGGCCTTAAGGCTCTTATCGGACGTTAAGAAATATCAAGCTTTTTCCTAAACTTTCTCTCGCTTTTATCGCAACTTATAAACTTTCGCTGGAGAAGGCGACGCTGCAGCGAAATCATTTCGCTTCTGTGTGTATAATAGATCGCTATAAATGTCTTGAAGAAATCTTGCATACCGAGATGTAAGAATACTTTCTTTTCGTTAACGTGCAAGCTGACGACAAAAGTAGAATCTTATAATCTCTCGTTGCACAATTTTTGATATATAAGCGATTTTTGTTTGCCAATACGTGTGGAAAGCAAATAAAAGAATCGTAAGTCGACAAGTAAAGCCGTAAAAATTTATGTCCACTCATAAAGCCTCGCGCAATATATAGAATGCGTTATTAAGTTCAGAAATATATAACAATAATAGTAATTAGTATAATTGGTAGTTTCTACTAAAATGTACACGTATTTTGAAAATACAAAATGAAATAAAACGCAATCGTAAAGTTTACGGCTGATAATCGAGTTTCGCGGAAACCTTTCGATTCTCATCTTTACGTGGCGTAATGATGAACGATGATGAGTATTATAAAAGTAGCGGTAGAAGGAGATATTACCGTCGGACGCGTTACGATCCCTATTTATCTCTGCAAGTAATTTCAGAGAATCTCCACGTAGCACAAGGCGTGCATTTTCAGTTTACGTCGAAGTCGGTAAAATATAACTTCCAGCCTTTATAAAGCGTTCACCATAAATCTTTGAGAAATTTTTCACCACCTGCAATACTGTGTAATGCTTACGTACAGTTTATATGAACTGTAACAATGCGCGCAAGTA
Organism: Temnothorax americanus; assembly: GCF_048541705.1. Lineage (NCBI taxonomy): Eukaryota > Metazoa > Arthropoda > Insecta > Hymenoptera > Formicidae > Temnothorax > Temnothorax americanus. The sequence continues at coordinate 3,275,515 of NW_027509339.1, forward strand.
TAATTCGCACATAAAAATTAACGGCAAGATATTAAAAAAACAGACATAAAAGATCCAATCACATGTTAGCGAGAAGTAGTGTTAAGTATTAGCAAAGCAACCATGACTAACATATTTTTATCATCATTTAGAAGAATAAATATGGCTTAAGTTTTCCTCGATGACGTTTTTATTGTGCATACACTGCAAAAGTGTGTTATTTTTATACCCATAAACACCTAAAAGTAACACATGTTTCTTTATGTGTTAAATGTGTCATTTAACACGTTTAATCGTATTAAATTAAAAGACAATACGTTCAATTGTGTTAAATGACGTGATGTAAAACGGCAAGAAATGTGTAACGAGAGCTTCAGCTAAAATAACATTTGAATTTGCAGTGTATGTATTTATAACTGAAGCACGCCGCGTGCATAAGATATCACTTATGATAACGCCACTTTGGAAAAGTGCAAATTTATATATTTTCAATTATGACCCTATATCCGAGACTCTTTTCCGATTTTAATTAAATATTGAAGATCGCAAATTTTAATTTAGAACTTTATTTTAGTTCGGAAAAACGATTGTATATTAAAGGTCTCAGTTTTTCTGTAATCAATAACAAATAAATTTGCAATGAGTATTATGCAACAGAAAGTATCGAAAAGCTATTAGCTTGAAAAATTAACCGCGCAACGGATAATTCTATATATATTTTTCGTTTATTTAAAAACTTTCTACATTTTTCTTATTCAAGATTTAAGATTTCTTATCGGCGATATACCAAGAATGGAAAGTAAAGGGTCCTGTGTTATCCTTTTATGTCGTCATTGTTATACGATGCATAGCCATGGAGGCGCAGGCAAGATCGAGTGCGTCGCATGGTGAAAAATTGTTAAATTCCACATAGTTTATAGTCGGCGAGACTGTATTTGCATAATCTCTATAACCGCAAAACGATTGTTGGGGCCACAATTCACGCCATTTTATGGTGAGAAATGGTCGTAATATATTTTTCTCCGGGGATAGTCCCACGGACACGATTGCAGTTTCGACGAGACTTGTTTTTACAAGTTTCTGAAAACGCGCACTTACTACCTGTCGCTCAAAGATGATAAGTGAAATCGGCTCAGTTTGCGCGGAAAAATTATGTACAGAAAAATTTCAAGGTAATTTATCAATTGCTCCATTTATGTTCAAATATGTAGTACAAAATTGTTATATGCATAAACACAATAAAATGTAATAAACGTAGAATATGACAAATTTTATTCCAAAGAATAATTATATAACAAAATTGTTCCAATTCCAATTAAAAAGCTATGTAAGAGGGCAAAGTGTTATAATTTATGTAACAATTTGAATAAAAATATTAATTTAAAATATTTGGATAGAATATCAGAGGATTAAAAATGCCAAAATACGAAAACTCAAATAAACATGATTTATGCCACTATTTTCCACACAACGTTACACACGTATTTGCCATTTTATTTTAACAATTTTAAAATTTATTTTAGCTTAAACAGAATTTCCGCGAAAACTTTTGAAATGACTTTTTTCCGAAAATCTTTTAATTATCAGGCTTATGGTCGACATAATTGGAAGACGCTTAACTTTTGCGTTTGCTCCGCGAACGAAACGGGAACGTCGAATCGTGCGTATCGTTGCCATAGGTAAGGAATTCCTCGGAGATTTATGGAGAGAGACGCGGTAGCATCCTTCTTTTTCTCTCTCATTTTCTTTCTATTTCCTTCTTCTTCCTTCTTTACGCTCTGACTTCGACGTGGGCCAAATCTATAGAGGCGCGTCGGCGTCGGCGTCGGCGTCGGCGTCGGCGTCGGTACGGGGGCAACGAGAACTTAAGGAAGTGAATATACCCGACATGCCGGAATATATCGTCGGCTAGATCTCTCACCCTGTACTCTGATTTATTTTACGCCGGCGGGAGCGGCAGCGCCCGCCTACAATTTCGAAAAGTCAGCAGAGTGCCGCGTGTCGTGTGTACACCGCGTGTACGGGATTTCGAAAATTTAAGAGAGTCTTCAGGCTCGTCTGCTCGCCCCAGTTCCGCGACCATGCACCATCCGGTCATTGTCCCGCATCGTCTTTCTCAGAAAGAAACCCGAGTCACTTTTTATTAATTTTTGATGTTAAAAGAGCTTCAATTAAATGCGTACTTGTGACGAAATCAGGCCATATTTACAGCTTCTGCTTATAACATTAAACTGTCAATATTCATTGCTTCTTTACTTAGAATCTTATCTTAAAAAATAAATAAAAATGTATTTTTTACGAGATTTATAAAAAATATTAACTTCTAAGATAGATCATTATATTCTTACAAATATTTTTCGTTTAATTTATAAAAAATTTCTCTAATTTCCTCGCTAATTTCTTATTTTGTTTAAGAAAGACTAACTGAAGTAATTCTTTTTATATCTATTTTAAAAAGGCCAATATTCATTGTAATATTGGTCAACTTTCAATGCGACTTAAATTAAGGAATAACATTGCTTCCATTTTTTGAAACATAACTGATTTAGATTTCTCTTTGGGGAAACACGCGTTTTAATATGAACAAATATCATTTCAAATACAAATAGCTGCATTTGCTACTTAAAATTATAATTAATTATTTTTAAAAACTATATAAATTCAGTTCTAGAATATTACAAATTTTAACGAGATGTGATTATCTTCATATTTTTAGCTCAAATATAGTGGCAGAGGAAGTATTAAATTGAAAGCCATTTTAAATTCAAAAATTAATTAAAACTGAAACCATCAGTTATTTTTATTACAATATAGAATTTAAAAAAAATCACGTATTTTCGAAGGAAGGTGCAGTTTAACGTCCTGAGAGAGTGTGAGTATAGACACATATAAAAATTTTCATCTTACATATACGTGGATGTTACCGTTCTTTTTGCCCGATATCTCTGAATTCGCCATAACGCCGCGTAAGGGTTCAAAGTATTACAACCTTATTTTTCCGAAACGACGAACGCTGCTCGTTCTCGAGCTTCCGTGCGAGCGTGAAGCTTTTATTTCAGCCATAGGCGACAACCTCCTGTTGCCGCCATTTCTCTGTTATCGTTCTTCCGCAGGAAACGCAAAGCCGGGAGAAGCAATTAAAACATTGCAATTTGAATATTTTAAGTGGCGTATTTTTTCTCATCTGTTGCGTGCAAATTATCTGCAAAATAGGAATTATTGCATTGGAGAGAGCCTAGCACGGCGGAAATTTGACTGGAACTTCCACTTGTATATGTATATTTTGCGTTTTGAAACAAATGTCTTTAAGTATAGCTTTTATTGAGAGTGTTCAGTTTAATCACACGATATTATAACAATCAGCTTAATTATATGATAATTAATTTTGCTTGTTGCGTTACCATTACTTTTGTATTAAAAATTAAACGAACACATCGATGGCTGTACCAAAAAAAACTGCTTCTTTTTTTGTGTGTAAAGAAATGAGTTACTATTTTTTCGTAAAAATGTACAATATATTAATTTATTCTATGTGAATAACCTAATAAATGCATTCTTCTCCAAAGTAATGAAAATGATCGTCTCTAGATTTTTTACAAAAGGATCGCGCATAATACAAGTCGTAAATCTGTGCAAAAAAATTCATAATATAAAAGCTGAAATTTAATAACATGGCGCTTTAGTGAAACGCTTTTGCTTGTGATTGTCTCGTCTGTAATTGTAGTCCACTTAGCGAGTTTTTATTGTTCGCCGCGCGCGTCGTCGCGCATGAGTTTTAATACATGGTGTAGGGTTTTCGTTAAACAACATCGAGATTTAATTAGGTTTCAGCGACCGCGCCGGCGTTTCCTCTCCAACGTTGGCACGTCGAAAAAGATAAAAAATTATTACCTGGGCCATTCGTGCTCAGCGAAACAATTTTAATTTCTTACGAGTTTTGTCATGACGTTTAAGAGTTACGAAAAAAAAACCAGATCAGAATCGTTGGTCATTGAAATATACTTAACGCAAATTTAAATTTAAAAATAGGACGAGTTGAAGGCGGCCAATCGGCAGTAACGACTTACGGCTTGTCAAACTCCCTGTCGTTCGCGTCTCAACGAGAATCAATGATCCTCGAGGTTGAACACGGTCCGTTTTAAACATGCAGAAGCTTAATTCGTGCTAATTTTCTGCTCAGCGAAATATTTCAACGACATACTGCCGAGTCAACGCAAGTCGAATTTTTAGTTACTTCGTGTTTTACCTGCCAATATTTACAATGCAGTTGAATTTAGCATTTATTATACTACTCTGATATATAATATTTTTTTAATATAAATACTTTATTTTTTTTTTTTTTAAACATTGTATTAGCACAGGAGGATTTAAGTAACGCTTAGGATTATTTTTCTCAAAACATGAATTTATAAAGAGAGTTCATAATCTCAATTAGTTTTTTATGAAAAACAATTTTCTTCCACTTATATTTCAATGTATTTATGGTACATCCCTATATTTGGTACCATTTATTTTCAAATTTGAGCAATATCGCTCGAAAGTTTTGGCACATATGTATTGTTCAAAAAACGAAAAAGGCAAAAAAGGAAAGGTGAGAGCGCAATAGGATGCAAGTACCGATGGCAACGATATATTTCTTGACTTATAAGGGCACGATGGCGAAAGCGCGGCGCCAAAGAAGGTGGCGAATCTACCACGAGCGAACACAGGCGCGTGTGTGAAAGAAGAAGGCGGAAAGTCTTGAAAACTTTCCGAGATCGAACACGACTTCTTCGAGAAGCGAAGCCTTGCTCCATTATGGGGCTACGAGCTACCCCCCCTCTTCCGTTTGCTTTTGCGATATATCCGTCTTGAGTTCCGTTTTCTCTCCCTCGCACTTCCGACCCCAAAATTTCGCCTCGAGAAAAAAGTCGCCACGGAATTTATCAGGAAATCTGTAATCGTGAGACGCGGCGCGCCCCGTTTCTTAGCCAGTTTATGTGCCGCGTTAGGCTCCCATTCAATCTATCCAAAACGAGAACCCCATTACAAGTTTTTCTCATGCGGGCGCTTAAACGGGGAAGTCTGACCGGTTTCTGTAATTTTGTGCCGCATTAATCAATCAATCATTATACCTCGGAATATAATAATATTCCGCGTTCTCGAGGAAGGAAAGAAAGGGGTTGAGAAGGGGGGCCTGGAATCATTAGTCAGAAACGTCAAAGACAAGGCGACGGTTTCGTGAATAGGACGCGGTACGGCCCTTTGTACGATTTATTTTTAGCGGCGGGAGTTATTATTTCCGTTTTCCAGCCACGTGTGTTTTTACGGCAAAATTTGGCCGGCGGATATATATTACAAGAGGGTAAGCAGAAATTACATTAGAACTTTGGAAGGTTTTATTGCAATGAATGCTTGAACTGCTTGACAATCATTTTGATAATTACTTTTCTAAAGTCGTCTTTTCCGTGACCAAAATGTCGAAGTGCGAATAATTTCCGAGCTGTAGGTAATTAAAAGTATAAATATTTATAATTGCTTATTAATATCTCTTCGTCGTTTTTTTGAATTAGAGATAATTCGAGAATGGTTATTATAGGATGGTTATGAATCCTTTGGAGTCTTATACATGAATTCGTCATGTTAATGAGAGAAGGACCTTATGGCAGGGCGCTGTCGAGCACATTCGCATTTGCATAGTACAATCGATAAGATCCTTTTTCTTACCCCGGGTGTAAGTCCGCGATTGTAATCCAGGGGTCTAAATGCAAAGTAATGAATTCCGAGATAAAACACGCGCGCAATGAATTACACATAAACATTTAAAATTAAATTAAATTTCCTTCATATCGAAGAGCGACTTTGCACATATTATTCAACCGCACATAATTATACATTCTCGATGCGCAGATCGCGTTGCAAAATATATACCGGTTGCTTTCCGTACGCGAAATTTTACGTATTTCCGTATCGTCCGTAGTTTCAATAAATGCGAATTTGAGAATGGAAGTTCCGGCAAACATAAGAGGTCACGTACAGACGTCGCACAAAGTAATATCTGTTGCTATCAGGATATAGAAGATTGCCAATATCAGGATAAGCGATATCGTATGGATTTAGACGGAACCTCGCGAGTCGTATTTTCCTGACGTTTTCTTCTTCCGCTTCCGCGCTTTATGACTTTTTGCACTTTCGCGACGCACTAACCCCGACGATGCCATTAAGAGGGATGACCGCGCTTTATCACGCTAAAATCACAGCGCGGTGCAGCTGATCCAAGAACACATACAGGAATTCTACTGTTCCGACCAGGAGAATACTTATCCGTCTTCTTACCTTTATCCGTGTGTATTCGTGTATATCGAGACTCTATTACAGAAATATATAGTTCTCTAAATTCCTTCTTTTAAAAAATTTGCGCGTAGCAATAAGTCGAAAATCATGAATGATTTTTCAATATTTATCGGGAAGAAATCAAATGGCGAATAATAAAGAGACGATTTCTTGAACGATTTATAGGAAGTAACCGCCTCTCTTAATTGCGTATAATGCATTCAAATGAAATGCGCGAGAACTGGAAAACGTATATTATAGAAGAAAGAATTGGATAGTTGTATTATCTCTTTCTGACAAAAAAGTGAGGTCAAGTAATCACTACCCGAGAAAAAAATGAGTATAATGTGGTCAGATGTAAAAATACATTATTTTAGATATGAAAAGATTTAAATATAACATGTAATTTTATATGATTATACATAATCAGATATATATAATCATATAAAATTACATGTTATGTAGATCTTTTCACATCTAATAATATATTTTTACAACTCGGGTTATAGGCATCTCATCATACATCATACATCGAATGTCACTGTGCAGGCACAAATAAGAGAGCCGCTGAATCTTCCCTTTGTTCATCTTAGTTTTCTCACCAAAGCGATTGTTGGCATGGTAGGTTGCTCGGTCCATTTATATCTATAGTTATATCTGTCCGGACTTGGCTCGAAGAGCTAATCTTCAGTTACGAGCGAGCGCGATTATCCGCGACGAGTTATCGCAGCCGCGCTGCCGGTCGTTGCCGTTGAAGGGGAACGCGGGGGAAGATAAAAACGAGGTCTTTGGGATCGCGCGGAATCTCCGCATTTCGTGCGTACCGCCAAGTACTTGAAACTGGTTTTTCAGCGGATATACCGTGGGCGCGAGGAGAGGCAAGGGCAGAGGATAGGCAGAAAACATTGAGACTAGCTCATCGTCGGCCGGCGAACCTGAAGACACGAGGGGATTATACTCCTCCCATCTTTTATCAGCGCCAAGAGCGTCTGTTGCTACGATACTAGCCCTTTCGCAATATCGCGGGCGATAGTCGTTGCTCTTTTTATCGCGGCGGCGGGGTCGAAACGAGCCCGCTCGCCCCACTTCTTCTTGAAAGCAGTAACTGATAATAGAAACGGAAAGAGGGAGGGATCCTTACCACGTTGTATTCGTTACCCGAATCTTCATTCATCTTTCTCCGCCGCCTCGACTCAGGAGGAGAGGCACGCGGTGACGATCCGACTTCGTGACCCGATGGGATGCGAAAGATAACATTTAATACCCCTACCAAGATAGGGGGATCATGTCCATTAAATAGAACCTAATATACCACGTATAGATATAATAAAAAGATTTTTCAGAACATTGACAAAAAATGTATAATTTATCAATGCTAGTTGATATACCCTCTTAATAACAAATGCTTCAGCTAATTTGAAATAAATGCGAAACAAACTTCGGGATGATAAACAGATACATTTTTTAAAATTGTTTTATTTTCTTCAATTATTCTCAGCTGAATTCTATTATGGTACAAATTATGTTAATGTGATATATTGTATGTACATTATAAATATCAATTTTTTATGTTCTTTCTAAGGAAAAAACTTCTTTATCAAGAAGGCAACTTTCAAATTGAAGCAATCCCGCACAAAAGGAGATTAATAGCGATTCTAAATAAAACAAAAGTAGTATAAGCTCTTCCAGATTGATTCCCAGCGCACAAACAAGTTAATTAATTACTTTTGACGAAGCTGAGTTTGATCGCTGTTTATTCGCGGCCTGTCAAGTTGAATAAGGGTTCGCATGGCCGTGCTCCCTTTCTTCCCTTTTTTCCGCGAAAAAAAAATCAAATTTAAAAAATACTCTTGCATTGTGTGTGTGCAATTCTCTGCGTTGCGTATTGAATCGGGGGGGTAGGGGGAAGAAGATGCGCAGAAAATGAGAGTTCCTCCCGGGCGGACTTCGTGTTAAAACGGATGCAATCGGCGAGCTTCTTTTTTCATTAGAAAAAGAAACTTTCCGTCGGGCGAGCGGCAACGGGAACGATTTCTTTACGACGGCGATGAAAGCACTTACGGACAAATTGCGATCACAGAGCTTTCTTCTCGTCAGCGCGACACGCTGGCGAAATGACGATCAAATTAGCCATCATTTGGATTACTTAATCGCCTAACGAAGTGCGGCCAGAGCTTACAAAACTCTCGGATTAATCCTCTGCCGCATGGCAATTTTAGAATATCTTGTGTTTATCCTTCAAATTACATATGTATATACATACATATTCGAACTCTTTCCCATTGTATCTTCTGCTATAATTTTGCAAATATTTATATATTTTCCACGATCTATATAATTAAATCAATCTAAATAATCATCGAAATAAAAGCGGAATATTTTAACTTGTTTCAAGAAGAAAATGAATTTTATGTAAATTGGTCCGTTTTATGCTTTCAATTTAAATTAAAATTTTCAACCGCCTTTATTTTCACGATAATTTAATACGTCACATATTGAGTGCTATGCTTTTTTTTTCCGTTTCTCAATTTAATTGGATACGCGTGAAATTATGGAACACCGAAAGCGCCTAAAGGCCACGGCGAGTAAGCTCCAACATGTACAAACGCGCCTTAGTACGTTTCAGTGGTCACTTGGTGGTTACTAACAACTAAACGCCTCACTCGAATTGACATTTTCCGGTAGTTACCATCAGCAACCGCACCGGCCGCAAAAAGTTGAGAGTGAAAAAGGAAAAACGCGTTGCTCCAACCCTCCATAAGGGAAGGGAACATCCTGAAACAGGGTCAACGACGAGAAGTTAAACCGCTCGAATCTGATTCAGAGTGATCTCGTATTTTATCTCGGCTCCTTTAGAGCCAATCGTATTTACGAGTAAATGGACATTTTACGTGAAACAAAGATACTGAAACCTAAAACGCACCGACGCGACGACCTTCAGTAGCGGCGAAGCCGGCTTCCTTAAATTAATGTACGCCCGATATATATATATGCGTTGCGCGACGTCAGCGCGCGCTAGAAATTTCATTCCACATTCGACAAGAATGAAATTTCGAATGCAGATTAGTTTCTTGTGCAAGTGCGTCGCCGTGCCGCTCCGCCGCGCCGCGCGCCGACGGAGAAACCGCAAGAATTACAACCGCCATATAATGCCCCCGCATAGTAAAAACCATTTGCTCGCTTTCGCACGCGCTTACGCCCTGTATATGGCGTTGCTTTACCTACGGCGGCGCGATACGCGCCAGTAATTTTTTTTCTATCGCGACTCTTGTAGCCCGGCACTTGTCCGGCGCCGGGAATAATTAAATTTCTGTGTAACAAGATTTTCGCGCGCGCAGCACCATTTTGCGTTTGCAGCGTCAACTATCAACTGGTCTTACGAGACTCCGCGTAACTCGCTGAAAAGGTTATCAAACGGAACCTGATTCCATCGTGACAAGATGTTCTTTTACCTCGAATTGCAACGGAGATGCATTCGGATTATGGACACATTTATCACGGGACTGCGGCATGGTTTAATTTCCAGAGAGCTATGTGCATCTAAAAGTTTCACCATTAGGAAGATTTGAATTTTATGCGTTTAAATGAACTCATTAGAAAGGAAACTTTGTGGAAACCGGAGAATTTTAGATTAAATTTGGAGTAGTTATATCATAAAATATTCATAGTATATATAATAGTCTTATGCAATTTCCAGTGGCTTCCATTTGTTTCTAAAACCAGTCGCAAACGTAATTTAAATAAATAAGTATTCGAATATAAGGATATAAGTATAATATAAATATGCAAAGTTATTAAAAGTATATTCCAATTGCTATATATGATATTAAAACGCTGCGTTAAATCCGTCCCACGTGCTAACGAGTGCAATGTACGCAACGATATACGATATACGATCAGAGTATGTAATAATTTTTTAAATTGTGCGGCATGAACGTATTTTTCGACCGCTCCCACTTTTAATTACGAATGTGGTAATAATTACGTATAGCTCGTTGGAAAGTATCACCGAAATGTTACAATGGCCTGGCTATAAATTACCCGAACTCAGGTGTACACGACTTGGGCTTAGCTCCGCGCGTCTGACTAATCACGGACTGTAACCACTGCGAGGTTACTCTAATACTTCAGAGATCCCCAATAATTTGCGATTGGTCGAACGTATTGTCCCTTCGTTGCGCGATCTGTTACTCTCAATGCATTCTCGTGAAATTCCTCGTTATTTATGTACGTACAATAAACGAGTCTCTCAAAAACCAAACTAATCAATTCAATTTTTTATAAATTTCTTGATTTTTATATCAGAGTGATTGGTTTACAATTTCATAAATTTTCTCTACTTTTTTATTTCATGAAGTTCATTCTGGATTCTGATAGGTTCATATAAAGAATGACGTAAGAAGCGTTTGAAGATATTGAAAATATCATTTTTGACCGTAATATGGTAATACGGCAACTTTTATTCGGGTCGTTTCTCATGTTTAGAATTTAAATAGATGTAAATAATAACGCAAGTATTTCGCTATTGCATGAAACCGACGGAGCTAAACGAAAATGGGGTGGGCCGGTAGGCGCGGGGTCGACAAAAGTGTTTCAACTGAAAATTTGCACAAAATGCACAAAGGCGCAACGTAAGACAAAGGGGCGCGTCTTCGTTCTCGGTTTCGAATTGTCGTCCCTAAACCCGTGCAAAACAATACGGCTCGTCTACCATGACGCGCGACTCTCCATTCGTCGAAGAAGAATTGTCTCGTTTACGTCTAATTACTCGATGGTATTGTTTACGCGGAGCTCGTCGTTCGCCGGCCGCCTTTTCGTGCCCGCGGTCTCTCTTGTTAGTCGAAATCCAAACTCGATATTACTCCGGCCTGTGTATCGAGTAAACGACGGAATCCGCTTTGAATAAAGTCACGTCGCCCGTGGTATATGGCGCAGCTTCCTCTCGCTTCACGGACGAGCGTTACTGTAACCGCGCGGTATAAAATAGGGTAAGCCACGGTTTTGTGTGTCTCTATCGTCCGTATCGTAAGTATACCGACACCGACAACGATATTTCAATATAAATTAATATTCTGTAAAAGTGCTGCGGTTATTACTTTAATTAGCGCTTGTATATTACAATTTACAATCTTTTCCCGAGAGCGCTTTACGCATTATATAATTTTGCGTTTACGACATTTTACTGGAACACGCGCTGGGAATTATTATCACTTGCGCTGCGAGAGTACTGAGCACTGCGTGTGTTCACAATATGCCTGTGAGAGTTGCAAATTTTGCGAGCGAGCGAGCGAGAGAGAGAGAGAGAGAGAGAGAGAGAGAGAGAGAGAGAAAGTGCTATTTTGCCAACTTTGTACAACACCGCTGTCAAGTTTTATCGCCTCGCCTTTTCACTCATCACATTTGAAACTTGTTGGGTAAGGCCACGCGCTGCTATTGCTCATTGCACTCGAGTGGAAAAGCTCGCCGAGTCTTGAACTTGATTCCGCTTCTTGTCGCGCGCGGGCACGCGTCCACATGATGGATACACTTCGCTCGTATTGCGCGCATCCGGCCGGGGGGAACGATAAATGTACCTAACTTCAACCGTTTTCCGTCGCGGAGTTGTCGTGGGCAAACTTTCGCGCGACGATGACTGCTCTTTCGAGCGCAACAGCACGGATATTCGGACTTCGCGTTTAGGATCTTTGCCTCCCGGAGAGACAATCAAGCATTTCCGTATAATGCTTTATTTAATCTTTGCATTTGCAAGAGTAGAAGAGGATGAGTGAAATCTTGCAGAGATTTTAACGTATATTGCTTTATACCGTTATAATCAAAAGCACAAAAATTGTTTAAGTTACAGTACGAAATCAATACAATATATTTAATTATTATTATTAAAGTAACGCGTAATATGTATATTGCGCAATATGAAAATTGCGTCGTAATTTTATATAGAAAATTATATGAAAACTGCTTATAAATAACACCGCGCATTTATACGCCGTATGTTTTACATATGCGTTTCTACAGCCTGGTTCATATTTTGATACAGTATAAACGTTACTAATTTCATCCTGAAAATGAAAGGAGATGGATGAACGTTATCGTCGTTATTATATAACTGCAAGAAGATCGATATGAGTGACACATCAATTTAATATTATGATTCGAAGTGTCTAACAAGTCAGGTAGCTGCGTTGCGCCTCGTATAATGGAGTTATTCGTGTGCTGCTGCACAAGGGAAACTTGCCTGATTGGCGTTTAACGCCTGCAACGCGCTAACCAGATCGCCAAAGGCGATGTTATTGCCGTGATAAATTTTTTTTACAAGCTCATATCTTAATTTTCAGTCTTTGCTTCACTGCGAGGTGTGGCAATTAATTTCGCCATCAACTCTACGCAACTTACACGTTACTGAAATTATTCGTGAAAATTCGCTTATTTTTCCTAATAATATCAAATAAAATTTATATTAAAAAGAGCTTTATTGAAAAAATTGTAATATTTATCTCTCACAACGATTATATTGAAAATAATTTTTTGTATATCGTTGAATTTTTCTATCACGCCCGTTTAAAAAGAAAACAATAAATTATAATAAGATTGACTCACTTCTTGCACGTGTTTGCGACATATACCGAAAGATCTCATATTTTTGTAGTTTTGTGCAATATATCTTTCTTGATCTTTGATGTAATATATACACGTAAATAAACGGGCTATACCGTTATCCCCAATATAACCAGAGGAAAAACGGGTGCGGGTTTTGATCTGTATACGCAAAGTCTATAGATGAAAAGATAAGGAATATCCCCGTGGAATATCTTACCATCACAGACGCTGACACGACTTTAATGTTTCCACCAGTAATATATTCTCCCACGCCTCACGTCTACTTTATTATTTTTATTTTCGTCCCAGCCGTGCGCGGAACGTCCAAGCCAATAAAGCAGGGGACCGTTGGTACGCGATTCGAGGGGATTAATGCTCAGAATCTGTTAATTATTATTTGCATATCGACGATCAAATTGTTTTAGCCTGCATTTCTTAGTACGTGATTTGTGATAAAATTGTGCGATGATAAATGACAGTTATATATTAGGTATTTCCGTAAATGCAATTGTGTGTGTTGTGTGTGCAGATCGTATTTGTTATTCTATAACTTTTGGTCTTCCTTTGTAGTTGCGCTTTATTTCCAATCATTGAATACAAAAACACAATAGATTTATTTAATTGCATTCATCAATAATTTCTACATAAATTATCAAAAGGATACGCGGATAAATTGTACCTGTAATTAACTGACATAACGTGTTTAATTGCTCGTGATTCTCGTTAAATATCATTTTTGTCCATGCAATATATTCAATACTTTATTAATTAATAATAATGCAAGAAAACTGTAAATCTTCATTCAAAGATGGCAACCTTCTATAAATTACGATGTGAAGAATAATCGTAAAAAAAAACTATTATTAAAAAAAAAGAGAGAAAACATAGTACATAAATTAAAGGATACAAAAATGTATGTGAAATTGAAGTTGAATTATTGCAGACGAAATTATAAGCTATACATGATAAAAAATTACCAAGAAGCAGCTATAAATAGAAAAAAAGAATAATAATCGAACGAACATATATATTTTGACGAGTTGAACGAACCGAAGACAAAGGGTTAGCCCCCTTCCCCCGAGACAGGTGGACTGTAGCGCGAATTTGAAGATACACAATCATTGTCTCACCGGTCGACAAGAAAGACTCGCATTTCGCTTTATCGTAATTTATGTATTATACTCGATTATTATTGCTGTTAAATACATATACTTAAAAGAATTAACCATGAATCACATCGTGACACATTTCATTTCGAATCGAAGAACACTATACCTTTCAACTTCCCCACAATATTAAAAAAATGATTTGTTTCGGGACACATATTATATAATATTTTATGTGTTCCAGCTGGATCCATGATTGTGGCAAAATGGTGGATTGGCAAAAGGCACTTCTAATGGTGTTATTGGCGCTCCTGATCTATCCAAATGATATTTTTGGTAAGTACCAAATCTTCATCGTTCCGCAGATTACACGCAAATGCAAATGTAGCCAGAGAGATTTCGATTAATCCGTATCAATTATAAAGTGCTTCCTTGAGATAGTAATATTATAAATGGAGACCGCGGTTTGTGAAGTAATTTTGGAAGAAAAAAAAACAAGATTAATTTAGCGAAATCCCTCAACGAATCCCCCGGTTGATCCCGGCGATATTAGAATCCCAATAAGAATAGATACCTATCGTGTCACGCGAACGTGCGCGCGGCGCGTTTGCAGATTTCGAGAGGGGCCGCCGAACCCGATGAATACGAGAACCATGAGATATATATCGCGCTATGTACGGGCAATTTTGCAACTAAGCCGCCCGACTGGTGCGCGACCACCTGTAAATACAATACCCGGAACTAATCCGCTTTTGAAACGCACACTTGCACGGCACGACATACGGCGATATTGGCCTTACGACCTTCCACTCTCCAGTGAGATATTACTTTTTCTGAATGCCAACGCGCGTGCTCCGGCTAAAGCGACCCATTCGCAGTTCCGTTAAAACACGCATATTATCGCTCATTCCACTTTACCGTCCGCGCGTATAAATAAAATCGTACATCTATCACACAATATTCAAAGCAAAAAATATATATCTATATACGTGTAATTGTAATATATCCAGATGAAAAAATTGTACGTATGAAATGGATCAATCTGTTCATAGCGCGGATTTTGAAAGAGCTCTAATTACGGCAATATTTAATACTAGAAGTTAAAAGGTTTCGCAGATTAAGCTTAACGATGTAAATAGGTTTTCAGTTCATTTCAAGTGGAATTTATTTCAAAAACGGAAATAAAATGATTTTAATGGAAATGCAGACATGCAAGTTTTAATGCTTATATGTTTAAATAGCGATAATAGTATAATAGCTAATTAATAAACCGATAAATCGAGATTATTATTTCGGGTATCGTATTAATCATCTATTAATTTCTTCATTATTACACATATTAATTATTTATTTTATAAACACACACACACACACCACACATACATTAATAAGCTTTGAATCACAAATGACTGTAAAGGAAAAAAATTTCAACAAGTAAGAATAAGATAAAAAGATCAATGAAGAAAATAAAATTGTACAAAAGTGAACATGAATATTTAGCAGCCCTTGTCGATGCATAAAGTCGAATATAATTTATCTTTTGTCTCAAATAACTATACATCTAGTAAAAAGCTAAATAGACTATAGACTACTGTTCAAACGTACAAGCGAATGTCCGCGAGAGGAAATAAAAGATTACGATTTTAATAAAGACTGCAGATACCGTGAGAGACGAGCGACGACGAAAAGAGAAAAGAAAGGCGGGAGCTTGGGCGGGCCGTGAAGAAAGATAGGTAGATATTATAGTTTGACGTAGACAAGAAAATTTCGCAAACTATCAAGGTTTTATCGTTTCCTCCAGTCGCGCATTCGCATGATAATTTCCACCGAGGCGAAACGTCTTCATAACGGGTGAATGGCATTTGATTACTGACGTCACTCAATTTCAGCCGACCTCGCCCCGCGTATACTCAGCAAGTAAATAAGATTTCCTAGAGGAAAACTAGCGCGCGCCGGGATATTCTTTGCGGATCCATTTCTCGCAAACAGGCAAGCGCCGTGACACCTGCACCCAATACGCATTCCCTTAACGACTGGCATTCTTCCGTTCTATCGTAAATTGCCCAATTTGCATCGTGATCTCGACGAATTGTCGCGGGAATTTACTTTTATCCATCAGATTCCGTTTAACTCTTTTCAAGTTCTCTCCCGTCTAAAAATGTATGTTATATGTATAAATCTTTATTGGTCTTAACGCTTAAAATAAAATATGTGTGAGAATGGTGTTATTTTTTATTCCATTTTCAATAACTGCAATCGATTTTGTGAATTTTAGATGATCAAATGGAAACCGCTTAAGAAACTTTTTCATATTTTTATAAGATAGAATTAATAATATAATTATAATCACGTGATAACATAATTATATCGGTCCATATTCACTTATTATTATAGAATTAATAACTTATCATTGGACAGAAAATAATAATTTATTCTATTAAAATTTCATTTTTAATAGATAATAAATAATACAAAAAGTTTCTAAAATTTATTAGACGTTTATTATTCTCATTTATTCTGTATATATTATAGAAGAAAAAAGTAGATATTAAAAATAGATTCGATACTAAAACTATAAAAAACCGATATATAAATCATGATTATAAAGTCTGCTGACGTATCTGCAATACGAATAAAAAAGTAATTCTAGAAAAACTAAAAATATCCAACATTTCAATAATCATAAATAGTCCAGAGCTATCGCGGTTTCTTTTGGATCTATTAGAATCAATCTTTTTTTAGCAACGAATTTTAAAACGTATCTTTTAGAATACCTAATTAAAAAAGACAGTATATACTCCCTATATGTTCATAGAGATTATACCTAAATACGTCAAACAGGTTATACGTAAATAATTCTTGATACACTGAAAGGGGGGAAAGGTTAGGTTACCTTAATACATATTTGTAATTTAGAGAACATTCTCCACTTTTGTTCCTTTTTAAAAATACGTACCTACATTATTATGTATAATGTATATGTGTCATTTTGTTCGTTTAACTCTTTAAATATATAGGTACGAGTATATATTATACATCCATGAAATACATATTCTCCATATGACATACACAATACGTTTTCGCGGCACAAATGCATCGAATAGTTCTAAAACAAATCCCAAAACAGTCCAAAACAGATCTGGCGGAACTTTGTAGACGCTGCCAGCTTCCAGATTGCGGATAGTTGAAGTAGGTTCGTGGAGGAGCATCCGCAAAGCGATAATTATGAACGCGACGCGAAGGGCCCATCGGGAAGATGCCCGAGATGCTCCATTGTGCATCTAATATCGAGCGGCAATGCGCGTGACGCTGAAAGAGATAATAAATAAGGGAGCGGAACGTGCGGACTATATAGAAAGACAGTTTCTGGCCAATCGGGAATTTTCACTTATCGACCGCTTAACGAAGGGTGAATGGAAAGGGACGGCCCATTCAGAGGCGGGCAAACGAAAGAATAAATTGAGTTAAATTAAACGAGACCCTTCTTTCCGCGGCTTTTCTCAAGAACGAACGGCGACGTCGTCGATGAAGCGATACCGCAATGCAAATTCTCGATCTTATTTAGAAATTTTTCATTTAATCTGAGACGTACTGCTTTCGCCGTAAATGCAGCGTATCTTCCATCAACTCTTTCTAAATCTCTCTCTTTTCCTTTGAAAGGGAATTTGCTCGAGAAGATCACATTGAATAAATGTAATTAATTTTATAAATTTTAACAAAATTATATATACAATATATATCTTTATTTATTTATATAAATAGTAATTAACTCGAAAACTACGGATATAAATGCGCGATATTATTTATTGGAATGTTTTACAAGTCGATATTCGTCTAGAAATGACTCCCGCCGCAACGATTTCGGGAAGCGACAGATGGAAGAACCCTACAATACATCCGACATCCCATCCTCAACTCTCGCATTTGTGCGTCCCGATGAATTTAGCGCCGCGTCTGTTGGTACATAGCCGAGTTCTTCCGCTTATGTTTTGTATTACCGGTGCCATCATCGAATCGCGACAAAACTCGCCTCAAACATCTCGTTACGATAGGCAAAGCCGCTTTTGCGAGACAATCGGAAAAATGAGACTGGGAAAAACGATGGAAAAAGAGAGAAGTAAAAAGGAGACACAAAAAAAGGAAAATGAACGGAAAGAAGGAAATTCAACAATAATGCTAGAAAAATAATAGTCTTAAAAATAAATTGTAACCTATAACAAATGTACAAAATTATAGTAAAAATGCTTAAAGTATAGTAAGGAGATAATTTTACATAACTGTAAATAATTTATAAACATTACATTAAAATTCAAAGGTTCACGTTCTAAGAAATTTTTCTCGAGAAGTCTCGACATTTTTTAACAATAAAAATTCACTTACAAGAGATATTACTTTATTCTTCAATATTGAATGAGTTTTAATATGCTGAATATTGATAAATAAAATTTAATTATATTTATAGAGAGATCTCTCTCTCTCTCTCTCTCTCTCTCTCTCTCTCTCTCAATTTAATTCCAAAATATCTAATTTAAAAGCTAGACATCATCTATTATACTATTATATTCTATTTCTATACTATCTATTATACATCTATTACATCTATTATACCAAAAGCAATCAATATTTTTGTTAAAAATAAATTTTCTAAGGTATTAAAAACTACTGCTACTTCAAACATAATATAACAAGAGCGATTTATATATAAGAGAAAAGGTATAATTAAATATGAATGCGCTTGCTACACTGCAGTAGAACATGAATATAGCGAAAAAAAGAAAGGAAAAGGATTGGATAAAACGGAGTCAAAAAGAGATAGAGAGAGAAAAAAGGAGCCTAGGGATACAAAACGAGAAAAATGAAACGCTGAAACTCGGGAACGACTTTTCCGTCGAGAGTCGCCTTTGCGAATATTTCTTTAGCCGGGCAGAGTTACGTGCGGGTGGTGGCTGTTTGGGTGACGAGATTTGTAGAGTGTCTGTTTGCTTGTTTGGCCGTTTACTTTGGCCACTCGTGAAGAAGGAAAGTGCGTTTACAGGCGCGCAAGCGGAGCTTGCCAGGACCAGGGGGATACGATCTTTTTCCCCAATGCAAGGTATTAAACGTGTTGTTCGTAATATATATATATACAAGTGCAGACATACGTTGCTTTATTCGTTCTATCGAATATTTAGAGATGTCTTTATACGTTATCTTTATGCGTGTTTTTATTTAACATTTTAATTTTTGACCGTTATTACGCGATATGACGCATATAAAAGAGGCTGTCGTTATCAACGTACTGACAATGAGTGAGAGCGTGTGCATTCTAGCGCGACGAGTTAAATGTGTAGTTAATATCACCTCAATTGATACACTGCAGCAGTAGTTTAGTCGACACTTCGGATGCACGATTACACGCGCGATATGCGTGGATCGAGCAATACGAAGTTTATTCGCCACAAATTTCTAGCGCGTAAAAAATCTCGGGGAAAAAATGGAAATTCTCGGAAAAATATGAAATTATTCTATCATATATATTCGTAACATAATTCTATAAAAGATTAAGATAATTAATTACATAAGTCTATTATAAAAATTAAAAAATTACTGTTTTATTAATTAAACGGATAACCTGATTAAACATTTTATTCGGTTCAAAAATCGTATCGTTA
Organism: Temnothorax americanus; assembly: GCF_048541705.1. Lineage (NCBI taxonomy): Eukaryota > Metazoa > Arthropoda > Insecta > Hymenoptera > Formicidae > Temnothorax > Temnothorax americanus. Next base: position 3,295,157 of record NW_027509339.1, read on the forward strand.
ATTAATATTTTATATGCTTTAATTTATGGAAAATTGAATATTATATGTTAGGTGTAAATGTACGCAATATATTTTGTAATAAAAATTGAGAGTTAACAAATCTTATAATTAATCATTGTATTTGATAAAATTTACGAAATAAATGTAACAAAAATAAATAAAAAAAAACTGTAAATTTTACATATGTAGAAATTAGAAACAATTTATCCAAATATTATGCTTGATAAGCATTAACTAATAATCATTACTAAATGAATATTCTTCCAGGTGATTATTAGTATTGCGTGAATTTCATCAAATACGCTTTTGCATCGCTCGCTGTGAGCGTGCACGAAATGATGCGCAAAATTATTGTCAAATAACGCTTGACCAATAGAGAGTGAATAATTGCGCGGTGCGATGCTATTTATGAGATAAATTGCTCAAATCATCAGCAGTAATCAATAGTTCATTTTTCTTTCTCTCTCGCCATCAGTTTATTTTCCAACCCTTCAATCTGCATTTCTATACTCGCGTATGCATTTAACAAAAAACATGTTACACACGCTAAAAACGTTTGCAGTTATTTTATTTAACTAACAAATATTTCTTAATACATATTGATAAAAAGAATATATTTCAGCTTTTTCCTGATATTATTGATATAATAATGTTTCAACAAATTAAAATAATTTAATTACGTATCTTCCTATTTAATATAAAAAAATAGAAATTTAATTTCCCAGAGAGGGAGTAAAAAAATGAATGAAAGCATCGCCATTTTACGGAGTGAGCTATCACTGTAACGGTATTAACGCGAAAAACGGCCCTCGAAGAATGGGAAACCCCAGCGCGAAAATTACTCGAATTATCTCGAAATAGCGACAGAGAGTTCACGGCGCTGGAATTAATAAGACTTGCTTGTTACGGGTTGCAAATAAGGGATCGTATATGTCGAAAAGCGAAAGCTACTAATTCGGCTACGGGCTATATACATTTCTGCGCGTCGAAGAACGTTACGATATTTAATATCCATAACAACTTATTTTCCCTACGGAAGTTCGATAATAAGCTACTCGCAATTTTCAACAAAGTTTCCGGATGGAAAACCGCGGCGTGGTTTCTCGTGTACTTTCCGCCGCAATGTTGACGAGTACGACGCGCGATAAGTAATTCATGCCGGTGCAACTTTTTAATATTAATAAAATGCGGATAGGTTATTGACAATTTCTTGGGTTTTTTTTAAGGTATAGTGCTTTAAAACAACTTAGATCTACGCTCGATTAAAAATCCCAAATAACGGATCAACACTCGTGAAATAAAGATACAATAATAATGTATCTGAATTCTTAATACTTTCGAATTTTGTTTGACGACTGTTTACGATTTGCGTGGTTAAATTTTTTATTTTCTTACCCCTCTATAATTGTCCAATCATGCGCTGCGCTTGGCGTAAAAATTAAATTTGTAATGAAATTTAAATGCAATACCTATTCTCCATTATAATGTTTTTCAAGAAAATTTCTTTTCTTGAAAATAATTAAAATGTGCATTGCACTATGTGGCGCTTTAATTGCAAACATTACTTTCGCAAAACAAATGACTGCGACCCGGTTTATATATATATCCCGGAGTTATATATTTTAACTTTTAACATATAGTGTGCTGTCCGTATCAACTCGCATATAGCCGTTGGCAATAAAATGTTATCACCGTAATTGTCGCGACCGTTCTTATTAATATTTGTTGATCCAATTATTCCTATATTGCAAGATAAATATATATATATATATATATATATATATATATATATATATAGATCGCACTTGACTCATTTTTTTAAAACTCTCTATTAGCTTCTTTTGTTATTACCTGTCGTCAGATTCTGTTCGTAGAATTTTCCTATTCCTAGAGTTTTCCCTTGTCTGTTTAATTTTCCGCAATTACTCCGTTTCTATTCGCTTATAATCACATTTACCGTTTGAATTGCATTAGCTATAGAAATTGTCGCATTTAGATCCGAAAGCATTACGAAAAGTCATAATTTACTTCAGAAGATGATTATTAATCAAAATTATTAACATAATGTGAAATTGTATTTCAGTTTATTTTACGTAGTCATTTTCGATACGTCACTTTTTAATGGGTTTTGAATGTCAATGTAATTAAAGATCTTTTATTACAGTTACAAGTTTTATCCAAACATATCGTTATATGCGCGGGGTAATGAGAAATCGGATAATCGAAAATTAATAACTCGAATTACAACGAAATTGTTTCAGTTCATACATTTGTCGCATTCTAATTAATTTCACATATAACTCGCTTGTCCACATATAGATACGACAACTTGTGGGGAAACAATTTCAAAAACGTCTAATTTTAGAGAGATCTAATTTTGAAAATTTCCCTTTATTTAAATCCGTCGAATGATTATACGCGATTTCGTCCGCTTAAAACGAAGGAAATCGTAATAAAAGGTGACGATTAAGCTGATTATACCGTAACTTAATATCGCAAATTTCCTTGCTGTTAAACTATCCAATAATATTACGCCACGTTACTTCTCATCAGCGCCGAAGATGCGAGTTTATTGATACTTATTATGAAAAAAGGAAAATCGTGATTTGCATACCTTCTTAAAATAAAGACAATTAAAATCGAAAAAAAAATAGTTTTAAAAATAAAGGCAGTAAATAGACGCAATAAACGTACCTGTTATATTGCGGCGAGTATATTGAGTATTTCTTTTAATTTAATCAATTAACAAGTCAATATTGCATTTTCATGACGTCGAGCTATTCGGACAAACCTCGCGATATTGCAGAATATTAAAAAACTCGAAATCGAGTAGCTTATATCCAGCAGCTGGGACAGAAATTTTTGCAGAAGCATCATTGTCCAGTTTACCTCCCCCCCCCCCGTTGTATGCTGCTGCCGGTATACTTTTAGCAAAAATTCATACGAAAATGTTATCGGGCGCGGCGCGCGCGCATCTCGTTGGAAGCCCATTTGATACGGTACATTTTTCTATATATACGTTTCTAGACACACAGAATTCCAGTACCAAAACAGTCTGTTTATGCGAGGATCGTGAAATATAAAAACAATAGTAAAAAGTCAGTTCTCCTTATTTGCTCTCGCGTAGAATCTATTTGCGTGAGAAAATGCATTCGAGAGAGAATCACTCCTTCCCCCTCCCCCTCTCGTCGACTCGCCTATCTCTCTCTCTCTCTCTCTCTCTCTCTCTCTCTCTCTCTCTCTCTCTCTCTCTCTCTCTCTCTCTTTCGTGATCGATTCAATCAACATTTACGTCATCATTCTGTAAACTACGGGATAACCATCTCGACGCGATACTCAGCTGCCGATTACAAGATTAATTCCATTCACTCGGCGCGAGTTGTCAAGCGGCATTTAGTTTATGGACGGGATATAAAAATCATTCGACGTTACGCTCAAATTTCCATTTAGGCGAACTATTTGGGTTTCGCGTATATAACTTGCGTGCATAAATTATTATCAAGAGACACGGTAGTGTCTCGCGCCAAGTACACGCGGAGCGAGACCGACCGTGACTCTTTTACGCGACGCGACGGGTTGCGAGTACCCGAGATGTTGAGATCTCGATAACGAGTGAACGGATCAAGTTCTAAGTAGGCTTGATCGATAGCTTGGGGTCCAATTAGGGGGGGGGTTTCTCTCATAATATTCCGCTACGTGCCTTACGAGCGGAAATATTGCGACGCAAAGTCCAAATGTGAAAATTTATTTTTAAGATACTCCTAACGCTCTCATTCAATATTATTATGATTATCAGAGAAACGTCCTTTTCACTTTTTCGACGCTGGCGGCGCAGGTATCGCCAGTTTCGATATCGCGCGCGTATTTCAAAATTAGGTCGATAAACTTATCGGTCAGGAGGAAGATTTCTATTTAAGTAAAAATTAGGTATATATATAATAAATATTGAGTCAACGGAAAAGTAGGTTCTCTATGCTTGGCAGAAAGTGCCGCTAGGGAATTTTTAAGTCGATTCTTATGAATCAAGCTTGAATTTGATGTCTATGTATCCCAGGTTGCCGATGACAAGGTCCAGATAGTGCGCTTTATAGTTTTCGGTGTCCAGGTGTAATAATACGTTGAATTCGATGTCTACGTGTCCCAGGTTGCCGATGACGAGGTCCACATAGTGCGCTCCGTAGTTTTTGGTGTCTACGTGTATTAATATCTTGAATTCGATGTCCACGTGTCCCAGGTTGCCGATGACGGGATCCAGATAATGCGCTTCATAGATTTCGGTGTCCAGGTGTAATAATACGTTGAATTCGATGTCTACGTGTCCCAGGTTGCCGATGACGAGGTCCACATAGTGCGCTCCGTAGTTTTTGGTGTCTACGTGTATTAATATCTTGAATTCGATGTCCACGTGTCCCAGGTTGCCGATAACGGGATCCAGATAATGCGCTTCATAGTTTTCGGTGTCCAGGTGTAATCGTACGTTGAATTCGATGTCTAGGTGTCCCAGGTTGCCGATGACGAGGTCCACATAGTGCGCTCCGTAGTTTTCGGTGTCTACGTGTATTAATACCTTGAATTCGATGTCCACGTGTCCCAGGTTGCCGATGACGAGGTCCACACAGTGCGCTTCGTAGTTTTCGGTGTCCAGGTGTAATAATACGTTGAATTCGATGTCCACGTGTCCCAGGTTGCCGATGACGAGGTCCACATAGTGCGCTCCGTAGTTTTTGGTGTCTACGTGTATTAATATCTTGAATTCGATGTCCACGTGTCCCAGGTTGCCGATGACGGGATCCAGATAATGCGCTTCATAGTTTTCGGTGTCCAGGTGTAATCGTACGTTGAATTCGATGTCTAGGTGTCCCAGGTTGCCGATGACGAGGTCCACATAGTGCGCTCCGTAGTTTTCGGTGTCTACGTGTATTAATACCTTGAATTCGATGTCCACGTGTCCCAGGTTGCCGATGACGAGGTCCACACAGTGCGCTTCGTAGTTTTCGGTGTCCAGGTGTAATAATACGTTGAATTCGATGTCCACGTGTCCCAGGTTGCCGATGACGAGGTCCACACAGTGCGCTTCGTAGTTTTCGGTGTCCAGGTGTAATCGTACGTTGAATTCGATGTCTACGTGTCCCAGGTTGCCGATGACGAGGTCCACACAGTGCGCTCCGTAGTTTTTGGTGTCTACGTGTATTAATATCTTGAATTCGATGTCCACGTGTCTCAGGTTGCCGATGACGGGATCCAGATAATGCGCTTCATAGATTTCGGTGTCCAGGTGTAATAATACGTTGAATTCGATGTCTACGTGTCCCAGGTTGCCGATGACGAGGTCCACATAGTGCGCTCCGTAGTTTTTGGTGTCTACGTGTATTAATATCTTGAATTCGATGTCCACAAGTCCCAGGTTGCCGATGACGGGATCCAGATAATGCGCTTCATAGTTTTCGGTGTCCAGGTGTAATCGTACGTTGAATTCGATGTCTAGGTATCCCAGGTTGCCGATGACAAGGTCCACATAGTGCGCTCCGTAGTTTTCGGTGTCCACGTGTCCCAGGTTGCCGATGACGAGGTCCAGATATCGCGCTCCGTAGTTTTCGGTGTCTAGGTGTAATAATACCTCGAATTTGATGTTCACGTGTCCCAGGTTGCCGATGACGAGATCCAGATAGTGCGCTTCATAGTTTTCGGTGTCCAGGTGTAATTGTACGTTGAATTCGATGTCTAGGTGTCCCAGGTTGCCGATGACAAGATCCACATAGTGCGCTCCGTAGTTTTCGGTGTCTACGTGTATTAATATTTTGAATTCGATGTCCACGTATCCCAGGTTGCCGATGACGGGATCCAGATAGTGCGCTTCATAGTTTCCGGTGTCCAGGTGTAATCGTACGTTGAATTTGATGTCTACGTGTCCCAGGTTGCCGATGACGAGGTCCACATAGTGCGCTTCGTAGTTTTCGGTGTCCAGGTGTAATAATATGTTGAATTCAATGTTTAGGTGTTTCAGGTTGCCGATGACAAGGTCCACATATTGCGCTCCGTAGTTTTCGGTGTCTACGTGTATTAATACCTTGAAATTGATGTCTAGGTGTCCCAGGTTGTTGATGACGAGGTCCACATAATGCGCTTCATAGTTTTTGGTGTCTAGGTGTATTAATAACTTTAAATCTGAATGGGTGCGTTCAGCCGATACTCTGCTAGCCTAGCAATCGTGAGCAGTTGCTCGTTTTTGCTCGTTTCTTCTCTTTTTAATCCAGTAAGTCAAAAAAGAGGAAAATATTGGCTGAACGCACCCAATGTAGGACACGTAGATATCGAATTCGAGGTATTAATACATGTAGACACCGAAAACTACGAAGCGCACTATGTGGACCTCGTCATCGGCAACTTGGAACACGTGGCCATCAAATTCAAGGTATTAATACACCTGGACACCGATAACTATAAAGCGCGCTATGTGGACCTCGTCATCGGCAACCTGGGACACCTAAACATTGAATTCAAGCTTGATTCATAAAAATCGACTTAAAATTTCCTTAGCGGCAGAATTAAAATTATGTCATGACATAATAAAAATCGCTGAATTAAAATTATGTCTAGACATAATAAAAATTGGACAAAAATTATGTTTAGACATAATAAAAATTGGATGAATTAAAATTATGTCTGACGTAAAAATAATTATCAAAAATATCGATACCTGAAGATATCGGTACATATACAGTTGCGAACAACATTCAGTAAGACACGCAAATAAAAATAAATAAAGAATTTTACAGTTAACGACTTATTAACATTAATCATGCTTTATTGCGATTATGTTTTATGTTGAAATTGAAAAATATATACAAGGTGTACAACTAAAAGGGTTACAGATTATTATTTTTAAAAACTGAGCAAAATATTAAATTGTTGTTTTCTTTAGAAATAATAGTCCGTAACACTTTTAGCTTCATACCTTGTATTATATACGGTTTATGAAATTATAAGATATATTGTTTATAAGATTAAGTTGCGTAACACTACAAAAAGGCGTGATATCCGTACAAAATTACCTTTTTAAAAAAAAGGTAAAATGAGCGCCAAGTACACGCATAATAGTGTATATGTATTATGTTGTTACCCTGTTATGTTGTTACCTCGAAAAAAACAAAGTGGTAGTATTATACCTCCAAATAGCTTTATCCTGTACATACTGTTTATACAATGCGTAATATACTACAAAAAGACGTGATATCCGCACAAAATTAACTTTTTTAAAAAAAGGTAAAAAAAAGCGCCAAGTACACGTATAGTAGTGTATATGTTGTTACCTTAAAAAAAAAGAAAGTGGTAGTATTATACCTCGAAAAAACCTAAGTAACAAGTGGTAGATCTTTATATTTCGAAAAATCTCGAAAAAATCTAAGCAGTAGTATCTTTATTTCCGAAAAATTATAACCCAAGTGATACACGTCACAAAATTATGTCACCTTATCAAAAAGAAGAGTCGCGCTTCAAGTGATCTATTACAATTACAAAAAAGAAATGATATCTCTTTAAGTTAGAGCGCCAATTACAGAGAGAACATGTATATTGCCTCAAAAAATAATTGTTGCACTACATTGAAAAATCTTTACATTGTGTCAATTAGAAAAGAATGTATAATAACAATTTTATAAGATTAAAAAATTTTATTTAAATTTAACAAGGGAATACAAGATATTTAAATACAAAGTTATTTACATGTGTTCAGATAAACGGTGCAGCGCCGAGAGGAAAGAAAACGCGGAATTTGAGCAAACTTTTACAGAACATATTGAACCGAGTACATCTTCCACTCATTCTTCGCGCATTCTGTATCCTCGATCTCTATATCTCGCGCCGGGGAAGCAATTTATACGTTACGCATCGTGTTTCGCCTTATTTTACGCGGCCGTCATGTCAAATCGAACGCTATCGTCTGTGTAGCGCTATTATTCATAGTGCAGCTGCGAAATAATCCGAGAATATGTGAAAAATATGAGAAAGTAAAAGGAGATATGTGTATTCTGTACATATATATAGAATGGCGCGTTAGCTATAATCGTGCATGATGCGATATTTATGGCAGCTGCGTGCGTTGCATGCATAATTTCACATTAGGAAGATGGATAATGAAACGGTGTGTACGTTTGCGATATGCACCGCACAAATTACGTTGTCACGAAATAAGTTGATTTAAAATAATTCTGTGTTAAAATCGTTCTCTTTAAGTTTTAATCTTTAATGTGTTTACTTTAAAAATTACATTAAATTATACTAAATAAAAGTTTTGTTCTGTGTCTATAAGTAAAATTATTATTTTATTTTATATATTTATATTTATATTATTTTCACCAACCTAACGTAGACAAAACAAAATTTATAAAAATTACTTTTATTTCAATAATGCATTACAGTCGTACAAATCCGATCAATTGCATTTCTATTTTTTTCAATAAAAACGTGCATTAGCATGAAAAGATAATTGTGCGCGACAGTTGTTTCTTTCCAAAACATTTTGGTGAATTTATAAATAATTATTGGAGACCAGACAAATATGAAGATCATCTAGCATCGATCAATGTTGCTCGTGAATATGGAAGTTTGCCTAATATAAGTGGTGTGCCATGCATATACGACAGCGATTCTCCGCTAATTCGACGTCACGTCTACGCGTTTAATTTGCAGTCGCGAGACGCATCTCCGACGCGCGTCTCGCTTAGTCGCGTAGCATTCAACCTTCTGACGTTTATTCGCTTATTTCGCATAAAGTGCATTCTGTGTACGACGGCGAATTGACGTCGCTGTCGAAAAATTGCCGGCGGTGCGCGGTATGCAAATGGCGTATGTATTTTTCACGAAACGTCGTACGTATATTTTATCGTTTCAGGCGGCGCTTTTCAACCCGAATTCTCCGGCCCTATCACCAATCAAACTGTGGCACTCGGGAGGGACGCCACTTTCACGTGTCTGGTGAAACATCTAGGCGGTTACAGGGTACGTTGCATGAAAAGCGACAGCGTGTCTGTGATGTCGTATATAACGCTCGCTTATAACTACTTCTCGGGGTCTCACTTAACTTCTGAAAGGAGGCACGCCTTTAAAAAGTCATATCTCTCCCACCCAGATTAAACTTTTGCGCGGCGAACACATCGCGAACATTTTGCATTTATTCGAGGTTATAATGTTGACACGGTCCGATAACCACTACAAAAATCTGACAAAAGCAAACAAGCGAGATAAAAGGCAATAACATAATCACATTATATTGTTCGAATCGTTGCATATTGATAGACACATTTACATTTATACATTTATCCATTTCGATATTCGTGATGTAAAGGAGAATTGATATATCTAGTCCGGAAATTAGTTTTTACTTTCTGCAAAATGAAAGCAGAGATCCGCAATGAAAAAAAAAATCCTCGACAAGTACACGGAAAAGACATTTAGCGCTTTAAATAATCTATCTATACGATTTTCACGGACGGACGCAGAAGTCGATCCTGTTATATCTGCAACAATTCTCACCTTAAAGCGAAAAGAAGAAGAGAGGAATTTTTCCGCACACTTTGACTCGACTTTTCCTCTTTCAGTCTGACTACAGAGAGAAGTTTTACCGATACACGTGTCCGTAAGATGATACGAGCGACTCGACGGTTTCTTTTCAACGGATTAAGAAATTTTTCGCGAAGCTGATTTTGCGTATCACGAAACCCCGTTATCGATCGCGAGCACGGATTTATAGCGGACTAACATAACGCTTTTAAATTTTGTTGCAAATTCACGTTTTTCCTTCGGTGGAATTTAATAATAACTTTATATGCACGACCGTATAGTGGGATTATCTTTTTCACGCATTATCGTTTATCTTTGCGCTCTTGCAAATTGCATTACGCCGCAGAGCGACAACCAGTATAACCCGCAACTACATTACGGTATAACCAGTTGCTTCTCCAGCCGACGTACTATTTGCTCGCAGTCGGTCAGATACGCTCAGATGTGTAGACTGGGGCTCCGCTATCCATATCTGACGTCCGACGAAATTGTAAACTGTAGAATGGAATACGCGATTACGTTTCACGCATCGATCCGAATCTCCACCGGCAGTTTGGCGAAGTAGAAGCGAAATATCAACATATCTGAACGCGTAATATATATTCTATTCTCGAATTCATTCAACCGTATTTTTCCGTTTTCCGATCTTCATTACGCGTCACAGATTGCGCAATTATTATTACCGTTTATTTAATCGCGCGGAACAATGAGGACCGTCGATTACGTGCAAATAAACGTCAACGCCGCGGCCTCGTATCGGTCAAATTAAAACGAGGCTTCTAAACGGAGAATCATAATATAATAATTAAATTTATGTGAAGCGCAATCGTGATGCGCTGGAAATCTGTCGTTACCGCACGTAGCCCCGAAGACGGGGAGGGGGGGCGATCTCTCCATTTATATAATTCACTTCCCAAAGGAATCTGAAAGTCAAATTCGAGGAGTGACTGACTCGCAAGCGTCCCCGTTTTATCGATGCTTCTTTAAACGATTCTAAATCAAACAACTGTGATATCTGCTGAACAATCTTTGATAATTGTAATTAAATTCGATGAATCTCTCTCGTGAAAGAAAAACGTAAAGTTCTCATCGACGATCACGAATATCCTTCTCGTGGATGACGAACGTGCAACGATATCCTCGCAATCGCGGAATATCGCGCGAATACACACATCGAGAATAATGACAAAGCCGCGATCGGGCGGCTGCCTTTGCACATCTTGCTTTTTTCTATTTTATCGAAATGGGCGCGTACGTATAGCGTTATTGCAGATGTGGGTGTATGGTGCGTGCGCTCGCGTGTGCTCGTTCCGCGTGAAATCGCGAGAGCTCCTCGCTCCACGATTCGGAATATTCTAAAGGAAAATGCAAATATACCGCCGCCTGGAAGTTTGGCCAAGGGGAATCACGCGTGTCAATCCGTGTGTGCGCGCGTACGTGTATGTGTGTATATGCATGCACACCACGGGACAGACATCCCCCACATCTGTTTGTATTCCGCAGTCGAATGCCTGTGAGGAAATTGCGGCGTCTTCGGCGAAATCCGCGACGCCGTCACCGCGATTTCCGGCACCGACTCCGCGCGCGTCTCCCCCCGGTACGTTCTCACCGTCGTCTCCATCGCCTATTAAGGCCCCGATCCGGCGATTGATGTTCCAGGTCGGTTGGGTAAAGGCGGACACGAAGGCGATCCAGGCGATACACGATCACGTGATCACGCACAACCAGAGGGTGTCCGTGTCCCATAGCGACCACTCTATATGGAACCTGCACATCAAGGGCGTGCAGAAAGAGGACGGTGGCCTTTATATGTGTCAAATCAATACGGATCCTATGAAGAGTCAGGTATATACCGCACTAAAGTCCTTTAAATTAAGTAATACAGAGCTCTATATATGTATATGGAGTGTGATCATCAATACTGCCGCACATATTTCCATGGAAATCCGACCAATTCAAAGAATCGCTCCTCCTCTTCTGCTTCCTTCATCCCCGAACAATGCCTTTTATTGAGTCGTTTATTTATTGTATTTTGTAAACATGATTGAAAGAGCTTCTTTTTGAGATTGTCCGACGATATAACGTCGACGCTATCGATTTACTCGTGAGTGACTACCGACATATTGCCCCCGTGAATTAACAACCGGTTCCGTCGAAAGTTTTTCCAATGCCATATGTGTGCTTCGATTACAAACTTTCCGCCATTCGTTCGGAATCGGGACGTCCATTTCTAGCGCGTTTCTAGCCGCGCCTTAACGCTCGTCGGCGGTGTTAATACCGACCAGCAGCGGGGTAAATCTAACGAGGCACAAGTTTCGCGGGAGCGATCGCGGGGCATGCGAGAGAGCGACGATATCACGGCGGCAACGGTGCGGTGGAAGTATCGTTAGGAAGTTCTCAGGAGAACGCTTCTAATAGCAGTTCGGCGCCGTTTTAGAAATGCGCGAAGCCACGGAAGGAACGCGCGGAATTTACTTAGGCGCGGAAACGGCGGTCTATTCGCCGCTTCGAGCATTTTCGGTAGTTACGCTCCTCCTTCGCTCCTCGTCTAACTGAAACGGCTAAAGCGGCTTCTTTAGAATTCTCCGAAAAAAAACGACTAAATTCGCTAAACACTTGTCAGTGATTGCAAAAGATTTAATTTATGATAAATAAAATTGATTGGAAAAAAAATTCTACAATTCTTCAGATATTAGGTATTCTACGGCTAATGGTGATAGCTTAATTAAATTAAAAGCTTAATTTATAGTAAAAAGTTATTTGCACTTTTTCACATTACACTTAATATACGTCTTCTATTTATACCGATCACGATACTTTGCCTCGGTGTTGTAAGCCTGGATACATATAATCCTTGTTTGAAATTAGCTGTGGTAAACCAACAAACTCGGTGAAATAACTAATTGGGACGGCCCTATCGACTGTATTCAGGTCGATAAAACATGGGGACCCCGGTTTGTCAACGGACGAAAGGTCACACGGTTTCGACGAGGTAAATTCGTCTCTCACATTATGTATATTTTATTACATATTTTATCTGCTAATGTTATATGCATATGTTACGTAAACATGTTACGAAGATTTCATTTAGTGCGTTTGGGCATAATCTATGTCATAGAGATGGACCAAATTATATTATATATTTACTATTGCATTAAGTTTCAGTTATAAATCGTACTAGATTTATTTTAATTTTAATATGAAAAATGCGCACGATTCGACAAAAATATGATAAGTTTGATAAACAACTTTTCTTTAATAAAAACCCATAAAATATTTGCTGAAGTAATTCGATGAAGTAACATATCGTAATATTACTCTCTCTGCGACGCGTATATATATCACCAATAAAATGATAGTAATGTGCGTAAATAAATATTCTACGCTGTTCCACGACAATCGATTTTACGAGAACGCGACTTCTCGAGTTCTTGCCTGAACTTAACTTCGCGAAGGATAACCATTTTCCAATAGAGATTTAGTTCATAAAATAACCAACAAATGTGAATCGTATCTTTAGCGCTTGCATGCTATTGTCAGAATAATCCGAAAGAAAAATTGTTCTGTGTGTCATAAACGACCTCTCAATCAATCATAAGAAATAAGTTAAGATCTTTATAAGAAATCTGCTTAAAAATACATAGAATATTTGCCCACATTTATTTATAGATGCTTCGATTTCCTGAAATCGGTTTGTCTCTTAATAGAAATTCGATAAACATGATATTTTCACGATCTTTCAACGCTGAATCTTGAAAATTTTTGTAAAATAAATGAGATAGAATTTATATCTGTCGACGTAACACGCCAATATCGCTGATCTTTTTTGGATTCGCGGTAAACGTCGCGAAAATCGGTTGCGATAAGTTGCGAACTGCGAGTGAAACAATTAATCGAGCGACCTCGCTGCCGGTGATGCCCGCATCGGATAAAGTGCCCAAGATGCGCCCGAGTTAATCGATAGTTGCTCAGTTACAATCGGACCGCGTCCCACTTGGCTCACGCAATTAATCATCCCGGCTTCAGTTTGCTAACTATCATTAACATAATCCATTGGTGTAATACGCGCGATCGTATTCACATTAGAACATAGGAAATCAGGAATATCTTTCGAGGACTACATTGCCTCGTTAATAAATTAAGCGAAGAAAATCTCTCTTTCACTATAAATGTATTGCCTTTCAAATCACGATACCAGATACTTCCCAGAAAGACCTAAAATTCGAAATTTTAATCGTCGACAGAGAAATATTAATCAACTAGATGTATTTCGAAACCACATAATCTACCACAAACGTAACACAATAGCTAGCCGATAAATGTAATCTTGGGTTTAATAAAATTTAACCAAGTTTACCGGTTTATAGGTTTATCCACGATAAACATCGCGCATCATGATCGTACTCATGTTTCCGGTGAAACATTCGAGCGACGTGAAAGCGAGAAAGTGAGAGATCGAGCGAGAGAGATGTAAACGGAGCAGAAGAAGAGAAGAGAAGAGAGATCTTTAAAGCGCTCAAACACGGGAAATAGCGACAATCGCTGCACAGCCTCGTCTACACATCTCGATACTTTCCGCCGCCTGTAATCGTCGTCGGTGACGCGCGATAGCAAACCGCAGGGATATTAACCGTCTACCGTCGAGCTGCCGTCGGGTATTAGCTCCTGCCGACATAACAATCTGTACAAGTATCGAAGGCATTTCGCCTTCCGCGTGCGCAAGGCTGGCGCAAGACCCGCGGCATACTTAACGAGCCCGGGAACTTAACGAGCCGTCCTCGTCAGTTCGGGTACCCGTTTATGAACATCGCCTCAAGTAGCGCTTAAATCCTCCTCCATCCCTACCTGCCGACCTATTTCGAGTTACGGCTGCGTATATATAGTCTTATCAGAAAAGGATTGGAATATTAAGTCGCGTTTAACGACTATTATATACGCGACCGGCATAGTAATCGTCGATAAGAATGCAAAGATCGCCTCCTCTTGCTCCGCTCCGAGTCGACTTTTATGTGACGCGATTGTTGAAAAATCGCCAAAAGATTAATTACCAGACCGAGGTCTCCATTTATATTTTTTCTAATGGCACACAAATTCATTAGAGTGTAACAAACAACAACGTGACAACAACTGAGTCTTCGAAATTTGCACGCTCCTCTTTTAAATGCGCGCGATACTGCGCACAGTTAGACGGTAATTAGTCGCGTAAAAATTACAAGCTTTACGAGCGTAAAGCCGCAGAGATTTTTCTCGCGGTGCAAAAGACGCTTAACGAGCCACTTTAGTTAACGCGCGCCACTCCTCGCTCGTTCCCTCGGATAACATTTGCGTTGTCTTATACCGGGAGACCGGAGTCGACCGCGGTTGTCTGGTTGCTTTAAAGTAACACCTCATCCGCCTCTCTTGCCGGCAAAGTGATACGGGTACGAGACGCCACTGGAAGTCGAGATCTAATTTTCCGACATTTCGGATTGAATTCGCTCGAGCCCCGCCCCGTGCCAACCGGAGTTTCCCTCTTTTCGCGGAGGAAGAAGGCTGTAATCTTAAATAGTGCGCGGAGCGTAACATACCGATGCATGCTGGCTTGTGAGACGGCAGCAGGTGCCTACTCTCCGATCTCTCTTGTCGTTCTTACTTTACGAGGCACTAAGCTAAATAACGAATGCTCTGCGAGCAACACCGTTGAATGCCCCGGCCAATCGTTCGACGATCTTTCGGCCAATCGTTCGAGGAAAGAATGAATGTAAGATCAAAATAAGCTGTAAGACACAGAAGGCGTAAGATATGCAAAAGATGAAAAATGTACCTTGCTTGGAAATTAAGATGCTACATATCTTGTTCCACAATCGAATCTACCTTCTAGTTGGTTGAATTCTGTGATTATTATTATCTTATTGTCTATTGGTGATATCTTATTTCTTCTCGTTTCTCATCTTGCGTATTTTTGTCTGTTTCACGTTACTCTCTCCTTGTCTTCCGAGACAGACATGATTCGCCGCGAGCGGTAAGGCTATAGTGATTTTGTCGGGGCATTCTTCGACAAATCCGACAGGAAACGAAGTCGACATACAGATTTTCTAACTAACAATAAGTGAAATACGCGAAAAATAACGATGAATATATTATAGAAATTATATTATATAATACATAATCTTAACACATCATGAAAATAAATTATAGATAAAACTATAATCTTTGAATGATAGATCGCGTTAAGCAATGAAAAATTTTCTCTTCTATTCATTTTTTTCTATCTTGAATTTTTTTTATTTTAATAGAAAAAATCAGTTACTAGAATCACCCTTATATAATTGTTGTGTTATGTCATATTTCATTATATTTGTTATATATATACTCATAGATATTTCTATTATTACTTTATAATATGAAAATTTAATTATACAAAAATTTGACCTATATACACAGTTTAGAAAAAAGATAAACGCTTTGAAAATAAACATCAAAATTTTTCCTCATGTATCATCAGGATCACTAAAACTTAGCCGATGATCGACGAGATAAATTGCCTTATACGTAGACAAATGTTTCCTGAGTTTCCTCCATAAAAGCTTTTCCTCTATTTCAGATTGCCGTTTCTTTCTTCCTCATTCTGACGCGCATGTATTATACAACAATAAGTTAAAACACGAGCGTCGCCCTCCGCAAAGGATGCCGTTTCGCCTCTCGTAACTATATTTCCTCGTTGCTGAATACGGTGGCACCCTTCGCGCGTCGCTTATAATTCCGACTGCGTGTCTGATAAAATTTACGTGTATGTACGTATGGCAAGGCGTCGGCTTGCGCGTCGGCATGTGCGTCGTCTTTCTTGAAATTTCGCGTCACTTCTTCAAAGCCGTCTACATAATTCCAACGCGACGAAAACGCACTGATTTAGTCGTGTAATTGATGAATCGAATTTCACGAAAATATTGTGTGTGTGTGTGTGTGTGTGTGTGTGTGTGTGTGTGTGTGTGTGTGCGTGCGTGCGTGCGTGCGTGCGTGCGTGCGTGCGTGCGTGCGTGCGTGCGTGCGTGCGTGCGTGCGTGCGTGCGTGCGTGCGTGCGTGCGTGCGTGCGTGCGTGCGTGCGTGCGTGCGTGCGTGCGTGCGTGCGTGCGTGCGTGCGTGCGTGCGTGCGTGCGTGCGTGCGTGCGTGCGTGCGTGCGTGCGTGCGTGCGTGCGTGCGTGCGTGCGTGCGTGCGTGCGTGCGTGCGTGCGTGCGTGCGTGCGTGCGTGCGTGCGTGCGTGCGTGCGTGCGTGCGTGCGTGCGTGCGTGCGTGCGTGCGTGCGTGCGTGCGTGCGTGCGTGCGTGCGTGTGTGTGTGTGTGTGTGTGTCTCACATAAATGTTTCATTGCCCTTGGAACATTTTAGGACCAAATTCGTGAATTTTGTTCATTTGATAATATTTATTCCTCCTTATTTAAAATTAATCACGAATTAACTTAAATTAACTTAAATTAACACTATCTCGTTTATTATATCTTATCATATCATTACACTACGAGTGCTTAATTAAAATCGTTCATAATTTTTATTCATAATTTTTATCATGGATTTTTATTACGGGTTTTTACTATTATTATTATATCCGGGAAAGGTGAAGATATATTTCTTAACGCATTATATATTTTCCAACATAGTATTTTATAGACACTAAGAAGAACGTAAATGCGCGTTTTATTCGAGCTTATACTACTAACTAGGTAGTACTAAACAATGTGTGCATGGTTTCTCAATTATACTACATGCCTGATTATGTTGAATGGAACTGCAATGTGCGCATACATATAGGTTAATAATGATCCTGCGGTTCGAATCTGGCTAACGAGCGATAATGAGTTTCCACGAACGTGTTCTTTGCAGATGCGTTTGCCCTATGATAAATTCTATGAATCGAGATAATTCTGCACACTGATGTCCATAATTTTTATATTATTATTAAAATATAATTCTCCATATATTTCTCATTTTATTCCTGTGCTTTTATTTTTGAATTTGTATTAATAACGCTACTGTTTCTGATGTATCAGTTACGATCATTACAAGCATGAACATTATTTATGTTTATTTTATATTTAATATAAATTATACGCTTCTGTGTACTACAATAACACAATTTGTCCAGGAAGAGAAAATCGCGGAAAACAGACTTAACAGATAACAGATAACGATATCTATAGATAGATGCAGCTATCATTGGTTCTGGGAAGCAGAGATTGACCGATCAACGGGACGCGGGTTTATTCACCGAATTGCGACGCGGACTGATACAGTCATTCGCAGGCGCATAATAATTAATTTACGGCGCGCGCGGATGTGGAGGAAGGGAGTTTCATAATTTAGTGGCGACACGTACGAGTTTACGCGCTCGGGCACGTGTCTCGCCGCGCTCGTCATCGTCGTCGTCGTCGTCGCGTTAGGTGGGTAAGGTACGCAGTTTGCATTCGTCGGGGACTGTTTCTCGAGCGGCACGGTGCAACGACGGCGGCTTGCCAGACAACTCGGTTATAACGATTGAAGTTTCGTCGTGGCGTGGATTACATCCTCGTAATTGCGCGCACACCTCGCGCCTTCGCGTCTTACGTGAGGACGGGAGGGGGGGGGGAGGGAGGGAAGCGGCGTCGTGTGAGAGGGACTTCCTTTAAATCGAGGGAGTGAAAGGAGAATTGAGGGGAAGTACGACGGAGGATATGAGGGAGCGGAGGAGAGACGGGGAAGGAGGTCTTTGCACTCGTATACTGACGTCTCGCGGCTTGACGTACGACTACCGACAAAAGTTCCCGACGCCAGACATTCGAGGTTGATCCACCTCCTCGATTCTGTCGTGCGCTCCGCTGTCTTCATTCCTCGCTTGGGAATTATAACGCGATAGCGCCTCCGCGCGCTGATAAGCGTCAAATGCGTAGTTACTGCGAAGCGCTTTGTCGCGGAGGATTATTTTACACCCTATGAGAAAATGCGCCGTACATCCAGCATTTTGACGCCACCAGGTTCTGAACAATGACTTGTGAAGACTGTTGCACACGGCGTAATTAAAACTTATATATAGATTTTTCAGCAACTTAAAAAATCAAGAGTCATCTTTCGAACTCATCGAAATTATTAATAAATTTTTTTCGATAAAGAATTATATTATTTGTAGCCTCACACACACAATTACAAAAAAGAAAAAGAGTGTATATTTAATTATTTTATTATTACATCAAAAATATATTTTTATATTAAAAACAAATGAATACACGTGGAAGCACGTTAATCGACATATGATATTCAATATGTGAAAACGATTTTATTTTTATTTAGTTAAACGAGTAGATTAAACAGACGCGATTTTTGAACACGCGTGACTCGCACGTGTAACGATAACTCATGTGCGTGATTGTTAGGCTTCGCGGCGGGCAATAATGATCGCGCCGAATGTTAGCTATGATATTTGGTGCTACCGTGCGCCGTTAATTAACGAATAACCGGCGACATACACCGACATCCGTACTGGCAACAGCAGCAGGTTGTACGGCCATAATATGTTACCGGCGTCGAGCTAAATATAGAGCAAGATGCTTGTGAGATTTAGGGACGTTCGTGTTATTCGACTCTGCCTTATGGCTCTGTACTTTGTAGTCTACTTTAATTTACGAAAAGGAGGAAAAAGCCGGACGATATATAAATAAACTGCCTCGGTAAATTGCTTGTTACATCCAGAACCGCATCTAAAAAGTTGATGGTTTTGTGATGTTTTTCCCACGTGCAACTATTCAATTAATCTTAAAAAGTCCGACCGACAGAGACCCGTTTGTTCTAATTAATTTCGCAATTTTATTTTGCGTCTATCTGCCGCGAATAAAAACTAGTTATCAAATATTATCACCATAGGAGCACTGTAGGCCGCGACAAGGGAAATAAAGCGAGCTCTGTGTGTCATTGCATTTGATTCGCTTGTTGTTATCAACGCTGCATATCAGATGAATCACATTCGTGATGCCATTCATATATGGTGGAAAAAATATCTACCTCGAGATGAAGCGCGTATTACGGTTTTGCAGGAAATAATTTACGTAGAAATTACAGCCTTGACCGTGTTGTGTTTCCTCTCGTCTCATCATCGTGAATTTCGCATATGTGTTAATTAAAATGAGCGCAGTCAGTTGCAAAAAAAAAAACTTACCGTATCGTAATATTCAGGCTTGAATAATAGTCCCACTTGTACTTTCAGGATTGTGGTATATATATATATATAGTGAAAAAAATTGTTATATATTCATATTAAATATAATCTAAATGCAAGTTTTCAGATGTAATAATTGAACAATTAAATGAAATAATAGAAGAGAAATAGAATTACAATTATGGCTTTAATTATAAATGAAATAGAACTATAAGAGAGTTTTTGCAATACCGTCTTTTAGATACGGTAAATGTATCTGAATTATATAGATACGCTCACCGTCTAAATTCACATTAGCTAGGGATTTCGTTACGGTAATCATAAACCTTATTTTCTCAAAAATAACGTCGAACGTTATCTAAATAGCGTTACGGTGAACGATGTGCATGCGCATGCAGTTTCGCCTTTCGATCGACAATGTGAATTTAGACCGGTGAACGTATCTATAATTCAAATACGTTCACCATATCCGAAAGACGGTATTGCAAAAACTCCCTATTATTAATAAAATAAGCTTCAATCAACTATTATACTCGCTGAACTTAAATCACGATATTTATTTATTAACGCTGATCTATATTTTCTCCAGACAGGTATGCTGTCTATTGTTGTGCCACCTGATTTCGATCCCGAAGCTACATCGAGCGACATGATGGTAGGCGAGGGCGGCCAGGTAAATATCTCCCTTTATTTTATGTCGTTCCATAATTTTGGTTCATAGTTATCAAAAGAAAGCTTTTAATTATAATAACATCTTAAAGCCTTAAGGATAATTTTTCTAGCAATAAGAAACAATCCTTCTTTTACAATTTACATTACCGTTCTTTGGAATACGATTAAATGTTTTTTTTTTAATAGAAATTAAATTTTCGTCTCAATCAAGATTCCATCTGCATGCGGAGATAAATTTACGAATAAATATGCTAGAGGAAAGATGCTCTATGGAGCGACTAGGCCGGGGGTCGTTAAATAATTTACTCTACACAGAAGCCGTCATGAATAAACGAGGGTTTATTGCTTACAAATGTGCTGATTTACGTGTGCAATAAATTATTGGGCCAACGTTATATTCCGCGTGATTCATGTCGGGGAAATCTATATCGGAAAACGGCAGTGCGCCACGAGCTTGTGCAACGGCTCGCGTCTGAATCTACAAATAACCTTGCAACTTCGTCATCATTAATAACGCCTTAATTAGGAAATTACTAGTAAATTGCTTAAATCCCCCAAGAAGTTTATGATCAGATAGGAATATCAAATTAAAAATATTATTAATTTTGAGTTTGAATGTATTTGCCTCGCTCATCTGTACACTGACGTATATAAACTAGTTGTCATATTTAGAAACGTGTCAACTGGAACTTCATGAACTTCATTACTTTTTTACAATGTTGCAGCACGCTTCATAATGTCATAGCGATTTCGTAACTGCAACTTGCAACACCTGTTGCAAGTGCTATTTGAATAACATCACGCTGTCATAAAACCAACCAGTAATTATTACTAAATGTCTTTCTGTTATTAATAACTTTAATTTTAGCTTTATAATCTCACGTATCTTACAATTAGAGCTGAAAAAGGCCCACGCACTGTATGAACGATGAAAACCTGCTCTTCGAGGAAAAAACTATATAACCGTGCATATATAAAACTGGGTAATAGATTTTGAGCCTAATCACTCGTAAGTAATTCATTTAATCCGACAATCTTTCGCGCAATTAATTTGTGAGAATGTAATCTGGCACACGCGTGTTTTACGGGCCGGTCTTGATTCACACCCGAATGCTGTAAGTAAGCTATCAGTGAAAATAAGTGACCTGTTGCTCACAATTCATATTCCGTGGCAGTCGCGCAATTTGTGCGAATACCTCATCTCATTCTCGCGTTTTTCCGCGCGCATGGCCGCCGCGCCGGTGTCGCTCGGATAAAGAATATTGCGCTTCCCTCGGAACGTCTGACAGGACGCTTTTACGAAGATGCGACAGCTCCACGGGGCTCCACCATCGTGGACCATTTTAAACTTTGAAATTATACCGGCGCATAGCGAGTTTCCCCCTATTATAGTTGGTATACTGAAAATTGTACGACTGTCAGTTTGATAAGTTACTTTCCATCTCTTTTGAGGAGTTTGTCGGGACACATGTCTAAGTATTGTATCGTACTATTTTTGTTAGCAACGAAATTGTACGTATTTGATGGATATAATTTATGTACTTGAGAAATTATACAATCCCAAGTTTTGACTTTTCTAATACGATGAAACTTCAGTCTTTGCTCATTTCTGTAAAATGTCTTTTAAGGACGTAAATTATATTAACTTGTACTGACTAAAATGTTTTTATTCAATGTGTCTCGAAATCTCCAAACGTACTGTTAATGACAGATTCTTTTAACCACCTTGAGATTAGTTTTTCGTTAACGAAAATGTCGAGGCATCCAAATTATATAAGAGAGTAAAAAAAAGACTTTTTTTGCGTAACACTAACTTTAAGTCAAGTAAACAACAAAATTACGTTCTTCAGTTAACTTTGAATAGAATTTACTTTAAGAGAATTTTAATTCGAGACGTAGCTACATAAAAATAAATGATTCAAAAGATTGGGAAGTTGCAATATAAGCGGAAACCTTCTTCAAGTTTTTTGTTAGGAAGAAATTGACCACAAAATTTTGTTATTTTGAACTAATTGTTTTAAAACATCTTGTATATATGGTGTATTGAAAAAGTATTAGTAAACATATTGAAAGAAATATCTCAGCGTGTAAAGCAATTTCATTTAATCAATTGAACAATTTCTGTCTCAAATCACACATTCGCCCTTAAGGGGTTACATACGTTTGACTGGCCTTAAAACTAGGTCGAAATTAACGAATTTTATTGTAGGTAAAATTATGTTATATTAAACAATGAAAATACATGTCGTGTAGAGTAATCTTTTGAGAATATCTCTCAAAAAATTCAATAAAAAATATCAAAAATTGAGGTAAAATAATTTTATCACAATAAAAATTCGTTAATTTTGACCTAGTTTTAGGCCTGCCAAGCGTATGTAACTCTTTAATGTGACAACTTTAATGTGACTAATAAATACGATGTCTGACAGCAACAGATCCAAAGCACGGTTAATAGTCGTCAGGGCACATTGTAAAAAAAAAAAAAAAAACTGAAGCTTCCATTGACCTGACGCGTTAAACAAAGTTGATAAAAAATTTAAACTCCAATCGAGATTTTGGTTTTCCGGTTGTCCACCCGTATTCTGATGGTGGAAGTCGAATCTCTCTCTAGCCGCTAGCGAGATAAATAAATAATTTTGTTCAGACCATAACTATTATTATTAACGATGCGTCTCTCGTGTGTTCGCCAAATTGTCGTAAAATATTTTAAAAAAATCCAAAAAGATCGACCCTCGCAGAGATTTTCGGGGTGTTCGAATTTCGTTCCATAACGTTTTCACGTTGTACTTGGACAAATGTCAATATAAAGAATTTTAATTTTTAAACTCATTTTCTTCTAGCAATGAGAGATATCGCATTTAGAACATCTATCCTCGGCCTAGTTGCGGTCTTGATTTAAAATTGATAGAACTCCTGGCAAAACATGAAGTTCTCTCTTCGCATAAGCTTCTCCAAACTCTCCTGGGGGCAATACTTCCCAAAGAATGTTTAATGTTTTGCTGAGATTTTACGCTTCTCTCGAATTATAAATATATGCTTTCGATATATTTCCAATCAATACATTCGTTTATTTCTCGAAAATATAATATATGCATGTTTAATTTCAAAAATCTGGTTGAAATCGACATATCGTATTAATTTACATCCACGTCTCGATGACATTAGTAATATTTGAAACTTTACCCAGGTCAGGTACTCTATTATATATATATATATTGATAATACAATATTAAATAAATGAGTTAATAACATGTTAATGAATTTGTGTTTATTTTATTCGTCTGTTAATTTTCCACTTTTCTGGGAATATTTTTCGATAAATAATATTGTTGTAGGACATGATCAGAAATTTATACATACGTCAGTATTTTTAGTTATTATATACACATTAAACGTCGATAAATTTTAAGCGCTGAAAAAGCAGTTTCGAAAAGTTAAAAGAGAGAGTCGCGTCTTATTTTATACTTTTTTAAAGGTAGTTACGCAAAATACATGACACGCAATAACTTACGTTGCACCTCGGGATCGTGCTAACACGATGTTCATTCAAAAATGTCACAGATATTGCAAGCTAGCAGGTGACGTGTCAGTGGAACACAAGCAAACAAACAGCGCAGTATGCTGCGACACGTGTCGTGTCGTTAATTGTCAACATGCCGTTTATATTTTCCATTGTAGGACACACAGATATTCATTTCGCAACTCGCGTAGCCCCATTCGCTGCCCCGTTCGTTTCGAGTACCAATGTAACCGATGAAAATCAAGCCGATATTCATAATTGATGGCTGCGAATGCAGAGACACGCTAGAGCGAGAAATTATGAAAATCGACTTGATTTGATCGTGTCTGACCCCGTTCGGAACCAAAAATAGCTTCGCGGATCGTTTGGATTATTGAAGCCCACCCAAAAGCGAGAAATATCGCTAAATTAAACCTCCCGTTAACGAGAATTGGAGGAGGTTCGATAAAATTGACCGCGCGAGCGCAACGAAGCAGGTATAACCGTTAAAAATCGCCCGACGCGACGTCCCGGTCGATGCTGGATATTTCATGCCCCTCGCGATCGTAGATTTGTTTTCCACTCGAGTATCCGCGCGCGCAAGCCACCATTGTTCCGGACAAGCGTCCTCGCGCGCGTACGTGTTTTACATAGAGACGGGGATCCCGCGTGCGTTTCTTGCTCCCTCTCCCTCCCTCTCTCTTTCTCTCTCTCCTTTATTCCTCCAAATATATTTGGATGAAGCACGGCATTAGTGGAGTGCAATAACGAACTCGCTTCTCTTTATAATTCCGGTTTCATAACACGTACAGGTGAAGTTAACGTGCCGGGCGAGAGGCGTTCCCGAGCCGCGCGTATCCTGGCGCCGGGAAGACGGCAAGAACATTATAATTCGGGAGCCATTTGCAGGAAGCGCCCCGAACCAGAAGTCTCACGGTAAGATTTAATATAGATGGTACGCCCGCGCCGCGCGCCGTTCCGCCGATATAGCGCGGAATATACAATTATGTTTTCCTCAGGCGCGCATGCCGCGCACCGCGCGCGATCCCGTTAGTATTCAAATTCCCTCATTACGAATTGCGATTCCGGACTTTAAGATGAATTTCGTCCGGAAACCGATTCTCCTCCCTGCTTCCCGCTGATGTTACGAGATGACGGCATCCGCTCGCGACTTCTGATGCCGAACGGCCGGCCGCGCCGTCGTTCCGCGGATCATTAAACGTACTTAATGTCGAATTTATCCGCGCGTTTAATATTGAGCCATAGTTACGGAACACGCACGCGTTTGTCTTCTTTAGGTCTTCTCTCGTGATTTATGCTCGTATTAAAACAGGAGAATCATTTCAAGTAGGAAATAGCAGTTTGTCCGCGAGAATTGCTCTTATAGCCGTATAGTTTGAAGAATCTTACGCCCGAATTTTCCTTTCAAAATTACTTGTAATAATTAACAATCACATTTCGTTTCAATAAAGCAAAACTTGATATTAATTTTCTACCTGCAACCACTTTTGAAACACGGTTATCAGCGGGTCAAAGAAATCTTAGATTATATACAATTATATGTGTCTGCCGAGGAAAACGGACGCAAACGGCCGACACATATGAAATTGCTGCATATTTCTTGACGAAAGCGCTCGAGAGGATGTTCGTAAAATGGACGTTGTTGGTTGCGGAAGCACTACCGGCAAACCGAGCGAAGCGTCTCACCTCGCCCTCGGCCGTCGCGTTGCATCGGTCTCGGCTAAACGACGTATTTAGTATTCACTTCAGCGTGGTGATACTAATAGCAGGCAAATTTCGCCGTACTGTGGTCCACGGCAAGGATGCACGCCGCGGCAACCGGTGTAACATATGCTGAGCGTGAACCTGCACCTCCGGATGACCCGCCTCCGACGGCTTATTGTCGACACTACAATCGCAGTGATTATCGGACCCATGCCGGAAAAGTTTCGCCTTAGTCTCGCGATCACCGCAAATTTAATTAACATTGCGTGGACATTTTGCGCAAATGAGAAAAATAAGCGGGCGAAAAAGGAAAGAGCGAGACAATGTAAAAATTATGTTTGTAAATAAAAAAATTTTAATCTTTCAGTAATTTAAGTATTCAGACACGACTGTCTCTCAAACGGAACGTTCTCCAATTCCGAGATACATATATTTTATCCGTTTAATTCCCTCGATTCTGGCGAGATCGCTCACGATTTTTTATTCTTGTTTTTTGCGTCAAAATATTATTTTCAGAGAACTAATTTTCAAGCGCGAATAAAGAATAAACCATTACTTTTAAGGTTTGAATAAGGAACGCGGAGTCGCGTAGTTCGTCGGGACTTCATGGGTACTTCGATTAAAGTAAGTTCGGTGCGCGGCGGTAGGACGCGAGTAAAACGCGGACGTTTATGCCGTTTCCGCGTAATTAACTCGCGGGGGTGGAAAACACACGGGTGTGTCTCAGGACCTTTGAGAAAATCGATGTTTTTGCGAGCTGAACTGCGATGTAGCGTAACGAGGCCGCAGGTGAGGAAGGTCCCGTGCGTTTGCTTACGATATTTCGCGGTTAAAGGAACAGGTGCAGGCGCAACAAATTGAGCTCGTCTTATCTACGTGCGCCACTTCGTTGTTTGCATCTGAATACACTCGCAAACTTATTCAGAATGAACAATATGTAGAGGGTGTCGCTTAACAAAAAGGTTTCTTTTGATTAATTTACACACAGATGTCGGAACATGCGCGCTTAAGCGAGAAACTATTGGATGTTTTTACACTGCCGTTGGAACTTTTTAAAATCGTACTGAAATTTAAAATGAATAAATTCGCAACACTAAGAAAATGTAACATGCAAAAATATATACGCGTGCGTTGCATGTTCCATAATAAAATATTAGAAAAGCATAATTAGCACGCACATAACATTAAACGTGTTTATTGTTTTATTGATTATCGATCGTCGCTTTTGTAATACGTCGTTCACTTCACGTTCTTTTTCCGTTCATTTATATATAGTCATTGCTCTTCGTTAAATAATAATACCCAGAGACAATTGATCGTCAGCTAATGTTTCTACTAATTAATTATATACGAATATCTATATAATTAAATTGACGTAATCTCTAGAGAAAAAATTAGCTTTGATAAGATAAGAAAGTGAATTTATTATTATTAATCTGTGTTAATTATTGTGTTTGTTCAATAAAATGGAATAATTCTGATCAAATATATTTATCTCCATTAATTAATTAATAGTTGTTTTGCTCTGTATATCAGATGTGCTTGATTAAACCTTACTAGCGTAATAATTACTCGCTTAAAAGTAAAATATTATTGAGACCTATTATATACTGAATTCATATCTGATTTGTGGAAAATAAGTACTTAACGTGTTTTATATTCATGTATTATTGAAGTAAATAGGACACCCAGTAAAAAATAAATTAGTAAATCGAACCAAATTTTGATATTTCAAGAAAAAATCAACTTTATTAGAATAAAGTATTAGAGAATTATTATTTAGAATAAAAAAATCTTACATTATGGACGCGAATTTTGGAGCGCGCCAGCGAACTATGTATCAAGGATTATCATTTATTCGATTTTAATGCCCACTGTTCTCAGTTCGAATCGTGTCCGAATTTTCGGGCGAGGAGCTAAAACTGACGAAGATCTCGAGGAACGAGATGGGGGTTTATCTGTGCATCGCCAGCAACGGGGTTCCGCCCGCGGTCAGCAAACGTATTTCTATCAACGTTCATTGTGAGTAATAGTGATTACTATCCGAGCCATTGGATCGGACGTACGGTGTACCTTGTAGAAGTCGAATCTCGCCGTGCCGAGGCTACGCAACAATATCTTCCGACTTCGATTTACAGTTCCGCCAGTGATTCACGTACCCAATCAGCTGGTCGGCGCGCCCTTGGGGACCGACGTGATCTTGGAATGTTTCGTCGAGGCGTCCCCGATGTCGATTAACTATTGGGTCAAGGACCCCAAGGGTGAGATGACACGTGAGATGACTTCCTCGTTAAAAATAGAGCCCTTACACTGTATTCCATAATGGATCGTTGTTCCCCGTTGTGGATTGCGCTTTAATACGACGTTTCAGCGTAATATTTTATTTAATCATCGTGTTCTTTCAATCCATAATGATTGCTAATTTTATCATTGGCAATATTACTCGTTGGCTGTATTCTTTATTATTTATTATTTGGAAATTTTTTGTTAATTTGTTCTGTTTATCAGCTTGTCAATTATTACTCGTATAGATTGATTTCAGATCTTGTAAATTATAAATAAAACAGATATAAAAGGAAATAACAAACCAAGCCGGATGTACGTGCTAAGAGAATGTGTTACAAATTTAAATAAATAATGTGACATCACTGCAATAAAATCATCTTCAGTGATGCGCTATAATATAAACCGTCACTTACAAAGTCGATGAAATCTATAATAGTCAAATTATAATTTGCAAATTGTGTCACATTATTTATTTATATTAACGTATGTTACATTATTTATTTAAATTTGTAACACATTCTTAAAACGTTATACACCCGGCTTGGTTCGTTAGCTTCTTTTATCTACTTTGTTTTTAAATTTTTCAAACCTTGATCTATTATTATCTTATAAATTATATGTATTTTGGTTATTATTAATTCCATACATTGCCATTTAATGTATTGAATAATTCTTATGGTCGCTTTTTAGACAGAAAAAAAGATACAGATTAATTAACAATTATAATTATTAGTTAAATAATTTATAGATTTTTAGGTTGAATGTTTAAAGAAATATAAGTGAAAAAATGAGTATGTTATATCATTAAGTGATATTTAACTATAAATTTTTTTGTAACACTATGCAGAATAAAGCTGACGAGCCTTATTTGCATTTTTTGAACTATATAAATATTTTTCACGAATAATTCCACGCAACTTCCAAGTCTGTAACGTAAGTTGAAGTTTCTTTGTACACAACACATTCTAACTTTTAATCTTTGTCGTATACACATATGTATTTACTCGTATATGCCAATATACATTTTAAATCGTTAACAATTCAATTTCCTCTTGTTTTCTATCAATGAAATATATTAATTTTAATAATAAGAGTCAATTATTAACAATAAAGTTTTCACTTCCACGTGAAATGAAATTATGATTTAACGCGATTGGAATAATTTACAAAATATCTTTCCATTCATGCGTGTATGCATGAATGCAATATCAACATCTGCGTGAAATAGTTGTAGTTTCCCTCGCGTATTGTTTACCACAAGTAGCGTAGTCCGTTATAACGATTGGTTTGTTAACTAATTACCCACTGTAACTAGCGGAGAAATGCTCAAACGTTAATTACTCTCACAAGACAAATCCGATTATAGACCGTACTTTAGTTTAGGCGATGCGATATCGTTGTACTGTCAGTTTCAAGAAACTTGTTATTCGTATTATTGGAAACTCGTTGTACAAACTTATAAAACTAATCAACAATAAAAAAAAAGAGAGCGCGAAATAATTCAACTTTCTTTCTATTTTATGCAAAATATAATAATAAAGATAAAAAGTAAAACTTCTTTCGGTGCATATCAATAGTCAACAGTTCTTTTCAAATTTGCTGTTTTTAATAAATATATCGCGCGGTAAGAAGCCAATTGTTTCGGTACTATAAATTCATACGAAATGTCAACGAGCACCAGCAACATATCGCAACAACGTGTAATAACTTGGCTCAGAATCCCTCAAGAAAACTTTAGATAGATTTAAGAGAGAATACTACTTATCCAGACTCGCGGAAATATCCCCGCAGTGGATTTCACCTCGCAAGAGCCAGACGTTCTCCCAGTTTAACACACGCTCAGCTATCCGGAGTTCCTCGCTCCAATGCATTCGTATGCAATTTCGTCTCGCGTGGAAGATACCTTTCACTTGTTTCCCATTATCCGCAACTATTTCAACGTGTAATAAGAAAGCATAGCATGAAACGGGCGAGATATCTTATTTATGGTAAAAGACGTGGCTTCTTAGTGCAGCGCATAAGTATATCTCATAGTTTATATATATAGTTCAAATAACATTTAAATAAATGAATATAATTAATTCAATAATATTTTAAAGTGTAGCGTTTTAAATTTTGCTCAATTATTAAAGCGACTGAACAGTCGGAGTATAACATTGAAACCGAAAAATATATGTGTTCAAATATAAAAATTTTTGAAATGGTTCTAATAATATCAAGAAATATAATTACGATTTGTATTTAAACCGCGAAATTGCGATCATTATATTATAAATTTGTATATCTATTTTTAATTTCAATCTTTTTCTTTCTTGTAAAATACTCTTGTATTTCTCTCTGTAATTTCATAATGAATGATTTTTTTTATTACTGCCGCATACCAATCGATAAAAATGCTGAATACGCAAACATGAGGAAAAACAATATGTAGTTTTCTAGCCGGCGGAATTGGAATAATCGAGTATGCTCTCTACTTTGTTCTCCAGGTGCGATGATAATATCCAGCGTCAGGCACAACGTCCAGATGACGACGAAATCACCGTTCGAGGTCCGGATGAGCCTCATGATCCGGAATTTGCAGAAAAACGACGTGGGAACGTACCGGTGTGCGGCCAAAAATTCCCTCGGCGAAGTTGAGAGTAGTATTCGATTATACGGTGAGTACACAGCGCGTTTTGTACCGTTATCAAACGAAGTTTCCCGCGGAGCCCATAAAGAATACCTAATTCGATTATTCGACGGAACGCAGTCAAAACGAGGAGAGAATTGCGTTATCCGCGCCGCATTTCGTTTCAATGCACGTGTACATTTGCGGATAATCGCGATTCTTTCTACTTCTCTCTCCCTTTTTTCCCCTCTGTTTTATTCTTTTAGATAGTCGTAACGCTAGGGATTAAGATTTCGTACCGTAAAATAAAACCTGCAAATAGATCAGCAGATAATTGCGCACGGGAGAGGTCAACGGTGAAAAGTTTGCTCTGTAAACTGCGAATGAGTTATTATACTTAATAAACACCGTGCCGGGATTAATTTTCTGCTTGTTACAGCTGATATAACCTCTATTTCCTTGATAACTGCTTCGTAACATATTAATATCAAGTGAACGATATCTAAACTTTAAATTTATATGCTATAGAAAAAATCATATTCAATAACAAATAGCACGAAAGAATTATGCAAGATTTTCATCAAATTTAATAAACTGTTAGTAATTAACTTGATAATTGACAATAAGCCGCAAATCAAGATACGAAAAATAAAATCTATACAGCATTAAATAAGAAAAAGATAAGATTCTGTTTTTTTTTTCTATTCTTCAAAGTTTACCAGATACTTCAATCCTCATTGGTAAATAGCTTCCGTTGATCATGGCTGGCTTTATTGAACAAAAGAAATCTCTGGCGCCAGATCAAGAAATACGCTTTTGAGATATTACACCGTGCAAATCGTTCCATACGTTCTACGCGTGGATTGTAAGCGAAACGATCTTGAACGCGTTCGGGTAACAAGACTCTCGACTACTCCACAACAAACGAATTACAACGCGAAAATGGCTTTTTGCCGCGCGCGTTGCAAGTCGGTTACACCGGTATCTCGCGAGCTGTTGCGGGAGTGAAGCGAGGGGTGGAATTTACTCTCGCGCATGACCTGTTATGTCTACATTAATGTGGCGGGTCGCGAGGTTAACGAGTCCACAGCGTGGAAATTGTTGTTCGGGGGTCTCATTCCCGCCGCTGCCAGCAAATCGGGCGCGTCCCGCGCCTATACCTCGCCGCCGTGATTGATCGCAGGATGATAGGAATAAGAGGGTTTCCTCCTTACGGCAAACACACCTCGCGTTTACAAGCATCGTCACTTTGCGGACGGAAATCTCCGAGGAGTTGCCTCTATATCAGCGGCAGATGCTCCTCGGTCAATCCTCATCTTTTCGTGCGCGCGCGCGCGCGCTCGGATTTCTCGGCTAGCTTACAGCTCTCCCCTCAGGGTATATGAGGCGGAAGGGTGAGAAGATAAGGCTGGCGAGTGCGGTACACCCTACTCGCGTACGTAAATCGTCGCGTGTTATCGACCCATCGATTTCGAGAACGAGGGATCTTCATCCGGTGCGGTGGACGTATAGGATGACATATTTGCGTACGTAAATTTAAAGATGACGATACAAGAGACGGTCTCAGTCAGCCTGCATTTCATACTTGCTAATGTTAACGAGATCTCCGTAAGATCGGAAATTTGAAATTCGCTGAAAAAGATAATGCAATCGGTTTTATCAGGGCAATCTACTCGAGAGACTCATCACAGAATATTTCCCTAAAGTCCAACAGAAACTTCAGAAAACATGTTATATATATATATATATATATATATATATATATATATATATATGAATATACACACATGTGTGCCCACTCTTCAGTCTGATACTAAACTCTGTACATGAGAACGGCATGTGGTCGGAGCTGTCTTGTCTACAAGCAATCTAGCTTGACCTTTGTTCTTTTATTCAAGAGAGTCCGAATGGAGAAAGTTTGTAGCGTCAAAACTCTAAGCACCGATAAATTTGCGACATTACTACTTTTTGAAGCAATACAATGAAGAGGGTTCTCGATTTACATGGCGTCACGGAATCATCACAAGTGGCTCACTTATAAGTCACTTATTATAAATATGCATGTCGATTATGTCTTCCAAACGTATCACAATTAATTATATTTTAGAATATTCCTGTACACTGTTAAATATTAAAAAATAAAACTTACACCAATATCTTAATTAAATTAAATAACACATTTTGTTATTTTTAATTACCATGTGTGTCGAAATCTATTACTTTAACACAAAATAGGGATTATTTTAACTCCATTGGTTTAATTAAATTAACATTGTTTTAGTTAAATTAACGACATATTGAGTAGGAGCAGTGGCGACCTATAGGGATGGTTAAAAATTACTCAAATTTAGTAATTTAATTTGACACAATGAATTTAACAGTGTAATTATAAATTGCTTTCTTTTTCGTTGGGTCCATCGAAACCGCGTATCTTCCTCCTGTTTCAGAGATTTCGGGACCGGCGAAAACGCAGACACCACCGTTCTATGACGAGGAGGACGAGGTGGTGTACGGTTCGGCGGAGATGGACAAGATGGACAAGCCACTAGCGGTGGATAACACGGTCCACGGACACGTGGGTTATCCGTCGCTCGCCACGCCGTCCTCCACGATCCGCGTCGGCAAGAAACGACCGATCAACGCGAGTTCGGGCGCTGATCCTTATCCACGACGGCTCTTCGTCCTGGTGTCGCCGCTGTTGTGGCTTCTTATTGTTTGCCGAAGATGGTGATGGTGATGAGAAACGGGAAATGAGCCGAGGAACTCTGAAGGACTTGGGTCATGGCACCCTCAATGCTCGCACGTTGCGATTCTCGTAACGCGATCTCTCGCAACGACATAATTCGGAAGAAGAATTGTTATATACGATCGACACTCAATGACCATAAAATCGAAGTTGTTTGTATAGCGAGCTGCCGCGAGAAAGAAAAATAGATAGAATAGGTATTTGAGAAAATTCGGTGCTATTTTCCAAACGTACTATATTTTAATTTTAACCGATGAGCGCGAAGAAGCCGCTACGGCCCGTAGCTAAGTCCGCGTGCAGTAAAAGCCCGCAAGCTTTAATCTTCATTGGCTATTCAGCAGCTTGCACGGCTCTACGCGGCAAAAACAACTTCGAATGGGCTTAAGTCGCCGCCGCCGACGACGACGTATCGTCTTCCTTGAGTGGCTTATTCGTAATTCGTAGACCTAATCAATGCATCGGAAGCTCGCGGAAGGGATGAACCAGATGGGACTGAAGGCGGGGGACGTGCATTGCGGAGCATATATTGATCGTGATACTTGAATCGGAGAATCGATCGGTGAGTGCTAAGTTAATTAAAATCAGGGATCGAATTCAGTATAATTTAATTTGGTTCTATTTTATACATTATAGTATATTAAAATAATGCCCTAGATTTTTACTCCTATGTATAAAATTAAACTTGTATGACGTAATCCTATTTTACGATACATCAATTGAGCTAAAAAATGATTTTTATGTAAAATATAAATGAAATCAAAAATTAAGCGACCCGAAAGGCCAATTCTCATTTATTAAAACTCACACTCCGTTATTATCGTAAAATATCAAGTTCTTCTCTATTTTCTTATATGTGAAAGCATGCGCGCGTATTATCAAATCAAATTGCGGATTCTCGATATATCGAATCGAAACGTTACGAAAGAAAGAAACGTTAGACGCAAAATGTAAGGAGAAAGACAATGAAGCGATAGAGGCTGAAATTGAACAGACAGACGAGGTCAACGACAAGGAGAAGAACATATCTCGAAATGATAATCCTGAATAATATTCGCGCGGATCGAAGAGTCAGGTTAACTCCTCAGTTTCGGCGGCAATAAATCTGCGTGATATGTACATATTTACGTGTATCATATACAGGCACGCTCGCACGTGTATATGTGTGCATACGTCAGGGTAAAACTAACACATTCGTGCCACTTTTCCCCCAGCTCTCCCCCGCTGCGCTCTCCAGTCGCGTGCGAGTGGCGTGGCGTTCCGTAGATAGCCCTTACGATTACGCCGGTGTAATAGGATATGTATATCGCGAGTTTAAACGAGTATTGAAAGCTTTAAAGGAGTTCGAGCCAGAAGTAGCAAGACGCGCCGTGTCTCTCGCGTCTTGGCGGACGCCCCTCGATCTCGAACGAATCGTGGACACGAGCGGCCCCCAAGTTGTTCGCCACACACGCTACGCCTCGATCACGGACGTGCGATCGTATAAATCTGTTCTCTCTCCCGCAACCTTTCTTTTCTTCTCCGCAAGGTTACCGGTCGCTCGGGGGAGTTTTTACAGCCCTCTCATTTAGCTCTCGACAGCACAAAACTCGTCAGTCAACACGGAATTAAGTATGTCTTCGGCGAAACATTTAGTGCTCTACTTTTTGAATACGATTCTTCGTACCAAAGTGTTCCCCAATAGCGGCGGAGTGGAGAATTGATTCAATGATTGTTCACTCAAGGGTTTCGAGAACGAGCTCTAGATATTGAAACTTCTTTTCGATTAAAATAAAATTGGATGATAATCGTCAGGTATTTACTTGAAAATATTAATAGCAACTGCGTTGATCGTGAATTTAACATTAACAGATTTAACATAGATAAATCTAAAAACAATGCTGAATAAAACTCCATTCTCGAGAGTTTCTAAAAGCAGAAACTAAAAAAATAACAAAAATTTGAAAAACAAATTTTTTCTATAAAAGGAAGAATTGAACGGAAATAAATAAAGCACTTTTGGATATTGTAAGAAATGAAATCAGCATAAGTCAGTATAGTTCTTGTCCTCATTGATCGACTTAACGACAAGACAACAAACTCAATATTTTATATCCGTCAAATATAACAAGTATAATATTACATATAATGCATTTGACATTTTTATGACCACGGCTGATTCTTTGTAAGTTTATAGTTTTGCAAGAAATCTACAACATTAAACTCTAATTTTACTTACAACCAACGTAAAATAAAATTATCAATAAATATTTAAGAAAATTACAAACTAACATATAAAATTAACATTTTTTAATGAAAATTAAAATTAAAATATGTAAAAGAGATATTTAAGATAATAAAGGTGCTTCTAAAAAATCTACGTTGTGTATAAATTACAAGCTATAATGAGACTTATAGGAGCAATTCAATCAAAATGTGATGTCAATAAAAAATTTCACCGATCGCGCGTCCTACGATCAGGAAGTGATATAAGTATGTATGATTACTTGTTTCCAGTGTGAGCCAAACAACTAATGTGTTCGATAGTATTAGTAACGATCGTTCTGGCGCGAGTTGCTTCAAGTGAGTAGAATTCATGTGTGAGAGAAAGAAAAACAGAGAGAGTGTATGTGTGTGTGTGTGTGTGTGTGTGTGTGTGTGTGTGTGTGTTGTGTGTGTGTGTGTGTGTGAGAGAAAGAGAGAGAGAAAGAGAGAGAGAGAGAACGGAACTAATTATATTTTTATATTTCCACATAGCGTGATTACGTTCCGTATCGATAGATTTTTAATTACTGTCAAAGCCTTGTCCAGCCATTCCAATCGTTGTTATCGTGACATTCGGTTCTCGCAGTAATTTCTCTAATTATACTTGACGTAGCAACAGCAAACGTCGTGACGTAATGGCGTGTCCAGATTGGCTGTTCCGATTCCGCTTTCGGATCTCTATCCTTTTTTCGGACGAAAATCTACAAAGTGGATCTAACACAACCAGTGGAAAGATAACAAAATCGATCGCATCGATTCCCCACG
This sequence comes from Temnothorax americanus, assembly GCF_048541705.1. Taxonomy (NCBI): domain Eukaryota; kingdom Metazoa; phylum Arthropoda; class Insecta; order Hymenoptera; family Formicidae; genus Temnothorax; species Temnothorax americanus. The sequence goes on from NW_027509339.1 coordinate 3,331,418, forward strand.
CATCACTCGCTACGAGTGCTACAACAGTTTTGTATTCACTTGCTAAATAAATCGGGCGTCCCCGTGGGTGCTTGGTTTTGAAGTTTTATGGCAACTGAAATTGCGTCTCGTTACGCTTCGCGGTTCGTTTTCGGTACTCGCTGTCGGCTCTCTCGCAGGAGCGTCATCATACGTGCCCAATTTCTATTAAAATCCATTTTCGTGTGTGTCTCAATCGATTTGTCCTTCATGATCGGTTCGCCCGCATCTAATTGCTCTTAAACATCAACCAAACTTTTTTTACGTGAAACATGAAATTAGTCCTTTCGCTATTTTACTTAATTTCAAAATAAAAGTTGTAATGAAGTTTCTATATTGCAAATAGTTTATAGTTTTAAAGTAATATTGAAATTTAAAAAAAGAGAGAAGTTTTATTGGCAAAATGGTTACAAAGTATTTTCTTGCATTGTTCTAAAATGCACGACAAAATGGAGATACATTAAATGACAATTTGGGAGAGAATCGTTATTTTATATTCTCGATATTGTACATACATTCTAGATTCACGCTTGTTCCGCTGAAACGTCGTATCTGATAAATTTGTCGTTTGCAACGTTTTTCTGGGGAACCCTTCAATTAACCAATGGCCCATTTTGCGTTCGATATAATATGCGACGTGCCACATTCGTTACTGCAATCTACATCGAAATGGCCGGCCGCAAAAAAAAAACCTGGTTCGCGAAGCGTCCTCAAGCGTCCTCACGAGAGCCAATGAATGGTCGCTCTCTCGGTGACCGAAAAAAAAACCCTCGAGGAAAAAAAATCGCGACGCTTTTTCCCCCGACGGGCCAAATCGCGCTCGTTTGCGACACGCCGTCGTAGCCTGCGAGGCCGCGAACAAGCGTTGTTCCCTCTTATTTCGTCGGAGGGAATCTTCGTTTCGGAGCGATTATCGTTTCTCTCTCTCTTTCTCTCTCTCTCTCTCTCTCTCTCCGGGCGACGCGGGAAAACAGCGGAGAGGTAGGCCGCCTCTCTCGGTCACCGTGAGAAATTATAAGGGCGAATCCGCCTTTAAGGACTAGAGGAGGAAGATCTTAGTTCCTCCATAAATAAACACAACTGCCCGCGCAGCTGGCGCGGACGTAATTCATCGTGAATTAATTTAAGGGCCACCGCCGCCTCCCCCCTCTCGCCCCAGTCTCACGTTTTCATTAGAAGGCCCGACGTGCCGAGGCCGCCATTCGGCGGCTCTCGCTTTTATGCTGATTTTATTTCCCTTCTTTCGCGAACTCGCAGCATCCACGGAGTAATTGTGCGGTATTATTATCCGCGCCACGAGTCGGGGCGGCACGAAACGACCGCGTGACATACGGTCCATCGAATCGAGCGAGGGCCAAAGTCAAGATTTCGTGGTTCGCCGAAGGTCCCCTGCCTTCTCCCTGTCGTACGTTCTCATTCTCACCATCTTCATTTTCATCGTCGACGTCGTCGCGGTGCCCGAAGATGTCGATGGCTCCCTTCGTATATGACTTCCAAACGAGCTTACCGTTCCGTGTGGACTACGTCGCGCGGTCGTCTCCATAAAGTTACAACTGCAGCTGCAGGCCCCCAAGCCGTCTCTCCGGCGGCTATGGCTACTCGTAGATTTCTGGCCCCCCTCTCGGCCACTCGCTTAATCTCCGTCAGTTACGCTTATTAAAGTCCCGAGAGGTACGACGTGTAAGCCCGTCGAGGCGATATACAGGGGGGACGCAGATAGTTACGTATGCGCGCCGGTTGCACGACGTTGGTTTATCGCGCGCTCGCAGTCCGTGCTTTTCGCCGTTTCGACATGCCAGACGAAGGGTAGGTACAGTTTCAGAAGTGCGCACTTCAACACGTCGGCGTCGCAACGAGAACGATCAATGTAATTTCGCGACTCGATCGCAAGGGGACAAATGTCCCCCATACGTGTAACATTTCCTCAGTTTTGTCTCTGATTCATCAAATATTATTTGGAACCGTAGATAACCGTGATAAAGATGTGCAAAAATAATTAATTTACCTTCATCACAAAATTACAACGCGCACACGTTGATTATTCTCGATCCAGGATGGATGGATGAATGATATACGAATCGATATCCGTCAACTTTCGTGTCTCTTTCTACGTGTTAATTGAAATTTCGATAACGTTTTTTAAACGTCAGTTCTTTGCTCGAGGCGCTTCAACCTTGATATATTTTGGCACTTTAACTGCCAGACGATTTGGGATTTTTCTACGACACGATCGAACAGCTTCGAGAAGTTTGTTTTATGAGCTTAAGTGGGTCGATTGAACTGGTATAAAATTTTAAGAGTTTTGGAGAAGGAGAATTAGCCAACTTCCTTTTATCTACGTGAATTATCGCCTCCGCGGATCGTCCCTTTTGGCATTCACGTTGACATTGTGTGAAATAATGCTATGTTTTTATCTTTCAATGGTTTTACGACATTGTACAAACAATATACCTCGCGTAATGCAAATTTTATTTATTTTTCTTTATTTCAATTATGTGATACTGTCGTTTTTATCGATCTCTTCTCGTATAGAATGTCGATATACTATATACGATTCCTGAACTTTCTTCGTCTTTTTTTGCCCCAGTATACCCATGCTTATCTTTTTCATGGCTCCTCTTTTATTTACTTTAGTCTTTGCAACGTGCGGCTTGTTGCAGTCGTTAGTTTTTCTTTGCGCTTATTGAGTCGTAAATAACATATCTTCCTTATCGAACGAAAACACCGTTGCAAAAAAAAACCTATCCAAATACCTGTTCTAGAATTTTTCGCTCTTCGTGTAGTAGTTTTCACAATCGAGTTTCGAAGCTGTGTTAACTTGCACAAACACACACACACACCACACACACACATACTCACCTGCACACACACAAGAAATAAGTAAGTTAAAAATATTTTCAGTTCATTGACATAATGTGCCACAAAAAAGAAAAAAAAGCTTGTGACTGATATATTACTCTTAGAAACATGCGCAATTTTATCGTGCATAAATCGGCGAATACAGATTCTTAAGAAAACAAAGATCGATTAAAGCAACTGTATTCGAAACGCGATGAACGTCTTAAGTGATACATCTCCAATCCCCGATCGCACGGATAATCGGATTCTCCGCGCTTATTTCCCAACTTTGAGTTCGGGCGACGGACAATATTGGGATACCGGTCTCGAGAAGTAAAATGTATTATGGATGTAGCACGGGGAAAAAAACGTTCTCGCGCAAGAGCTGCCGATGAATTTTCTGCGTAACGGGATACAGGGCCGCGAACCACCCTTGAAATCCCTAAGTCGTCTGCCGTGGAGATTATCACTGGCGATTATCTAGGCAACTGTATGTCATTGCCACTCGGCGAAGTCCTGCGGCGGCTCATTCCTCCTTTCGCGCTTCCAAATACTCCTCCAGACTGTAATATCAGACAATACGAGAAAACGAAACTTCGAATACGTGGAAAACTGTTAGCGGTGTGCATGATGCGAAGAATAATTTCTCAACCCTTTAAGGAATATCTAAACCCTCCCCCTTCTCTTCCAGCGCCACTAAGCTTTAGGATCGATATCATAAAGCCGTATTTTATTAACATCAGAAGAGTCGAGATAAAATAATATCATTTCTTATTAGATTCAATGAAATATCTTTGACTATCGATCTATTACATATCTTCAAAGTACGAACATATCGTTGATCATATTAAGACTAAAAATAAAAAACGTTACCTTAAGATAAGCAGTTAACTTAAAAACTTAACCATCAAAGAGGCCTTTACCCGGCAATCTTTCATGTATTCTATCAATATTTTATTTATCTGCAAACTTTAATCCGGTTTAGTCTTTTTAAATCCACACACACACACACACACACATACACACACACACACACACACATTTAGAAGATATTTTTCCCCTTTTTAATAAAAACTTTCTTTTAATTATACTTCCCTTTTTCTTTAATAAAAAGTTTCAAAAGGAGTGTCAGTTTAGAAATTAAAATGTAACGAAAAAAGAAAGAAAACGTATTAAACAAGGAGTGTCTTTATCAATATGGTTACAGATATAGGTGTCTCGATTCTTCTGATGTTAACCACAAAGTAACTTTCCTATTGAGTTTTAATCGATATGATGTATTGTATACTTTTTGTAAGATAATAAAAGGCGAACACGGTTGATAGGTGGTTCCTTAGTTAGATTTATGTAAAGTCCCAGCAGTAAGTCAAGATGTATCCCAAGATTATCTTGGTCCTGACGGGGGATACCTCGCGAGATGGAAATGTGCTTTAAGAATCCTTTGGGACACGAAACGTGCTTGTCAATGAGTGTTCAAGAAGCTAATTAAATGAATTGCATTGTCTTCGTTCACGAGCGCAATCGATTCGACTTGTACATTAAGAAAAAAAGTTGCAATCCCCGTATCTGAACGAATCTCGGCGTTGTTGCGAGTATTATCTCAAGATGATCGAATGAAATACTGCTCGTGTAAAGGTAAGTTCGACCGTCGACAATGTATACCAAACCTAAACGCTATATCTTCCTGTATAAATAATAATCGCGAAGTCGTAGTAGCGTTCAATACCGATTTCCTCGACGGCGTCTTTCCCCCCAGCGCGTTATGCATAGCGCTCCCGTAATTTTGTATAATTGTACGTACGAGCAATCGATCACCTTGGTAAGCGAAGATTAATTAAAAACGAGACGACGAGCGAGACAAGCAGATTGTATATAAATATAGTCGTGTAAGAAGGTAGCGGAGAATAATTCTGTAAATAATTGTGAACAAAAAAAATACTGTAATCAAGTATCACGGCGGAATAAAGACGGAGCTTCGTGTTGCATATGAAGCTATTGATAAGATCTTATCTTGTATATGTTATTGCACGAATCCATTATTGTTTTTGTTAAGTAATAATACATTGTTATCCTCAGAGTTTCTTCATATTACGAAATCGTACAGTTGTATTCTCATAATTAATTATTATAAGAAAGCTTACGTTCTATTGATACATTATTTTATTGATGTTTTATATATAAAATGATAAATTGCTTATTTTTAGCTCTTACAACAATTCTACATATCAGAGAAAATTCAAGTCTGATGAAGGTAAGTTTCACATAAAATGTTTAGCAAAACATATCGAAATTTCAATATCTTTCTATAAAATTTGGTTAATATTTTAAATCAAGTTTATATAAAAATGTCATTAAAAAAAATAAAAATTAACGACCTCGATTTTCCCCTTAACAACGATAAATTAAATAACTAAAATTGATATTATTTTCGTTGATGTTTAATACAAATCATAAATGTATGCCAAAGTGAGAAAAGATTATTTTTAATGAGATATCTCAATGTTGCACTGCATTCTAACTCGGGAATGCATGCGTTGATAGTCCAATGCATGTACTTTAGAAATTTAATATTAAGCGCATGTACCTTCGCGTAAAGTCGAGCGCAAAAAACTTAAGATCTTTGCAAATCGATAAAGAGCTCTAAATATAAATTCTTTTCAAATCGTGGAAGATATGATAAAAGACTTTTTGTATTTTTATTCACTCATCTAGGAGAACTCTTTTATCAAGATAAATAACACAATAACAGCAATATTGCGATATTATTATAAAGATAATGGAGTCTCATTCAAAGAATATCAAATAAACTATTTAGTGTATCAAAATACTTTTCTCATTTAAAAAGATTAAGAAAAATTATTAAATTAGTTCGTATTTAAATGTAAATTATTTTTGATATATCATTTTTATAACATACATTTCTAAATGTAATATTCGATATCTTATCTTGATCATTTATTGTGTAATAGAGAAAGGATATTGAATGTTATGTCTAAAAATGTATTCTACCGTAAATATCGACATACGGTATAATGATGAATTTTGCACTGCATGCTTTAAATTAAATATTGACTTTAAAATATGCAAAATATAATGAATATACGAATGAAAAATTATTTTTTAAGCAAATTGTTTTCACGTGTATTTATACATTATTTATTCGCCATTCATTAATAAATTGAGCTTTTAATTTTAATAGACCATAGCTTTGTAGTTCGACAGAAGGAATTATTTTCTTTATAATATAAATGTTTATTACACAAAATAATTGTTTGACGTCAATTACTTTGTTTTTTAGCATTATCAAACCGATATGAATAACAAAATTATATTTTTTATTAAGTACTCAGTATATCTCAATATTTTAAAATGTCAAATTTTGTAAAAAATGTATATACTCTATATATACAATATTTTCCATATATAAAATATATATTTTTTCAGATGTTTCGTCGCGAATTACCTTCATAAAGTGAACATTATTTACGCAGAAAGTCCAAAAACCGTCGTGTAATTTTTTTAATCACAATTTCTTTGGCCAAATTAAATATAAATATTTTAAATTGTTAATTTCAAATCATAATTATAATTAAATTTTAAATTATTATTATTCGAAAACACTATCTTGATATTTTCATCATAAAAGATCATTTCCGAAGCAACAGAAGAATTTTTAATAAAAAAGACTTGGTATTTATCTAAAAAAAAAATCACAAGAAAAAATGTCTCAACAATCCAAGTACAATCCAATCGCTGGACGTGATTATAATGGCCCAGTAATATACAAACAACCGCGCGTTTCAAAGCGTCGTTTACACTTCACATCTAAAAAAAAAACATGACGTTACTGTCAAATATTCGCATCAAATACAGATCTTCTCGAATGCACTTTAAAAATATGTCTAGCGAGTGGACGAAGGCACACATGCATTGCGGTTGGTTATTTGGATTTCGACGCGAACGGAGGGTGGCAGAGGGAACGAGAAACGGGAAGCGGTTACGGGTCGAATGGAAAAATTCGCTCGATATTATTTCAAACTTCTTTGAAACACGGGGTAGATATGCCAGACTCGCCCGGTCTCTCACGCACGTGCGGCGTAGGGTAACAGTCAAACACTTGGCACCAGCCGGCGCCGGGTATGTGACATGAATATTTGTTTCTAATAAGATATATGCTGCCTCGCCAGCGCCATTTGACGCACCTCTCGCTGTGCTTACGTTACAACTATCGCACGCGAGATCGAGATGGAATCCAGTTCAGCGAACGATTTTTCTGTCAGGCAGATAAAACAGACGTAATTGAATATCGAAGTTATATGTTCGGACGACTTTAATTTGCCGTTTAGTCAGCAGCAAAGCCGCGACGTCGCAAATAAATTCGCTGCGTTGCGCAAATTTACAGTTCGAATTACATTCCTTGTCCACTTGCCAATACATTGACGATTTTGCTGTCAGATGACATTGAGAACAATTTCCACAAAAGTCAAACCTCTCTCTCTCTCTCTTTCTAAATTCGATAAAACCCTAAAAAGCTAACTCCTTAAAGTTTAAAAGATATAAAGTTATTTATGATATTACCTCCAGGAATCGACGTAAACTTTCGTAACATGGAAGATAAAAAGTTTCTATTAAAAATGTGACTATAAAGATGATATACAAAAATAAAAACAAATGAAGTAGACAAATGAAGTAGAAAATAAAAATAATAATAAAAAAATGTTACTTGCAGAGAAAGATTTTTGTAAAAAGAAGAAGATATATCTCACGAAGTGTTCAAAATGCTAAAAATAATTATTTTGATACATTATTTGGGTACAACCAATATTATTATTTAGAAACTGAATTTTTACCGCACGAAATCATATTATAGTCATTCAATACATTTTTTATTACAACAATTTTAATTTCTTCATATGTTTAATAAACATATTTGGAATACGCATACAATTTGTAAGAAAAAGCAATTCTGAGAGTAAACTATATATCAATTTTAACGCGTTTATGTTACATCAATTAGGAAATGGGATTAAGTTTCCATATCGGATTTCGATTACGCAGTCATAGCAGTAAAGTTCATCTTGCAACATTAATTGCGTCAATTCAAACTCCTTCGGCTTATTCTTACCCCCCATTGTGTGAACCTATAATTTCGATACCCCATTTATTTTTAAGGCTATGTGTTTTCTAATATACAATTTTTAAGACTCTGTGTGTGTATCTTCATTTTTAACTTTTAATATAATGTTACATCATATATACACGCAATGCTTTCACGAAGGAAAGCAAGCTATATTAAGGTTTATATATAAGAGAAATTTCGGAAACTTACTCCCAATATAAGTAGCATCGAATAATAATGTTGTTTCACGTGCATCGATTCTTCGAGGCAACTCATAAGATGATTATCCCGTAAACCTGGAAATTCGCGAAATTCTACGCACATAGTTTCCCTTATACCGTACACTCCGTGGAATTTCCCTTCGAGGCATCGACCGGAAATGCTAACAATTGGCGTGCTAGCAACAATGGGAACTAATAATCTCGATCGAATCGACTGACACCCGGAATGTTTAATTAAGATTTGTAAATAAACCAATACATATATATATATATATATATATATATATATATATTGCAAGAATTTCCATTGCAATAGATGCACTAACTCGTAAAATCAAATTTCGTTCCAAATATTATACACACATGCTTCAAAAATTCTGATATTTTATTATACATCATATTATATATATAAATCACAATTATATGCATAGGTACAGATAAACATATAAAAAATAAATGTATAAATAAAAATGTAAAAATAATTTTTTATTATTTCTATAAGATTTTAAGGAATTGCTTCTTGAGAATTTTATTGAATTTAGGTCTGACTTTTGTTAAAATTATTTTCTATTATTTATTATCTGGCAACGAAAGCATCGACTTGTCGACAAGTGGACAAGACACGTACCTAATTCAGCTTGTAAATTCGTACAGCGTTTATTTGCGATATCGCGGCTTTGCGACGTCGTCGAACCTCCTTCACCTCGGATTAACCAGACGCCCTTGTTCAGGTGGCGAAAGGAGAAATCACGAGCCTTTTATGGGAACGCTTCGCGTCGCATTAACGACCAGATGGATCACGTTCTTCCACGCTCGTAAAGTAATGCGCGCCGGACTTTGTTTAGATCCTTCTCCGTAAAAGTGCACGTAAGCCGTTCCGTATCTCTGCCTCTCTATTTTTCACCACCTCTCTCATTCGTTCTCCTTCTCTCCGTTTCAACCTCCGGTCAACCCTCCTCAAGCGGTTTTCCACGTTTCTCTTTCTCCTTTTTTTTATATTTATTTTATTTATACGTCTCCCTTTATGGGAGTACACTCCTCGCGCGTCCGACTATCGTCGTTCGGCACGGTCGTCATGGTCGACGGCAGCAAATTGCATCCAGACCTTTTTCCTTTTTTCAGTATTACGCATGCGATGGCTTCGGTGGCCCTCAAGCGACACGTACGTGAATCCTCGTCTCATTTTCCCCGATTTGATTAACTCGAACAAATGACGTAAACCCGCAAGTGTAACGAAAACTGAATAACATTTGTTAAGATAATATATATATACATATTATATACGTTTCAAAAAACATTTCGCAAATTAAACGTAAAATAAATACCTTTCGATAATTGCACTAATTGCATATCACGTTAAACTAATATCAGTGTTTTTATAAGTTTTAATTTATCAAACTTCTTGAAATGTTAATAATTCAATAAAATACAGTTTATTGACAAAATGCATCAATTATTTTATGACTTTACAGTAAAAAGTAATCTCATAAAATTAACTAAAGAGAGATATTCGATTTATAAAGTAGTATAATTAAAAGAAAATTGGCCATTATTATCTGGCTCAATAAAAACTTATTTTATTTTCATAATCACAAGATAGAGAAATGATTGAGTTATATCAAGTGATTAACGATTTTTCTTATACGTCATTCATAATTATTGAGACAATTTCATGAAATAAATATATCTCGCTTCCAATATTATTCCATAATAATTCAGGTACAAATATTATTTTAAAAAACAAATCCTAATAATTAAAATAGATCACAATTATCGGTAAAAAAATTTGAATTTAAAACGAAATCAATACTAATTCATTCTATCGTCCAATAGACACATAGTCAATTTAAATGGGTTTTATTTGTATCTTGTTGCTTCTATGATTCGATTTATTTACCCCGTAGCCATTACTATTATATTTCCCGTATATATATAACTATACCATTACATTATATATATAACGCGATCTTCTTTTTCTTGTCCTAGTTTTCGCAATCCGACGAGAAAACGTAGAAGAATAGAACAATAATTATTAAACAGTAAACTTGGCTGGAAAGGAATCATCCCTTTTCCCAATTATTAGATGGCATTAAACAATTTGTAGCGCTTCTATACAAACAAAATGTCAATATTACATTAGTTTGTGTTTTTTGATCTCTCATTGTTCTGCTTGCTTTATATCGCTCTTTGTTATCGGATCAATGCGACGAATCTCTTCCTCTTCTCTCGATCTCGTTTCGCCCACCTGGGATACAAAAACACAAGTCAATCTGGTTGGTAATTACCGAGAAAGTATCTCTCAATTCGAGAGCAAATGTTTCCTCCCCGGTTTGCTCTCCTCCTAATGCGTAAATAAATAACAAAGTTTATTTTCTGCTTAAATCGTATAAATTTTAGGCTATTAGAATTTTAATTCGAAGCTATCGGAGTTATCAAAAGTGAAAAATAGTGCAAAATAATTAATATTTTGTGCTTTTATACATGCCTCATTTTTCTCGAAAAACCATAAACTGTAAAAGTTCTTCTAAAATTAAAAAAAGAAGCTGTGCATTGCTATACATTAATAACTATATCTATTCTTCTCCACTTTAAAGAAAGAACATTAAATTTTTAAAATCTGTATTTAGTATCGCATAATGATACTCGATAAACGATGACTCGTTTCATTTTTATTTTTTATGATGAATTGATTTTTTAATTTGAATAAAATTATTGTATAAATCGTTTTATTGTATAAAGACCGCGAGATTATGAAATTCAAATTACGTTGTTTGAACAATCCTGAATCGCATTTTGACAATTTTTCGCGATCGCAAATTCTCTTTTTACTTTTGGAGCTTGATTAATTCCGACGAGCACGTTGTGATACGAACAATTATTGCCAAAAAAATATCTCATTCACCAATATATCTCATCTGATCTCATCCTCTCTCATGACGAATACACACACACATATATATATATATATATATATATATATATATATATATACATTCTTTATATTTTTTTTCATCTTTCTCCGACATCTCTTCTTTTATTTTTATATAATAAAATTAGTATTAATATATTATATCAAGCCGCAATATCAAATCAAATATAATATTGGAAATACTAAATTTATTCTTAAAAAAAAGATCCATCTATTAAATCATATCACATCTCAAGATTGATTTCAGTTTGAATTTCTTGGTGGAAACGCGACTCTAAATAAAGGCTTAAGAATTAGAAGAAGGACAAGAATGCGTGGCGAAATACAATTCATTTCTGTGTGTTGACGCGATAATAAATCGACTGCCGATTAGCTGTCACGATTGACACGATAAATTGCATCTCGACCTTCTTTTCTTTTCGATTGGTATGCTGACCGCTTGTGATATGTCCACTTCTCCATTGGATGTGACTTCTCATATCTGCACATAGCATTTTAATTAATCAAATCGATCGTAATGAATAATCCAGCTGTCGATAGCAATGTCTAACATTTGCTGAAAAAGAATAGAGTCCAATAAAAGAAATCAAGAATTATAAACGCTTATAGATGATTTATAAAAACATCTATATATGTACATATATATACATATATATGTACTTATTAAATGAATATACTGTGTAAAATTTTTATAATCTGTAAATATTTGGAGATACTATTTTAAGATCCCGTTCGTGACAGACAAAGTGACATAAATTCGACCGTGTATGTGTGCGAGTTCAACGTTTTTCTTGCTAGTAAAAGTGAGCCAGCGCTTGGTGATAAGACGATTTCGTTTGTGCGCAGAGGAAAGTAATCCTGAGTTATGCGATACCTTGCCATCCTCGAAATACTTCTTGAGGACGACCTATTTCGATACAGTTAGTGAAAAATAATACACCGATTATGGAAACCACTTTATAACAAGTGAATAAAACTTTTAGTGTAAAAAATTATTATTTTTTATAACAAAGAAAGAGGGAGAGAGAAAGAGAATATAATAATCTTAAAATCATGAAAATAGTAAATTAAAAAGACTTTTAACTATTAAATGATATCTTTTATATCATTAATGTCATCATATAATTATTAAATCCCAAAATTGTTTTGAAATAATTCTCTCTTTATATATTCCTACCACAATTTATAGTTTAAATTGAACATTTATTTAACTGTACGTTACGATAATTCAAATTGTCATCTGCTGCAGGTTATATTCTCAGAAAGTTTTAGAATCTAGGAAAAGCAAACTTTACAATTTAAGCTATGCATTTACGATGCAAAGAACGCTAGAGAGATATCATAGGTACTAGATTTAGCACGGTGACAGCATATATACTTTTAAAACGAGATAACTAAAATTTATGAATGCAGAAATAATCTTACTAGAAACAGTTGCTTTTATCTCGTAATTTTTCTGAAATAAAAAATAGCAATAATTTATATGACGTTACATCTTTAAGTACACAAAGCTCTTACGATAGATTGCAATAACAAACACACGATGACTTGTGGTTTTATATATATATATATATATATATATATATATATATATATATAAAGATATCTGGATCCGTCTGTGTTAATACTTTGAGATACTGTCAACTTCAGAAGAAACTTGTTTCTTCGTTTTAAAGATAAATAAAATTCCTGATGGCTGCGCGTCGAGAGAATCATCGACAATAACGACGACAAAGAAGAAACAGCACTCAGGAAGAAAATGAAAAAAGGAATAGAAAAGGAAGAAGATACGCAGCGCCATCATTATTATGAATGAGATTTACACTGGCTGACAGACGGTCGAATATTTCAGTAGGTAAACCAATATATCCCCGCTTGTGCGCACGCCCCTCCGCACATGCAAATAAAGCAGGTTGGCCAGTACGTGGCAAATATTTGTTTAGACTTTTCGTCGACGTGCTGGCTCAGGATTGCATCGACGGTGAAGACGCGACGCCCACCCAAAATTCGCGCCAGTTTTAATATCATCTTATATGTATTTGCATGACATTTATTATATAATACAAAGGTACGCGTCGCGACAAAGAGCTTCCGATCGAAAAAGAATCGGTTTTAATTACGCTTCCGAATATCATCGTAGAAACCAAACACGGTATTAAATTAAAATAATAATATAAATATAACAGAACTTAAAATAAAATTTTAATATAAACCATTATAGTCTCAATACGATGCTTCACTTCACAATCACTTCACAATCAGAACTCTATATATTTATACGTATTCAAATTGTACAGTATTTCTAAAAACAGGCACAAATTTTCTTTTTTAATCGAAAGTTATTTAATGGTAAAACAATCTGCCAGACTATGAACTTAATTAACCATCCGTCAGTCTCCATTATATATTATAGGATTGCATTTACATTGGAATTATTTTAACACTTACGCTGCTAGAAATACAATACTAAATATTGCTTAAATATTTTTGGCTAAAAATTATTGGCTGTGCTATTATAGCTTTAAGCAATAATGTTACATATTATGTTTTATACCACGTCATATTTACAAGAAAAACTCGCAAAAGAACCTAGCAAGCCGAAAACTCTAATTTTAGTTAATAATATAAGAAACAATATTAGCTGCATTAAAAAATTAAAAAATTCTTTTTAGTGATTGTTTTTTAATATTAATAATGAAGTTAAACAGAAAGATATATGTTCTTTTCCCTTGTTAGACAGTAAATGCACAAATAAAGCAAAGGGATATCAAGTTTTCATGTTACGAAAATAATATTCCCTTCTGATCGAATAGAAATAGAAAGTAAATACATGTTAGAGATGTACAATTATTTAAACAATATTCCGCTTCGACAACAATCTTAATACCATTTATATAGAGAAAGAAAGCACTTATTTTACATTGTTCCTACAATGTGGATGCTGTAGGCAGATGAAACTCGTGTAGGCGATTTTATTTCTCTTGCCTACTCGTTATCTTGTGATGCATCGAGTTGCTAGTGTTTTTTTTTTTTTTTTTTTTTTTTTTTCGTAGCAATCATACGGAGAGAACGAACAATTACTGAACTCACGGCGGGGACAAGAGTCACTTCATGCTCAGCAATTTTCATGTGTCGTGTACTTTTATCGCGTTGAAGATTATCGACACAAGCGTGTAGTGCTTGTTAAATTTTAAATTTTAGCTGATGTATGCTCGAAATATTGTCAATATTGCTCAGCTTATGAGCATTATTACAAATTATAGCGTCAATTATGCTTGAAACGGCAAGAAATTAAAAAAAAAGAATACTTTTATAAACAAATAGTAGACATATCATATTTTAAACATTAATATTATTATAAAATAGATTATGCAATTGTTTGAGAAAATAGGATTAAAACAACTAATAATTACATTTCGGAGCCTTATCGATATATTAATATCTATATAGTTTTTCCTGTATAAATTTTGAATTTTTAAGTTAAGTTTAAGTTGTCTGATTTTTCTGCATTAATTCTATTAAAAATTTTATTAGAAATCTATTATTTACATCGCAATGAATATTATTAATAATAATAATATACACATATATTAGCAATATAATTAGTTAGGTATATTAAGAGAGAACGTTCACGCAAAAATCAACTACCAGTATTTTTTCAGATAAAATTTTAAAAAATATGTATTTTTATTATTTTAAAAAACAAATTGAATGGTGTAAAGATAAATCGTAAAAAAATTTGTTCCATTTTGAAAAGAAAACTTGGTAAAAAATAATACAATTCATACCCTTTGTTAGATATCTCTTATACGTTGCATATATTCATCTCATTTTCTTAGCAATATGTTTAAACATTTCACAAAATTTGGTTATGCTGAGTACGATTTGTGGAATACTTAAGTTGCAAAATATTTAAGTTAAATTGAACAAAACTGTTTGTTGCTATTAATTGAATTATTTGCAAACAAGTGATGAAATAATGAAAAAAAATATAGTTTTCTTCTTTTCTTTCCATATTAGGGAATAATCGGACACTATCGACTGACACGACGGAATCGGAATATCCGGGAGACTACAATTAAAATTGAGAGTCCGGTGAACAAAATGAGAATGACAAGTGCAAAGCCAAAGAAGTTCTCGACTCACTCGAGAACTGAGAGAAAATGATCGAAGAGAGCTCATTGATGCCACAGCACAATGGACGGGGTTCACTTTCTTCGACGAGCCTCGTTAATCAATATCGCGTTCCGATTTCGCGAGAGACAACCGAGAGAGAATCGCATTCTCTTACATGTATTAGCCATGATCAACACGTTTAATTGTCATAGTTACCATGAAGTAACATGTATTTTGACATTGATATCTCCAATCAATTTTGCAATGATATATAGCATAAACAAACTTGTGCTAAGAACTGTCAAGTTCTTCTTTTTACCAAACTAAAACTCTTCAGCTATATGAAAAAAATCTTTTAACTCACCTGGAATAATTTTTGGAATAAACGCACCTAAAAATATAGTAATATTTTCTATTTTACCGAAAATAATGATAACGAGTAGTTATTTTCATTACAATATTTACACTTTTCGTTATTTCTGATTTTAATTAGAATGTTTATACATTAAAAATTCTTTATTTATATGTCGAAAACTTCCTTTTTTAATATAAAATGAGTAATTATAAAGTGGGGTCAAAAACGATCCCAGATGAGTTATATATATGAAATCTTAGAACAGATTAGGCGAGAGACGAGAGTTAACTAAGAACAGTTTAAATTTTATATTAAAAAACATAAATTATATAAAAAATAGGGATTGCGCGGAATACTCTATCTCGGTATGCAATAATTGTGTCAACTAATACTTTTGGGAAATTAAGATATTTTTTACTAAAAGTGTTCTGTGAAAGCTATTTGTCGCAGCTTTTTCATTACCCACAGATTTTCACGAGCAGTCACCTTGCCACAATCAATATTCCAGCTCGCACTTTTATACCTATACATGAATTTTTTTCGAGACATACGATCGATGCGAGAGCATAAACGATTACCAGGGCATAAACGCGTTTCAAAATTGATCGACAGAACTGCGAGCGACTGAAGGCCAGAAACGGAAAGAGATTGATGATTTCATGGCAAAAGTATTAAAAAAAATGCCGCGAGGTAGCCCACTTTTGTCCCGAGCCTAGGAAAATTTTCCAAGTTGTATCATTAATTATATCGCGATATAGTTTATTTACATCGGCGGCGCAGAATGGTCGATCGTTTCGCGACGTCGATGTCGGCTTATACTTACAATTAGTAATGATTCACTGCTCGTTTCGCGAGCGAGCGGCGCGCGAAATTATTTAAAAATCACCTCCTCACTCGGTGTGTCGCGCTCTTATTTAAGTCGTGTACACTCTCCGGGGAGACTTGTCCGGACGCGGTCCCAGGTGGATTGCGGTATTCTCCCTGTCAGGCCGCGGCCTATTAATTTTGTCGCGCTAATCTCCAATCTGCGTCTCCTTACTTTACGAAGTATTACGAGGGATCCGTGACTCCAGCCGCGACAAGCAATACTCGTTATAATAAATCGTTTTGCGTCCTAATCCCTCGGCCGCGAGATTTCCTAAACGCAACTTGCGTTCCGTCGGATCTCGAGACGTGTGCCGGATCTCCCGCACGAATTTTGATTAATGTGCAGTTTGGCATTTTCTTCTTCGATTTCACATCCGCGATCTAGAACATACGGGAAGATTCCTGAGTGACATTTGCATTCAGTTTCAGCGAACGGAACCTTTCTCAGATTCTGTCTTCTGGTCCGTTAGTAAAGAATTGAGCGGCGATTAGCAATGATTATAACTTTCCAGCTCAATTCGAGTAAAAAGCAAAAACATGAAGCGTTCCGCAAAAATAAATATTGTAGTTCTCCAGATAGTCTCGTTTCTTTCTGTTATATCAATTGTTTACTTGTTACTGAAATAACGCGAGATGTCAGTCGTAAGTTTTATTTTACTACGCATCAATCGCTCTCGAACGGAAGCAATAGAAACACGCTCTGCGATCGCAGCTGTTTGGAGAAAAAAAACGAAACGTCACAATTCTCGTACGGATGAGCAGAAATTGTAAAAGAAACGCTTTACGCAGCGCAGCGACGTTGTTAAAAATTGCTTTAACATTTAAAAGACACCAAGCCCTCTCCTTTAAAGTTTCTCCTTTATCCGTTACCGCCCCGTTAACGAAGTGTCAGTTACCTCTTGCTATATTTATAACGGTGCATGATATTCGCAAACGCGTTGCATAGTCGTCGACAAAGACGATTGATCATACTTTACCTATATTTTTTGGACAAATATACAATAAAATAAGCAGCGCTTTCAATACGATCTAAATCTCAGTTAGAGTCAATTTTCACAAGCTCATATTTTATTCAGAATATATTTCAAGCTGAGTTGAAAGAAGGCTGTACAAATTAATAATATCTGAAAGTTAAATATGATATATACAAAAGATCTAAAATACTTAGCACTCGCTCTTTACACAAATAAAAAACGTTTACAATTAAATACGACATATATATATGTATTGTGTTATTGGCGATATTTGGACGAAAAATAGGAAATAAAATAGAAATATCAACTGAGTTACTAGAATGCAGATTCGCTTTTTATATCTGGTTGAATAAAAATACGTTGCGAGACACCGGACACGAAATTAACGCCATCAGTTGACGATATTATTAAAGATGATAACTTCTTCACCTACTCAACGCTTTAATTATACGAGTTTTTTACGTAAACAAAACGGAATATCTTGTGGGCATGATATACACGATGAAATATTCATTAGATATACGTCATACATCTGACGGGCACGGTGGCTCCGTTGGAATTAAATGAACATTGAGATAGTTACGAAATTTATAAAGTGCAAGTACACTCGCGGAAATCATGGGCGAACATTCGCAGGCTTATGCATAGAGTATTAAAGTGAATAAAAAAGTTTAGCAAACATATATTATAAATAAATTCTTTGACTTCTTAATTTTACCCGAGCTCTTTTAAAAAATTAAATAACTTTTTAAGTATGCACATTGTCGTCATGAAAATAACAAAATCTGCTACTAAATTCGACTGTATCTATATCTATTCATGTCATTATAAGAAATTATTTCGTGGAAACTTAAATCGTACATAATTTCAAAGTTGACGCGCAATATCGATCGCAAAAACACGATCTTATTAAAGAAACGTCAGGTCCAAATTGACCGAAGAATCTACTAGATGAAATTTTCAGAAGCTATATTCATTTGCAATCCCGCGCGTAACGGACCGGAACCGCAACTTTATTCATAGCGATCTAATTATTTTGTTGGCACGACGGAAGTGTCTTGACTGGTCGTCGACGCGCACGGCTCGTCCCGCTAACAGCCGCGGTACAATTTATGATTGGTTTCGCGGCGCGCGGCCGCGAGATGGAAAAAGACCGAGGATAGAACGAAACAAATTATTTCATTGAATATTCAACAGTTGCCAGAAACAGATCCGTTATTCAGTGGTTACACCGGCCGTGTGCCGATGGCGCGGGCGCGGCCGCGGCCGCTCGGCCGCCGCCGCCGCCGCCGCCGTTGCCACCACTCGAAATATGTATTTTCCGAAGGTCCGTTTGTAGGGAAAAATAAATAATGTTTGCCGGCGATGCAATTCTCCCGCGCGATTGCGCGCCGCGGCGGCCGCGAAATATTTATCGGAAAATATTGGCCGGAAAATGTCTATATACGCCCGAACGCATCGGAGGTGTAATTATCGGCGGATAAACGCATCCACGATTTACTCGCGCGCAACGCGCTTTGAGCACTGAATCGCGAGCGCGACGCGCGCAAATTGTATTTTTGTTCAAGTGATCGCCGCGCCGTCCGCGCGTGTCACTTATCGAGTGTATTATATATTTTGAAATATCTACCGATAGGCACACCTGCTTTTCAAGTGTGCGCGGCAAAGTGCATCAAGAGCAGCCCTGCTGCTGCTGTCCTGCTGCATCGTATCGGGTGTCCCAAATGTGTGTGTAATAGTCTCGGTTACTATATACCGCGCAAAACACATTTGTTTCAACCTACAATGATGCTATGTATTTATCTATTGGCAGAGCTATTTAGTCGAGTTTAAAATTAGTTTCAGTTTCAGAGACCTCGTCCGCAACAACGAGCTAAATCCCGCATGATTGCAATAAAAGGAGGAAGTTTACAATAGAGACAGAGATCAATCGATATTAATTTATCTTATATATTAAAATAACCGCGCCAATAAAATTATTTCCTCTTTATCGTTCTCGTATTAATGATTATTTGTTTAAAATAGTTCTACCGATTGAAATAACTTTAAACTAGAAATATCCAGATAGTTTAGATTTAGAACACGCAAGTAACTCAACAATTTTATCCGATCGGTTTTCCCTGTTGAAAACCCGCAAATCGGAAGGCAGAGTATAACGAAATCGGACGCATCAAACGGAACAATTTCCCGCGTCGCTTTTTGCTCTAAACCGTGAAATTTTCGCTTTACCAACTCTCCGCGGCAGTTTATTGAATTATTCACCAGATAACGAGCCCGCCCCGAGCCGCCTAAGAGGGAAGACAATTACCAGGAAACAGCTCGAGATAACAACAACAACAACAACACCGACCGACAACCACGACAGTCAGCCGGTGTCGTGGGACTTTGTCGGATACGGCGCCGCGACACTGCGCGACGACGACGGCGACGGCGACGAAGACGGGGTTGCGACGCCCACCCGGCAGCCATTTACCGGAGAACACCCGACGCACGCCGTTATCTTTATAGTTCGACGGCGGTATCGCGATCGGCCGCGACTGTTAATTAACACGGCTACTTCTGCGGGAGATTGAGACTCCCGTGGAGAATCGCGCACGCACCCAGTTCTCGATCGGCTTTCTTCACACGCGGGTGAGTGCGTTTGCACATATGTGTGTACGTGCGTACTCGCCTATAACACGGACCGCAGCTGATGCTGGAGCTGAGATCGGAGAAAACTTTCGGATTGGTATCGATGGCGTCGTCTTCCGGAGTGCGAAACTGCGTTATTCGCCGCGAGATGAATCGCGAAATTCCCCCTGCTTCCCCGCCCGCCTGTATACTCGCACATTTCTCATCGGAATTAGAATTGAATGTACATTACTTTACTGCACGGCATATTAATATCGATTTAACATTGATCAGCACAAAAATATTCGACTTGTTCTCGCAATTTTCAGCAACTTATTTTCAACTGAAATAAAAGCGCAGTCGCTAATGTTATCCTTTTCTCCTGGGTTTTTTCTTCAAAGTCCAAGTGCGTATGTCATTGTGTGCGTATGTCTGTTCCCACAATCCCCATTCTTATGTAATCTTCTATTTCTTATTTCCGGCGCCTTTTTAACCATCTTTTTTTTTTAGCTGCAACGTGCCACTAGCACACAGTGCTTTCGGCAACGGAAATGTCATTGCGCGCAGAACTTCGCGCAAAGTCGGCACGTGTAATACTTTGAGGTCTGATTAAGCCTTCTGTGCGGTCGGCGCCGAAACCCCGGAGTGATGCTAATTAGTTTCGCCCAGAGAAGGCGGCCCAGTATATATCATAAAATTTGCGAACGACCACGTGCGCCCGACAAAAAGGAGGAAAGGGGGGCAACGAGACGAGCCAGTTAGTTTTTGCTCCGCCACGCTCTCTAGCTGTGGAGAGGTGTTATTATTTTTGCCGAGAATTCGCTTAATTCTATCGCGCGAGGACCGTAGGAGGAACCAAAATCGGCATACGAAAATGCCATCCGTATGGTATGTGTTTCCAGAATTGGCTTGCCGCGGAACACGGAGCTGCCACCATGCCGGCCGTTGAAAATTACGAGCGACACAGGGAAACGAGAATTGTGCAACCATCGTCGCGGTGAGGCGGCGAGGCAGCGAAACTTGTAGCAGCTCACAATGAACCCTCTACAATTCTCCGTTTATCGCAGCTTTTATGTTTGCGGTCTTTACGAAACTTTACGGTATTCATTGCGCGCGGTTATCGGAAGTGCGTAAATAACGGTGTATATCTGCTACCGTCCGTCCGTAACGTTGCCTGAGTTATGGTCAAAACGATTCGCATGGACGTCGATGTTCCATGCAACTTGCCGGTATAAATCGGCAAACTGATACGCGCAAATTTTATTGTAGAATTTTACTTCTATCTACATATTTGATTTTACAATAGCGTTTTGGCGTTCAATGGCGTCCGTGAAGCTGTAAAAAAAAATTAATATGTGGTAACACACGCAACGTGCATACGATAAAGTGACAAAGCATAAAGTTTAAGAGCAACGCCATTAAGATGAAGAACGCACGACGACAATAATCGATGCTGCCCGCAAATATTTCCATCAATGCATTGAAACGCGATACGTTGCAAGAAAGATCTTAACCGCGTATGCATCTCGAAATGCATTTACATGAGGAAACCGCTTTTTTGTTCGCAAACGTCGCTCGCAGCGCGCGGCTCGATATCACAAGGATCCAAACGCGGAAAGCTCCGCATGCGTCATTCTATTGCAGGAACTGCTCCAGAAAGCGGTTGACGCGTTAGGTGTCCCGGATAATCGCGCTGTTCCGGCTGCAGAAACTGTTGCTGCTGCAGCAACCCGACTGTAACAGTAGCACGCAATTGTCATCGATGCACTTCGTGTTCCGAGCAAATGGGATTAACGTCGCAACGACGGCTCTGCATCCGATATTACTATTTGTATTTACCAATTATTATACTTCGAGAATGCGGAACGCCAACTCTAAATTGTCTTATATCTTCAAATTTTTCAATATAACTAAAATAATCCCTCTGTAAAACTTTTTGCTTACAAGTAAGAACTTTACTTGTATTACAATATGTCGGTAAATTAATTTCTATTTATTTATAAAGCATGTAGATGTAATATACATATATGCAATAAATAGTTGCTTTCCATTTACATCAAAACTGAGATAATTCTCACTTGTGACGTCATAACTCAGTTAAATGCACGTTCTTCTAGCATGCTGGCAAGTGAGATTCAACTGATAATGAGTGTTTATCCACAATCAAGACCATGTGTTCTAATGAATCTAATAAACTCACATTAAAAGTGAGATTATGAACCTGTATTATTATGCGATAGCTTTGTCACCAAAATAAGCAGGTAAATACAAAATGACATATCTTACCTGAGTATAAAATACTCACATAACTGAGTGACTCAGATCACTTGAGTGTAAATGAAAAGCAACTAATAATGCAAAAAATAAAATCTCTCTGTTCAATGCACGTTAAAAAATACAATTGGAATCTAGACATTATAACTTTTAATGTAAGTCAATTAAAATCGGATTTTTAAGCTTCTGTTGATGAACATTATATATGTTATGTCGAGAAGTATACGTGACAAGCTACCTTGATAAGAAGTACGAAGCAACGAATAAGTCAAAAAGAAGGCAGACGCATAATTATACCTCAACGTCGATTGCAGCGAATCTTTCTTATCTCTCAGAAACACACAATTATAGACGCAAACCGATAGCAATCGGGCGTCGATTGACCAAGGAAAAGTATCTCGCGTAAATCCGGTTTAATGCGCGCTGCGAGAAGTAGACTTTTCGAATCTCCGCGTTGCCGGATCCTCGAGAAATGCCTGGACTTCTAAAGCCCGGCGCAGACTTAAGGCAAATTAGAAAACGTTATCAACGTGGTATAGCGCGCCAAATGGAAATTCTTCTCGTTAAACAGTTCCTCCAGTTGCGCTGCGCTCGCATCGCTATACGCGGTATATGCCGGTATACGCGCGTGTCGAATACTGCCGGAAAGTTTTGTCCGTACGTTATAATTTCGCCAACTCTCGACGCGGCGTTCCTCTTGCTCTCGCCTCCGGCCGCGCTGGTTCTATTTTCTTTGTCCCACTAGGGGTCTTCTTCATCCGTGCTCTAGTCCTCAACGATCCTCGGCACTCTATGCACTCGGTCCGTTTTCTCTGCTTTTCTTCCTCGTGTTTTTCGTTCTCATCATCACCGTTATTCAACAAATTATTATTTACCAAAGTACGGTGCAGAATTCTCTGTTACTTCTGTAACTGGTCGTTTAACTAGATCGTCCGACGCAACACGAACATGTATGAAAACTGTCTGATGTCGTGATGAATTTTTTATTCCAAAATCGATACGCATCAACACATTTTTAATCTATCGTTTTACGATATTTATCTTATTAGATGATAGATTTATCGCCATGTTTATCTATAATTTACGAATAATCGTACTTGCAACAGACATTCGTGAATATCTAGACTAGTACATATATTAACACTTAACAGCATCAACTCACTGCACGGTACGTGTTTCCGTTTTCTTCCCGCTCAGTACAGAATACGTGAGCGTGCGAAAACTCGATCCGCCCGTATTCTTGGTCCCACTTCCGTTTCACCCTTTCGCCGTTTTGTCCCGACGCGTCCATTCCCTTCGCTTCCTTTAGCTTTCCGCGTGGCGATCCACCGTCCGCCCGTTTCCATGTTACGTCGGGACTTGGCGTCGCTTCGCTTACCCAGTATCCGCACCTCCATCATCTCTCTCACTCCACCAATCCCTCTTTATCCTCGACATCACCCGGTGAATATCGCCAGCCACGTGTTTGGCCGGTGCGACGTGGCCCGCGCTGAATCCTTTCGACACAAGTCCGTCAAAGTGAACGCGGAGCGCCGCGGGCTCCTGTGATTAAAGAAAATTACGGGCAGCAGATAATTACAGGGGGCGAGCACGGACAGAGCTGACTGAAAGAGGGCGCGTAGCCCACCCCCTGCACCGCTTGCCACGCCTCGCTGTACGGTCGCGAAATTCTGTCGTGCACTCGCGGCGAGCCGCAGCATCCTGAGCATCCCCCAAAGTACCGAAGAAGCAAGGACACTGGATCTACTCGCAGTATAGTCGGTGCAGGCGCTCGCTTTTCCCGGCAGCTTCCTCTCTCGCTCACCCGTATTAAATCGAATTTCGTGGCTAAACGGCCCCGCGATATCGCATACGGCTGCAAACCTATGTTGTCGCAATCGTTCACCGAGAAAATCACTATCCGTAATTTCAACGAGTAATAATTGAAAACGTAATCGATTCTGGAAAATTAGAGGGCTGAGTTTTATTATACGCTACAGGTGCGGTATTCACCCTTATGAAAAAATGATAAGATAACAATGACGCGCTCCTATCGTTCAATTATCTAATTTCATTTTTAATGTTTTTACTGGGGAGAAAATTCGATTTATTTAATAAAAATGTATGTAAAATTTGTTAAAATATAAGCACCGTAAATCTCGTTATGTTGAAAATTTTCAATCTGTACGAAGGACGGAAACAAATGTAATAAAAATCACGATGATAAAAATGTGTAACAGTCAAATATGGATTATTGTAGAGAGAATACATAGCTGCGCCATTTATTTCCATTAATAGTGCAGAATTCATATGGATCTCCGTTCGGGATTATGAAGGTTAAAACTGAAAAACAGGATGTTTTGGTATCTGCTCATATCCTGCATAGCAGATGACCACAAATTCTCTTCTTGGCCAGCCACAACATCATCCTGTCATCCATAAGAGAAAGGGTGAAAGAGGGAATTTCGCCGTTTTCCTCTTGGGTAATATAACATATTTAATCTTGTGCCTTTACGTCTTTCTTATTCGTTACATATAATAACAAAATAAAATTTTTTAATTGGTCTGAACTGTCCCGATAATAATCATTGTCAGTAGTAAAAATTCGAAAGTATTTTAGATCAAAATAGCTAATATATCTCAGATAATAAAAACACACGTGTGTAAAACAATTCATTATAAAAACAGAAATAAAAGATATTTCAATTAGTTATAATCGTACATTCTAAAAAACAGTACACGGTATCTGTTGTGTGGTGCGCTACATAAATTATTTATTACTGTCCGCGCATCTGATTTGTCTCCTCTTTACAAACCATTACATTGTTTTGTTTTGTGACTGGAAGTGTCGAAGGAAGGAATTTGATATACGGTGTGCGCGTATATAGAATAATAACCTTTCAGTGTTCATTTTCTATCGAATTTGCTTGTGCGCCATAGTAAATCGAATTTCACGGCTAAATGGCCCTTTTTGACGCCGAAATAATAACCCAGATTTAACCGGTACACGCTCATGGAGCGCAAAAATAGTTAATACGCTCTCACGAAAAATCTGCGCGCCCTCGTACAATATCGATACTCGAAATTTGCATTGGTAATGCGGCAGGGAGCGGAAAATAATTACCAGTTTTCAATTCGCGCAATTGTACGGTAAATCTAAAAATACATTTATCAAAGGCAATTACTGCACCAAACAGCTTTAATGCATATAACTTTAGACAGTCATAATTTGCTCTACATCCATAATCTATTTGTATTATGCACATAGTACAAAATAAATGCATACGACGTAAATTGAAAATATACTTTTTAAGAAAATAAAGCTTTTTAATATCCTTTAAAAAGTAGCGCGTGTCCTCGCCTACATATATGGAGTCATGCCATTCAAATTTTGCCGAAGGAGGAAACCTGCTCCGCATGGTATGGGCATTAAAAAATTGTACAAATTCTGGAGATTCTTATATTGCATCGAGTTCTATGGCGCGGCCGGTCGACATTCTGGGTGTCGGGAAAGTGCATTACATATCCGGATTGAGGAGATTGAAAAATTCCCTTCGATGTTACTCGAAAACGTCGCGCGAGGCGATTTTTCGAAACTTTTCGAATATAAAAATGTGATAAGAAATAATCGAAGTAAAATTTTCCGAGATTTTAATCTGCCTTTATTTCTTTACAAAAGCTACGAAATGAATATAAAAGCATATAATGTACCGCAAAATACGTTCTTTCTATCATCTCGCAAAAATTTGACTTTAGAAACTTGTAGCTTTTATATACGGTTTCCATAATTTTTACGCTTCCACTAATTAAAGGATACATGTCATAGCGCGATACGTGAAGAAAAATGCGACATCACGGCTTAGGTGACGTGACTGAAAGTCAACCGGTGACATATTTGTTAAATAATTGGGCCGCGACGCGCGTCCAACGTGCGGACAAAAATTTCCACGTTGCCTTCCATTATCGCCTCGTTCTTTAATCACCGGCCGGTAACGCGAATTTTTCAGATTTACGGTGCCCGGAGAGCCCGAGCATTATGGAATTACCCCTGCCGGGACACGTATCACGAAATTATCCCGGTAAATCGGGCACTGACAGTAATTATGTCAGCGCGTCCCCCTCGTGTCTGTCTCAATTATCCGATTACATTTCCGAATTTTCGTCCGGTATATAATAGCGTATCGTTCAAATTTCTCTTCCTAGTTGACGCGCGAATAACGTCAAAAAGATCCAGCTTTTGAACTTGTCGATTATGGTCGTATCGTTTAGCGCCTTTTAGCGCCCCAAACGGATAAGCTTGGAGAAATTAAATTGAATACAGCAAAGGTCTCTGTATATTTCCGTGCTTGTACAACTTCGCGTACTTTCTTTTCGAGAACGTTGACCCAAATTAAGCCGAGTCGATGTTTGTATTTCGGATGAATTATGGAAGCAAGATGATGCATGTTAATGGATTTCTCAGGGAAAAACGCTTTCAACAAAAGTACAGCGTATTTTGCCTCGCGTGGGTGAATAGACCGAAACTTTCTGATTACATGCAAAAAACATAGTTAAGTTATTATATAAATTGATCTCGTAAGTAATCGTGCATAAATTTTTTACCTCGGACAATTGTCGAGGAAGTAGGTATTGCATGTTCGTGATACGCAGTGATTCATTTTATTGCATTCGATAGTTACGATAGTACGTTTAAAACAAAACCTGTGGGCCTTTCGCCTTTAACCATTCGCCTATGCGCGACTCTCTTTCGGAGCAGTGTCGACGTCGACACTGTCAGTTAATTCGTCTGTCAATCTATCAGCGCCGCTATAAAAATTCAAATGTGCCGGCCAGCAAAACGTGAAAAAAACTTTCTGGCCGAAAGGACGAAAACGCGCCGACCATCCTTTCAGTCATCCTTTGTGCAACGATTTAACATTTAATTCGCCCTGATACTTCGGGATGTGACGTCCAATCGCTGTCTAAATTCGATTTAACGTATCCGCACGTAATTTTATCTTCGCAAATATGATTGACGGTGTGAGGGCAAAATACTTCGCGGAATACGATAAGATTGAATAGAATTTGACGGATTAAGAGCAAAAGTAAAAATTACAAGAGTCTATAATTTTTATATTCTACTTTACATATACAGGCGTGTGCTATTTTAAATGTTATAGGCAAATATGTCAAAAAATATGGAAGATATGAAAAAACGTTTTAGACAAAAGTTGTAGGATATCAAGGGGGACAAATAATGATAAAACCAATTTTCGAAAAAAATAGGTTTTTTACGGTCACATAAAGGTCATCGCCATTTTTTAAAATGGAATTGTATAATTTTTTTGATAATATGATTCTACTAATTATTCTTCATATGTAAGAGTATTAAGGTAGAGTTATCAAATTTATAGTTTACGAGATATTTCATATTTCATTATATCACATTTTGACATAAAATATAAAATATCTCGTAAACTATTCATTTTTTTTTGTAACTGTATACCTTAGCACTTTTATATATACAGAATAATAAGATAAATCAGTTGGTGTAAAGGAAACACATTGTTACTTTTCAAAAAAGACATGTAGATTTTTTTCGAAAATTGGTTTTACTATTATTTATCCCTCTTGATATCCTACAACTTTTGTCTAAAACGTTTTTCTGTATTTTCCATATTTTTCGAGATATTTGCCTGGGGCGTTTAAAATGGCACACCCTGTATATTTAAATATAGAACCGTATCTGACATGAGCTTTATAAATTAAACACTTGGCCCACATACGCTCTGAATTCTTCATTCAGTTAGTAATATGGAGCTCAGTCAATAAAAATCAGTGATAATTAATGTATACATAGATAGATAGATAGATAGATAGAGATCGATATGGATAAATATTAAAGCTATTTAGAGATAAAAATAGAGATTACATCTTTTTAAATATTTAAAAAGCTATATTTATGTTTTTAAATAATCAGTAATTGTCTCATAGTAATTTATAAACGGCTTACTGTGATAATCAAACAGACATGTAAGAAATAAATAATTAAACATTACAATAATATTTATAACAATTGCAGTACTTTTCCTAATTAGAGTCTAATGCTTTCGGTATTAACCAAATCATTATTTTAAAGTTGCTGTACTCACGATCGACTTTTATTTTTAAGAGCAAAATTGTTATACATGATTACCATATTTTACTTAAATTAATCGATATGAAACGTTTACGTTTACAAGAAATCATAACGATTTTTCAAATTCTGCGAGCAATGGCGTGCCTACCGATGGCCAATAAACAATAAATAAATTGAAGCAACGGGTCAATAGAAATGGTCAACTAATGCCAAACGTAACTCCACATAGTTTCATATCGAGAGCTGTGTACCATGCTAACTGCACCGTGGAGAACGCTCGCAATTTACAACACAGCGTGTAACGTCCGTCACTCGTTGCTGACATGGGATGCGATACGTGGCGAAGGATGTTTTGCACGATTTACTTTACTGCCATCGTGTCTGACCGCGCATAACTAACAAATACGGTATTTTCTTCGCCGCAGATAAAGAAAGCCATTACTCATCGATATGCAAGACAAGCTTCTAAGCAAATAATATTTACAAAATAATAATTTAAATATAATAGAATAAAATATTGGAACACTTAATTGTCAATAATATTTTGAAGCAACAAAGAAGAAATATATAATTGCTGTAATAATACTTATATTTCGCCGACTTTAAAATTAGTAACAGAAAAATACAATATCATTTCATCTTACCATCTCACCATCTTAAAATAATTTTTCCCGTTTATGACATACGCAATATAATTTCAAGTTGTAGGAAGTTCAAGGAACGCCAGCCTTCCACTTCCCTTGCAGGGGTACATAAAAGAGGATAAGATTAATATATGTACATCATATTTTTTTGCAAAATGATAGGCACCACCAGGTATTACGTCCTACAAGAGAATACGCGAAATTCGTGGGGCTGCACCGGAACTTTGTGAATGTC
Source organism: Temnothorax americanus (assembly GCF_048541705.1). Lineage (NCBI taxonomy): Eukaryota > Metazoa > Arthropoda > Insecta > Hymenoptera > Formicidae > Temnothorax > Temnothorax americanus. The sequence continues at coordinate 3,360,715 of NW_027509339.1, forward strand.
CCCTTAAGCCAGGGAATCGCACTACTTTGTCCATAATTTAGTTAAGAGCGTCATGCGTGTGACGTGCACGATATAGAATAGATCGGAACAACCGAAGCACGAATAGAGAGACGGAGAGAGAAAGAGAAAGCGAGAGAGAGAACTGGCGTACGGCCAATCCTCTGGTCCAGGAATCGTGTAAGTGACTTATTATCCGCCGTTTATATGTGAGCCCTCTATTAGGTCATATATACGTATACATATATGTATATATACGTAGACTCGCCCTGCAGAAACGCACGCCTAATTCTTCCTCGTAATGACGCTAATCATTACAGGTTGCGCGTAATTATATGATTCTCTATATTATGTCTGTTGTTATCTCCCGCCTACATCTGTCTCCCTCTGTTGGTTTTATTGATTCCTAGAATGGTCACTCAAATTAATTTTGACATGCTTAAATAAAAAATAGCGAACATGGTTAACATATCGATGTTAATCAATAAATGTCATTCAATTGTATATTTAGAAATTAATTAATATTATATATATCTAGTATTATATATATATATATAATTATATATGTATTATTTTTATATAAAAATTACTTAGTATTATATTAGTATTATGTATATATATATATTTAAGGAAAATCCGGAAAAAATTAAAAAGATATAAAGAATGTAGCATTTAAAATATATTTTTGTTATAATTATCAATAAAACTAAAATACCGAATACTGATATTGAAGCAAGTATATATTATTGTCATTTTCTAAGATAAAATATTCGAATTGTTATGCTTGCGTTTAGACCAAATAATAATTTATTCTGCAAATTTATTGCAAATTCTGACTTTCAACTTCTTTAACGATATTCTTCATTCTGTATTCTTCATTCTCATTAATCGCATTCGAATAGTAACTAACACGTTTCGTGTTCGCTTTAAAGATTTTATTCAGAAGAATATTAAGCGTTCCGCTTTCTCTGCGTCATTCTCTCACTGTTTTCTTTCTTCTCCTCTCTATATTTCTCTCTCTTTCTGTGTAGGTATATTTCTTCTCCTTCGGTCTTACTCGAAGGCGTAATTACGACGCAGTCACGCAAAATCAAATTGAAGAAATGTGCGAAGCGAGTGTAATTCAGTCGGGCTCCCAAAACTGGTGCGAGTAGACGTTTATCTCGCGTGCAAAATTAGGGGTGTAAGGAAGCATTTAAGTGCATCTTCGTTACCGCGTTACGTGTAATACACGCTCATTTAATTGCCTCGTTGTAATCGTCGAACTTGTGTCTTTTACGTTAAAATTATAAAATCTGCGTTATAATTAAATCTGATTTATCTCTAAACACTTTTAATCGCGCATTTTAATATAACATTTTTAGTACTTAATACTTTCATCAAATTATAATAGTAGAAAAATAAATGTATGATATTGAATAAATTTATTTTAATTAGGTAGATTATCATGCCAAAGATTTAAATCACAGACGATTAACGTAGCGATCGAACATAATTCTAAAGTATTTGTAGAATGTAACGCTGCGAACATGCATGGAATTTATCAATTTGATTAAACTTATAGTTGGGTGGACATATTATGCGCAATATGAAGTTTCTTTTTAGTGAGCAAAAATAATCGATAATTGTTTAATCCATTTAATTCGGCGATATATTTGCAAAATGCGGAAGTACGAAAGACATTATTATCCAAAACGCGAAACGCTATCTTTCTTATCGCGTTTCACTTTCTGTCATTTACGCGCGTGCACGCTCTCGGCCTTTCGAAACCGCGAAATATCTGTCATCGCGCCACTCGACGAGAATGCAAAAAACGCATCCTGCGAAGAAACGCGCGGAAAAATACGGCACGTCCGGGAGTCTTAATCCTTGTTTATAACGACTTCCCAGGTAGAAGACACTCCCGCGTAAAAAGGAATTCGGCAGCGGGAAAGAAGGAAAGATTCGTCCCGCGAACGAATGGCAAGTAGGTGAGTTGAAACTTTTCCAGGCTGCGTATACGGTATAGCGTTAAAAGTTCGCCGCGGGACTCTCTCGGCAAAGTTTCCCCAACCAACCAGCCAACGAAAATGTTCCGACGCGCCGTGCCTCTGATGCAATGCCACCCCCGGGTAACTGAGCCCCTCTTTTCACTCTCGGGACACGCGTGATACGTAAAGTGAGATTTATTAAATCTCGCACGCTATAAATATCGGGATAATTAGATAGCTTAAAACTCCCGATATTTGATTTATCAGCCACGGATGCAAATATATAGCCTCAGCAAATTTGTCAAGGAAATTTATCTTTTACCAATTTAAAAAAAAAGGAAAACATTGTACAAATACGAGAGAAAAAAATATTTGAGTGCGTAATGAAAAATATGCAGTGCGTAAAATGTAGCGTTAATCAAAATGCCGTGCAAATTGATTAAAAAGACAACCACGGAGTTGGCAAAAAAATTTCACGGAATCCACAATCCTCCGAGAATACGGGCATCGCCGTCCGACTATCTGTCTCCCGAATACTCGTCTGCGATCTTCGTCGACATTTATCCTGGGAATATCGCGGCCAGGTTGAAGTATCGGCCGTCACATTTTTCGCATTGAACATCAATCGAACAAAGAAATCGCAAGAACTCCCAGCACGTTCTTCGCCGAGGAGAAGGCTCCTACCCTATCCTGCCAAAAAATTGTTCGTCGAATAGAAAGACCGTGCGGATCACGGTATCAAAATCGATCTCAAAACTGATTTATTGGCTTTTAATTTTTCCCTGAGAAACAAGAGACACATAAAACATAAAATATCTTTAATAAAAAGAAATTTAAATAATTAATAAGCAAATCCATGCAAATTAATACCAAAAGACAGTAAATTATTCATTATACATATGTAATTCCAATTTATAAAATAAACCACTTTTAAAATTCTTATTTAGAGAAATAAATCAGGAATAATTTATTTCTTAATCAATGATCTTTACAATTTTATATGTATTCGATTTTAAATTAAAAAAAAAAGATAGAATCTAATTAAATTAAAAGATAATATATTATATACTATCTCTTTTATTTATATACCACCTTGATACCCCGTGCTTCGCTACGGTATATAACTACTTTAAACCAAGTCGATATCTCATCAGGGCCTAAGATATTGAGGAGAATCCGTGAAAACACATTTTACCCCTTTTCACCAGCTTAGGGGTCGAATTTCTAAATCCCTTCTTAGTGAGTGCTTATGTCATGGAAGGAATATACCCCCCCGAATTTCATGTTTCTAGGTTTAGGGTTTTGAGCTGCGGGCGTTGATGTCAGTCAATCAGTCAGTCAATCAGTCAAGACATTTGTTTTTATATATAGCTAGATATAGATATCGATATGCACAAAAAAGATTAATTGATCTGGTGTGAACTAAATTTGCTTATTACCGTTCACAATCGGGTCCTATTTAAATGTTGGGAAAATTGCCAGCTTTTCGTGGACACGTCGGGCATTTTCACACGCGTGCATATGGGGATATTTATTCGCGGCAATACGGTAAAACGACCGCACGCACGATCATACACATAATTCATCGCTGCGAGGTAATAAAGAATTCGCCTCACAAAGCGGCTATGTAATTAGCAGCGTCCCGAATAGAGGAAATATTTCACAGATATAGTACATTTGTCTCATATACGCAACAATTCTCTGCAATGTATTTCTATAAAACCCCATTCTAATTATTTTCTCTTCGCTAAATTCATATTTTAATAATTGCACAGTATAGACAAAAAACATTTATAATTCATAAATCTTCCCCTATCTATAGCAACTAAATTCTCAATGGTAGAAATATCTACACGTTCAATAATGATTCATTAGTTTCTATTCATTAATGAAAAGTGCACATGTCTTCGTACTTCATTAATTTATTTCATTCCATTGTGCTATACGTACTTTTTTTACAGCCTTTCAAAGGTAGAAGAAATTCTCCTAAAAAAAATTTCTAGCTTCGCTTAGGGACTTTTACGTACGTCCCTTCGACTCGGGGATGAATCTCGTTCTACGAAGCGTTTAACAGAATAATGGGCGACTTAGTCTCTCCCGGGTAGCTGTAATAATTTACAAACCAGACGTTGGCAAATGATTTTGCTGTCTGCCGCCCGGGCTGGCACATCACTCGCTCTGGCTTCGTTCGCAAGGCGAGCATACGCCTCCGGTTTATCTGTACACCGACCACCTTCGCGTTTCTCTTCTCGCTCGCAGTAAAGTTCGACGCAACGAAGGCAGAGCGGATCGTCGTACTGCAAATTCACAGCGAGCTCGTGAGGGACGACGACAGCTCGCTCTTCGTTAAAACGCCTTGCGCGAAACGGCACGGGTACGTATTCCGCCATGAAATTTTCACCGCCCGAAAATTATACGCGAGATTCTCCGCTCCGGTTGGTAATTATGCGCTCAGCCGACAGCTAACTCTATAACCGTAAGTGCTTGATATTGTTGAATGGTGTCAGCAGCCGGCGATACGAATCTAGACGGCTAAACTAAAGCAATTTTTCTGAAGTGTGTCGCATTAAGAGATGCGTTTCGAATTATCAAGAGATTTAATCTCCAGTGGCCGTCGGTGTCCGCGTGATATGATTTATCGTACTTACCCAGTGGATAAAGATCTTGGGATATAATGTTGACATGGTTGCCCGATATAATACATATGTGATTTTAGATTTACGACAAACAGTTTGTCAATCAAAGATTTCGTCATTTTATACCAGTTTCATATTTCCAGATTTTGAACGTATCGATTTTCAAAACTTACTTTTCCTTTCAAAACTGCTCAAAAGTTGTTCGCTAAATAATATGTAACAATTGCTACTGAAACTCAGCAACAAGTTCAACGGGGCACTGTTATAAAAGGAAAGGCGAGCGAGCATGGACTTCCAAGGCATAAATATTGAGTGAGCGTATCCCTCACCACCCGGCGGCCTCACCGGTCTTGTACAGTTCTTTACGTCCGAAAACTTTCTTAGACGCCAGTTTTGCATAAAAGGGGAGAAAGTTTCTTTATTTAGACATCGACGGCGACGCGGATTAAAAATTTACCAGAACGCGGTCTATTTTTCTTACAGTTGCGCGAGAAATCGATACTGCGGATAGAACCGCCGTTGTAAGAATGAACGGACCAGAGTCGAGGAGAAACACAGACGCAGAGAATTATTTATTAAACGAGCTCCTTCTGCCTCGGTCGGCTACGCTCATGGAACGGCATGTAAAGGATCGACGTAACGTCCCATAACGCGCGCGAACGACGGAACTAATCTATCGAAAAATTCCTTTATAACAGTCCAACGTAAGGGCATTATCCATAAAATTTTTGCTTACAAACTTTCTATTCTTATTTACAAAATGGTTTTTTATAAACACAGAAATATCACGACAATGTATACCGTATATAGTACGTAAGCATATAAAATTTGATTTACGTAAAGCAATCTCTTTTATTTCAAAAGCGATAGAAATAAAATTGGAAATAATAAACTTATTTATTATTATTATTATTTATTTCGTCGCGCACGTGAAATTTTAAGTATCTAAATCCAAAAATAAATATTGCTTATATAGTTCAGTATAGCTGTAAACATGAGGTATCATTTATATGCGAAATTTTATGAAACTAGGTGTTATCATAATCGTGTTAATGTATATGTGTGGAACTCATTACGTTTACATGCAACGTTGTAACATAATTAAATGTTTTCATCACAATTATCATAACGATGTTAAGCGGCGCGGAAAATTGAAATATGTTTGACATCTTCCATATGAAAGAGACATCGTATTCGATTATACAATTTACATATGATATATTTATTCAGCGAATTACATCTATATTGCGAAATCCGCGGAATGTGTTCGTGACGGCAAGGATATGAAAAGCTGTTACGAGACGTAACATATTAACCTAATGTAGTTGTTAGCTTCTGTACAAAACCAGTAGCTCAAATAATAATGTTTCGTACCAAGATTTTCCTCTATTACTTACGAAATTTTTGAAACGTTAGCAAAAATTTGTCTACAGAACATATTACAACGTCCTGAAGTTGTCTAAGAGAGGTTTTAAAATTTCAAAAACATCTTGTATAACTATTAGAGAATGTCTGTACGTCTTTAACATATTTTATGTTTTTATTTATAAAATCTTTGAGATATTGTTTTCAGGTGTCTTATTTAGGATAGATTTGTATAATTTTCATAGGTAAAACTATAGATAGACTGCAAGAAATGTGAAATCATTGAGGATATATACTCAACGAGATTTGATAAATAAAGAAACAGAGCATCCCTTATAAATTTGCTGAAAATTTGCTGCAATTCCTGCAAAAGTGAATGTGCAGAGAGAAGTGTATATAGGAACTTTAACAAGTGGTGGCTGTAAAAAATAATATTATCCGCGCAAAGAGTTCGATGGTCATGTTTTTCAAGAGTATGAAATTGGAGCGCGTGAAGTAAATCCTTGGCTTCCTTTTGCATCGAATTACGGGACTCCACCGCCGGATTTTCATATAACGATCACACGCAGGACTTGAGCTTTATATTCGCGTAAGCGGAGGAGACAGAAAGATGCTCCCGCGGAACTCGGTAGAGAAACTACGTAGCCGCTCAGCGAAGAAACAACCGCGCGTAAAGTTAATAATGCAACAATCGCTGTCGACTACACGCTCCCCTGTCTTGCGCGTAGAATCATTCCTTCATATAATTTAATTAACCTCATATACGCATTATACACGGGATGTTAAAAAATATACACTTAATATACTTAATAGCGTATTAGCAATTTATTAAGCATATTAATATAGCATATAATTTAGCATATTATTTTCAGCATATTAATTTAGCATTTATTAGCATATTATTAAGGAAAAAGTTTCAGTCACAATATATCTTCTTACAAAAAAAGGTCATTTCATAATTTAACGATTTGAGCGATTTATTTGCTCTGTTATACAAATAATTCCTCGTTCTATCGTAACGTAAATAAAAACAAAAATTTATTTAATGTTAAAAAGACATTATTAGAGATTAGAATATAAGCGTGAGATTTAGTTAGCAAGAAACTTTGAAAGATTTCCAGATTTTTTCGAAATTTTGCTCGCGCGGGAGCATGCATATACCGTCAGGTTGAATGGGGCGCGATATATTTTGACGTCAAAGTCAGCTTTGTCGAAAGCTGTAAAAATACGAAAGAAGATAAAAAAAGAGAGGAAAAGAGAGAAAAAATACGTAATGTGGCATAAAATGCAAATGATTAACAATCACATATATATAACATTTTACTATCTTTCTCATTAGATATGACTCTATGTATAGTAAAGTTTATACACGATAATTTATACGCTAATTTTTTATATATAGAAAAAAAAATTTGATTTGAACGGTTACTTTTTTTTCTAATCCGGCCCGACGGACGTGGCGGCGTGGCGCGGCGCGGCGTGCCTGCTCGATCGCCGATTCCACCTCGGCGTGATATCCGACCGGATATATTTCGCCAGCGCGCACCAAGCGCACGAATTCCATCAGGACGGTGGGATGATCGGGAATATTCGCATAGTTTTGCACGGGAACTCCGATAGCCGAATAACGTGGTTAAGGAGAGGAGAACGGAGTGGTAGCTATCCGCAACATGTCTCTGCTTTCAAGCAGCAAGACCGTTTCTGAACTTTTCGGGGGTACACGGGTAATGATCGCGCGTAACACATAATGATTTCGCCCGATGCGAATCGAGCAAGATTGATAGCGGTGAAATATCTACGAAAAAAAAAAGGTCGTTCTTTTATATTACTTTTAAAAATATATATAATAAAGAGCAAAGAGACAAGCACAAACAATATATATTTTTATTCGCGAAGTCGTACGAACGTTAGATAAGTTTTTAGCACACATATAATTATATCGTTCCTGTGTTCATAAAAGAAAAATTAGCGACAAATTTATTTAAGGAACACACCTCTGAATATATCGATCGCGAAAATATAAGAGATTAACGATGTATTCTCTCTTCAAAACGCTTTGCGAGTTCGTGTCACGCGTTCCGCCGCTATTTCTTTTTCGCATTTAATATCCACACACCATGCCGTTGTTGTTTCTCCTTCAAGAAGCAGGTTCCCTCTTCGCGTGCGGAAGCGGAAGCCCGCGACTGCCACGTTGGGAACGGAGACATTGTCACGACGCTGGATAATCGAGAATATTCGTACAGTTTTGCAGCGAGGTGGCAGCGATATAGGTGGAATAAGGTGGGTTAGGCGAAGAGAGAAACGGCGAGGAGAGCTGTCCGCAACACGTCTCTGCTCTCAAGCAGCGAGGTCGCCTCGAGGCACCCAAGTTTACTCGCAACTTTACCGCCAACTTCTCAATATTCATCCCAATTATATACCGAAGCCCATGCACAATTGCCACCAAATCTACGCCGGCGCCTTCATACACACCCGAGAGCGAATGCGAATTCCGTTACATTCGCGTCCAGCGAAACAGCTGGCTGACTTCCTACTTTAAAGGGAATGTGAGCTTTCAAGGGCTTACTTTTTAAAGTTATACACCGTTTTCGTGACTGATCTTCAAGACAAAATTTTGACAAAGAATTTCACTTGAGATTAACTGATGAAGCATGAAGTTCTAATACTCTTTTTGCATGGCTAAAACTTCAAACTTCTATCTTTTAAATGCTCGTAACGTCATTATATTGACATTTTAATATTTTTATTGACAAAATTATTATAGATTTCAACAAAAAGCTTGATACGCCTTATCAAAAAAAATTATAAAATTCCATACCAATAATAATTCAATTTCTGCTTACTATGAAAATTCTCAAGTTTAACTTATTTTATCATGAAGTTCTATATTCTGCGGCATAAAAATGCATCCAAAGTGGACTCGAGACAATAAATCGACAGGCAATAAGTGACAGTAACTGTCTTTCTCTCAAAGATTTTACTTTTTCCACAGATTTCTACGTCACAGAACTTAATTTAAGTAATATTCGATTTCTTTCGCTGTTTTGTGTATTTTAGAAGTATATTATAATGTTGTACGAGAACACTGGGTCGTATCAGAATAATGTCAAAATAATATATTCCCTAAACTGTTTATTTATTATTATAAAAACAAAATATCCTAAGTTATTTAAAATTTTGAATTTATTAGTTATTTATAGTTATGTGAACCAGTTATAATATTCAAAATTAAGATGAACATACTAAAGCTCACCGAGCGTGCTTAATTGCGCGCGGTAAGTTCTAAATAATGATGATGTAGTTTGCGATAATACTAATCCAGCGTTTGACGAGTAATTGTGTTTAAACCTCTAATATTCGCTTCTAATTCTGTTCAATTTAGTTGCACCAACTAACTAATAAGATTGTGTTTAAAAATATATCTCATAACATACCCCTCTGTTTGTTATTTTGTAAATAGTAATTATGTATTCTTGCGTTAAAATATAACTTTGTTTTTTTTTTTTTTAACTCTTTTATATATATGGTGCGCAGAAGCGGATTTATATATTAATAATTTGATAATATTACCTATCTAATTTTACTTTTTGATGAAAATGACTCAGTTATTTTGTGTGCTGAAGTTAAGAATTAAGTCTGTCATTTAATGAATAAATGATCATAAAAGTTAAATTAATTCATCAGTAATGTCATTCCTAGAAATTAAAAATTGAACAGCCAACTATCGGACAAAAGAAGATCTAACACAGCATCTTATCTCTTGTGCAAAAAACGCTCTTGAAAGGAAAACTGTTGAAACCTCATGAATGCAACACTAGTACTATAATGTAAAAAGCAATACAGGTCGAGAGATAGCAGATATCGACGTCACATGTGACAAAAGTAACACTCTGTCGTGTTATATCGACAAAATTAATTGCATCGCGCGATAAACTGTGCCGGGCGGAAAGTTTCACACGGAACTGTAGCGTACTATATTGACACGTGTGTATATCACAATGTTCCCCAGAGGACTGTATACAATCCGGATGTGCGTTTTACTTTTTTATTTATTCGTAATATGACTTTGATAGTTCCGTGTTGATTATTGATGACGCATTTGTATATATGCCGTGTAAAATATTTGCAAGGACTGAAACTCAAAAGAAAAAAAGATTACAGCGACAGTTAAATCTACTTTGTTTTCATTTCAGAATATGGCAAAATATTTCTCTTAGATGCATATAGAATAATTTCGACTATCCGGCGTTTTCTAATTATCTTTATATATCCTATCCGGTACTTCTTCAGCTAATCCGATTTTGCAGGGGCAAATTACAGCTTTTGAGTTGTGCAGCGCGACTTTCCTCCATTCCTTAAATAAATTTTACAATTTTTGCATCTTCTTTCCCACGGACTCTAGGACTGAACTCGGCCGCTCTAACGACACATTAGAATAATAAGACTCTGAAGTGCATTAAGGTCCACCCCAAGAATCTCTCTCGTCCTGTTGCGCGCTTCTCGGTCCGTACATATATTTTAATTATGCCTCTGCCTTTCTCGGTGGCGTCTCTTCTGGCATTTTCTCTCGCAGGGACCGCAAACCCTGTGTGTCCCATCGAGAGAAGGACAACGAAGTTTTCTTTACGCGCCCCTTATTACGCGTGGACGAGTAAGAATGCCACGCGTGCACCGGAAAACCGTGTACTTGTTCCTCTCGCGGCCGGTGAAGCCACATTGATAATATAAAAGATCGCTTGAGAAGCCGCGCACGTCTCGCGTAATGTATGCGGGGAAACCGAGTAAAACAAAACAGTCCCGCTGAAATTGAATACAAATTTCTGGCTCGTTTCTCTTTCTCTATCTCCCTCTTTCCTTCTTTCTCCATCCTTAGCCGCCGCCACGCTCGACACCAGAAATACGGAGGCGCCTTACTGCCTATGTCGTGGATATACGAAAAATTATGTTCGCCGTAATGACGATAAAAACGAGTGTGGTAGCATGAGTCCCATTTCAAGCGGACCACCAGGGTTGCTGTATCGAGACGAAGTACCGATACCTGATATCGACATCGGAGTCAACAAAAACTATCGATGATATACTTGATATTGGAGAGAATGTATCATGGTACCTGTAGATATTGTGTCCCTCGTATCTATTTGAAAATTAATATTTTAATCGAAAATTTCTCTTCAGTTTTTATTTGTAAAGCTTCAGTTTTTTAAACATCCTCAGAGATTTAACATCAGAAGATCTTCACAGATATTCGCAATCAGAGAGCTAATCTATATTTAAAAATATTAAAAAGTTTAATTAGGGAGAACTAAAAGTACTTAATAATTTTCTTAAGAAGTATAAAACTTGGTATTTTGAATATTGATCCTCATCGTTTTCTGATAGTGAAAGAATAGAGAAAAAACAGTGAGATAAAGGCATAATACGATGGTAAAATACAAGAAAAGAATGTATTAATGAGAAAGATTTTCGTGACCAAGTTAACGTGAATTCTGGCTTAAAAGGACAGTACAATTTTCTGATAATATTAACGCTTTCAATTCATAATTTTATTGCGAGATATAAAATACAATATAATGCCGTAAAATTCAATAATATGAAGTTACACAATTTTGTCCTTTCCAAATTTTTATATATTTTAGATATGGATACATATTCTAATGACAAGCAGAAGAAGATAAAATAAGTTCCCTACAACTCACACAGATTAGAGTTATACACCTTTAATATTTTTTGAAATAATAATCATTAATTAATTTGTGAAAAAATGCAATATTACGCTTTTATAAAAAGTTCTTATGTGCAGCTACTTTATTGTGAATGCGAGAATAATATATCCGTTTTAATTATTCGCAAATATTATATTGTACTTTATATTACAATTTTTTATATTAACAAGAATTAAATTTGAGATATTATCTACATCCTTCTTGTCAAAAATTAATCTTTTTCATATCTTTTATTTTAATTAGATCTTTGAATCATCATCTAGCATGTTAAGATGCATGTATAAAAGACACATTTCAAATCAGTGCACGTAAGGCAAAATGAGAGCAAATTGTCATTTCCATTTACAGTCTGGGGTATTTCGCTCGAGGTAATTGACTAAATTGCCATCAAGTGCGCGATCAATCGTCTTTGAGGGAAATCGTATCGCGTCCGATCGAGGATGACAAAACTAAATAGTAATGACGGTATCGATTCCAGAGAGTTATCACTTTCGAAGTCGGAATGAAGCGCGCGCGCGGCCGCGTTTCCAACTTTATTCTTATCTTCGAAATTAGTTCAGCCGTCTTGGCACATCTTTGTCGAGCTGTTGGTGATAAAGTTTAGTATGCTAATTCGCGGAACAGCTGTGCGGCTCCGCCAGCCCGAGCAAAATACCAAAATTATTGAATTTAAATTGCCGTAATTAAAACGTCTTACGGACGCCGACGAATTTCCAGATTTCGAATGATCCCGGTCTTCGCATTAATGTCGGACGCCCGCCACGGCATTGCATGCGCATGCATTACGGTAAACGGCATATGGAATTTATTATTGTTTCCGAGTTTTTAGAATTTATTTAATAAAACTCGAAGAGTTGCATCTTTGTGGAGAGAGAAAAAGAGAGAAAGATGATTAAACGAACCAATTACGACATTGACGAAATTTATTCGTATATTCATTCCTTTTTTAAGTTTATTCTTTATTTAGTCATTCACTAAAATGAAAAAGTAAATGCAAATTATATATAAATAGTAATAAAAATTAAATAAAGATTAAAAAAAATTAAAAAAATTTTTTAATTATTCCTTTAATTTATACAAAAATAAATTATATACCACAAGATCCTATATTAGCAAATATCTCTCACTAATATACGACATTCTTATTTATCAGTAATAAGCATCGCTTTAACGCTTTCGCAAATTCTCTTTGTTAGCATCTAATTACTTAACTATAGACGAAACTATGTGTGGTAAATCGGTTTTCATCCCATTAATTAATATTCGCAGTGCCGCGATAGAGCGGCTTGATCGCAAATCACGATTAAATTTCCGAGTATTCCATCACGCTCCCGCTATTGAATCGTTTAGCCTCGCCATCGAGAGAGACTTCCGGATCATATTTAGAACACAATCGCGCGAGAAAACGCGTCGTGTCGCATTTAGTGGGCACTCCTCACGCGTGCGCGTTCGCACGCATGAAATCGGGACGCATTAGCGACAGCGGGGCGGGCGATTCCAGATTCGGTTTAATCGTTTCCCATGCACTTTGCCGTGCCCATTGTCGGCCGTGGCTCTATAATAATTTAATGCCAGATATAATAAGTTACTTGCTGTCTGGCTGGCTGCCAGACTTGCCCTATTCATTTCCTCTGTGAAAGCCGAAAAGCGACCGAACAGATGGAGCGTTAACTTATGGACTGTCTCTTGATGGTGCCGCCATCGCTGCTCCGCGGCGGACGCGCCCGAGTGAATTTAAACGTCGTCTGATCTTAATTGGTCAGCCCCTAATTGAGAGGCTCGTTAAAGGCCATTAATGCGCTACAAGCTGGCAAGATCCTTCCCCTCCTTTTTCTTTCGCGCGAACAATATGCGAATATGAAATCTTCAAAAACTTTTAATATTTTAAAACGACTTGTCAGTAAGCTCCGAAATCATAGAAATAAACTCATTGGCTTTAGGTACACTTTCTTGCTCTCTCATTTCACTTGTTGACTTTATTTTTCCTTTCCCAATTGTGTATTCTGTTGTGGATCATTTTTGTCTTTTATAATTCTGTTTTCATAATTTGTTTCATTTGAATTTCGAATACAACAAACCTTTCGAACAAGTTGCGAAACTCTTACATTAATTGAAATTGGTTTTCATCAAATTAGAGCGGTAAAATTAAAGAAGTACTTTTTCCATATGAAAAAGGAAAAACAAAAAATTGCGTCGCAAAATTGATTAATTCCGAAATATTTGTATATAAGCTAAAAATACGTGATTTTACAGAAGAGCGCTTCAAAACTAGAGATCTATGAACGAGCGGCGCGTATTAGTCATCTATATGATTTGAGTTTTGAAAGTGTTAAAATGCTCCAAAATTTATTTTATACAGGTATGTCAGAATGTTCGTTATTTTTGTAAAGTTTTCTTAAAAATAAGAATTGAAATTAATTTTATCGTCTCTCTTACATAGATAATTAATCAGCATACTATCTGAGAAATACAACGAAAAATGCGTGTAATCGTATTTCTGATATAATAATAATTACAATCATAATTCCTTAAATTTCTAAAAAATTAAAAAAATAAGGAAATAAAGTAGAATGAACAGCATATAAGCCTCAATTTTAAAAATCCTCAAATTTTTTATCATCACAAAAAAATATTCGTGCCTGAATAATTTATTTAGGAAAGATCTATTTTCGAAAAAAAAGAAATAAAAAAACTGAAGCAAATACATGCGAACTTCAATTTTTCGCAAAGAATCTGCCACATACGGAAACTGAAGACTTTTATTACGCCAAGATGAAATTCCATCAGCTTTCGGCGAGAGCGAGCAATCGCGCTAGACATTTAATTTCAATTAACGTCGCTGTCGAAATTATGCCGAGCGCAATTCAGCATCAGAGTATAATGCGACTCAAGCAAATGTCTGCTAGAATTAATCGCCGGTTAAAATGCGTTCGGCCGATGCAACGCGACAAATTAATTCCCAGGGCGCTCTGTAAATACGGCGTATTATTGTACCGCCACCTGCGATCTATCCACTATTAGCGTTAGCTTGGGGGATAGATTTAATCAAAGGTGATAACCACGCCGGCATCGCGACAATATCGATTCTCGGCTGCGATCAATGAAATTCCGAAAATGTGTATCGAAACAGTGTAACGTATTTGCTGCGTAATCGAATACGAGTGATCCATTTATATCACGTGAATTATACCGAAAAGTTTTACACAAATTATCGTACAAACCAAAACCAGTTTCCCAAAATGGTTAAACCGCTATTTCGATACGCCAATCGATTTATATCGGCCAACATGATGCTACCCGTTAATTTTAATGTCAGAGCAATATAATATATCATTTTCATTTAAATAATGTTTTTAAAATATAATTCAAAATAAGAATAAACAAATGTCAAATTGCATATAAATAATGAGTTTATCTCAGAAAATAAAATTGCAGATAAATAATTAGATGTACATATATAAAAAATTATTAAAATAGTAAACATAATAGTACATCCTATAGTACACTTGTGTGTTTTTATTTATTTTATAATAGATATAAACAAATTATTATATATATATATAAACTTTTTCAAAAACTGGTTTAGCCGATATTGGAAGTTTTATTAATAAGAACAGCCGGAAAATGGAATTATATAATAAGCTCTCGCAAACAAGCATTTAGATTGATTTACCCTAAAGCGATAATATAAAATATAGTGGTAAAGTTTGTGTATGGTTGAGATTCTTGCGGAGTTCGAAACCTATATATTCACCAAGATTAAATAAAATGTTTTACGAAATATTAATCAACCTTATAAACCCTCAAATATGATCATTATAAGAAAACAAGATGCTCATAAATAATATGGCAATATAAATGTGTAACAATATTAAAATTAAAAATTAAAAACTATAAAGTCAACGTCTCATTAAAATATACGTAATACCTCCCAAATAAATACAATTTTATATGACAGAATAATTTAATTTATTATAACAGTTTCTCATTAAGCTTTAATTTTAACTTCTTTAACAATTTAGTAACTTTACGGATTATAATTTTCTATTTTTAATAATTTTTTTTTTTTTTAAACTTATACACATAAAAAGTTTTATCGCTCATTGCATATAAGAGGTGTTATGAAGAAAGTATAATTTTATCTTTAAACTTTATAAAGAAATGATACTTATCCACTATAACTACGTTATCTAAAGTAGAAATAATAGTTTTCCGTTATCTCCTGCAATTTTGTTTCCATGTTTTAATAAAAAGATATAATATCGAACGCAGGGAATATACCGACACCCGATATATATAATATATCTCAATTAAAAGAAACTTTTAATCAGTTTAAGATAAATTTTAAACTTCAAGAAATAATATCTCCTATGCTTATAATGTAAGAATAATAATATTTTTACATTGCTGGATGAAATTGATACGCAATAATATTTATCTCTTTGATTTAAAAAATTATGTTATATCGCTGCTGTTAATGAATAAGATGTCATATACAGATTTCTGATATTGCAACGTGTTTACATTTCAAAACAATATAAACACGTTTATTTCGAAATAAAAAACATTTAAATCACCTCAATCTTTCTCTTTCGTTCTCTCTCTCGCCCTCTCTCTTCCTCTCTCAAAATAAAAAATTTTCAGGATTTTTAAGCCGTTTTGAGAAATTTTGCGATACAGTTTAAATCCCCAGCGCCATCCGTATGTGTTGAAGGAAAGCAATGAGCAAGTGGATACCGACAAAGGCCGAATTTCTCGCACGAAGAAATATGGCGGAAATGGATCTTAATATTTATTAGTGGCTGATGTTAACAATAAGTAAACTAAGGCCAATAAGTTAACTAAAGCTGGTAAATACCACGAAATATTAAGTAATGATAAGCACTCGAAGTTCTGTTTTTCCAACAGTTCATCTTTCTAAATATTTATACAGTAATTAACTTTATTCAAATAAATGTAAAAACATAAAATCAAGTTAATGTAAAAAATTATATTGGAAAATATCTATTAAAATATGTTTGAAAGAAGCAAGAGAGAGCCAAGAAAAAATATTCAATAGAAAATAGAGGAGTACCAATAGAGAGAACAGAGAAATATATATTATTATCTTTAATTAAATTATTCCTAAGTGATTTACATTCGATATTTAACAATATACATTTTTCGCAGACCATCTCGAAGCTTACGTATACATTTCTTGATTGCATCCGACGCGTGCAATTAATTCCTACACTTAACCGTCACCAGACATATTATCATGTGAATAGCAAGTGCCATTCACATATTATACCGCAGCATTTGAGAGCACAAACTGGCGCGAGCCAACGATTACGCCAGCATTGTTCCGAAAATCCTCGTCATTCCGCTCCGCAGCAGAGCCGCGGGATATCCAACATTAAGACGTTGATCCCACAATTTCTTCGAACCACGGGAAAAGCGGCAGCCCTCTTAAAAGCGGAACCCGCCACTCACGGTTATATATCGGATTTTACAGCTGCGCGAGTTTCTCAGATTTGATTTGGCTAGTGGCTAAGGATACACTTCTCACTGGTCTCCCCGGGGAGATCCAGGTAGGGGAGCCTGCCACGTTGATCAATGTTCGCAAAGTTCGCGACCTCAGTCCCATATTGCTGCTCGCGCGTGTCACGATGAGAGCCACGGAGAAAGTTAAACCACACGTACGTAATTTGAATAAGGGTGCGATGAGGTGATATACATGCAGATTTCCCGTTCACGCGGTTGCCATAAGTGACTCGCTGTCGTCGTCGTCATCGTGCGAGGACTTATAGCCAGCGGAAAGTTTAATTCGATGGAACTTCAATCTGTGTGCATGACGATATCGGACGCTGTCTCTAAATTGCACTCGGCTTATCTCTGCACGGCACGTGAAGAATTGAACCCGCAGATTCTATTCATATACTCGCCGCGCTGACAAACATTTTCGGAATTCGTCCGGTTGCGCGCGAGGTTTTGAATGAAACGATTTTTATCGCGCCGGCCTTTTGTTCGATCCGAAAACGACCCGCAGTTTCCATGGGAAGATTTATTTCCGTTTCGAGAGAAAAAAAAGAAGAAAGTTACGTATACAGTATGCGGTAGAATTACTTTCTCCGTATAGAGGATATTTCCATTATATATATCATTTTCCATGCCGGAAGAAAGAGATATTGCTTGCTATTTCATTTTCAAGATAATAATAGACCGTGCAATAGTATATTATGCATCGCTCATTAATAAATGTATAAGTATTTTACTCTTTCTCAAATTAAGTTACAAAAATGAGTGTGTATATACAGAACCAAAAAAATAAAATAATCGCGTTACTTGAAGCAAACTAGTGAGACGCGTACAGCCGATTAATCGTGAAGCATTAAACGTTTGTGGCCACGTTGCCTCATCTTTGCGGAAGAAATGCAAACTTCTACGACATTTTACGGCTCCGAGGCTCCGGCTCATTGTCCAAAATACATTCATCTCGCCGCAAAAGCGCTTACGAAAGCCTCTTGTGGTGGTAAGATAGGGACAGATTCTCTCTCGTTTTTGCGAGGCACCGGCAACTTTTCGGGCCGCTCACCCGCGCGAAGTTTCGACCGGAATTAGCGACACGGTTGGCCTGGAACGGCGAGGCCGTAACTCACCGGCTTCCACCATCGCCGCACGATTGTATTGCAAGTTCAGGCCGAATCGTGGCGCGCGCCGAGAACGAGGAATATTACGTGTCTGATTTAAAACGGGCGCAACTACTGCAGATTCATTACGCCCCGCTTGTTCCGTACGTCGGATGCGATTCCGCCTGTCACTCCCGTATTTTCAACGATATTTAACCATGAGACCGTCGAACTTTCTCCGGACGTATCTGTTATCGAGATGGAACACGCTCAAAGTGATAGAAAAAGAAAAAAATCACTTATATTGCAGAACAATTCACAGATTATCATTGCTGGTCTACAAATATAAAAATTTAAAATTAAAACTGCAAATATATCCTTCTCTATTAAGAATGTATTCAGTTATTTATTAAAATTGCTGTTTCCGTACAACTTTAATGAACTCAATAACTTTAATTGCAACGACTAATTAGTAGCTCTCAGCTTTCAATTTAACAGCTTTAACATTGTGCCTCTTTGACACATTATTAGCATCATATATTTTCATCGTAATTACATCTTTCCAAGTCATGGCATAATACAGTTAAAATTCCTTACGTTAAAGAAAAAACATAGAATCACGAAAAAATTAGATGTGTCTTGCATATTAAAGTAAAGGCTTTGATTGCCCTTTGCCGGCTCGAGATACCAAAGCAAAAAATAATAATGAAATTTTACTGCGCATAAATTATGTTTTAATTGCTATTCGCTGATGAGTCTGATTTTTATTAGAATTTTCCCGAGAAAGCATCACGTGTATTGCTTTACTTTTGATTTCATATTTTACTTAAATTAATCATTTCAAAAAATTAAATCTAACTGAATCAATAACGTTCCGCGAACTTTGAGAAACTATAATAGAAGATGATTCCATAAATCATTAGTATACGAGTATTTATAGACTTTCATATAAAAAATGAGAATTATTATTTCAAAAAACCAATTATTATTTTTAATGATAAAAATATACTTTAAATAATAGAATTCTCAATTAAATAGATAATACGATATTTGGTGGGTTAATTTCTACAGTATATGCTCATGTTATCGAATACTGAATGTTTGGCTGCACGATGTAATTGGCAGGAAAGAACTTCAAAGCAATCTTGCTTCAAGCTCATGCGTCTTTAGTTATTGTGCGTTCGGCTTTTACGTACATTGTCGCAGGCAGCTTTTACGCTCTCAGCCCGTTCGGCCATGACGCGAACGACATCAAAGCGGCTGAACGTGTAAGTCAACAACGCAACGACGAGCTTTGGACCCATAATTATGCAGCAGCTGCATGTACCTTCTGCTAAAATATACGCTACGCCGATATTACTTCATTTAATGTAAATGTACACTTAATCACGCCATTTTTGTAAATATATAATATTTACAAAACTCTTTCTGAATTAAAATGTTTTTCTAAGTAGGTATTATAATTGGAAAATGTGTTTATCGGTTCGATTATGTTCCCAAGCAGTAAATAATCAATTAAAAGCAGTTCTCTAATTTCGATGCCAATATATGTATATATTAGTTTTATTCGAAACGTAAATCCAAACAACCGCATCGAAGAACGTGAAGGGACGAGTCTGATTTCGCTTTAGCAAATTTGCGAGACACAGATTTCCGAGTTAAATATATAATATACAAGTTTGCGCGCCCCATTGATTTCTGATCTCCAATCCATTATCGCGGAAATGACATCTACGTTTGAGCGCGAGAGCAGTCACCGCAGAATTTATCGAACTATACTTTACATCATTGCCGAAAGTATAAACGATCTCCCTCCCCTCTCGAGTCGCGGTCGTACATCAGTTTTTAAGGGTGATCGATCAAACTTTTCAATACACTTACACGAGAGGGGGCGGAGAAGTCCTTCCCGATTTAATATACCATTAAGCTTAAATGTGCTGTATCCGGGGGCACTTCGTTCTACCGCCGTTCTCCCTACCTCAACTACTTCGTGCTTCCGCATTGAAAACTTAAATTGTGCGCATTCACTTCGTCCTGGATTTTTGCTTTCCAAGTCCCGGCGAATTAATCTTATTTCAATATTGACAAAGTCGGTCGTAAGTCATAGCGCCGATCGCGATTCCAATGCGCCTCAATAAATCACTTCACGACTGTCGATTGGTTCAAAGTTACTCCATAAACTCACCAGCACTTTGACACCTTATTCTTGCGAATGCTTATCATTAGAGATAGGCTCTATTATTGTAGCAAAGTATCGCACAATCGGATGATTCTATACGAAAAACGGACATCTGAAAGAGAAATCATTCCTCCATTAAACGAACGATGTTAATTTTTTGTCGCCAAAACTGCAAACCATGTGCGGTTACCGAGCGAAACGACGTAGTTGAGTTGCACTTTCTCAGGCGGCGCGTCGGAAAATGCAACACACGAAAATTGACGAAAAAGGCCGGGATGGCCTCTCTCGGGTTTCTCTCTGCTAAAGGTATAAATGGCCCGTTTATACTGCGGAAACGGCCCGTCAAGAAAATCGATATCACTCACAGCATTGAAACCGTGGAATGCGGGTGGGAACCCGCGGGTTGATTCTTAAACCGCGATTTCTTAGCTGGTAGTGAAATGGCGGTGTTTAGCATGAGAAGGCGTCTCACAAAGGGCAGCTCGTTACGGCACTTAAATCAACTGCCTTGAAAAATTCTGATAAGAGCGAAATGAGATGGGGCAATGAGAAGAATACCCTCCAGTCGTGAACCCGTAAATTGTTGCATTTTTAAGTGCGCCAAAAGCAAAGCGACAATGTAAAAATAGCATCAACGCAATGAGTGTCGGAATAACGATAAGTATAATGCCCAAGGTAATTTACAAAGTGTAAGAAACGAATGATAGTGATGTAATTATAGCAAATGACGTATATCTCACGTCCTTTAATAAAAGTTCTCTCTTATAATTTATTATAAATGTTAAATATCAAAATAAAATTTGCATCATAACAGAGCAATACCGTTATAAAGGCGAAATATATGTAGATTAAAATATTATGTCACGCAATTGATATTAGGTCAACGCGAATTTCCCGCGAGTAAATGCGATCAAAAACGACGCTAATCTTCAACCGCGATGTTTCACGAATCACGCCGTACTAAAATCGATAATCGGCACGATATGACACGAAAATGCGCGAGTGCGTGCGTTGCCTGCGTATGTGCGTACACATCTGCCTATGCGAGAGATATTATAGCAAATTGGCAGTTTTTACGTTGGGTTAACCTCCTTGTAAAATTCACTGCATAAAATATCGAAAACGCGTTACTGTATTGTGCGTGCGAAATTCGCGACTGTGTTTTTCGCCAATATGTAAAAGATAATTAGTCATTAACGTTTAGACCGGCCGCGGCCGCGCCGGCACAAAGTAATATTGCCACTGTTTGTTCGCCAAGTGGCGCGCGGCGGTTCCATTTAAATTATGTATGCTAAAATCGGACTTAATTCCGCGCCTTCTCTCATGATAAAACTCTGCGAGCGTTTAATTCCCCGACGATTATCGAAATAAAAGCCAAATTTATACCCATGGAACAACATGGCGATTCGAGCGAGTATTACCAACACGATCCATTCTCGGCCTGAAATTGCGTAAATATGCTCGGCGAGTTATTGCTGTTATTGCCTATTCATGTTGATAATAATCTCAGAGCATTATAACGGTGTTTTAATATTGTTTGGCTAAAAATCAAAACACCGCAAATGAAAAACAACTCGTATCTTAAATTGGCAGCTTGCTATACAAGAATGGAGAGCAATTTAGATACACAAAAATTTAATATTTCCCTCAGGCTTACAATTATCGATTACATTTTGGAGAACAATTAATTTTTCATACTTCTTTTTTTTACGCAAAAGCATATTTTACAAAATTTTAGTGTGATAAATACCTTTGGATAAGAAATCTATACAGCACGTTTCAAGGAATAGATATCAAGCTTCGTATAATAATAATTCATTACAAAATACAAACTATCTAATTATTTCATACAGAATTGCACACCATATTTTAACAGATTTATAATACTTACTCCCTTTTTTTATGATATTTTATGACATTGAATTATTAATAATTATAGAATCAATAACTGTATTTCTGTACAACAGCAATTGAGTAGATTATGGGAGCTATTTGATCACGACAAACATTCCACTGAAACATATAATACTCTATTGCGTCATTGTGAAAATGTAAACGTTGTGAAAGTGGACATATCGTTAGAGTCATCGCGAAGACAAATCCGTTTTAATTTGCGCTGCGGTGGAAATTTCAGAAAATCGGGGCTAATGATCTGAATTAAATTGCACGAAAACACGCTGGACCTCCGATGTTCACCCCGCGCGATTAACGCTAAACTTGATGTACAGTTTTGAATGCTGTCGATGATATAACCGGTTAGGTTGCTTTACGTGCACGACGCCATACGCCAGCGAGGGATTAGACCGAGGCAGCTTATATTCGACGTTCCGCGCACGTTGGGAATTCGACTCTTGCGGTTTCGGGATGGATCTTTGAGTTTGCATGGATCGTTGAGTATTATTTGCAAGTGGGGATGCATGTTGACTAAATATTTAGTTGAAATGTTGACAAAGTTATAGTGTACGCGAAATGTCACCAGCTCGAAATTTCGACCTCACGGTTGCACATAACTTCGCAGAGTATCTTATGCAATAATTATTAACATAGACAAACAAAATAAGGAAGGAAACCTTGCGTATAGCGCAATAATATACATTACTTTAATACATAGATACGTACATTACGATAATTTTAATTTTATAATACTTGCTATACCTTATGTTTGATTTTGTTTTATAAATAAATAACAGACAATTTTATCTTTAATTAAAATACAATAGATTCTTTCTGTAATTTATCTAGCTTTCCTTTATATATTAAATAAATACATTATTTACTTTTTCCAATTTAGTACTTCAAATTAAATATAATGAAAAGCACAAATAGAGAACTCCTAACATTTCGTACATTGTAAAACCCGTAGAAATTAGAAATTTATTGTCGATAAAAACAATGAGCCTTTAGTTCGAAGAATAATTAGAGAAAAATAATAATCTTTTGTAAATTCAGGTTTCTTAAAAACCGATTAAACGTGATTATGTAGTAGATTATGATATGAGTGTAATGGACAATTTATATAAGGATTTATTTTATTATTATTCGTGATATTTTAATAATAATCGAAATCTTTCTTTGTTTCTCTTGATTACCACGTTAATCATTAGAACACATAGGCAACACACGAAGAAAATTGAACAGTACACGTCGGAATCTGTCTCGACACTCTCGACCACGATGTATGCCGCTGCATACCGCAGAACGTATTGATGTAGCGACTGATTAATGTAGCAATGTCCGATTCACATCAGTATTATACCATAACTCAATAGATCCCTGATATATTATTCCGCTCGTAAGATCAACTACGCAGAATTCTCGTTAACGTGGAGCGTTCGGTGTACCAACTGCAGGCTTGAACAAATACCATTCGACAACGAAGGCTACACACCATGGGCATGCCGCGCCGCACGATCTCGTATAGACGTGTAACAGGCGGAACATTTTGCTCTAGATCCGTTCGATCAATCCCGTCCCATCTGAAAGCACGCGCTGGCACGTATCCTTTTAGAATCGCTAAAGCCCGCCTACTCGTTTCGATGGAGCCGTCCGGCAAAGCCCGTTATATGATCTAAACAGAGTGGCGATCCGCCTAAAAGAAAGTCAAAACCCCGTTTGAGCGGATCCGACATTGAAATAGTTTCGTCAACATCAAACCACGCCGTGCCGTTGCGAAATTTCGGAAAACCAGCAAACTCTCAAATCCATCGAAAAATACTCGCGCACGATCAATAAATGATTATCTCAGAAGATTTGAAAGCAAATCCGTCCAATGACATAATTATAATTCCCGCTCGATAATCAAAGGCTGGTAGTATTAACATTGCAACGGATTAATCTGTGAATTCAAGAGAAATTGAAGATTAACTGCTAATTCACAATTGATATATGCAGAAAGGAAATAAAGATATTTTCATCAAGGCAATCTAAATTAGTTTTGCAATAAGGGATTTGCTCGTAATAGATCGCTAATGCTCATGTACCATGAGACAAATTGTTGTTAGCAAAATATGTAATTCGAAAACATTTTCAACCGATAAACTATTAGTCTGTAATCCTGCAGATACGTGGATCGCCAAGCTTTTGAGCGAAGCATTCATAGATCTCAGCTTCTATAAGCCTTGCTCCGATATAGCGTTCACAATCGAGAGTTTCCTCCGCGCACTAACATTAACAGCAGTTATTGTCGATAAGGCCGAGCCTGCGGTATGTACATACTTGGCAACGGTATTCACGTCGATAACTTTCTGTAAACAGGAACACGTTACGCGTCGCTACCAATGTGCCGCAGTTTGACAATACTTGCTGAGTCTTGCTGGAGTTCAATGGTCCGTAGTGCAAGCATGCGAAATTACCAACTTTGAAAGAAAAAGAGAAGGAGAAAGGGGGAGAAAGGGGGAGAAGGGGGAGAAGGGAGAGAAGGGAGGAGAACGTGTGTCTGTGCATATGTGCCTAAAACGAATGACATTCTATCTAATTTTAGTGCACTATTAATATATACGTATATTTATTGGATTCATCAAGAGCGACGAGGATTATTTAGAATAACTTATTCAATAGGAATTAAATCCTTTTGGTGGAACATACATTCGCAATTTTTATATTATCTACATGTTACTTCAGCGTTCAGATATAGCGTCCACTATTTTTGTCTCCTGAAAAAATGCCAATTTTCGCGACATGCACTATACATATAATCAGACTGCACTTAGGACGAAGGTGAAGAAGAATTACGACAGCTACTAATAACTGACGTCTAATATGGACAAAGTTCGCCGATCTGTCAGCAGTGACAACATCATAATTCTCGCGAAGACGCGTCGGAGACAACCGCGGGGTGGACAACAAGACGAACCCCTCGACGAACGTCGGGCGTGTGTGTGTATGTGTGTGTGTATATATATGTATGCACCCCCGATCTTGCAGCGGTCATCCCCCAGTGGCCGCGGCGTCGCGCGACGAGATAGACGAAGAGAGATAGTAAAGGTAGCAGAGAGAAGAGAGGAGAAGCGGTCTGCGCGTAACCGGTTCGCGCTTTATCCGCGGCGAACGCAGCAAAGTCATCGCGCAAGCGCGCCGCGGCGAAGTGTCCCCCACAGGATCATTTCGCGCCGCGACGCCGAGCGGCAGGCCTCATCCGCGCCGGCGGCTGGTCCATGCGGGTTCAACGTCGTCGCGCGGGAGGACGACGACGACGACGGCGACGACGAAGGGCGACAGCGCGGCCTGACGACGATCAGAGGCGTCTTACGATGACGATCGCGGTCCGGCAGAGTCTCGCGAGTTAAGTCGGGGGAAAAAGTCTCGCGACTCGAATCGAATCCTGATTGCCGACCGAATGCGGCCGACGCGCGCGTCCCGGCCGGAGGATGCTGCGCCTGAGACGGCACTCGCGGATCGCGCGTCGCGACGCTCGTCCAGGCGGAAGCTCCACGTGAGCGCGGCTGTCATCGGGGACGCGTGCAAGTGCACCTCGGCCGCGTGAGAGCGGCCGCGGGAGAACATCGTTTGTGAGCATTTAAATCTTGTTACCGTGGATTACCGTCGAGGATTTATGATCGATACGCGCATAGTCTCTGACAATACCATTGATATATCAATATATCATGGCATTCGCGTCCTACGCTTGAAAAGCTTTCACGAATTGAGAGTTGAGTTCTAACAAAATCGTGCCGTTGCAGTGGATGATTAATCTCCCCTCCAGGTGTTAATCGTGATGTAATTTCTTTATTGGAACACAAATGTTCATGCAAGAGTTGAAAATTGCTTATAGTGAAGTACGGAACATGTGTATGGTTATTGCGGTGAAAGCTTAAGTGTCTTGTCTATGCTGTTTCGAGAAGGCACTACTCTCGATTTGACAAAAAGAAATCTAACTCCGTTTTCATTGTGGAAGATACGACACAGTGAAGACGTTGCACAGTGCGCGGACACGGCAATAGACGTAAAAGATCGATGACCGCACATCGTGCTTCTCGATAGCGAGTAACTGGTAACAGTTAACGAGCAAGGATCGGTAGTGCAGCGAGCGATCGAGGTGTTAAAAATGCTGTGTCGCTGGCTCGCCGTGCTGGTACTCGCTGGTATTCTCCTGGTTATCGAGGCGATCGCGATCAGCCAAGGTACGTTGCAATCTCATTCGAAATCCTCGGTACGTTAGGAAACGACTAACTTGTCCAGTGAGAGCCCGACTTCGCCTTCGAGGAAACTTACCGCGTTCTTGCGGGAATGCTCGAGATAACGTGCTCCTGCGAGACTAATTTACGTAATTGAATGTCAGCGATGAAAACTGATACAATCCCTTAATTTTCGCGCTCGTGCGGAAAACTTGTCACGTCGCTAAAATTAATGCAGTACCGCGGAGCATGTAATCTTTGCAATCAAGCACTCCCTTGCCTTCTCGTAGTTAGCGCGAATATACACCTATGGTATTAACGTTCGCGTAGAGCCGTAGAAAAACGTAATCGCTGGCAGAATAGGTGTTCCGTAAAATCAAACGTGTTAGCGTTGCAAGAAATCTCCGTTCCATTACGTTGTATTGTGCAGCTTTAAGAACCTTCGCGCGACAAGTTGAACTTTTTCGCCAGAATTGTCTACCTCTAATCAACGCGCGCACTCTTGCATTACTAATCGCGAATTAATGAGAAACACATACTCGTGGAAAACTCTCGAACGCTAATTGAAACCAATACGTATTCAAAACTTGAATTTAGGTTCGCGTAACGTTTATCTCAAAAACGATCTAACATCCTTTCCCGGCTGCAGGAGAATGCATGCGATGTATGCAGTTCTAATAATTACACTATGAAAATTTCAATAGTGTGTAGAAAGAGATAAGGCAGGAATATATGAGATATCCATATTACTTCCACATCTATATTTTCTGACCTATTGAATTAAACGTTTAACTGTACATTAAGTCAAATAATATTATGTGTAAAATCGGATGCACACTCCAGTAATAAAAGGACAAATCGTAGCGGAGATATCTTCTCCCCAGAGTCTCCTGCCGGTAGCATCGGAATTTTCGCGCTGGCGTTAAATTGTACGAAGTTACGCAACGTTTGCTCACTCGCGCAGCTCTGGTTGTCCCTCATAGCGATCCAAAGTAATTACGCGGGCAAAGATTATGTCAGTTCGACCGAACCGCACCAGGGTCCCACTACTTCCAACTTGCGGAAATACCTGTGCGGCGAGCTCGCGGATGCCGAGTTTGGAAACATCGCGGTCGCGTTTAGTCGGCTCGCGCCGCTAATTGTCGGTTCATAGTCAGTGATCCAGGATAATTGCGCGGGTGGTGGCTGCTCGGGTACGAATGCACCGCTCTCGGGACCACGTACCAGGAGATGGCATACGTGCTAATGCGCGGAAACACGTGCGAGGATTTACCCCGTACGCGCTTTAATCGTGCTACGACGACGACGACGACTACGACAATGAACATGACAACAACAACGACGACAACGACGACGACGACGACGACGGCGCGAGGACTATGAGATTGCGTGGCCACCATCGGCGGCATTTCATGACGCCAGCTTGAATAATTAAAAAAAAAGCCGACTTGTTTGCTTCGTATTCGCCGGACGGCACCTTAGTATCGACTTAGTATATATAGCGTACAATCGTCACCTGGTGGCCCCATAATTACGGACACGGCGCAATCCTTACAATCAGAGCGCGGCAGAATGTGGCACGTATCAGAGATGCGTACGTATGTACACACAGAGACGCGCAGACGGAACAAAAGCACTCGTCTCGCTTCGCATCATCCGCGCATATTGGCTCGAGAACGTAATTGAGTGCGACGTGCAAACACTCGCGGCGATTGTTTCGCCGTTTGTCAAGGGAGACATGATTTCACCACTTTGCAACTAGCCTGGTAGCCCGGACGCGATATTCCGCGACAGATAACGCGCGTTGCCTACCTTTTTCGCAGCATGCCGGACAAAAAGAATTGGAGAAAAAGAAAACAGTGAACGGAGTCTCAGGAAAAATGAATTAATAACGGCATCGAAAAATAAAACGTAATAAAGCATCCAAGTCACCTAAGCACTTAAGAGATAAGAAGATAATAGAAAAAAGTGGTTTGAACATTAATTGCGCTGATTTATTAATATACCGAAGATTGTATGTTATGAATATGTCCCAGTTATTAGTAATTACAATGTGTTAAATCAGAATAATTAGAAATAAACTGGACTTGTGTAAAAAGCTTCTTGTTCGCACGATGGATTATAAGGATTATTTCTTTCCTTTAATGGGTCAGATTCATTTCATTAACTTGCCATTCGCATATCGATCCAATTTGTACGCAGATTTCATTGCTCTCATTTAATTAATTGTTAACGGGCGCGGAAATACTGCTTGCATGATCGGTGATGATGCACAGATACAGCCGCGTATTCGTGTGACGCGTATGCATTAATTTAACGCTAATGTGAGTTCAACGCCGGCTTGATTGACATATATGCGAATGAGTCGCGAGCATGTGGCTTTCTCGTAAGAGCGCATAATCGACAAACAACGATTCGGAGAAGCGTTAGGAACTATTTGCAGCAATTACAGCGCGAAATTTAACGAGCGCTTTCGATTAACGTTGGGACTGATACTCTCACGCGAGATATTCAATATTTGATGCGCTACGTATCAATGAAACTTTCTATCCTGTGACACAAACGTCACGCTACTTCTTATTCGGCAAAGTATAAATTCAAATCCGTTGCAAATTTTGTGAAACAAGCAAGCAATGAAATCGACCGACGCGTGTATTATATTATAGCGTCAAAAAGGCAGTGGCAATTCTCGATTAGAAATAATAGTAGATCGCATGCTATTGTAACTCATTATTGTCAGTGTAAAAAAACTCGATCGAGTGGCTTGAATGAATCTAATTCACGATAACGGTTCACCGCGAATTAATTAACACATGACTCGCGCTGCTCTTTGACGCATTTTTAATATAATCCGCTTCCGGACGCAGCGCGTCGCGTGCAGCGCGTAATTGTAATCGTGCAATTAACCGGGATTACGATATAGTCATGAGAGCTTTTAATTAGCCTGAAAATCGCGTCTTAAACTGCGAGAAAGAAAGATGGTGATCCGCTTTACGTATTAAATATACCTATCTCTTTTTTTTGAGCGGTTTGTTATTCAGGTCGTTCGTCATTTTTTGTCGTCGTTTATGAGCTCGCTTTTGAGAGGAGAACATTACACATTCCCTGCCTCTGGATCAAATGACCGGAAGGAAATATCACAGGCTTTTAATAAAGAGGACGGACTTCAAAAAGTTTCCTCTCTTCTTAAACCGCTCTCTTCTCTATAATACACGTCAAGCAGCTCTTCGACAGGTATCGTTGATTAACCAGACATAAGCAAGAGGATCGCGATCTTTTTAAAATATTAAAACTCGGAGAATCCATTAAGACATGCGAAATGTCATCGCGAGGTGTACGCGGTATGGTCGGTAAAAAGTACTCCGTTTCAACGGAAACTCGTTAAGGCCGTCCTCTAATTGCAGAAAATCAATCTTGCGAAGTTGCACGAGCGGGAACATCGCTTTTCACCGACACGCACAAAATCGCGTCGTTAGTCTCTGTAATTATAGAGAGACAGTCTGGGCCGGGGGAGCTCGTTTCGATTCGATCCAATGCGCAATTTTATACAAGTTGCTCGAAAATGCGTCCTAGAAAGC
Organism: Temnothorax americanus; assembly: GCF_048541705.1. Lineage (NCBI taxonomy): Eukaryota > Metazoa > Arthropoda > Insecta > Hymenoptera > Formicidae > Temnothorax > Temnothorax americanus. The sequence continues at coordinate 3,390,884 of NW_027509339.1, forward strand.
TACATCGACGGAATCTTTGATCGATTCGTAATTGGTTCGTCTTTAATAAAAATTCGATTGCCGTATCTTTTTTGGCATGTTTTTACCGTGCAAATATCTTGACACCTAAATTCAGACAATCCGGATTTTACACAGAAAAAAGAAAGTGTCAAATCAAAACTTATATACTCGTATACAATCCATATAATCTTCTTATAAGAATTTCAACTTTTTTTCTTGATTGAACTATATAAAATGTCTTCACTCAAGTTTAACGCAATATAATAAAATTTCAAAATTTCCACATTTCAAGATATTTTCAAATCAAGAATATTCTTCTTTTCTGTATATGTAATTCTGCAAAATAAAGCTGAAATTAAGTTGCGGACAAAGAGATTGCGTTATAAATATTGTATGATTCATGAAAAACACACGAAATATGAAAATATTCATGAAAAATTCATGTTCAATATATTTTAATATTTTCATATTCCCTTCGTGAAAAAGTATCGTGTCCAAAATCAATCGATTCATAGATGCGATTTATAGCATGTTATGCTAACATTTTGATCAATATTTTCATAAACGACATGCAAAAATCGCGACGTAAATTAAAAGGTAAGAATGAGCGGTTTAAAACATGTTAAAAAAATTTTCTTTATATCAAAAATGAAAACCGAAAGAAAATATTGGCATCAAACGGCATGAAAAGTGCCATTTTCTCTTCCCCGTTTCTTCAAGTGCCAATCCCTTTACCGAGCCAAATCGATAGCTTTGCACTTGAATTCACGCCGAAACAGGTTTCGCAACACGGTGTGGAGAGCGTGTAATTGAAAGTAGCTGACAAGCGGTCAAATTCAGCAGTAGCAGTTCAAACAGCCGTTTCGCTGCCGGCCGACACGGTTACACAAAATTCCGGTGTTGCGAATCCGCAATATATACAGACGCCGCGTAAACGCATTTATCATACACAGTACGTACGATTCTTATTTCCATTTTCTCGGGTAACTCGCGTGTCGCGTGAAGACAGTAATTTTTTGAAAGAAAATCTCGTGAGCTACATGAGTATAGTTTCGGCATAGACTAAATATAAAAATATAATAATCGCATAATTAAAAATCGGTTCCGAAAAGGATATTTCCGGAAAGTCTGGCAAGATACTTTTAATGATAAATTTAGTCAAACTGATCAACTTTGATTAAATAATTCATATCTGGCAATGTCTCCTTGAGATTTTATAGGCGTTAGTTTTTAGCCTTTTGTTGAATGCTTAATTTATATGTATAAGATATTAGATTAGAATAAAAAATCTGGCATTTCAATTTTAATTTTAATTTTTTATTGTAAAAAATATCCAAAATGGTGCCCTCCAACCTCATTATCATTACATAACCACGTTAACAATGTTATATTATAGAAATCGACGCTTAGCGCCTTAAAGGGATATCGCCGAACATGCATTACTTAACAAAAGTTATTGAATTTTACGAGATCTCTCAGCTTTTTAAGTTTGTCGCCACTTCTCGGAACCATCTTATACATAATATATATAGTTTTTCATAGAAAATATAATAACTACGTATAGCAAACAATAAGAAGTAAATCTATTTTATGCTTTACTTACTATATGTATCAACATAGTTTGCACTATTTAAATTATACCTAAAAAATAACCTGAGTTTGTCTAAAAATAATAACACATCATATGATCATTGTTGTTCAATTTGATGCACAACGTACGCAAATTATGTATTCTATTTTGCGCACGTGCATCAACGTCTGTTTCAACGAAGTTTAATTAACCATAACGAAATTTCCAGGCGTACAGTTGCCTAGAAATTACAAACTAACATCTCACGGTCTTTATTCCCTGCGATCCTAATTAATTCAATTATATTGTAGGAGTTTAATTACAAAATTCAGTCTGCTAAATCTAACTGTAGGTACTGAAAGCTAACAACAACTCAACGGCAAAAAAATATCGTAGAAAGTAGAATTAAAATTAATCCCATCTAATCATCCAAATATTTCTATTAGACTGAAATGATAAGCTTAGTACTTATATTATTTCGAGGAAGATCTTTTTCATTCTGTCATTATTATTAAGTACAGAAATAAAAAATCTAGCCGACCATTATACAGCTGTATTTTCCCTTACGCACGAACACAGACTGTTACTGATGTTTAGTCAGAGATATTGATCGCATTTAATTAAAGGGCAAATAACCGTGCCATAAATTGTCAGGCGCTCGGAGCTCGGCGCTTAATAAGAATACGATGCCATTCATATAAAAATCGCTGAAAGAATCAATATTCTCGTAATGCGGCCAACTATTCGGTAGATAAATACACGCCCGATGAGAAAATCTCCATAATCTTGCACGTTCACCGTTATAAATCATAAATCACTTCAGGTACGGGCGTGGATTCTACGGTGAGACGCCTTGACGCGCACGATTTCTGGCTTCATATCGCGAACTCGTGTCCTGCTTTATATATTACATAACCCGGACCCGGCCAACGGCTGTAAGTCGATGACACGTTCTGCCGCTGCTTACGTGCGCGCTGCAACGATTCCGCAACCCACCGCGCGAGAAAGCCACCCGAGGATACACCCTGTCTTCTTTCCTGTCTTGTAAACGCTAACGTAGAAGAGTACTGTTCGTGTTCAAGAGAAAACTCACAAATGACATTTTTCGTATTTCTATAAATGACGCTTTTTAACAGTTGCAGAAATAGAAAAATATAATTGTATATGCTGCGCATACATCGATTTCTAAACTGATAATTGTATTAATTTTTATGTTATATTTGAATCCAATAAAAAATATTTCTTAATACTCAATCAATTAGAATCAAAAGCCATGCGATCCAAGATTAGGTCTTTGACAGCCTTATATTAGTTTCTGTATACATATATGTCTATATATATACATATAATTTTTCCAACAAACTGCGCGCCGATTATTTGTCAAACTTAAAACATAGTAATTGTTAGAATTAAAAACCCTTCCCTCTCCGGAATTAAATCGACTCGACATTAAGTCCGACAAATAATCGACGCGCAGTTTGTTGGAAAAATTATATGTATATATATAGACATATATGTATACTTCAAGCATCTAAAGGAAACTTCCGAACATCTAAGCATATGTTAGCGTTACACTACATTCTTAGTGTATGTACAACGTTATGTCATATTAGTAAAGGATTCTCTTCATATCTCACTAGAAAGCTGTTATGCAAATTATACTATTATGAAGGTGGATATAATTCGATTACAAGCTAGTTATGTATAACAGAGATTTGTCTGATTCTCATGCAAGATCTTTTAATTACACTAGCTCCTTATAGATTGCCTTACGCGGGCAAAAGCATACTAATAAATACGTATTAGCGTTATCGTCAGGCGGAAGCGCTCGTTCCGAAAAAATTAAATGACCCGGGTCCATTAAATTTAAACACAGTATTAAAACACTCGGGATAAAGCGAGATTAAATTAGCGCGAGGGATCGCTTCGCTCTCGCTTATCTGCGGCACCCGCGAAATTCCCCGACTATTATTTACGAGCAGCTTAGCGCGTAGCATACATACATTTCCCGCTAGAATACGCCCCCCGTCTTGCATTTTTATCCCTTCGCCCGCATAGGTTTTTTTGGCACCTTTACGCCGCATACGTGGGTCGTTTTCGTCCTGACGGTCTTTTTTAGTGTTAAAATGTTACAAAAAATCTGAAAAAATTCATGGAGGTAATTCAAACCTTCAATTTGAAGTATCAATCATAAAATTATAAACAATTTAATTTTTTCACATAATTTGTATTTAAAAAATGGAGCAATTACAACTACAACTCGTAAAATCATCTTCTACTCAAAAAATCATAATTTTAAGACAAATAAAGATATCGAAATGAATAATAAAAAAGGAAATTGAAGGGAAAAAACGTACCTTTTATAAAAAAAATATTACATGAAGTGCTTAAGTGTTCGCCGCCAACCTTGTTTTTTTCAAGAAATACGTGTCTCCTGATGTGACGGCCGGAAGAGGACTGGCGTCTTGAAACTCGGTAGGCGGGTTCTCGGGGAGCATAACTTTTTTTACAAATGCGCAGTGGCGCTCTCTCTACCCGTTTTCAAAAGTTACAACTACATTTGATTTTCGCCCGGACGAAAACGACCCACCTATGCGGGCGAAGGGTTATTATCAGCCGAGATACCAAAGGATGGACGTATTCGCGCCGCGTTTCGTTATACGGAAAAGACCACGTTACTGTCCCGCGCATGCATTTACGACGCTCGCGTGTGATCGTAAATCGTCATTTACAGCCCCCTATCCCTATGCGTTCTTTTTTCCCTTCTTCTTTCCCGCGAAGTGCAGCTGCTAATAAGTTTCCGCGCGGGCGTTTCGATACCATTACCGCGGGCGCACTCTCTTTCAAAACGAAAAAATATTCTACACGATACGAGTGTTTCGTGTAGTTCGTAATTCACTCCGTCGCAAAAGCCGCAAAAAATATAGAGGGTTTTACTTCAGCATCGAATTCACGACCGGCACTTTCATATTATCAATTTTACTATGCACGCATCTTTTAGATAAAAATCTCGTTTATAGTCTGTCTAGAACAGTAAACGAACGCTTTTGAGTCTGTAAAATGTGAATACTTAGATATGTGATAATTACGCGTCTTTATTTTTTATAAGCTCTGCTTTAAAGATACATTATTTGCGTCTATGGATTTATCTCGAAATTCGATTCAAAAATGATTGTTTAAGTAACAATTTTTTTTAATACAATGATCGAAACAAATTATTGTAATTAATTATAATTTTGACTAAAATATGAAGACAAATTGGCATTATAAAGAAAAGTAGAAAAAATTATTTTAAACGTAATATTTAACTGAAGAAAATAATAAATATTATCTTTTAAATGTTATTAGATATAAAAAATTGTTTACCTTCACTATGCTTCACTGATTCACTCTATCTTCACTACTTAATCTCAATATAATGTCACGTGCATTTATTCAGCAAATTATCAGCAGAGTTTTGGTACGAATTTGCTGTCACTGCCAGGGAAATTATTTTTGATGTTATATTGTTCATTCCGTAACATGGTTGCGTGTAACATTCGATTTTATTTCCGATATTATCGGCAAGATGACACTTTTGTGGAATCTAAAAATCCATTACAGTCTTTATGATGAGATTTGTTACGTAGACGAATGGCAAAATATAAACATATAACACATGATGGAGGAACGTATGACTCGACACACATCTCGACAAATAATATAACTGATTCCAATTGCGAATACCGCAAGAACCTGTTAATTGTGTGTGTGTGTGTGTGTGTGTGTGTGAAACGTAATAACGAAGCATTCAGCTCACCATCGCGGCGACGGATGTAATCACCGGTAATTTAAAAGCGAAAGAAAAAATAAAAGAGTCATCGTATTACGTATATACGTATATTGCGAAGGATTATCCGGATTGGAAAGTACGTTAGAGCGAGAAAGACAGCTCTTTGTGCCGTCCATTAAAGCGGCGAAAAAAAAACACATTGTCATGCATGGGTATTTTATCATCACCTGACGTCTCCCGTTAAAGACAACAAATAAACGTGACAAATTCCAGGTTAAATTGAAAACATTAAAAAAAGTTACTCAAATATACCTAAATAAATTCAACGATGTTTTTGTTATAATAATACAAATAAAATTTGCATGTAATAAAACTGCAACGGTGTCTCTTGTCTTGAAAATTCAGCATGTCTACGGCAACGTCACCCAGCACGTACTCATCTGCTAACATTACCGCCGATAGTAACGAATTTCAAGCTGCTTAATTAATTTCTGCTGCCGAGCTTACGAATTCGCGTAATAAGGATTGGACGTACTACTAAATTGCCTACCGTATAGTTAACGAAAAGACGTTACACTTGCTCGCAACACAAAGCTGGGCTAAAGGCTACCTGCGGAGGATTCTCTCGCAAGAGAATCGATGTTACCTTATAACGTAACTATATAATGACATTGTATGATTATATAGTTACCATGTGGCGGCTTGAAATCTCGCTTGAAAAGCATAACGATGTCACGTGCGAAATTTTTGGTTGCGACGACGTGAATTAAGCGAATGATGAATTAATCGCGTTTAAAACATTATATTAGTAATATTAATACGAAACATACAATAATTATTTAAAATCAGATTTAAATTCCTATCGTTTTAGATTTAATATTTCAGTTTTTCTCAAAATTTATCAGAAAAAACAACAATTCACAGTTTTTCTTCGGAATAACTTCAATTTTAGTTTGAATATTATAAATAAACATTTTTATTTTTTTTTATTTTTGCAATCGAAGAATTTGGCAAATAATTTTGACTCTGTTTATATTTCTAATTGTAAGCTGTCTATATAACAAATGCTAAAGAAAATATTTTTGTATGTACATGCAACCGAGCAACTATTTTTTTTAATAACTACAACAAACAACTTTTGTTGTCCATGCGTTCGGTGCGGACGAATATCACGTGTTGCCAAACAAGCAACAAATCCGCGTTACGAATTTGCGGTATTAAAGTGTATAATATTGACGAAAAACTTACGCAATCAATTCGCACGTAATGCAACGATATAATCGTTCCAGCAAAACATTATCGAAAAAGATTATTAATCGAAGCGTGGCGTAAAATGTTCATATTACGAGGTCGGTCGACGATGCAAAAAGGATTCGGTCCGTATTTAAACTCCGGTACAGCCGCTGTTACCGTCCCGTATAATCCGCTTAAATTCGTTTCAGCCGGCCAGAATGTCCAGAATTTGTATTATTACAGTCGTTACTCTGGCCCTCGTACGCGTGCTTAATGGGCAGGTCTGCGCAATTGCAGAGGTTGCGAGTAAATAAATCGAGAGATGCTTAAAAAGATACCACGCGAGTAGACTTTTTTTCTACAGCGTTATTCGAATCTGTTACAAAATTGAAGATAATTTTGAAGGATTTGTCAAAAACAACTAAATTGCGAAAAATATATACGTTCAAGCATTTTTGCCTATATTAATTATAAATTGCGTAATATAACTTATGCCTGCAGAGAAAAAGAGAGATCGCATTTTGTAACAAGCAAAGTACAGTGAAGTTCTACACAATGTCAAAAGTTTATATTTATCGTGTGTTTGGCAAACATTTGTCTTTTTTAGAGTGTTTAGAGTTAAAGCCATCGAGCGTTCTGTTATTTTACACTCGCTTCGTGATTTACAAAAGTATCCATCCGCTTTAACACGCCGCACCAACAATCTTGGTCGCGGTCTCAAACTTCTTCAAGTTTCATCTCGAGCATAGATGATGCCTATGCCATGCGTGTATATCCGTCCGAGTATCGAGGAAATTGCCGAAGTACGTGGAACTTTTGCCCGCTGTTGCCTTTGAGCCTGACAAATTTTTCACCGCCGCATCTACTTCGTGTCGCGACCCGGTCGCATAGAGACGAGCTTTTTCCCTCGCGGCGCTCGTGCTCGCAATTTTCTCGAAAGCCTTCGAATTTCGAGCCATTCGCCGACGTCTGCGGACCGCGCCGGCCGCTCCACTGGAGCCCGATAAATAAGTAAAGCGATCCCAATGCCACGTTACACAAATCGTATGATTTTAATCGCGTGTACTTCGTTACTACTTCATGCGAAACCATCAGACTTATTGATAAAGTAATTACACGAGGTACTTTTGACTTTTTAAATTCATGCAACTCGTACAAAGCGATGAAAATATCTGAAAATTGGAAAACGCGCTGATATTTTTTTTGCTCTTATTCAACTGACGACTTACAGTTATATATTTTTTGTAATATAAACGTATTTTATACTGTAAACGTTACAACATGCGGTTTTCGCTAAATCCCGTAATTTCATAGCGCTGCATGTTACACCTAATTTTGTGTCAAGATACGTCGCGCTGTATAAATTATGCTGCAACTTTGGAGATAAGTTTAGGGGAAAATTTGTAAACATTGTTGTTGTAAGTCAACAACAACATTAGCGGTTTCAGTGAAACTCTTGTTGCTAGAAGGTATGATATTCTGGCTCTTATCATATTTAACGCTAAAATGTAACTGACTAATCCTGACCTTTATTTATTATTCTGAAATTTAGTATGATATATTGAAGTCGTGCAGTTAACACGTGACTGATAACATTGTATTTTTATTTTTTAAAAACGTGTCAGAGGTATTGACGAATAAATTATACGTTTCTCCAAAGCGTTCGCCGTTTTGCTGTGCCCACACGACCAACAACAAAATATTAATGTTAATAAGAAACGATTCAGAAAACTGTATTAAAACGCCACATGCGCGCTAAAAATATGGACATAAATACTGACAAATTTTTCCTTTTTATTCAAACAATTACATAATGTAACCATTTGTAAAACGCGACCTTAAAAGATCTGACGGGAAAACCTTTCATCAGAAAACTTATGCAATTTGCAAATGAGAGGTTTCCTTTTACGTTGAATCTCTGAGCGATGCCGTATATTTTTTCCCCCTGGGTGAACCTTTCCCCGTACCGGCGGATATGTAATGAGTGTTTGCATCTCGTACATCATGAAGATAAGCCCGATCACATTTCAACGTAACGGTGTGGCCGCGTGGAGTCTGAGAAATTGACTGCTCTCACGTATCTCTTTTTGACGTACCGCAATATCTTCACCGACAAATAAATGGTTTACAAGCGCGGATCGAATGTACAGAAGGCGTGTCTTCACGCGGGCTTCGTCTTTCGTCTTTTAACCACGGCCTCACTTATGCTCACAAGCGACGATAACGTACGGCTTCCTTTGGAACGATCGCGATAATTGCTTTGCAAGAAAAAAAAGGTCAAACGTGGGCGAATCTTATAAAGAGAAAACTGTCGCTTTCTCGATCTTAATGGTGTCCGGAAGAAATACAAACCTGTCATTGTTTAATGGCCAACGGATTGTGTAACAAGGTAGAACGTGACAGATCCAATTACCCAATCACCTGGCTACCTCCTCAATTGTGTAACGTTCCAATCTAGCTAGAGACAAGATTTAACCATAGGCGCTTCGATTAAGAATGTTATAGGTATGTGATAATTTATCCTACATTGACAGTAATTATCTTGATGTATGCATATAAGATACACATATCCCTTGATGCATGTATTATCCTTTCGCCTAATACTTATTTATTTTTATGCGATTAGAAATATCTTTGAATATTCAAGATAAATTTACGTATTGATCAAAAAAATTAAATTTAAATAGAATATATATTATGAAAATTTAAGTAGAACGAAAAAAAAGTGTATGCAAAAGTCTTCACCAAGTTATAAAATAATCTCTAGCTATAAAACAACGACGCAATTCTGAGATACGCAATTGCTTCGACTCCGTGGATAGTTAACGAGACAGCGTTAACGATTGATCATATTTTTATTCGCGTTCGTCGTATCGACTGGCGAAAGACAATGCGGCGCGGCGCTTTCTCGAAGTCGAATCCCCAGTCGTGTCGTCCATAACATGCACCACCGTGAGACGTTATAAATAAAAGAACGTCGTAATCTCAGTGGTCGGCCATGTCTTACGTATGTATGAAGGGGTAAACCGTGCCCTCTCCCGAACATGCGCCGCGTGCGGACGGCGCGCGGGGGTACAGACGGGTAGGCGGGGTATAGGAGTTAGGCTGTCCAGGAAGTTGATATAGAGCCTCGAGAGACGGCCCCCGCCAGCCTTTAACATTGAATTATAGTTATACGGCTCTCGGCGAAACTGGAAACTTGTTATCCGAGGTTATGACAGTATAAAAATACTCGTCGTTAAGAGCCCCGAAGTTCGAAAGTATCGGTGCGCGCGCGTCGCAACGGCGACTTCTCGGTGAGTTAAGAACGTGTCAACGCAGTGATACAGCAGTGGTCCTCAAATTTCAGGATCCTGCAAGTTCTAACAAGCGAGTGATTTTTATTTTTGCAGATTATTCCGGAACCTTGTTAAACATTTATTCCTCTGATTAGCGCGATGACCCCAAGATTCATGTAAATATATATCCAAGAACGTCTTCCCGTCTGATCTCATACGTTTTTTTCTACTTAAACAATTTCGGTAGAAAAAGTTGTCAGATATATAAAGCACGTGTAATTATAATTAGTTAATTATAATCTGTTAAACCAAGATATATATACCGCATAACGCAATTTTTAGACTAGAACTAGAAAAAAATATTAGAAAAGTGAAAATTAAAGAGCTTAAAAGCCGAAATGTCATCACTATATCGATATTTAATTTTTAGGGGTTACTTTGTATACTTCACCTTGTTCAGTTTATTTATAACTCGATATATTCTGCGGTATATTGACTTTTAAGCAAAAAAAATCTTTAACAGAAGTGTTTCTTAACACAAGTGATCGATGATTCAAGTGATGTATCGTTAGTAAAGTAGTTTCAAAGTAAGAAACATGTTGTTCTAAGGTTTCAAGAATTAATTGATCGCGCAGAAGCATGCTCATATTTTCCTATACAGTTGTAGATCTTTTAAAAAGTATAAACTTTACAAATATTTCTCTCCTTTACTTCTTTTCTTTATTATAACATGGGTCACTAAAATCTTTACAAAAATAGCAATGCAATGAAAATTATGGACAAAATTAATAATCAGTATTTTATAACAATAATTTTAAGATCAGTAAAATAAAAAACTGTTCTCTTAAATTTATAATAAATATAAGAAAATTATTATTTTAATTTTTAGTCAATGATATGAACTATTCCATCCAATTTTATTATAATTCGGTACATATACAATATTAATTATCGCGAACACTGAAAAAAACTAAAACTTTTTTCTCGAGTTAATATGCATTTAACATATTAAGTATTGTCAAATATAATTTTTAGCTTAAGCTCGAATGTGTAAACTAGCGGCATAGATTTATTAAATCCACTCTGAGAAAAGCATTCTAGCGAGTCCGACAGAGAGTCATAAAACGCGTAGAAGACCATTTCAATGAATCCTCCACATTGGCATGGATTATGTTCTCGAAAACATTTATGAATGTAAAATTCGTGATTGTCGAGAGCTTAATTCGATTGAAGAGAGAATGCTTTCCCTCTGCTTATATAAATTTTATGTTCGGTCCGACTGAATTTGTACAGTTCGTTATTATGAGCTTCCGGGTAATCTCTTATAATACCAAACATTTTTAGTTAATATTAAATTACATTAGCGAAAATTTTCACACGCACATTTATTTCCATTAATTTTTCTTTATATTTATCATTCTTTGTATTTATATTGCGCATTAATTAATATCATGGTTTTTTACACGATATTAACTAATAAATGAAATAGAAAATAATACATCGGTACAAAGATTCATCGTGTAATTATTCGTTACATTATCACTGTGTAAAAAATATATTAGCGCAATAAATGCAGATATAAACTAAAGGCTTTCGTAATCAACGTCTCTTTCGCAAGTTAACGCGAGCGAAGTGCAATCAGACGTCTGTCGACTGGCTTCATGCTCGCTGGACGCCAAAGAAGAAAAAAGCAAGAAAAGGAAAAAAGAAAAAAATTCGGTCTCTACCAGGCGAGGGACGTGAATTTATTTCAGAGACTCCGTTTGATTTCCCAGGGCGAAATCCTTTTGAAGAATCGCCCTACCCCTCCCGGCACCACCCCAGTCGATCCCGCTCGCTTACGCGTAAGCATGAATAGGTTTTGACACCGCGACTGAATCTGCCGCGTGTAAAATCGACATCTGAAATTCCATATTTCCTGCGCCCATTCTATCGGGCGCATGAATGACGACGCGTTCCGGTAGGACGCAAAGCTTCGAGTGCGAGTGCTGATGACGAAGTGTCATGCAGGAAGAGGCGTTTAGCTGGCGCAGGAATTAATCGCATTAATTGACTTGCGAGTTGATGATTAACTGGCGAACGTCAAACACGAACGCGTACAAACCAAGCAAATAAACAATATTTTTTGCAACACATACGATATTTCATTAACTGTATACTTTTAGCTTCCTGTTTTTTAAATAAATTTCGAAGCGATCTAATTTTATCCAATTATTATATTAATATATTATATTAAAATATATAATTATTATATAAAATGTGTGTGTTGAAAGAATGCAGTTTACACGTAGTCATAAAAAACACAGTTTTCTACTTCATGTGTGAATTGTACAATGCACATAAGTGAAATAAATCAATTTCTACTCGCATATAAACCTTTCTTTTATTAAACACTGATTTATATTCAATAATTTGTCATTACTCTCAATTAATATTCTATCACGCTTTTCAAAATTACGTGAATTACGAAAAATTTTATTTAGTTCATTAACTTTTGTTAATGGTAATTTATTATTTTATGAAATTCTAAACTAGTATATCACATAATCGTGCTGAATCGTTAAGATGCAATGTCATGCACTTTAGAGTATTTAAAAAATACTTACTCACAAAAAGGAAGGAATGTAAAACAAATACGATGCGAGAATTGACCGAGAAAATTGGGTAACTGCATCGAATTAGCCTGGAAAACATCTGCACTCCGCTGCGGAGGGTATAGCGAGAAGAAGAACGGCGACTGATCCGGGGGCCAATAATTGCGCAGCTTACCATACATTACGTCATAAACTAGCACAGCATTAGCAAAATGGAGCCGTGCGGATGTAAAATGATTATACGCCCCTGTAGACTGGTATGAACACTGAGCAGAGTACGGCGCCCGTACTCGCCTAAGCTTTGTGTAAACCTTTGATTTAAGGACCGAGTCGATCGAGAGCTTACTTCAGCAAAGTAACGATCGCTGAATAAATTTATGCAAATTTATCGATGAAAAATTGAGAGCATGGCAATTTATTTCTGTTTTCAATTTGTTTAATTGTGATAATAAAAATTGTCCTATCTTGTGTTGCATTCTGGAATAAATAAAAATAATTATAAGATTGTTTTAAAAAAGGATGTATACAATAGACCCACATATAACACGAATTCGTATAACACGACGGATAAATTTTAACATTTGTTTGTTTTAAAGTGAAATAAAAAATATTTTACTGTTACATCTTTAATATTTATTTTTCATTTTTTATAATAAACTGTTACATTTTTTGCAAACGTATTTTGTAAATGTATTTTCATATGCGTACATAATCCATATATGTATAATCTATATGACGTATAAACACGGATTCATGTAACACAAAACGTATCTCCCGTGTTATACGGAGGTCAACTGTATATTTTATCGTATATTTATCATTTCCCTAGGAATAATTACATCTGCTGTTTCAGCGAAATATCATTTGATAAAATTATATTACAAATTCATTATTTATACATATTATATTTGTAGCAAATATTTATAAGAACAGCCACCGATTTCATTATATTGAAAATAATAACAACAAATAATAAAATAAATAATCTTCTCTTTGCCTCTCTCTCTCTCTCTCTCTCTCTCTCTCTCTCTCTCTCTCTCGTTTTTGATATAGTATAAAAGAAAAGATTCTTTAATAAATTATATATATAATGACGAAACAATACTCCAAATCTTTAATCATATTTTAAAATATGCAAAATCCAATAATGACGATACAGAAACAAATATGACAGAAAAAGGATTTATTGTTACCGCATATATGGAAGCCTTTTTCATCAGTAAAATATAAAATTGAGTTCGGAAATTCTATTTCTCGCATCTATTTCTCGCATATAAGTGCCTTTTAAAAAGCACTTGTCAGCAACCGCGCACAAAAATGAGAAATGACATTATTAAGAAATTTTCGCGTTTTTTTTACTTGCGCCTGTCAACCTAACCGAGAGTTTCACCGCGAACTTATCGTACGCGTCAAGAGCGTCTCTCAAAACAATGCATACGCTATATGAAACAACAACTCTATTACGGACCGCTTGTTCCAGTCAAAAGAAACCGGCGAAATTTCCCTTCATAGTCGGCGTCGGAATACTCAGCGAGAGCTGTGCAATGCTGTGTGTACGTGAGGCCGATTCATCCGTTGCCACTTCTTCTCCGGCACAGAGGGGGATACGCCAAAGAATTCCCTCTCCATTTCTCTACAATGTACCAACCGTTGAGATCTACTACCTTCTCCTGCCTTTTCCTCTTTATTTATCTTACGCACCGCATTTTGACACTGTGCCGTTATATGCAGACTACGCGAACTTTCGTTGGCTTTGCGCTCATGTTTAAAAAAAAAAAAAACGCGAGAACCGTTTCCGTTAAAAAATTATAAAATTGAAAAGACGACAAAAACAACGCGATCTGGTCAACTAACAGTACAAAGTACTAGAAATATCGTTTAACTATTCATGTGTGTATTAAAAGAGGTACATTATAATTATTACATTATATAATTATTAGGATGAAATCTCTTTGTGCTTATTGTAGTTAATCGTGGAAGTCAAATAACACGAGTTATGAAATTCGAGTGGGTCTTACTCTAACTGCGGCGGATGGTGCTGCTATCCGTCAGCGGTGCGAAACGTTAAATATCGTCCTAGTATGTTATTCCGCGTTTCCGATGCGCCCTATATATTTCATAACCGACCACAAGATTCGATTTGTGCTCCGTGAGACGCGTTTCTCATAATACTTTATCGTCGGCATGCCAGGAAAGCTTCCGAGGCCACGCTTTAAGCTCGCGCGCGCTCTGTAAAGCGTATCCAATTTTCGAGAAGATGCAAATAGACCTGCAGTCGCGTCCGTGTATACCTGCGAGAGATGCATCCACCCACCTTACCCAGCACGCACGCACACTTGTATGTATACACGCGTACGTGGTACCTACCGCATGTTTCCTTTAACTCGAGGCAGCGGTTGCATTCAATCACGACTAAAATGTAGGTTTCTTATCGCATGAAAACCTGTATGCACGGCACATCGTGGCCGCCACATATCCTGCTGCACGCCGCGCTATATCGCCGTTGCATTACTTCATCCTTCACAGCTGCCGCATCGTTGCACATTCATGCTGCATGAATGCATCCGCTCCTATTTCCACGGGATTCGTGGGTGAGAACGGCATTATATTGAACGTATAACGATGGCCAAAACAGCGCGATATTTGTTAATATTATAGATCCGCGATAATGTAATCCAAGCAGATTACACGCCACAAAAAAATAATAGAGATTGCAGAATAACAGTATTGACCAAGCAAGCGAGCGCGAACGAATGTGAATGAACTGCTACCGTGTTGGCAGTGCCGTTCCTAATAGTGTTCGTACTCATTGAAGCAAGTTGTTTGTTCGTATTTTTGTTCGCACTTGCACTTGCTTGATGGCCTTGATGCGATATAAGATATCATCTTATACACCAAAAAGAAACTTTATTTTTTAAACAGTTTTATTTCCAATGTTAAATTAAAATTAAATTAAAAATGATATAAATTTTTGAGCTACTGTATTGTAAACGTTCGCGTTTCTATTTGTAACTATCTATGTATTAATATTAATATTCCAACACTGTTCACATGATTAAAATTATCGTATATTTTTTAAAACCACTAAATTATAAAATATTAATAAACGTTTCTTTTTCCCGTTTGTCTTTCTCACAGCATCATGCCTCAAGTTCGACGCGACAGTCGATAAGTTGGCACGGGGAAAAAAAGAGAAAAAGAGGAAACATGAGCGGGCGATATATTAAATTTAATGGCTGTATCTCCCGTGGTGTGTATAAAAAGATAATCCAGGGCAATAATACTGCGCCGTGACCCACATTGCCGAGCCATATTATCTCTTTAAAAAAGTTCCAAAACTTTTTTTTCTCATGACTCATCAAAATCCGTTCGCAGCTCGCGCATCATTTATACGTTTTTCATTGCGATCCGATAAGCCCCGCAGATGCGGTTGCATTTTTGACATAGCGCGCCGTGTAAAAATTATTTTATTGCATCCACGCTGCATTGTTTCTCAACCAACGATATCGGATGCCCCCAAACAACCCTCATATTTCGTAGTCGGAAGTACGTTTTTCCGATCAGTTTGTGCTGGTGCAGGCCCGATTTTCCAGCGCATTATCCGCGTTCCGCTATCGCGGGATTGAATATGCCGCTCGATGCGTTTCGGTCTTTTTCTTCCGGACGTGCCAGGGAATATCAGCGCGGAGTTAAGTCGTCACCTCAATAACGTTGTTCAGATCTGAATAAATCTGTATAATGCAGCATATAAGCAGTTTCAAAAAATCGATCACGTGTTTTTGAGAAATTATGATTTCTAAAGCATCATACATTTTTATAATATTGTTTTAAATTATTATTTTAAGCGCCGTTCAGTAATTATTTATTTCAATCAGAATTAAGAAGAATTATTGTTTTAGTTTTACAATTTAATCCTCTTTTTCTCCCCATGCTTATAGATATTAATTTTTTTTAAACATTATATTTTACTAGTAAATGGTTTTGTCATTTTATTATGTTTAATTATATTAGTCATAATAATAGGACATTAATAATGTAAGGGATTTAGGGCCGTAGGGCCGGTATTGATGGGAGATCGGAGAAATTAGCGTAGTAGTGGAGCAGTCGTGGGGTAGCAGCCTAAGTGCTATTAGGCGCGTGAACGAATAAGGATCTCGAGTTCGAGTCTCCCGGTCGACTTCGTTAATTATTTCCGTCTCCTACAATAATTTTATTTTTGGCTACGAAATTTATAGATATTCGTGGATTTTAGGACATTTGTGTATGTATATTAAAATCTCGATAAAAATTATTATAATTCAAAATTGTAAGTTATTGCAGTCCAATTATTATGTCCAATATATTTAAACATAATTAAATGGCAAAACCATTTACTAGTAAAATATAAAGCTTAAAAAATATTTATATAAGCATGGAGAGAAAGAGAGAATTAAATTATTATTGAACTGATTAAGAAGCAGCAGATCATTATTGTAATTTTCAGATTTGCATAAATTAGAAAGAATCACATAAATAAAAATTAAAATAACTGCTTTTTCTGCAGTAGTTCACTCACAAGATTTTTCCGCTTCAGTTATCACTATTTTTCGGGCAAATCACACGATTCGCAGCAAAAAAGTATACTCGAAATTAGGCAGAGATCACGATTGTGGGGCACGCGGTGCATCGTTGCGATAAGAAATGCCATTCTCCGGTTCTAGTGGAAAAAGGAGCGTGCAAGAGAAAATGGACCGTCGCTTCGCTAACGGCGTGCATAAAACCGTCGAAGGGGATATGTAGTATCATGGCAAACGCGACATATCGGACGGCCTTCCGGGTATAATCGTGATATACAGCCAATATTACAGGACGCGTGGATACTGCAACGGCGCCCTCGGACGCGACGGGGGGTGCGTCGGAGAACCTATACCTATTCTAGAAAGCGCGACGGGGTGCAGAGAAAAGTAGGATTAAGCTCGGCAGGACGTATCTGTAGAGTTCTGTAGCACGCGCTCCGGGCTACGGGCTACGGCCCATCCTCGCAATGTTGCGAAATTGGAAAGTTTCTTGAGAGGAAGCCGCATGTACGGATTGTGTAAACTTGGCCCACCACGGTCGGCCGATTATGGAACTGCCGGCTCGAAATTAGCGCGTGGTTCGGTAAACCTTATCACCTTTAGAACAATTACATGTCGCACGATTTATTTTCGTGACAATGAACTATCGCATGTACGGTAAGAAATAAGTAAGGAAATTATAGCGTTTGCGTATAAAAGACTAGTAATTAGAAAATTATAAGCTGCAATACAAATTAAAATATTTTTAAATTATATATTATTTTACAGAATTGTCCGTATATGTGTGCAAGATAAAATTCTAAACATATGAAATACGAGTAAAAATCGAATTCTAACGGTTTACATTGAGACAAAGATTCGTTCAAAATTGCTTTATTTTGAACGAGCAAAATTTCGTATTCCACTCGCGGCAGAAAGAGCACAAATCAACATCTTCAGCACATTCTACGGGCGCGTCTTTGCATATGCACGTCCGCACTATCGTTTATACTTGTGTACGCGATGGTCCGAAACCGCGAGAATTTATCGTAAAGCGCTTTATGCTACTGGCGGCATTCGAAAGTGAGAAATCCGCGGCGTGATCCGTGTATGACTTTATGAAATGTACAACGTCACGTCTTTTTCATATATCTGCATTTCGGCTGTACCGCGCCCTTCAAAGTAAATACATAATACATGATACATGATACATAATACATGATACTAACCAGTTCATTTGCATCGAATGTAAATCATACTACTCCATTTATAATATATTATCGCAAATCATTTCGCGTGAATTTTATTTTATCTTGAATTCATTGAATTTTCTCTTTTAGGATTTTATCCCATAATAATAAACCGATATAGAGAATGTTGGAAGCTTTTAACATTTATATCAAATTTCCATGCAAAATAACCAATAACAACATTTTCTCATATTTTACTTTAGTCATAATTGTGATGCTCAATGATGAAGCAATATTTATATAATGAATATTTCTGGTATTATTTTGTATACATTACATTAAAAAATTCAATATTGTATATTGGTTAAAATATACAAGGAATGTTCCCCTAACACAATTTTTTAAATTACTACAATTTATTATAATTTCTGAAACACATTTATAATGTCAGATCCAATGTACGAAATGTGAAACATTTATAGCTAAGTGACAATACTTATGAGACAAAACTTAAACAACGATTATATAAAAATATGGATCTCAGATCAATATGGCTTCGTGTAAAAGTTAAATGTAACATGAATTTGGTTATCTAAAATGATTTAACGAACACAAAGAGACTATAATTAATTCACCATGATTAAAACATAACGTTCCGGGTCCCGAAAATGTGGCGCGACCACCGACCACGTTTAGCGCATTCGACGATCGTCGGGATCATCATTCGACATATGGACTACAGTGGCTTGTCCGATAATTCAATTACGGAGGCGAGCGCGCACACGCGCGAACGTGTTTGCCATACTTGTACGATCTGCGTTTGACGCGCCGCCCGATTCATCCGACCGTGTTAACAGCAGCGCGGACTTTCCGGCATGTTAATGGCGGCCCGAAAATCGCTGACAGAACATTGTAATCGGTCGGCAATGTCATCAGGATCGCACAATGGTTCGTTGGACTTTCAATACGTTTCGCGAGTCCTGTCGAGCATAATCGAACATCGGAATAATCTGCGGCTAAAAGAGGCGAGTTGTACCGCGTCACGTTGTCATACCCAATCGTCGCGTTATATTCATACATAACGTTAAAGTTAATCGTTTTCATGCCTCATTTAAATTGTTACATAAAAGCGGAGAGAATAATCTCTGTAAGTGAATTTGCGGAATTGCATTTAACGAACGTTGAATTGATTATTTCTCCGTCAAATATTTAAAGTTGGACATCCTTTATTCTCCTCTTATGAGATCCGTTGCGGTTCTTAAATCTAAAGATTCTTAGTACGTAACTAAGATTCGTAACTATTACGTGCTCATATCTTGAAATCTTCCGGACTTAGATATTTAATCCCCGCCTTCCTACGTACTAGATGATCAATGAAAACTTTAGTCGTCAATACCGAAACTATGTCTGCACACTGCTTACACAGATTTTTTAAAAATATATATGTAGAATTATATTTTTATTTAAAAAACGGATCTAAAACTTTTACATGAATATTTATTTGTATATCTGATAATTTAAGTTATATATGTATACATGGTTAATTATAGATAATTAAAAGTCGATCACTGAATAAGCAGTGTTTACTCTCTCTCATCGCTCATGAAAGTAAATTCTTTTTCTAATAACAAATTTTTAGTTTTTTGTACTTGTGTGATAATATGTATAATTCTCGTGCAATATATATAATATATGTATTTAATTTTAAAATAAAATTATACACATAAATACATATTTTTTATTCTCAAAATCGTTTTAAGTTATAGAAGATTAAATTCGTAAAGCTACTCTGATTTTTTAATTAGGAGTTAAATAATACGCCACATACATCAGTTTTTTTTATTGTTACTAACTACGATATCTCGTATGAGAAGAGACTACATATATACTACATCAACGCAGCGAGATTTGCACTTTCTTTTTACACCCCAACTTTTAATGTATTTCGATATGTTGAAGGAGCTATAGAGTTTCCACGCATGCAGCTGCTATTTCCATCTAACGTTATCGATTAATGTATTCTAAAATGTAGGTTATATATACAGAGTTATCTAACACGTCGGTGAACTTTTAATGCAAGATTATAGGTAACATCGAACTTCGAAGCATCAACATTGAGAACTCTTCAATGGTAACGAAGAACGCTTCAAGGAAGTTTATTCCTTCGCATACGCGATCGCGCTCGTTAGGCAAATGATACTCCATCGTATTCTCTATAGGAGTTCTACCATCATTGCAGACTCTCCTTTGACGTAATGTTGGCGTTTATTGACATCCGCGTGGGATCACTATGAAAGTTAAATGTCGTCGTAGAAGTAAATCTCCCAGGAAAATAACTCTATCCATGTGTTTGAGATTTGGAAATAATTAGTCTCTTGGCGTTTTCACTTCCTCTTGATAATATAAAAATTCATAATAAATATCATGTAAATTGTAAGGTATTCACATCATACGTAATTGGGGATTTTAGTAGAAAAATATCTTCAGACAATGTAGCAAATGGCAAAAACTGAAACAGTAAAGTACGAAAAAAAGGATAAAAAATAGGGTTAATTTTAACTTGGATGAAGTAGTGTAAGTGATAATAATAAAATAAAAGCGAACGCTAGATATGCATGAATATAAGTTATACTATAATGTAATATGCTATGAAAACGAGTTCGGGAGCGAGTTGAAAACTCGTTTCACAGACACGGCGCACGCCCTACGATAGACCATTGTATCCGATCTGAAAGTGCCATTCTTACAGTTCGTGCCGCGGGTTATAATGAGCGAAATGTATTCGTTAAGGTTGGCGAGCCGTTCTCATGAAAAATTTGCTTAAATCGATGATGCTCGGTACCTCTAATATGAAAATTTCGATAGTTCTCATCGTACACGTAGGCATTGTCAGAATTTGTTTTATAGAGTAAGAAGGAGCTATTTGAGTCAGTTAGTATATAAGATTAGTATATTTTTTTATCCGATGTTTAATTAACTAACTAACATGTTTAGTTGCTTGTATCGGACTAAATATTTTTTTGGATTAACAAATTCGTTTTCTCAGTGTACGTGGTGCATTATATCCATATTTTTTTGTATACATATATATGTATACAAAAATATTTTTTCATTCATAGATATTGATAAATCATATAATAAAAAGTTTTATCTTGCAACCATACACAGAAAAATATTTTACGAACGAAATGATTATCTTTGCCCGTCTACAAAAATTCGTGCAATTTGTTCTTGTTCGTGTGTGTGTTCCGACAATGGTATGGTTTAGATATGGCAGTCGATAAGTCATCTATGAGGTGCATTAAAGAGAACAACGTCAACGATTTATATAATACAAAATAAAAAAATAGTATATTATCGGAATTCGATATCCCCTCATTTAATTCTAACAAAAGAAATGTTTATTATTGTTACAGGCTATATTTTCTGCTATCTACCATACGCATATACGCATATACGTACAGTTAGAATTAATATTCTGAAAACACAATTTTATTTTTTTGTTAAACTTTCCCACGTTTTCTATGGATTCTACCAAAAGACCTAAGTTACTCTAAACATCGTTATTTATCATCGGTCTAAAAACATTTTTTAAATATCAATTTTAAGGAACCTATTCATTTAAACGTCATTTTATCCCAAACAAAAGGCTGACTTCTAAAGGGAAGCCGAATAGTCAGATAAGCACGCTTCTCCCTCTCATTTTGTGAAGAGAAGCGTCTAGAATTCTTGTTCGGTGTAAAGACACGCGAGAGAGTTATATTAAAAAGATCCTGCCCCGCATCCGCACGGGTTTCACAATCGTTAATGGCAAGCAACCGAGAATCATACTCTGCCGGAAAAACAAAGGCGTGATCGACGCGGGTCATCGTTGGTTGTAAGCCGCGGCAACAACAACAACAACAACAACAACAACAACGATTATTTACGGGCCGACTTAGATCGATGTCAGAGGGGTGTAATCCGAGACAGCTCGATCATCCAGGAACCCTTGCAAGTTCTGATAAGATCCGGGGTCGATGTGTACTTTGCCGGCGAAGCCTTATTAGCGGAATCACGAGCTCAGTTCTCCTCTCTTACATTCTTTCTCACTCACTCATTCCCTCCCTCCCTCCCTCCAACCCTCTCTCGTTCTCTCTCTTTCCATCTCTGTCTCTTGGTCGCTCGACGACAGGCTCTTTAATTTCCGGCATCGAGGCGACCCTTTGTCGTCGGGCACGGATGACTCGAGATAATGGGCTCGTGAAACGGCACGTCCCTCCCTTTCGCTCGCTTCGAGAGTTAATCGCGCGCGCGCGTGGTATATCGCATAGATTTTAACTCGAATTGGAACAACCGCTGGCTGCGCCCCGTACAGCTTTCTCTTGTTGCCTCGCGAAAACTCCATTTTCTCGCGCTGTGTTCGATGTTTGTTTTACTGAACATGTAAAATATAAACTGCACATTGTTTGCATTTTTTAAATCAATCGCATAAATCTGTGTAAAATTTTCAGTAAAGAAATTGCAACTATTTCTCTATAATTTTTCAATTTTTCTGTAAAATTATTAATTATATTCTATCTAAAAATTATTTTATATTATATATTTTATATTTGCCCTCGACATATATATATATATATATATATATATATATATATATATATATATTTTACCTGGAAAGATCTCTTAATGCACTTTTTAGATTAACAAGATTTGATTTAACGCAAATATTTGTGATAAATAACTTTATGAAATCTGTTACATCACGATACAAGAATTTTGACGTGGTTCAAGGTATGATGCTTTGTCTGTATCATATTAACAGACGCTCGATAAGGAGGATAGCGGAAAAGAGAGGATTAAATTCTTTCATACTGTCCATGATGGTCCACTCTTTGACTTCCGCTTATCCTTTGTTGCGCATCGTACAGAGAAGCAAGCAAAAAAACTTGCGTATCGGAAAAATATATTCTTATTTTCATAATGTCATTGTAAATGGAATATCGAAGACAATAGTATAATCCTGTGGTTTTAGGTACTTGCATAGCATGAACTCTAGAAACATTATTTCAAAGTATAACGAATAAAAGACTCAACGAAATAAAGTTCAGAATGTTCACACTAATAGTTCAGAATGTAAAAGAGTAAAAAATTAATTTTAAGAAAAACTGCATATACAGGTTTCAAATATACATAAAATGTTATATAGAAACAAAGACGCACCGAAAATACAAATGTATACCAATATCTCTGTATTTTGTGGCAGTGTATGTTAAGAGAGAAGTGATAAAAGTTTTCAACAATAATTGAAATATTGTTTCCCCAGAAATTGTCTTCCTGTTTCCAAGTATCAATTATGTTTAAAAGATAAAAAGATTATTTCGCGGAAACAATTGCATAAAAACTGGATGAAAAATCATATCACGGAAATAAGCGAAAGCAAACGCATTTAAATACATTTAAATGTTTTCGAGGTCTGCGATTTCTCGGTTTTACACTTATACGAGGGTTTAATTTCCCGCGTCAAAAATTCAGTGATTTGATCAAAAAGACAAGTTTAAAGCACAGTGCGCACCATTTTGCAGTCACGTAGCGTAAGTTACGTGTTGCTGCAACGTGCTCCATATCGAATGAAATGTCCGCGTTGGCGGGCTTCTACCAGATGTAGATAAATCTTGCAAAGCGCTACTCTTCGAAATTTCAGCAGCGCAAACGCACGTAGGGAGATTTTTCGATGCCCTTTGTGCGCACGACGTTACACAAGTCGCCGGTATGTTTTCATATCGACAGCAAATATGGGGTGAAATACGGTTCTCGTTCTTTTTCTCTTCCTCCGCGCTCGGTATTCTTTCCGTGTCATCGATTCGCAGAGAAACTGTTCCACAACGACATCGCGATCTCGTATATTAATATTGTCCCAGCTACCTCACGAAAAAGAACGCAAAGTCGATGGAGTGCGAAGTAAAAATCTTCCGTCTCGCAGAAATATTTCATTGTTATTCCATTACTCCGTAAACACTATCGATCTGATATAAACTCTATTCTTCTATATAAAAGTATCATTTACGTGATTTACTTTTCCGTCACTCATGCACGTGTGTTAGTCGGGATAAATAATCAAGAATGGAGAAAGAGAATCTCTTCCCTCATAATTCTAGGTTGTGAAGTACTCGGTAAACATACCTACCGATCCGATTTTCCCGCCGAACTCGAAGACAGACTGGCGAGAAAACTCGTTTTATGCTCGCCTTGAGAAAACTAAGATCGGCGTGATTTACGATTCTCTCCGGTGCGTAATCGAGACGGCGCTGTTTACAGTCCGATTCCGCGGAGACGGTTCCGCTGTGTGAAAAAGTCGTAAAATCGCGGCGTAAATTACGAAACAATAGAACCGGCCTGATACTATGCCGAGAACTATTGTTGTACCACTGGTGGGACAGGTAACAATAGACCAGCGCGAACAATAATACGACAGAGAGGGATGTAATTATCTTCGGGACGCGAGATATTCCGCATTGTCAAACATCAGTGCGGATGTCTGCCCGTTCTCCATTGGAGAATTCCGCTTTACGGGCAGAGAAAGATATATATATATATATATATATATATATATATATATATATATATATATATATATATGTATGTATGTATGTATGTATGTATGTATGTATAGAGGAAGAGATTCGTCAAACGACGAAAGATCCGTGGCCAGCCGAAGTTTCTCACTAATAGAAACCGCTGCACGCTTCGCGAAGCCGTTGTCGCGAGATCAACGTTGAGCTATGAGTGGCCGATATTAATCACGCTGCCTTGTCCTCGTGACGCTGCGTCCGCATGATTCTACCGACTATTAATTACGATAAGCGCAACGTAACACGTCACTTTATTATATTCTCCCGAGAATAGAAGAGTTTTTTGTAAAGCAACGCACGGTACTGTCTGCAAGCTCGCAATGATTGAGCATGATTCAGCGAAGAAACAGAGCTTCAACTTTTTCCGAAAGATTATTTCGCGTCGCGTTATATTCCTACATTTTCCTAAACGTGTAAAACGAACGAAGAATTAGCTGATAATTCTTTTCTCAATTTTTTTTTAACATAGAATGAGTTACAAATACGAGAATAAATACACGAGTAAATTTTTCGCGAAAAGGTATTATATATAGTCTTGACATAGTTCGTAACATTGTTATAAATATCATTAATTCTCTCTCTATTTACTCTCAGATTTCTCACGTAAAAATGCTTCTTCTAAAATAAGGAACAGAGGCATTCCCTAAACTGGCGAAGCCATGTGCAAGCGATAACTATACCCGGAAAAGCTTGGCGCGTGCCTCGTCAGCGTCTCTATCCTCCTTCGGCCTTTCATTAAGTCGAATCGGTTCCGATTCCTCGTGGTCGAATGTAACCACCAACCAACCAGATTCGCTCCATTCGCTGTGACTCGAGTTAAAAGCGTGACCCCGCTTCCCCTCTCATTCGTTTTCTCATCCTTTTTCACCGACAAAATTAACGAGTAAACAGCGAATCACTACCTCTCGCTATCGATATATATCTAGCTGGTATTTTGTTCTACTTTTATTGCTGTGCTTAAATTTCTACTAAACTTAATTCTATCTAGGTTCAAGTTTTGACGCGTGATCATTAAAATATTACGGATATTAATTAAAGCAGTAAACATATTCTATTAAAATTTTCATAAAAATTTTTTATACTATATTAAAAAAATTAAAGCTTTTTATTAAATTATAATTTACAAGTAGACTTACCGTGACTTACCGTGACTACCGTGACTTACGTATTATATATTGCAACAATAATAAATACCTCAATTTCGCTAAATTTTGCTAAATTTTGCTGATAAATATTCCAATCCAAAATTATTTATAGTTTATACATTTAAATGAGCTTTAAAATTAATAATGCCATTTATAACAATTATTGATTGATATTTGTTTGATTGACGTTCCTTTGAGATAAATGGCCTTCTTATTACTATAAGAACATTACCCCGACATATTTATCATTGATATACAATGTAATAGAAGCTCTATCGTCGTGCTCTTGCATCAAAACACGCTCATAATGTGCTCAGTCACGTAGTCAATACTTGCGCTAGGATTCGATGCATCATAGGATGTACCCAGCGAATCCTTCGTAATGTACCTTAGTTACGTAAGCAGAATTTTTTTAAACATTCTGTTCAGCAAGGTTTTAAGAACGTCACTAAAAATTCTTTCGTTCAACAAATTAATTTTCTGTATTAAATAATTCCGTAATTACCGATATTAGATAAATCTGTAATCTTATACTAATCTTATGAATTGCTACTTATGAATTTCGCGTAATTCCGTGTAATTCCAAGTAAAATTGTCCTGATTATTGGAATAAAATTTAGACATGGAAGTACTTGTTTGTCGTAAGCTGTTCATATTAAAATATTCTTACGGGTCTGTTTGCGTTCGACAATTATTCTGCTGGCTCGACAATTTCAAATATCAGCCATAGCACTAAAGCGGCTCGTTTAATCGTTGTCTTATATTGGAAAACGGTGGAGTAAAACCACGGCGGAAAGAAAACAGCGTATTCAGCAGTATTCGTCTCTAACAAAACTGATCGTCTCTTTACATAATAAGATACAAAAGAAACGTTCGTAATTCAAATTGAGATAATTATCCGTTAAAATGCCGCGAGCTAATTTTACAAATTATTGTGATCAGGTAATTAGGTAAAATTACTAATCTTACAATAAAATTGAGTTTTTTTGCCATGATTGTTAATAATATTCATTTATATTCCTGATCCAAAGAGTTTCATATATGACTATCCTTGTACCTATATGAAAATGTTTACTTAAATATCTAAATTAAATATCTTTTTAATTTGCACATTGAAATATACATTTTACCTGACATTTTTGTGCAATTTCTATGAAATTTTTATGAGACTGATGAAAAATCAAATTCTTAACAAAAAGCTTTTAAAAATATTATTTTTGAGAATGATTATTTTTCCCGAATTCGTTGGCAATTTTTCAGGCGAAATTCTTTATTTCCAAGCTATTCTACCATATATCATTCTGCATTCATTTTCTTCGTCATTTTCCGCAGAGTTCTGCCCGATATTCGACGTAGTATCGCTTCGTCGAGACTCGCTTCACGTTTTGTTGATTTTCCGCCTCCCGTACTAGCAATTCTTACGATAGTTTCGCATGCACGTATACACGCACGCTTTATGAACTTGTTGCCGCGACTCAATCCGTTACACATACGTACGCGTTTTCGCATAAATGCGGAACACAGGAATATTCTCTCGAGGGAAACAATCATGTGCCGAACTCGCGAAGCAGATCAATTAGGCCAAGAATACCGACGCGTTGCCGCGATCGCGAATGTGCGGAATATCACGAAGAACCAGAAACAAAAGCTTTCTATTTAAAAAAAGTTTATATTTACAGTTCATTGTATTTAAAAAGGAAGTCGTTATTCATATTTATAATATTATGGTACACGATTTTCCAAATTGAAGAAAATTATTAGTTTGTCATCTCGAAACAAATCGTATATAATAAATTCGACAGCATGCACGCACTAGTAGCATAATATTTGAATTAAATCGATAAAATATATCGCGTATATTTTACTAAAAAAAAGTTGATTTATATATATTACTTATCTGCAAAAATTCTCTGGTATATATATGCTTTTGCCGCGACGTAATATACCTCTGCGTTAACATGTATAGAGTATACCACAGTACATACAGTTCGCTGATAAATTTTTTCGCCTAGATTTTTAGAGATAATCCTTTTCAGAGATAACAGGCATGTTAGGTTTTTACTGCAACTTCTTATCTCCGCGCGATTTGTGATCTTAATTTATTTTTCGTACTTTCCTGCGGTGCGGAGTCTATGTTGTGTAAAATGCGCAATGTATGTGATCGTTGCACTCGCGTCAGACCTCGGTCGCGACGCTTGTCGTTGTCTTTACGAACTTGTCGCGGCACTTAACTGCGATGTGTTACGCACACCGCTGCACCGTGAACTTTTGTCCCCGCGGGGTTACGTGCTCGCTAGACGATTCAATTAGGGTCGTTCCCCTGCTTTTGACACTTTGCTCGGCGAAGGAAAAGCGCGGCGCCATACACTCACCACGTCTCCGCGAAACGTCACGCGACAGGTCGTCGTTGCACGCGAACGACATGTCGCCATCGTAATCACGAGTCATACGCAGAGAAAAGTTTCGCGCCACATGGGACTCCGGTTAATCTCTGCATCTCGAATCGCCGACTGCGATATATGACAAAGGAATGCTGCAGGCGACGAGAGAAAATGTCAAATGAGTATCTTACAATTATTAATGATGAAACTGTATCTTTAAATCCCTCAGATCGTGAATGTATACGGTTCTTTAGTTACTTAATTTATATTGTAACTAAAAAAAAATTGATTAAATAAAAAGACAATAAAAGAATATATAAAAGATCTAGAAAGAAAATAGAAGACAAGGGAGGAAGAAGAGAGTTGTGATAAAAATAAATTTAACGAAAAAAGAATTAGAAGAAAGCAGAGAAGAAGAAATAGAAAATGATACAAAAGACACGGTAGGAAAAATATGAAAAAAGAGAAAGAAGAAAAAACAAGCAAATGGAGGCATCAAGAAGTAATAATTACTACAAGAAATTAATAACAGAAGAAGCCTCACAATATTCAAAAGAAAAAAGAAGAATAAAGACAAGAAAATGATTAGGAAAGCAGAAAAAAGCAAAGGACGAAGAAATTGAGACAAAAAGGAATGAATATATAGTAAAAAGAAGAGAAGAAAAGAAGCAGGAAATATATAATAGGTTATAAACTGCAGAAACTATAGAAAATTAATAAATTGTGTAATTACAAAATTGAAAGTTTAGGTCTAAATTTTGAATTCTCAGTTTGAGTTTTCATACTTATCTTGAAATTCGATAAGTATAATAAAGAGTTTACCATATACAAATATACGCGATAAATAGTAAATATTTAAAAAGTTAAAATATAACGCAAAGTAAAGGTGTGTGTAATTAATAGCAGTCATAAAAGCAAAATGTACAGTTATAAAGTAAGCAAACTGTAGATGTGAAAAGTGTAAAAAGAACAATGTAAAATAATGTACTGTACGGAAGTCTATCCAAAGTATTTAAAAGTATTTTGTCTACGACAAAAAATAATTTATGAATCCTGATTTTTCCTCAATAATATATCGTTTACTCAGAAATGTTTGATAATAGAGTAATTCACTTAAAACTAAAGATAATATTGAATTACTTTCCTATATGAAAATACTAGAGAAGATAAATGCCGAATAATTTAAAATGCATTCGCACCAAGTGTAAGCGATTCGCTATAAAAAGCAATTGGCTGTTATTAAATTGCATGTTCTATCCATTGAACGAGTGTTAATATTAGCATTTCCTAGATGCTTGGGTGAAGCTGTGTCTATATAGAATGCAGTCTATGTACCGACGTCGTCCGCCGGAGAAAATGGATAGTACATACGCTGAATATACTGCGCGAATATCTGCTTGATATGAGCGTTCTATAAAATTGCTCTTAATTCATTTTTAGCAAACGTTAAATTGTTTTGTAGTACTTTTGTCTCTGACAGTTGCCATTAGATAGATTAAAAAAGAATTCGCGGAGCGAAGTAAGATGTATTAAACTATGATTTGCGCGAAACATGACTGTAATTAAGCGATGGGTAAGGAACTTTACGCGGAAGAGATTTGGAAGAATCACCCGTGCGAAAAAAAAGCAAATTCCTGTCAAAGATCAACAGCATACGAGATGCGACTGACAACGTATAAGTATCGTTATCGCACTTCTGCGCACTTCTACCCAGATTCCGCAGTTCTCGTATTCCCAAATCCGTCGAATCTTCTATCGCGCGCACTCTCGAATTTCCGTTCGAGAGACAGAATGTGTCGGTCGAACACAAAAGGCGACTATGCACAAACGCTTTTACACGTCAAACTCTGAAAATACGATCGTCGCCGTCGCCGCCGCTCTCTCTCCGTTCGCGTTTTCTCCCAGCGCGTTTTATGCACGGCGTGGCGCGGTGACAAAAATGCGATTTTTTTAGAAATTGACTCGACCGCGACGCGACGGCGAATTTTTTGAGCCGCGAGCCCCACCGAAAATACGCGCGTCGCGATTTGCGGTGGTAAAGCATGGCCGCGTCGACGCGCACAGCCCCAGCCTTTTTTCGCCGGACGCGCGCGATACGGCTGTCAAACGAAAATGTCGAACGACGGCGGTATGCCGCGGCTTGAAAAACTGGCGCCGATAATAACGGGGACGCAGTCGAGATAAAGCGGGTGGCTCGACCCGGCTGCGCGCATTCTCGGCGCCCGCGCCGCATCGATTTTTGGTCCTTTCCCCCAACCCTTTCCGGACCGTCATCAATCCTGAAACAAATGATTTGATCTCGCGCGCGTATATAGAAAGAACCGGAAATTTTTACACCTTTCGAGCGTTTCTGCAATGGATAAATTTTCTTTCCAAAATCTAGTTTCGTGATCCCACTGAAAAAAAAAGTTTATTCGCAAGGCTATCCTTTGTCGAAATAACGAGACTAAAAGGTTCAAGCACTTTCATGACGCGTATATAAGTAAATCCCCCGGAAACAGAAATTCTCGTGACGTACTTGTGATGAAATCATTTACGAATGTTTAAAGATTTTAGTATTTCTTCAGTTATATTATAAATAAATATATTAAAATAGCTAAGCAAAAATAGCCTTAGCCTTTAAGCTCAATTACGATAATGCGAAAATAATAAGAATTTACCGAGGAAATTAATTCTTAATTATTATATACACTATATATGTATAAAAAAATAATTAAAATATAATAATATTTATACATAAAGTGAAAGATTAAAAAAAAAAACTTTTGTTCTTTAAATGCAAATTCCAAATGCATTTGTATTGCGCCATTAAATTCGCACAAGTGACGTACGTGATTGTATCCCGCACGAAAAACATCGCGATACAATACCGGCGATAACGTATCTTTGCATTCGTCTTACATTTTGAATCGTGGCGCGATCACAAATTCGTGTTGATTCCGAGCGAGTGGTTGCCTCTGGGCTACTTCTTTCCTCTTTCCACTCGGTCCTTTGAAAGTCATATTATCCCTCCCCGATTGCACGCAATCCTTCGATCTCTATAGACTCGGGAACCCGGGTATTGCCGAGTGTTCAAACGACATTTATACACCGACGACTATTCGAAGTTAGTGAACTATTCTAGCGGCGCGCAACGGTGATCAATAGACAATCTGACGCAGCATGTATCGAAATCAGAGTAATTACACGGCTACGATATATAGGGCAGCGTTAATTCGGCACTTTGGTGAATATCGCAGTGCAGCATGAAGGTTCTATTAATAGTCAATTAATGTACATGAGGCACGATTGTGAGAAGCACCACCCGAAAAAGAATCGTATAATGAGAATTGCAAATTGCAATTAACTTAATATGGCGTGGCAAAAAAAATAAATTATTATATATATATATATATATATACATATATATATATATACTTTTGATTTTGCTTTTTTTTCATTTATTATTTTTGTCGTATTTAATTTTTTAAGTTTATTCTGTATTATAACTTTCTCTTTTTCCTTCGTCGTCGGAGATATTAAAATATATTCACTAGATTTTCACACAACGCAGCATTTACTTCTCGATTGTTATAGCGCAAAGTTGATTTTAATTCAAGTCCACATATAATAAAGAATTTATAAAAATTCACAACTCCTCTTATTTTTATTTTTCTACCGTTTTTTATAATTATAATATATATCCGTTATTTTTATTTATGAGAATAAACGTTAAAAGATACTATTATTATTATCTAATCTGCTAAATCAATTAAACATACGCCATGTTTTATCAAACTCGCACACATTAATTCCACTCTTTGATAATCATTCTTTTCATATTTAATCCTACATAAGGAAATCCTACATAAGTACTCATATCGCGTTCCTATATTTTGATAACTCTGTTAGAGCTGTCAGAGCTTAAATATAATTAGCATTAAACATGTCTAGAAACGCGTACATCAAAGTGGTTTTAACAAGCCATTTTAACGACGATGATAAACGTTGAGAGAAATTCGCGATAGGAAAGACGGAAGCAGTGAGATCGTAATCTGCTTTGCTGGCAACGGCGCAGTAGGCTCGAGGAAAGATTCGATACGAATGACTTGATCGGGAAACAATTTCCACACGTGCGACGTTACATGCGCGTCCGCTCTCCGCGGTGATGGTTGCATCGCGTCACGCATTTACCCCGAAATAGCCACTTAAGACGGGCTGACGCCACACGGGAGTAACTCTCGTATAGTCTTTTTCCGCATCCCTTTACGTGGTTACCTGTGACGTAATCGGCTTACGCTATCTCCCGTTTGAAATACAGAATGATTCAAAAGAAAATGTCAATGTTTTTCATAAAGTGATATTATCGGTCATTGCGAGTTTGAAACTGATGCTTACCAAAACAAAAAAAATTTTTCATTTTTCATAACAAGAACGTAAAATTGTCATCCTATATCTCTAAATTTTTATATTTTATATTTAATTGTCGGAACTTTTTTTGAAAAAAGAAGATCGAACTTCATTTTACTTCCGAAAATAAACTACTAATATCACAGAGATTTTAAATTTTAACTTTTTTTTCTTTTGTTGTTTTCTCTTTCATCTTTTCAGTTATACGAAAGTTAAAGATATGCGAAACAAGATGCTCGCTCGCATTTTGAATATTGACACCCCCAAAGGAACGTTAGGGTAAACTTACACAATGTCTTCACGTATACAAATTGCAAAGTGTGTTATTAACATTGACATTTCTCATTTCCATCATAAACTAAAAAATGTAATGTTTTATGCAATTCAAAGTTTCGTTTTGCTAAAACATTTATATAATTATTCAAAATAATAATTAATAATGTATCTTTTGATCAATACAATAATTGATACTGTGATAAATAGATATAATTTTATTCCCGTAGCTCTCTGCATACAGAATTAAGATACCCATTAATATGAATTATATTTTTCACGTGCGCGCGCGCGCGCGCATAAACTGGCATTTCCTCTTTCCAAAATATTTCGGATTTTGAATCATCCTGTATGCGTCGTGCGCTAATTTAATGCATTTCAAAGTCGGTTTTGTAGCAAGTAAGTTCAAAGTGTGCACGCAATGATGTCTATTCGCAAAGCAGGCTTCGTCTGCTCGGCCGGTTTTAAAAACAATATGTGACATTCGAGTACGACGAAAACTTTGTAATCTTTTCCTATTGTTTATTTCAATTATCCGCATTTAAAATATAGAAGCATTATAATCAAGGATTTTACGTAACAAGAAAGAAAAGAAAGAATTAGATGAACATGTAGTTTTGTACTTGCAATTTTTTGAAGAGATTTATGTAATGCATTTTATCGAAAAAACGAGACACAATTTATTAGATCGTGCAATTCTTATATAACATCAATCAGTATAACGTCGGATATTATCTAACAAACGCCACACACGTTGAAGCATCGACAAGCGGGACGTATATAAATCTAGAATCATCCGCAGCTGGAAACTTTCGTTCGATAAACGTTATCATGAATAATAGACGTAGGAAACTTATCCAAACTGCATTACCACAGAATGCTATTAGACGAAGTTTGATAGTTACTTCTTCCCGCTAGATTGCCGATTATTGGAGTCATTAGAAGCACGAATCCGAGCCAAACAGAAAAATCATTTATCACGGGAAAACAAGTACAGATTTATAATTGCAAACGATCAGAAACATAATCATGTTAGACATTTGTGTGCATCAGTAAGCCATTATGCGTTTTATCTTAGATAAATCGTAATATCTTAGAACGACGTATAATAAATGTCTCTTTTAATTATTCGTTCTCGCCGTGTTCCGTTACGCAGTGGGATTGCGCGTGATTTTATAGTTAGATTTGCGTCGACACCGCAAACATCGCTATAAGGAGTCATCACGACCGTTCTCCGACCGGCTTAACGAGCAAATACACGACATGGCGGAAACCCGCATCCTTGTCGCAGCCACGGAAATCTTGACAGATCCTTTTACGGGTCTGTATATCACGTATCCCAGTGGGGGTGTGCATCCACAGCAGCATCAGCGGTAACGGCAGCAGCAGCAGCAGCAGCAGCGGCGGTAGCAGCAGTAAGTAGTAGCAGGCTGCTGAGACCCGGTCTGTCGCGCGTGCCATAAAATACGGCGTCGATCGTACGTGTTGCCGCACACGGCGATACGTGACCAAGTCCGCACATCGATTCCGACTGCGAGGAATCGATGTAACGATTCCGCCACGTCTAACGATCTCTCTCTCTCTCTCTCTCTCTCTCTCTCTCTCTCTTTCTCTTTCTCTCTCTCTCTTAGCGCCCAAAGATACCTATATAGGACACGCCTTGACGTGCGGGTTCGAAATCCAACAAACGGCTCAATAATTTTGCGGACAATGCAATCGTCGTAGTATCATCTCATCATCGTGATGCGCTCGATCAGCTGAATACCGCGTGATGTATACGACATTCTAAGGACGCGTCTGGACAACGACACATGTGGCGCATATCCAAGTTGAGATATTCGCCAAGGAAGCGTAATCTAATCGCAAGCGGATCTCAAGGCAGATCTCTCGTCCGGCTTATAGCTATATAATAATTACGGCTCTCGTCGCGCGATCGATGTTGTTAGTAGAAATATTGACGGTATCGCCGTTACTGACAGTATCGATCGCACACAGATGAGACGTGCCTTGTCATTAAAGTAAAATGATGTGCTCTCTCAAAATAGATGCAGCGTAACTGGGTCAAGACTCGATTTCCCAGCTATGCAACAACGTGAACTCTTTAGGACGTTTGATGAATGTGCCAAGAGATGATCGGAGCATAAGTCTTCGCGTTCATAACGCAAGGTAATTAATAAAACCGATTATTTTAATATAATTCATATTTGTAACACAGATAATCAAACAGGTTATATATATATGTTTTATCTCTCTTATTTTTTCTTTTCAATAAGGAGCAAAAGTTAACTACATAAACAAAATGTATATTTCTAAATTAATATATAAATATAAATATATATTACTGTTTTTTAGACAATCTAGAATATTAATACTCCATATAAATATCTAGTAAGTATATAAATATGCATTTAATTGTATCGAAATATTTCATAATAATGACTGACGAATTTATATGTTATTGATACCGAAGATTTATGGCGAGGGGAAAAAATTCTTCCGTCGTTCACATGACGCACTTCTTACGGAACACATAAAAATTGGACTGTATTGTAACGGTTGATATATCGATATCTGTATCAAACCGGAAGATGCCGACGGCGACGTTTTCGCAGAAAGAACTCCACGCTAGAGGTTATCATATCCCTCACTTTTCTTCGTGACGTCTATATACGCTTCGTATATTATATGATAGAAATTGCCATCTATCCCTGTTCGCGTACCATTTTATGATCGAGACTATCTTGCTCTTAGCTACTGCTCCCGCACTAACCGCGGCTTTCGTCATCTCTCTTCAACAGTGAATGCAGCTGTAAGCCAAAGATTTTTACGTCCGTCGATATCACGGACAATCGCAAGAACCGCGAGACCGCTTTGCGGAATCTCGCTGACCAGCGGACATTTCTAAAACGGTTTCTTCTTCGTCGCGTCACCAGCAGGAAATTCGGAAGATAAAATCGAGGCGATTGTAAGAGCTCCGAGACATATCTCGAAATATCGTGCTTATAAAAGTTTCCATCTAACGAGAGATAAAAATCACTTTAACGGTTTTGCCGTAATATTTTAAATAAAGGCAAGTCGTATTCGAGATTACGACTATAAATCGTGAGATATCACGCAGTCTTCACTATATTTTTATTGCGCCGAATTTACGCGACGATTAAAACTGGTTTCGCGCAATGGATAATAATTGTCGTCAGAACACTAGTTCGTTTGTTATTTATTTATGTTATTTACGTCGTGCGCGCGACGCAAAATAAGTTCGCCGGGTTAAGCGTTGAAAGCCACGATCGCGCCGCAGACACTCTGTCAGCCGTTTTCTCAAGCTTCCTTCCTTGTCATTTACTTATGTCTTTGAAATACTTCATTAAGTACTTTGACGCTGCAATAATTACCTGACCATACTGATTAACGCGCATTCAACTTCCCCATTCTTTCCCTCTTCTATCTTTCACCTATCTTACCATTTCTTCGGTCCTTTTCTCTTTCGCGCATCGCGACCCACTTTCCCGGAAACATTAGAATTAGCCGTGAAATTAGCATATTCAGAAGTTTCGCAGTTTAACGGATGAGTCCCACAACGCGCCGAGTTGAGCAACCTATTATCAAGCCGAGCGGACGTCTTAAAGCAGCTCGTACAAACAATGTAGCCACGTCGTCGTGTCTTCCGAGCAAAAATCTTGCCAAGCTCAGTAGATGTTGATTGGACGAGCCGAGTTCGCGTAAAGTTTGCGAGAGAACGCGAATGAAAGTACCCGTTACAGTTGAACGCTAATGCCAGAGAGATTATCGAGCTCGTAATCGGGTGGGACAGACGCAGTAGTAAAACTCGAGATTTAGCAGACGCCTAAGCGCAGACGATCATACCGCGAGCTTGGTTGTCCAAAAATGGAAGTCGCACAAAAGTAGCGATGTTTCTATTCTAATTTCTATTTTCCTTTTCCCGAATTAAACTTTTACCACAAGTTAATTGCGTTAAATTTTATGTTGGCTACGACGAACTTCATTTATTCTTGAAAGTTTCAAGGGTCACAAAATTTAATAGCTTGTTAAAAGTATAAATTTGATACTAAGTTATAACAATAATTTGCCAAGATTGTATCGAAAATAACGCAGTCATTTTGTAATAATTTGTTAAGTCATCAAGCTTATTGTTACTTTCATTGCACTTAAGACGAAGAGTAATAGTAAACAAAGAAGCGAAAAAAAGGAGATACATGCATACTGTAACAAAGAGTATTAATTGTAAAAGGTTAAAAATAAGAATGTAGAAAAAAAGCGGCACGCACATTTCGTTAATAATAATATCCAATCAACTTAACGTTTTTACATTAGCATATAAAGTCGGTTAATTACCATGCATCTAGAATCTTAATATCTGTGATGTTTATAATTATACTAATAACAAATTAGGAAAAGATTGAAGGTGAGTTATCGTAATGAGAGCTAATAATTTAATTAATACTTCATTCTGAAGATATTTTATTCTCCATAAATAAAAAAGCTAAGTGCTTACCGTATTAGTAAAGTTTTTGTGAAAAACTTCTTTAATAATAGATGGTTTCAGAAACTATTAAAAGATTCGCAAAACAAAACTCAGAAAAGAACTTTCATCAAAAAATAAATAAGCGATTCCCGTACATGCCGTGTGTTTGATTCTTAATTAAATACCATAACGTCGTCGAAGGCAACTTTTTCTTTCTTTGACGGAGAGAAAAAGTTGGAATATTTATTTACTCGACGCCTATTTTTACCGACAGAAACACTTGTATGACTTCGACTGTCAATCAGCTGAAACGCACTGTATTACTTGATGTGATCTGTTCAGAAGTCAGATTCACTTTATCGACAGTTCTTCAGAGTGGCAAAATTTTTGCTTTGTATCGACTGTTTTTCTCAATATATGTTTTCTTTGCGCTATTATATAAAATTATCGTGATTTGTTTAAGAAATTAATTACAAAATTAAAAAAATATAAAAATACCGTAAATTTAAAAGAATTTCTATCTACTTCGACACATTTGTGTAAAATATCTGTATTAAGAAGTTCATGATAGTAATTGAAGATAAAAAATTCCGTTTTTTTTTTTAATTACAAAGTGAACAACTACGGACGGATTCATTTTCTTGAGGCTACTGATCCGAGCTCTTTTGGCGTCAGCTGGACCGACTGACAATGAAAGACCGATCGTCAAAATTGCAATCCACTCTCGACTCGCTATGATCGAGCGGTGGAAATCGCTGCTTCTTCGCCAAGTACAATTAGCGGTAACTGTCGACGAGTTAAACTTGTAATTAAACTTCTTCTTTAATCGTCCTATGTGATTGGGGCTGTCAGTCGAAAGCAGATTTCGCCACTCATGAGAACTGCGCTCCCGCTGCGTTGGGAATTAGTGTGCACCCGTTCAACTTTGAATCCGGCATCTCATTTTGGAAGATACTAACATCTCGCAATGGCAGCTTCACAGACCGAGCTGTCAAAGATAATGAACTACGATGATGAAGACGTTGAAAGGACACTTGACATTATAATAAACTTAATCGTAATTAATAAAAAAAAGTGCTTTGTGATAGAATTAATTGAAATTTATTTGGACAAAGCAAAAGCTATTTGTAAAATGAGATGTATTTATCGACAGAATCAAAATTTCTCAGTTACACAATAGAATCTCTCTCGCTATCCAATATAGAAAAGATTTCAATACGATGAAAACTATGTGAAGGGACTTTGTAACAACTGAAAACTAAAATCTTTTCATTACTACGATTGGAAAACTTTAAGCCCAATTTCAATAGATATTAATTAAGGATATTATTCATGAATGCATTTCACGAAGTGTCGTCGTGTCGTCTAAAACTTTCAATAAGAAACGTTATCAAGTTACAGGATCTTAAAGAATTATTAGCTTAAAGAATTTTACGTGGCATTTTATGGTATTAGTCTGTTAGTGAGATAAGTAAAATAATTAATTACAAGTTTTCTCTAATTTATTATTTTAGTTATTTCTTTAACTATCCAGTCTAAAAAACTTGATTTAGTCGGACATACGTCAATCAACGGGCGATGCATACCGACGCAATTTTATTTATCCTCATTCGCTTTGCTTGAGTTCCGATGGATTTTTCCGTAACGATACCTCGAAGCAATCGCCCTTGATCATTTATAATTGAAAAGCGGTAGTGCGCACTTCTCTATTGTTGTAAAAGAGTGGAAGTGATCGGATTAACTTCCATTTTTACTTTGCTCGGTATCTCGATTCTCGATGACAGCACTCTGCCGCTGCTTCAAATCGTCGCTTGTTTTTTCAAAAAAATCCAGATTTCATGAAAATTCGTGTCACTCTTGTTATGCCGCGGAGATTTCGCGCACATGCCAACTTCATGTGAACTATGAAAGTCCCAATTTTTCCGACTTCGTCCTCCGTACTCCGATTTTATCGTGTATGTATGTTCCGGGCTACCCGAATTTGTCACTGCATTTTTCTTCATTCCGCACGGTTTTGTATGCTTCTATTATGTATTTTGTTTCGCGCTTCTAGTACGCGTTACACTTTTACGGGTCTATCGAAATGCTGAATGTATACATATACTGATTACGCCGCGGTGCACACCGATTCTGCGCCAGCTTTTCAGAAACATTTACCAAGAACAGGCCAAGTGGAGTCAATAGGTTCAGGCGTGAAGGAGCAATTGACGATATTGGATCAAGTAGTGAATTAGTTTGTCGAGTTCGAGCACGGTACATAATTGAGTCTAACTTTGCGGTGAAGTCTGTCAGGAGGCCGAAACTCTGCCTAATGGCAGTATAGACGTCGTATAGCCTTCATGGTGAGTAATGGCTAAATCTATTGCGCCTACATGTGGCTACAGTCGCGTCGCGGAGTTGATTGAGTGTTATTAAACTTTGGACTTAAAGAAATACGAGCTGTTAGAGAACGTATCAGTAACGAAGGCGCAAATATTATTATTTTCTAATACAATGGCATAAAAAATAAAATGTTAAAATAAAAAAGAGCTATAATATGTTAAATTCTACTAATAAAAAAGCGCAAAATGTTCAGCTTTAGTAATAATTTTTTATGTCGCATTATATTTTGTGATTATAACGAAATCGTGTTGTAAACCTGTATGTGCACGATTGCCATTAACGCTATAAGTACTCATTCCTCGCATTATGTATACTGTTGCCTAGGATTCTCGTGGAAAAGGCAGTCCACTTCTTTAGAGATAAATTTTCAACCGCGCGAGGGAACGCTGTGTGTCATAGTATAGAACGACAGCGTTATCCTTTCAAAAACTACGACGTCCTCGTTACCTTCCCATCAATCCGATCGTAAAATAAGATCCGCTTCGACACCATTTTTCCGGAGAACGCCGTCATCCGACTGCCCATTGTGCCAGGACTGCGGGCAC
This sequence comes from Temnothorax americanus, assembly GCF_048541705.1. Lineage (NCBI taxonomy): Eukaryota > Metazoa > Arthropoda > Insecta > Hymenoptera > Formicidae > Temnothorax > Temnothorax americanus. The sequence continues at coordinate 3,431,265 of NW_027509339.1, forward strand.
GATCGAAGATCTCCCAAACGTCATCTCGAATCCCGAAACGCGCGACAGCCCTACGGGCACAGTGCCCGGGACCTGAGTTTTCTCACGTACGTGACGACATTCTGGGACATTTCGTGGTAATTTCATTGGCCGAGGTAGGAAGCTAGGGTCTGGTTGGCGTTGCCGGGTTCGGGAGCGCATCGTCTCCTTTAATATTTCCTGCTTTTTGTGCAGACAGTTATTTGACTCCGTCCCTTGTCTCTTTTTTTACTAGCTATACAACTCATTATGTTGTCAAGATGCAAAGTCTAGCGCACTAACATACGACTCTTTCAACTTCAAAACTAATTCTTTTTCGAGATATGCGAATATACAAGTAATTCAACGGAATTTTGATGGACGAATGCTAATTTGCTTAAAATAGCATTACTTGTAGAAATTATATATGCAGCTATATCATTAATCTATATAAAAAAAATATGAACTATATAAATAAGATAAATTTCCACCAAATATCAATTATATTTAAAAGAATATTCTGTTGCTAACTAACATACTAAGTTATGTATGGCATATATAATATATATGAAATATTGATCGAGAGTTGATCCTGTCACTATACCTGCTCTTACATTGCTTTTTCTAGCTATAGTCACGGCCGGCCCCCACGAAATTCAAAAGTCGATATATCGAAGTAGTAACAAGCGACTCCCTCGTGATGCACTGGTGTCTCTGAGGACATCTTCCCACGTCCGCTCCCTTTCCCCTTCTCTTCCTTCCCAATTTCCGTGGTCTCGTGGACCTCACCAGGGATATCTCTCAGCAATAAAAGTGCGACGTACTAACTTCTGTTCGTCTTGAAACTGCGGTCGCACCGTCGAAGGATTTTATGGAGCAGTGAGGGTCAGCGGGATGGGTGACGAGGGTTAGTACTTTCGTCGGGGGCGGTGCCCCTTTAAACACGACGGGAAATCTTGTTTCGCACACGAAGATTTGCGGCTGCGAAAGACGGCGAGAGAGGAGAGAAAGAGAGAGAGAGAGAGAGAGAGAGAGAGAGAGAGAGAGAGAGAGAGAGAGAGAAGAACCGTGTTCCGGAAAATTATAGTGACCGCGGGAAACGAACACGCGCGATTTATGTTGAACATTCGCGTGCGGCATCTCTGCTGCCCGCTGATTACTCGAGAAAGGAACGAGACAGAAAGACTGGGCGAATTGGAAGAGAAATTATAATGCGGATACACGTTTCCTGCGCAACGTTGTTACACGGAGTGTTTCGTCGAATATGAAACTCGTCAGGGACAATGTTGCATTGTATCTTGTATAAGTAGAATACAGTATGAATGAAGTTCATATTACGGTTTACTTTTTTACAACATTACGTATTTCTGTTTTATTATAATCCGTAAATTAATTTAAACTATATATATTTTTTATTTTCATAAATTCGAGACAACAAACTTGTGCTTAAACATTCACGTATATTACTTGCAAGTAAACAAATTATGCATATTAAAATTTATTTGTACTTTAAAGTTTAATTATTAGCAGTAAAGGGAAAACATTCTCTTGCTTTTATTATGCAGATCACATATGTCACATCATGCAGATTCTCATATGCAACACTTACGTGTTCTGCAAGTAGCAGAGTGCATCGCTGTACTCGTAAAAAATTCAATTCACCTGTCACTTCGAGCTGGGTTTTACGATCGTGCGACAAGGAGTCGCTCTAGAAACAGAGAAGAACATTCTTTCAGCGACTATGGAAAAAAGTCCATTGATATTTGCTTTCACTCGCTGCAGAAATCTTGTTTACCTCATGTCGCGTGATACACGTGCAGCCGGTGACTTGTTTTGCCGGATGTAACAATTTTCCTTGTTCAAACAGATGCGAAAGCCGCCCCGTTCTGTCATATCACTCCATGACGTTTCAGTTATTAAATATACTCGCGAGTTGCGTGATCGACGTTTTTCACGTTATACACCGACATTCACCATTACAACAGAGAGCCGAATAAAAACGGAGGACGAGAATAAAGATTGCATTAGCTATTTGCAGTTCAATATATGCATTCGTATGCGTAGAGCGCATAAAATCAATTAAAATCTTTCAATTGTAACGGAAAGAGTACACATAACTCCCCCAAAAAAATGAACCATGAAAATAGTCTACCAAGCTATATAGAAACGTGATTTATAATATAAAATAATCCTATATATTTATATCTACTATACATATATTTATTATCTATAAATTTTTTATTTAGATTAGTAGAGTTAAGAATCGTATTTTCTGAGATGTCTCTAAGATTTCTAAAAACAATTTTAAGACAGATTTAATATGGTCAAGTCTCTTATCTGAATTTCCTAAAGGATTTCATTAAATCAATTTTTGCAATTAAATTAATTTCGTGGAATAACAGCTTCTCCTATCAACACGTCTTTATACGCGTTCAGTCTTAGACATCAAAGCAAAACACGTAGGTACTTTTACAAAAATACCATCATCCCAGCAAATGTGAAACTTCTAATTCAACGGGTAGTTAGAGCACGAAAATGACAGTATCCATTGGGGAAAGTAATTCAATCGCGGACAACCCACCCCGTAATGCTGTTTCTGCACGTTTCTTTGAACTGTCCGCACGGAGGACTTTCAGAAACTAATTAGTAAACGGTGAGTCAAAACGATCGTTTAACTTTGTAACAACGTGAAACCGGCGAATCTTATAATTAACCGCCGCCGCTTCTCGCTGACGTTTCTCAAATAAAATTTGCTATGACGGAGAATTTAGTAGCCTAGGCCTCAATTTTAAAATCCTCTCATTGTTGTATAGAGCATCCGTATTATATTACGTTACCATTATAAACGATTTTCTCATGAAGTAGATGCGTTTTCAGGCAAAGCTTTTCGCAGTAATTTCGTAAAATATTATCTGACATGAGTATATTAATGTAATAATTACTGTATCATTGTGCTTTTTACCTTTAAAATGTAATTTGTGACCGTCTAGAGCAATGTTAAATCTCTTGACATTTCAATTTGAATACTCCCTTTATGATCACTGAGATACGAGCAATTTTGGAATCGTGTATCATATTTCATAATATGATAATTATTTGAAACTAAATAAGAATAAATGAGAATATAAAATAGCTATCCAATTTTTGTCTAATGTTGGAATTCAAGATTATTTATATAATAAATTTATATTATATTTTTATATACATATTTTTATTCTGTCGTATAATCTTGACGCATTATTCAGAAACATATAAGTTACACATAAAATTAACTTTTCAAAAAAATGAAACTTGCAAGCAAATTCAGGATGATAAAAGCAATCGTAGAAAAGATTAAGCGATTAAAATGTATCCTAAAATAGAGTCCACATCGAAGTTTAAATTAATAATGAAAATATATTTGCGTATTAATGGCGATGCAATTGCACTTGTCTCATGATTAATGCGGCTCAACGGATATGTTATTATTGCGCGAGAGAATTTCAAATTTACACTTGCAGGAACGAAATCATTCCCACGCATAGAAATGTATAAACTTGATGATCAACATTAATCAGTAACACAATAACGCATGAATATACGATCCGTAAAACATTATTAAAATACTAATTGAAATATTATAACTTACTATTATTTGTGTACTTAATTTCTCCAAGTTCTTTTAAGACATAAATTATATATACATATATACATATGTTGAATACAATTTTTTCACAAATCCATCACATACCTCAAAAATAAAATTTTATTTACCATAAATAACTTGGATAAATAGTATATATAACTTATGGTAAATTCAAAATATATTCAAAATAACTGTGCGTATTGTGTGTGTGTGTGTACACACATGAAATAATTATAAACGATTAATTCTGTAATAAACAATAAATAAATTGTTTATTCATTACTGCCAGCTGTCGTTACCCGATGCCACCTCTCAGATTCCTTTGTTGCACAATTTACTCACGAAAATGCGGTTAATTACAATCGCACGATGCTAATCATATGTGTCCATTTATTATTAAAATCACCGATGATTATAGTTTATATCTAGCGGTCCGGCAATCTGTGTAATTACTCGGAATTACTTAATCCGAAAAGAATGGAGGGCAAATTATATTGAAATTTTCGAAGAATTTGAAAGACGACGTGAGATACATTCGAAGCTAAATATTAAAGAGAAATTATTGTTACTGTAAAATCGTGACGGAATCACTATTTACAATTCTAAATTTATCGTTTCGACTCTTTCCAATGAATAAATCATGTAAAATATTGCTTCGATAATCATGACACGTTTAGAAATTCTTAACCGTAACTCACGGGAGTTACACGGGAGGATAGATTAATAATTATAATCATTCGTTAATTGTTCCTGAAGAATAATTACGTCTTCGCCTGCCTACTTGTCGCGACAATGTTCTTCCGAAAAGTAATGCATCGTAACAGAAAACTCATGCCCGCTGCTTACTGGCTCGAGTTTCGCGCGGAATAATAATGAAACGACGTCGTATAAACACGACGCCGACGTGCCGTACACCGCGCAAAAACATATGCCAAACGTATTATATTTTTTGAAAATAATTAAAAGTGTAGACACTCGTAGAATTTAGCAAATAAAACATTGTTTTAAACATAAATTGTTGAATTAATATCTGTTTCATTGCTTGGTTTGCAAGTACAAATCAGGATACATTAAATATTGGATAACGTAGATATAATACGATTATACCGACAAAATCGCATAATATTTAAATGAAAAATTAACACTCCATTAGACAAATTCAAACCTTTGTGATATAAATCAGCCTCTTAATTAATAAAATCGTAATTATTAATATCATTATTACTCAGTTAATTCAAAATGGACTCTGTCCAAATTCAAATTTATTCTGTAGCCCCCCCCTCCTCTGTTATCAAGACGCTTTGTAATAAAAATTGAAAAGCCGACGCATATATGTGTGTAGATCGAAAAGAACATCTGCATCTTTCAGCGCTCAAGCGTCGTATCATCCCTGCATTTTTCACCATTCAGGCGTCGTATTACAGATATATGTATCTAGTCCCAAGATGGTGGTCGAATTTCCTTGCAACATTACTTACAGTTAGGGAATCGAAATCCTACGAGGGGATTCTTCGCGCGCGCGCCTTTCAACATAACAAATCATTTTTTAAATTTATAAAACAAAACCGTGTAATTGCAGTCAAAAACACACATATTCCACAATTAAAATATCCGAGAAAATACCGAATTTGACCCTGAGCAGCCCGAGGCTGCTACAAACACGTATTTGGTGCATGCGGAAACGCTGTACAATTTTACATTGCTCCTGCGTGTTCTGTGTTTCGCAAATTTTACTTTGGCTTTCGAACATCCTTTCGATCACGAAAAGTACCGTATTGAAAGTATTGAACGCGTAGGGCGGTTTTTTATCTCTTTAGCAAGAGATATTTAAAAAAAAAGAGAGAGAACAATATTACGAGGGGAATTGGAGTAAATTATTTAATGCTCTTAAGCGTAACGCATTATTTGAAGCAGAGAATAATCCACACTAGCGATCGAACCAAATTTTATATCAAAATGTACTGTTAATTTGACAAAGAATCCACTGTATAATTGTTTCTTATATTTTGATTTTTACGTTATTTCTAAGTACGTTATTTCCATGTTCAGTTGTCTCAATTATTTCAAGAAAGATCTTTATAATTTGCTAAAATCTTTTCCATTTGCAGAAAATATTTCGATGCATAATTATACTTCATTCAATAATTCAATTATCATTTCAATGCACGCTCTGATAAATTTTTACTTTTGACGAGGTAATTGCGTCGTGCAAACGTATATTTTAACAGCTGTATTTACCTGTTCGTATCTCATTAATATTTCGATAATCACCGGATGGTTTATAAAGCGAAAAAGTGGCAGATTTTGAAAGGAATTTTACATATTTTATAACAAAATGCTTGCAGCGGATTCTTAATTATTCAAATTTAACAAACGTGACGTATAATACTCCGGCAAGCAAGTTTTTAATTTGATCGAAAAATAACATCTATCATTATTAATCATCTGTAAATTAATTAATGAATGCGCAATTTCATGCACAAGGACTGTTTTTCCCGTAATTTCTCAAATTACTTGACGTTAATGTTTTTACATATTATGTTTTATATATATATACATATATATATATAATATATATGTATATGTATTACAAGTTTCTATATCGTACATATATATGTGAACGAGTAGGAATATGTCACATTAATTTATAATTTTAAAATATGATATTGCATATTTTTTAGCAAAATTTTCATAATGCGGTTGTTGTCACATATAACGCTATAAAATACGAGATACTGGTGCAAAAGAATCGTTTTTTAGATCCATAAATGTATAATGTATGTATATACATATATGTATATAGAAAAATGCGACATTCGTATAAGTATATATGTAATGCTAATGCTGTATGATCGTCCATTTTTACGTCCAACACAACCATAATCTCAAAGCGACGCATTAAAAGATTTCTCTTTGCTCTCGTAACGATCTCTATTAGATTTCCCCAGGACGACTTTCGTCTTTATACTCGTTTCGATCCTTGTGCAATGCGTTATCACGACGACGCTCCGCTCCGTAGCCGCGCAAAATTACAGGAAAAAGAGATACGGAGCGAAACGCTCATTTCGTTAAAAGGCTGCGTCCGCATCTTGTGCTCTTCTTGTTCTTAATGGGTCACTCGATCCGCCTAGTAAAACGGAGCGGGGTAAGAACGGGGTAAGAACTGCTTCGCAAACCGGCCTTGTAACAAAGTGCTGCTCTCATCCGGATCGCGGCGTGCATCCCGATTTCGTGTCATCCGCGATGCAGCCCCCGAGCTTTCCGCGCCTCGGTCGACCTGGTATCGTGCTCGACACGTATCTGCGATGAGTGCTTTTCACGAAAGCTACTATGCACAAAGACTATACTCGTGTCATTTTCTCGTGGCAATTAAGACTACCCGGATTATGTAATATGTATAACAGAATTGGTATAAATTATATAACTAATAAATCTGTAATGTAAACGTTTTTTATTTCTAATTATCATCCAAAAAGATAGCGCGATTATTTTATCAAAAAGATATTGATACATAAATATGAGAGAAAGACAGACTTTGAATTATTGGAATAAATTGTAGTTGAAAAAACATGAAAAAAGGATTTTTCTGTTTTTCTGCAAGATATAACGTTTATTACATAATCATTTAAGAATAATATTTCGTATGTCAATCTTATTTTAAGTTCGAATAAATTCCTTGTAGTAACATCAATCGTATGCTTTTTTCTCGCCGATTATTTTTTTGCCGCTGACGTATAGATGAAGTGGTGGTACGAAACTTTTCTCTACAGCACGTTAAGATCTCCAAACGTAGAATACAAAGCCGGTACTCGCGCGAGTAATTAAAAAACTTGCCGCGCGTCGAAACAAGAGAAAGTTTGAACGGTCGAATCACCTAAATCATCAACGTTCCATGAAGGCGAACGTGAAGAATAAACCTTCTAGAAAGGCAGCATTATCTTTTATTTCAACGGTATCCTGTATCCAGTCTTTAACCATTTTTTTTTGCTGGTTTTCGCTATCTTTTTCGCGGCGCATGAAAAACGACCTGAAAGTCTTCACGAATCGCATAGAGATGAATGGGTTAAGCCATCTTTCGAAGGGTATTATAACTCCGGAACTTTCGTTCAATAAAGATTACTAAAGTTTTATTATTAACATCGTGCAATTCGGGTATCACAAAGGCGCCGTTTTACGGCCGTTGCACCGTTGCGCGCATCTTTGAGGGAACAAAAGATGTTTTTCGCACACTCATTACGAAGTTGGAGATGACTTTCTAGATTTATGAACCCGCTCCTGTTATATGGTTCGCCCATCAGCGTATTCTTCGTGAAATCAATCAAATTCTTCTGTTTGCTACTCATATTCTTAAGAAAATATACAAATTACCCACGATTACATTGTTGATTCTCAACTTTTTTTTAATAAATTAGTTTCAAATTAGTAATGAAATTGATTTGGAATAAGAAAAATAATATAGATTTTCCTAGAATATGATGATTTGCAAAAATTTATATCTATTTAAATTCGCAATGTGACAAAAATAACATTTTTACGATGCGCATGGGAATTTTTGGATTCTCGCTAACCGGGAAGGACGCGAAGCATTATGGTGAATAAAAATCAGGCTAAGTGCTCCGATTACAAAGTCGATTTCTAGAGCGCTTCTCTCAAACTTCGGAGAAGAGGCAGCTAAGCTGGGAGAGGAAGATCCAGGTCGCAGGATTGACAGATCGATGGCGAGTCTGCGAACACCGTGTTTGCTTTTCGATCTACCCTCTCTCCGCTAAGCCCACGAATCGAACGGGAGAGAGTTTTCCTCCTCTGGTGCACGAAGCGAGCAACGTGCTTCTCCAAAAGGTGTCGTAGCTCGGTTCCCGGAATCACCAGAGATGAATAGTCCCGCGAATACCTCTTGAGATTTTCCGAAGCGGTCAGGTAACAAGTACCGCCGTATGGGTATCCGATTAATCCCACCGATATATCCGCGGCCGCGTTTTCTCCCCGGACGCGTTCGTTCGACCGACGACGCGGACAAAGCTCGGCGACTCGCCGAGGTGCCGGCCCCGCGATTTGTCAGATCCGGATCGTTTCGCTCTCTCTCGGCGAGGCGAGGGAAAAAAACGACGTACGACGGAGTTCGCGATGTCGTCCGTAACGGTGGACGTCGTTTCGGGTTCCGCTTCGGATTTCCCCAAGAGAAGAATGGTATAAAGAAACGAGCGCGCTTTGTTACGAGCAACGTAACATTTTGCAGATTTTCGTCGTCGTGTTCTGTGTGGTTCTGTGTGCTTCCGACTTGTAGACAATCGTGTTTATCAGCCTCGAAATTGTTATTGGAACTCGCGAAAGGCAATTAAATATGTATACCTAATGTTATACTGTAGATCAATTATTTATTGAGATTTTGTTGAAAATTTAATATTTTTTCAAACGTATGATATTTACGTCTTTTTGTATTATGCAATGTCTCTATTTTAAATTAACGTAAAATTTAGATAATTAAATAGAAATACTTTAATTGATAAAAATGACAAAATTTCGGTATCTCGAAATTTAAACAATCCGTAGAAATATAAAAAAGGAGATACTGCATATTCAAAATATTACTTCTTTCTCTCTATAATTTTAATTGTAGCTATAATATATGTTCTCAACTACGAGAAGAAAACATGAACGGAATATCGCATCCGGAAGTCACGCTATATCAAGAATATAGTTCCCCATAATATAGCACGGTGATGATTTATCTCTCTGCACGGGCAGATTTCCTCGGTTTTTCGTCGCGTATACTAAAGCGCCTAAAATTAATTTGGAGCATGCAGTTGGGAGTAGTACCGTACAAAAAGAGTCGGACGGTTAGCCAGCGAGATTACCGGTAATCTTTATTTATAGGCGGCATATTAGAGAGTCGCGGGCGCGCTAATTTCTTTAATTACGACGAGTGTAGATCGGACGAGTCGAACGGGTAATCCGGCGTTGCCAAAATCTCATCGATTATTCAACGATTATTTATAATTCCAGGGATTTAAATCTCGTTGCACTAAATAAAGAATATAAAGTCGCAAACTCGTTATCTGCATAATGCGAAATTTTACACGACGGATCGCGTATGATAATCTGCAATATGACCTGCGGCACATACTTTGGGTTGAACGAATATGGACAGCGTTATCACCTATACGTTTTGTATTTTGAGACAAGGAAGCCGGCATATGATTTTTGTCGTAATAAAGTTTTCTGTTATTAGCCACAAGCGACATTATAGAAAATCGATGTGCAATACACCCCCGACATATCGGAACCCATTTATTGGGAACAGACAACGACAATGTTCACACGTGTTAACATCAAATCACCGGCCTCATTCCCAGAGGTTCTATTTCCTGCTCGGAAACAATCACGTCGCGCCGTCGTCGTAGTCATCGTTACCCCTTTCCTCCAATCCCTAGCCCCACGGTGTATCGTTACCGTTGGTCCTCTTTCCCGTTTTCCATCGCGTAATAGGGAGAATCACGTGTCACCGGTCCTTACACACGCTCCATCTGTGCGCAGCTTCCGAGCCCGCACCCGAAACGGTTCACGTCAAAACCAGGGACTTATCCGCGTACATATTCCATTATACAATGGAAAAACAAGCGACGAGCTTCTGCACGTGACGTGGGAAAATAGGATTTATTAACTTCCGTGTAATCTTCTTCTCTGAAAGCGTATATCAATGAAACGCTGACCGGCCAACCCAGTCGGACTATCAAGGAACAAGTAAAAACTTATATCGCGACAAAATATTTTCGTATCAAAAGCATTCAGAAATACTGTCGAGAATATCAAATCGATAGTTTAAAGAAAGTTTCAAACGACATGTCTATAATGTACACCGATCAGTTAAAAATATCAATATACCTTGTTAAAATATAGGTCTTGTATATAAATCAGTATGAAAAATATTTGCGATATTTTTTCAGTGGCAAAGTTGCCAATATTTTTAAAATGTTAAGTGAGAAATAATAATGTAGCGATCGGTGCTTCAATAATATCGCGATATAATTGGCGCTCTTTTATACGGGGAACGCCTTCTGCCCTTAAACGCTCCATTTAATTTCGACGGGTGAATTTTTTTGCCTAGTTGGATTTATCGCAGGGAATATAATTCGCCGAGATTATATGCCATCATCATCATCCATCATCTCTGACAGCTTTCTGGTCTGACTTTATTTCGCCGCTCCAATACGACATTTCGATTCCGCACGAGCACGCTGAATGCTTCGACGTGATATATATAGCTCCTTCCCCACTACATTTTTAAAAATTACATCCGTGCTAAAATTGCGACCGAATAAGGGAACACATGAATTAATTACGCGCTGGTCGATGCAGCACCGTTGTCCCATAAATGAAATGCAACGAAGACCAAATTTAATGAAATCATGCTGTATGCTAGCTCAATCGATTGTTTCAATATCGATTATGTCGCTTTGTTCAAGATATAGAACGTTTACATTGTATAGCTTTGGGAGCGTATCCCTTAATAAATTTCAACCTTTGCTCATGAAAGATTTTATTGGATATCTTGCACCGCAAAGTTATTTTTAATTTTCAGCTATATAAATATTTTAGTAGCTAAGCTCCAAATGGTATCATAACGAAATGTAGTTGAGATTTAGCGAATAATAATGAATCTTCTGTAATATATTTATCCCATGCTTCTTTTCAATGTTTAAAAATGCGATACTAATAATAAGAATTTACTGAAAAAAAACTACGATGATCATAAATAAATTAAAACACGAAAGCATATTTCTTTCACACGTTGTCGAAATCACAAACGTGTAACGTTATAATCGTAAAAACATATCAACAATAATTTTTACCGTAAATTAACAATAGCGGTATCAGTCAGCGTGATAGCAAATCGGCGAGATAGCGTTAGTTCGCGTGAAGGAAATCGGTGTAGAACGTGGGAGAAACCGCGTGTTCGCATGATCATCCCAGCCAGCCAACGCGAACGGCCGAGCTAATCGCGCGCTGCAAATGAGCTGTTTAGTTTTCCGGCCCGATTACGTGTCAGTCCCGGCGGTGATAACGTTTGTATAGATTCGCCCTTCGTACGTCCCTCCGTGCTCTGCGCCGTGAATGCGCGGAACGATGTGGATTCCGGGGATTTCCTGCGCGTGTCGTCGTTAAATTCAGCCGAGAAATTGCGGCGCAACTTTTAGTCTCGTTACCCAAGCTGTCAGAGACAAATCTTGCAATTTAGGTCAACGTGGTCAAAATCGGGCTGTCCTTCCACTTAAAGCCGATCTCGCCGCATCACGTTAGATATTTTATAGCGGATTATTCTTGTGGTATCACGATCCGATTCCTTATTCGAATTCCTTCGATATGACGTTGGATGTACTTCATCGTATCGGTCATTTATCTCGCAAGTTTAATCGTGAACGAGGATTCAAGATCGATATAACGCGAAGATTAAAAAATTTTTACGTGTCAGAAAATTCCATAATCTCTTTTTCAAACAGATTTTTTTAAATAGATGTTGTGTAGTTTTTGTTAAATTGTTACGAATAAATTTTTATTATATTACATTATAATAAAGAAAATACATATAATATTTTTTTATAATGGTATCTATCAAAATGCAACCTTCTAAGAAAAATGGATTTATTTAATTTATATGAAAATTAATTTAGGAAAATAAAGATAATTACAAGAAGAGAATTCAAATATTGACAATATCTGATACATTTAATCTGTTGTGGTTGACACAAAGAGTATCAGGAAAAACGTACAGAAAAAATTTAAATGTTCGATAAAGGTATTCCAACACAAAGATACATGCTACTTTCGTATCGATCACATTCGGAGTCTGGTACACGTAACTGCACTTTCCGCGCAAGAACCGTTTTGCTATTTTACCAGGTACTTCAATAAAATTTACAAATATCGACGTGACAACATCCCCCAAAGCTCTAATAAACACTTTCGTGCCAGTGATATTGCCGGTGAAAATCCGAACAAATCGAAGCTTGATTTGTCCGCCTCTCTTTTCGCTCGTATTGGCCCGTCGACGATTCTCGAATTGCGCGTAGCGTAATGGAAATCCGATTAACTCTCACACAATTATTCCTCTCGATGCAATTATAACCGATTCTCGTTTTACTATCTGCGATACGATGAGGTGTATTCTTCGAATCCGCGATATTTATATACCCATTTATACTTCGGAAATTTCGCCACAAAATTTCGTGCTGTAATTTTATACAATATCATTTTGATACCAGTGACATAATGATGTGAGCTAATGAAATGAATCGTAGTTAATCGGTAACGTCATATTATAAAAATATGCGTATAACAGAAACGGGTTAATTCCTACATTGCAAGATAAATTGCAAGAATAATCTAAAAAAAAACATAGAAGGTTGTACGTGTGTATGTTAAATGCAAGAAGCATAAAATAACGAAATGCGAAATATGTAGAGCATATGAACTTATGTGATATCATAATAAGCAGAAAATAGTTCGAAAGCAAATATCGTATAATGCCATACCGGAAATTTTATTTAAAAGAAAATCACGATGTAGAAAATCGTGGAATTAAAAAAAGTAAATTTTTTCTCACAAACAGCGCTGCACTTAAGCGTTAAAGTCGTTCTCGACTTCCGAGATTGAACTGCGCTCGATCACTCAGAGAAATCCCTCGCAACCCTGCTCTGAAATCAGCGGAGCCTGATTTATGCGTCTTCCCACGTGTCTCACAAATTTCCCGGCAACCTTCGAATTTCCTGCTGCGGCCACGTATTCCAACGAAACCGGGTTGGCCTCGTCCACGCCCGAACATACGTCGGCGGGTCGTTTCGGCCAACGTCATCGCGGTTAAAGATCGAATTGGCAGTTTCGGACTCGTCATGCTTTACGGAGGTAGGCGGCCGATTTCGAACGTGCGCTGAAAATTTATGATTTCAACGAAAATACATTCTGCCGACGTTTTCCGAGCCGGGTCAGTTCCGGATTAAAACTTTTCCGTGACCATACGAAGCGCCGAGCGTTAATTCAGATTGAAACTAATTGTTGAATTAAAAGGAAGTTTCTGAAAGTTGATCCTACAGTTATGTAACTAGGGTCGATTATGCAGAATGTTCCAGGTTAGAGAGAATAATCAGTATTCTTTTGCGACGCAAACGAATACCTTAAATCCACAACGTTTCTCATTTTCTGTTTCTAAGTCACAAATATCGGGTGTTCTCGTCTTTCAGAATTTTGATATTCTTCAAAGAACTTGTAGTCGATTTTGTTGTTACGACAATTTAACGGAACGTGTTTATTTATGACAAATTCTTAATTTTTAACCTTAGATATTTCGATAATTAAATATCGAGTTAAATTTGTATTAAGTGTAAACTTCTAGTTCAGAAAAATACATACAAGTTACTGTATAATTATTTCCATAAAAAAAAAGAGCTGAAAATTGAAGGATGATCGAATAAAATACAGGTATATTATATGTATAAAATTACACATTGGTTTCTGTAGGTAAATCCCCCATAATCAAAAAATATCCTAATATATCCTAATAAATATATCTAACAATAAGTGCCAAATAGCAACGTAATTACCAAATTATAGTACTTGGCAAACAAAATGTCTGTGGAACGTTCGCGATCGCGCATCCATCAAATCATCGATTCACCGAGATTTTAGCAAGCCGTTGCTGGTAACTGTAGCCGCGATCCTTTCAACCCGCCATATGTCACGTACATCGAACGCCTCGCTTCGGCGCTTTCGAAGCGTAATCCCCGGAGTATATAGCTCGTCCAAACGAGTCAATTTTTGCGACAAAAGTCCGGTCGAACAACACACCGCCTCACCCAGTGGAATGTAACCCTTACAGTGGCCCAAATTACTCTTTTCGGGAACAAAAACTACATATTTTCACTATTCGTAGCACGTTGAATTCAACCCGACCGAAAAAAACCTAGATATTGTTGGCCAAACTCGGTAGGTCTGGTTGTAATTTAGATATTGCAATTTAGATCACGCAATATGAAATATAATAACATCACATAATTAATCCCTCAAATATATTGCAATATATATAGTTTACTATCACAGCCAATATTGGACTCTGCGTCAGTAAAGTGCAATAACTATAAGCATAAGCTACTTTTCCAATAAATGGTATACCTAAACTAATACACATATAGTGGCTTCAACTAGGCTTCATAACTATGTATATAAAGTGTCATCTGACTGATTGATATAATTTCATTCGCAATTAGTTCTTCAAATAAAACGTGATGATGTTAAAATTACAAGACTACGTAAAGGAAGATAAGAGTACACTTGAACAATTTTTCATTATTGTCATGAATCACTTTACATGGATGTGTATTGCCATTTACTGCTCCGATGGCAGCTGCTATACATTGTCACGTCGTAAGCTGCAGAATCGCTATACGTGCACCAGCTTCTTCATCTAATCCTCTTTGAACGGCACATATACGAAACGAGACAAAAACCCTCGGTTCTTTGTTCCGGCACGTTGTTCTCGCACAACGAGCGAGAGTTACAACGTTGTAACCGCAGGACACGCCAGGTGCACCTACACGTACGCGGGCAGTACTACCGTGCATCCGCTTCACGGGTCGTAGGTCATAACTTTGCGAGCGAGGCATCGCATCGCGTACTACACATTCGCATAGTGCCCGTATCCGTGCGCGACGATTTTTGGTCCCGATGTTTTATCGACAGGCTCGTCCGTTATTTATTATTCCCCCGTTATTGATCAACGCGAATCACCGTGGCACCCTTGTAAAACTCGGTCGCGGAATATGGAAACGCTCGTCGCGACGATGACAAATTATTTCGGTACAAAACGTTGCGCTTTACCGTCAACTGCACCGGCTTAATCAAGATATACTATACAACGAGCGACAGAATCGCAGAATTTGTAAAAATTTCCTATAATATTAATAAGAGTTATTCTATCGTTGCATTATCACTTACAAGTAATAATGACGGAATCCTCAGAAATTTATTTGTAGTTGAAACGAAATGAACAAAGTTTTATAAAGTTCGTGACATATCGAACATATATATATGATGCATTTAGCCGATGCAATTGTAAAGATCGATCTCCGATAATGTAATATCGATATTTTGAATATTGTCCATTATCGGAGCGCATTCCGTTATTTGACATCTTGGATAATGTCATTGTCTTTCTCAGTAACATGAGCAATATCACTTGGCTTTCAATAATAATCTGAAGTCTTGCAACGTTTACACAAACGGGAATGGGAAATGAGAATTTTCCCCGTTATGCGGAAAATTCTCGTTTCCTATCGATCTACTTCCGGAACTGCTTCCTGCTCGTGACCTTTCGCATTCGATTACGACTGAATAGTAACACGCCCGTATCGATGTTTCGTTCGCGAACCGTTCCGATACGTGGGTCTCAAAGCACGATGCTTTTGTTATCGCACTGCAAAAGCGCAAACGACAATCAATCGGTTTTAGATGAAATACAATTCATGTTAACTTGATACGAATTACGCTGGCACACCTAAATAGAAATCACGCTGATGACGCTTGCATGCGCATCTTCGCGAGCGCTGGACCGTTACTCGTACCTATCGATTGCCTCTGCTCTCTCTCTGTTATTAAATGGATCGGGACGTCGAAGCAAATTGATTCATTTGTCGTTAATAACATATAGGAGGAAAAGAAAAAAAATAATAATGTCACAACTGATATCGACGCTTCTGATTTTTTTCCATTATATAAAATATAAATGTATGTATGAGAACATACTATCTAAATTTAAATGGTATCTGTGATTGAATATTAAAAATTGATCAAAATTTCTTATTATGTCCCGAATAAATGATTTAAAAAATGTACTGTAGATGAAATGCACTATAGATCCTCTGAAAAAATTTACATTTTACAATTAAGAAAATTTTGAGTACTTACTGATTATAAAAGGTAACAATAAAAAATATTGTGACTTATTGTTTTATCATGCATTCGATAGCATGCAATTATTTATTTGTCTCATTATGTGATTTTCAGATAATGCACTAAATATAATAATTTTTGAAGTATAATTTATATCCTCATATATTAAAACAGAGGGAATTCCGAATAATTATGACTGCATTACAATTATATAATCATGTACGGATACAAAATATAGGTAAATCTAAGTCCTCTTTACATTGTCCTAACTGTTTAACTATATAAGAAGAAGCTTTTCTCCGCTGCTACGTATGAATTCTTGGAATACAAATGTTGCCTGGAACCACTTATGTAAAGAGTACTAATATCCAACGAGGTCAAAAGCCTCAGCATTCATATCCCGGCTTAGACAGTTCTTCATAAATAAACTACAGCTTGCATTATACGAATGTAGCTTGCAAATATATAGCGTTTGATGCGATTCTTATTTTTCCTCTTTTACATAAATCCTCGTAATAAGATTAATGTATTTCCCGTTTGTATGCTTACTAATTCGATATTAACCTTGTTTAAAAGAAAATATCCATTTTTTTCAAACTGCATCCTAATATAAAGATGTCCTCTAAATTTTAATATGAGGAATAAAACGTGTAATATAAATAAATTGTTTTCTTACTTACACTGAGAAAAAAAATGTTCTGGATTTTAATAAATATTAGTTTGCATACAACTGTGACTCTATTTACTAAAATAAAGAAAATTTTCCTTTTTATTAGTATATGTGTATTCACTACGAAAAAAATATACTAACAAAAAGGAAAATTTTCTTATTTTAATAAATAGAGTCACAGTTGTATGCAAACTAATATTTACTAAACTCCAGAACATTTTTTTCTCAGTGTAAACGAGAGATTGATTAACATTATGTTGATAAGAAAAAAAATTAGTTTATATGATTTCTCTATTATACAATTGTGACTTATACTTTTCTCTACTACATTGAAGTGCTATAATTTAGAACTTTATTTTAAGTATTATTAAAATTATTCTAAGAAATAATATAAGAATTCAAATCGACAGTTTCAACAACTTCACGCACAAAATTCAAATCTATCATATTTATTCAAATGTTCAGCTAGCATGGGCAACTGCTGAAGTTCACATAGTCCAGTAAAAAGAAACGAAATATTATGCAATTTCTGAATATATTTTTTGGCTTCTGCATATACCCATTTATACAGCCAAAAGCACATAAAAAATATAAAATAACTTTTAATATTCCCAGAGATATTTCAAACTTCAGAATCTTCATTATGTTATGATCGTGTTAAGGGAGTCGTCTAGTCAAGAGGCTGTTTTTGGGGGGGAATTTTTTGTAAGAAATCATACACTTTGTTGAAACTTTTACATCATATTTATTGATATTTGAAAAGTATTTAGAAATTTTTCCAAGTTGATATATGGCCAAGAATCCGCTGTAGAGCGCCCCGACGACAGCCGCATGCGTAAAAAAAACGGTACCCACGATTCCGGATCTCCAGTTCATCCTATAAAAAAAAATCCTCTTAATCTGTGGATGTGTGGCTATCGTGTGAACTAGAAGTTTCATTAGAGAAAAATGAAACTTTTTTGCAAAACGTTGACAAAAATTGAAATTTTAATATTTTTATTTGGTTCTAGTTCACACGATAGCCACACATCCACAGATTAAAAGAATTTTTTTTTTTTTTAGGATGAACTGGAGATCCGGAATCGTGGGTACCGTTTTTTTTACGCAGTTGTCGTCAGGGCGCTCTACAGCGGATTCTTGGCCATATATCAACTTGGAAAAATTTCTAAATACTCTTCAAATATCAATAAATATGATGTAAAAGTTTCAACAAAGTGTATTCTTATGATTTTTTACAAAAAATTCCCCCCAAAAAACCGCCTCTTGACTAGACGACCCCCTTAACGTAGCAATGCGGTAGCATTGCTGCAGCTTAATTTTTTATTAAATATTTCATCTAAAACAGTTTTTTGAAAGCAAATAAAAGTGGGTTATCAGTTTCAAAAATACATATGTTTGCTTTCATGTTCTGTATATACATATATTTGAATTGCAATATAAATTTGAAACTTTATTACGATATAAAAAAGTCAAAATCAAAGAAAACTTCTCTTTCACAAAATTTATTAAAAAATATTAATATAATATTAAAGCACGTTCTCTCGCGTGATTATGATGTAACGAGTATTATAAAAACAACAAAAAGATAATTACTAAACTCTTAAATGCACAATTTTTCGTAGCATTTTGAGTATTTGTTAAGTAAATAATGACTTTTTGGGCCTTCCTCATTCAAAAGAGAAAGAAGAGCCAGAGAAGACCCTTCAGATGTGCAAAGTCGAGCGTTTTCAGTCCAAACTTCATAAGGAAGATTACATGAAGTATCGAAAAGTTGCTTTGCATATATGCAAAGCTGCGCACTTAAGGGTTAAATGGATACCTTCGCGGAACTTCCAACATCGCCATTATGGCCACTGTGGATATCGACGGTAATTAGCGAGCAATCTAACGCTAATATCGGCGAAATGACCGTCGCTGGTGTGCGCAAACACGACGTAACGTTACGTTCGCAAAACATACTCTGTCTGAACGGATCCATGCGCAAAACAACCTAACGGATAAAGGGCTAGATCATGCAAGCTCGCCCATTCCAGCCCTCGTCTATCCGCATGCTGCAGATTAATCTATGATCTATGTCTTAGCTGCAGATCAAATACAAACTTGCGAGCTTATCTAGTTCCGCCGCTAACAATCGATAACTAAGTAGACGCTGGTGGCATCCGTCGAAACCTATACCATTTGCCTCGATAACGTCAACACTAACGTTACAATGAATGCATATGTTATGATGCATTGTCTGATATGCATCTGCCGCGATTCTGACAATAAGATAAAATCCTCTTATAAGGTCGTTTCAATAATAACACAAAGATAAGTTATGGTATGTACCTATGAGTGCAGTTACAATTTTGTACGTAAAAAGAATTGACATTTTGAATGTAAAAAGTGGCATTTTGTATGTAAAAAAAATTGGCATGACAAAAGAAGTGACATTTAGAAGTGGTTCCTAAATATATATTAACGCTGCTGCAAATACTTAGAAACATTATTTAACTTATGTTCTGCTCAATAATACACGATTACACATAAGGTGCACTGGGAAAGCACATTATTTCCGCTACATTATACGATATGGCTCGCAGATCTAATAATTTCGATGGAGATTTGTATAAGATTGATATAATTTTCATTTGATTAAATATACTCTAAAATGTGAAATTTATAAATTTATTTTATATGTCACAATAACGCAACGTATAAGATAAGTACTACAATATGGTCGTAGTCTCAGAATGCATTTAATTTAGTGCTTTAATTTACAGAAACAAAATGTTATACATATATATTCTACGTAAGAGCAAGTTATTGGGTCACCACATTCATAATTAAATTGCGTAGCGAGAATATGTACCTTTAATTTTATAAGTTATCGTAACTTACCAAGCTGCATCTCTTCTGCCGCAAATAGCTTCTGATCTGAAAGCAAAAATGATTCTTATTATTTCAGTGTCCGAAACATTAGAAATAAGAATATGAATATAAGAGAACAGACAAGTTGCGCAATTATTTCCCATTTAATCGCAATTCCTATATAGCAAAATGTTTAAAGCTTTATTCAGCTTAAAACCGCTTAACGAGTTTCACGATTCAGTTGTGGACATGCTAATTTTTGACGCTGACATTTCTGTATTATGTGTCACGCAGGTACGTTCACTCGCGATCAGAGAGTTTTGAGCAGTAGTCTTGTTCAGGGAAGTCGCAACGTCAGCGGCGTGCCGGCTTTCGAAACGAATGTGCCACGGAATGTCACTACCGCAGTCGGTCAGACCGCCTTTCTTCACTGCAGAGTTCATCAGCTGGGCGACAAAGAGGTGAGTGACAACATAATTCCAGCATTTTGCGACCCCCTCCCCTTCTTGAGACAACTCGCTAATTACGCTAACAAATCCGCGTCCGACAGCATTATGACGAAAGCTTTGTTCGCGCATATAACCCTTCAACTTATAACTCAAATATAATATAAACCAAAGACCATAAACGTTCACATAAAAAAAATATCAGCTCCACTTGCTAGAATTTGCTTACAGATTTTTCAGGTAAATTAATATATATTTAATTTCAAAACGCTCGTTTAACTCAACATGATTTGTGGTGAATGCTACAAATTGCTACAAATTAATTGTTGTGACGTGAAAGGAACCAAGCGACATTATTAACTATTCCGTGTCAGAGCAGTAAATGTCAAACCCAGTATTAATCATTTTATTGGATAGATTAAGATTTTTTATTATAATTCTCATGTAAAAAAGATATTTCTCTATTTCGAGAGTTAAATTGCTACGCTTATTGAGTTCACTATAGGGCTACAAATATTTATTGAGATGTGGAATATCTGAGATATGTGGAGATGTGCAAAATTAGAAACTTATTTGATCTCGAGAATTTACTTTCTAGATCGCGTTTCTTAAAAATGGAGCATAGATATTAAGGGAAAAAAAGAACTTTGCAATATTCTCGTCGCATCAAAGGTAAAGCGGAGGTTGCTGTTGTGGTTACGGTTGCTTCATCGTTTTTCAAAATCCTCAATCTCGGGCATACCTCCATGTCAAGGCTATATATAGATCCGAGTAGAGCTACCTGCTGGGTTAACATTACCGCACAAGGCTGGCCTGCGGTTTCTGGTTAGGTCGTTGATAGAATATGCATGACGCCTGGTTTAAAGAGTTAAACCGGCTCAAAGGCGGATAAAGGGCGATTATTATCTTTTCGGATTTTTGACTGAGACTGCGGATTTAATTGACACTTAATTAAAATTGAAAAATTTGTCGTGCGCTTTATCGAATATTATCTTTGTGCTTGCGCTCGTGGTCTATTAAACGAGTATATTATACCGTTGAATTACTCGCGTGTATACAACAACGGTTAAATTTATAAACTTTTAGTAAAAGAAATACGGTACGGTTTATTCTAAAATAACAAACTAATAGAGTACATTGTGCAGTATATATCGATCGTATGAATTTTAGCATAGGATAAAAGTCACTTAAAGAAAAAAATCAAGACATCTAAAAATCTCGGAAGCTAGGAGGGAGCTTTTGGGGGAGGAGAGCGATTGAAACAGGTAGAAAAATTGAGAGAAAATCGGCTTTAATAATAAAAATTAATAAATCAATGCAGAATATAATTGGAGCAGACCAAACTCAAACGGCCCTTGCCTACTCTAATTCTCCTATATGCACCTTATCAAGATTTAATATTATTTAATCAAATCGCTCAATCTTCTAGTTACCGAGAGCAGGAGTTGCCGCAACGTGCAAAGATTTGATATTTCGTGAAGTTTCAGCCAATGTCTAGTTCACTGAGCATATACATATATAGGTATACACGTCTGAGAATATATATCGACATTACCTGCATAACAAGACTCGATATTGCATAATTCGATGAATATACCAATAATGGCTATGCGCGCAAAGTTTCCTAAAGTTTCGAGGAATATTGCATTTATTGCATTAAATATCACAAGCTTAAAATCATGACTCATCATAACAATCGCAATCATGTAATTATTGTATCTCTCCTAGAACATCGCTTTGATTCGAGGATACTTTTTCTCTTTTATTGCTGAACTGTTGCAAAATATCTTATATTTAATCATGGGAAGGAGCAGCTGGTCTGATTACTCGTTAACGATGCAATTATTTCCCGGTCAATAACGTGAGTTCCAGTTATTTCCGGAAAGAGAGGCGGAGACGCGCGAGGAATGGTCGATCACGCATCACCGATAACTTGCAAACGCCATGACCGTATTTTCATTTCGATAATTACTATAGCTAACTACGATCGAGCAGCAATGAGCTTCGCACGAGTCACGCACAGAATTGCACCGAGGTTGTTAAAATGTGATACGTACATTTTCCATTTATGTCGCTGTTCAATATAAATCGCTGCAAAAATATATTAATTAAGAATTCTTCTCGATCTAACAATGCTTCAGCCGAAGAAGTACTATTTTTCTAAACAAAAGCACTATGAACCATTATGAGAGATACGGGAATGGCATTATTACATTTCGCTGCACTGGTGCACCGAGAAGTATTATGCGTCGGAATCACAGCTGCTGCTTTTTCGAGAGAGAGAAAGAGAGAGAGAGAGAGAGAGAGAGAGAGAGAGAGAGAGAGAGAGAGAGAGAGAGAGACTGCTACTCTACGAGCGCAAAGCATCAGACAAATAATTTGCTGCTCGCGCGGGCTTTTCGTTTTATTACCAGACACACGGCGTTCCTCTCTTACCAGAGAGAAACAATTGTGTACGGATTACGGATCTAACAGAAATCAACTATGAAAATTTGTGCGGTCCGTCGATGTTGATTCGAACCGATTTGAAAGGAAAGGCAAACAAGAGGAAGGGTTTTGTCCTCTCCACGCAACGCAAAAAGACATTCAAATGCTCTTCTCGTAATAGCGGTTGGATTATAATAAATTATACGCGAAAATTGCAATTTGCTTTTTGCGACTGGATCTCTTATCATGTCATCTTGGTGCGTACAAATGCGCCAACGAATAATTACTTTAATGTCGTATTTAAACGTGAACTATCAGGAAACTTGCAATAATAATTTTTTTATGATATAAGAATCAATAATTGAAAATAAAATAAAAAATAAAGATTAAAGTTTTTCGCCATGTAATAAAATATATCAAAAGAAGAAAATTTTTATTATTGTATATATAATAGAGATGTGTTCAATATATACAAATATCTCCTAAAAATAATGCATAAATGTAAATTCTGTTATCCATTTTCCTACATAGTCCAAAATAGATCTTACGAATGTATAATTTGTACGACGCAAGACTTCTCCGTAAAGGAGGTAGAGGAATAAAATTAAAACAGCGCCGCGGTTCGCGCATTGAGCTTGAGAAAGTCAACGGTTTGACTTGCAGAAAGTTGGCAGCGTGTATGGAGTTATCGCGAGGCAAATGTTTAGAGTTGACGAAGCTAACCGAGACAATTGCGTTGGTCTTTTTCCCGACTTAGCAAAACTGTTTACAACATATCCTAGGACTAGGCTATAAACTCGCAGTGCAGTTTTCCTTTTTCAACATTAATGTGTTGTTTATATAATACACATTTGACACACATACTTAAAATATTTATTAAACACGCTATCATATCTTACAAAAAAACACAGGACAACCGACTGTTCATTAGAAAATCAACACGTTAAAAATGTTTTTTAATGTTATTTAAACAGAAATATCATTACATTAAGATTAAATGCTTAAAAATTTTTTTTCATTATGATATCAAAATTAAACGCTCAAGGAAAATTTTAAACAGCTAAAGTTGAAGAAGCTACGTTAAAACGCAAAGAAGAAAAATATTCATTACACGCGCATGATTCTCCTCTGCTTTTAATCTTCTGTTTTAATCATTAGCTGATCCGCACAAAGATTATAAAATCTGCAGCACATAAAAATTACTTTGAACCTAATTATATCTCGTTTATTATTTTCACTTTTGTAAATGTGATTCACATTTTTTAAACTGTGAACGGATGTGATTGTAATTTAGTAGTATTGATGTATGGCGAGATAATACATGGAGTAAGAGCACCACAATGTCTCCGGTGTTATGATCGAAGTTGTAATCGTTCTCACTCGGCTCTGCTGACGTTTCCGGTGCATTTCGAAAGTTTGCGAGTGGTATTTAGGTTGACACATTACGTCTGTGTTTTAATACAACTCGAAATCGAGATATTAACTATGTTTGCACACGCACCAAGAGCAACTTGATACCGCTATATACGGTTTATACAAGGTGCTCAACCGTAAAATGGGAACGCAACATTTGCATTGCTAATCCCGTGCGTGGCATTACATAACGTGTCTGTTAACTCGGAACAATGTTCCAAAAGGAAGAGTCAACATGTTCTTCATCGTATATAGCGTTTTTAATCGTATCTGTATAAAAATATACTTTTAGTTACAAGAAAGTTAAGCTAAAATAAATATCTATTTTTTAAAACTAAATTTCGCTAATCTCCAATCAAAACTTATGAAACAATAAATATTTATTTACCAAGTACTTTTGTTGGCTTGAACTCAAAACAATCTCCAACAAATTCCTCTCAATCTTGTTCACTTTATAATCTGCTGTAAAAATATTTTCCGATAGTGATATCCCGATGATGTTCATGTGAATCAAGTATTTACTCGAAAATTGTTTCAGTTGGAGAACTTTCATGTTAATCTCTTTATTTCTTCTCAAGAGAGAAAAAGTCTCTAAAAGTCTTCGGAATTTGTATTATATAATCCAATCGTGTAAAAGACCCTTTTACCCGAATCGATTTATTCGAGGGAAGATGAATTCGAATGAATCTGTCGGATTCTGCTTCGGAATTCCGTACGATGAAGTTATTTCGGCAAGACATTATCACTATATCTGGAACGGCGGAAAAAAGCGCGGCTCGGTAATTCGATCGAAGATAAGTCTGAGGCTCGATTCTCCCAGCTTGAATAAGTATCGCGCCAAGGAGCGGAAGTGTCGTTTATCCCTGTTTTCTAGCCCCAATCCTGCCGAAGATTTACGCGTGATCTTGCGAACAAGAAGGGAAGACTGGAATCCGATGTGAGCGATCAGCGCTGTTACGCGGCTTTGTTTGAATAGCAAAGCGACACTGCCGCATCCAATGGATCTCTGTCGAAATCAGGAAATTTCCGAAAGCGAACACGATACCGATAGCCTTATCTCCTCTTACGTTCTTGCAAACGAGGATCTAATACGTTTTTGATAGTCCATTAAGGGCGCTAAATTTTCCCCGCTCGGAAATTTTGTTACTTTGGATCACACGATGATCCTGGTCATTTCGCGGCTTCGTTAGTAAGCTCGATACGTGGAGTATCGAAAGTGTCCCAAACTATTTTTGTCGGTAATGAAATGATAACGCTAGTTTTCTAAAATGTATCAAAATTGTATCGAAGATCACTAAGTAGTACAGTGCATAAACGATTGAACTATATCCAATGAAATATGAACACTAATCAATCTTTTGTATTTTTCATCGTTAGGCAATTTCACCAAAATATTCACATTTTTACATTTTTTAAATATTATAGATAATAGATTAAAAATATTTTTATCCTAATTTTGTTTCAAAAAACAAACAAGTTTAAAATAGTGAAATCGAAGAAAAGAGATATCGTTAAAAAATACGTTACAAAATACGTTAAAAAATACGTTAGAAAAATAAAGAAAATTTTTAAACAGAAATATGTTCAACATTGTTGCTCCTAAAATCCATGTTGCCTCAAAATAAAATATTTGCTCTGCTAAAAGGCAAAAAATCCGATTTATAAAAGCTATCGCAATTTAAATATAAAAGATTACAATATTAACGACACGCGAGTATCGATCAGTTTTATTTCGATTTTTGTCACGTATAATACGTTTAAGCACATTAAAATCGCAATAATCTTATTGTGTTTCTATTTAATAGCGTTGGTATACTCGGCGGATCCATTTAAACCTCCCTGCTGGGTTGTTACTGAACAAACTAATTTTGTAGAGTATAACGAGCGCAATGCGATTGTTACATGTATCGTCGCGTAAACATGCAAGAAGCAAATGTGCATTGTCATACGCATCGCGATGGGAGAAAGTGCGCAATGAAATTAATGATATCACCATGATTATTTTGATCTATTGATATTTCATTCTTTATCTTTTATCAAGCAAATAAATTGAAACAATGAGAAAACAGTTAACAAAATAACATATAATATTTTAAATTACACACACAAATGTTTAAATATTTTAATAAATTAAATCTGTAAAAAATTAATAATCTCTATAATAAATCTAAAATTTATCAGTGCGCAAGAGCATTCTAAAAGATAAAAAAAAACACGATATATATATATATTAAACAGTGCATTCCTGCCAATTATAAGAGCTTCTTGCGGCTATATTTATTATTTACGTTGATAATTTGATAGTTAATTGATAGAAAAAATTACATAGAATTATATAGAATAAAAGCTATACCCGCGTCCTTTTTTATTTAGTTATCTAATGATAATTTCACGCGAAACTTCCCCTGTCTAGCCAATACGGCTATGACATGCCCTCCTTAAGGCATTGACGGTACTAATAGCTTGCAATTTGAAATTGATCCCTTAGGGGTAGATCGATGAAATTAATTCGAAATTCCCGATCAGACGGCGATAATCGCGATTCGATCACGTGCGGGTTATGGTTAGAGAATAAATTAAATCTCGATATGAAAAAGAGACCACGCGCGAAAACTGCTGCGTTTAATCCGAACAATTGCTTTTCCGATATCAAACATTTCGCATATTGCCGTTCGTATCCCCCGACTTCGTACCCTTTTCGCGTTGCCGATGCGGTAACGCCTCTCCTATCATTTCTTTTTCTCTCTCTCTCTCTCTCTCTCTCTCTCTCTCTCTCTCTCTCTTTCTCTCTTATTTATTTATTTCCATCCCTTTTATGGGATAACGATTGGTGGAACACGGCGATCCGATAAAATTGCAAAACAACTTTGGGCGATTACGCAGATTTCACGTTCCGCAGCAAAGCTATATATGCAATGCGTAAAAAGATTGCACCAAACCCCAGCAGTACTTTAATTGCCTATATAGTTTGACTGTGATTTAAGGATTCTCATTTTACGTTTTCAGGTGTTTTGCCGTATTCCTGTTTCTGTTATACATAACAATAATAATATTATATCATCAATTATTCAAATAATAATGGCATGCTATGTGTCCGAATTATTAAATGATAAATTGCGCTGAAAAACAGAATATTATTGTAAATATGAGTATTAAAAATGATATAAATGGATAGCTGCGATCATTCAAAGAGGAAATAATTCTGATATCCAGATTTGTTTTATCAATTATATACATGTATGCATAATAAGGCACGTTCCAGAAAAAGCGATCAATATCAAGGATGAAATCGGAATCATATTTATCTGTTTCGTTCTGACATCCTCCGTCATGATTCTTTATTTCTGCAAGATGTCTTCGGAAACCTCTTCTCTAGTAGTACATATAAATCTTGTTATTTAAGGAGAATTGGACGTTACAAATCGCCTTGTTTTTCAACTACAATAAAGCATTGCGAAGGTGCATGCACTCGTCCAAACATAAGAAGCATTGGGTGGAACGAGATAACGGCGAATTATATTTAAATATGACAGACTGAGAGATATATATACATATATATATATATATATATATATATATATATATATATATTACATTATATTATATGTATTTATATATAAATCGCGGAAATTTGTCATCGTATCGCTTGTCGGTTGTGCGATATTTTACACGCTTGCTTGATGATTTAAGAAATTGCATAAATACAGAGCATTTTTTTCGTAAAGCTTACATAAAACTTGAGTGAAAAATTATAACATAAATATATTAAAAAACTGATACACGTCTCTCTCTCTCTCTCTCTCTCTCTCTCTCTCTCTCTCTCTCTCTCTCTCTCTCTCTCTCTCTCTCTCTCTCTACCGCTACTTTCTGTATGCGCATCCGGGTGCAGGTAATATGTGGGTCAAATTAACAATATGCATAGTGCACACATGAAGAACCAAGGGGAAGAAAGAGAAAGAGAAAGAAAGGAAGGCAGAGAGAGAGAGAGAGAGAGAGAGAGAGAGAGAGAGAGAGGAAGGTAGGGAGAGGAAGAGATTATTAACGTTACACGACGAAAATAAGAGATGTCTTTTAAATCTTACTTCGCGCAAGTGCTAATTACGTCGTCGTGCAGAAAGCCCTTTGTAAATTACGCTTTGAATAATCTCTCAAATGGAAACCATCACTATTATAAAGACCGTATAATTAAAAAGTAAAGTTGTATTTTAATTTTGCATTCTAAAAGTGCCTTTGAACATGTAACTAACTCTTAAAAAATTCAAGCATGAAAATCAAGTAATTCACTTGTGATTTTATAACTGAAATATATATTTATTGATTAGCGAAAGAATGGATGAGAAAGGAGCTATATTTATTTATTTAAATGTTGTGTCATATTAGTTAAGATAGAAGTAAATAACGTAATTAAAGTTTATTATGTCACGGAAAAAAAGACTTAGCTATTAGCAAATCTAGTCGTAAAATACCTATGGGTAACTAACATTTTTTTACAATGAGAGTTATAACTTAGCAATAGTAGCAAAATCTTTTTTGCAATTATTACTAAGTAGCAAAAAGTTCAGCAAAACTTTAACAAAATGTTTTGCTATTATTGCAAAATTATAGCTCTTGCTGCAAAAAATGTTAATTATTATCCATTTTACGACTAGATTCGCTGTAATAGCTAATCTTTTTTTTCTGTGATAGAAAATATGTAATAATTAATAATAAATTTAAATAATACTTATTTAAGTATTATATACTAATACTTTCTTGAATATATGAATCAGATTACTTTGATGTATTTGAGAGAATTTTATGATATCTCATTAAGTATGTTTTAATTTTTAATATTTTGATCTATTGCATAAGACATAACCTGACGTGTATAGTTTCCAAGTGCTAGTTAAGAAATAAAATTTTAAATTTAATTGTTGTGAAATACTTGACATTTTCACATAAAAGTGATGAATGACCGAGAAGAAAAGTACTGACATTTACCGCAAGAAAGAGTATGTTGCGAATAGCACGACGAGCTATTCACTCACCGAATTAGATTTCAAAATTAATCAACCGCATGTATTATCTGCCCGAGATAGAGACACAGGGATAGATGAGGCGCGAGAGTACCGAGATGACGTCGAGAGTTACGACGAACCGAGGGGCTGTTTGCCAAATTTATCTGACGTTGCTCCGACCTTCTACCTTCCTGAAGCTGGTAAACCTCGGTTCCGCCTCGACGAATTTACGAGATATGGAACAACGCGGATTTGTTTATCGCATCATGGATTCCTGTCGGTATAGGGCAATCCGTATAGAGCGTCTCTCAACTAACACGCCAATCCTTCCACTTGCCTCGGGCGTACATACCGCAATTTGTATATATCATATAGAACAAACAAGAGATCAATTCACCACTGAATGGGCTATCGAGAGACACGCGCTCGTCAGTCAACCAACGTCGATGGCGATTCTTGGAAAAAGGATATGCCGTTTTTTTCCCCGCAGGACATCGGAGATGTCTATATACTGACTAAAGTATGGCTTATGAGTCGCTCAACCAACAAAGCAACTTATCAACCTCTCTGTCCAATCGATATAAAATGTTTTACCAGAATTTTGCGAAGTTTAATCCTTTTCGTTCTCCACACATTGGAAGATATAAGTTAAATAAAAAATGTAATTTCTGGTATTATGATTGACAGAATAAGTAGATATATTTGTAAAAATTGTATGTAGAGAAAGTAAGATATCTCATGTGGCATACAATGAAATCGAAACACGACTTTGTTATTCATTTAAATCTTTACTCAGAAACTCAACTCAGCTATAAATAATTAAATTTGTGTATTAAATAACTTCGTAATATTCATTCTTTTATTAAACTTATTGTTAGACGAAAAAAATAAATGTTTCTTGTCATAAAAAAAACTTTTTTAGTGATGTTAAAATCTGCACATTCGTCTCTCTTTTACTAGAAAAAGAAGTACTTCATTATACAGAAAGCACGATCGTGCAAGAGCACGAGAGTCCAAAGAGATCACGCATACTCGTGGCCTTCTTCACATACATTTACATATACATATACATAAAAAAATAGAACAAATATTTTGCTGCAAAGCATTTCGCTCTTATCGTTTCCAGCACGAGGCTCTTTTTGCTCCCTATTGAAAAGAGCAAGTGGTAATCGAAGCCGTCGTCGCGACTGATATCGTGCATAACATTACACGCGACAATTTCGCGGAAATTTTTAAAAATTTCTAGATACCGAAATGAAATTACATGCTCGAGCAAGAAGAAAATTATATGTTTCCCAATTGTATAATACATGCAAATTGCGAGAAAAAGGAACTTTCAATAATCACGATCGCATTGATGTTAACGAATCTCTCTATATCTAATAAGGTGAATAAAATTTGATTATCTTAAGTGATATTCTGCTAATAGGTACAATACGTTCTGATATATATATATATATATATATATATATATATATCCCTTTAAATAAATTAAATATATATCGAGAAATCATCATAAAGATTGATTATCGTTCATCTTTTTTGCAATTATTTGTGTGATTTCTTTCTCTATTTTAATTCTTGCAAGGTAATTTAAAATTAATACAGAGTAAAATTAGTGGAAGAAAGTGAGAGAAAGACAGAGAGAGAGAGAGAGAGAGAGAGAGAGAGAGAGAAACAAACCGCAATAATATCTCCAGGTATAATCCGCAAAACAGATACCGTGAGGTAATGCGTTTTTATGTACGGCAGAAACTAATAAAATCGTCGACCTCGGAGTAACTCCAGCTGACGTATTTACAGACCGGACTTCTTGTAGAGACCATTATAGTCCATGGCAAGAGGTGGTCCCTTGTTATCGGCAGCGCACATTTTATATAGACTAGTACGGTGCAGATTGCAGCCGCGGTTTAACCGACGATAATGCTCCGCTTGGTCCGTTACGTAATGTCGGCGATATTTTGTGCCACTCGATCGCGGAGCACTTGTACCATTCTCTTCGCCGTAAGGCGAGTATTAACGCTTTCGCGAAGTGATCTTTCCCTTCGATCGGATTATGTCGATTGTTCCGATGAAATGTGAACGTGTTAAATACCATTACGTGTTATTTACGTTAATAATTAATTCTTAACGGAGCAGTGAAACCTCTTCTTATTCTCTTTACTTCTCAGACAACATTCCATAATATCTTATATACAATTTTAACAAAGTTTAATATATGCAGAATACACAATATATGTAAATTTAATAAAAAATAATTCTGTTATATATGTATGTAAGGAATATTATTATGCATATATAAGTCTTTTGATTTAGACATATAAAAAAGATGACTAAACGATTACAAAAAAGCTAATACTTTTCTCTTTATTTGAAATGTTGAGAATTGGGTCTGACCAGATAGCGGTTACTACTACTGCGAAGAGGGACGCTGCCAGGTCGATCGAACTAGCAATTCCGCTCTGACATAAATTCGCACACGTCGCTCAAAGCGACAAACGTATGTCTTGATTTAGTGTGCGTGCTGAAAGAGCAACATTAACTCGCACTCTCAATGATCAAAGATGGTGATGGTGATTGGATGTGATTCTCTGTTATATTGATCGAAAGATTACATCTACAAGTACAAGACTATAAGTTATGCGATGGGAATACTTGTGAACTTAGTAATTAAAATTAACCTTCTTTGATCTTTGCTTTTTCAGTATGCATACTAAAGTAGGACACTTGTCGCTTCGAGCGACGTACGCGAATCTATGTTAAAGTGAAATTGCCAGTTCAATTGATCCAGCCGGAATCCCTTTTCACAGGAGTATAATAGTCGTTATCTGGTCAGACCTATCCCGCTCTTTTAAATAAAGAAAGGAATATTGACTTCGTCTTTTAAATATCCATCATTATTTTCTACATATGTTCAAATAAGAAAACTTACTTCATACGTATATAATAACCTTATTCTTAATATCCTATGTGCAGACATGTATTCTGCATATGTAATTGTGATTTGTTAAAATAAAAAATGTCAATGCACCAAATTTTTCAGTATTATCATCAAACACGAAAGTGAGAACCAGACATGAAATATATTACGTTTGATCTACTTTATGTGTAACTCACTAGGCACGAAAAGGTTAAATCAGCGCGCTTGGTACTTGCCCTTACTTTCGGATTTTCGGGATGTCATTGACGAATACGTTGGACGTGTAGACGACGTGCGCGCATTTGAAGGACGACCGTCGACGAGAAAGGTGACTCTGGCAAGCGGGATAAAGAGGAAATGTCTGAATAGCGGTGCCAATGAAAGGCTCCGTGAAATTGATAGAGGGAATCGGAGGCGAAGCGTGACTGAACAAAACGTGGGATAAAGGCCGCGCCAGAAATGCCATCGTACATTGCGAAAGGTTAAGGTGAATTTACACGATTCGCACTTTATTACAATCCAAAATGATTACGTCGGGTAAACGAATTTTCGTTCGAATGTATTCGTCGAAATTCAGCCAGGACCAAACTACCTAATATATCTTACACGTTCAGATCGAATTCCACCTGGATGGATTCCTTTATTTGTTTAACGTTACTTTTTTATTTTTACCAAAGAATCGGTAAATAAAGAATAACAGATGGATAACAATTTAACGATAACGATCCAAAACGATTCTCTTGGAGTGCGTCACAATTTCTTTTTCCACGTGAACAGGCAATTTTGTGAGAACGCTGTTTACAAGACTTACTTCTTTCTCACGCTGGGTAATTTATTCGAAGTAATTGTCGAAAGAGCATTGTATAAATTTGTCCTTAAAAGGCGTGTTGCGCGTTCTCTAACTTGTCAGTGTGGGATAAAAGTCGACACTCGGGCATCGTTTACGACGATAAATAAAGTGTCGCAATGCCGAGGAAGAAATTGAATGAATTACGATGCGTCTCCATCCGCCTCTTACCTTTCGTAACATGACTTTAATTTACGATTTGTGTAGATTTGCGTCGTGTTCTCGAATCAGTTTTCTTCTACTTCTATTTTGCGCCGCGCGTATTATATATGTGGATTTTTCTATTCAACATTCATGTAACATGTTACATTACGCTAATTAATGAATTTTTGTTACCTCATAAAATGAGAATTATGCTCGAAATGTAGAATGAACAAAAATATGTTAAATAATGAATTTCTCTATGCATAAAAGATACTTTCCAAATTTATGAAATACTCAACTAATTGTGAAACTAATTATGAAAAACATATCAAATCTGTGAGCGTATTATATTAAAATTAATGCCTATTAAAACCCCTAATATATAATTCTGGATAGATATATAAATTATAACAATTCACAAATCGTTAATTGATTGTTATATCAACCATAATCTGGCGTAATCGTTCTAAACAATCCGCGGTTTCGATGTGATCCATTCGATAATTGCGCGTCACACAGCAGCCTGTCGATGATTTATCTGAGAACTGCCGATAACCAAACGGTGGTCTTCGCAGTGATTAAATCGTCATGCGGCCTCTGGCGTGACGTTATCGGGGTCGCGTGCAAATCACAGCGGAGAAAGGCAAAGGCGAAATTTGAACGACATAACAATGGTGGCAGTTACAGAGGACGCGATACAATTGGCAGGACTCACGTCGGTATATGCGGTTTCGACGGGATGATCCAAGGATGAGCGGATAGAGGTCAACATTGTAACCAGGCTTTGATGCCGCGCGTGCCACGCAAACACGCTAAATCCGCTCGTCCAATCGCCCGTTCCGGACTGGCTCGACCATGCCAAAAGCTACCACCTGATCTACCGATGTGCTCCTCGATGTCGGAAGTCGATGCAATCCGACGTCCGATTGTTCGTCGATAATCACTGATTTATCGATTAGCAAATCACGTACGAAACCGATAAAAGAAAATTTTTATATATCGTCACACGGGAAGGACGAGAAAGACTGACAACGCGTATAATGTATCACGGAAACTGTCTTTGACGAAGAGATAATGGATTCGTCGCGAAAAACACAGGACGTTAGCTATCGCATGAAAGTTATTTATGATCAAACAGATATAGGTTTCCTTTTAAATTTGTGCTATTTTCCCCGCGCACGCAAAAAGTATCATTCTTTCATAGCGACCGTACACCGCGAAATAAATCGACAAAATGCGCCATAAATTCGGTTCTTGACAGTGTATTCTTAGTAGAGCCGCATGCAAAATATTTTCCAGCGTTCCATGAGCTGCGTTTATTTTGCTCGCTCGCAACGACTAGATTAATAGTCGATCTGCCACCATTAATCCGCAAGTTTGTCCGGGCTTTAATTTAATCGCTGCAGCGAAGGATAATATTTTGTTGTAGCAGCCGAACGCATCCGGACAGATCCCGCCCGCGTGATCGATAAATTCATCTAACGTATATTATATTTTGGAAGAGTTCCCGAGAGAATATTTTCAAATTTCACATACTCGCTGTTTGCCTGTCGCATGCATGACAACCGGATTATTTGTCGCCGAGCCAGCTATTAATCCCCGGTTTGTCCTAGCCAAAGATTAAATCTCCCTAGTACATTTTTTTATTTTCGCAAAACGAATGGAAGAAACATTTTACATCTAGAAATTTTCAGTTTACTGTCCCCTTTAAAAGATAGCTCCCCATTTCCCAATTATTTAATTTTTGAAGCCTTTCTTCAATTAAAAAAAACAATCTTTTTTGCAATGCAGCAATTAAGAGGAGATGAAATATCCTGTATCTTAAATCTTTTTAGTTTCATATATAAAAGGTTTGTAAGTAGACTTATCACATACTTACAAAAATATACTACGTGGTAAGTTCCATAACAAGCTGTTATGAAGCTATATAAAAAAAGAAAAGAAAGATGAGTATAACAGCGTGCAAGCCCCCGAGTAAGTTACTTCGAAACCGCAGCGAAATATGGAGAGTTAACGCCAGCTTGGACCACGGCGATATTTTATACGCGTACAAAACGGCTCGGGAAACAATAAGTACGAGCTATTTATCCAGCGGTGCAATATCCATTCGTTCGCGACACATAGCATTATCGATGGATGCTTGTAAATTGCATTCGAATTCGTTGACCGCGGGCACACGCTGGCTGGCTGAACGCATTGTACATTCTGCGAGAGTGTAACGGGGGGTGGTCAAGTGCCACGGACAAGAATGTGCGGGGGAGGGGGGAAGGGGGCAATCATTTGTTCTCCTTCTTTTTTATCTTTATTCCATCGGAGCGCCTTGGTACACGATACACCACGGTTGAGAGGCACTATGATACGTGACCGACATGAATATAATCCCTCCTCTCTTTCCCTCCCCCGTTCTCGTCGTCGTCACTTTGCGGCTGCTACACGAAACGCTATCCGCATTCCGCTGTCCTGCGAGCTGTGCGAGCTACAATGTGATCGTGGCAGATACCATGATGGTCGTTAATACTTTTCAAACCAGTATGGCCTCTGACACGTTACATGACAACCATTCCATCTTATACGGCCTTCGCGCGGATGTATGTGTAGTGGGTGAGGATAGATCATTATTCTTTTATGTGTAAAGTATGACGTACTTATAATAGTTAATTTTCTTCATTGTCGCGTATAAAATATATCCAAAATATGTAGTTATATTGCAGAGAATTTTTTTAGAAGAAAAAATTTTGTTATAGACATTACGTCATTACTTAAATTAGCGAATGCTTAAGTGAATTTAGAGAGTAAGATATCTATGAGTAGAAAAGATATTATGTTCTTTCTATGTAGACATATCCTAATGTAATTTTATTATTTGTCTCTACTAATATCTTGTTAGTATAATTTATAATATTATGTTATAATTTATATATTTATTTAGAATCATTTGAGATGTTACGTTACAGGTGTTAATTTGAGAAGCGCATTTACAAAATGTTATTAAAAAGAATCTGATTCGCATGCTCACACATACATGCACGAATCCCGTGAACATTTGTCGCAGACGTAACGCCATAAAGATTAATATCAAAGGTCGCGGGAAAATATTGAACCCTGAGAGATATCGATTTGATCCCATTTTTCAACAACAGAAGAAAATTCTCCGAGACGACAAGGAAGAAAAAAGATGCGAGACGTGAGAGAGATTGAAAGAGAAAGAAAGAGCTCGATCAATGCTCAAAAAACATATAATTTATGACACGATACACTCACGCAAGTCATTAATCTTTGTAAACCATTGGCGAGCACGTTTCCACGTGACTGCCGGAAATCTCGATAGGAAAACTCATTTATTGCTAACAGATTCGATGCCCGAGGCATGAAGCATGAGCTCCGACCGAGATTTCATCCTGATTATCATCTTATTCCTGCGACAATAATGATATCTGTACGCGTGACTACTAGAGTTCTTCACTTTTTATCTACTTACTTTTACTAAAGCACATAGATCAATAAAATATTAATTAAGGATAAATTGGCAAGTTACATTTAATAATATATTATTAGTGTTAATATATAGCAGAAACTGTTATTAATTAAGACAACATCGTAAGACAGAAAAATCAGAAAAGAGAGAATGTAATTGTAACAGTTTAGATACAATTATAAAGCTTTTACTTTATCATGGCGGATTTTACTTCGAGCTGTACCATTTCCACGCACCAGTGACACGCAATTCATACAAGCGACGGGCTTTACAACGCAATTTTCAAAATAGCACTTTTAAAGCGAAAGTGCGAATCATTGACACGTCGTCGATTCCCACTCTCGCTCGAAAAGGCGAAGAAATTTGTGTCAAGTAATTTCCAACACGTGATCGTCCTGGTGTTTCGGCGCGGATTAATTCAAAGCTGTAATTAACCGTAATTCCATTGCGTTCGTAAATAACTTATCGCGGCACAGTTTCGTCCGTATACCTAATAATAATTAATCCCGAAGCGAGCGCGCGGCGATGACGGCCGCACTCGCATGAATGTAAATGGATCTTCAACGTGAAAATTTCGATGTGATAAACGGAAATTTTATTCCAGCTATTTATGTAGCAACGATAAATCCTCGACTTAAAAATACTTCGTAATTGCATTTTTACAAATTTCAAAAAAACATCTAAAATAATTTTAAAAAATACATATTATATAGTATAATAATATATGCAGATGTATGTTAATGTATACGTAATACACGTAATATGTAGATTCTCTGGAAGTAGTTTGTTATGTTTAACAATAAGTAAGTAAGTAAGTTGTGTGATGGAGAGATATGTTTAGCTATTGGAATTATATTGCAACTCGGAAGAGTTATATTTTGCAAAATAAATGTTTTTGAACAGCGCTATGTTATCAAAATTTACAAAAAAAAACAGTAAGTAAGTAGTAGCGTAGTAATGTAGAATATTGTTTTAAAGAAATTGTTGAAATAATTTATCATGGTTATAAATAAATGTGAATAAATAATAAAATAAAAAAAGAAAAAACTAAAATTATAAATTAAATTGTGTTCGTAAAATTATTTATAATTACAAGATGTCGCAGAATCATCATTTTTCTATTTACCCATAAATTCTTCGATACTTTTAAAGTCTATATTAAAAAACGAGAGAGCTAATTACGGAATTATGACACATTAAATATTAAATATATTTAACAAATTGTGATATATAAATAAATAATAAGATTTCGTTCTCTATTTAATATTAAACTGAATTTATATATATATATCTTAACCCAAATTAAAATTAATATTTGGTATTAAAAAAATCGTTATTAAAGTCTTAACTGATTTGTACGTGCATAACTAAAACAGCTTTCAAAAAAAAGCTTAAATACATTATAATGCTATATAATATAGCTACATTACATAGATATATATTATAACATTGCGCTTTATTCTGCCACTGGAGATTCTTTTAAATATAATGTATATAGGAAACGTATAGCTGCCCTATCATTCTGCTACTGCTGAAGAATCCTTTCAAAGCGGTCCAAGTATTCTATTTTGGATTCGAAACATCTCGAGTGCGCTTGTCTCATAGCTGCGAGGTGTATCTTATACAGACCGTATTTCCACTATAAGTGAAGGCAAGTTGGACAGTCGAGATGGCCAGTGGATCCGAATGATACACTCTGCAAGTATATATAGTTACGATCCATCCAAATGCGAGGTACAAAGCCTTCCATACGCTTCGTTGCTCGTCCCTAGGTATGCGCACACCGAACGAGTAAACCAGATTAGGCTTAATATAAGTTTGCACATATTCCGAGCAATTCTTCTTCAATATAAAATAGAGAGGCGAAGTTATAGGTGGCAACAGCCTGTCATTTATTTTATCAACGAGCGTGATGGATTGAATTTGAACCGGCTAATTACCAATGAGAATCAATAGCAGAAATACCTCCTCTATTATGATTAAAATTATTCTGTCAAAATTAAATATTATATTAAAATCAATATTTTAAAATTTTCTCCAATTATTCTTATTGATGATATCGCGAGTATCGAAGTTTCTATGCAATTCTTAATTCCTGAGATTTCATGATTCTCCGATCCTTGAATTTCCCCATCTTACATCTTACATTTATATATGTAAATTCCAACGCGTAGATTATGTAACAGCGAATTTACACCTTATCGTTGCTGACTCGTTTATTTTGCATGACGCCGATACGGTCACTCGTAGGGTAACTTGTCTTCGTTAGACGAGCAGTTATCTCAAACTTGTTCGTCTCTCATAATTCTTATCAGCCCCGCAACTCTCGATGTGGATCGCGGAAACGGGGAGTTTATTTCACAAAGTGGCCATGCGAATAAAGGTCACACGGAAAGAATTAAGAAAGTTCATCGTTGGAAATCGAGAACGAATGGTGTCTCCACGACTTGTGCATTAAACTCATTACGGTAGCGAAGCTAGATATCGCGCCGCGCGCCGTTTCCACGCTGTCGGCGTTGTTAAAACTTGCAGCAATCACAATAACGTAATTCCGGCGCCGATGACTAACTTCAATCGCGAGTACGATATTACCCTCAAAGTCCTCTCATTACTGGCAAGCGATAATCCTCCTGAATTTGTACATATACGTCGACAACTTTCGACGTTCGATGGACGCCAACGACTCCGAGGCGTACGCGCGTGAAAGTAATAATTATAACTTCGTCTCACGTATGAACGTTCCTCGTTAGATGCTCGTTAATTACAGAGAGGCAGGTTCGCAACTTCGCGCTTGGCATGGTGTTTTTAGTCATAATCACCAGATATCCTCTCATCTTTGTCGAGAAACTTCATGACGTTTTCCTTGCGAGTATTACTGATCGATTAGATGCATTTCTGGGTCAAACTTGTGCAACTTCTTGAGATAAATCTAAGAAGGTGGAAAGGTCTTGAGCTTCTGACAGCACATTCGTATCCCTAAATAACGTCTCTGTTTAATAAATAGTATGACGTTCATAAATGTGATATTTTGGAATATGAATTTGCAACTTAGTTTCTTGATAATCTCCGCCAGGCATTTTCTTCTTCAAAAAACAGTCTGTTCCACAGTTACAAAAAAATAACCATTTTTATCAATCTCATGTGAATATTATTATTCTTTTTTTTTTTTTTTAAGATTCTTTCGGCAGCGCGCAATCAAGCAAAATTATTAGTCAGTTAAAAAATACATTACAAGATACATAGTGTGACGTTTTTAAAACTATTCACGTGCCCTATTGTATCAACTACTGATTCGTAGTAGGAAACAGAATGGGACACAATAGATTTATAGTATCCTTCAGTTCTGATAGCTCATCTACCCGCATTTATCCTCGAGAAACTGGTCATTAATAAGTAAGGCTGACTAGTAAAGAAGTAGTAAAATTATTTAAAAGCGCGATTATCGCGCTAACTAAAACTTGACACTTAATTTAACTTGCTAGAGTTTCATTGGTATTTTTGTCCACCAGAAACCGACTGCCTCCAGGTGTAACAAAGATGAGCAAAATCTTCGTTTGGTATAAGGCAAAAATGCAAACTCGAGGATTGAACGGCAAATGTAGAGCAGTTTACTGTGACGAGGCAAATTGCACCTCGTTGGCCACGAGGCTTCCCTTTCCAACCGTGCACTCCGCTTATCGCGTCCGTGCAGTGCTACTTCCGGCGGTTAAATGCAGGTTCATCCCCTTAGTTCGTCCCCTTGCCGTCATTACTCGATAACTTCGAAAATTTCAGCCTCATCTGCGCAGCTGATATACGTTTGACCACACAATTCTAAAGAAAGAAGGTCGTAATCCATAACTCAACTTTCGAAAGACTGTAGTTTCATTCCATATGACTGCCATTTAGACGGTTATTTTAGAATTCCAGCATTAAAACAGCAGCGTAAGCCTTTTTGCATGGCTGGTATATGCCATGCTGAAATTCATTTTGGTACGACCTACTTTGTTCTGTCGTTAAATAGAACTTTACGTTTGAATTAAAGCTATAGGCTTATGTTACGTTACAGCGAACCGAGTAGCTTCTATGAATTCTGCATTTAATGCATGTTATTCGCGCGACGAGTTGGTATGCATGAGATCTTGATGGTCAAACATCATATCACTGTAATCTCGATTCTAATAATTGGATAGTACCATATACTACTCACGGAATTTAGTTTACGTTCTGTATACGTGTTTCCATTAATCAAATTGGACTTATCTAAAGTATATATTATTTACGAATTAGATATCTGATAAAACATTACGTGATTATAGTAAAAGTGAAAGTAGAAGATTAATTATATTTGCATTACGGTATAAAATATTAATTGCTATTCTAATACAATATGTGTTTAAAAGATTATCAATCTTGAAAGAAACTTCTATTTCTGTTTTATTATTCTGATTGACAAAAAATATGTATTATCGTGTTACAATTTAATTTTAATTTATTCAAATAGTAAAAATATTTTGTCATATTTAAAATACTAGTAAAGAGTTATTTAAAATTTTAATCAGAAAATATCATAAAACCATCATAATTTGCTTGTATTTATAAGGTAATATGAGAATATTTAAACCAATATAAATATAAAATTTAATTTTTATATTCAATTTTAATTAGCGCAATATCAACGTAAATTTATTGCAGTATTAATTTAAATTGTCAAACGTATATAATAGGCTCTGAGTAAAACAAGTTAATTAATAATTGGCTATGAGAGCCGACGCAAGATCGAATATGCGGAAAAATTATATTTATTAAATTATATTTGAAAAATATATATATATATAAATTGTGTCTGCATTTTTACGTGCTTGCCGAAAAGAAACATCTAATAATGTTGACGGACAATACCGCTTGTCGAAATGCATTCTGCTACTGAAACCTAGCTGACAGAAATTTCATATTTCTGCTTTTCTGATCATCATAATTATTCCGATGGTGCTGTAGAATCCTCTCTCGTATTCATGAAGCGATGGCAGAGAAGGTTATCGTCACCGCCGCGCACAAATCCACCATTATGACGCGATGAGTCGACGATAATCGTTATCGTCGAAGTTAAGCGCTCTACATTGAGATTGAACCCAGAATAGATGACATTTAACCGGTTGCAAAATGGGGGAGTTTTTCCAACGGCATCAAAATTGTAAAACGCGAATGGTAGGAACTCGTCCGCGGTTTTACAATTAAATATTCAAGTCAACCTCTATAAAGACTGTTGAATGTTGTATTGCCGCTTCAAGTGATTCCGTGATCTAGACCTTCAAGATTTATTAACTCATCTTCTAACAATTACTATTATATCGGATTTGTTCCATGTTCTGGATATTTACGATTAGATAATTCTATAATTAATTAATATATGAGATTGAAGGATGACGTCTTGTAGCATGCTATTGAATATAATATTAATTTTAACAAACAACTTTAAATACGATTGTTCCCCTCTTGCAAAAGAAATTGCTGAAGTTTCTCAAGTTTTTAAATATTAAATACCTTGAAGCAGCAAAACAAAACTTCCGTAATATGATAGTCATTCGATATGCACTGGATGGTTAATTTGACATTAATAGCATTTTTTCAAACATTTATTGAAGTTTGAAACTTCAAGCAGCCGAGAGTTCTTATACATATATCAATAATATTCTCATTAGCTATGTCGGTCCTCATTACTTTAGAAAAGGACGCCAGAGTTCGCGCGCACGCGTGCACGGCTATATATAAAGGCACCGTGAAGAGGATGAAATGAGGTTCAAGTCTCTCGTATGCAAGTGTTTACAAACGAGCCAATTTAAAAGTGCAATGAAATGGTGTACAAAGAGGAAAAAGTATTTTCGCTTCGCGTTAGTCGTACTGGTTCGGACTATCCAACAGCCGCGGGATATACCTCGAGCAAAGTGTGTTCTATTCGGAAATCCGCTTTACAGATCTCTCTGGGGCCCCCTTTGTCTGCTCCCTTTCTCACCCTATCTCTCTTTCTGCCCGTGCTCGCGTCTCTTTATCGTCCAGCATGCGCAGTTCAAGTTTCACATACCTTCCCCCGATAAACAAAATGCAATTTGTAGTTTATAACTACGGACGATCGAGTGGCCAAAAATACTTCGTGAAACTAATTAAACTGTCATGAGCAGCGTAATACGAGTTTGTAGCGCGCGATGAAAATAAACGTTTTGTTGCATTACAGATTTACGTTGAATATTCTGCATTTCAAGTGGAAATAAGGGTGCCAGCATTAATAATTAAAATTATTCGTCGCTATAACTAAAATAAATTAATTGCAGTACGAAAAGGTAAATGATATAAAAATCAAGCCCTTCATTGATCATATGTTATCTTCCTTAAAATATCGTCAACGCGAAATGTAACGTGTTAAATTTTCATTGTCATTAAAGTGTGCGTGCAGAAATCCCACCCCTTTCGCTTTTCTGACCATCGCAATTACTCGAACCGGGACTGCAAGACCCTTTACCACATTCGCCACCTATGAATCTCGCATTACGAACTATCACTGACCATTATCGGTCATATGGCGCAACGTCAAGCATCGCAACGGCAGCGTACTACCTCATCTTGCGTCTCATTTCACACAAAATATCAGTTATACCATCATTTGTATCGCTTTCTGCCGAACAACATACATCAAAAAATATAACGTGAAAACTGAAAAAGAAGAACTACGAGAGTAAAGATCAAAAATTAATTTATTATTATGTGATGCAATCACCTCCACGATAAAGATATACGTAAAGGAAAATCTTGTTCCAGTTTTAGAAAAATATCTGATCTTGAAAATTAAGTTGTCGAAAAATATGGTAGTCAAACAAGGTTCCATTGAAAAAGAATTAACATTAAATAGTCACTTAATCAAACGATCTTTGAATCAATAATTGATTCAAAGTATAACGATTCTCGAACAGTTTGTATGTAATTGTCATGATGCAAAGATTTAATATAATACAATAAATACAATATTATTCTTACGTAACAATGAAAACAAGACAATCACAACGAATCGTAAAATAAATTTAAGATAAATATTAAAACTGAGAAAGAAATTGATGAATAAAATATGAGTCAGAGCAAAAGAGAAAGTTAGTTCATTATTATAATGAGCTTAATAGCTCTGTAGAAAAGATAAGAACAAAAGCGATAAAAAAAGAATACACCGACAAAAGAAATCAATTTACATAGAAATGCAAATATAATGACTTAACGAATTATAAGATTACAAGCGTGGTACATGCCAATAATCATAATCATGCGAGACGGCAATGATACCGAAAGGAAGAGAAAAAGACAAGATGTAAAATTTTGCCCGTAAAAGCGACGACCTGAATTTTCAACGATGTGTAATCAAATAAAAACAACGATTGTTGGGTCGATAGAATAGCCAATTGACAATTCGATTCTCGTAAAGAATTCGTTGTCGGAATACGTTTACCAGCGAATAATCCTCATCGCTTTCGCCAAGAAAGCTACTTGAAAGAATAAACTTGCAA
Source organism: Temnothorax americanus (assembly GCF_048541705.1). Taxonomy (NCBI): domain Eukaryota; kingdom Metazoa; phylum Arthropoda; class Insecta; order Hymenoptera; family Formicidae; genus Temnothorax; species Temnothorax americanus. The sequence continues at coordinate 3,475,541 of NW_027509339.1, forward strand.
TCGGAAGTCAAATCACGAAAAACGTTTTGTGACCGCTACATGTAGTTTATTGTCGTGCCCTCCGATTTTAATTGCTTGACTTTTTTCGCATTATACATTCAAAGAATCCGTAGTAAATAGCCGGCTACGTAACGGTTCGCCTATCTTTTTATTGTTAGCCGGCGATAATCCGGATGTATCAGAGATCGACGTCGCCGATATCGACAGTTGGATGCGAGCCAAGGTAATTCAAGTATCGAAGATGCGAGAATGAGTAACGATTTATTTAATCGATCGTTTAGATTGAATCAAGTGTTCGCCGTCAAACGTCAAAGTCGATGAGGAGGACAAAGCGAGACCAATCGATATGGATTCGAGAAGCAGGGCAGACTTGACCTGGTTGCATAAGAGTTTTTTTTATCGATCTGCCGGATTAGGAATTTGGAACAACCCTGATATCAACGTCAGTGATTGCTATTATGCAAGTGGCATGATGATAGAGAATCATCTACCAAAGTGCGAGATGCGCGAATCGCAAATGAGAGGACAAGTGGAGAGTAAGCTTCAATTACTGAAATTGCAGTAGACAAAAATTCAGAATAGCACTTTAGCTTACATTAGAAACATCACCTTTCGCATTACTTTGATTATACTCTATCTTTAAATCTTAACTGTTGTAGCCTCCAAAAACGTTTAATTGTTTTTTTGTTAAAATGTTTAAAAACAATCATGATTTAGTTATTATTTTCGAAAAAGAAACTCTAATAGACTCGAATATAGTAGAATCCAAAAATAAAATAGATAATTTTTAAGAATAAAATGCATAATAATCATGACTAAACCAACAACGAAAAGACAGGATCATAAAAGAACGATAAAATATAAGGTAAAAATATATAACAGTACTAAAAAAAAAGAGAATTACAAAATACTTGAAAAATTTAAGACGAAAATATATCTTCTCGATGTTAAAATAGCTATAATATGCAACATCTATTTCAAGTCTATATTCTCTGTGTAATGTGTGTAAGTACACATTTCATTCGTAACGTTTGTTGAATATTTAAATGTAATAAAATGCATAAAAAACAGATCGCATTAACTGCGCGAGGAGCCGGTGAAACGAGTGCATTTATATTCCGTAAGAAGCGTAAGAGTGATACGAGATGCACGTCGCTGTTGATACCCATTGCACATTACTCAGTGGTATTGCGGACAGTATCATCGCGTATTTGCTTAAGAGGTTAATATTTCATCCTGGCGTGACTGCAAATTTCGCGAAGCCGGCACTGAAAAGCACTTGGCTAATGTCGCGCAACGAGTACGAGAAAATGAACCGTACTGCACTAACACTCGCCTTATGAATGTTTATGTCGTTTTGATACGCGTAATTAAACAAACAGACAGCAGAACTGTTGCGGCAAACCGCAAACCTTTCAAGATATACAGAGTATTCCAAAATTTATTGCTTAAACATTGTTAAGATTTCTGAACATTTAGATAAATCATTATGAAGTAGAAATATATGTATTGTCTCTTTTCGAAATACATAAATTGCATTGTATGCATAAAGTATTTATAGTAAATAAAGTATCTAATAAAGGAAAATTATAATAAATGTGAAAACGAAGATTGACACAATGCATTTAATATATAAAAAAATGTGTACCTATAGTTATATTTAAGTTTGCACGAAATAGTAACATTTAAAAAAATCCTAGCTTCACTGGACTTTTAATACAAATTTTGTAATTTCTTTACGGGTTCATAAATCAGAGAGATAGAGATTTGCAGAATATACGATTACAGCAAGACGCAGATATCGGATTTGAATTACAGGTTGCTGGTAATGTAACGTTTAGCGCGGTGGAATAGTAGTATATATGTATATAAATACGCATATATATATATATATATATATATACCATATAGATATTAATTGATGCCTGGGATATGTAAATACCTACGATGCGGTACTGCAAGCATGCGTATAGTGTAAATTACAAACCCGAGGCATGTTTATCACTACAACCCCATTATAATGTAAGACACATTCATGTATGAATAAACACTATAATAAGAGATAAATTGATTACTGTATCGCACGGATGAAGAGGAGTTACTGACGCGATATAATTTACGGATCGATTGATTGAAATTATACCCAATTCGTCATCTGTGATTTCATATTCGAGGCTTGGTCGACCCTGTCAAAATTACACCGATAAAAGACAACTTGTTTTGCTCAAGGTGTGAATTTCTCGAGTGTAATTTCAACCAATGGCGAATCCGTTAACCGGACTATTGAATATTCTCTCGCTCCAAAGTGAGCATAAGCCAATCGTAAAATTCTGAAAATTCTGAAAAATTCGTTATGTCGAGTCGCGGGCATACAGGTGTATCATGCACATTTCCGCCTTCTTTTCATTCTCGCATTCGTTTTCATTCACACGCTCATCGCGGGCGAACTTTATGCCCATGTAAATCGCGTAATAATACCAAACGACACGCAGGTTTATCCCTCTGTGACCGACGCTTTTATGACCCTAACCGCTGTCTGCCGACATGCTCAATTCCGCATGTTTTTTTTTCCGCACTCGCTAGATTAATAACATGCTCGGTGTGAACGACACTTTGGCGCATATTGTTGGTTAAACGTAACGCAGATGCACCGACTACAAACCGCGCAATTGACCCACTTTTCTACGTGCGATGGTTCACTTGACAAGAGTGCAGATTGGCTCTTATTTTCATCGCGCTACGCTTGACGCTAAACGCGAGCTAGGTCTGAGTTTTACTCGTGTAATATACACATGGTACGTGCAAAGCGTGAATGTGATTCGCGACCAAACATATTCGACGGTAGATACGCCATACGCCACGAGAATACAGGTCGTTATCCTGGCGGAGAAATCAGTGCGCAATGGAAATGTACTGATTTTGTAAAACCGTAGGTCTTCGGATATCGTCACGATCAGCCACCGAGCTCCTTTCGCGTGTTCAATGCTGACAATAGTTCTCGCATTTTCTATAGGCGACAGATACTTTTTGCAGCGCTTCACTGATTACTTCCGTAGTTTAAATTGATTTTCCGTTCCAAAAGTTTCTACGAAATTCATTTCCAAGTTTGGCCGACTGGCCGAACGACTTCGAAACGACGAAGAAGTGGACTTCTCGAGATTCGCAACGAACATGCGCGATTTATCTGTTCGGTTTTCAATCAATAAAATAGGATGGACAATTGACGTATTCAATTGAAGAATTATTTAAAGATAGATGTATGCAGATATTTCAATTATAAACTTTGAATACTTATTTACTTACATAAGCTGTTAAAGTACTTACTTACAATAGCAATAAATTATCAAATCATAAAACAATATAGATAAATTTATTTATTGCCAATATAAGTTATAATTTAATTGCAAGATGCGGCTTTTCAAAATATTACAAAATAACAAAGGAACTTCACATTTTAATGAAATAATTTTTTCCATTTTAATAAACAAATGAGAGGTAAAACAAATTTCTTATTTTTGTTTACGTCCGCAACATATTTAAATCGCTGTAGAAATGAATATCTAGAATTGTTACGATTGTTACTGGCAAATCCAATTTGTTCCTTTCACCGTGCGCAGTGATACCTACATCCCTATAGTTTGTGCTCGGACGATGGACAAGCTATTTGCCGAACGTTAAACGGTATATAACTCATTTATCGTGAAAGTGGACTTTGTGCGGTTTTTGCCCCCTCGTCTGGGTCCTACGATTGTGTAAATGGGTACGCTCATGGGTACGGGATGAGCACGGGTTTCCCAACACGGATCTTCCGGCCGTGTAAATAAACGCAATTAACGCGGAATTAGATTACCGATTCGACTTCGCCCAGGTTTCCGAGTGGACCGTGCGCTCCCGGCGCATATATCGTAGTCGTGAGTAATGAGAAGAGCGAGCGGGAGACAAGATGAGGACCGATATCGCGGCGGCTTAATCCCTGGAGCCACAATTTCCCCCTTAAGCCCCGCCGCTCCTCATCGGATAAAGCTCACGCAATTAACGGGTAGACGCGGTTAAGAGGTCCTCAGGCGTACAGAATGAAGTGCGGACGGCACTTCCAAGTCGCCTTTCCGAGGCGAGGAAAGGATCGGTAGAAATATCTGCCGGGATTGCGACCGCTCGACCTCGACGTAATCGCGAGTCGACGGGAATAGACTATCGAACGGGCTTAAGCGATCCTTGATCCGGAATGCGGTAAACGGAGCGATAAGAGGCGCGCGCGTCTCATGCCCACCGTGAAAGTGTGTATTCAAAAAGTTCGATTAGGTATTTGGATGCTCAGTATAAGTCGCTATCGTTAAATATTAAAAGCTGTTTTTATCGTAATATAATGAAGATAAGCATCGGAAATCGATATTTTATATATACATAATTACAAAACATTCGTAAACATTTTAAATAAATTCTTTTTTAATCATAATTAAGATGATATTTATTACATTTTAGTTATATTATTTTCCTTGAATTAAAAGCGTTATTTACATTTCTCTTCCTTTAAATATAGTAATTTAAGAGGTTCGAGTTAGCTCTAATAGGAATTATACTGTTTCTACAGAGTCCAAGATTACGACCGTATGCTTCCTAATATCGGCGCATGACTCCTGTTTGTCAGACGTAATCAGTTATCTCAGAACATCGATGTAATCGGTGAGATGGAATCAATTGCCATCTAGTCGATCGACTGACGAGTTACCTCAACACAGGTTGGAATTTGCGCTATGATTCGGCGGACAATCGCGTTCCCTCGAAAGCTCGACGAAAACTATGCGAACATTGCTCGAGGCACGTTCCAATATCCAATATTTTGTAACTGACCGGGTGTTTATTAGAATTTCACTTTACAAAGCATCGCCCATTCAATTAGATTTATTTCCCACATTTATTGATTATAAATATTGTGTTAAAATAATATCATATTATGATTAGAAAATTAAAAAACATTAAATTAAAATTATTACGTCCGTTTATCCGATTTCAATATAAAATATTGAACATGTAATATATAGTATACCATCTATCTTCATTGAAGTTTTACGTGATAAATTTATTATTATTATTGTTCTCATAATTTCACAACCCCTATTTAACAAATATAAAATGTAAATTACTGCTGATATAATCTCAATTTTTAGATTGTAAAAAAATTTTTCATCGCAAACATGGCAAATATATATATCAAAATTAATCCTAAATGAAATTTCCCCGAACATTCGTCAGCCAAAACAGAGATTGACAATACAATAAATTTCTCCGCGATAAAATCGCAAAATTTATAACACGCGATGGTGAAATTACTATTGCCTGTTCGACGACTAGTTTAAATACCATGGCAATACTAATGCAAGCGGACTTAAAGTGTTAACGGGGCAAACATGAGATAGCTCCGTGGCGTTTCCAGGTCAGTCGCTCTCGGAACCGCGAGAAGAAGATCAAAAAGTAGGAGAAAACAAACTACTCCCACGAGATGCAATCGGTCGACTTTAACGTCGCCGCTACCAGCGGTCAGTAACAGGGATCGGCTACCGACTGACCGAGTTCGGTCGCCAGTGACTCACCCCTGGCTCGAAAGTGCGGAACATTCTCGAGCACTATGCCCTTGCGAACCCCTCGTCGTCGGGGCGAGTGGAATAAGCGAGCACCATAGCGCCATATTTTCTGGCGACTGGCCAGACATCCCTGGGATCTTGTTCGACCGCACTCCGTTCGCATATCCCCCGTGAAAACATGGAGGTTTCTTCTCCCAATGCTTCCCAGAATTGATATCCAGGATCTTCTTTCGCACTCTCTTTCTCTCTCCTCGTCGGCCATCCACCTGTTCTCATCTTCACCTCTGACTCCACTTCATTCCTATTCGCTATCGCCTACTGCGGATCTACTTATCGGTTTATTGACCACTCCCTTTCCCTAAATTTCGCACTGTACTTCCCTCATCCTCCGAGTAGACTTACCCAGTATCGATCTGTCCAGATCAGTTCACAATGCTATAATTATTGTACAATCGGCTATTTAAATCGATGATCTTCAGATCTTGATCCATTATTATGTAACATATTCTATGTTCGATAGTAATTGCACGCTCCGCTAATATTTACGCATGCATTATTTTCCTTTTCAATAAATTTGCTTTCATTCAGTCATAAATCAGCTAATCAAAATCGACAATATATATATCAATACAATCTAAACACCCACGGTAGTCTGTTCAGTAGGAAGTTTTGCGCATCGACAACTATATAGTATTTGTCCACCGACTGTTTCATTCTCAAAGGTGCTCGCAGATTGTCAGGCCTGAGGTAACAAAGGTTGCATGGTGAACGGATTATTTGATCAGAAGGAGTTTGAACTCAAGCTAAGAGGCGTATGACAGTCGTATAATATAATTATTACACTGTTACATGTCTTTGTCATAATTATTGCACCTGCTAGCACTGTGGAGTAATATGAAAATCCTAATCAAGTAATATTGATATGGTTAATAGCAAACTAGGGCACGCGAATATTATGGATTACTCAAGTAGTCAGTCCTAATAATTAAGATTCTACCAAGTGGTATTTCCGTTTTAATAAACCATATAATTTTAATTAATTCTAATATGCAGCTCCTTGATATCATTTTGTTTTATTTTTAAATTACATTAATATATAGCACGGGCCTAAATTTTACGCAATTAACGACGTATTGGCTAACTTTGTGTGTGTGTGATCCTCGCTTTAATCACTTATAACTCGAAAATCATTGCGATCTCAACATCTTTATATAAAAATTGTTATCTTTAATCTCTAAAATACATTGCTAAAGTATTGCACAATGGCAATTACGAGACACCTTATGTAAATAGCTTGACGATGATTACTACTTGAATTAAACCTTAAACTTGTGTGTATACTATTTTTTTATTTTCGATAACGTAGTATAATAATGTGTATAATTTCTTAAAAAGAATTAGGTGATTTTTAAAGTTTACATTACATATGTATGCTACGATACATTACAGCTTTTATGTGTTACAAACGTACTAGTCCAAAAAACTACATCGCTATCGCATGGGCATTTATATTTCTCGTTTGTGCTCGAAACCGCTAAAAGATTATTCTAGTAACAAAGGATTAACAAAACGCGACGAGACGTGTTTAACGGCGTAAATAGCTTGTTCACGACAAGGAAAGCCGCTCGTGAAGCTCGTGCTTATTGTCTGCGTGCCTCGCAGGCGTTTTATCAGAGTCTCTACACTAGATAATGCGGAATCTCATCTAGCTCGGTAACTTAAGACATTCGACTTTGCGACCAGCTCTTATCTTTCGCGGCTTTTATCCCTCTCTCGCTTTTAACGTGGAATCGCGCGAGTGGAATGCACCGGATAAAAAAGAATGATGCACCCATTACCCCACTTTCGACCGTAATTAGTCGAGTACTCTCGTGTCGTGCGCGAATCAATGGCTGCTACCGCATATATTTGAACGCTGCTTGTGGGATAATTAAGTGACGTCAAGAACTATCAATGTCGATAAATGGACCACTGTAATTTTGAGATGTCGTTTGTCAGAGTTTCTTAAAGTGAACGAAGTTCTAATCTCGACATCTTCTCAAATTTTTTTCACGGTGGTATTAACACAGCATATTATTTTAAAAAATTCGTACATCGAACATTTTAAGAGACTAAAATAATAGTGAAAGCAAAATGCAAATGCAATAATTATTTCGTACATAACTTGCATTTATCTGTGTGTAACACAGGACTGAATTTAATTTTTGTCAATAAAGAATCTCGAATCTTCCGATACCAGCTTCGGCTCGTTGTATAAGTTTGAAAGTTATTGGCCACTTTTCTCATCTTTTCATAAGCTCAAGCTCTCTTATGTAAGACTTTATAATTCTTTGAAATGCATGCCGTTATATGTCGTCTCACATAAATAAGAATTACGTGCAAACGTTTTACAAACAAGAACGTTTGCTTGCTTCCTTGCAAGTCTTCTAAGTTTCACGATATTTGATATTCATATTTCAATGAGGAAGAAAAGAACAATAGAGTATGTTAAAAATATACAGAGAGCATGTATCTACATTTACATAGTACAATTACATAGTATTACATAGTAAAAGGCATTGGCATTGCAACTTTTAAAAATCAGAAAAAATAACGTTTGTTCAATCATAAAACAAACTAGGTATTGTCTTGCATATTAAATTAAACATCTGCAGGTTTACTCAATTTCGCAAAATAGGTTGAAAATTCTATCTGCAAAATTGCAATACGTGCTAAAAATAAAATAAAAATTCGAGAACAATGCATCATATGACGAAATGCGAATGAACACGACAATGCACGAAAATTTGGTCGCGAAATGTTTTCGACTTTTTTCCCCATTTATTGCTTGTCGATGATACACTTCCTGACGTAAAAACGCAAGTGAGAGTATGACAGAATTTAAATTTATGTGATTAAAAACTGTTGAATATGTATATACGAATATATCGTTAAAAATTAATTCAATAGCATTATCACCATAAGTGTGAATTTATATATTAATGCTGTAAAAAAATGTTAAAAATATTCTGCTGATTAAAAATATTTATCAATTCACTGCACGTCAAAATTTATCATAAGTCATAAACAATATGTGCAGTTTCAATTAACGGTAAATGCAATGTCATAATATTGATCAATAATAGCAAATATAGTTTAGTTTTCACATCTGCCATTCAACAATCTGCGATACAAAATTTGTATACAAAAAGACTAATATTGATTTTTTCTCGAGAATAATTATCACTGGATTAATTAACTCTGTAGCAAATTATAAATGGTGTAAACAAACAATACAATCCCAAATTGAATGAATTACCATCTTGTTCAGATATTCTTTGTTGGGTCGACAATATATTATTTTGAACCTTAAGGCGAGTATATAGAATCCAACCCCAAACTTTACACAATTTTGCAAACGCATTATGTATATGTTGTCGTGTAACCGATGTAACTAATGTAATCATCAGTGAATGTATCACTTTTCCGGTCTCAAAGTTCATCGAACAGAAACGAGATGAACTCCCAGAGATGCGGTTGAACGAAACACTCACGTCTGTTGTTAAATTACAGTTTACCAAAATTAGACGGATAAATGTGTAACGCGGCGTCGTGCACCAACGCTATTTTACTTTAGTTTAATTACCGGAGTTTCTATAAGACAAACTTTCCTCGACATTACTTCGCAGAATTCTATATAGCTACAATTTCGTTTGTTACGTAACAGCATAATGCAATGGGCCCTGGCGTGCCAGACACAACGCCGACATATTCACAAAACTGTCAATTAATTATCATATTAAATTACGCTTCTCTTTTACTCTCCCGACAAACTATATTACTTATCTTTTGATAACTTATGTAATGTGGATCAAAATATAATCAATACAAATCAATATTCTAGTTTTATTTAATTTTACAAAATATTTTAGAAAATTTAAAATGTTGATTTCTAATTGCACAAAGAAATTATTTGTTTGAGCAATAAGACCAATTTTCGTTAATATAATACACAAATAAAATTGTGTTCAAATATGAATAATTATATAATTTCAAACAATAGCATGAAAATGCGTCTATATCTTAAATATAATCACGTGATTACACACACACAAGCAGTAGCAGTGTAAACTAATACTGTTATATTGTAATTTCGATTTGTACCTTTAAACCTATATTTTTTTATTCCCTCTCATATATGAAAAATTTTAATCAATAAATGTATAAAATGTAAATATTATATATATATATCAAGTTATATTTTTTTTTATTTCGCACTTATGCTTTATTTACGCCACTTCTGTTTTAAGCGCCTAACATTAGTGTCAAATGATATATAGCAATTACGACAGATTTGACCAGATGCTAACCCGCGACGCTCTAATTAGAGGATTGTTCATGGACAAAAAATAAAACATGTCACAGACGTATAACGTTTCGCAATGACGCCGCGTGTCGCTACATTTAATTATAACCCGGAAAGCCGCATGGCCGGGCCATTAAAAAATATCTGCAGTTATGTACACGCGCGTCTCGCGAAAAATAATGAAAAGCTCTGGGAATTGGAAAACCGGGGCGTCGCACTAATTTATGGCAATCGATGTGCGATATGGCGCACGGAACTGCATTTGTGATGAATCTAATGGCGATTGCCAGCGCTCGAAAACTAAAATCCTTTCAACATTGCAAAAACCATTAACCATACATACGTTGTGTGTAAAATCTGTGCCAACGGAACTAAAATCATAGTGATAACGAAGCCGATACATTTGTGAAAACCGCTGTAAATGATATGATATCAATAGGAGCGATTTAACGTTGTCGTGTTTCTGCTAATGCTATACGACATTACGATTTATGTTTATGGAATAAAGGTTTATATAATATAAAAACAATAATAAATATTTATTCGCTAGAAAATATCCAATATGTACACAAATATAATCAATTTTATTGTGGTAAACAAAACTAATTGTGGTAAGAAAGCTGAGGTTAGTACAGAAAGCAAAATTATAAAATAATTCTTTAATCATATAAAACAAACTTTTCCCTTATTAATTATATTTTAAATGTAACGTACAATTACATCAAAATAGAAGAGAAATGTTGTTTATTTAATTTAATTTATATTGTTATTTAATTTTTATATTAAAAAATACTTTTTAAAAGCAGCGAATAACAATGAGGACTGCGCGATCCATAAAATTTCATTTGCAAAATGAATCTCCATGCATTGCGCAACGATCAATATGTAATGTCGCAAGTTCTCGTCGAAATTTCACGGAAGTCGCGGAAGTCTTCGAACAGCCGAAGTTCCCCGAGCAATCTCCAGTCTCGAATAATACGAAATTTCCGCGGGGGCGTTAACAAATGTCGATCTCCTGTGACGCACATTTTCAAACGTCGAAGATCTCTCCGAGCATTGCCGAAGCAACGTTGGATTGGAAAGTTTCCAGTGAAAATTCTCTAGTGCGCTTTTGCTTCTTTCCCCCCTATCAGTCGTATATCGATTGAACGAACAAACCCCGATAGCACCAATATCCTATATAAATATTCATATAACGTCCATAGGCATTCTGGACATAATATGGACATCCATAGGATATTGTGTGCTGTCTGGGGATATTTAATTTATTTCATCCACGACGAATACGTAACACACGCGTTTACACGTATACCGTGAATCAGTGTTTGAGGATCCCGCAGTAAATCGTCGATCGAGGGTCTTGCGAAAAACACCACCGGCCCCATCGATTTTGAATCGTATACGCACTGTACATATCGTTTACGTATAGTATTCGAACAAACTGACGAAGCATGTTTTTGGTTTGCTTGTTATGTATTGACAGTGGTATCTGCAATCGCTGAACTATTTTTTTTTTTGCTGACTTTTCTAATCGAATGCGATATAGCTTTTATTTATTATGGCTATAGTGCGATTCGGAAGAGATACACAAAACGATAATACATATATCAATTTTTCAATAATAAATGTGATAAATGGGACAATATTGCTCGAAAAAACTCAAATAATTTTTACTATGAAATTTAATAAATCAAGGAACTAAGAAACTTTGAGGAATTTTAATAAAGTCAAGATTTTGTCAAAGTAATATTTTACAATCAATTATAGATGCCAATTTCGGTCGGGCTGGATCTTAATAGCCTATAGAATATTTCTGCATTGTAATATTTCGTTGTTTGTGCAATTTATTCGTAGTCATTTGTAATAAAAGATAATTCGATTCGGCTTATCATACGTACGCTTTCCTCCAAATGTAAACTTGTCTAACGTAAGTTCCTTCGATCAAAAAAAGAAACTGTATAATGGTAGTTTTAAGCGGTGGGTAAAAGTGAGATTAATCGGAATGTGACTAAAGCAAGGACCGATTTCTTTCCGCACGCAAGCCCGCTTAATTAGAAAAGTTTCGACTTTTACTTTATTGTTGGTGGAGCAGCGGTGCACGACCATCGACGTTTCTCTAACGTCTTCGATGTGCGATTGTCCGTCAACGCGCTTTATTTTCCAGAATTTTTATTGCCTGGTCGTGCGCATCTATAATAATATAAATATTTTCACGAGACCACGGCGCCGTTGAAGAAGTAAGCGTGAAAACGCTGTTATTTTATAAACATTTGGACTTACGCATGAATATTTAAACTCTCACGTAAGCGCACCGATTTCTATGTAAATTGAGTAGCAAACATATTCCGGCGTGAAATAAAAAAAAGAATAACACGGTGGCAATGTATACATTAGTGAACAATGTTTATTCCGTTCTTCTGTGCGAATAAATGATTCCATATTCTCGCCCTTCCATATTATTGATTTTGTCTGACCTGTTTCAAATTGCCGTTATTGTCGCGCATTATAGCATTATCAACGAGGTAATTTCAATTCTTGCTCTGGCCTAATTAATACGATTATTTCATCTTTTTTTCGCCTATTATAGATCTTCTTTTATGATACCATTCTGTGCATCTAACAAAATTATTTACATTCTAGATTTATTAAAAAGTGATACATGTTACTAAAAAATTGTATAAATACATTATCGTATAAAAAGACTAATTAAACCATAATACAAAAGATATTTACATTTCCAGTTTATATAAGAATAAACTCAGATTCACATAAAATTTTATATTTTTACATTTTTATCTTTAAGATCGATTATAAATTGTAAAATTCTATTTAAAATCTGAATAAAATGGAAACTATTCTGCAGAATTTCATCAATTCCTCATATTTTAAAACATACCTTTTCCTTCATCTATGTATAACTTTTACTTTACAATAGCAATTCAGAAATTGCTTATATATATTCTCGCTTCTAATATAGAAAAGCCGTCAAATTAATCCTAAACTCCGAGAAAATGCATAGGACGAGGTGCATCTATAGTCTCATGAATATCGAATAATCTCAAATTACCCAGTAAGTACTTAATATCGGTCACGAAGGCAATATCGGACGCACGCGCACGCTACATCGAGATTCTCGAGAAACGAGATCTTGCGAGAAATGAGATCTAGCTTATAGTCCGTTCGTACGGACCTAGCACACGCGCATACGCGATCAGCCTTCAATTTCCAATTGTTCGAAATAAGTCGTCTATATAAACGGTAGAAACGATTCCACCGCGCTACAGTCGTGTGCAATTTGCGATAGAGAGCATTAAATTATTATTCCTGAACGCATACCGAATAGAAACACGCGCGCACGCGCGATGGAATGAGAATTATGATTTCCACGTATATAGAGTGCAAGGTAAAACGAAGATGATGCACTGGACTCTGGAGAATCTTTTAAAGTCGTAATGCATATCTCGCACAGACGAAGAAACGATTAAGGATAAAAATCTTTTCTACGTTATACCGGACCGACCTCGAATGCTAAACTTATGACGAGCTGCGATCTGGTTACGCGTAGGAGAAACGCGAAACGGAAAAGAGTACTGCAGAAACTCCGACAAAGGAGAAAATAATACGTTCTACCTCCGGCGAAGTCGATAAGCATCATTCGTGCCGGCGCGGTGGATGGGAATAATTGGATTGTCTCCCTTCATACATTTCACTTTTATTGCCGTTGAGTACAGCCAGTCGTACAGCCCGATTCAGCCTGACACTCGCGATTAGAGCTACGAGGAACTCCAACGAGAGGTCCTTTATGCGCGCTCTCAGAGAGATAATGGGAAGTGCATTAACCGCGCGGCGCGTATTTGAAGACCGCTGTCATATTCCCAACGATTCGTCTAATTTATTCTAGTCTAAAGTATTCTCTCGCATTTTCTTACCAAAATAATCCATCGAGCAAAAAGTCATTTATCTAAAAGCTATGCAAAACAATTTTACTGCAATGCGTAACTAATAATAGTTTTATGGCGAGTAAAAGAATCTCTATCTCTGAGTCTGTAATAAAGAATCTATATCAAAAATATATTATAATAAATGAAAATAATAAGTATTATAATAAACTGTCACCGAGAAAAACGAATAAACTAACGTTTGACGTGTTCTGTTAACATGGATATATAACCGCGGATGTGCAGCAAAGAATGATAATTCCTTTTCAGAGATCATTATGATATGGGAAATGGCGGAATAATGCACGCGCGCGAAAGAGCACAGAACCTAGTAAATAAATCGCATTATTTAAGTGAAACGATCCATGTGCCATGAACTCCAGCTTTTTTGTTAGATTATTTTGAAAGCTGCGAATTCCCATAATAAAATTCGAGAACGATAAAAAGTCCGGTAAAGTTTGCTCGGTCTTGCCGAACAATCGCCTTTTCATGCTACTTCAAACCGCAAATTGTAAGACGTGCTACGATGAAGTCACGTGCGCTATATATGCTCGCATTCGCGAAGATACGTTCGCAACCCGCGCCGAGCTGCGCCTTTCTTGTCTCGCAGCCGAAATAGGGAGTCGCGCGAGAGTTTGCAACTGTGTTCGGTTTCGGAACCGCGGCAATAGTTGTCGAGCCTCACTGGAAATTCGGTATTCTCTCGCTTCTTGCACGCTGCCGCATCTCTCGCGTATACGATGGAATTTCGAACCTTGCGTTGGCGCAACTTTAGTCAAGCCGAGCGGAAACGGGACTCCGAGGATGTTCCATTTTGCAGGGCATCTTCCTATCGTGAAGCGGCGCGTATCGCGATACTTTATAGAAGGAACCGAGGACGACGCGGTGTTATGGGATCACGAGTGAGTCGTGACGCTGAAAAGGAAATGCTCTATTCGACGAGCAACATTGTATATCTCATAAAAATTCGATTTTCTAAACCGAGAAGTAGATACCGCATTATTGTCAATATTTTTCATGTGTATTCAAAATCACTAAAATATTATAAAGGTAAAATATAAAATAGCAACATTTTCTTATTTATATTCCTTTCGCATGAATTTATAGTATAGGTATATATCTCATAATTTATTTTCAATATTTTCCAAAGCTTTTTAGGATCTACATATAATAATTTGATTCAGTATATTGGAATCTCTCTTTCTCCAGTTCTTCTTTATCATTTATACATATAAAATTTAAAATTATTTAAAAAAGTAAATTTCAAGGTAGCAAAGTCACAGAATTATATATGTATTATGTATACGTCATCTTTAAAAATGGAAAAGTCAGAGAAATTATCGCAGCACACTTGCCGAGAAATTCTCTGCGGACTGCAAAAACTCAGCTCCGCATTTTTCTATTTAGCTGCGAAAGAGGTACGTTAGATCAGATGAAAATGAGTGGAATTACATGCAAAGGTTTGCACCCAACTTCTCATTTCGCGTACTTAACTTCGCATTTCATATAAGTTACAGAGGGAGTGCATTAATTTCAGCAGTAAAGCAAAGAAAAAGTAACTAAGATAACCATGCTCTCTCTACATATTTTTCTGCGTTCCGCGGAGGCTTCTTTTTGCCTCAGATAAAAGAAGTTTCCGTCCTTTACCCTAAGCAAGTCGCCTGAGATAATCGGCGATCAAGTACATGTGACCAATCCACTTCCACGACGTTGCTCTCGACGGGAACAAACGACATCGTTCAAAATGATAGATGCGGTCGAGCGTCATATGAAGTAATATTGCGTCTATTATTTTACGTAAAACATTTATGAACATCATTGCACGCGTGTACTTCTAATATTTTAGCAATCATGTCACGCGAAAAGATTACAGTTTTACAAATAGTCCTTTAATTGTGGTTCAAAGTTTCTTTTACACGAAGAGTTCCTCATAATAAAAAATAATAATGATACAATCAAAATATTGTAATCATATCATCAAGCAATTGTATTTATTAATACTAATGTACTATTTTTATAAAATGTATAATCGAATTTCAGAAAAAAACTCGAAAGGTTTATTAACATTTTGCTATTAGTTTCAAAAAATTATAGAATTAAAAGAAATTGCATTCTTTTTTAATTATAACATTTTATTATATATGAAAATTGTCAAAAAAAATGTTTTTAAATTTTTTCCTATCGCGTAACAATTTATTTGATCTCATAATAAAAAAATAACAAATGTATACTTAAAATAGAAATAATTGTTATTAAATAAATTTTCATTTAGTTCGCGTATAATAAATTTTTCTTGTTTACAACGAGTCAGTATCTTTTTAAACACGATTCGTAAACCAAATACACTGCGGACGGATGCAGCAAGCAATCAACCAACTCCTGACGAGTCCGTGATTGCACGTGACGAGTACAGATGAAAGCGCGTGTTGTATGTAATCCAATTCGTTTCAGATAAATCTCAGTTTCAAGTCATATCAAGCGAATTAATCCGCGAACGTAGCTTCGGTTTCGAGTCCGCGCTGATGGCTTCGGCCAAGCTGCTAATTAATCGCCTCCGTGCTTGCCCGTGGGCAAAAAAATCCGCGATAAATCGAGCCGGGAGCAGTCAGGACTTTACTCTTTTTTTCTCTTCTTATACGCGCCATACGTCACCATAAGCGTCGAGCATATTTCCCGGCTCGCTCGGACCGGAGGTGAGCGAAATCCATTTCGTCGGCCAGTAGTCGAATCTGCGAGTCAGTCGAGAGAAATTATGCAACGTGTTCTTGCGCCTGAACGGGCCTTCATTAAATTTATATTGTGCAACCTACATATATTACGACCTACGACCTCGTCCTACGTGATCAAAAAATTAATATAACGAACTCTAAAAAATTTGTAAAGATCCGGACAAAATTCCGACATATATTTAATCCACCGTCAAAAATGCTGCATATCTTTTCATTTTAATATGATTATTACAGTAAAATTAAACTCATTTTAAAGAGAAATAAGCAAAAAGATAAGATAAAATATCATTATTTTTGTTACTGATATAATTTCGATAAAGAATGTGTTTTGCAACAAAAAAGAAAATCTAAGTGAACAAAATTTAATTGCACGCATAAATAGTATGCCTTTTACATTCAAAAAAAAAATTTAATTGTTAGCTGTGTACACAATTTTTATGACAGTCATAATCGTTAGTATTATAGCTAAATATTATCATGTTTGTAAAAAAATAACAATTTTTATACATTTTTCTTCCAAAAAAAATATAGAAAAATCGTTATTTTTTAGCGCTTCAAACCAGGTGGTTTTCTTAAGCTCTCACATAAGGTAAACTCGGCTAAGATGGCCATAAAGGAAAGATGGCCAACCCATCATGTTCTATCAATCTAACTCATCATCTAGTATCGAATAAACATGGCCGGGTTGGCTATCTTTCCTCTATGGCCATCGTATCCGAGTTTACCCTACAAATTGCGAATTTTCAAAGCGTTTCAATTTATTTCAAACTAATAATTATATTAATCAAAATTATAATCTTTAAAATCTTCATGTTCTTTAAAAGAGTAACAGATTCTCCCACGTTTCCATCTATTTAATTGTAAGTAATTATAATGCTGCATTAAAATGACTTGCTAAAATATTCGCGTCATGTCCACATGTAATTTTTCGAAAGAACCATTGTAATGCATACCGCCTTTCTCCGATGCTTCTCGCGTAGTTGTGAAGAAACGTTCGCATACTTTATGCGTAAAACTTAAGCGTGCAGTCGCCAGTGCGATAATGCCGCACGATAAAATCTCTTTTTCACTGTGACATTTTTATACCATGCAGTCGCATATCGCACTCGTAAACCAAAGTGACATTTGACGTTAGTAATAAACGTTCCTGCGACGCCTAGATCGATGAGACAAAATAGATGAGAAGGAGTGAAATTTGAGACAATTATAGCCTTGTTATACTTGTTAACAAATTAAATCAGGAATGTTATAACATATAATTTTCTATACTCTTCTATACGTATAAGATATATTAGCGCATTATAGTCCTATCCACATAATATCTACGGATAAAAAAAGATAAATAATTAGTGCTAATAATCGCATTGATAGTTACAGATTAACTTTCTTTATTTGTATTATAAACAGGAGCGTGATATGCAAAAATACGATGAAATAATCATCATGATCTAAATGACCTAGATGATCTAAAAACTAGCAAATCGACCTAACGTGAGAAAACGCAAGCTGTCGGTACAAATCATTCTATTACAATTGAATCTATTCAACTGACGAAATATATTCACGATTGTCACGCGCATGTTATGTCGCAATTCGGAAAATGAGCCGATTTTAATGGTATCTGTGCTAAACATAGTTAGCGTAATGGATCTTCTTAGATATTTTGTGAGAGATAGACATTTTCTACAAAGCATTTACATTCCATTTAGCTTGCGGCCATATAATGCTTAAACAAGTAGCAAAAATAATTTTTGTTTCATCAACATTTAATATTAAATGTAGACAAGGATATATATAATAAAAATAAACAATAAAATTCATAGGAAATTCCTGTAGCTAAAATGACTTTTTGAATATCAATATTTCAAAACCTTCAGTCATCCTAATTTTACATTTATATCCTAAAATATTTCTAATTTAAGATTTCTCTTCTCTCAATACATTTAAAAATTTCCCTAAAAGTTAGATTTTTGCGCATTAGAAGAGAGATAAGAAAATATATACCATTCCATTGACTATTTAAAAGAACTTACTCGTTATTTTAGAACAGGCATTTGTATTTCGGTAAGGCATATTAAAATTAAAGAGAGTTTCTGTATTTCAGTAACGCATTTTAAATTGTTTGTTGGTTAAATTATCAGCTAATTTCTGATATACAAGTATATTTAATACGGTTAAAAAATTTTTTTTTTAATATTAAGATACTAGGTGGATTATTGCTAGCGAAATAAATCGCCTTTTTCAATGTTTTTATAGCAGCCTAATATATCTCGTCTTCACTTACCGATACTTTGTATTGATCAACCGAGAAGTAACATTGATAGCATACTTCATTCACTTACAAAATTCACTCCTCGAAATGTGAAGGATCTCCTTAAAGAGGGTACTTTATATATAATAATCCTGTCCCGGGTAAAGCGCGAGAAAGAAGCAATGCCTAAAGTTTTGTTGCATCTTTGACGAGATTTAAAATGTTATAGAATGATCGTCATTCCAGATGAATAATTTTAGAACATCTATAATATAATATAAAAAGATTATTATCAATGAGATTCAAAATTTATTTGATCCTCACGATCCAGAATTTCGCTAAAATTGCTAAATATTCTACTGATATTGTAGATTTATTTTTTCGAACGTAATGCGCAATTTTAATCTGCATAATAATATATTACAACAGTAATTAATTTTATATATATATATATATATATATATATATATATATATAATTCTTAATATTATATTCTTAATAAAAATATTTTTATTCTATTTGGCAATTAAAGTAATTTTCTTGCATAAAAGAAAGACCCACTACGCTACGTAAAATTCAACCCTGGTCTCGTAACTTTGATTTATTGACTGCAATCCCAAATTCTTTTCGTTCAAATTTCTCGTCGACATCAAGCCGATGATAGATAAGGGAAATCGCGAGGAAGTAAGGCGCTGCCATTCGTTCGCGATCAATCTGAACAAGTTCACCAAGTCCGAGTATTTCTCGTACCCCGAAGTAATCGGCTATTTCGACTTCGTCCGTACAATCCAATTCTTCGCGTGCATGCGAGGTCCTTTCAAAAATTTCATTGGTCAGCGCAAACGCGCGATATCGTGCCTGCTCTAACTCAGTCGCGTTTTCCATGCATCTACTTCGCAGTCAGCAATATATCGATAATTGGCTTTCCAGATCTCTAGCTTCCTTCCACAGTATTGCAATAAAGCGTATAACTACAAGCTGCACAACTATATAATTAATTTATGTAAAAATATTGTAATATAATAAATATAAAAAATATATATATACATATATATATAGAAAAAAAACAACTATATATTCCTGCGCAAAGTAATTTCCCGGCACATTTTTTTTAACTTTAGACAAAATGTTTGTAAAATAAATATTACATAATAAATATTAGATGAATTATCAAGAGATATTTCCAAAAAGTTATAAGATAGTATATATGTTTAAATTAATGTAGAATGCATTAAAATGCATTTGAAAAAATAATTGCGCTATTCGTACGAGAAATAAAGCTACTGTCAAAAATACTTTATTCTTCTACGGTAACAAAAGCTATTCTGCAAAAGCACACGTCACACGTCAAAAGTTGACAGAACAGAAAGGATATTTACGTTGCATATATGCGCGCAAATGCAGTTGAGGCGCGCTTGTTCTATATCTATATACACTCGCATTCCATATTTTTACCTCTGCGAGAGATAGCAAATATTTAAGACAAGCTTGTTTGTCTTTTCCGATCTATCGCCTACATTTGTACGTCCCCGCTCGAATTCGTTGAAAGAGTACGCATACATTTTCTGTACAATCAAAACTAACTTATTTACTTTCGGGCATTAGTTTATTTTGCAGTATTTTATGCAAACAACTATATACTAGTAATATTAACTATATTCTTTGTATGTAGATTTTTAAACTAAAATTCAATTTTTTATTATCTTAAAATGTTTTTTCTTCAAGTTAATTTAGCTATGTTAAGTTGAAAACGTTTGCAGTCTGAGTTTAATAAAAAACGTTACATTATCTTCTTCCTAAATGTTATTGTTGGGGAAATTTAAAATTCATGATTGTTACACTAAAACTAAATCCTATCCAAAATACATATAAACCCAAGATTTTTTCCAACAATATAAACCGCTTTTATATTCATTTAATCTTTTCTTATCTTATCTTTTCTTTCTTCATTTAATCACATAAAGAACATTAATATGTTTCCTTTCAAATATTCTTTAATGTGCATTTTTCATTTATACGGATACCATCGTCTCGAATTTCACGAGCTTATAACTTACGCAATAAAATTGCGCACTTAAAATTATGTTGCAGTTTCCTCAATCTAAAATGATCGACTTTATGAGGATATCTGGAGCTTCTTCCCGACTGAAATATAATATTTCCTCGCGATATCGAGCGAGTGAGACCGAAACACGCGCGCTCTCAGTACGAACGTAAAGCAACTCTCAGCGGCCAAAAAGGACAGAATTGAATTATCCGAACTTATGCATGTGCCACCACGTTTACACGATATATGAAAATCGCGTGTGCGAGGCTCGTACCCGAGCGAGACAAGCAATCGTGTTAAATCTCCGTAAAAAATCCAACGGATATATATTCAAGAACTTGCGTCTTTTCTCGCGCCTTTTTCCGAGAAAAAGCGTTTAATTTTCATAAAGAACCTAAATTTATGGAACGTCCTAAATTCTAGTAGATACTTTCAAACTTACAATGGTGTTTTATCTTTTAATTCCCCGCATGAGCAAAAGTTATAGCCAATTTTTTTCCAATAATAAATATTATCTCCCTCAAACAACCGCAGGCATAATCGTTTACAAAGCACTGCAGAAATTAATCTTTCAAATTATAATTACAATCACAAAGACAAACAAAATTATTTGCTCGAGTTAACGATGTGAAATTAAATATTAAATCACAAACATCGTGCGCATATCTTAGGTATATATTTTAAACGTTGCAAGTTTCTCGCTCGTAAGTGGAGTAAGCGTAATGATATCTCAAGATCAACTGCGACGTAATTACGAAGAATTTCTGCTTTAATTAGAGAGGATGCATTTTCCAAACAACCTCACTGCACATCCAGGTGTGTTATTTTAACTAAAGCCTTTCTTACACATTTCTTTCCATTTTCAATCTCGTCATTTAACACGGTACCTATTATCAGCTAATGTTGTTAAGCAAAACTTTTGTTTTTGTCAAAGTTCGGTATCACACTGTAAATCCAAGTGTTATTTCTACACGCATAAACGTGTAAAAATGGCATTAAAACGACAAGAAATGTGTAAGAAGAGCTTCAGTTAAAATAACACACTTGGATTTGCAGTGCGCATGGCCCCCTTAAGGTCAAATATGAATATTGAAATTCTCATTATTCGCATAGCCGCGAGCGACCAGTGTAACCGATCCGCACTTTGGCCGACATAATTTAAAGTTTGTAAATTAGCGAGTTAAATTATGGATATGTCACTAGGCATCTCGAGCTGGCCAGTTAAACAGATAGATTGCAAAAGTCATATCCCGTAGGACTCGTTTGCGATGATCAGATATCATCTTTATTCTAGCTGTAAACTAGGTCGTATCACTACATCATACTGCAACGATTTATTTTTCAATACCTGTCCTCCGCTTAATTGTATAACCTCTGTAAAAGAAATTTTAATAAAATTTTCAGTCTTACGTTGAAGAATTTATGAAAGAAAACCCTTGTTTTTATTCTTTTCAACAAATTTTGACAAACTTGAAATCGATTTTTCTTGGAATCAATTAGATTTCGAATTATTACAATCGTATAATACGACAATATTTCCTTTAGTGGCATTTTTATTGAGCTAAAGGAAAAATTTTCAATAATTTCATTACATAGAAAAACTTAATTGATACCGTTTTCTACTACGATACCAAAACACAAACTTCAAAAGTTATTTTACCAGAAAAATATTGATAGGATATGACGGATAATGATAAATACAAAGTACAAAAGTCATCAACTCGTGTTCTCTCTGCTCGCAGCTGTTAAAATTCTCGAATATGTTGCGATAACTAAAATTGTAATATCAATTGCAACTTTTATTCTGTGCATTCAATTGAGAAATAAATTGTTTCTAACTTTCGATTATCTGGAAATTCTAGAGAATTGTTCAGCTTCCGATAAGGTCGTTAGACGTTGGTAATAAATGAGACTAAATGTAGGTCGGGACACCGGGTTCTTCATTTTTCAGTGCAGTCGGGAGGCGCTTAATATCATGAATCTCCCCAGTGTCGGACAAACAGGGACAGACGCGATTCTCCGCAATTAAACAAGTCGAAATGAATATGAAAAAGGTGCTAACTAGAGCAAAGAAAAGTTTTCACGAAATGGCCACGCTAGCATGCTGGCCTCGATTTCAGAAATTATCTTACTCTTTGTAAACACACGAAATTAACTTCTAGTTAAACTACTTTGATCCTCCTTCACAATTAACAAATTTCACGAAAGATTATAGTGGATCATAGCATTACGTTATTTTAACAAGCTTGATCGTAATTCTCATTAACATTTTGAGAACAATATTTAAGAGAAGACTAATTGTAAGTGGATTTTCCCGGTACAAGGTTCTTCAAAAAATATTTTACACACCTTCAAGATAATAAGTAGAACGATTCATCAATAAAAATATTGGAAGTATAATTATTATTTTATATATGGGGCGATTTATTGTACTCTTTACCATCCATAACATATATAATTTATCCGAATTATTATAAAATAAAGAGCGACATATAGTTAAAATAAAAAACTTGCAAATATAATTCTTTAAAAATAAATTCGAGATTAGGCGACCCAACTGGCCAAATTCTATTTATTTGTATAAACATAAACCTTATCTCGTAGCCGTTAACGTGTGCGTGCAATGAAAATCATGATAGTTGATACTCTGGTGTTGCTTTAAGAAAAATAACATATTCCATAATATGTTATACGAAAAAATACACACACTAAGATGCACGCATAAACATGAAGCTAGGGCGTATCATTTACTAATTTTTTGTAAATAGTGCAAAAGGAAATCTATTGCACTAACATTAATACGTTCTATTTTTCTTTATTGTTTATTTATTGTTTATATATATCAAGTTTGGAATCTCTTTACAACTATCTCTCTCTCAAAACTTTTAATATTACTTTTAATATTAATTTAAAAAAAATTGGTACGTTCTAAAAACGCTACACAATAATATGCTTAATATGAACTCAAATATATGACATACAAGCTTTAGGTATTTTGATCTTTGATCAAAATATAGATCATTCACATATTATAAATAAAATTTTACCGAGAATCACGGAATTGCTTTTTTTATACGTCTATTCAAAAGCATTAATTTCCTAAAAAAATCTTCAATATTTCATAAAATTATTGAAACAGAATTAACATCAGCACTACAAAACCTCTTCAACGTCAAACACTCCGTTTCATTCGGAACTGACCAGACGATAGTCAATGCCTCCCCTCTCTCCACCCCAGCAGAGCACTGTAATTGGTTTGTCGCAGCTTAACTAACTACCGGATAAAGTCACCAGTAACGCCAGCATTTAAGCGGGGCTTACCGCTACGAGGCGAGGCGAGACGAGATGTTTACTGCTAATTGCGTGGCTTTGGACTTTCGATTTACTTAAATTTATGTCACGGACGTGGAGAAGGCAGGGCGTTAAAAAATTTCCTTCCAATTGGTTTACACACGTCTATTTTTTAGGCTCGCAAAAATCGAGAATGACGTTTTTTCAATCTGACAATAAAGTAGAGAAGTTCTTTGGCAAAAATATAGTCTTAAAAAAAAACTTAATTTCGCGTTTTTTTTTCTTGTGTCTGCTTATTTTTCACATTATATATTTCACATTATATGAATCTTTATATTAGAATTTTATCAGACTGAAATTAATCTTCAATTACAGTTAAGTAATTAACTCAATAACATTAGATTTAAACTTACATCGCCTTTAAAATAGCTTATACGAAAGTTTAACGATACCAACGAATACACACTTTCTGCAAATTAACTTTAAAAGTTCTTTACTCTATTATGAGCCTTAACTCTCTCTTTCTGTCTTGGTTTAAATATAAGGAAAGAAACATTCGCTAGCAGTAACAGACGAAGGAACAACGAATAGAATATACGATAACGCTGTAATATAAATAGTTGGCATCATGCCCAGATGAGTTAATTGCTAGATCAGCAGTACCTCCGCTTATTCACCGCGAGCTCTTGGCCGGCTAGCTAAATTCTTCTTGGCAGAAAGCACGCGTTTAAATTCGCAAGGTATTTCTGTTTAATGTACCTGGTGCGCGCGCGCGCGCGCGTTCAGATCTCATTTGCGCGATTAAATCTTGCGCGCGGCACGCCATGAGAAATGCGGAAAGTTCTTTTTTAAGAAGGACAACGTACGCGAGGCGCACGAGCAATCAGCGGCGAAAAAAAACGAAAAACAATTTACCGCGATTGCATGCGTCGACACGTCGCGCGAGTCACGCGAGTTTTTTTTTCACACCAGGAAGACGGACAGGATCGAATTCCGTCGAATGTTGAAAGGTTTCGGAGAAAATACGCTTACTACGTAAATTCGCGTGATAAAAATCGGGGTTAACGCGATCCAAGGAATCGGGATTACAGTTCTGACTGTACAGAATAATTACACAGATAACGAACGACAAATATAACTGAAAGATTGAATAATAGCGCGTGATATATATGAGTCAGCTTATACGATACGTTTTGTTGCACAAGTAACAGTCGTGTTTATTTCATTCATTCGTGATTTACGTCCTGAAACTTTCACAGTTACATTTTTATATATGTCAGCCGGGCTTGCTCTCACTTTTTATCGACATACATTCGCTTTATGACGTATCGACCGCGGACGTCGCCGTCATCTCCCTCGACCCGTCGTGACTCTCGTGGTCCTGAGAGGACTCGTCCGAGGGACGACGATGAAGCAATTGAGGATCCACGACAAGTCTGACATTGACGGTGCTCTTCCACCACCTGTACCACGGCGACACCTGGTCCTGAAGAAGGAGAGACAAATTGTGAGCGAGCGGAGAGAGCCCCCGGGGTCACGGCTGTTCCTTTTCCCGCCGATTTAAATTATCCGGCCAGTTTCAGTTGTCAGGGGCAAAGGGCAGTCCACTCGATAAATCAGGCTCGAGTGACGCGCCTCGAGTGCCCTCCGACGTGAAAAAGAGAGAGGGCTAAAGAGTGCGAGGTACAATCGAAAACGAGAGAGAGAGAGAGACGCGGATTCGGAAAGTGGCGCGTATTCGCGATTATTCTTAATTAAACACGACGTCCGACGATTTCGATTCAACTGCAGCGATTTACAACGCGACGGGACTGACGGTTTTATTTAAAACTTCACCATTCTATCCTCCGTACGCAGAGTGCACTCTGCGCTTCAAAGTGGTCGCAGGATCTTTTGCGAGGATTAACGAGGGCAATCGGTGACGCGCGATTCGTTAGACTGCTTTCGGATAACCCGCCGCGGCAAAATATCGCGCACCGGACGAATCATTTCGCTCGCCCATCCTCATTTAGTACAGCCCCTGGTTTTCAATAGTACAGCAGAGACGTTAAGCGGCATGAATAATTCTTCCCCGGGATCGAAGGCGCACTTTGTTCCAGGCGGAATAATGTATTATAGATTCTAGTGGCTGATAAATCTTTCGATTTATCGACGACATTGATCTGTACCGTACCAAGAATATACGTATACTATACGTGACTAGACTACCGCATATATTCTAGAGTTATACTGGCGCAAGATATAGTGGTATACATGATAATTATGCTTCTATGAATGAGACATAAATAATGAATTAGGAAACGATAACACAATAGAATTTTTAACTTTTGTAATGCTGTAGAAAATTATCAGCGAATGAATTCATTCAAAGCTAAAAAGTTTTTAAAGAATTGATTAGTGGTTAAACTGTGGAAACATCCATAAACTACAAATGATATCTTATGTAAGTTAATAAGTAAAATAATATCAAACTTTCTTCTTATTTTCTATTGCTAATTTTTGTTTTTAAAATTTTTTCTGTAAGAGTCCCTGATTTAAACATTTAAGTTTTTTTAATGCAATTGTCAAAATGTTTTATTTTTATGTTAAGAATCAATTAAAACTCCCATTAGATATAGCAGAGAAAATTGTTGGTACGATAATCTTATTCAATTTCATATTTGCATGCGAAAATTTAACGATATCCATATTCATGTTTGAGATGATGCCAATGACAATTAATTTAGTAACAGCTTTGGGGCAAGATAATCAAACTCAGCACTTGCCGACAGGCTCCACGGTAATTAACTATATATGATTTTAACGAGCATTAGCAAGCATTTTAGGATATATATAAACAATCGCCGTAAATATTCGCCATAACAGTCACGAACGGAAACTCTCGTTTAATTCACACCGACACCGACGTCATAAAGATTATGATCTTCATTCCCCTAAGGAGGGTAATATACATAAATGAAAGTTAACCATTAAGTAAACCGTACAGTAAAATAAATGCTTGATGAAAGTTCGCGAATTACAACACAATTTTCCAGTCATCGAGAAAAAGCGTTAAAATAAAATGGTTTTCCTATTGACCAATCGCGTTATTAAAGTATCATAAAGAAGAAAATCGTAAAACGATTTTCGTAAAGATATAAACGCGCGACGTAATCTTTTCTGAGGTACGCGCGCGGTATTTTCACGGTATTTTCAAACAAAAAAAGACTTTATTAGCCAGGTTTCCGATTCGCTCGCACCACACCTTGCATCGTATGTATTCTTTTTATATCAGAGAGCGTCGTGTATCTTTCGTACTCTTCCGGCGCGGAGTGCGTTCTAACACATTTGTTCCGAATCGCTCGCCCGTATTATATCCGCGCATTCGAGCGTCGGGACGTCGTTCACCTGTTTAACCTTTGCATCGTGCCTTAAGGTGATCCTAAAGCTGTCTGTAATACCTACACTCGTTTTTAACAATATTTGCTTCGTATAAAAATTCTACAACTTGATGTTACAAAATGAGGGTGCAGGTCCATTCAGTAGACATCAAGAAATATCATACCGTTTGTAATAGAATTAGGCTGAGACTCCAAACAAAAAAGTTAAGCGAAAAGTACGATACGTTCACGTAATGATGTCTAATGGACCTGCACCCTCATTTTGTAACATCAAGTTGTAGAATTTTTATACGAAGCAAATATTGTTAAAAACGAGTGTAGGTATTACAGACAGCTTTAGGATCACCTTAATGCGTCCGCCCCGAGCGTCGCTATCTGGCCTGGCAAGATCGCGCCGCATAAACGTAAACCGCGGCACGACTTCGTCGTGCTGGATGCGACATAAAGTCGATGACCCACAAGATGCATACTGATGCAAGTTATCCCGAGTACGTTACTAGTCGAAAGTCCGAATACTACGACTCTATATTCTTACGTTACGACATGCGTATATATCTCGGTCAGATACATTCTTCGAAAGATATTATGCAGTAAATAACTCGCGCGTTATGCACAATAAGGCATTTCTATAGCTTACCGCGTGCAACCTTTCAGCCGAAGATAGTGCAGTCTAAACTAAGAAAAATGGCCATTGTTTCAAACTCGAAGCGTCAATAGGTATTAAAAGTTATGGGTATTACAATATATATTGACTAGACGTCCAAAGTATATGGAAACTTACACGTCTAACTTGTGATTTCTAAAAGAATAGAAGCGTTCATTTAGGAGTTAATAAAGCCTTTGACAAAATAATATACCCTCGATACAATAAAAAAAAATCTACTATTTCTTTAAAATACTTCAACTTCGAGCCAAATCTGTTACATCAATATGCAAAAATTTGTTAAAAAATTAAATAAAAATTATTTCAGATAAATTAAAAATATGAATATTATTTGAATAAATACAAATTTTATCTTAACATGTTCACGTATCATGTTATAAAAATTACATATTTTAGTTGATTATATTAAAAGAATAAATCCATTTAATTTGTATCGTATTACATGACACAATTTATACCTATGTTCATTTGAACAAGCAAAGCTTTATCGCGTTTATTTTTCTCAAAATTAAATTTTATTTACTGATATTTAACTGTAAAGACACATTCGGTTCTTTGAAGAAACGACGTTTCAAATATTAATCTCACAAATATACAATATCGTACCATATCATAATATTAGTTCCATTTGTTTCATGTATGCCCGCATCGTCAATATATAAGGTAAACCGATAATTCCATAAATTTTAGCTTTTGATGAACTAATCCATGTAAAATTAATAAGATATTCGCACAAATTTATATTGAAACATTTCCAATGCATTCTCAGTTAAAAATATGGGACATGATATTATATTCATATCTTTGTAATATTACATAATTAATTAACAAAATATTTAATAAAATGATTTCAGTATTGTATAAGTTATTTGATGCGACATCTTTCGTTAAGCTAATTAATGCGTTCAGTTGAATTTGCATGTATCGCGTATTTCTATTGAATATCAAACAATAGAAGTGTTACGTATAAAATGAAAGCATCTGTCCCGATTATATTTTAATTCAAAGAAATAAATAATATTAAGCCCTGTTTTATCGCGATATTGTTATCTCTTATATAAACTAATGTTTATTCTAATTTGTTCTTATTAAATGCAATATATTTTAGCGTTAGGTAATATTAGACTAATAGCTTAAGGACAAGTAAATCGAGAGCATAATTACCCTGCAGAGCAGGTAAACTGTGGTGCCATAGCCTAATATCACGATGGTCAGAAAAAACCATATCGCTCCTCGCGTCCAGAGCTTGGAAATCCCGATCTTTTTCCCTTCAATGATAAAGTATCGCATACCTGCAAAGTTACAGCGGATAACAAGTACGTATACTCAGTTTGGTGTAGTTTCACAAAAGTGCTTGGAACGCTTATCGGACGGAACTGAGATTGTCTTCGTCAACATACGATTTGAATTCTCTTTCACAATAGTATATCGCGTTATTCCGTAACAACGAGATGTTATTTTCTCTGTACTTCTAACAGAATTTTGAAATGCAAGAAATATGTATGTAAAATATATATATGAGTGTTGAATGTTGATACTACACTTTATACAATTCCGAGTAATAATTAAATAATTATATATTCTACAAAATATTTTTTAGACTTCCGACCTATCAAATTCGTTACGCAATGCATCGAGCAAGTTCGAGAAATATATGTGAAGTAATATCCAATATTTGCATTGATATTTCTGCACATTCCTTGGTACTTGGCAGTTTATTTGCTTCATCATAAACGGGGCGACCGTTTCCATTATATGTAAAAAAGCCACTCACCCAAAAGGCATACCGCGGTTAATCCCACCGTAACGATAGTGAGTAACGTTAAGATGAGCAGGTCTGATTCTATATTCCTACGATTCCGCGGATGGCTGATCCATATCCTCAGAGATTCTGGCCTGCAGGTACTCATAAAAATGATAACTATGCGCGGCCGGGTACGGCCATTAAGATAAAAGCTCAAAAAATTCATCCTTAGAGGATCATGCGCTTATCACAAAGAAACAAAATGCTTGTCGGTAAACTATACAACGCGATATTAGAATTATGGAACATAATTTATTTTTACAGTTATATAAAATATAAAATATAAAAATACTATTTTAACACTGCTTTAACTTATATAAATAAATAAAATTAATATTATTTGATGATAAACGTCTTGTGAAAAAAAAACGAATTTATTTATTATTCTAATATCCAAATATGCAAAGTTAAAGTGATGGATCATACGTTATTTTAACACATAAATCACAATGCAAAACGTTGCAGTTTATCGTCGATATACGATGTTCCTAGAGCAATTTACTCGATACATCATTTTTGATGTTCAAGTTTGCTCCAAATTGCAACCTAATCGACTCACAGTGAAGAAACAAATTGCACAGAAAAAAATAAAAAAAAGAAATATGATCGAGATCAATTCATCGCAGAAACGAGAATAATGGGCACGATATAGCGGAAAACGAAATAAGGAAACGCGCCGGTGTGCGGAGAGATCGAAATACATTTCAGGTGCTTGAATTACATCTAGCTTGAAAGTGCGCCCTCCCTCGCTAACCCGATAAATGAATGCTCACCATCGATAACGAGGCGTCTCCACGGCATTGAAGTAGTACCGGCACAATTCGCAGTAAGTTCGGCACGACTGATTCAGCCATCGTTCCAGGCAGGACAAGTGCACGTAAGCCAGCGTGCCCTTGCACCTGGAAGAGACACGCCGCGTATATATATCGCAATATTGTAATGTATTGCGGTGACGCACACACGAAAGAATGCTGCGTGATTTTATCAATGCAAAAAGACAACGGCAAAGAAATAACGTAATGCCGATTACGTACTTCTTTGTGGAAAACAGAATTTTATTTGTGTTATTTAAAGTCGCGGAAATTCGATGAATTGAGTCTAGACAGGAATCCGAGATGGGATTGTAAGGAATAGAAACTAAGTGGCTTCGTTGATTCTTTCGCTGCGCCCTCGAATTCGCTCAGCTGTTTCCAAGCAAAAATATATAGCAATACCGACGCTTACTAACTAGACTCAACTTAAAAAATCTGCACTCGGAAAAAATAGACTCCATCAGTCTCGTTACGAGAAATATGCATTTAAATTTTAATATAATCTTTATAAAATAATTTAAATATGTAAAATTAATAATTTTCAAATAAAAACGCGACTGCTGAATTAGCAAATTGATTAAAATTTCTCTCGCACATATATTTGTAGAAATAAAATTACACAAGTGCACATTATTGCATTCCATATGATCTGTCGTTATAGAAAATATTAAACCTGTTCATTCGTGTTCGCTCGTGAACGCATCATCGGGAAATGCATTCCGCAATGGAGAACATAAGAAAAATAAGTTATATCCGATTCCTCATTATTCTCTACTGCTCTACCGGACCGAATGCCTATGGCTTCAAAGTAATATTCGGATTAGAAAAGATTTCCGTAAGTTGGAGAATTATGAAGGGTAAACGCATGGGAGATTTGCAGCGAGCCGCTCTCATTTTTCACGTACTTCTTCAAGCACGAGTTGTGTGTCCTTAATCGCCGGAACACGTTCCTCGAACTATTCACTCATTTACGCCTTTCTACCGTCTCTCGGTGGCGCCGGGCCGTAAATGAGAAAGAGAAGGGGCAAAAGAGAAGCGAAAGAGAAGTTTCCTTCTTATATAACGTTTCGTTTCCTCGTCCCTTCTTAGCACGATTCTCCATCTCACAGCCAACGCGAGAATTATGCGACTACGTGAGGTCGATTTCGGTGCCGAGCCGCGGAATATACTTCATTCGACGATAGAGTCACGACGTTTCGCTTTGTCAGCCGTGTTAAACGACTGCTGTTCGCTGGGTAATCTCGTTATTATAAACAGCACCGGCAACTATCACGACATGCTCCTCGCTTCCTACGCATCCTACATCTGCGATGTATGCAGCAGCGCGCAAATTAGTTCGAACGAGATACGGAAGTCAGTAAACCTGAACTGTATAACTACTGTTGCACAATATAGTGATTCTGAAGACAAGTTTATGCGTTAAAGTCTCGTTAATGTGATATCAAACTCGTGCGTAGATCTCCTTGTCAAACAAGGGAAATAACTACACGCGACTGAATGCAAAATATTTAACACATATGGTAATCTCTAATTATTTCAACTATTCATCCGTTATAACATGGAAAGATCGCGCGGACGAATGAAATGTTAGAATATTATTTTCTCAATAAATGCGGACTTCATAAAGGACTTTAAGGGACTTTACTATGATATTTCATAATCTATAACATTACATTAGTTTCACAATTTCAGAACAAAGATATCAAATGTCTGCCATAAACCTTGATTGATAAGTATTATATTGATCCAATTGTCAAATATATTAAAGACATCTTCTACAAGTTTAAAACGAGTTTAAAATAACAGAAAATTTCTCAACGGACGAAAAAATATATGCGATGCAAAAGAAAAAAAAATACGCGGCGCGCGATGCAGCGAATAAAACATTTCTCTTTTATATGATTTGCTCGCCCCGTGGCTCACCGGCGTCATAAACTTTTCCCTTTGGCAGCACGACGGTGTACATGGACGATGATTAGCCCGCGTATCCAGCAGCAAAACAGTTATCGTCCGATGAAATTTATGCCGCTTTTCTTTCGCCGCGGAGTATAGCTGCTGCGTTATGACATCAGTTTTGCGATTGTTTCGGTGAACAATGCACGGTATGTAGCAGAATCTGGAATACTCCGTCAGCGTCGAGTGCGATATAAGGAACAATATTAAACGAGAAATAATTCGCGAGCAACCGCTAGGAAAGTTGCCTGGGATCGCTCGGAAAAATTTCAACTCAACCTCCGATAATGAAACATTTTAAACAATCCACTGCACCTATCCCCGTCGCGATCCTACCGACGTTTTTAAACACCGTAATACTGTAAGTTTACAACATAGCTTCATTGTTCAGTTAATAATTGCGGGTACAAAAAGTTTTTACACACATAATACAGAGCATAAACAAGATGCGTAAATAGATATGATAAAGCAAAGAATGGATGATATTAATATCTGCCTGACAAATGTTTCACCTTCCATTTCCCTCAACTAAAGACGAGCAGGGGTAAGAAAACAGATTTGCTTACTCGAAGAAAGGGAGAAGTAAAATCGAGCATTCGTACTCTCAAACGCGTTGCATTTGGCGGTGCGCGGCGTGATCTACGAAACTACAGATGTTTCCACTACGAGGGGCAACCACTCCGCTTTTCACCGCATAAATAATCGGTCGCATCAAAATTCGCGATGATTCATGCACGCGCCGAGTCGACCAGATTTCTCGTTGGATGCCACGGCATTTACCATCGCGCGTCTAATGTTGTCGTGGTAATACGAAAAGAAATGGGTCGCGAGATATAAAACGTAGCACGTAATCGGGAATTCTCGCGAGGTCCTCGTGAATTAAGCCCCTACGAGCGAAGAGGGCGCGGCTTAGGTCGTTAAGTTGACGGGGCAGTACGGACGTCTCTCTGCAAAAACGATAAGGGCACGATCTTACCAAAACGTTAAATAAAATAATCGCGAAGGCTGCTGGAAAGTAAACGTGAGGACGCGACGCCTTAAAATCAAGAGATAATCTAATTGGATTATCTTCTTTTTCTTCTTCTTTTTTCAAGAAGCTGTAAAAGTCGTCGTTTGCGACTAAGAGAAAATAGAATTATGATCAGTTACCGTTCGTTAGAGTCAGGTTTTTTTTACTTTTTAAACCTTGCAAAATTATCTAGCTCTGCGACATGTAAATTCGAACGTATGACAGACAGTAACAGAGTTTCAAAGTAATGAATCAACTCAAGATATTCCAAATGTCTTTAGCTTTCCAAGTATATAACTAACGGCTAGTCCCCCGTGATATTTCACGTGGTGATTGGATGACGCAAAATGATCGTCGCTTAATTGAGCTTTAACGTTAATTAATTAGCGCCTGTCTCCCGTCTCATGCTTGCGCGAAATTAGCATTTGTCGTTTTGCGCGACGTACATTGTGATAGATGGTGAAGAATAGGCTATTGGGAATCAAAGCAATTATAATGCTTTTCTCCGTCATATAGTGACCTATATATATATATATATATTTGTTTAATAACTAAATTTATTACAAATCGATGCCCACCAACTTAACTAAACTTCCAGCTTGAAATAGTAATAACTGAGCACAAAGCCTCTCACATTAAAGTTTACTTAAAATAAAAGCCATTAAAATTAGCTTAAAATGAAGACTTACTCGATTTATACTTATTTTAAGACTTTATACTTCGCCAAGTAAATTCTAAACTAGTGAAATTTATTAAACTCTCAACACTGTTATATTTCAACCCCGAAATTACCGCTCTAATTCTGGCGTGCAGTTGCAACTGTTTTAATTATTATAGTATCTTTGAGGGTCATTGTAAAATACTGAATGAAATAAAAGTCAACTGTACACTATTATAAAACTAAAATTTGTATCTTACATTTTAACGTAAATTGCATCAAATAGCGCACAAAACTATTATTGCTAGAAAATATAATAATTCATGTGCACCTATTTTGTATTTTTCACATACGTCAATCTTTAGCACATTTTTTTGGCTATATGTATATATTGTTTGAATAAATCAACAGAAATATATCCGAAGCTGAATCCACAGGATTTAAATATCGCGATGTTCCGCCATTAATACGTAAACACTTCCCGTTCCAGTGAACACCACATTTTTCTCGAATTCTATTAAGTATGAAAGATGGGACGTTCGTAAGATGGCCGAATTCTGTCCTAAATCCCGGACCATAACTATGTGGATGATACATGTCGTTTTGCCATGGCGATAAAGTTTTCGAAATCGTAAATGCACAACTGCATTCTTTCTGCACGTGACATTACAAGCAACAAGCGATCTTTTTCTTAAATTCGAAAATTTGTGTATGATGTATTTGAAA
This sequence comes from Temnothorax americanus, assembly GCF_048541705.1. Taxonomy (NCBI): domain Eukaryota; kingdom Metazoa; phylum Arthropoda; class Insecta; order Hymenoptera; family Formicidae; genus Temnothorax; species Temnothorax americanus. The sequence continues at coordinate 3,510,730 of NW_027509339.1, forward strand.
AAGTATTACAATTACTCGTATTTACATACGAACAAAAATTTCAGTACTACAAGAAAAAATTACGCGTGCATTCAGTTGTTTTCATTGTAAATTAGTTTTTAACATGACAACAATATCATTTTAAATAATAAGTATAAATGTTTCAAAATATTTTTTAACTGCTGTAGTAATTTAGAGCACGTATTGACAAACAAACATGCGATTATTTCAGTACAGAATAATCGAAAACGTCTGTCTATTTTAAAATTAGAAATAATATTTTGTGTAATATATACGAAATAACGAAATAATTGTAATTTTCTTCCCTCCTTTAAAAGTAATCTATTTTTATATAATAGAATTGATAGTATGTTGGAATCACTCAATAACGTCATTAAACAATTTAATCTAAGGTTATTCTACACCCAATTACGGTTCTTAAATTAGTTCAATTACAGTTCTAAAATTAGCGTTCTACCTCATCTCTAAATACGTTTGTGAGTCTCATCTATATTGTAATATACCTATACATACATAAATCATAACTTCAAATATATCTGGCTTTGGAGTTATTATAATCCACATGCATACATGTATATTACTGTATTCTATATGCACACAAACTCATACATACAATGTAAATTTTAGTTTAATTAAAAAAATATATAGTAAGATAAATTCTCTTTCTTTTTTCTTCAAATTGCCTCATAAATCTTCAATCAGCTATAATATTATATTTCATTTAATTTAGCAATAATGCTATGAAAAAGGCGCTTACATCAAAGCTCTCAACACTGTCGTAATTAACTTTCGTTTTATAAGTTATCGCATTGTGTATAATATTTAACAGTACTGCCGGACAAAACTCTATTATTTCTTTTTTATTCGCCCATTACTTTTAATCACTATGTATTTGATCTTATTGTACCGTTTATGCCATCATTTCATTAAAACAACTATTTAAATAAACCTTCCGAAATTGAAGTTTCGTCCGTTATGCAGTACTGCATCTAATCAAGCTGTGAAAGAGCGAGTATGCATTTACCTACAAGGGGAAATAAGCGGTTCCTTCACCGTGTTTGTGTGACATATTCGGCAAACGCTGGACCCGACCGAGATCAGGCTGCGGGTAAGCCGATGCTGTTGTCCAACAACCCCCGGAGACACTTGCTGCGTGTCGCGGCCATTTAAATTGCAGGCCGAGCCCTCGGGAGCCATGGCCGATGGCGGCATCGGCATGCTGCGCTCGTGATCCAAGTTAACTGTGGACCAGCCAGAGAGAAGGACACACACCACGCGGTGCATATGCATGATCCACCACGTACTCGCGCTTATTTACACCCCATTCACCGTACCGCGCCGGCCGGCTTTAAGCGTCTATTTTCTATACGAACCGATCGGAAATCTGATAATAGTTCGCGCCAGTGGTTGCCAACCCGCAAGCTCTCGTGAAGCTTCTATCCAATTATTATCTCCCACACTTCCGAATTTAGCGGAGGCAAAAGCTCGATTGTACTCAAGTGTGAATTCTCATGTGTTTAATAAAGAAAACTAATAAAGAAAACTTTGAAGAGAAAAAATGTTTATGCTGAAGGGAAGCAGATAAAAAAAGCGCCCGATTATAAAATTTAAATTTTTTTTACGAAAGATAAACTATCGGAGAAGCTCGTCCGGTTTGTTGGGTCATACTGTATTAAACGAAACGGTGATTATATATACGACTAAAAATCGACTCTTTTCATCTATATATATCTGTTAAAAATTTTTAAAAATTTTCCTTTTTTTGTGCTTTCTTTAATATTTACTTCTTTGATATTTCCTAAAGTCTATATATATATATAAAACAAAATTAATACTATTTTGTACGCGTTGCTCAATCGATTGGAAAAGAAAGTTGTATATACATAACACGGTGCATATGCACGAGCGATCACGAGAGAAATTTCTGCATTCATTTATTCACTATCCAGATCTAAATCTCTCGAATTTATTTGAAGTTTTAACATGAAATCACTCGGCAGCTTATTAAATGGTAAAGTTAGCTTTAACGAACATGCCGATGCATTAACTTCAAAAGTTCATACATTGTATTAATAAGGTAATTGGATATTTTATTTAATAGAAACTTCATATTTTCTCTATTATCAAATTCATTGATTTGTTAAATGTCCAAACGTATAGCAGGTCTCTCATTAATTATTTTAAATTTTATTAATTTTCATATTATATCAAAAAGTCGAGTGCACTTGAAAATTATTTCGCGTGTTCTATAATTTTCACACATTCAACATCACCAATATTAACCAATTACAGTTCACCATGATATTATTAACTATGCTCGATTTTAGCAAATTAAAATTACATAGCGTATCAAAGGATTAACTTTACAAGTAAATTATATAACAATGACTTAACCCAGTTCTTGCATTCATATTTAAATTACTATATTATTCAATATATTGTCTTTTATATATTTTGTTTCCTATAATTTTAAAGGGTTAACAATTACTTCCACATGTTCGTCTTCAATTATCCCATCCAAAAAACGAATCGAACCGAATCTTCAATTCATTACTAAAGATTTGGTTGGATCTCCGTCCGCGAGATACGTTTAATTATCTCGCGAATTCGAAGACTCCCGGAAATGTCGAGTGAGTGAAAATTCATATCATGCCCGGGTGCTCTCTTCTCTATAACGAGACGCAATCTCTCGAGCTCTTTGATACGAGGAAGTAGATGCTCTCAAGTTTTTCCGCGACAATAGGACCGAACTTTAAACGAAGTCCCGCCGGCTGCGGCAATATTCCAGATGAAGAATGCAAGCCATAGCGACGTCGTCGCGACAGGCAAAACCTACCTACCTACCTGCGTTTCCGACATCGCAAAAGTTTCCGTCGCAATACATAACCAACAATTTCCCGTGAAAGGGAGTCGCGCACGCCGCGCTAAGTCCTCCGAAGTCCTTCCGATCCCGTAATTGGAGTGGAGTTTATTTTTTATGTAACGCGACACCACCGGAATGCAAATACGGAGCCGACCTGAAAGGTCGGCAGAGGTAACTTTTAACCTATCCGAGGATGCGGACACATCGAACGCGCAATGCATTAGTAATTTAGCTCGTTTTTCATCGTTATTTTTTTGTTTTTTTTCAGCGAAGCAACCGCGATAAATGAAAATGTGCTATAGATCGAAAGGCTATAGTTTGATCAGAAAATCGTATTGCAATTTTTCAAAAAAAAAAGATAAAAAGATTTTGCTATTTATTTATATTCATTTATCAAATTTTGATGAAACGAAGTTTATGTTAAATTAAATATCCGTCTTGTTAAAAGTTGAAATATTAAAAATCACTTATTTAACTGCACTTATTGTTACTTATTGCATGTATATGCCATACTTCGATGCTTTACAATTATGTAAGAATATTCCTATAAAGCAGCGATTAACGGTTATTGCGATAAATATTACCACATGCCTCATCGGTAGTCAAATTGGTACGGCACCCTTCACGGAATGAGAAAGGTTCCAGGTTCGAATCCTGGCTGAGGTAATATTTTTCGCAATAAATTTTTTACAGTTTTTAGATAATTAAATCGATTTGATTCCGGGGAGGGAAGGGTTTTACTTCCAACAATAACTGTGTTTCAAGTCCGATAAAAAATCGGCGCGCAGTTAAATAAGTTGGAAAAATATATGTATATATATTATATATATATATATATATGTATATACACACGGAAATTAATATAAAGCTGTCAAAGCTTGGACCGTTTGATTCTAATTTGATTCCTAAAGCAGCGTTTACACATATGCAATGATTAGTGGCGCCAACTGGCTGACATTCATTGGCGCCAGAAACCGTTGCCATTAAACTGGCAAACTCACAAGTGTTTACCCAGTAATGCTATTAGCGTATAATGTATAATATGGAAAATATTTAACATTTATTAATTAAACACACAGTAAATGACAGCAAGCATAATTTGCTCAAATTTTGAGGTTATATGCTTTAGCCAATAACCGCCAATAAACGCCACATATACTAGCCCCACAGTTTGTATCAAATGCACTTGCATTTTTACTGGCGCTAGTCGATTAACGCCACTAATGATTGCGTGTGTAAACTCTGCTTAAGGAACATCGATATGTTTGCTTCCGCTGATTAGCTGTTAATTAATACGAGTAGGTATAGACAATTTTTTTTTTTTTTAACATGTCAAATAGTTGTGCATGTAGCAAGTAATACAAAAAAACTTTTAAATCCTAAACTAATAAATCGGTATGTTGAAATTTTTTTGTCCAGCTGTATATCTAATTGTACTTTATTTGCGTTGCCTATATGAAAATTTTAATGCATAATACATTATCTTGGAAAACGACAATATTGTTTTTTAAACGTCGAGGGGTGCCACGATTCTTTCTTTTATAATTCTATATTTTTTATTTCATTTGCGTTTTGACTATGTAAAAATTATCCTTATTGATCCCCGAAACATTTTATTTAAACTGAACATATTACCGGCGAATTCATACGGAGGTAAAAAATGCACGATTGAGAAGATTTGCGAATTAATCTACCGGGTCTCATTTTCTATGGATCTCAATTTAATCCACCTAACATCTAGGAACCGATCGATCATACAGATGTAAAATACGTTTATTGTATATCGTGAAAACGGCTGCGTGCCAACTGAAAACAGAATAACACTACAATGAAACATTAACTGTAAAATTGAAAGCAAACTCCGGTCCATTTGAAATCAAAGCTGAATTCTTGTTGTCGAACGAGTGAAAATGCATTTCAAACGCAAAATAAAAAATTTCCGTGCGCGCTGGTACACTTCAATTTCGCCTTTCGTACGTAAACACTCGGTCTGTACGGTCTGCTAGCGGCTTTTTATTGGATCTCGAAATGAGATTCCTTTGAAAGAAAAAATACAGTTTTGGAATAGACGTCGGCAGCACTGTAGTTAATCAATTTGAAAGCGCGTGCAGTTATATCACTTTTAATAAAATTATATATAATATGTTCTTTATGTACGAGCTACCGACGTGAAAAAATTACTAACTGAATATCTTTTGAGACACTTATTTATATTCTAAGAAAGAGATGTATTAACTAAATGAAACGAGATTAATTAATGGCGGTAACAGACTTTCATAGCCATAAAAGTATATTAGTCTTATAAGACTGGATGGGCTATGATTCCCTGGAAATGATAACCTACTAATATTTCATAAAATATACATTTCTTTTTTTTTCAATGTTCAAATGTCATAATGTATGACCAAAAAATCGAAAAATACATGTGTTCTTAAAAATTTGTAAATTTCTATCCATCTCCATTAAGAACTTTTATATCAATATGCAATTTCTTTTGTCATTTACACCAATATGTTAATAAAAATTTGACTTTTTGCCATTTTTTCAATCTTTCCGACCATTCACATAATTATTCGACGGAACGAAATTGACCTCAGGATAGTCTCTTTGAAGGGATTGCATATTTTGCCCATTCCAAATTGAGATCTGGGGAAGAATGTCCCGAGATCGCGGCCCCGTCATAAGATTATGAAGATTAATTAACTGCAGAAACTATGCTGTCGTGCGCCAACGTCACTAAATTGAATCTCGGGTGGGTTCCTGATTTATGGCGCCACTGCATCGAAACTTTTTCCCGCGAAACGCCTGGATTTGCATCGCATTAAGATTCACGGTCTATCATTCACGGAGAAAAAGAACCTGCCGTTTGTACTTAACTTCTTCCAACAGGCGCCCTTCGAGGGCAATCTCGACTTCTCTTCCTTTTAATTTCATTGGAAATTCGTGTCTCTCTTTTCAAAAAAATAAGTAAAATAAAACATTTAATATTAAATATTGCAATACTATTTATTTGTTTTCAATTTCAGTAGATTTCACTTATTGAAGTCTTACAAGAATAACACACTTTTCATTTAATATTTATTTTTTTTATCAGAACAGGAAAAAAATGCACAAATTCTGATGCACGCTTTAACGTCACTATATCAACGCACAAAAGTTTTCATTAGAAATCACGCAAAAGCTCTATCGACAGTAGAACTGTGAAAGCAGCATTAATTGGGATTGCAATGCTACGATTCATTCAATTTCATTACACGGTTTAATTACCGTGATATGGTAATAATGTGGCTATTAATTACTTTTCACATTCGTTATAAACTAATGCGATACTCTAGTTTGATTTAATGAATGAAGTTTCGACGAAATATAAATGGAATAATTTATGAGAGGAAGTGTTATAGTGATTAATTCGTGTATATATTACTTAATACAGGATACGTATAAAATCGCTCTCAATTACGATAAACTTTGCAAGTTTCATGGGAGAAAATTATTTGCAATATATTACTCAGCGAATGCTTGAGTGATCAAGTACGGTTTTCAATCACGAATATTTCAATCCATATACATTTTGTCTGTCAGTTCATTTAAATGTTTTTACACATGTTTTTTATCTCGATGTAATATTGCATAATAGTATATAATGTTCAAGTAATGGAGATGCATCCATTAAACTGCAATGACCGTTTCTTCATCGATCCTAGAAGATGGATGTGACAGTATTAAAGCAATAAAGACACTTCTGTCAAGCGTGCTCTTTTGTTGATCAAAGGTTAATAATATGATGGACTAAAAATGTAATCCTCGTAATATATTATTGATTCTTAGACTAATGTAACAATGTTTCAAATTTGCGATGTACTATCGTTTATTCTTGTTAGAAATAAGTCAGAATAAGTTAGAAATAAGTTCAAGAATTTAAGGCTTCATCTATTTAACGATTATTTAAAGACCGTGAAATAAATAAATTTAGAATCAGAATATCAAAATGTTGCAACCGAGATAATACCAGTATCTAATTTATAAATTCATATCTACATATATCCGACTGAGAGCATAGTTGTTCTAATTTTATCCATAGATCGCGCAAAAACTGCAGCAAACTCGAAGCAAAAAATTCTGACGTTATTACAGAGTCGATCCGATAGTTTATTTTAAGAAGACTTATAGGATATATATATACTAGACGATATACATCATAATAGAAAATAGAAAAAAGCTTATAGATGAGTTGCAAAAATAAAGTACTTTAATAACCCAAATATTTTCGATATTAATAAAGAATGTCTGTTAATTTGAGAAGAAATAGCAATGCGGAAAGAATTACTTTTAATTAAAAATGCTTTACATCTCTTGCACATATATTATATGTACACTGTGTTTTACAAATGCTATATCATTAATTTATATAATTAGCATGTCATCAATACGTAGGACTTAATAGACCACTTTATGTGTCACACTTCTCCATCGGCTGCCCATAAAACATGATACGAATAACGATGCTATGCTACTTTCATTGTTATTACTTGAGGAATTGTCGGCATTTATCTTCACTTCCCGCGAATCGAAAGAACGCAAACTCTCGTACGTCTCTATAAAGATCGAAGATCTGAAAACGAAGATTCCCGCGTTTGTAGCTATACTCCCATTGTGATTCTGTCGCCTTTTCTTCGCCGGCACTCAACGACATGCCTTCGTCCCGACTGCATTTACCCGACATCGCAAGATATAACAGTTCGACCGAAGATTTCGTCGTGGAGAACTTTAAACCCCCTCGCAATCTGGATTTTGTTTTCGGCGCCGGCCGTGCAAAACGACACGCTAGGGAACCACGAAAGTTTTCAGTCCGCGAGACGCCACCGTGAATTTTCTCCCCTGACGCAAATTTACCCCTTGCTAGCGACGCACATTGACAGAAAAACAAGTACATTTTTCGTCCGATCGTTTCGTAACTTAACGTTTTATGCAAGAGATATGCACTATATATTTTAAAAGAATATACATATCAGTCGGAAGAAAAGATATTAAGACACAGATTATGACACAAAATGTGTATCTCTTCCTCTTGTATATAATTATTTAAAATTATTTAAAAATATATCAATTAAATGCGTTATACATATGATTAACAAATAATGAATTAGTAAAATTGCGAAATTGCCAAATATTTCATACGTCTGGAATTTTATTTATTTTATTAACCATCGGATCTCTTCTTTGAACGTTAAAGGATTCATAATAATATAATGTAATGCATGTAATGTAAACACAACATTAAAAACTTTTAATTCATTAATTATGCCAAAATTTAATTTCGGAAGAGATTACATTTATCACATACGGAAAAAATATATTACAAGCTAGGAAACGAAAAGTGGAGCTGACATTTCTCAACTACAGGAAACTACGAAACGCTCTGTATATACGCATGCTCTCAACTAAACGATTTCTCTTAATTTCGCGAAGCGACGCCCGTAAATAGAAAACAAACAAACGGATAACAGTCTCGTCGCGGCCCGTCGGGCGAATTTAACGATGGGGCGCCACGCGAGTGGATATGTTAAACTAGATTTTTCGCGTTTTTTTTCTCTTGTTTTTTGCGTCAGTGTGAAGTGTAGAACAGTTTAACTAGATTCGTCGCAATTTGCAAAAATAAAGCGATGCAAATAAAACATAATCGTAATAGAAAAGTGGGAAAAACCAATGTTTATCAAAAAATTGAGAAAGAAAAAACAAGCAATGTAAACATGTGTCTATACAAAGGCTTGATTTTCGAATAATATGAAATAATACATTGAAAAGTCTTCTCAGACTGTTTAAGAAAAACATTTTAAACATTTTTGTCATAATTTAAGTAATAAAAAGTTTAATTTGATATAAACACATTGTGCAAAAATAAAAAACTAATATGATTTAAGAGCAATATACTCAGAGATGCATTTATGTTCGAATTTTTTATTTAATGTAGAGGATCCGTCTTAAATTTATGACGCCTATCTTTTTTATTACCGTGTATACGTGCATATATATGATGCATTTATAGCACCAATATGTAAGAAATAACATTTATTAAAGTCATAAAAAAAATCAATATGCTATGATAGAAATAAGCTTTTTTTAATGTCCAATATAGCAATATATAAAAACAAAATTCAATGAATAATTTTACCAATGTAATGACGATAAAAATCAAATAAATGTTTTGCAAATTATCGTGTAATGACGTTCGCCCACAATAAATGTTTTATAAATATTTTATAACCATTAAACGTCTGTTTTATTAAAAATATCACGTATTCCACGAACAAATATCTTTCATAAATTGAGATAAAATTTACCCAAATGACAGAAAATTGTATTATCCGGATATTATCATAATGTAGAAATAATGTAAATTATGATTAACTTATAAATCAAAAAGTAAAACATCAATAAAATCCGATAAAATCTAATAATATGCAATCAATAATTATCTACATTCTCTCGCGCAGGAAGGAATTTTTATGAATTAAAGGTCTCTCTTTTTCTGCATCTCTTCTCCGACTTGTGCACGAGTTTTATCATTTTCGATATAAACAAGATATCAAAAAATTTATATATTTTATTTTCAATAAGCGACCATTGCAGATAACGCGTATATAATGATAATCCCGAGTCGAGTTTAAAATTTATTGGCACTCGCAAATTGCAATTGGGTTCCTGTATTCTCTTTTATTTCGAGAAACGTCAAATGATAAAACGGAGAAAAATTAACGGTCGACCTATATCAGCTTTAAATCAGGTATCGAACCGTGCGCTATATAGAAAGCAAGCATAAGAGGAATTTATATTAGTGCCGTGGGAAGAGATCCGTGGTACTCAAATCGCGATAACGTCTTCGTGGCTTCATTAACTTTTATTAACAAATAAAATCCACGAAGAGTTTAATTTAATTATATAAACTATATTAAAAAATACTGTATTGCATCTAAAATATAAGAGAAGTAATAAACTGATAATACAATATAATAATATGTCTACTTTTTCAACTACCATTTCATAAAAGATGTAAATATATTCTTTGATAGCTAATAAGAGTGTTCACCTATTGTGAATCTAAAAGCTCAAAATCGACGATTCTATAAGCCTTACGTGAATTGTCGTCGTTATCAATTTGTCCGCAAGCTTCTAACCGATTATGTAATAGACAAATGAGAGAGCTGTAAGAGCTTTAAAGTGAATAGTGGAACATCGCGACTGCTTTGTTATCTTATACGGCACTAAAACACCAGATTCATTCGCAGTAAACTACATTTAAATAACCATTTTGCCCATTCATTTTCATAGTACACCACAGATAACAAAAATTTGCCAGCGGGTGATCCGGAGTTCTCCCTGGTGCAGTTGAATGCCGTGATAAAAAAAAAGTCCAAAAAAATTGTATACGATTACGCAATTCGCGCGGCGAACGCGCGCGTAAAATGCCGGCACGAGCGTAAAGAAGAGTCCCGTGGGAGAGCTGAGAGCTACTGATGTATACGCCGCGAGATCATAATTCATTGCGGCTGTACGTGCACGGGACGTATTGTGAATACCTTAGATATAGTTCACTTCATTTCACCTCCATCGCTTTATCATTAAATATTACCGGACTTATATATCGCGGGAGCTCTGCTCGCTCGAGCAATCCACAGCGATTTCATTGTTCGCGTTTCGCGGCCTTTACACTCATCAACATTATTATACGGATGTGTACGATTTCGTCTCACGTTCGCGCACCGAATAGCGAATCCTCGATTCCTCGCGGCAAACGGGAAATAATATACATAAGCTGTCAAGTATACATATATGTGCAGCAAGATGTCTTGAGTCTACCAACCGCAAAGTACCACGGACCGAACTAAGAGGAACAGTAATTATTTCATTGCTAAGAGGTATTACTATTATGTTATAGAATAGTTCTGGAGTTTTATTTAATCTTGACTTGCCACACATATTAATTTCACTTTTTATTTCGCGACTTGGCAAAAATTTGAGTTAAACCGAAAATCTGTAACTTAATCTTTCAAAATTAAAACGCTTTGTTGTCAAATCCTCGTCGATCTTCTTACAAGAGCGCTTTGATTTCATCAAGTTTGAATCTGTTAAATTATCTATATTTCGAAGGATAGCTTAGTACAATTAGTCATGTTGTATGATAGACTTATAGTAGACAAGTTATACGAGAAGCAAAACGTATACATGAGCAGCATCCTACTATTAGAGAAAACTGAAGTTAACTTACTTCAGTAGGTAACTTTAGCATGAGACTCCTATTTGCTAACCCTTTGTCGACCCTATTTGCCAACCCCAATGTTCAATATTAGACACCTCGTTAATGAAGTATCGAGTTAAATATTTACGGAAGACAACATTCACGGTGTACCAATCGGACGATAGGTTTCTACTCATTTATCCATGTAAAGCATAATTCATTATGTATATGCATGATATCGTGCATGATATACATCCTTAACTCTACTGCTCCTTTCGGATCTATTTATTCATATTCATTTTCAAATGCAAAATTCTGTGCAGCACCTAATACATTTAAATTCCATTTTTTATCTTAGTTTCCCATTTCTAAATACATATGGCAAAAAAGTAAAAATATTATATCGTATTAAAACTATATTATGAAACATTTAAAAGTAAATTTAAACTTGAATTAAAAATTTATAAAGATTTCGCATTGCAATCTATAATTCCACATTAATAAATTAATATTTTAAACTGCCTTTAAGAAGAAAAGTCAATTAACCTAGCTCTTATTTAGCTGATATCATCTCGAATAATTCAAACGACATTCTCACGGCAACAGTGTCAATTCAGTGCTGTAACGACGACAACGGTTTGCTTGTCTCACTCGCGTTGACGGTAAAACGTGCACACGTACGAATAAAGAGCGTCTACATCGCGGAGATACGTATTACGGAAAGTTCGGGTTTTCAGGGTGTCGTGTTTAGTGGCGATAAATTTCGGGGTTTGTACCTTAAGACGACCGACTGCACACATGCACACGCATGTGCCTACATATATACGATCGCGCGCTAGTATTGGTACGGCTGTTACAAAGACACCGCGAGAGCAACACGACACAAATTTTCCGTCACGGCAGCTTACGAGAACATATTTAAGATGTCCTTTCTGCGCGTTCTCATAATCTCCCCAATTTTCATTAGCGCGCGCGTAATCCTTATCGAGGAACACGTTTTTCATCCTTTTAACCCAATCCTTTTACCCAATTATATACTTACGATAATTTATTGCGAATCGCGAACTCTCTTGCACTGCAGAATACGAACCTTCCCCAGTCGTACTATTAAATATAATGAAAATAATTGGGAAAAAAATCGCGATAGAAGTGAAGAAAACTGCATATATTATTTTATCGAGTATTAAGTTATATTAAAATCATTCTTTACTATAACGCTGCATAATCATCTCTACTGATATGATATAATTCTATGTCACGGTATTTCATTATTGTAATCATATATCTTCAATATACGTGAATATATCGCATGTCGCGATTCATTGTCGCGATTACCTACCTTCAAAGAACTTGCGAAAGCGAGTCCCTAAAGACATCCGTTCGCGAATATGCGACGTAACGACAACAAGAACGTTGCTCGATTTCGTACACGATAGCACGCGAGTTAACATACTCGATGTGAACTGCGAACGAGCAAGATCTTGTACATAACTCGGATAATTGCGTTACGAGTTTAACCGTCCTAACGAGAATAACGCTAACGATTTCTCGTCGGAGTTTGTACGGCACTCCTCATTACGGGGTGAACGCGTTGCGTCCTTTTAAACAGCGCGTCCCAGGTGTATTTCCCGCGCTCTCTTTCTCTTTCCTACTCACAAGACCCGCGTAAAAGCAGTGCTTCTGCCGCTCCGGGACAAAGCGGAGTCAAGAAAGATGTCAGAATAGCGTTTCCGCGCTTTAATCCGTAACGCGCCGCGCCGCAGGCTCGTTTCCCAGCGAACGCGAACGTATACGGATCAACAAAAGCAGCGTTTCAGGCATTTACGGCGGCACGGGCATGGCGGCGGACAGGAGAAAAAGAGAATGCCAAGAGGCTGCATCTCATAGAGATTTGGCGGCGTTCCGCGAGATAAACGCGTTGAGAATAATGCTCGCCACCTTTACCGCCCCTTCGCTCGCGATGGCTCTCGCGGTAAATTCATGTACCTACGTGTCTTTCATTCGAACGTCAACGTGAAGACGAAAAAAAGATTGGACAAGCATTTTTAATACGGCCAAAGGTGCCTCAATGGTGTCTCCAAATCATTATGCGCGATCAAAAAATGTTCACAACACTCACGATTGAAAAGATAAAATTAAAAGATAAGATTAGAAGATAAGACCATTACATTAGAGTAACGCAGTTATAAGTGAAAATGAATTAGAAAATAAGATATGTAAAAAGTACAAGAGCGGAATATCTAATTTTGCGTAAGATTGAGTAAGAAAAGCGTATAAAGTAACTTTACATAGCACTCATTGCCAGTATCGATTAAATTATATACCGCGAGATGAATTAATGTGGAAAGAAAAACGAAAATTATTATACCAGAATTTATTAACGTTACTTTTAGATCGTTTTCCTTCAGACATTTTAATATTACTAAGCGTATTACATTCACATATAAATTACGAGACATTTTATCATAAAACTCGCGACTTTCATCACGTTTTAGTCTCATTATTCTATCGTAAATGATTTTCTCGTTTTGAATTAAGAACCGCTCGCCAAGACATTTTCTGATAATTTCATGAATAACGCACTCGTAATTGCATAAGGTTTAGTTTTAAAATGATTAATTAATCTGTCAATGTAACATACCTTTGATAATCTTCTTTCCTAAATTGTCAATGTTTCTGTCATAAAGTCGCGAGCGTCATTACCGTATTATTTTAAGCGTTATAAAAATAATTAATTCTCTCAACCAATTAAAAAGAATTGCATTAATTACTCCCGAAAAAATTTGCAAATTCGCGCAAAACGATCGCAACTTTTCATGGAAAAAAAAACAACCCCGGTCACGTAGTTATAACTTTTTCTCAACCCAGTAACGCGTAACGTTCGTCACCAACGCATTGAGGCCGGTAGATCCGAATTCTGGCGTATATCCAAATTTGCGACAAATTTGCAGAATTTCGACGGCAAATTGAAAGAATGCGGCCACGTGTGAGCAGCGCGCGAAAAATTGCGCAAACGGAATCTCCGGGGCGGGCAGTGGATATATACGTATAGCGTATCCCGGGTAAATTTCGGGACGAGTGCAGGCGCACACGGACGGTCATGCGATCCCTCTCAATTTAATATAACTGCTTTATAGGGACATTCGAAACGTATGACTTCATATACCGGGGATACGCGCGAGCAATTACAATCGCAATCGCTGCGCCGGTGCCGCCGCAAATTATTTTCGTCCCGGCGCATAAATCACCCCGGTAACGCCCGGCGCGATGCGCGCAATCATTGTCAAAATAAAATTTCCCCCGTTGCTGCCGCGGCGCGCACCGTAATGCACTGCGCGAGCTAATTAGCGATAACCGTAATACACCGATCATCGGATCGCGACTGCACCCCCCGCTCTTGTCCCGAGTTAACCAGGTTAACGTCGAGTTGCGGGCAATCGCGAAAGAAAGGTGGAAAAAAATAAAAATAAAAACGGTGATTATCGACAGTTTGCTGGCCTCGAGTTTCCAATAACGATATGTTAAAATCGCAGCGTGGAATGAATGATACGCGAGATGCTTTTGCATAACTGCCCGCTGTTGTCAGAGATTATCAGGAAGTGCCATTAGCGAGCAATTTTTAACTTAAAACAAAAATGGAAAAATTATTTATAAATTATGAGAATCGCGAGAGCTTTGTAACGGAATGTATGTCTCTCATAATTCAAACGCGCGCATAACGCTCAGGTAATGTTAAATAAAATACCGTGAAGGAAGTCGAGTTAAAATTTAATTAAAGAGAATGGATCACCCGCGCACGTGTGTGGATTCATATTTATACGTATCAATATATTTTGTGACATCGTAAGTTCGGTTTTAGAGATAGAGATATAATGTCTCCACTAAAGTTCATGAATCTCTTACACGCGACATAATATAATTTCGAGAGAAACAAATGCCTCTCATTAAAAATCTGTGTCAAATTATGCTCAACTATTTATACCGATGGACCAAGCTTGAGAGGCGGAGGGAATCGCACGCAAGCCAGCACAAAATAAAACGTGCGATAAAAAGAACAATGAAATACCACTTACCAAGACGTTGCGCAAAAATCAGACCTGCAACCCTGATGCTGCAACATCCGAGAACGAAGATCTCGTATCCATCTGTAAGAAAAAACATAAAAACATATTTAACAAAAATTCTCTCTATTTACGCGGCGCGAAATTACTCCAGCAGCTTCGAAATTAATTAAAAATTGTAGCAATGATTACATTTCGCTTCAAAAGCTTATCCCCGTTAATTGGCACGAAACTAAAAAGAAAACTGTGCTTCTTTGACGACTGATTTGTACGCAAGTCCGACTCTCGTTATCATTTTCTAAAATTTATATGTGTAATTGAAAGAGAACCGATAAAACACGTGCATTGCAGGGGGAAAGGATATACTTTTAAAAAGCAATCGATAAAAACGAATATAAATTGTAATTATATCGCTAATAAATAAAAGTGGCAAAGTCGCAGCTTAGACGAGAAATAAACGACGAGACATAAAAACTCACCAGCCAATGTGTCATCCTGTCGATCCGAGCTCCTTCGCCGTCGACGGGAATCACTCGCACTATATCGGACGCGAAAAACATGACTAATTACCGCGCGCGTTAATTAGCCGCCACTCGGCACTTTATTCGGCGATGCACTTCGAGCGTGTAAATAACGCGATCGGTACGCGATAACTCCGCTCGTCAATTCGCCCGGCACTCCCGATTGCCCCCCGTAGCCCGAAGCTCCGTCGCACGCTCGTGACGTGTATTTCGCAACTGAAAAATTCAAAAGATATCTCGCGCAAGATGGCGGCGCAACTACTGATCCACGTACCGCGAACGGCTGTTATGCGAAACCGATATCTCGCCACGTTCATCACTCGCTATCGTTGACGCTCGGTCGCGCTTACGATGCTTTCTACGTAATTAGCCCGAGACGAATAGAACTTTGATGAAACGGAGTACGGAAGTACGGAGTTTTTCCGATCGCTTTCGATCGCACGGGGGAAACGTCGTCGGCTCCGGGCTTGGCTCGACGCAACGGGGCGCGATCACTCGCGACTCGCGAGGCGCGCTAATTGTAAGCCGAGTATACATATTACGACGATTGCCCGTCGTTACTCCCGACGCCGACGTCGCCGATACGCGTTCGAGGAACGCGGACTCCACGTTTGAGAATCGGAGCAAAGAACGCGAAGGTACGGGACCGCTTCGACACGAAACGACGCGCGCGTGCCGGCAGAATATCGGATATTGAATTACACGGAGTCTCGATGAATCGTGATACAGACACCGTATACCTTTTCATCGACCATTGCTACGGTCGAGAACGATCGCACGCCTCTAAATTATGCGCTACGATATAATCTTCATCAGTCCTCGATACCTTTCGGCGGTTTCGGCTTCGGCGCCCGCCGCTCCGCGCTCGTTTGCGGGCTACTTTGCCCGAGCCCGGGGAGAGTGTGACGTATGACCCCAGGCACAGGCCTCGCAGCAGCGGTAACGCAGCGCAAAGTGGGGAAAGTGGGGGGGGGAGGAGAGGCGTCTTCTCGGAATCGGCTCGAGTCGCGCGAGGCCCGAGGCTACGTGCGATTCAAAACAAGCAATTAAGCTCTCGACGCTGCCGGCTGGCGACGGGTCGAATATCAAAATAAAATTGTTTCAATTAAATCTTTGAGAATCTCTGAGGCAAAAAAAAAAGCGCGAAAGTGCGGGACCGCGCGATCCCGCTTCGACACGAAACGAAGCGTGTGCCAATGGAATTGACGACAAATTACGCAGTCTCGATAGATTGTGATATAGATACCGTATAGTTATTTCACTGACCATCGCGACGCTCGAGAACGATCGTACGCTTCTAAATTAAGTAAGTACGCGTTACGATATAATCTTCATCAGTCCTCGATACCTTTCGGCGGTTTCGGCGCCCGTCGCTCCGCGCTCGTTTGCGTGCTACTTTGCCCGGGCCCGGGGAGAGTGTGACGTATGACCCAGGCACAGGCCTCGCAGCAGCGGTAACGCAGCGCAAAGTGGGGGAAGTGGGGGGGGAGAGGCGTCTTCTCGGAATCGGCTCGAGCGAGCTCGAGGCCCCTGGCCCGAGGCTCGACTAAGTACGCGATTCAAAACAAACAACTTTTCGACGCAGCCGGCTTGTCGAGGAGCCGAATATCCAAATAAAATTGTTTGAAATAAATCTGCTTCTTTTAACTGTCTCCTTGCTTTTTCGCGCGCACGCAGAATGAAACACATACATATTCAGGCTTTAGAGACGAGAGAGAGAGAGAGAGAGAGAGAGAGAGAGAGAGAGAGAGAGAGAGGAGCAGGGAATGCGCGGGAGGTGTGACAAATAAAATGAACAAACTTATCGCACATACATGTAATAGCGTTTTTTCTTGGCTGCACTATTGCCCACTAGTGCAACACTAGTGCAACATTAATGCAACGCTATTGGGTAGTGCAGGGCAGTGCAAGGCGATAGTGCAGCCAAGAAAAAACGCTATAACTTAATTGCGTGATTTCGCATATATCGCTTAATATCTAGTTCAAATAGAATTCTGTGTTTCAGTTTACCTACTAGTTTCATTCAGTTGCATATTTGAATAATATAATGGGTATCCGAAATAATTAATAGATGATTATTCAAATTCAAATGCTTCAATTATCTAATAATCCGAAATATACAAAAAGGTGAATCCGCGAATTTAGGTTTGAACTATTAAAAATTACCTGCAAAATACAAAATGCAAAATTCATTAAAGTTACGTGTAATTTTTATATTATTATATTATACATTTATATATAAATGATGATTTGGTCTGAAGAATATGTTACGATAGTACTTCAACTTTTTGAAATACAGAAATACTTGTGTTTCTCGATTTTAATGAAGAAATAGTAATTGGTTTACAATTTAACTGCAACGATACTTTTCGCCGTGAAAAATATTCTTTTATAATTAAAAATATATACTAAATAAAGTTTAGCTAACTTAACCGTTATTTTACGTTACTTTTTGGATAGTTCGATTTTTCGTGTATTATATGAAAATCCAAATTCATCATGAAATTAATTGAATAATTCGATAAATTAATTATTTGAATATATTTGTAAATTTGACTTTAATATCGGTTTAATGAAATACATGTTCCGCGTTTGTGTGTTTTTAATAAATACATGTTTAAAAATTGAAAACACAAATCTCTATGGCTTTTCGAAAACAGATTGAAACAATAATTTGAATATAGAACAGTAACGTTAATAGTAATAAAAGCGAATGAAAATATCGTTTTGTACGCGTGTTGAGAGAGAGAGAGAGAGAGAGAGAGATATCAGATTTATAATATTAAATATATAAATAAAAAAGATATCTTCGTGCAATAAATATTCGGTGTACAAATAATGAAAGAGTTTACGATGACGCAAATCATTCAACGGTAATCGAATAAGCGTATAGGAACGGATTTATTTCGCTTTATTCCAAACGTATCGTATTTCTAATAAAATTTTCCGCATTTCTGTAATCATGTTTCATGTTTCTATAATACGGATATATAAACCATTAATCGTTTGCAGAGTCGTCAAAGTATTAACCATAAGACTCAAAGATAAAAATAAAAATGTCGAAAACTAGAAAGCGAAGTTCATGGAGAGCATGCGAGAAAAATATTTTTCGTCTCGAAATTTGTTCAAACACTTTCGGTTTTATTTTTGTTTCGAGCTTTTAATTAGTTACCTTCGTTATATGACATTATCAACTAACGACAGAAAAAAGAAAAAGAGAAAGAGAGAGAGAGAGAAAGTGAAGGAGAAGGAGGAAATAAAATAAAGATTCGAATATAAAGTTAGAGAAAATTATGCGTATTATTAGCTGTTGAAATATATGCGATAAACTTCGCTTTCTAGCTTTCGACACTACTATTTTTACATATCTTTGAATGGGTACTATTTCATTTGTCGTACGACTAACTTTTCAACCGTGTTGATTGGTTACGAGATAGAAAAGTTCTCAAGTCTCGAGAAATTAGCCAATCGATACGCTTGAAAATTTTGCCGTACGATACATGAAATAGCAGCCTTAAGGCGCGTACGTTCCCGATTCAAGCAACGCGATTGGTCGAAATTTTACTGTTACCGTTACGAAAAACTGCGTGGCTTTATGATTAATACTTTGACACTTCTGCAGTCTGATTTATACATATCTCCGTATTAGAAAAACACGAAATATATATGCGATATTATGACGTTGTCGTTATGCACGGGACGCTCGACGCTAGCCGGGAGAATACCGGGAATTTCGGCGAACGCGCGACTGTTATTATTATTTTGACCAGCGCGGTCGCGCGCTACCCGCTTGCTTACAGTAGTCGTCTGTCGTACTAAGTCGCAGTACTCGCAGTGTTCCGCGAGAGTACGAAGGAATCGGAGCCTCAGCCTCGGCGCGATCGCTCCGCTTCGTCGCGCATTCCGGCGTATCGGAGGCGAGTCTGAAAGTCGAATTTCGCGAGTGATTGTTGTTCGAGACATCAATTAGTACATACAATCACGATTAACGGCGTTTCTCTGCGTTCGAGCGAGCGCGGAGCGTCGCGTCGCGGCGAAAACGCTCCAAAATGTTCGCGATCGCCTTGCGCCATTTTTTTTCTTGTCAGAAAAACGATATACGCGGAGATATTCGGACGCATCGTGCTCGCTGCGAAACGTATCGCGGTCGAGCGCCGGAGCGAGAGAGCGAGTGTCGAGTGAAATTTACGGGCCGATAATAACTATTCCTCGTGCATGGCACGGGTCGGCGATTATACGTTACGAGCAGTTACGAGCCGGCGAAATGCCGCGTAACGGCGTGAAGTTTGCCGACGATGGCGATAGCTTCAAATCTTTCGCACGTTCGAGTGAGTCGCGAGTCGCGATGATCGGCCCGGCCGGCCGCGGAAATGTCGGGAGTGCCGTGTGAATTAACGGGCGGTCGTTACGTGTGGACGTTTATCGGCTCGCGCGAGCATAATTAGCCGATTTTTCGATCGACTTGCGTCACCGTGAGTGAACAGAATTGAAACTCATCGGAACAATGGAGTCGTCAGCGAGATGTCGAGGATTCAGCGATTTCCCCGATCTGTGAGTAAATTAATAATACATCACGTTCGCGTAAGCGATTGTATCTGTAATTATATACATCGTGATTACACACGTTGCAAATAAAATCAAATGAATAATTGTGGTTGTAAGAGCGATATAAATTATAAATTATAAACACGGGAATATATATCGAATTAACCTCGTGCTTCATTTTATATATTTTATCGCGTGCGAAGCGTATAACGTTTTATTGTCGTAAAAGAGATTTAATAACGATCGTTATCGTTACAGAATATTTCGCGTACGTGATATTTTTTAAAGAATTTACGTTAATTTAACGAAATAAATTAAAACTCTTTATTTCATCGCATATGTACACATGTATATTTGTGTATGTATTTGTAGCAAAATTAAAATTATTAATTTATTTCGCGTATACATATGTTTATTTTACTTGCAATCGCGTTCCACTCCGACCACGATTTACCGTCGCTAATTAATAACGGAGGAGCCGAGTGTTTGCCGTTTGCTTTATCCGCATAATTGCCACTGCTACGACAAATTCGACACGGCGACGGCTGTTTCTGCCTCTCGCTTTTTATCCTGCTTCGATTAAGCAACCAGATGTGAGGCTCGTGTGCGAGTTACACGCTGCTTGAAATCCTTTTTTTTTTTTTTAATTGAATCGGAATTTTTGCTACGTGAGCTCGGGAGACAGTCAATTCGCTAGCGAAAACAACTGGAACCCGACAATTAAATCTAATCAAATTATATCTTTAAACTACTGCCGATAAGATTTACTTACGCACGTTGTCTATTTTCTGCCGTTTTTTTCGAAATTTCAGAAAAATATTATTTTAAACGAGGATATACTTACGGTATTCTGCTTCTCCCCTGCTTCTTTTAGATTTGTATCTTTTTTATCAAGTATATTATCGATTTTTTACCGGAGAAAGAAGAATAAAATGTGGAATATGGAAGTCAGACAGTCAATTCGCTAGCGAAAACAACAATTATTTAATCAAATTATAGCTTCCAATTACTGGATATGATTTCCTTACGCACGTTGTCTATTATGTCTGCCGTTTTTTTTTTAACTTTAGAAAAAGATTATTTTAAACAAGAATACGCTATTCTGCTCCCTGCTTCTTTAGATTTGTATCTTTTCTACCAAGTATTACAATTTTCTACGTTGTGCTGAGAAAAGAAGGATAAAATGGAATATAGAAGTCGCGCGAAGAGCCATGGCTTCACAAAGTGTAGCTTTTATGGAAATAAAAACTTGCTCCACTTATATTTTTCACGAAAATACATTATTTCTTCATTAATTAAAGAGCACCTGTTAGGTGCTTTTGTATAATTTACTAAATATATAAAATGTTTAAATGCAAATTTAATTTGAAAATAATATAGAGATAATAAGAAGATTCTACGAGGGTATTAAAATTTAATAAAAGCATGCATTGGATGTAAAATAATGCCCTTGGTATACATATTCTCCGATTTCGGACATCGAGAGCGTTGTATATGACACGAATAATAAATTGAATTTCTTAAATTTCTTGAAAACGAAGAGCGATTTTGATTCTCTTTTTCGTAACTCGACTCTCCGGGGCAAACTGAAAAATTGAAAAACGCGATCGTGTTAACGAGCAAACGTGTTCCAAAAAGTAAAGATCTCACGTGCTGCCAAATACATTTATCGACGAGTGTAGTGTGTATGAGTTATTTAGTTTTAACGCAGAAGGGAGAGCTTCTCGATATTTCATTTCATTAATTAACCAGTTGATTTGATTTCGGACGCAGCGAAGTTTGCGGAAGGTGCACGTGTGCGATGAAGTTTGGTGATCTTTACATTTTTAACAATTGCTTTCAAAGAAAATAAAATTTTTGGGACAAGGGACGAACCGTTTGTCGTTCAATAGTTGCATTGCGCCGTAATATTTGTACAATGAAATTTGTTCTGTAAAAATGGCACAATGGAATTTTCGCGAAAACCAGATGCAGAGCAGTATTTCCTGTGATATTTTACCTTATTGTCTTCCCTTTTATTATCATTAAATATAAAATGTAAACTTAATCCGCAGCTTCAAAAGAATTTTTTTCCCTTTGACAGTCGTGTTGATCAAATTCAATAATCGGCGATGCCAAAATTTTAATCACACAACTAAAGGATTAATTTAATCCTATTAAAGCTAATTAAATGAGATATTAATCAAATGAGATATAATTAACCAAAAATTAAAATGTTTGCGCATAAATTTATTCATAGTCTATTTAAATAAACTGTAAAACATTCTAAATTATTTTATTTTATTTTTATGAACCGAGTTATAAACGTTTTAGTTTCGGAAATATACTAGAAGAGAAAGAGAGAAATAAATAATTGTAAATATTCTTATCATAATTGATTAGAAATGGAGAGATCACTTTTAAACGAGTGCAAAAGCTAATGATTTTTAATATTCCATGAAATGGCACAAATAATAATTACATTTTCATAAAAAATGGTTTGAAATGAAATCATATTTATATTATAATATATATGTCGTCATTGCGAATATTTCCAATAGTAGAACAAGAGAACATACATGTGCGAAATAACGCAAGTTGCTTCGCTCGCGAATTAATGAAATCTTACTTTCGCGTGCAACAAAAACAACCACGCCGAGTCTAAGTAAATTATCGTCGGTATCAAGGTGCGCGAAATTTTTTACGCTAATTGGATTTGCGTTAATTGGAACGTCTTTGCTGTTCCCCGGCTTTGCGAATTCTCGAGATTTTAGCGTGTACGAGTGAAAATGTGCGTCTCTATGCACGGTGAATGGATAATTACAAGGGTTGGCTGGACCGCAACGGTAACGGCACGCTTCTTGCTATCTCGCGGAGATGTTATTAGGCGCGTTGGTCTATATTCATATTTTAAACAAGAATAATTGTTTGTACCTGTTTCAACGAATGCGACGTACATATTGGCGCATTTCGGAAGATTTTGCCAATCACGCAACACGATACGTCGTTGCGATTACGTTTTGCGGTATCTCGTGTTTTTTAGCCTCGTTGAACAAAATATTAGTTTCTTACGGTACACTTTCCAGATTGAATCCTGCAGAAGTTCTTGCAAGATGAAATGCAATTTTGACGCTGAAACGCGATCACAAGAAGAGAACATACTATTTCGTTCAGTAGCCTTTCTTAGATGAAGAATTGTCTTAAACAGATTTTTTTATCTTTTTTTATATTTTTATAATAATGTTTGTATTTTTTTCAAATAAATAAATAACGCTCTTTGTTCGGATTTATTTTCAAAATATTTGATAAATAAAATGATTATGAATTATTTTTGAACAAAGAAATTTTCAGCTTTGAATAACTTTTTTATTACGAGCTTTAGTAATAGATATCGATAATTTAATAAATACTAGATAAATAAATAAAGTATAGCATGGATTGAAAATCATAAGATGTGCTGATTGGACGCCAGAATCAGAGTCGCGCGTTTTCGATAAGAGAAATATTCGTCGGATTTCATCGCGCGGGATTGTAGAAAAAAGAACGCAGGACCGGGAGCAAGTAAAATTTCTTTTTTACAATACCGGACTATTCATAACTGTCAGTGCAACGACGAGATATATCGCCGCGTCCACAAAAGCATTCTCTTTCGATGGGAAATGTAAATATGTACGCTTCTTTCGCGATCCACTCTTTTCTTAAAGTATTATGCTCCCTTACTATGTTTACGCAGACCTTTTAATGTCAAAGTCAAATATTTTCATCATAATACCGTTACTTTCGCTAGCTACAGGGCCGAAAAGTTAGATCGCAAAGAATTAACGTTCTATTAAAGTACAGAGTAAATAATCTTCTCCAACAAGTTCATTGCGTATTAATTTAAGGATGCATTATTCCTTCATTCAACCTCTACTTTTACATATCCATCATGTATTAACTTTTTCCCTCTCTGTTACAATTTAATTATTCTTACCATGTAGGTCTAAAAGTGTATAATTAAACATATATCATAGACTTAAAGAAATAATCTAGTGTAAAACGAGAAAAATTTTAATTTTGACTTTTGAATTGACATTTTGAAAGAGAGTATATCCTTTTATTCTAAAATTTAATAGAGAATTTTACTGACATTTAAATATTACCTCAACTTCTGCCGCTTCAATTACATTTTATTGAAATTTTACTTTTAAAAAATAAACAGCTTATTTAAATCGTTTATTTGAAAATTAAAAAAAAATAATTTTATTTTGCAATGCAGTTTCGTTGCTAGAGAGAGCTTGAGATCGTAAAATCGAGATATGTCAAAGATGGTCTCTTTCGACGAGAGATGGCCCATCGAGATTTATCAATTCGATATAAATACATCATCCAATTCGTTTGCCGGATGCGAATTTCCCCGTCGTAAGGTAGGACATTTTCCCATGGGAACGCGAAATGTAATTAACGTCCAAGATCAAACGAAACACCCGTCGTGAGCAACAAGCTCTGTGCCATTTAACGTCCACATTAACTTGTTCATAATATAATATCGTGCCAATGACACGTTTGTGTCATTGCCGAACTTAAATTAGAAATATTAATTAATAGGATTGCACAATAAATATATAAATTGCATGATAAAAAAGTATATATTTGAAAAACAGAAAAAAAAGAAATAGAGATTGTGTTCTTTCACGAATATACTTTGCTACATTTCTTTGCGATTTAATAAATATATTATCTCAAATATAGATTAATAGCTAGAGTCGGAGTAATTAATAAATAATAAGCTCTTTGTTAATTGAATGTCTCGCTTGAAAATAATTTACGAAAGAAATCATGAAACAGTTAATTAACAAATATCTCTTAAATTAAAATACAAATGATAGAAAGGTTAATTACGGTGCCGTCTTTATATATTTTTATTCTTTGTAAATCTTTTTTGAACGATCTATTAAAGGGGCATTCTTTTATATTTCTGAGCTTACGTAATAGGTATTATTGTGTTACATCTGCAACAAATGTTAACGGATAGTAAGCATTTGAGACACTTTTAACATACGAGATTGCAAGAACTATTTCAAAAATTATATAATGTGTTAAACACGTTTTATTTTAATAACAAAATATAAGCATTTTTTAATTGGAAAATATATGAAAAGTATAATATTTTACTTGAAAAAAATTCAAAACTGAAATTAATTTTTAAACTTGAACTTTTAATTTTTAGGAACATAAACTATCAATTTTTAAAAAATTACAATTGTTTTAATACTCAATCGTCATTCTATAACACAATTTATTGTCATGGTCTGTGTTCCCGTTTTTTAGACGGTGGCGCGATCGATCGGGAAATTACGAGATGTAGCTCTTTCTTACATGAGACAATGGGAGAATTTAATTAGCCGACTACACGAAGTGCACGTAAAACTTGTAACGTCCAGTCGAATTCGTTGTTTCGTGTAACTTCTAGGGAGATTTGTTGGGGAATTTCAGTAATTATCTTCATTGAACCGAGACGCTAAAACGCAAATTAATTAATTGTCTGCAAATTTAACTGTGGAATATTGATACGTTTTAGAGAAAAATGGAAATAAGTTGTAATTGTCCTTATATACAATTATAGATAATCTGAGAAAGCAATGTCATCATTATTTGCATGGTCATATAAGCTACTTTATAAGTTAATTTACTAATTCATATTAAACATTCTCACAATACGTCATTTTACATTATTTAATTAATTTAATATAAAAGAGCAATTTTGAAAACGCAATAGGTATATCCGCTGTAATTGTCATTTGCAATTAATTATTACTTATTATATTGCACAATTACATATATAATATTATATTTAATACTTTCTATAAGTGAGAGAGAGAGAGACACACACACACATTCCAACAAGAACATATATATAATTGTTAACTTATATAGTATCTTATACACGTTCTCTCAAGAATGATACAGTTACAGTAGATACATCCCCGTTTTTAAGATAAACACTAAACATTGCACTTTTATATTACCTGTATGTGTAGACTGGAGGGGGGGCAGACTATGGAAAACGAATGTAATTCACGGTGTTTTAAAATTCCGGGCACAGAAAACTATTCCTACTGATACGGCAGTCCTACAAACATTCACCGCTGATGATGCCGTAAAAGTGCATCGCACGTATACGGGTGCTTCTATTTGTTTCGCTTCATTTTCCAACCGGCCGGATTAGAGGTTTGCCTTTATTTTGTTCCGCACGAAGCGCAAGACGTACTGTTGGTAAAAATTATTCCCCAATTTTAAGAGGACAGATTAGATTTAACCTTCCGAGAACACATCGGGTCAATTTGACCCGGTGTTTCTTTTTTAGCCAAAAAAATTTTTAGTCAAAAATATTAAAAGTAAAAAAAATGAAAATTTTTTCGTAAATTACGTTTTTTTCAAAAGTACAATCATGGGTCAATTTGACCCTACACACACTTTGATCGTCCACCATTTTAAATTGACGAGTGCGATTAGCTTGAAAAAATTTCCAGATGTACTTGGAACATTGTTAACTCTATTCATTCCAACCAGCCCTTTCGTGTCCCAACGGGTTTCTAATCCTCGCATCATAACTCACGAACGAATTGACGAAATTTAATGTTCCAAAGCGCAAATTAAAGCTACTACTGGTGGACGATCAAAGTGTGTGTAGGATCAGATTGACCCAGTATGTTCTCCGTGAATGAAAAAATAGGTGTGTTCTCGGAGGGTTAAGCGGCTGATCGCCAATTGGATCTCTATAAGATATGCAAGCACTTGTAGAATTCTGATTGCGTTCAGCGAGCATAAAATATCATAATTTCTTTATTTCACAAAGTAACACCTTTGTCTCTCTCAATCAAAATAGAAGAAACTTCAGTTGCAATCAATTTTAAACTGTTTCTTTAAACTACAAGAAATAAAAAAATGAATAAATTTAAAGAATGAAAAACAGAAGAATTTAAGAAAAAAATGTTTTATTAAATGTGAATGGATCTTTTTGAGGGAAATTAAATTAAAGATTATCTGCACTTTTTTAATTTTGATTAAATTTTTAATTTAGTTTTTCGGAATATTGAATGTGTTTAATTCCATCCCCGCACATTGTCAATACGAGTTTATACATTGTATTACACTACCGCGTCAATTATGTACCGAGTATAATTTATATTTATGCCATGTATCAAATTATTTCACCGTGAAATACACATATTTTGTATTAAGTCCTTTTGCGTTATTTATTACATATATACATATATATCCGTGCCATGATATTGACTATTTTTTGTGATTATAACTTCAAAATTATGATATGTTGGAACCAAACATTTATTTATTACGTTATCATAATTATATTTGTTTATATTACATCTTATTTATTCAAAAAATAACATTATTATGGGAAGTGATACATGTAACAATATACGAATTATTTAAAAACTGTCAAATTGTCAACATTTATGACATAAAATGTTGAAAAAAATATATAAAGAATATTCTTTATCTGTTATATATATAAACACTCGCGATTCAAGACTGATTGCACTAGATTTTTCTATACAATAATTATCGTATTATGATAAAATGTTTTGTAACGGAATTAACAAGTTACGTACAACACAATATTTATTATTTTTTCTTCTATAGTCGTTTGAAATAAAAGCTTTTGTTATAAACCATTGACACAATAACAATGAAACGTAATTGAATTGTTATCAACATCTCCCATGAACTTATTCAATTCAAAAATATTATCGAATTTGATATTGCAGAAATCTATATTATTTTTAATTAAAAATTTACATATAGCATTTATAAAGTTTTGTGTGCACATCTAGAGAATTTTTCTTATTTTATAAATTCGTATATTAGTTCTTTTCTTAAGCAATTCCAAAACTTATGAATCAGTTAAATTTCATGAAGAAATTGGTTTCATCTACTTTTTTCTGAAACGTACTAACCATCATTTATGAAAAGTGGTGTTTTCTTGTTCGATCATCTCTATGTTGGACGATAGAGATAAGGGCAAGGCGGATATCGTATAGAAGCCACAGAAGTGAGATATATATTTAGGCCGCGGTTAGCATAGAAACTACAGACATCCACTGACTGCAAGCTTAATCTATGTCCTAATCCTCTCGTAATTCTATAATACTATAAGCCTTCTATATAACGCGTGTTGCGAAGTTTGTTTATCCGAAAATGTTTCATTTAATCATGTTAACGGACGTCGCCTTACAAATTTATATATTACAATATAACTCCATATAACGCTCGAATTTCTATGCCGATTTTCCCTTTACTTTTACACCAGTAGCGATTTGTTTATACTGTAGGTTTATACTGTATTGTGTTTAAGGCTTATAGTTAAATTAAAATCAAATAAAGGTTATGACTATTAAGTCATATTATATTAATAATGCGTAATAAATATATCACAGCTACAGAAAAGATAAAAAATTTACCTAAAACTATTTTTCTCATGAATAAATTTTTGAAAGTTACGTACTCTCTGTTTATTGCTTAAAAAGATTAGTTGTGAAGATTTTATTTACGTATATACGAAAATCTATTTTCCAACACGTTATTTACACAGTTTTCTCTTGAGATTGAAAAAAAGATGATTGCAACTCATTCTGTATTCTTGAGGAAAGGGGATATATATGAACATCATATGTTGCTGACAGTAAATTTTTATTAGTTTTTGATCCCGTATTTATCAGTAGCAAATCTGAAGCAATAAACAATAGCGACATTGCAGTCTCTTCCAACGCCATGCATTCTGCCCAACCAGAATTTTACTTAACTATTGTATACATCACATCAGTATATATCCTCTCGCGAAACGAGACATTTATTTCAGCGCAAATCTTCGTCGGTAGAAAAAAAAAGACAAGATAATGTTTTATGCTCGCCTGCATGCTCGCTTTTTATTACTCAGCGTCGCGAGATGTATGCGCGAGAAAATTATAGCGCCAGCTTCGGAGTGTATCGATCTGCTTTCGGTTTGTCGGACGGGGCCATTGGAAAATATTGTAGGTGTTAAACAATATCGATGGGATTTATACAGAATTTTCGCGCGGCTGTTGACATGAAATTTTTATACCGTTGTACGCAAAGTTATAAATCTTCTGGTTTATATACCAGCGCGTGATGCATACACGATGTATCGCTATCAATATTGTCTATCATAAAATTATGAAATATATTAAACAGATTGTTGCTAAGTTTCTTAGTACATCTTTAGTAAATACCTACTCGATTTTGAGATAATGCTAAAACCATGCATCACTTATCACTGTTTCAGGAGAAAGATGACAGCTGTATAAAAAATTTGTGAAATAAAATCTTGCATATGTTTTAATTCAATAAATCTGTAAAATAGAATATATCATCGCATATTTTTCTGCTAAATTATTCTTAGGACATGTATATGCTATATGCGCGCATAACAAACAAAATAGTAGAAAATATTTCACATCTTGATTTGTCGCTTTTGTTTTTTGCTAGTTTCTCAAGTAATCTGTGCTGGATTTTCTCCTGTAACAGTTTGGCTGACTGAAACGTCGAGATATCGCAGCAATATTACATTGAATTCTTCTGTGCCAAATGTCACTTTTTATACCCGCGTTAAAGAGACAAATCCTTGTAAAGGGGGAACTTATATACGGCAACATATTTGCGCTCTCGTTCAAAGTGACAGAATGCCCACTCTCCCGCTTCGTCAAAGGGCGTTTTATCGGGACTTTTACGTAACTCTCCGAGGGGAGCGAATCTGTGAGGATATCCGACGCGATGATATTTGCATTTTACTTCGTCGTTATCGAAAGAACAGCGGCAAATTTGATTGCAGAGGGCTCAAAAAGTGACTCGAGCAATGAGCTGGGGCGAGCTCTTTCTTTGGCGCAGAACAAAAATTCAGGCGCAAGTATACGGAGGAAAAGCTAGGCTGATGGTGGCAGATCGTAAAAGCGGGATAGCGATATTTTCTGCGTAGCTAAATTGGATTGGCAGTTTATTGACGATATTCGTTTGCGAGCGACGTTCCGTTTTCCCGTGTACCATGTGACCGACAAAAATTCACTTCCCACTGCCTCGTCCTACTGCATCGTGTCCCTATATGTCGCGTGTATGTTCCTTTTTATTTCCTGCCATGTCGCCCATCCGCGCGTGTGTCATTCGAATCGATTACTTCGGGCAAGGTACTAGTCACTGTCTCGTTAAAAAAGGTCGACGTATAAAAACACAGTTGAATGAAATATCAGCCCGCAATATTTTAGGAACTAATAAAAATGCAGCAATATAGCAAAACATGCATTTATACTTTTATATAAGAATAATTAAACAATCGGTCACACACACACACACACATTACTTTAAACTTCGCTATACAGGTTGTAATACAAATAAAGAAAGAAATTTGGAAAAAGATATTTTATTAAACTAATTTAATAAGTTATTTTAGTTTTTAAAATTCGACTTTTTTCAATCCTTATTTGTATTTTATATTCTTTTTCGTGGCATGTTTATGTATTTTTCTGTTTATTATCATTCTATCGTATAAGCTAAAAACAAATCCGTTGTTCTTTTCTTTCACTCTTACCTATCTCTACTGTTCCGAGAGGACGACTTATCAGAGAGCATCATGAAAGTCAATATCGATATTGGACGGTAGAGTAAAGTTCTGACCGTATTAGGCGTTCTTCTGCTCTTGAAAGTCTCAAGAGCAGAACGGACAGCAATGAATGTGTAAGAAGTTCTATCCGTATTAGCAGAATTTTTTATCTTAAGGTACAACTTGGAGACTATAACTATAGAAGATATGTCGTTGCGCCACGAGCATATCTGAGATTTATTTCTCAATCTATAATTGTGATGTGAATAATTTATTAACCACGCATATATATATATGTATGAAATACTTTTTTAATATTTTCTGTAAGAGCAAGTAATAATTCTACATATGCTTGACGTTTTGGTGAATTAACGTATTTCAGAATATTATTTATTTAAATTTATATAGATTTTTTTTTATACTGATATATATATATATATTGAAATATTAAATTAAATAATTATTTATAATGATATTTTTTACACATACTGATTATAACAGCTTTGAAAATTAATAAAAAACAAATTACATTAAACACTAATATTTACGTTTGCGCAATATAATTAAAAAAAAAAAAACATTTTATATTTAGTGCAATCAGAATTATTCAGAATTTCTTTTAAATATGTATATTGCTCTAAAATATGGTGAAATACTTATCTATCATTTTTCTATTAGAACTGATGCGTTCTAGAATTTTGCGTTAAGTTTATGTCCACAAAATTGTTAATGCAAAGTAAATGCAAACAAATTTGTGTGACTGTGATACGCTTCTCTAACCCATTTTTCTAGCGATACGCTTATTTGTGCACTTTACCGTGCAAATCACCTCTTATATACTGTAAGGAGACATCACGGCTCCAAAACGCAAATAAACCACTTTATTCTATCTATCTGTCTCGTGCTATGTACCTTTTTTATTTGTAAATAGTAACAGAGAGAGAAGAAAGAAAGAGAATAAGATTACTTTGTATATTTGTATGTATCCCGTGTTTTTTTATTTTTCTTATTATCTAACCATTTGCCTTGTTTCGCATTCACTCTTGCTATCGCCCGTAAATTTTGTAAATTTTGATTCATACAGGTCCAAAAGTGTTATCTCCTGTATCGGCCACTATAGAAACTTGCTACCAATGTATGCTATTGGCGCGAAATAGGTCGATCTGACAATGAGTATATAAACCGAATCGCTTCTGAGGTTTATGGCACTCACGAATGGTTCGCTTAACCAATGTCCAATGGCTGTATAATTTTTTATACGTTGTGTATTATTAAAAAATGTAGAATTAGAAAGTAAAGCTAATTGAAGGTATAATTGAAGTGGAATACACTAATTGATAAGAAAGTTATTTTCGAAAAGTTTTCCTCGATTATATTACGCGAAGAGAAACGTTGTTTCACCTACTGCAATAAAATCTCTCCCTCGTGCACACACAGAGTCACATAACGATATACAGTCTAGATACTGTTTTATATCTGAGGGCGATAAATTGCTAACACAAACGATCACCTTTTATTCTTTAGCCAGGCTTCAAATCGAATAAAATTCGTATATACTTGATGATATTGAAAGAATTTCATAAAAAAAAGAAAACAGTTCCTCTGACTGCATGCACGTGTACACATTTTTTTTCTTATCTTGATATAATGAAAAGGTTTTGCGTAGCTGCAAACTGAAAGGTGAGACATTTCGAGTAAAGTGAATCGATAAAGGAATTTCGTAGGGTGAGAATGTTTTTCTCCTATGGTATACGGTCAATTCGCACGCAGTCCAGCTATTAGGACTGTGAATTGTGGTGAATAAAGAGAATTGCGTTCAGAATTTTCGCGCTCTTTTTTTCTTAGCCCGGAATAAACTACTTGATTCTGAGATTTCACTTGCCGACTAGCGCTGAATATAGATTTTGGAAAATGGACTGATAAAGTTATTTTTTATATCTATGTGCGTGTTCAACTTAGGATTAGGTGAAATAAATTTCACAGTTCGACAAACTGTTTCAAATCTTATAAAACACAACTGTTAATTTCAAAACATAATAAGGCTTGTTTTGATGCAAAAAATTGAATATTTTTCTCAGTTCTAATAAAAAGATATTCTCTCTTTCTCTCTAATAAAATATACACACACTACACACATTTAAGAATTGTATTAAATATATATATATTTTATATAATTTATTAAATAAATAACTCTCTCTCTCTCTCCCGCTCGAGGAAAATATTGTTTTCAAGCTATGTCTATAACATTTTAATTATTGTAAAAGTAAAATTAATTTAATTAGTTTTTATATAAAAAATATAAACTAAATTTATTTTTGCAATTTTTATTGTAGTACGTATCATCATTTTATGTAGGTATATTAAACGTATTTGAGTTTTGACGATACTCGATTGAATCGATAACACATTTATTGAACAAATGGTAAATAACTTGGTTATTTAAAAAATTGATTTTTTTTTCATCCAATTTTTCGATCTTTGCATCTATTTGCAAAACTTTATTGGCACATCTCGATTGTAGACACGTAAATTCTGTAGTTTCCGCATTTTCGTTTCTACAAACGGAAGGTCGAAGGAAACGTGGGAACGGCTATATACGCATCTATTTGACCACCTATGGCGAAATGGCAAAGCGAGAAAATTTACATTATGCCATATATGAGCGGAAAATTTGCGATGGCATCACAGGTAGTAGCTCTTTCGATAGAAATGAGCAAAAGGCGCGAAAAGATCTTCTCGCTCTGCTGTTCTGCGACGCGATGATATTGTGAGCATTCGCGGTATTGTTACGTGCGTCCGGTGCGTCACTATTTTCTGACGTCTATTAGAACAGGCTGTAAGAGATTATCGATTTGCAGAAAGTAAAATTTTTCTCAGAAAATTTTTTGCATTAGAAACAGCAATTAATTCGCTATTATCGCTGTTGTTGCTGTTATCGCTGTTGGCACTAACAAAAGTATACCTGGAATTTGAATAGACGGAATTTTGCACGATTTTCTTTTTTCTTGCAACTTTATCCTATAATTTTTGTATTAATTATCTCTTGTTTTTTGCAAAATTTGTAAAAAAGAGATAGCCAATTTCGTTGGTAGAATCTCTTTATATAATATATTTCTTTGATTATTTTTGTATTCTCAAGATTATTTTGTATATTTATTGCTTAATTTTTTCTCCATATAACTCGCTAAAAGTGAAGCAAATATCTTATTTTCGGATAGCACTACAAAGATAGGTATATTTTTGTTTCACATTTTCTTCAAATTCAGTATAATGCAACATAACAATTTTCAATATAGAATAAGAAATATGTTTGGTTCTCGAAATTTAATGAAAATATACGTAATTTCTTTTAAAAGGG
Source organism: Temnothorax americanus (assembly GCF_048541705.1). Lineage (NCBI taxonomy): Eukaryota > Metazoa > Arthropoda > Insecta > Hymenoptera > Formicidae > Temnothorax > Temnothorax americanus. Next base: position 3,544,908 of record NW_027509339.1, read on the forward strand.
TTATATACTTTTTACCATTTGAAATTGGTACTTTGCTGCATTTTTTCAATTTTCGGAAAAGTCAGAACATAGCGTACTGATCGGTGTCGAGTTTGATCTCCACCGACTATATCCGAGGAAGTAGATTCTCCGAGAAATTTCTCTGGTCGTAGTTGTACTTTTATACATTTCGTCGATACATACTACGACGGTAGATCCACGGAACATGTCGCAGCGAAAAATCATCCGTGAACGTAAAATTTCTCCATTCTTTTATCCGTATATGTATATTCTCTTACGTATATCTGCTCGTCTCGCTTGTCTATATAGCGATGGTATAGAAGCAAATACAGACGTGATCTGAAAAGATCTGTCAACCGAGTTTCGAACTTACTACAGCTAGTAGCATAGAGTTTCGAAAGGATTTGACTGTATGTGATACTAACAAAGTCGAAAAATGTACAAAAGATGGAAAACATATGAATATTGATATCTTTAGTTCTTAGCAAAATATATTTCAACGTACTTATAAATCTATTTTTTTACGAGAACTTATAGAATGTGAAGTTTCGCATGATATAATATAAATTTGTAGTTTAGATGCATCAATAATTATATTGGAAATTTTTAGATATGTAATTTCCAGTAAAAAAAAAAAAAAATTTACGTAAAAATATTGAATAAATAAAAGGTATTCTTTGTTATAATGTTAAAAAACGAAAACTGGTCTGTGAAGTAATTCTTTTTGAGAATATGTATTTCCTAAATATACTTAATTAATGAAGCAAGAACTTTGCTCTTTTCTCAAGCGCTCGCAGAACTACTCGTAATATGGTTGATGAATCGCATTTCTTATATCTATACGGTCTCCGACAGCACAAAACTTGTGTCTCAACTAAGGAAAGATTCACATTGGTGGTACTCTTGGTGCATTTGCAAATTGCGCGCGACGCAGCTGCATTGATGTAAATTTCAGCGGTACATAAAGCGACTTTGTTTCCCCGCGGTTGAGGTTGAGGCATTGCGGTGTCCTAATTCGGAAGCGTCGCATGCCCGAAATGACGCGCATAGATTCTTTTCTCTCTCTCTCTCTCTCTCTCTCTCTCTCTCTCTCTCTCTCACACACACACACACACACACACACACACACACACACACACACACACACACACACACACACATACATACACAAACACACACACACACACACATACATACACACACACACACACATACACACACACACACACACACACACACACACACACACACACACACACATTTCTCTTTTTTGTTCTTTGTCGAGATAAGAAACGAAAGTTTTCGAGCAGTGTGGTCTGCGCTTTGCCGCGCTTTGAGAATTGCCGCAAGGCAGGTACGCGCCTCTATTTTTCTATCGGGGCCCGCAATGTAATTTTCGTTTGTTTATCGCGTTTCGTGCTTCTCTGGGAGGAGGAATAGATTCCGAAACCCGCGCGACGTCCCAGGCACGTCTACCACGGAGTGCACGGCGCCGTTACCGCAAATTGGCCCCGCGTGGTCACGTATCGCTGCGAGGCAAATTATTTTACACGCTTTACCTTAAGAAAATATTATACGCCAAGATTTGTCTGTTTCTCTTTTGGGAATCGTATATTTATTTGTAAATAATTGACATTCCACGACATTTTAATTTGCTTCAAACAAAAAATGAAAGTCAATTTCTTTAAAAAATTAATAATTTATTTTTAAAAAAAGATTTACTAGTTAGAAATATGGCTGAAATGGAAGATATTTAAATAATAATTTTCCAGTTTTATTAGATTGCACAGAGTTTTGTTAATGTTTTATCAGTAATGGCAAATGTTATTTATCTCATTCATCTGAAATGAAAATAAGTATTGCATGATATGCAAATAACAGCGATATTTGATTAGCATGTCATACAATCCATAATAATCTTTGGCAGCGCGATTAATTAACGAAATTCACTACGTGAAATATAAAGTTAATTTTTCTAACGCGGTTTTTTTCATTACGACATCCCGATTGATTGGATGTTCTGTCAAATTTGCAATGGATGTCGGTATCGATTAAAACCGAACGGCGATATATTGTCACGTGTCTTTAGACTTATGTCTCTATAATTACATGACAAAAAATTGATGAAAGTCTGACATCAATAATATGATAGCAAAATATGTCACGTCTTTACTCTATACAAATTTCACTACATTGGAGGTAATTGTAATGTAGAGTGTGCATTAATTTCTTTGTCGAGAATCAATTTTGTTAACTGTACAATTACTGTTGTTTCGACATTGTATAACACATGATTGCTGTACATTATTACACGCACTCGACAATTCTGTATTCTGTCAAAATCACTTCTGTCTAGTATATTGAATTTAATTATCGCGAGAAATTCTATATTCAATAGTCATGTGAAATACAATGATTATTTGCAACACAATTAAAATTATTTCTACTAATTATTTTGATAATAAAATTATTGAACATAAAATCTATATAAATTTAGGTAAAATATTGATTTCCAAAGAAATAATTATTGCTTATAAATATTACATTGACAATGAAACAATAATGTAGATTTCCCATTTTCTATCACTTCCCCACGTGGACAGTAGTATAACATTGCATATGAAGTAATACACCGTGTGCTGTGTAAAAGTATACATTGAAATTGTGCCATCACCGCAAAAAACTTTTTAAATTTTTATTTATGTATTAGAATTGTGCCATTCTTTCTATTTTGATATCCTTAACATCTAATGCATTGAAAGTATAAGTATGTGACTTCCTTGGCACTTTATATACGTTCCTTCAGCGCAACTATGTCGTTAGCTTCATATATCTATAGAAATTGTTACATACAGAGCGTTCACATTTATGAATCATAAATTACATTGTTCCAGATATAAACCCGTAAAAAGTAAACAAATATTGCGATTTTTTGAACGCGATGTCCGTGTTTCATCCTCTCTTCCATCCCAAAAAATCTACGAACAAGGGAGAGCCCAGTGGTTAATTTTTCATCTCTGATAGAATGAAAGAAACTAATTTTTAAACACAAATGAAAATTTTATATATAGCTGCATTGTATATAATATGTCCGTGAAATATATTGTTACGTTATTACAATTCGAGATTAAATATTATTTACGTATTATTTGAAACATATTATTAATAGCTAATGGCAGGGGATTGTTATTACTTTTTTAACGATTGCATGTATTTAATAGAAACATAACATTTCTAAAAAAAGAAAACGAGTTTTTATTACGAACTTGTCTTACGAATTTTCATTATCTACGGGATTTTCAAGGCAATTCCTGATGTAAGCGAGTCTTATATGAGACTTTATGAAATGAAAGTTTAATGTGCATAAAATTCTTAGTCCGCGATGACGCTGGATACGATCAGTGTAAAAAATTCGTGTAATAAGATTTAATATTATAGCTGATGGGTACATTTAGCACTAACTATAAGTGCGAGATGTGAAAGTGGGATATTTAGAAGTATCATGAGGTTACACACATTGCACATAAATCCTCGCATGCATAGTCAAGCTATTGATGATAACGCGACCACAATTAACGCGCGAAATACCGTGAAAGCGATCGCGCGAGAAATAGAATTATTTCGTTATGAGCAACCGGATGGATTAATAAACGCGCGAATGCGGTGGGGAAAAATGTCGGGCGTTAAATTGTTAGTCTGTTAAATTAAATCGTCCATGCGCTACACAACGGAACGTTATAAATTCTATTCCTGATGTGGTGCGGGGACGCGTGTGTAGAGCGTAATTAAAATTCATCAACGGTGCCCGTCACGCACGGCATTTTCTATTTTAATTCAGGTGTCATTATTAATCGTGCGCCATATGTATTGTTTGGCACAATTGTGAAATATTTAAAGTGTAATTAGTCATTTGTTATCGCCTAAATTGATGATAAGCTTTCCACCGATAGGACAAATGTGCGTAAGAGATGTCTTATATTAATTCTTAAGGAGAATCGCACTCACATTCTAATAGTCATAGTCAACCATGCTATGGATTAAATTTTTAAGAAAAGTTTTGCTAGAATTGATTATTCTGATTTTTTTGAAACTCTAACTTGTACCCATTTGTTAAGTGTATTAGATATTGCATTATATCTGTTAATACATATATAGTGTTATCATAATTAATGTATTATGTGAAAGTAAAATACGATCTTAAAAATTTAAAGTCGCATGATATTTAGTTGTGTTACTATTTATAATGTTTACACACACATGCAACATACGTACACACATCTTCATACGTTTTTTTTTTAATACTATTCTATTAGCTTTGAAACTTTCTACGCACACATATACACACACACATTACAATATATATATATATCTATATGGATTCTAGCTTTGAAACTTTTTGATCTGGCAATTCGAGCAGAAAACTGACGAAATATTAACTATTGCTTTGTGACGCACAATTGACAGTTTACGCACAATACAAGCACTTATCTCAAAAGGCTGAAAGCTCTCGACATTTTTCTATCGAGTGGATTCCATTTGTGAACGAAAAAGATTATACCTGCAAAAATGTGGCCGTCGGATGGCCTGAAAAAAGCCTTTGCGAAATTTATGTCTCTACTGTTGAACACACATTCATGCCGCGACATAAATTCTGGATAGACTGAGACAAGTTATAAAAGAAAGAAAAAATCTTTATCATCTAGATTTGATAAAATATGTGTATATTTAAATGTATGCGTACCTATTTATTAATTTTAATACTTTCCATTAATGACTAAAATTCTGTTTTGTTAATTTGTTATTTTTATCACGGTCAAAGAGCATTGCAATAAGTAACATATTCTTTCGCGATATTATAAATATATTATATTAATATTAATATAATATTAATAATAATTATAATATATTATATTTGCAACAAACTGATTTTTATATAATAAATAAAAAAAAAAAATCTCTTTTTTCTTAATGGGGAAGTGCTATTATATTTATATTTTATATATATTTTTAAATATTTTTTTGAAAAATTTTAATATTTTATGGGTTTGTAAATATATAATATGTGATACCATATATATAGATGAGCTTTTTGCTAATAATTAATAAATCACCGCCGATTTTTCTAATTTTGCGAGCAAAAAAATAAAATAAAATAATCCAAGGTATATTAGGACAAAGTAAATTATCACAAATCGTGATAGTTTTTCACGCGTTTTTCGTGCTAAAGTCGTGTACACCGATGCAGGTCAAACACGTATGAAATTTGAGATTGGCAACCGGAGCATTAGTTTCCGGCGAACAAACTCCTTTCGGTAGAGCATTGTGACTATTGTTCACGCGCTAGGTATTTGCGGAAAGCTCCTGTGTCCAAATATCGTCCATTATTCCGATAACTGTCTAAGTAATTTGCGAGAGTTACCTCGCAACGGACTCAGCGCTCGAAGGGTGAAAGCCATTTCGAGGCATATAACATTGAATAACGGTACTATATATGAAAAATGGATATTGTCAGCTTTCCGATTTGAAATGCAGAATCATCAAAAATATTTTTTAATAATTACACGATCGCATGATGGATGTTATTAAACTCTATGAGGGCCAATTATAATATGTCAACATCGGAATTATACGATCGATTAAATAAGACTCCTTTCAGTTGAAGTCGCCGTTCTCGCATTCATTCTTCATTAGTAAAAAATTAACATGAAAGTTTAGTAGCTGACATAATATATCAGGGTTGCCACAGACTTGGAAAATCAGAAAAACCGTGAAAAATTATGAAAATTTAAATTAGCCAAAATCAGGGAAATAATATACATATAAAAAAGAGCCAGAAATTTTGAACTTTGCTCACAATTTCTATATAAATGCTCTTATTTTAAAGAGTACTTATAATTTTTTCAATATTATATCTAACATTTTTAGAGTCAAATGCGTTCAAAACTCGCGCACTTCACAGGATATATCTTACGTGTTATCACGAGGAGGCATTTTTGAGATTTTGAGGCACTCTTGCGTCCATTTCTTGTTTAGTCTTCCTTTCTTCTCTTGCGATGTTAATCAACAGAATAATTAAAATTTATATTTTATTCAATCGCCCTTTTCCTTCATAACTATATTTTTTTTTAATACTTATTAACTTTTTGTTGGCCTGAATTGCATTTAAGATTATATTATGTTTAATATATTTTCAAGTTTGTGTATTATGTGTACTTTGAATAATATAAACAATCTTTTCTGCAATTCATGCTTCTAAATTAACGTTAAAATTTAAGATTACATATTGGTCATGAAAAAAATTTCTATTATCGTCTGCAAAACATGCAAAAATTAGGAAAGTTCAAAATTCATTTTCTGTGGCAATCTTGTGTATATGGATACGTGCCATAAGATATGTCAGCCACCATTGAATGTCTATTCAAATGCACGTCGTATAATGTTGACTGGGAACACCGTGATTTTATATCGAAAATTTGCAGGCTTGTCTTCGCGGTTCCTGGACCTCGTTTTTCATCTCGTCGCATCGCTAGCGAATCGAACATCCATCATACGGATCGACGCGTAATCGTCGCCGCGGACTTGCGACAAGCGAAATCGATACCCGTCAATCCCCAATGAGCGGCGATCAGGCTATTTCAGCAACCTCATAAATAATGAAGCGCATGCAGATGCCTGCACCATCGCGGTAAACCGTGTGTATTGTGCGGCGAATTTGCCGGTTTTACGTGGCTATAAACGATGTACGACGGCGTCTATATCCCGTATTCTTCCGTTCTCATAGTCGATTAAAATATCGCTCGATAATCTTGCGTAACTTATTTAGAAGTGTATAAAAATATGAAATACTATGCGCGATAACCGATACCCGATTAACTTTCGAATCATTGATCACTAGATTTAAATCTATACATCAGAGTTTGATACTGTAGCATTTAGTGAAAATACGACGAAAAATATGATTTAAATAGAGTATTACATTCTGCACGAGAAATCTATAAGCTAATTTTTTTTTACGTATCGAACAACTATATAAAAGTTATATTTAAAAGTGTATAATACTAACTACTAACAACTCAAAAAATATGCTACCAATGTAATATACACGCATATATATATATATATATATATATATATATATATATATATATATATATATATATAGAATATTTATAACATTTTTTAACCAAATAGTGCAAATATAAGACGTACTCATTTATGAATAATATTTCTCTTATAGAGTTATATTTTACATTAACTTGCCAATAATGCAGCGTTAGTAATTTATTACATTAGTATAATGAAGGAAAGCATTGCACGGAGAAAAAGTTACGGTTGCTACAACAAAATAATAATGTTAATTTCCGCCCATCCATACAAAAGGGTTATGGGAACCATAGTACTCTGGAAGTGACCTATGGTTTTCATATAGTTTCCATATGGTTGCCCTAACCTTAGTGAGGGTAGCTACTATATGGATGTTGCAACCATAATATATGGATGTTACAACCATAATAAACAAATATTCACCCGACAAAAAAAATTATTTATTTCGAAATTTTATTACTATTTTTTAACTAAATTTGTTTCTTAAGATGCAGTCTATAATTATAAATATTTTCTCGTATTTAAAAACACATATAAAAACACACTTACCTTGGTGGGATTCGAACTCGGGACCTCTGGATTGTGAGCCAACTGCCTTACGTGGTAGACCACTTCTTAATTTAATGTTAGTGTTATATATAGTCTACATATGTCAACCAGCGCAAATATATAATTTTTCAAAAATCATCTTAAGAAACAAATTCAGTTTAAAAAGAGTAATAAAATTTTGAATTGGATATATAATATAATCGGATATAATATTTCTTATAATGTCGGGTGAATGTCAGAAACCGGTGTCGGCTCATTACGAAATTTTGTGTTCGTAAATATATTTATGAAAAAAGTATATTTATAAAGACCTATCTACATAAGACGCAGAACGCGAGTCGCAAGACACACGCACAGTCTACATGTCAATCTAACCTCTTTGTGTATAGAGGTTAGATTGACACGTAGACTGTGTGTGTGCTTGCGACTCGCGTTCTGCGTCTTATATAGATAAGCCTTAAAGTTAAAACATCCTTATCAAATCCACTTTATTCGATGCAGAAATTATTTTGCGCGCGCAATGGAACTAAACTTTCAATCATGCAGGGATTTAGTGCTGTACCGTGCAGCTATATCTTATGGATCTCTCAACCATAATAGGTGTGCTGCAGACCACATAAGAGGGATAGCAATAATCCTTTGGTTGAGGCAACCATATACGAGGGTATTATAATCGAATGTTACGTATCGTAAGAACTACGGTTATGACAACTGTATAAATGGGCATATCTTAACAGCTACATTGAATGTAATATCAATTTAACTTGAATTTACATACATTTCTCTTTTAATCATAGAGAACATTGTTGTAACAACCGTAACAATTTTCTCCGTGTGTCCAAGAGAAAATGTATGAAATAATTATTTCACTAAAATCTAAATTTATGAAAAGAGGGAGAGAGAGAAAGAGAGGAGAAAGAGAAAAGGGAAGGAGAAGAAGAGAAAGAAACGCCAATAATAAAATAATAATAAATGAATATATGAATAAAATAATTAATTAATGATGTAAGTGTAGTAATACGTGAAGTTTTCAAATTTTAAGTATGCAGCTTGCATATGTACAGTATATTTACACGGAAGGTAAATTCAACAACCGAGCAAATTTATTTACGTCCATACGTTTGCATTAGAGCGCGCGAAACATGCGCTCTTGGCGCAAATGCGGTGTGGATTATATTGCATATATATATACCAATGCTTAATAGGCATCGCTAATAACGATCCTACAACAAACGTATTAGTCGATATCGTATGACAACTAACGGATGACATTGTTATGTATCATAATGATGATTTGCCATAATGTAAACATTATCCAAATTAGATCATAATAAATATATTATTTCTGACAGTTGTAGGATCACTATATATATAGAATGCCACATCTTTTTTGTAAGTGCATCTCGACTTTTATAATTATCAGTGTGCATATTATTTCATTGAACGCTCCTACAAAACAAAATATAATCAAATGTGTAATCTCGTCAGAAAAAAATTGAAAATTATTTATTAAAAATTTTATACTGATCACACACACACACACACACACACACACACACACACACACACACACACACACACACACACACACACACACACACACGCACGCACGCACGCACGCACGCACGCACGCACGCACGCACGCACGCACGCACGCACGCACGCACGCACGCACGCACGCACGCACGCACGCACGCACACACACACACACACACACACACAAAATTAAAAGGCGTGAGAATCCGTTGTATATTCTAAAAGAGACAAATGTTAACATATAATAAAGCATAAATTATATTAAATTTTATAAATTATGTATATTGTTTATGACAAATTTTATAAACAATATACATAAATTTATATTATTTGTCATAATAATAAATACTTAATCAAAATCGATTAGATTGTTTATCAGAAAATAAAATACTTTGAAAACGTGTATCTTGACATATAGGAGTTTCACACGGTTAAAACGCAGAAACGTGCTTTTGGCCTTAAACGCACTAACGTCAATGTAGTATCGATCGAAATATAGCGGGATAATCAATCTCCATCAACGATTTATCAAAAATCAATTGTTTTTACAGCGTCGACGACTGTTGTATACATTAATGCTTTTAGCACTGAACGTTCAGTTCTCTTCCAGTGGCTACCTTGGGCAGAGAACTCAATTTGCAAAATGAAATTCATGGTTGACCGATGATGATCGTCGCGAGATAGAAGACAATCAATCCACTTGATGCAGCACGCAGCACTACCCCGCGGGGTTAGATCGCTATTGCTGGTGGCTGACCTCCAATTCAGTAGCACGTTGCGCGAATTAGCCCGTGGCGTTTGTTCGCAAAGGTATCATCCAATCATGCGAGTGCATCGTACGCCGCCGTGATATGCGTGGCTAAGCTGCCTATCTAAATCGAGGTTTCTATACCTTTCATTCCCGTTTAATGGATATACTGAACATTATCCAGACCACTTGTCTCTTTGACTTCTATACAGTGTTAAAAGCAGCATAGACTATCTAATGAACAAGCTTTTAAAAAATAAAATGAGAAAACTCGAAAAATTTTTGAGTATGTTATGATTACATTATCTGACATTATTGTAAATTTTTATCGCGACAGAGAAGCATGTAATATAAATGGAAATCTGTTTACTTGTTTATTTATTTATTTATTTATTCTATATGCCATATTATGTGAATTAACTTTTACATGGCATAAAAATATCTGAAATCCAATAGTAGTAAGTGGTTTATTCTCCTGTGCCCATGCGGGGTACAGGAACTCCCGCTCCTTTTACATTTATAATATTATAATATATAGATATATACTTTACATTGTATTTTATCAGACAGATTAAGGAATACGTGAAAAGTAAAATAATTCAAATCAAATTCTTAAATAAGTTATTTCTTCTTTTGAAAAGAAATATTTCTTTTAAAAGAAATTGCAAATCTTTACTTGAGCCATGCTTGAGTCTGCATGAGGACTAATTTATACGAGAAGAGAATTCAAAATTCTCTCGTGTTAAAGAAATTTAAACTGCACTGCACAGAAAAGTCTTTAGAAGGGGGAAGAGATCTAATAATTGCATTTTGCTGCCGTTTTCAACGCGCCCTCGGAAATTACGCCCCGAAACTCTGATGGCGTTTAAATAGCCGGCAGACATGTTCGCGCGCAAAACAATGAGAGACTATAGAGATCGTTTGCGACACACACGTCGACCAACCGGGGATTTACGGTGTTGTGGATGCTTTCCGTAGTCTTTGTTCGACCAAGACGTTGCAGGCTCCCCGGGCCAGTATTGTAGCAGCGCAGGCGTTGATGCTTGAGAACTTCCGGTGCTAAACATTTATAACATGTTCCTAAATTTGAATATCTTTGCGATTCAAAGTTTATGTTAATTAGACACTTCATCAATCATTTCACTATTTCGAATTTAAGAGATAGAATGGTTATGTGCTAAAAGAAAAGTTGTTCTATCTACCATATTGAAACATATCATACTTTATTTCTCAATACATACATAATATTATAAAAACTGACAGTATCAATAAAAAAAATTGCAAGGACTAACATACTTTTATTTTATTAAAAGAATTATTGATGTACAATACTAAACTGCTAAACATTATATCAATAATCTTCCAGAACTCTATTCGTTAGAGCTGAAGGAGATGTTTAGCTAGCTTTAGATTTTTTTAATTACAAGAAATGAATTAGAGATAGGCAATTGAAGAAGTAGAAATGTCTGCGGTAGCAAACTGCAGCAAACGTAGAAGGTATTGCGTAGAAGGTGCGAGTACAGGTTATTGTATTGTTTATGTTGCAGGTGTCCTGGATGCGTAAACGGGACATGCATATCCTGAGCGCGGGCATCCTCATGTACACGTCGGATCTGAGGTTCCAGGTGATCCATCCGGACAAGTCGGAGAACTGGACGCTGCAAATCAAGTCGCCGCAACAGCGCGATTCCGGCGTATACGAGTGCCAGGTCAGCACCGAGCCGAAGATGTCGCTCAACTATAGCCTCAACGTGGTTGGTGAGTGCCGTCTGAATTATTCACACACCTGGCCCGGTTACATAAATCGCGGCCTTGGGTTGATTCTGTTCGAAGTCTTCTCTCGATGGGAGACGAATGTTACGACTGTTTCTCGATCGGCTGCTGTCTCGGAGAAAAGATTGTTCGCGACACGAGCCGGCGTATTGAACGGGTTAAAGTTTAAACGCTTAAGTGCTCCGTCGTGGGATTATCCTTCCGATGTCGCGTCACGTTCTGAAATTCTCATCGTTTGAGGATTAACGAATTGCAACTTACCATCGACATTGACATCTAACGATTATGAAAGAACAGAAATTATTACTGTAAAGTATATGTAAGCTTATTTGACCAATTCGACCAATTTATAGCCTTTTACATTAGAAATTTAAAAAAAGACAGATTATAAAGCGCATTAATATTGATCAATATTTATGCAAATTTAAATAACGATATTATAAATGTTATAGTATTTATTTTAATATCTTAGATTTGCGCGTGTTGTATTTAATATGTATTATATAATATAATGCCACGCTGGCATTTATCTACAGAATATTATTTTGCCAGTTTATAACATTTGACATATTTGTAACATTTAATAATATTAGGTACTGCGATGTGATTAATACGATAATGATGATAAATAATACATTATTGACGGTGCTGCAGAAATTTCTCTGCAGCTATATCGTGTGTGAAAATTGATCTCGATTCCATGACGAATGCCGATTGCAAAATGCAGCCGGCGATGACATGTACAATTACATATTCATGCAGGTACAAGTGTGTCATCAAGTATTATGTTGCATATCTCCTTGTATATGAAGTTTATGCACAGTTACGAAGCAGAGAAAGATGTGATTTTCTGAAAAACAAATAATCTTTTATAATGCCATGTAACACACAAAAGATCAACGTGTTAATTTTAATTAATTAATTAATATTAATATTATTAAATATATTTGCCGGTCATGTTTATATCCGCCTTCGCAAACAACGAATAAAAATGCAATTTTTTCTGACTGCAACAAGATTACAGTTAAAGTCAAGCACGCCGTAAAATTTAGTTAGGCGAAGTCCCTGCGATCGTTTTTTTTACGTTCGTGAATCTTTCAGCAGTTTCTGAGAACATTAAGGAAAACGACAACGATAACGCACGACTTCCGTTTCTTCCGTTTGCGAGCGTTGCCGACCAAATAAAAAGCAACGAGAGTGGGCAAGAGCTAGAGAACGAGTTATTTTGCCATCGAAAGTTGGAGCTAAGATACATTATAAACAACGTAACTTTGTGCATGCAATCCGGAAGAATTTTATATTGGCATAACTGCTGCGCTGAAAACTCAACATTTTCGCGTTGCAGTTCGCGATCCGTCTCTCGTAAACTTCAGCCATAATAAACATTCGCCAGCTTTGTCGGAAATCGGCGCGGCTATCGTACCTCGCTTTCCTTAATGAAATTAATTGCGCTTATCGTGGCGTTTGCCACCTATGGCGGCTTTCATTATTCACGTGTATATCTCGTAAATATAATAAATAAATATTCGCGAAAGAACAAAATTATAATATGAATTCGACGCGAAATATGCCAATAGACAAGTCTAATTTTTGTATTTTGAATTTCTTGAATTTCTGAAATTTCTGGATTCTAAGAATATTGAGCTCTCATATCTTTAACCTATTGAAATTCTTAGAATTCTTAGGGCGTGAAATTGTTATATCGAGTCTTAAAATCTTACTGCTAGATTACAAAGTTCTTGGTGCCTAATATTTTTTTATTGCAAGATTTTTCAATTTCTATATAGATTTTACTATCAAGATCTATATAAGATCGTCGTCTTAAAATATGAAAAGAAACTTTCTAGTTTCTTTCCGAAGATGTAAAACACCGATGAAAAAAAGCAACTAAAACTTACTGAAGGGATAGTAGTATAAAATGGGATAGTAAAGAAAAACAATAATTTATAGATTACGAAAGTGGAGCGGTATTGGCATCAATTTCTTTTTTTACTTCACGTTATTTAGATTTGTCTTTTCCTCGCGCGATGAGTAAATAGGTTAAAAACCAGCATAGAATTATTCGCTTCCATTTGCCATGCGAATGTAGGACCACAAATGCAACCGTTGATTTTAAACTCCACACGAGGCTAAAGAGAAGAATAAGTGAAGGGCAAGGAATGGAGAATGCGAAGCGCTGGAGAAACGTAAGAGCTCCGGCGTGCTCGATAAGCGGCTTGGAGGAAACACGTCGACGCGAACCAAGTCCTTTTCTACCTCCACCCACCTTTATTCTCCCCTTTTTATGCACTACGAACGCATCGATGCAGGTGCATCTACTCCGTCTGGAGCGTTTATGTCTGGAAACGGGGAGGGAAGGTTGGCACGAAATAAATCGTCTTTCTTTCGCACGTTCTCTCATTCGTAAAATCGTAAAACATGAAGTCGACGGCGAGATCGATTTTACAAATCCATTCCGCAAAAAGCTGGAAACGAGAGAGTCCCTGCTGACTGCAGATCGAAATTTCCCATTGGGGTATGAAGTAACTTTGGGGATTGGTGGAAGGGGAAGAGGCTGTTTTCTGATAGATCTATAAAGATTGTGGGTTAAGAATCGATAGAAAGATCAACAAAAATAGGGCAGATTGATTGAAAAGTAACATAATAACTTTAATAAAATGATATTTAACCAGGAAAAGCTATATTTTATAACAGCTAAGAGAGTTTGTACAAAATTATTTATAGTGACAAACTACTTAAAATATAAAAAATATATTAATAATATTTATTAATGATTTTTTTATTAATATTTGTATGTTATATTAGTTACAATCGTATTTCTTTTCGCTTTATTTTTATGATTAACTGAGAAAGACGTTGGAAGTAATTTGTTCAAAATCTCGCGTACGTGATTTTTACATAAAATTGCTGAATATAACAAGAGATTTGACTTGAAATTCTTCATAATTCCCGTTTTTACCTTTCGAGTCAAAATGTGTCCTACAGAGAATAATTCACGTACCAAAATTTGCGAGGATAATAAAATTCTGCCAGCGGGTGGAACTCCAATCTCACTATTCTGGCATATATATTCTTGACTCGGCATTTTTTTGCCGTGTTTTTACCTAGCCGAGCGACGTAATATATAAATACATCCGAATTAACCACTAATGCATTTTTTTGCCACTGTGCGTTTGTTAAACGTCTCGTCCTGCCTCTGTCAAATAAATCCGAACCCATTTCTCGTATTCTAGTTTCAGATACTAGTTGGCTTTTCGTGAACTCTCACGTGATTGTGTTGGTTTAAAGCCCGAATTGCACTATTTGTCTCGACAATAAAATTCGGGAGTATACAATGTCATTTTATCATTATTTAATAAACATGATCATTGATTCATTATTAAGCACTTATAATTTGTTGCAAATAGCAGTTTAAAAGACTTACAAAATAAAAACATGCCAGCATCAGCAAACTTATTAGTTAAAAAGTTATTAGATGCTGCTTAAAATGGAATTCAATTTTAGTTAACTACTATATACTGATAATTTAAGCATTCTACTTGTACATATACATAGAATATAATAATAATTTACGTAGGAGATATAAGCATCACGTAATACATCCTACATATATATGTTATCATTTATATGAAACATATTAGTTCTATGAATATGTATTATTTAATACTAAATGTGGAACAACATTGTGGTTTAAATTTGTCCTATAGTTCACGATATGGTATAATATTAGATTCCACGCTGGTTATTCTGCGATGGTAGGTTAATGAATGCGCTTTGGTCGACGTAATCAGTAACGTAATCACAAATCCGACGAGAGAGTAAAAATGATAATTGGCCGGCAAAGATTTGCCAGGCATCAGCAGTGTCAACGACCGAGCCATAATGGAGCACGATAAACACTGATGTACCTAGTCAATTATTGATGGTCTCGATTATATTCCGTATTACATTATTATCGCATTGACGATAAATAAAAATCGATGTCTGTTTAAATCTTTCTTAATAAAGACTATATTTTTTATTTACTACTATCACATATGTTTAGTTGATGCAATTAATATATATGAAAGCGTGTTTCATATGTTATTTCCTCACGTTTAACGATCGTGATTTTTGTATTGCATTATGTATTATACATATGTTAAGATCTCATATTACTGATTCTGGAAGCCTTGTTAATGTGATGTTTCATTCAGCGAAATGGTTATGTCAGCAACGGCACCCTGACACATATCAGTACGGTTGAAGGCATAAAAGTATGAATAAAATAGTACAATCACAATCTCATGTGGAGATATATCTTTACTCAGGAATGGTATATAAAAGTACAAACAATATGGTTATATACATGTTATGTGGTGTTTTAAACTTTTATATTTGTACTTTGCTTCGAAAGTGACGCAGCTCAAGCATCGTCATTTTTCTGGGAAAAAAAAAATGAAGAAGAACATTTCTCTCTGTAATAAAATACATTTTTAAAGGCAGTTTATTTTACTTCTTAATGCAAATTTATATATTTAAATATTGCAAGTCATTTATATGTTAATAGTTTAAAATAAGTTTAAAAAACATTGAATTAAAATTTTAAAATAGTTCTATTTTTGAATGAAAAGAACAATTTATACTCGTTAAAACACGAGCTTTAAAGCACAAGAGGAAATACATTTTTATTATACCTGTACGCGTTATTGAGTATTATTACGTGGTAAAAAAGAGGGATGCATTGAGAAGTATACGTAAAAGGCCATGTTGGCCCAATTTTTCTTGTAGATTTTATCGCGGAGATTTGCTTTAATCAAACTTTTAATTAAGAGGGGTATAAGTCATTCTTGCCGAGACGAGAATGCCAGACACGGCGCAATCATAAATAAGACCGTGAACAGTCAGTGTTATGGCCACCGCCGTCGCTGGACAGTGATTTTATATTACGCGAAACTCTCGGAAAATGAAATGTAATTCAATCTTTGTAAGAGCGCTTGGAATTCTCTTGAAGAGAAACGTTGGCAAATCTTTAACATATTTCTGTTTAAAACATATGTACACATGCTTGACATACCCCTTGTGCATGATTTTATTCTATGCACAACAATATTATATTTAATGTAATTAAATAAGAATGCTCGCGTAATATCAAACGCTTTATTTCTAATAAAGCAATTTCTAATACAGCAATTTCTTACAATATTTATGTACTTTTGTATATATAAGCGAGATATTACAATACATTTTTTACTTTTTTCTAATTTGTTATTATTATTAGGAATTTTAATTAGATTTCGATATGTTGCGTAAAAAGAAGCTTGTGTACAAAAGGTCTTATATCTATTACGTTAACTTTTAATAGCAAAGTTTTTTCTTTGATTTTTGTTTAATAAATAAAGAAGATGATTATCTCTTTATCACAACTTTCTTATTGTTAACTTGGTGTCTTTATAACTAAGCTAAAATTTTGTCGAAGTAAAATTTGCTTGGAGATTAATTGAAGAATATGATTTTGTCGAGGTCGAGGATTTTGTCTAATATTTTTTTTCCTGAAAGTTAGTTTATGAAAATTATTAAACTTTTTATGTTCCAGTATTACTTCAAAGCTATAAGTATATTTTTGTTAATAAACAATTGATTTTAAATGTTATTAAAAGATATTGAGTAAAATTTAGATATTCTGAAGTATATCACACTCCCCTCTCCCTCTCTCTCTCTCTCTCTTTTTTTTGTATATGTAATACACATATAATTTATAAAAATATAAGAGAAATTAGATTTATTTAATATAAAAAGGATTTATTTGATACAATTCTGAAGAGAACAGTTTTATAAACTTTTGATAAAAAAGATGTAGAACGATTTTTAATCCATGTCCCTTTTTATGGCATCGTTCCAATATATGTCAATAATAAGCTTCTCCCATGTGTACTTGTAGCTCATACACATTAGTGTTGTTACTAATGTGTTGCTACATGTACTGTTCAATGGTTCTTAAAAACTGGGATATACTATATACTATAAAGCAGGTATGAAAGCATTCTCGAGAAAATAGTCATACTGGAATAGCCAGGATTTCAAAGAATTCTGACTAGCTATCTAGTTGATGAAAGATTTTACTAGACGGTACTAGACAAAAAGAATCATTATTTGTGTTTTCTTGTTTGTATCACGAAAGGAATCACTTGAAATATCACTCATTTTTACTTCGCATATTAGTTGTTAAATGCATTTAGATCTCGATATACGTAACATTTCGTTATTTTTTAGTTAGCACAGAAAACTACGAAAAAGATTACAAGACTATTATTTTGTTCGTTAAAAGTCGATATACGTGACTTGACACAGATTTGCATAATAGCACCCTTGAATTTTTAACTGTTTGGAAAATAGGATAATCGAGATTATTATGAGACTCATACACACACAACACCAAGTTTGAAGGTTCCAAATTCGAGTATTTCTCTCAAGAATTTACAGTCAAATTTTTTTTTAGCAAGGATTCAAGTAGACTTGCATTAAAAAAAATATATTTTTCTAATATGACATTTTAACATGAATAATTTAGTTTATTCACATGATGTATTTAAGTAAAGTTTTGTTTTTCAAAGTCTTTTAAGATTTGATCTGAAATAGCTCAGCAATTATACATCGATTTAAATTTTTGTTGATAAAAATGGAATACAAACATAGGCTAACGTTTTCAGAATCTTTTTTGCAGTACTCTATATATGGTCTTAATATAAGGTCTCATTAGTATCGTGAAACATTTTAATAACGAATTTCGAAACTCAGAATTAATTTTTCCTTAATTAAATTTGATCGAACGCTTATTTATCAGAACTGTTCAGTTACTCCATAATTCAATCTTTGCAAAAACGCTTAAAATTGATCATGTTTCTTACATCACAAATTAAAATTTTAAAGGTAATTATAAAATTTATTAAACATAAATTTCGCTATGCATCATATTTTATTAGTTTATATATTATTAGCTTCTGTAACACTTAATCTGCCTAAAGCTTTCGGGACTTGATGTAAAATTATTTTATGAAGATATTTTGAGTTATATATTTGCCAAAAAACACGACTGTAAGTTCAAGAATCGCCAAATTATTTGAATATTACATATATTCAAAAACGCACATACATATATAGTCTCTAATATAATATTCAGAAGAGAGAGACGTGCAGAAATAATTACTCTGTGATGTTTTCATTATCGTTGCAATATTCTCACGCCATTGCATCCTTCACTTCCCTGCACTCGCTCCTTTGCGCGTAATAACCGCGTGTTTCGGAGGCAGGCTTTTGCGTTTACGTAAGCCAAAATATTTCATCTTACGCGAGACCGGGGGGGGGGGACCTTTATGTCAAGACGCAAGGGCGTCCCGCGTTGTGAAAGGAAGTTCACGGGAATCCACGGAATAATTCGTGCAAAACTTTGGGAGTGGTAACTTTGATGAAAACTTTGCAGGAAACTTTGAAAATTCGAAATCGAATACATATAGAGAGAGAATAAAGTCATATATTGTGAATTTTTTTATTCAATATTTAATAATTATATTCTCTGCAATGTAAACTACTATAATATTAGGATGATCATCAATGCTATATTAATATAATAATTTATTACACTAACAAAAAGTTTTGATAAATTACACACACACACACACACAGACGCACGCATGCGCGTTGACTCAAGAGTTTAATTGCCTACACGCATGTGTGTATCATATACCTATTGATATTTATGAATTAAATGATATGCTTTGAATGTCGATTTAATTGCGTAATCTTCTAATTATTTATAATTTTCAACTGCAGAAATTTCCTGATTTACCAAGCTTACTTTTATGATGACGTGGATGTAAATAGCTTCCAAAATTAATTAAATTGCAACGTCATATTCGTTTTGAAACATGTAGACATCAAAATGCGGTGATATCGCAATGGAATAATATTTGTTTATTTGACGTTAAGCCGCGCAGGTAAAATTGTGGTCATTCTTCGTTTGTAATAATATATGCCACGTCCGACATAAAACGATGAGCGAAATGACAGAAGACAGAAAATAATATTAAGCGGCGTCAGAACAACGGCCGTTATTATTCGTGCAATTAAGTCTCATTGTCACGATTGGTCACACTTGGTTACAATATGGGAGCGAATGACACGCGTTAACGCACTGACGGCTTAATTGGTTTCTCCCTCCTTCGTACTGCAGCCCGTCCTTGGTGCAGCCAGACATCCACAAATCAATTGCGAAATTCGTGGCCATCAATACGAAGCAATACGATCCTTCAAAATCGGTGTAGATATGGATATTTATGTCAGATCGAATCACTCTTTTACGGTTTTTTTTCTTTTTTTCCCCGTACAACTTTCAAGCTCCAAAATTGTGTACGAGTACCATCATTCGACAGGAGGTTCGATTTAAATCCGACGTTCGTCATTCAATCAAACTTTAATTCCCAATAAAAACGGAATAAAATGCAACATAATTTTTTATCAATTATTTTATTTAATAAATTACAAAAATGTTGAGATGTAATGCAACATTAACTTTGAATGCTTAATTAAAAACATGCGTTTTTACTAATTGAATATATTGTAATGTATGTGTGTGTATTTTAATTTTTCAAAATAATTTTTATACTACAATAAAATTAAATAAATCTATCCTCAATTTTGATACGAATTATATGTCGTCTGAAGTAGGTTTTACAAGTGTTAAAAATAAAAATCTATATATTTTAGATGTTTCTGTATAGTTGTCACATGACATTTTTGTTTCGAACCTCCTGAATTTCTGTCATCATGCGACGTACGATCAGGACGCGATGCAGTTTCCAGGGAACAGGATGCGAGTATTTGTCACTCTTACGGCAATTATGGTCCCTCCCAGGATCGTTTATCTCGTTATGATAGTTAGATTATCTCCGTCCAGCCACAAGATACATGTGCAGATCTATAAGCGGCGATATCTCTCCGCATCCAAAGCGACCCATTTCAGTCCCCTTTCCTCGCAAATTCGTCTCGCTGGGATTCGGGTGAACCAACATAGCCAGGACTGGCTCAACCATTGTGCTAAATGGACCATATCATCTAGAAGCGAACCTTTTAGAACACCAGGTGCCTTTTATATGATATTTCCCGCATTACGTATCTTACCCCAGAGAGCTTGTCTTACCAAAATTTTTATAGGTTTACTAACTTATAACGAAATATTTTATATATCAACTTATTATGAATGAAATTTTGTTTTATTTATTTTTGAGCTAATTAATTTTGGAAAGTTGTTTAATCATACGTATCTATATATATTTATCTAACTTCTAATAATTTTTACTTATGTAATTGCTAACTTTGCAATGTCTTTTTGTGTTTGTAACTGTTCTCTGGAAATTGAACCTTTCACCGTCATAAACGTTAGAATATAGCGCGCGAAAATGCAAAGTAAGCCATATATACTTATGCGAAAAGATACAGCGTCGAAGCGTTAATCGCAAATAATAGCAAATCTTTCTCATTCGAATTAGTAGCATACGATTCCGCGAACTGCATTTTGCAAGTCATCAACGGCCGTATTCGAGTATGCGAGTCATTACGAATCTTTGACGATCGCAGTCGCAGTCGCAGTCGCACAATGCCCCGAGATGATTTCCTTCCAGTTCTGAATCGCTCAATTTAGTCGGCAGCCGCGACGCTTTAAGTTTCCAGAAACTCCCTAATTTACGCCGGCGTATTTATCTGCCGTTGCAATTAAGAGAGTTGCAATTGCACTTCGCCGATCCCGATCGCCTGTGTGCGCCAGTGCAGCGAAATTAAACGCCGTGCCGTCTTTTAAGTTGCGCCTGTTGCGACGATATTTGTGTGCGCCGTATTATATTAGTATTCTACTTTAAGTTTACCTCGGATGACCCAACTTTTCGCGAGGTTGCCCTAGAATACCCGGCAACGAACCACAAGGATTGGATAATGGCTAATTATTTCACGGGTGGCTTGTGACAGATGATATCGTGGGAAACGAGAGCTTCTGCCCAACGTTGTTCTTAAACACTTGTAATTAAAGTGGCCTTGATTAGACGCAGATCTATTGGTATCTTATTAAGCGCTCGAGTTTAGTGGAAATTAACGAGTCTTTTCGCGGCCCATGTATATAATGAGAGAGGTATATACAAGTATTCACCGTAAACTAATGGATATACATCTTTAAACTAAAATTTGTTTTACATAAATAAATCTGCCATAGTAACTTTACAATTTTACATTGTTGAGCAGAAATACAATCGATCATTATTCAATGTCTACGTTATTGCTAATTACATAAACCATCTAAATATAGAATATAAAATATAGAATGCGACTTTTCCGAAAAAAAAAACCAGTTTTTCAAATCGGCTTATTCTGTTGTGAAACATATCAACTGTTTTTTTATTTGTATTATTAATTAGTACTAAAACGCTTTAATTTCTTCTATATCTTTGCAAATTATTTCCAAACTTTTACAAGTTTATTTTTAAAATGATAGAAATATTTGTTTGGAATATATAATCACAAGTATTTTGATGTAAGTAAGGGATAAGTAAGGGATAAGAGTAAGGAATTTGAACTGCTCTTTTATGTTGTGAATAACTTGCACGTTTAATCGCATGTAGTAAACACACGTGTATCCCATTCGTGGTCCATGGACTATTATTATTGCATCGGGTAGATTAGGTTTAACTCGTAGCAATCCCGTCGAATTTGCTATGAAATTACGTACTCGAATAAACGTTTGTCGCTGTGAGCGTCCATGTTAAACTTTGTTTGACTTCAATGTGGGGTATAAATATACATTGCGGTATATATTTCATAGAGACAGCCTGATCATTGAGTACATATTAAATCGTGCAGTCGAAATAAAACGGACGATAGAGATATCTCGAATCTATTTCTCGTCGTGATGAACCGTGGTCTTGCTAAACTTGCAAATTTATTGACGAAGACAATGAATTAATAAAGCAACGGAGTTGACGCGACAAATTTTCACTTTGAGAGATTATATCGAAAGCCAGTAAATTTCTCAATAGGCTTTTCCAAGGGTATAAAGGTGAACATCAGGTTAAGCTGCAATAACCTTGTATATACAATAGCTCCAAAATATAAGAAAGCGGTGAAGCACAAAGTAGCTTAAATTTAGCTACCTTAGACTGAAACACCATCTTTCCGGTCTACGGCATTTTCTTTACTCAATTTATAGTATAACATTCTTTACAGAAATATTCAAATACTTAAAAAAGACAGAAGTTTTATTCTATTTTTATTTATGATAATATTTTCAATCTCGTCATCATTTTTTATTATCCGTTATCTGCAAACGTGCGTATAAATCCCGATGTATACACATTGTTGAAGAAAAATAGAGGCACATCTTTTACCAGCATTATCCGAGTAATCCGAGCAGATTAAGCACGCTTGTCGGAACATGGGGAAACAATACGAGCGATAGAGCGCAAAATACAAAGGAAGCCTGCTCGACTGACGACGATTCCGAATGAAATCGCTCTATACACGTACGTAAACCGCGCGATCTTGTCGAGTTTGTACGATTGATGCAGCTATTATCGATTCATTAGCACTCGGTTGAATAACCGTTACAAATAAACTTGCTTGCGGTACGTATAGTAATCTTACGTGTTCTTCCTCCCCCTCCTCTTCCGAGAAAAAGAAAAAGAGAAAGGCTGTCTATTTGATAAAGTACTATCCGCCTCTCTCTCCGCCTGTAACAGTTCACTGCTTTCTCCAGTTTTCCAATAATTGGGAAGAATTTCTTCGACGACCGATTTACATTAATATCATGACTATATCATATTTTTCTGTCATGTTTCATTTTTATTGCCATTACTGGCAGACATAACATTCTGAGAATTTATATTGTCGATTTGATGAGTTTCGACGATAGAAATCATCCAAAAGTTGAGGAAGACGCAGGTACACAAATATATAATAAAGTTTTATATGCTAGATTGTAATAAGCAGTCCGCGTATTAAACTTTACTGTTTCAAATGTCGTAATTAAACGTCACGATCTTCTCCCTGTAATACGTTTCAATTTCCGGGAGAATCGTTGCACATTCTCGTTGCACGTTGGAATTCATCTTTTGATTCGAAATCGTCTTTGCATTGATCCGCACTTTTATAATTCTCTTGATCAAAGTTTAGCTTGGATTCAATGAATCCAAGACATTTACGATCAAAAAGCATAAGACGTATTTGAATAAACTGCAGTTACAAAAATCTGTAAGTATATACGCGAAGTAGGCAGTTTAGTTACATTATCTTGAAACTGCTCGAAAAATTCTAATTCTACTTGCCGCATTTGTTTCTACAAAACTCAAAACAATTTTCGTGTTACACTTTTCCGAATTTAAACGAAGTAGGTTTAGTGTGCCATTCGCTGGCTAAAAGTTGCTTAAAGAATCACTAAAGACGCCAAGCGCCTTTTAAAGGAGGAAGTAAAGTATAAACCCCTCCATTATTTAAGCGCTTCCCAACTAAATTATTTTCTTTATAAGTACGCAATAAAGAGAAACGACACTTTTAGGTCGATAAAAAGAAAAACCTATTTCACAATCCTTTTTATATTTTTTTAAATGACACTAATTTTATCTCTAAACAATAAATAATGAGAACCACGTTAAAAACAGTATATAAGATTGTCAAGATATCAGTAGTTTTTCAATAATATTTGATTACACAGTTATATATACAGTTTTAATATATTTATATTGCAGTAATTAAGAACAAGTTCAATAAATTGCAGAATGGACCAAATTTTGAAGCTTTTAGCAATAATTATAATTATTATAATTATAATTATAATTATAATTATAATTATTATAATTATTATTATTATTATTATAAGTATACTTAAAAATTAATAATGCAATATATATATAGACATGCGTTACACAATATACTTTTATGTGACCAATTTTTTCAGTAATGGCATCATTGGAGTAAATTAAGAATTAATTATTTTTTAAAACATTTTTTTGTATGTGTATATATATATTTAATTCATTTTGTTCCATGTTTCATGAAAAGTCGTTCATAATCCAGGAGTTGTGCAATATATTTTCGAAAAAATAAAATTTTGGAGATTTACATTTTCCTTCTTAAACCTACTTCTTAAACATAAAAATATTAAGCAATTTCAGTACAATTTTAGGAATATATATTATTGTTTATAGTTTAAATATAGAAAGATCTTATATCTTTAAAAAATTTAATTAAAGCTTATAATTATATATTGCGAAACACGTTACTTTAGAATAAGCAATAACTCGTAGAAAGGTTAACATATTTCTACGAATTGTATATAAATTGTATTTATTTGCAAATTTTTATAACCTGTAATTTTTTAGAAAAATGCAATTATATAGCTTGTCTGCATAGACGTGCATTTGGATATGTAGCCGAACGAGAATTTATATGTAATGTAAAGAATGCATCGCGTATACATCAAAAGTCAAATGCTTTGAATCGCAGACGAAACTTGCATCTACTAGCCGCGCAATCAGATGCAGCAACTACGATATGTATAATCTATGTAAATAGTTTTACCTTTTGTGTGTATACGCGTGTGAGCGCCATTGAACTTACTTTCGAGTCACGTTGTACGTACTGCAAATAATTGGTCCCATCGAAAAATTACATATTCTGCGCGACAGAAAGTGACACCAAAATGATAAAATCAAATACTTTAATGTACGGATATCACGCAAAAGTCCGTTTATCATTCGTACGCTTTAACGCATTCGTGGAAAAGTGAAATCTCTCTCATCGGTGCGTGGCTCTTGTAATGCGTGACATTTAATAGTAATGAAATACTATTAACACGTTTGTTTGCACGTTTTATACGATTTTCATCGCGTTTTGCACCTTTTATAGTAGATTTAGCGACATATTTAACAAAGTATGTCGCAATATCTATCTAATATTCTCGAATAGGTAAAATCTTCATGTAATCGTGAAATTATCAATTTTTTGTGTAACTTGATGAAAAGCTTATAGATTAAGTTAAGATTATGATATGCACTTGTTGGTCCCCCCTTCTCTCTCTCTCTTTCTTCCCCTCTTTCTCCTCTTCCCTCTATCCTTTGCTCTTTTTCTCTTTCTCCCTTTTCCTTTTTTCCTCCTATCATAAATATTACGGAATTTGTTAAAACACGATTTAGAAAGTGCAACATTAATAAATTGAACTCGAACTTAAATTGAACCCTCGTGAAACTTTAAAATGTTAAATGGTATAATAATCGGTTAGAACTGAAATAGGACACGAACCACATATAAATAAAACTAAAATGAGACTCGAGTATAAAGTTTAAATTTATACATTTTGTTTCTAAGCAAGAATAATTAACCAACTCCAAAAGTAGATTTATATAAAATTTTGTTTAAATTTGCAAAATATATCTAAACTAATCTAAATGAGTGATGCATTGTATAGAAACTTAATGGGTTATCATTTATTAATTTTTCAAAAGTCAGATAAATGAACATATGTATAAATTGCATAGTAATCAAATTGACAATTTTAATACATAATCTTTTCTGTTTCTATCATCAGAAGTAGTGGTAATGAATGAAATTTTGTTGATGACGCGCACTGATACGTGTGTTCATTAAAAAGGAAAGATTACAGCTGTCAAACGCAATGAAGAAGAAACGAAACAAACGAGAACTAAACGGTCGACGGTAACGAACCGTCAGCGTGCGCCTGCCGCCAACGGCATGCGAATTAATCCGATTGCAACGGTCGCTGTCCGATTATTTCCGGTAATCCCAAATACGTGTGTAATGAACCACGTCGCTCGAGTTTGCACGCTCCTGCGTTAACGAAGGACGCTCCGCGCGTCCCAGCTGCAACCCGCGAACTTCGCTAATTTTGAAGGCTTACGCAAGTGCATCGCGCCACATGTGACTCGAGTCACGCACGATGCTGTGGAAGACGGACGAGGAATAACTAATTAATTCGAATGAGCATTCGCGTTACAAATGTTGCTGCCATCAGATCAAGGTTTATTTCCTTCCTTAGATCCACGATCGTGTAAAGAGTATATATTTACATATATCTGTGCGTCCTTTTAAAAATTTAATGTTGCCAATAACAGGTTTTGATAATAGTCCAGTAAAATATTAAATTATTGTTAAATTGTAATAGCATTTCTATTTTCATACGGACACAATAAAATGAGTTTTCGCGTTGCAATTATATCACAATGGCCATTTCGAATGTTTGAAAGGAAATGTAAATTGCTCTTTGTGTACAGTAACGTCGAGGATAATTATGTTATTATTATGGAATTATGTTCTTGTCGAGATGAGAGAGATTTTGCTCCATAGGTTAGTAATTTATTGGTGAAATATGATGGTCACATCAGGTCGCGACGATAAACGGATTCATATGTGTGTCAAAATATATCGTTGAATGAACGCTGCCATAATGAATACGGACTGGTTGCGTTATAATAAACGTCAAATTAAATTCGCTTCAGGAGCAAATACTTCTGGGTGTAATTATCGCGTTAAAGTTACGGGCGAGACTATTCGTGCGTAATGTATAGGAAATAGCGTAAGTTATAAAGGAGCAAGAGTTTATTCGGGCGCATTATTTAACTACGATCAATTATGACATTATACTAAGTATAATTTACAAATCTTTGGTTAAACGAGCGTTTATCCAAATTAATATTGATTATCTTGCATTTAAGCGATTATATTCGTATACATTTGCAAACAACAATTTATTCGTACATTTGCAAACAAAAATTTAAACTTAATTATCTCCAAACGATAGTATACTAATTTTTAATCTCTTTTTTATTTTTAAGTAATTTTAATTTAAAAAGTTTTATGTTATTGAAGTATTTTATTCCTAATTTTTATTTTTTGATCAAAATTGCTCCTTATTATTATTATGTTGTTACATAATAATGTAATGTTATGTTATGTTATGTTGTTACATGCAGTCAGTAACATCTTTCCTTATTTCACGAAAAATGGACAATGGCAAGACAGAAAATACAGTAGGGATATATTCTGGACAGACACAATATTCTACTTTGCTGGATAACCGTGTACCAGTGCATGGGTGAATGATCGCAGGATATCTGCAATATCATATGAATATAGAAATCAGGTAGATTTCTGCGGAAAAAGGCACTCCTGCGTAGATTATTATATACTGATCAGGATCAATATTATTTCTGCTGCAATAGTGTTAGCGCTGTCGATTGAATCAATTACATTTTAAAAAATATACGCGGAAAGTATCCAATTTGATAGGATAAAAATGATTCCATAAGTACTAAACGTAAACTCATAATTATTATATGTCGCGAAACCATTTCGTAAAATGTCGTAAAATATCATCTCGATAAAAATATGCAGTAAAATTATACATGACTTTAATGGAGACTTTAACAAAGAAAAAGATAAGGTTTGAAAATAAAGATTTAATTTTATTGATTTATTAAATTTACAAAAGACGAAGATTATATTTAATAAAATTATCTTCTCGCAAGACGTAAAAAAATTTGATAGACAGAGGAAGGAAGAGAGAGAAATGAATAGAAATGAATTAATTTATATTAATATTTCTTTGACCAAAGTAATGTAAATTTTATCCTTCAACTAAACGCTAGAGTTAATATGCAGTAATAGTCCATTCACATCGACATTAATTTGCAATGTAAGAAACATAATATTCGATTTACATGCACATTTATTTAAATATTTCGACGGCGCGCGACGCTCTTCTTACGCCGCATATAGCGCGCCGTTACATATAAGTTCGCTGTGTTGCCACTCATGCGATGAATCTCGAACGCAGTAGAAAGTGTCGTAAGTTTTGTCTTTTGTTTTATTGATCGAGACATGAACATTTCTTATAAATAACAAATAACGATTATCAGCCTGCATGATTATTAGCCTGCATGACTCATAAATGTGTTGGAACAGTATCTATAGTTATCAATATCTATCTACATTTATAGTTATCAGTATCTATAGTTGTTCCGCCAACCGCAAACTTCATTTACCCGCTCGAGGAATCGCGAATCTTTTACGACACTTCAGAGGGTGTCGCTGCGAATCGAAGCTAGACGCATTCGGCGGAAAATCATGCTTACGAGCTCTCTCGGAAATATCGCATTGCTGCGTAGTCGAGACAGGGCAATTCTATTCGAAGAAATCGGCAATTTGAATCGCTGCCACATTTTTCTCAGGGAATACGAAGCTCCCTGCGAACTCATGACTCGCGTTTTTTGCAAGTTGAGGAAAAGTCGGAAAGGGTTTTCCTCTTGATCATCAGAAAGCTCTTGCAGCCTCGATGTTTTTAAACGAAAAGTCGCGAAAGGCAGCAAAGGACACCGAATAATTTTTTTTTATCAAGTCAGAAGAGAGCTTAGTTCTTCCAGCTTACCGAGAGTTCTGATTGAATTCTGTTCTATCGGATTAAATTGACATCAATTTAATTTATAGATTTTAAATTAAATAAACTCGATCTCGAATCTATTATAGATATATCTTTACGAAAATATTAAAATAAAACAAAACAGTTTAATAATAATGCTATTTAGTAATATAAAATTTAATCTCTTCTTAATTTATATATAATTGACGTATTGTTAAACGTATTAATATAGTAATAAATTGAGGAAAATATAATTCAAGACAAGGTTAACGACCAATGACGAGCAAATAAAAAAGGCTGACATGAATTTAAATATATTATTGACAATATTAAATTGGGACGTTTCGGCAATACCGTGCCTTCATCAGCCTAACAAATTACAATAAATTAATCATAAATAATCACGAATAATCACGAGTCATAACATTTCTCCATCCAAATAAGTACGGTAATAATGTTATGAAGTCATAGTCGCTGTACAAACGGCTATATTTGAATTCATGTCAGCCTTATTGCTCGTCATTGGTCGTTAAACCTTGTCTTGTTATTTATACACGAGCTTGTTCCTTATTGATTAAAATAGAATTCTATTGCGATAAGCGACATTTCTGTGTAATCACATTTCTATAATCATAATCACTTCTAAATAGAAAATAGTTCTGCTGACATGCATCTTCAAAATAAATTGATATAATACTTGAATATTCTACAAGATTCTAATCAGCTCAAAGCTGAAAACGCATATAGTTATTTATATTAAATTATGAAAAAGTTTAAAAGCATAATAAAATTAAAATGTGCATAAAAACCGTATAAATATCGTAAAATCATGATAGCCAAGAATTGCACGATTATTAAGCTTCAAAAAGTTTCTATGAAATTAAGCATAAATTTGAAATTATTATGAACGAAATTACTCATTTTCATATATCTTCTTTCGGAAGTAAAAGTATATGGTTACAGTTAATTCGAGTGGAAAAGTTGTCGGTTGTCTTATGCTTTGTCTTTTCAACTCTCTGACAGTTGACAGTTCTGGCGTACCTTGAGTTGACCTGTCAGCCATGTGATATTTGCGCCGTCTTGTCTAACAAATAAATAATAAAAGTTCCGCAACTTGATTTCATGGAGACGTCGAGACTTTCCTTCGCTTACACTTTATTTTAAACGCTCGACCTGTTTACGTTTTCCACCCTCTTTTTCTTTATCGCTTCTTCTACTTTTTGGGTCAATGCGCTTTTTATAACCTAGTTGCCTTGCAAAAGCGACGATGCTTAATCTGCGTTTATATGCTGAAAGAGAAAAATCCAATGAGTAATACTTGGAATATGATTAAATACCAAATGTTTTTAAATCTAAGGATTATGTGGATTTATATATGTAAATAGAAAGCATACCATATGCTGTTCCTGATATATACATAATTATTTTTAATTAACTTTACAATCTTTGTATGAAATAGTCGATAAACTTCAGAAGCACATTTCTTATACCAGAAAGATGAAGTAGAAGCTTTTTTTGTACGAAAATGCAAATCCAGAACTATTTCTCACACGTGTGATTATATTATGGAAATATCACTTTTATCATAATTCATATCAGAATATTTCTGATTTTCTCTAATATCGGCCTCTTGCTTTCATCGGATCGATTTATGAAACATCTGGTGCACAACACACCAATTTCTTTACTTGGTTAAGTTTCTAGGAGGAAATATATTTTGCAACGTTCGTATGCACACCACGACGCAACGTCGCGTGAACACGCCTAATACAAATCAGCATCGCGTTTGCAGCTTCCCCTTGAAAAGTTAATAGAGCTTGTGCCACTTCTAACACGGTCGCTTAAACGTATAGCTAGTTCACCAGCTGGAACAGACGTTGACGTTTCGTCGCTTCGCCAAGTCGAACAGAACGTCGTATTACGTCCCGCTTTCGAATGAAAGTTTCGTTTCTCAGCTCTGTGGTTTTGCTGTCCCGTGTCACGCTACCCCACTCATTCCTTTACGGCTACAGTAAAATCTCGCGAGAAAAGTTTCACCGACGTGTTACAAATAATTTCCACCCGTCCACAGAGTGCCCCGAGATATCGGCGATATGCACCAACTCAACTGAAAAAAAAAAAAAAAATGTCGCGGTATTACTTTCTACTTCTAATTTTTATTCTTAAATCTTTATCACTATTTTGACAGAAATAACTTTTTGTAACGTTGCCATTAATTTACATTGTGTATATTCACACACACTGAACAAAACTAATGGATGGTATACTATTTTATGTTGGAACTATAACGTGATTAGGTACGTTGCGAAGCTAGACCGATATAAAATTATACTGAAAATTATTTTTGAAAGTGTTGTATTTTATGTATGTATATATATATTATATATAACTTAAATAGAATTTTTACTTTTATAAGAATAAAGATTGAGATTAAATTCTGTAGAAAAGAATTTTTTCAAACTTTTTTTGAAAGGAAGAGAAATGTTATTGAAATATGAAGATTATATTTGAAAATTTTATTAAAACAGAGTCGTTGTATTAATTTGCATTTGTATCTAGTTTAAATTTATTAGGTTTTAAATTTTGACTTACAGTACTTTCAAAATAATCAGTTTACAAAAAATGCCACCGTGCACTCGACACTGCAAAAAAGAACAGGAAGGACAAGCTAAACTTTTTTCCTATCAGCTTTCGCCTCTGCGTTTTTCGTAAAAAGCTCCGAAAAAAGCTACTACAGCGCTGCCATGTTAAACGTAATTTAGTTATTTACATCACGTGAAAGGCGATCCCTACAAAATGATTAGATCACGTTCGAACGCATAAAAGTTGCATGGTCAGAGACGCGAGCTTTCATATGAATTAGAACGATGTATAAATTTTAACTCCATAGATTATATAACGGTTCCACGTTGCCATTTCAGCGGTCTCGATTGATGTCGTTAAATCCCGGTATCGGATCTCGTTTTTTGTTTGAGCGTAACGTTTTGATCAAACGTGCAACTGAAACGGGCTCAACGTGCGCTAAATTCATCGTCATATCCCGGTATTATTTATTTCTAAATGGATTATATGCTTTTATACCAAAAATTCATAGCCCTCCAAACTACAATAAATAGATATATATTTATATATAGGTATACGTATATATGTATATGATTTTTTAAAACAATAATAACGCTGTAAAACTTCAAAGTGCATTTAAAAATATATATATATTAATGAATGAAGAATATTTATTTATTATGGGATTATTGACACAGTATTTGTATTATATTAAAAATATATATAAAATTTATATATTTAAATAATATATAGCTGCAAAATTTTTATTAGATATATAAAAGCTAATAAATAGAATCACGCAGTCGCATAAATAAAAGTCCTGTAAAAGTATTCAAAATACAAAATTTTAATAATAATCACTTATTGACGTAAACTTGCAAAAACAACAAATTTATATAAATGCTCGTCTCGGCTAATGCCGAGATTAGCGATTAACGATTAGCGCGATTCGAGACGTCACTTCTGATACCGTCGAGCTGTCGTGAAAATAAGGTCAAATTTCTATCTCTCAGAAACGCGTGCTTACACGGAATTCTCATAAGCTAACGGACATGACTTACAAAGTTAGCGCGTCTTCTGAAGTCTGCAGCACGCGATTCTTGGGGATGCTCGTCGCGGAGTTCACGCGTGAATAATTCAACAGGAATGGAGAGATAAAGTATGGCGCGCGGGTGCGCTCTATATTGCATTAGGGAAGCTCCTTTATCTTTATCCTCCATTCTGAAATCAACCGACAGCGGCAGTCGGCACGGCGCTATCTCACAACAAACAAACCTCGCCGCGATAAAATTGCATTTTGCCACGGAAGGAAGACTCTCGGTGTCACACTATAGTGAAATTGACGTCACGCCGCGGTAGGTGCTAATACATCATACGATATATTCTTTTGCAATGACTAAACTGAAATATCGAATGTATTTCGCAATAACAGATTTGAAATTTTCTTTGATTCAGACAGATTTTGATAAGACAACCGTAAATTTAAGGGACTTTACGAATTATATAAAAATATTTAATTTGTGACTAACTATCAAGAGACACGGTAGTGTCTCGCGCCAAGTACACGCGAAGCGAGACCGCACCGTGACTCTTTTACGCGACGCGACGGGTTGCGAGTATACGAGATGTTGAGATCTCGATAACGAGTGAAATCAAATATACTTTCCCTTATATATTTCGTGAATATGAATATTCTTTTTTGAAATAAAAGCTAGAACATTAATACAGGTTAACAGGTATTATATAATTATATAATTTATGTGTGATATATATAACATATAAAATATATAATAAATATGCAATAGTAATTATACTACTATAACAACCGGAATAGAATGGATAACGATACAAATTTTGGTCCTTTCATTGAAATTATAGTAAATGATGGATAAAATAGGAGTACGCTCGTTACAGGAGGTATATAGTAATGGATAAGTTAATTAATATCTGCCTTCTAGACACAATTAATAATACATCACACAATGTTTCATCATTGATTATAACTATAGCGCAATACGAATAAATCATATAATCATTTACGATCGACCAAAGTTGTCTCAATTCTATATACTGGGTGATAGCTTTTAATTGGACGCAATTCTGCAATGTGAAACCAACTCCAAAACCTTATTTTCCGCTGGAACAAATTTTGCGAAACATTAGAAATAAAATTCTGCGCCAATGCTATCTCAAATATAATGACCGAACTATAATCCTTCTCAAATACAATTCCATGTGTTACATGCGTATTTTAAATGTATGTTTTTTCTATGTGTTATGTGTGATTTTTTTATGTGTTTATGCGACTGGTAGTTGGTTCTTGTGATGTGTGTGTGTGTGTGTGTGTGTCTCTCCAGGCGACAGGACGTTACAGATAAGAGTTGGATCATTTTTGCATAATATATTATAGACATTCATAATCACTTTGCAATACAAAATTAAAAATCACGAAAATGGCACTTGATGGTTTCTTATTGCATAACTGCATCCAATTGATCCTTCTGCTACTTTTTCTTTGTAATCAACCAGCCTTGGTACACCGTATACGGTTTCTCGAGAAAAAACGTTTTTTTGATAGTGTTGCACAAGAAACCCTTCGCGCGTGATAAATTGCATATTTAATGCACGTGGCATCGCGAACTTTTCGCCTCGCACGTGATTAGGTTGCATTGGCCGGAGGCAATGCACCTGGTCGCAACTTGAGGAAACAATCGCAATAATATTCTGCCATGAACTTTCCCTCTCCTCCGTCCTATCGGACGATCGATTTTCGATGCGTCCGTTGCATAGGCCGTTGCATATTGCGTAATTTTCTTTGTTTGCTGCTGGCACATGCGATTCGCGTCAAATATTTCAGGCAACTTATTATGCGATTATTCAACGATTTTACGCACCAATGATGCAAGATGTACTTTGCAAACTTTTTACATAAAATCTTGTGCAGTATGATTAATATATCTAAAAGGACATATATATCGTAGAAAGATTCATAGATATAAGAAATCTGAAGCTTTATTTTTCACATGTACATCTTGCTGATACTAGAGAAGACACTTTAATATTGCTTATTTCTTCTTTTTAATATATCGAGCATGTGTTATATCGAGCAATTGCAAAAAATTGCGTCCACATTTCGAAATGTACCTAATTATAAAAGGTGAAGGTGCAGAAGTAAGAATATATCTATTATAGTTCCAAACAGAATATGCATTCACTCATGGGACAAATAAGAAATTATCAGAACACCTTTAAATTACTTACGCGTGATTTCAGTTACACGCATAGTGGCTGTCTGCTCTTAATTCATTTTGGATATCATAAGTTAATCTGTTTGTAATTTATTGCAAAGAGAATATAATCCGCTTTGAATCTTCTTTGACAAAATAACAAGCATGCTTATATCTTTTGAGCAGAAGGTATATATATAGGGGGAGTCCGGGAGACTTGACCATAGAGGAGAGTTGAACCACTTCAAATATCTCGTTCAAATTTTGCGCCAAGTGCGCAATTGTTAATAAGTTGCTGTATTATATTTATATATTTATATAATACAACAATATATAATATAATACAGCAACTTAACAATTGCGCGCTTGGCGCAAAATTTGAACGAGATATTTGAAGTGGTTCAACTCTTGAATCCTCTATGGTCAAGTCTCCCGGACTCCCCCTATAATATATTTTGTAATGTAGTAGTTATATATAGCAAAGTAGTTATATTAAAAAAAATATATATATATATATATAATGTATAATAAATGCTAATCATATATATATTCTTCTTAAAAATTATATCAATCATATTGCCATCTTAAAACCGAGGACATATATGTAGTTTCGACTACAATGCATTTACGCATTCTCTTTATTAAAATATCGTTTCTATGTATATATAGATATATTTTAAGTAATGTAATTAATTAAACTTTTTAATTGTTTGATTTTTTTATTTCATTCTACATTTGAATTCTTATAAAAGTTTCTTTCACTTGAGAAAAAATATAATTCTCGAGTGTGAAATCCTTTGCCAAAGTAACGCAAGAATTGCATTTCGAAATGCACTTTGTAATACCTGTTTGGAAACCCATCCTTCAGAGCAGACGGACATTAAGTATACATTACCAAATGTGGCACGTAAGAGCCCTGTTTATCCAATAGGACGTAACGCGTATAATTCGGCGGCGTATGCAACTGGGTACACAGAGAGTTGCTGCGGGGTAGCGTTTGAAGGCCCGGTAATCTATACGACATTACGTAGTCAATGCGGTGAACCGAGACCCATCGATACAAATACGCGAATGGAGTAGCGAGTGCCGCGAGCGAAACCGGCGGTATCGACTTACTAAGGCGCCTTCATAATGCACCTAGCTGCGCTCGATGACGGAAATTCCAATTCCCCGTGGATCGTCAAAGATTCCTCTTAGAACTTATGTAGAAGTTTAGAAGTTTAGGAGAGAGAGAGAGAGAGAGAGAGAGAGAGAGAGAGAGAGAGAAAGAGAGAGAGAGAGAGAGGATGTGCGATATGTAGAGCGAACGGAGCATTAACAAGCTCTTTAACTCTTCCGGTATTAAACATTTTTGGCGATATACATTTATGTTGTAGATTATTATATATGCATGCGAATATGATATTTGTATAATGAATGGAGATTCATCCATAATATATTTTATTGAATGTAATCGAGAAAATTGAAATTTTTAAAATAAGAATTCATGAATTTTTTATGGGATATAGCGAACTTTGGTATAAATGAGCTTTTATACGTAAATGCAGTATTGAAAAAAAAAGTAAGATAAGTCTCGTTAATGCCCTGTTATCGCAAAACCTTCGTAATTTTTTTTCGACTTTAACTAATTCTAATCACCGAACTCTATCCTATTATTTATTACATGAGCTTGCCGACAGCGATAATTAATTGATAATTTATATAAACTGGTACAGCCAGTATTACGGCTTGAAATTGTTTGTCTCTTTACGAAGAACTCTTTTTTAATAAATAGATACCTTCTACACTCCTCCGGGATGTAATCTCGTTAAGCTCCTAAAGTAGATCTAAAGTTAACCGAGAGAGTGTAATGGATCACCCGCAACATTCGGGTGAACGCCAGAAGTTCGTAGCCCGCGCGTCCGAAAAGAAGCAGTAATTCGCTTTCGTATCAGGAGGTATTTATAATTCAATTATGAATTAGAAACCGAGGAAAGTAGTGGATACAAAATGTCGAGATTGTATCCATAAAAAGATTTTTTTGCTAATTCTCGCATAAACCATGCATACATATCGTAGAAATATTTTGGTTCTGTATTTACTCTAGGATTAAAAAATGTGTATTGAACTAACCTTATACATTTTAACGACAGCAAATCATTATTCACTACGATTTTAAGATACTTTGATACATGATAAACGCATTAGCAACTTGACTCGATCCTTACTATTTTGATTAATATTGTTTAAAATCTAGCATTTTAATGATGTATAATCAAAATAGTATTAATAAAATAATATTGATAAAATAGACATAGAGAGAATGCTTCGAAAAATATAAATACTTATATTTAAAGTATTCTTTCTTTTATGTTTTAAATTAAAGCATTTACTTCGATAATAACAAGAAGTAAGTAAAATATATATATATATATATATATATATATATATATATGCTAGGAAAAAAATTGAATATAATATAGATAGTCTGAAAGTTTATAAAATTGAGCTGTCGGTACTTGTTTTGACAGCAATTTTAAAAGTTTTAGAAATTTCGGAATTTTAACGAGAGCAAATCATTAATCGAGGTTTGTTGTAAAACTACTAGTTTAGCGTATCATCGATAGCATTAAACTATATGTGTAATAAAATACCGATCTTTTTTCTCGATATGATATAGCGTTCTAGTCGGGATAGTTTGTGCGGGTTAGGAGGTGATCAGATTCTCGCTTAATGGATAAACAGTGAAGTTACTCCATACGGGCGATGAGAAATATTATCTTCCTGAGCTGCTAAAGTCGATCCGTAATCGACGGTAGAAGAATAATGGTCTGGTCGCGACCCGATATACAAGCACGAAGGTGGTATTAAGAGAATGAAGCGGAGAAATTTTTCTTTGTGAGGCACTTAATTAAACGTGGATACTAGATAAATAGAATGTCATTTTTGGTAAATTTACTTGGAGAAGATATATGAAGGGAATACCTTATATCTTTACCTTGCTATCAACAAAAGCACATCCAAAAAAATATTTTTTTTTCTCATACTTGTACTATGTATCTCTCTAAATATTAGTTACATTAGCGGTTTATTATACTTATCAACTTACTACTTACTATACTAAAACTTACCAGGGCGGCGGTGTGGTCTAGTGGTAGAGCGCCAGACTCGTAATCTGAGGAACCAGGTTCGAGTCCACTAGAGCCATGTAACATGGAAAAGTTTTTTTTCCGAAAAACCGCGCCCCTCCGTGCAAGATGCGGAAAAAACTGGGCTCCGTCTTTCGGAAGAGACGTTAAACCGTTGGTCCAAAGGAGGAAACAGTAAGGTAGTGGATGAATTGGAGGTTAGGGTTGGGTACGTCCCATCAAAACGCCCTTTAAGGCCCCTTGGGGTATATAAAGTAAAATTCTTTATCCTTTTTTACTAAAACTTACCAAAGTTTTAAGGACACACATAACAAAGTTATATTATGTTGAAAGTAACAAGACATTCAAACTTCGGCGAATAATAATAAATTTTATTGCAAAATTGATCTTGTTAACTTGACAAGTTTTGTAATGTATATTATAACTGTTTCCACTTTTATTAATACACGCATAATTATTTTGATTTACAATAATAAATGAGCTCGGGACTCTACAATGCACGAAGTGCGCGATGCCTTTACTTTTTAGTTAAATTAGATTAGATAAATCCTGTTACGATTCAAACCTCATTGTGAAGTTTCGCTCAATGTTTCATTATGTATGAATAATTATGCATTGCATTTATGCTAATAATAATATATGCTAATTACGTAAATTTTTCGGTGCACAAACAAATTTACTTCAGATTTGGTTGATATATTTTATCAGAATTGATTTAAATACGACACCCGTGTATTCAGCAACTTGGGAAACCTTCGATATAATGAGAGCACACTTTTAAAATGTATAATATCGCCACGGTTTTAAACAAAATACAGTTATGATAGAGATATCTGATTAACTAAATTAAAAGTTTTGAAGACAAATATCCAAAAATGTTTCTTATCTTAAAGTTCATTCCTTTTTCGTATGTTCAAAGACTTCTCATGTTCTTCCTCCTTTTTTTGTTCGGCATTAAACAACAACGTTGTGAAAAATTTGTTATGCGTTTATCATAGTTACTTTTCCATCAATATTGAATTATATCAGTTTTTTAACATCATAAATTTGTAAGCTATTTATATATTTTTTTAAATCTACTTTGTCTTTTAAATCTTTTTTGTGAGAAAATGCAGAGAATTATGGGGAAATCTATAAAATTTATACAATACATTTCCACATGCTATATAATTTCATGAATTATGTTTAAAATGTAATTCATACAATAACGTCGAAACATGTAATATAAAACTTATTATAAAACTTATCAGTAAATTGTCGAGCACTTTTCATATTGACTATTTGACTATAGCTTGTTTCTTCGATTTCGTAATAAGACGATAATGGCCTGATTTTTTCAAGCGTTTGTAATCGTTGATACTTAATCACATTTTTATAGAAAATCGTAATCGAGGTAGATATACGCGACACTTTCCATTAACAACGCGCGAAAGAAAAGCGCCGTTTAAGATCGGATTTTTATAGACGACGGAAGGGAGGAGATGCTGAAATTGCTATTGCTTACGTGCTGTTTTACGAGCTTGCCATTGGTTGTTTGCCACTAAACAGCCAATGGAAATTTTTCAGTAACCCGCTGATTTCAGCTATAAAAGCACAGTCTTGTAAACTTTTATTTATCGAGTTAAGTTTCTATTTTCATACCTGACATGAAATTGGATGAATAAATGCGCCGAGATACTCAATCTGTTTTAATATAATCTGAAATCTTATATAAAATATTATAATTAAGTGATTATTTTTTCCTTATATTGTCTCTTGTTATAAAGTTTACTCTCTAATCTCAATTATGCTAAACAATCTACAACAATTTACAAAATTTATATTGTATAGCTGAAAATCGTGCAAGTTATTATTAGGGTATAAACTCGGGTAAGATATGGCCAACTTATGTTCATTTGATGTTTCACGGCGAGCTAGATTGAAAGAACATAGAAATTGGCCATCTTTCCTCTATTTTCATCTTACCCGAGTTTACCCTATCTAATTTACAATTAAAAGAATTAATGTTTATACATTAAGAAAATACAATCTATAAAATATAATAGAGAACTATTAGTAGCGTATCACTATATCTAAGGAAACATTTCTATATTTCTATATAAAAATATCGAAGTAATCAATTTATTTTGCCATAAACGTTGATATATCATAACTTTAAAGTTCTGATTGTCATCGGCAATCTTGACAGCTTATACATATACATTTCGCCGCGTTCTAAATTAAACCATTTACGAAGCGTTTGCGCTCGCAGGATATACTTTGCGCACGTCGGTGTCAGCTTCAGGAGCGATCCCGTTTAATTAAAAGCTGCCAGCCGTGAATTTGTCCGGACCAAATAACTTTTAACGGACGGTAAGGTACGCGCTCATAAATTTTTTACAACTTCGTCTGAATTATCGCCTGCGTTCTCCATTCGCTCGCGTGCTCTCGCAAGCCATCCGGGATGTATACGCGGTGCGCCAAGTTACCGTTGTCGGATTGAGTT
Source organism: Temnothorax americanus (assembly GCF_048541705.1). Classification (NCBI taxonomy): domain Eukaryota; kingdom Metazoa; phylum Arthropoda; class Insecta; order Hymenoptera; family Formicidae; genus Temnothorax; species Temnothorax americanus. The sequence continues at coordinate 3,585,466 of NW_027509339.1, forward strand.
ACGAAGATGGTACTTTCTTAGAATGCTTAAGGCGCAAGGGGGAACTTTGATCACTGGACGAAGGCGTCGCAATCGTGTAATGGCGACAGGGCATGAAAAGAACGAGGCTAGGCGAGGTTGTGTCTCCGGCGACCATCCTGCGTTTCGCCCGCAAGCTTTGACCAGCGATGCAGTGAGTAACCGCAAATGGGGAAAAGTACCCTTTGACTCTTGCTGTGCGACCTTTTTCATCATTCGGAGGAAAGCTTATTTTCCTCACTTGTTTATACGTCGTGCGTTTCGCTTTCGCAGTTTGATCTTTATTTTTTGCTCTTTCTTTCTTTCTCTTTTTCTTATTTCTATTTCTATTTCTATATTTCGAGTTCTATCGCTGCCACCGAGAATTTGATTGGCATCTATGATTGGAAACTTGCGCAATAAGGAACAAAAATTTGTCGTGATAAACAGTACGAATGCTAAAAAGCGAAATAACGGTAAACTGAAGGAAATATTCAAATATCGTACATTCCGTTAGCTGGTACAGCTAATATCGTCTCTCATATTTTTTAAAGATTTGAATGTCTAGAATACTTTTATAAAATAGATATTTATCTATAGTATTCACAGATAAATAAAACGAGAGTAAGGAAATTTATTTTACATATTTATACCAATTTTATTTTTATCTTCTTTGCAATGTGATATATTGCATTTGATCGAATGATAAGTCGGCTATTTTATGAAAGAAATTTTTAACCGTTTGTGCTAACCGCTGTTCTACAATTGTCGAAAATTTGCTGGTAAAAATAACGGCCTACCGGACCAAACAAGAATCGTAAACAGACGAGAATATAATATTCGAAGAAACTGAATTGAACGTGATCGCGAAACATTTCTGCGACGCAGTGTAATATCGGATTTTCGATGCCGCATAAATATGGATTTCCCGTGCTTACGCAGCAGCGAAAAGCGAAACTTTGCTTCTCGCGAATATTTTTTCGCGAGGGAGAGGCGGAGATGGCGAAAAGTGTTTCGAATTTCGCTTGCGGCACGGGAAAGACGCCTGTGCGCGAGCGGCGAATAGCTATAATAAATTCCGTTGTGGAATATCAGAAAGGATCGCGAAACTTGCGACGACCGGTTTTCCGCGCGAGAAGCTCGCACGGCACGTAATTTCCTTTATTGCGAGGCACGTCCATATGCCGCGGGTTCCGTGAAATTTTCACAACGATTTCCGGACAAAATTGATATTGTGATTCTCCATTCGTCACTCTGCATATAATGTACGTGCCATCATATGTGAGTTTTTCTTACGATGTGACTACGGGGATATGACTCCAAGCGCATGCGTAATAAATTTTGCAAAGTAACGCTTGCAAGTTTTACGCCAAGTAACTGCGCACTGTCTTGAACGTTTCACCGGCATTCTTTTGTCAAAATTTTTCTTCTAACTAATGAGAAAGTGACGCGATGACGTAGCGACTAAATAAAATCGATTAATAAATCTTTTATTAGAGTCTTTCAGTTAATATAATTAATTTTGCTTGTTTGAAAGAGTCTGTACTTCTTTAGAAAAAAGAAAAAATCGTCAATATTTAATTAAATTTCGAATTAAAAATGAAGCAAAAATAATGATCGTTTCTCTAATGTCAAAGTTAAAGTAGCATAAATATAGTAATATGACCCATTTAATTCATTACAAAAATCTATGCTTTGAAAAGATATAAAGATATAACTATTATTTGTTCTTAAGTATGTCTAAAAATCGCACATATAATTACATTTTAAGATTTTTTTCTATCAGTCTTTCAATTCTTGATATCAAATAGCTCGATAATTGAATAATCATTATTTTTTCTACTTGATTTTTTATTACTCAAAAGACATTCGCGAGAACAACCAAGAATGTCGGTTAAAGCGTTAAATGTAAAGCCAAGAACGACGCGAGAAATAATATAAGCGCTCAGGGCCGCTTAATAATTTCAATATTAATAAACTGCGTCGTCGCGCGTAATCTCGCGAGGAACTTCTTCGCATTTGGATGCAAATGATGGCGCGTGGAATCGAGAGACGGCGACGTGGCGGCAGGATTAGTTCGAAACGGGTGCAGAAAATTCCAGCGCCAACAGGTGAAAGTTGGAAAAGTTGATTTTACGGTAGAATAAGGAAACATCAGTCGAAGTTTCGCTTATGAAATCAATATGATAGACGCTTATTGGTCGATAAACTCTCCCGTGAGGCAAAACGGCTGACAAATAGAGCGATTTGGTGAGAAAGTAATAGAAAGATTTGTGTGTGTGTGTGTTTGTGTGTTTGTGTGATAGCATATATAAGGAATCATTGAGCATATTGGAGAATCTGTATATACTTAGGTTCTCGCACTCACATGATTTTAACAGTTCCAAAAAAATGGCAAAATTATTTTTATGTAACATTTTGGAATTAGATTACAATTTTATACAACATAAGGTTTAATTGCAGATTTATTAGATGCAGATTTGCAGATTATGTATTAATTTATTAATAAGCATTTTAAAATTGTTTTCTTTATTAAACTTAAAGATGTGTTAAGTTAAAATATTTTTTTATATAGAGAAATTTCTCTTCTAGAGAAAATTTGTTTTGTTCACAAAATATCAGATTCCGTTTTAATCTCTTTTATTTGTTCCGATCAATCTCTCGTTTCCTTATTATTCGCGCAAATATCCGCGACTATTAAAATGAGGCACTCCACATATATCCGGCTCACGTATAGAGACGAGGAGGGGAGCGACGCGGAATATTAGCATTGAAACAAGTTCTAAAGGATAGAACTGGAGATGCAAATGTATGATCGGAATGATCCAACCGATAATTGGAAAATTGCCAAACGCACGGAAATCCGATGTGAGATAAGATATTAGTCTTTGGGGAAGAGAAAGAAAGAACGCGCTCACGAAAGTTGATGGAAAAGAATCGTACAGTTATTATCATAGATATAAGCATGGTATGACGTTCGACAAATTTTTATCACAGTGTAAGTACACACACAGTAGTATATTACTGAACGTCGACACCTTCGATGTAGTTGGTCCCAGGGCATATAATTCGCCATTATCACAAATGGAATCATTCGCTATAGCTTATTGTTCTTACTTCGCACATTAATTCTTAAATGCATTAGTGATCCCCGATATACATAACATTTAGTTGTTAATTTGTAGTTAGCACAGAAAACTACGAAAGACATTACAATTGATGTTATCTGTCATGTGTTTTCTTGCTTGTATCACTCGAAAGGAATCACGCGAAATATCATTATCGCTCTTCCACTGCCATCAGCGGTCCATTCTACATGTCGATAGGTAGCATCCACTGAAATAGCTCAGTGACACTACATGATGATTAGGTAAATGAAAAAAGTTCGGATTGTATACGCTGTTGAAAATATGTTTCGCCTTGATTAGAAACTCTAGAAAGTATATTTTACCATGTGTGAATCTGTGTAAATTACTTTTTGAAGTTAATCATTTTAAGACCAAACTTTTTTTTACGCGAAAAATTTCATTTTCTTCTCCTTTTTACTTTTGTTCGCAATCGACGAGATATGAGATTCTTCGTTCGCACGAATGACTGGTTAAACGACCCTCGTTTGCAGTCGTCTTAGTTTTCTTTCTAAACTCCACAACTTAACTTTATCGAATCTACCTTGTCGTTACCGCAGAGCTCTTGATTCCGATTGCACATTCTTCACAAACGAGTATCCTTTGGATACTTTAATGAGTTTTACTTCACACTCTTGACCAATGTTATCATTTAAAGAAGTATACGTTGCCGCTGCGATGTAAGAAAATATAATTTGGCCAATATAGCTTGATTTGTTATTTTCGCGCGAAAAAATCAGACACGAACTCTCAAACCGTATTATTAGTTTCAAAGCACAGGGACAATTTTCGTTCTCAATCCGCTCTTTACGTTTAATGAATACCTTTGAGCCTGCACGACGCCGACACCTACAAACGCCACTTCACGAACCTTTTACCCGATCCATTAACGGTGGACACATGCACAAAGAAATTTCAAATCGGTTAATAGACTTTCTTAACGCGCCCGCGATAAAAGCATGTGGGCTACTCAAAGGTAGTTATCTAAGAGTGACGTATGATTTTTAACATTCAACGTGTTCTACGCGCAAACTTGTGTTGTAAACATTCTTGAGTTCTCTCATCGCAGAAATTCCAGACTATTTTATAAAGAAACGTATACATAAGTATATATATACTGTAAGTATATTTGATTTTGCTCGATAAATATATTTCTTATGCGAACCAGAGTTACCTTGACTTTAGCATTTAGCATTTAATTTAGCATATGTAATTTAGAGTACAGCAAAATCCTCGAAGTTTGCTGGCTAAGAAACAGGTACGTTTATTAAATCTTTGACGAAATCTTAAATGCAATTTCTTTGTTTTGCCAACATTTAACGTTTATGCTTAAAATACGTTTCCTAGCATTAAGCATTGACGCTCATTATAAAAATCTGATAAGTATGAATTATATATATTTTTTAATATTTTGTAAAAATATATATCAATGTGTGATATAAATATATAATATTTTGTCCTCATTTTTCTTCAAAAACTAAAACTCAACATTTATAATTACATTTATAGTTACATATACTCCTATTGATGAATTATATAAACTATGTAAAATATACAAATAAAGAGATGTGCATTTTTAGATACATTAAGTACGTTTAGTACGTTAAGTGTGGTTCAGGCTTATGTAAAGAACATTATTTACGTAAATTTCTTATTCACTTAACCACGTTTACGTTCAAGATGTTTCACAGGCGATGGAATCTTCTATATGCGAACTGGCTTAAATACCCTGCAAATCAATGTCAGAAGAATATACCTTCTTGAACACGTGCTAAGGCTTAAAAGGGATCAACGGGGCTTATGTAACTTTCCCATCAGCACAACGAGACCCTCGTACTTATGGTTACCGTAAAACCGAAGCTCAAGGGGGTTTCCACTCTCGTATAAAGATACGACATGCCTATATCACAGAATATAATATTACGGCACGATGCGGGTTTCTTATTAGATCAACAAAGCTGTTCGCGATAGGAATCGAAACGTCAATCATACAGCCACATCATATTTTTCTCTATGTATGAGGATTTCTTGAGGGTACCTCGTAGAATGTTTCTAACCCGATTCTATTTTCAACTTGCAAATTGAAGATAGAAACGTCAAGAACGTGTGAATTATATTTCAAACATCCTCGTCGAAATTTGATTAACTTCTTTGCCAACGGCATTGTTCGATATTTTCACAATCGACTTCAAACCTTCTGTCTAATATTGTGCTCCGAAAGTTTATTTTTAAAATTTGTAGAGATTATATAAATAGAATAACCCAAGACGTTTTTTTTTTTTTTACCGATAACAGAATCGATCCTTTTTAACGCAAGTTAAAATATAAATGTAATTGAATCTAATAGGTATCTATTGCAACTTTTGTTTCTTAATAGTCAACGCTACACAATACTTTACACATATATCTGTATAAACAATAAATTTTGAAAATTACAATTCTAAGATTTACTTAAAATTAAATGAAAAACGATTTTATATTTATTACATTCCTGAAAATTAATCAGAAATAGCTTTGAAAAATAAATAAACTTATCTTTTCTCCAAACGACATTTCATAAACTAAAATGTGTACCCCAGACGCGGTCTTAACTTTTCACAATTTTTTATTATCAATTTTAAAGTGATGGATAATCGGATACGGAAAAGGATAAGATGAATTTCATATTATGTTACAAATATTATCGTCCCTCAATAGGAATATTTGGAATATTTATGTATAAAATCTTTCTCGCGGCATAACGTGCCGTTCAACCGAATGCAGCAGCAGTGTTATCTCGATATTCTATAAACATCCTTCGGAAACGGGGGGGAATGAAGATGCTTCCGGTAATGAGAACGCGCGTAAAATTCGAATAAAATATCATATCCAAGTCCCGCGGGCGACATTGAAATTACGTCAATATCGTACATTTAGAATTTTCGAATGTACTTGCGTATGCAACGTATTTTACTAAAAACATCGCATCGTTTTTCGATCCGATGAAATCTCATTGCAAACATCGCGTTGTGCTCTTACCGAAAAGCACAATCGGATCCAACTTTTCACAGATAGCGTGAAATCTTACCGTTAGTCGGATTTCAGCCAACGATATATTTGTGTAGCCATCAATACTGCAATACGAATTTGGTTTTAGAAAGTGATAGGAAAGCTCGAAATTTGTCATTTGAATATATTTTTCCTTACGGCTATTAAACCGTCGGGACATATGAAACTGTATAACCGAGAGCAAGCAACCGCATTGCGATAATTCTATGGTGCGGAAATTGTTTGCAATTGTTTCTGAAGAGCTAGCCATAATCACGTTCTCAGTTCCGCATTAGTATTTATTAGCGACGTAATTCGAGCGCGATTTCGTATAAGCTATTTACGATTGTGTCGACGCCGCGACGTCGTGACACAATACGCGCGCAACATGTGCCGGGTCGCGATGATACGGCTCTGATTCGTCGCAAATTCGAATGCGCGATTAAACCGCACCTATTCACGCGAGCTCGTCGTCGCGTTCTAGCATTACCAACGATGTACGAACGTACGCTCGCTCCCTCGCTATACCGCTCGATCGTATATTTTGCTCCGGACCTCCGGAAATGAAATCCGGCGGTATCGTCGTGTTTCTGCAAATGACGCGTCCATAATATACCGTGCAAAACATCGCGGATGATGCCATGGAGAGTTCATGTAAAAGCTAAAACGAACGAGATGAAATGATCCTGTCGCATTTGTAACTGCATCTATAATTCTTAATTCATCATGTTTATATGAAAACGCTTTATTTACTGTCTGAACGTAATGGTTGTAAGTCAATCCCAATTAATATTTTTAGCTTTTAATTCTATATTATCGTTTCGGATTGCAATGGTTTGATTACTTCTGCAACCTGATTAAATGTTTTTGTTTTCACATTCGCTTTGAAAAGTAAAACAGAAACACACACAATGGCTACGTTTACACCCAGCGACCTGATCGCGGCCTGACCTATATTGTGACCCGAAGTAGGTCTAGTCATCATTTGTTTACACCGAAAGAAACCTAAAAATTGACGGGATCGTATTTGGGATCGCCCTGAATTGCAGCGAATCCGAACAAGCAAATGAAGTTTTTAGGACGCGTCGCGCTTGATCGCGCGTTTACGGCTACGTTTACACCCTGAAATTAGGCCGACCTCAAATTCGACCTAAATTATTTAGCCCGCCTGCTGTAAACAGTTGATAAACGACCGGACCTGGCTTCAGATCAGGCCGCGTATTTTAGTGACCCGAAATCGGCCGTTATCATTTGCGATGTAAACGCGCGATCAAGCGCGACGCGTCCTAAAAGCTTCATTTGCTTGTTCGGATTTGCTGCAATTCAGGGCGATCCCAAATACGATTCCATCAATTTTTAGGTTTCTTTCGGTGTAAACGAATGATGACTAGACCTACTTCGGGTCACAATATATGTCAGGCCGCGATCAGATCGCTGGGTGTAAACGTAGCCATCGCAAATGATAACGGCCGATTTCAGGTCGGGTCACTAAAATACGCGGCCTGATCTGAAGCCAGGTCCGGTCGTCTATCAACTGTTTACAGCAGGCGGGCTAAATAATTTAAGTCGAATTTGAGGTACAGGCCGCGGCGTAATTTCAGAGTGTAAACGTAGCCAATTATATCTGATTTGAATTCAAATTATTAATGGTAGCAGTTATTAGTAGGATATACTGTTTACTATAATGCAGCTGCACACACGTGTAATCTCAGTCAGTGGGTAATTATTCCTTCCTGTATATTGCAAATACAGCTGTTTCACTAGTTTAACGGCAGAAACTAAATTTAGGGCGTTGTCTTTTGCAAAATTTGGAAATAATTTTCTTAAAAGATCAAGTAAAATTATTGTTTTATTACAACTTTTCATTTTATTTGAACTTTAACATTGCATATCTTATTAATTAATTTGCAAATAAAATATCTGTTAAAATAAAAGGTTTGCTGCAAATTTTGGCAAATAATATAGCAAATAACCTATTATTTGCTTGAATGTCTCTATTTAGCTTAACTTTTTATTCTCAATAGCTGGAAAATTATTAGTATTTTGACCTCTGCTAACGAAAAAAGCCCTCATATTTTACAAGCAATAACGCTATGTATCCATCGATTCGCAGATACCCTGTTTTTAAAAAACTACGTGCCGTACGTTCGCTCTATTTCCTCTTTTCCTTTTATCACGTTGTTGGCTTCTGAGGATATCCATCGAATAGGAAACTATTTCAATTTTCCGATTTTTTAATTTGGAAACGAGTTGAACGACGAACTTATCGATAGTTCGAAAAGCATCAAATTCCATTGAGATGTGGTTTTGTTAAATTTTACAATGAAAAATTAATCCTATGCGATATATACATGGCCGAGATGGAAAGAGATAGAAAGAGATAGATAGATAGATATATAGATAGATAGAGAGAAAGAAAATCTCGCGTTCACGAGAGATATCGATGACACACTTGACATTACGGTCGAAAAATGAGCTTCAAAAGTTTCAATACCTTTTGACTCGTGTAGTGAGAACTTTGTGACACGTGACACTCTCAATATTTTTGGTTACTAATGTTGCAAAGATATACAATGCATGCATTGTGAAGTCGTCAAACTTTCGAGTCTCTCTCTTTCAACGATCATGCTACAAACGTTTTGCTATAAAACTTTCCTATATTCTATTCCTTTTTTTATGTTAATATTTGAATTTTGCGTGACAAATATTCTTCATGTGTATAAATGCAATACTTAAGAATTTTTTGAAATAACGATATTTTTTTTTTTTTTTTTTTTTTAAAAATTCCTGAAGAAGCGTGGTAGAACAATAAATTTTTATTATTACGGTTATTATCATTATTATTTTTATTATTATTATGGAAATAGAGGGTGAATGGGATTGAAGGACGAATCAGATTAAAGTAAAAAAAAATCCGTGCTGCGGGAAAAGTAATTATCTTCTGGCGACTAAGAGAGTTATAATAGAATACGTTAAAGTGAGCGGAAGAGAATTTTAGTGGACAATAGTTTTTAAATTAAAATCTCATTTTTTTGTCGTTTAATTGTCGCATTGTTATTAATATTGATATTTATTATTCGGCTTTAATTATTCTTGCGATGCAATTTATTGCAATATTATCTAGTCTCGTGTTATCGATTGCGGTTGGCGTATTTAATTACAATTTAACATGAACGCAATTACTAGAAAACGGTTTCTGTGCGACGTCAGCTAAAAATATCAAAGAGGATGCGCGATGTACGCGTTTCGTTGCAGCAGCCCCACCGCGTGTCGTATATGCATTTAGCGTTTCGCTCTTGCCGTTTTTGACTTTATTAAGGCGCCATTTACATACATCCGTTTGCGACCATACCCGCTGCGTTTTGCACAGTAAGAATTTCCGATGAATGCGAGAGTCCGACGAGCTCGAGAATTTATGATGCGGTGTAATTCGAGAAATCTCTAAGTAAGAACGCACGGTAGCGTTGCCAGCCACGTCACTTATTGCATTTGTGCTAGTATTTTGTCACAGCATACTGTGCAATTATTTATATGAATTATTTTAAACTTGACATTTGCTTAATTGGTAGCATTATTTCGAAATTTTGATTCACACATTGCTTCTAGGTATTGTGATTATAACTATTATTAATTATCTATTAAATAACAATTAATATTTTGTTTTGCCTTTTTTACTTCGAGAAGAAGTAATAATAGCCGTTACTTTAAAATGTCATTTTTTACAAATATGTTAGTCACACATACATTATCTTTTAACGCGTTTTATTCATCAGTTGCCATTTAATATTCATTTCTCCTTCTTAGTTTTTTTTTTTTAAATGTATTTTAATAAAACTTTAAAATGTGTCATAACTTTGTTCCTATATTATATTATAAAATATATCGGAAAGTTGGCAGGGCGATTGTACGACGGGGTTTCTTCATTGCTCGTTCGTATGAAAACGCGGGTGCGAGCTCATGAGATTTATTGAAGGCGCCGCTGCATTGAATATTTATCCAGTATCGACTCCGGGCTAAGTTGCCACGAGAATGCTCTTTAACGTCCCGAAATTCTGTATCGCTCTCCGCCGAAAAGTAGATCGCCGTTTTGCAATTTACGACGTCGTGATCTCGAAATTACGGTCTTTCCGTTCACGATTTCCAGCGTCGAGCGATGCAATAAAATATTAAGTAGACACGATCGAACATCGACTTGTGCGCGCGCATAACGTTCGACGAGCACGTCCTGATCAGCTGCGATGTCGGAATACTTGAAGCGGCACATGAGATAGAAATAAAAAAAAAGGGTATCTTTTACACCTGAATATGTTATTAAGTACACAATCCGCATTACGTGATAATTTCCATTATTGAATAATTTTGCATTACATGTGAAAAGCATTAGTCTATTTTATACAATACATAGTATTGGTAAGAGCGATTATTATTAACCAAATTATATACCAATTCCGTTGTTATTAATAGGTTAAATAGACTACAACAATTATGCATGCCTCTAACGCAGAATCGCTTGCATTGAGAAATAGTTTTATGCATGAAGCATTATGCAAGGACACAAATCGAATTCAGTTATATATAAATTAATCTGTGTTTTATGCGACGTTACGTAATTGAGAGTGAGAGAGAGAGAGAGAGAGAGGTGTAGTAGTATTATTGTAATAATTTCTTGCATTATCGCTCATGAAATATAATATATTTATAAGGGGATTGCAGTTATTTTACGTGTGAGCTTATTCTTTTACGTTCACACATTGAAAAGTAGCTAGTTAAATACTATACACATATATTATATAATATATTTTTTCAAACAATTTTAAAAAAAGATTTTGTATTACTCTACTAAGTGTATTACTACCTTCATGAAAAGTGACCGACGCAAAGACAGTATTATTTAAAAAACTTGCTTCTGGAGTAAAATTTTCAGAAATATATAAAATCTTTTCCAGGTTCTTTTAAAACACATTTCGTGTAACACTTCACATATTACAAAATTTGTTTTATTTAACACCTAGATGCTTTTTTGTATATTTTTACATATGATATATAGTACTTGTACTTGGAAATTTTGTGATTTTGTCACATGCATGTCAGTTTTTCACGCTAAATTTTCCATGACATCCGTATTGGTCGTCTTGTATCGCGTATCGTCAAAAACTTGAGTTATACGTTACGCAATAGAAACGCAGGATGGAGTTTACGTTAGAAACGACTTATACGTATAAAGCAGCAAAAGAGTTCTACATCGCATTTAAAAACGACATTGCAGTAATTAAAACGCCGGCCACCGGAATATCTAACGCAACGAGAATTATAAAATGTAATTGCGGTACAAGGGGAGAAAGGACAATGTGTGCACATGCATTGCGCGCGGAATAAAAACTTTTATAGAATGTAAAAGCTGCATGCCATCTGCAGCAACGCTATCATCCAGTTACATAATGCCGCGCGTTACGTCACGTTTAATTATTTAACCGATTAGGTATCTTCGATGTTCCCTCCACAAACTCTATAGACTTATAATAATAATTTCATTAATCTATAACAAAATGAAAACGAGTTATGTTTGTATAAGATGAGTGTATATAAAAAATACAAGATTATCTTTTCTCATTTTGTTAATGCAATAAATCGTGATTGGTTTTCGAATAATACTAGATAAAAGCAAAACAGAGAGACTTTTGCGATTTGTTGCTACATAAATTTAAAACTGTTCTGTTGTTTATTCTGTAAATTCTGTTCTTTTTTGTATTATAAAGTACGAAACAATATTTTACAGTTGCTGCACTATATTATGCGATCTGATAAAAATGTAGCGTGATACAGAACTATATATATATAGATTTTTATATCAGTCTGTCTTATATGTCTTATATATCGATCAAAAGTATATGCGTATGACATAAATTTGTTCAAAAAAAATAATAATAACAAAAATAATAACAAAAAAGATTTTTGATCGCAGGCGAATCGAATAGACGCAACGATGCCTTCGGTAATGAATTCCCTGTAAAGATCGAAAATGGCAGAAAGCCGGGATTTGCAATGAAATTGTCACGATGCGGCACAAAGGCAAGATGCGAAAGATCCCGGACGATTCTGATCTCGCATAGACGATTGGCAGTCGACGCAATGCCGTTCTATTCTCCTTTCCCGTAGCTAGCCTCTTTATTCCCCTTCAAAGTTCCCGGTATCGCCGCTCTTCTTTCCTATTCGCGGATGTATACCACCACAACACTTTCTCTCCCATCGCCGCCGTTTCTCGTTTCTTTGCCTCTCTTCCGCGACTCTCGTAACCGAGTGCTTCCTGTGGGAAAGCTGCCGTACAGGCTGCGGCTGTTCCCGGTTCTCCCGCATTCAAGCCTTCCTGTTATCTTAAGGCGCGCGCTACATGTTCTGTCGTATTTTGCCCTCGGGATTATCAACGACGAAGAAAAAGATGCTATTTGCAGACGGGTGCATTGCTATTTAGTAATCGGTGCGCAAAATCTAGTAGATATTATCAGAAGAGTTCAGAAAAAGTTGTGAATTCTAGCGATAAAAAAAAAAGAAGAATGGAGTGTAAACGGCGCAGTAATAAAAGCTCTTGTTCATTCTTCATTAAGTGATTCGAGTTTCTTTGTTCTTTTAAGTTTAGAAAAGGGATACTTGATATTGGCATCTTAAGCATGGCTCCTGTACATTAAGTCTTATGAAAGTAGAAGGAAGTTATTTATTTACTTGTTGATGAAGTGACGATAGTATTATCCTTGCTAAAAATTATGCTCGAGGCTCAATTAAAAGAATAGATCTTTTCCTCTAATATCTTTTCTTTGAATATCTACATTAGTAAGTGTGCACAATCATCGATGGTTATTATCAGTACAGGTAAAACGCATTTCAGCTGAAAGAAAGTAAAACGATAGTGATAAAGAAAGGGACATGAAAGAAAAAAATTAAAACAATTGATTTTTGTTCTTGGAGTAATTTATATATATAATCGTCTTTTATTTTTCTTTAAATTTGACTTGATCTTTGATTAATAAATTAAACGTTTATTATTTAACGTTGGAAATTATATTTTGAAAATACGTAATTATGATAGTAACGAGTAATTTTTATTCTATAAAAATTCTGTTACAGTACAAATCTTATTAGCAGCGCAATAGAAGGGATTATTTTTTTATACTGATAAAGCGACAATTAAACAAAAAAATTATTATCAGTATATCAGAAAAGTAAGTTAATTTTTGAAAAAAGAAAATTTTAATCAGGGAAGTGATCTTTATATATTAAATTATATATGCAATTTTTTATTTTTAATTTTGAATTAGAAGCTTGTATATAATGTATAAGTAAATGATATTTCCAAAATTGTTAATTGTTCTGTTAAATATTTAATGTGGTCGTAAAATGTCATAACAATTTGTAATAGTAATTGTTCACTAATTGAATAGCACTTTTTATAAATGTGGATATTACTGCTTTAGCTAATGTTTTTAAGAATTAATTTAAAGGCTAGTTTCTCAAAATCAGGAGTTAACACACTTTAATAAATTAAGTCTTAAAAATGAAAATAATTAGTAATGTCTTTTTTTATAAACGCAAACTCTGTCTAACGAAGATTTCATTGCCGCGCAAATTATCATAAGAAAATTAAGAAAGTTTATATTAACTAAAAGCAGCAAGTTTTAAGAAAATGTCAGAGGCAACTTTTTTGCCAAATAGTGATTTAAAATTTTTTCCGAGTGAGCATGTAATTTTTTTTCTTCAAAAGTGCAGCACGAAGTTACCGCTGTGTAACGCGATCTCTGAGTAAATTTTACTCTTACTCCGTGAAGAAATCAAGTGCACTCACAGAGTAAGAAGTATCGAGAGCTTTCTCATCGCAATGTTTAGAACTTCTCATTTTCGTTAGTTTAGTATAAAGTTAAATATACGGAAATATATGATATCCTTATACGCGGTAACGAATTTGATCGTGTACCTATAGCTATACATGTACAGACATTTTCTCCATTTTGACATTTTAGCTGGTTATATGTAACATGCCGAGATCAAACAATGGGCTTCTTTCAGAGAATTGTTCCGTCCTTCTTTTCGAGCTTTTCCCATGACTGGAAACTGAGAGTGCTTTTCGCGAGACACATGCATTGTCGCGCCTCGATTTTTCTTGTCACCACGTGACAAGGAGAACTGACTGAAGTAATGGAAATCATGTAGAGAAAATGGAGACCTGTATGATCTCTATATAATTATTTATAATTCCGCCATCCATGTCTTTCCGTTCTGTACTTAAATGTCTTTTGTTGATTTGATAAATATAACACTTTTTTTTTAGACAATACTGGTATGACAGTTGTGAATTGTCGAGAAACATTCTTGCATATCGAATTTATTTCCAGCAATAGCTGGAAGAACAGTTTTAAATGCATGCTAGTTCCGCTTCACGTAAAGCGCATGTAACCTCTCACCCGTTTTTTTCCTGTTTGCACGGATTGCTTTCCGCTGCTTGTTTCCCACATCCTTGCATTTAGTTTCTTTCCGTCGTTCGTAACGGAGTACTTCCCGCGAACAAATACGGCGGCAGCCGCGTTGCTTTGTGATGTATTTTTACTGTCGTAATTATGACGAATATATTTTTTATGTATAACTTTCCTATATTTTTATTCGTTCGTTCATACCGACCTTTTATAAACACTTCCACTCTCTATCCGATTGCGATACGTTAAAATTGCTTTTCTACGAGCGCGACTCGCGCAGCTGTCGCACGTCATTGCGGCCGGGTTCGCTGGCGGAACTTTTTATTCTCGAATTTAAAAACGCTATTTGAAGTGATGGCGGCGGTCGTGAATTGGGCCAAATTGAGCACGGTAATATTGTATCTATCGACACAAAAGGATGCCTTTGCTTAAGAGAAAATAAAAAATATACATCTTTTTAAGTAGACTTTTGGCATGCTTTTAATTTATCATAAATATAATTACACTGCGCTTTTAAATGATTTAATTTTATTTTCACGATTATATATTATTTTGTAACGCGCAAATCTGAAAATTTCATACACACTTTTCCTCTGATATTTCAATTTATGCTCGAAAAACAATACGCGACGTGAAGCGTCAGCTGTAGCAACATCACTTCGTGCGATCAATCGAAACTTTCAACTATAGCACGGAGCGCAGACTACAATAAATCTCCGATTGTTCAAACTGCATATTAATTTAGCCATTTAACACACTGCGTTTTATTTACAATGATAACAGTTAACATACAGGTAATACGTAGTTGATATACTAAAAAAACTTTTTCTGGCTAATTATAAACCTTTATCGTATATACCGTCGAGTCCCCGGGAGAAACGTTCGAATTGCGAATAATGTCATTGTGGAATTCAACATATCGTCCTGCTTTTAGTACCAACATCATGATAGAAATGTAAAATAAAATTGTGCTCTAATATAACAAATAATTCCATTAGATTTTATTTTTGTGTTTGATCGTTCTACGCTGTCGCTCAAAATGCGACTGAGATTAACGACCCTGGAGACGAAACGTATTTCTATCGACAAGCGTGTCGCCGGGAAAAGCTCAGATTAAGCTGTAAGTACCGTAGCTTAGCGCGTATCAGCTTTCGCGTCAACGTTGCATTAAATCGATCATTAACTTCCGTGCTGTCTGGGAGATCGTCGTGAAGTGCAGTCGAGCCTGATGACGCGCGAATTAATACGATAAGGTAATAACTGGGTAATGGTACGGCAATTGCTTTAAGTCTCGTAAAAGAAAGATGATCTTCTTGTTAGAAATTCCGACCGCGGCTCTCTCTCTCTCTCTCTCTCTCTCTCTCTCTCTCTCTCTCTCTCTCTCTCTCTCTCTTCGTTCGGTTTTCAACGTAATCATCAAGGAGAATTGCGCAACTATTTTCGAAATTTAATTTTTTAAATCGCTATTTACCTATTTTATTTATGTCAAAGTTAAATCAGTTTGGATTGATTCAATTTGCTCTATCTCAGCTTCAATCTCGTTCGTTTATTCTGTTGCGCTTTCAATCAGATTTCGCGATACGCGCGATCTTATGCATTTTGCAACAAACAGGGCTGCACGTTTCCCATAAATCGCCCCCAAACGTTTTACAGAGGAAGGAATTTCCAACGGAATAATCAGTACTTAAACTACCACGGAATTTAATGGCGTCGGATTGAATCTAGGTAGATAACTTCGTTGAACCTGACGGGACGTATCGAGCCAATGCAATGTGCGTTTGACTGACCGATGCGATATAGGTCAGAAGGATCGTGTTTATCTAGTAAATCGAGCACCATCGTCGAGTAGTGCAATCAGTTAAGCGTATTTGTCGACGTGGCTACGATCGTGTTTGTCTTCAAACTTTCGCAAGTTTCCGATAACTCGTATTTTAATATAGAGACCTTATCTTTGTGGACGTTACTTTTGATTACGATCTATTTGTATCATTGATTTAATATGTTTATATGAAACAATAGATTCGACATTTTTATAAAAACACGCGGTACTCTATTATGCATACAAGATGCCTCAGATTTATTGTGTTTTTTCCATAGATTGATAGAAGATTAATTAAAGGGATTAATTTTGGAGATTAATTGAAGGGAGTTTTGCCACAGAAGGTTTTACAAGCCTTCGACTTTTACAAACATTGAATTTTTTATATGATATTTTAATGCATGGAGAATTATTGCAATAGTTTACGTACCTATATATGATATTTTAATGGATATTATATTTAAATAAAGAAATATTGAAACAGTTAGTTCACGTATAACGATAAAAAGAAAATTATATTGTAGAAAGAGAGAGAGAGAGAGAGAGAGAGAGAGAGAGAGAGAGAAATATTTTTATAATTTATTTGAAATCTAACTCTATAAATTAACATTTAAATATAGTTGCGATACATTTATATACGAGGAAAAATTGCAAAGTTAAAAAATCAAATAACTTCGCAAAAGTGCGAATATAAAATAATATAAATTTGTTTGCTTTTTTCTCTATAAATGGGAAAGCTACGTTAGAGAGAAACCGGAAACTCGAGATCAATATACGACGAAGACGACTGTTTGGTGCGGCGTGGAGAGTTCGATCGTATCGTTGACCGGATGACGTTTCGTTGAGAGCTCCTTTTAGTAGGGGCATCACGTGAGAGAGGCAAGGGGCATATAGGTGCCGGAAGCTTTCGATGGAGAAGCTGTTAAGACGTAATAAGGATAGAGCGGCCACCGAGGATTACGTTTCCCGTAAATCGAGAATATACTTTTTTAATACTCGATATAATTCCGCACTATATTGATATATTTCTAAGTGTAAACTGGGGAGAAAGAGAAAAAAAGAGAGAGAATTGCGAGTCCCCGAGAATATCGATTCCCCGGCCAACGATTTTGTACTGGACAATTTGCATTGTTGCTGGTTTTACTATGTATTAAATTGTTTAATAGTCAATTGATATAAAAAAATGTGATTATTAACAATTGTATCGGAAAATTCTTTTCTGAAATTTTGTAATTGAGAAGTCTGCACAAAGAGAAGAATTTATTGAATATAACGTAATTCTGAAATTACGTCAACGGTGAAATCATATTCTCTAGTAATGAAGAAATTAAGTGTATTATTAAAAACAAAACGCGGCGAATATGACGCAGAGACCTCGATTATCAAATAAGTACGCACATGTAGTAGTACAACTATTCTTAGCTATTTTATTATTTCTGCTTTATGCCAGACATTTCTACTTTAGTGCCAGTAGTAAATGACAGTTATAACATGGCAAGAAACAGTAATAATGGAGACAGTAGTTAGCGAAGAACGTCGTAACAATGAGATGGCATACGCGGTGCGCAATCACGGGATGAGTTTTCGCGGCATCTTCAACAGATATCTCGCGTCCCATCCGCGTAATTATTCGGTGGTACTTTTATCTCGTACGAAGAGGGAAAACTGCATAGTGGCTGCGGCTTCCAGGACGGTGTCCAGGCAGGATATACTGCCTAACTCGGCGTGAAATTTCCCGGCAAAAAATAAATATTCAGCGCCACGCGACAATGTTACGAGTAACGAAACTTTTCACGCTCGAACTCGCCTCGTCTCGTCACGTCCCTATATAGAAAAACGATTCGCAAGCGCGCTACTGTATCCGCCTAAACGACACAGTCGCCGGTGTAAAGTGTCGCATGCGCGTCGTGAAACTTTGAGAAACACGGCCCGTTGGTGATAGTACCGTTTGTTGAACATGGTTTCGGAAATTACGTGGAATGTCCTGGGATACACGGATAGGAAACCCTTGACGATATATAATTATATACTATAAATTTATATACGCCGGAATGTCTTATATATTTTTGTGACAAATTTTAATTACAAATTTTTTTAATCTTTTATAACGAAAATTTGATAAACAATTATCATTTACAGCAACTTTTAAGTTTTTGATTTAAAGCTAATTTAATACAATTTGTGCAAGTATGTTCTTTCCCTTAATTAATCTTACATGCATAGATTTATTAATAATTGCTTTCGATATGAGATAGATTATGGGAGCGTTGTTCTGCGGCGTTCCCTGACGCTACGCTTTAAAGCGATTATAATTCATAAACACGATCCAGCGGACCGTCCTCTATTTAGACTCTAGCACCATATATTCGGGATCCAAATTTAACACTAATGCATCACTTCCCCTCGTATAATCCGCACGAATATAAATTTACCCTCGGGAAAGCGCACAGGGAGTGCTCTATGCAGAACGTGCACATGAAGACATAGGGCAGCTCGTCTTATGAACCGGATATAGGTCAATATAATTTTTACGTATATAAAGTAAAATTATACATATATGTATTGTAAGTTATCTTCTAAAGAAATTTGTGGTAGATTTTTTCTGGTGAAAGTGTAATATAAAAGTTTTATATCAAAAAGAATTTCTGTTATTTAATATTGTATATTTTTAAAAGCTTCCTATACTTCTAACATATTTGTATAAATTAAATAATTAATATTTGAAATAAAAATTTGAATACAATCGAATTAGAGACATATATATAGGAATGCATTATATGTATATATATATATATATATACATTTTAAATGCGATAAATTAAGCGTACAGCTTTAGACATCAATCTCATCAAAGTCTAGTGTTCGTTAATCAAAACAACGATAACTTGCAGTGGCAATAACAGATTTATGCGTATACGCCTCCGAATAGCCTAAGCTTTATCAAATGTGACTATACGACTAAGCGTATGAAATAACTTTAGCAAACGTTGCGACTATATCGTTCTACAGCTATGAAACATCGGTTAATTATGCCTGTTATCTGCACGCCACTTCTATGAATAATTTCCTGCAGCGATGAACTTTGACATACACGCATCTACGTGTAATTAATCAGATTGCGCGCATGATCGCGTACCGAGTTAGTGAACTATTAAAATGCCGGCGCAAATTTTTCATCGCAAACTACATACGGCCGGAATACATCTAGAATTCTAAATAAAAAATGTGAAATTTCATTGAAATTATGTTTACTGCACGAAGAAATTTTTTTGTTATATTTTACCCTTCAATTTACTAAAAACTTGGGACAACTTGGCAACTAAGGAATTTTTAAAATATACAAAAGACATTTTACAAACGACGTGATAAAAATTACCAAGCAGATTGGTAAATTTTGAAAAATTATTGAAATTTTTTAGATATATTTTAATAAAATTAATCAAACATATTTTATATTTTAATATAATAGATATTAATATTTTCTATTATGGTGGATATATTAATCAGAATAGTTCGCATAAAATTCTTGGTGGTACATGTTGTCTCACAACTACCATGATTTCAGGGTAAATTTTAAGAGAAAATTCTCTCCGTGTGTTTAATTGCTCTCCGCTTCATGATACATAGCTGTAACATTTAAATAACTATGTGTGCAATACTTTGTCAATTTTTTTCGTTTATTTCAAGAGAGGAAATAAGAAAATTATTTCACGTTTAAAAAACGTGCAGTTGTATTAAAATGTTGAATTTTATTTAAATGCTTCTTGATAATTAATTATAACGTGCCAGATAAAGTGTTTTTGGGAATTTATATATTTCACGTTGAAACATTTTGTTAAAGTTGTAACAAATTCAACGACATATTACTATTTAAAAATTATACTGAAATAATGGTAATCGTTTCTCATTCCACATTTTAAAGCGAGGAACGTTGTCGAAACAGTCATATGCATTTATCGTTTGGAAAGAGTTATATATTGGTACAGGTAAAATAAATATTAATACACAAAATTCAACATTAAAGTAACAGTGTAACAAGGAAAAAAAATTTTTTTTTTAATGCTTTTATTTCTAAAATTTCTGGATTTTATTAATACAGGACAAAATTAGTTTCCTAACGGGGAGAAATGTAAAGAATATGTGTGTAAGTTATTTAAATTAAATATATTAAATTTTTTTGCGAATTTATTTTAATTTATTGTAAAATTTATTTATCACGTGTATATTAATACGATGTATATGGGTCACACTTTGTCTTGGTAAGAGAGAGCAAAAATAATGTAAATTATTTTATAAATATTATTTTGTGCAAAAAAGTCTATTGAATGGTGAAAATAGATGTCGGAAAATATGCTCTGTATTTTCTACTAGGTGTGTATGCTAAAGGGAAAATGCTTATTTCATGCCCCGTGAGAAAGCAGTCAGAAAGGGATCGAACGTGATAAATTGTCTCGCGGGAAAGATAACTAAACACAATATTCGAAACACGTACAAGATATCTTCGTACGACCGAAGACGTGATAAATGACGATACAATCATTACCTGCGTTTCTGTCAGAACGTGACGGCGCACGAATGACGCGACTTTGATGAATCATGCATAGTGACTTATCTGAAAGCTTACGTATCATTAAAGACGCCAGCAAACGATCTTTCGAGTAAATTACATTTGCGAGACAAATAAAGCGTGCCGTGTCTAGGATAAGATGAAATGTATATTGTGCAAAACCCAAGAAGTTTCGACAAGCGGTCTAATTAAATCGTCTTCGAAATCACTGATGTGTGCGACAATCGGGGAAAAATCGAGAAATATATATATATATATCGAATCTTTCGATACGCTACGACAATTCAATCCAATTTATTTAGCTGAGCGCAAATATTGGTGCAGTCCTTCCAGCCACGACCCTAATTGTGGATCTAGATGACCATTCGCGATCAATTATCGGCACAAAAGAGAGAAGAACGATTCGCTAACTGTTAACAGAGTCGACGAAAAAAGACTATCAGAAATTCTTCGTGTTCTCGATTAAGAGGGAAAAAAGGGAAGGGAATCAAGTAGCACGCGAGTCGTCATCAATCAAGGGGATATTAAAGAGCGCCTCGTCGCGCAAGATCGAGTCGTAAAACATTAATTATGAAACGTGAGCTGATTATTGCGGCAAATATTGATTGAAATTTAACTAGGTCGCTATAATGAAATTGGTTGGAAACGCGTCCGCGATGCTCGAATCGACATCTACCCGTGAAACGAACATTATTGATCCTATATAAAACATCGCTTTGCAGCAAACACTTGTCCACAAAAACATACAATATACAACAGATCTAAGTAAAACAGAGGCTCAACGATTCGTGAACTGCAAGAAACTCAGCCGTTGATTTTATCCCGCGTTACTTTCACCGCGAGAACGGATAATTGAATACAAGTCTCATTTAATTTAATACGCGGTCGACTAAAGCACTTGTCAGATTATTTACGAACCGCGAGGGTTCAGAAAAAGGAAGTTGGAGAGCAAGCCACAGAGAGAAGGAGGGAACGAAAGACTCGTAAATATGAATAATGTATATTTGCTTTGCGGGAAGAGAGCTCCGAACTGCGCGACCCGCGCAAAGAAACAGTCTGCACCGCAATTATAATCCACCGAGAAACTTCTTGCTCGAAATTATCGACTTTGATTATCAAGAGCCCAGATCGCCCAGATTCCCCGCGACAACGTAATAATAAGCAAAGAAGAAATTGTGGAGATACTTTATTTCTCTTCCTTTGCGTCCACTTTTACTTTTAATAAGAGCGCGCATGTAAGCAAAAATGGAAGTAAAGCCAGATGTTTGTGCGAACTTATGCTTACTATTTTTATGTTGCTTTTTATCTGATATGTAATATAACAAAAATAGCTGCGGATATACATTCCATATTTGCGAAAAAATACGAATTTAGTGCGGTTTTTACAGAGAAAGAGAAGCATAGAGAAAAAAGAAGCTTTATTTTAAATGAGAGAAAATTTATGTTTAGACAACTTGTTGTAGAGGATTTTTTTTCGATTTCGTATTACTTACTGCTTTTTTAGAGGAAAGTAAATAATGGAAAAACAATCAAGTTAGCATCGTGATTAGAAAATTTATCGCCGCGCGTGTGGCGGACCGATAAAAAGTTGCAGTTGGCATGCGGAAATACGAACCGAGAGAGTTGTCGATGGCGAAATATTTATTCTCTCCCTCATTTCCGTTTGGAATATTGAAAAACAAACTCGCCACTGCTAGGGCGGGTGAGCGTTATTCGCGGTGTTATTGGCTTTCGAGCTTCAAAGTGGAAGAATCTTGATTATGTACCCTGCGACGGAAGTTGCCCTGCAGTTTACTCGCGTTTGAACGATGGCAGGCGTAACAAGCGATAGAAAGACGAAACGAGAGGGCGTAGAGAAAATTTCAAGATTTAGTAGAATTTTGTCTTTTTTTCCTACATACAATATATCTACTAAATGTATCTTTTAAGAAATGATATTAAAATAAGTTCACACACACACACACACACACACACACACACACACACACACACACACACACACACACACACACACACACACACACACACACACACACACACACACACACACACACACACACACACACACACACACACACACACACACACACACACACACACACACACAAATACGTTAAATGAACATTTTATTAAAAAATTATTTGAGGACTAAAAGAATCATTATAACGAAAGGAGATAGCGGAAACTAAAAATATATTTACATAATTTACGAAATTTTGAATAAATTTACAATACACAAGCGAAATATGAACTGACTCAAAATTCTTTTTTGCTCGGAATTCGTATTTATAAATAGTAACTTTTCCGTATTACTATTACAATGCGCACCGGAACATTTTCCGTTTTTCGCTCTCCACCTTATTGTTTATTCTATTACCAGCAAAGTACAGTCACCGACGAGTATATTGTATTAACAATAACATGATACTACTCCTGCTTTTAAAATGTACATACGGTCGTCATAGTCGAGTTTTCCGCATAGTATTTCTATTCATATATCCGCGCCACTGGCGAAAAAACACGCTCTGTTCGAAATACAAATGGCTTAAAGCGCACCATTTTCTCGATGCTTAAAAGTTACACGCATAATCGATATTAATCTTTTGTATTATCAGAGTTTTTAGAAGAGATAACACGTAAGTGCATTATCGTCAAATATGTATTAAACAAAAAAAATTTTACAGCGAAGCATAATTTCACGCTAATAAAAAGGAATCGTGAGATTTGGTAGCTATGCGCGATCCATTGATCTTTCAACCATTTTCTTTTTTGTCGCGTTTTTGCCAAGAATTTGTCTCTCTTCTTCATTTTTCTTAAGATCTATTTACGATATCATTGACGTAATCGTACGTGCCATTCGAAAGAAACAGATCGCATCCGCAACGAGCTATCGTCTTTTCTCATTTCCTGATGCGAGATCGAAGAGAACGGTTCGATCCCCCTCGTTCTTTCACATTCTCGTTTACTTTACAATAAGAATGTGCAAACGCGCTGAAACGCCCTTACAAAGAGAATGAGTGGGGACGGAGGTAGACAGCGAGAAGAAAGAGCAAAGACTTTTCTTGTGACATTTATCGACCTGCCTTCTCGTTTCTATACCGTCCATGTCTTTCTTTCTCTCTCTCTCTCTCTCTCTCTCTCTCTCTCTCTCTCTCTCTCTCTCTCTCTCTCTCTCTCTCTCTCATCAGTTGCAGCTCGGATTTTTCTTTGTTAAAAAATTTGCCTCCAACATAGTTGGGAGGAGATGAAATCTCTGTTGACACTCTCGGTGCTCGTATCGGGTATACTCCGGACGGAGAGAAAGAAAGGCTCTCCTGCGGTATTTATTGGATGCACGGTGCAGCGTAGGAAACTCTGATCGAAGCCCTTACGGAAAAATTTCTGCCTGCCGATAGTTAGCACGGAAGATCAGAAGCGAGACCTCTCGATAACGATCTTTCATCGTCCGCTTTTCCGGGCACCGAGATTTTTCCGTCAGAGTGGACAGCAGATACCCGGAGAAAAATTAGCGGATCATCATCAAAGTTTGGAAAATACAATCGATGAATAAAACGCCCTTTTTCTCGTCGTGTTAACTAGTCTAATTTTCACCCGACGTTTACATTTCCACGTTGTACACATACAAGTTTTTTATGATACCGCGCCATTATACATTAATTTATAGTGATATACTCATCGGCTCATATGTACTCTATGCCAGCGTTTCTCAATTTTCAGAGAGAAAGAGCGCGTTATTTTAAAATAAAAATTCAATTGATCAATTACATTATACGTATATCAGACAATATGAAAAATTTCGTCACGTTTTCAGAGAAAAATGTCATTTCATTTTTATCGTATACAGATCGTACAATCTTTATCGAAGTATTTTTATTTTATATTATACACAGAAATACAAACAAGAATGCAAAGAAACAGAAAAGGCGTGATTGCGAGCTCATATGTTCTTAATAACGTCGCATTGTTTATATATCTAACATTAATCTCGGTAAATAAACAAAACGTAAATCAAAACATATACAGCACATAGTAGACAGAATATAATACACAGGTGTCATTTTTAGATAGTAAATGTTTTTTTAATTACCTTTGCGCCAGGACATCGCATCTTCGCGTTTGTAATCACGTAACGACTTAGATGAAAGAGAATATATTATACGCAACAGAAGCATCATTAACCGTTCTTTACTGAACTTACAATTAGACGTAGCGAATTGCAGACTCAGAGAGAACATGGGCGAGATAACGATATGCGAGATAATTATACCAGAGAGTTCAATAAGACTTTTCGTATCAAGCGCAAAATGTACACTTATTAAATAAAACTAAAATAGTATCTTACTTAGTTCGCAATTACATTTACAAAAATAATATGTAATTTCTGTATGTTATTTCGTTTATTTTCTTTTGTATTTTGTTTGTTACATGATTTTATCGGAGGACGAAATTTATACAATGTGTGTGTGATAAGAAAAATAGAATGCAAAGATATATATAACGAATTGTAAAGCAAGAAAATACGTATTATTTCCTCTTATGCATATTATTATAAAAAACACAATAGTGTTATAATTAGCTCTTACTTCTACTCTATACTTCTTATAAAAAAGTTTTACGCGCGATTAATATATGTAAACTTGAAGGATAGCGGAACCAGCACGTTACAACTGGGTCAAAAGGTCACTGCGCATCGCATTATCCGATACCCTCATTAAGCAATACCAAGTGTCACTGCGTGCTAGCTAACGTATCACCTGAGTATATAGAAACTTTCTCCTTTCTTTAACGAATTTATTTCCGGTGTTATCGACTCACTGTTTTTTTACTCACAGCGATAAATTCAACACATAAAAACTGAAGAATTAGATACGCGAAAAGATATAAAAAATTGCATACTGGAAATTTTTTAACGCCTGAATGTAATCGCAGCGAATAAAGGAGCGTACGTGTAGGTATACACGTAGAGCGGTGTCGTGTCAATGGCCGACTTGTGCTGTTTCACCCTCTATGCGCCACTCTCTCCTTCGTCTCCCTAGCCTCTTCGCTGCAAGAGAGTGCGAGCGAATGGAAATTAGCGTCTCGACGAGGATGCACCGGTAATTAGAAAGCTTCTATCCCTACTGCATCCTGTGTTGCATCCCCCTCGCCATCCCTGCTTCGCATCTCTCCTGTTCTCCGATCGACACTTCCTCCATTATAGCCGCGACTATGTCATAATGCGAAATAACCGAGATCCGTTACAACGCTTAGGAAAATGACGATCCAATAATGAGTGGCACGTCAGCATAGAATTAAGGAGAATTAAATTATCGATGTAGCAAAGCGTATAGCAAATCGTAGCGAAGCGAAACTATCGTTCTATTTTATTCTGTGCGAAGCAGAAGCAGAAAATAGATGTTTAAATCAATTTTTAAATTATCTCGTTGATCTCGTTTGACCAAAATATTTCCAACAAAATCTACTGAAAATATTTTGTAAAGTTTACAGTTCTTTAATAGATATATATTAATTGTGTCAGTATACATTGCAGCAGTACGCTAAAACGACACATCGCGATCTTTCGAAGCTTCAAAACTATATGCGTTTCAATGCCGGCATTTTTTTACCTTTCTTGTTATTCACATTTATCTTTTATAGCCTCATTTTTACTCCACGCTTCGGCATGGAAGTTACAAAATATATATCTTCCAATAAATGCGCTTTTCAAGTGCCAGTAAAGCGAGAGAGAATCTTGTAGCCAGGTTAACTAGTATAGCGTAGATTTTTTTGCACTTTCGCGCAGTCTCTATTGATATAGTAGTTAATCCCTATAAATCTTAAAACTCGATTAAAACACAACTGGCATGAATAAACGGGGAGGAAAAATATGCGGTTGAAAATTATGTAACACGGTGTCAAAATATAATGTAACATCAGGATTAAGTGCTTGAGGAAAATTTGTAGTCTGCTCTCTTCACGCGGCCATTTCCTCACGTGAGCGTCCCGTATGCATAATAAACGCAACGAGAATATTGATAATCGTAACGGGGGCTCGGAGATCGGGCTTTGCGAAGTGGAGCATCACAATCGTTACAAAACTCGGAATATCTCATCTCTATCGCGAGGATACACATGGCGAGATCCAATACGTCGTCTGTGTAATCTCAAACATTCGGAACGGTACGAGGTGCTCAATGGCATAATAGCGTCGAACGGAGAGTTATGTCGTGAATCGACAATTGCATGCGATTGATAAGACAAACTGTCGGTACAGTATTGACGAGTGACCTGCTTAACTCGAGTCCGTTAACCCCTTTTTTGTGACACGATTACAATTATTATTACGACGCAGTACAATCGCAGTGCTCTTCTTCATAAACCAAACCGCCGAAAATTGCATATGGTCCAAACGGTAACTATATCAACTGTTAATCACATTTCCGATTCCCTGAAACGCGCTTCAATTTTGTTTCAAAATTTGATAGAAGATACTATTCCACTGTTGTTATTTTACCTAAGATTTTCCATTTACCATTATAATTAAAACCGACGCGTGTTTCGCGAACTTTCGCGTATTTTATTTGCTCAAAAGTTCGCATCAATACAATCGTTGCAAATCGCTTCGAACGCATCTATGCCGTGCGCACCGGTGCGACACGTTCGAGGAGAAGCGGCGCGATTTCTACTGCTCGCGGAATTTCCTATGCAGCCCCAGAAGGAATTTACTCCTGACAGTCGGCATCCGGCGGTCGAGCGAAAGTTGATCGATGCAATTCTTCGCGCTTGCGAATGAAATAAGACTGCAAAACCCCGCGGGGCACCCCCGCGCAATATCTCGCCTGTCGATACCCATCCGAGATGCGCGCGGAGAACGCATCGGGCCGAATGATGCAAATACCGTCTGATTTAACCGCGCGAACTGCGCACCGCAACTTCCTGATCAAATTTCCCGTAGCACACGATCAAGCCCGCAAGCTGCGGAAGCTTCTCTATCCGTTTTAGCTATACAAAGAGGAAGAAAATGATATATTATCGCCGTCACTATCAACGACAGTGTAGACGTATTGTTGATTTCGCGAGATGTTGCGGAAAACAAATTCCTTCCTCGGCCATATCTCCATCTCAAATCCCTTAACGCATTACCATATATAAAACGAAAAATAACAAGGATAAAGAAAATAAATCTTTAAACTGAGAGGTAGATATTGTTTTTCTTTTTTTTTGTTTTTCATCGCCATAATGGCACTGAAAGACATTAACCGTGTCACTGCGGAGGAACTTGGCGAATAATTCTATATACATCATACCTATATTTTCCGGAGAGTGTAGTTTGACTGAAACAATTACGGCAAATCGTAATAAAAAAAGTAGGACAATGTTGAAGTTCAACGGTGTATCGTTATTTATAAACCGCTCGCTCACCGCCTTCGTTTCGTTCGTTACATGAAAGAACTCATTAAAAAGTGCCTAAAGAGCTCGCATTACTTTGTACCGCACGACGCGCATGTCATTGCAACTGAAAAATTGTGAGTGGCACATTGTAGAGAAGAGGCGCAATGCCGCCGTTGTGCGAATGTAATTTCTTTTGCCGGTGGAAATTTTCTAGAAAATGTTCTCGAAAATTTTCGCCGCTTAGAACAAAGTATTTTTAAGGGGAGAATATAACCATGTCACGCGGGCGCATATACTTGACGCGAGACACTGCCGTGTCTCTTAATAATTGACCAAATTATTTTTAAAAACTTTTTTAATTATGACTGAAAGATATTAACAGAGTACCAAGATGTCAATAATAATAAATTGTAAAATTAGAATAACTTAGTCTGCTTACAGAGCTTAAACAAATACATTATTTTATTATTTATTTATATTTATAAAATTTTTTTAATTAGAAATATTTTAATATTGTCAACATTGAATATCTTATTAAACATAACAATTTTTACTACACAATATATGACGTGGTGTCAAACGTTAAAGAATTTGATTTGATACGTATAAAATTATAAATATTTGAAATAAAAAATAATGTGTTTACTATTTTTAATGCGTGAAATAATTGTATATCTTTTATCTATATCTATATTTTATCGTGAAAAATATTGTTGAAAAAATTTTATGATTACCTGAAATATATATCAATTAACCTAATTAAGAAAATATTATATTCTGATTTTGATAAATTCAGAAATAATAAATAGAATATTTTAATTTCGTAATATCAAAGTAATCAATAAATACATTTGGGGCGAAACCACAATCAACGAAAATTAATGCACATTATTGAAAAAATTGGATAGAATACGCCATCGCCGTTTGTAAAAAGCTGACGAAATTTCCACGTTGAAAAGAGAATATAACTCGATCGAATCGCGCGCTATCGGGTGTGCTAAAGCAAAACACACGAACGATTCAAATCGGCATTAATTGCACGGAAACAATAATGGCCCTAGTTTTTTACTGGGCGATCGAATGTTCATTAACGTATCAGCCATCAATCGGAGAACCGCGCTCGGCAACATCTGGGGCTTCCTCTCTCCCTTCCTCCTTCCTTCCTTCTCTACTCGTACCATCCTGATCTCATTTGTTCGCGATTATTCTGGCAACAAATGGGTATAATAATATTAATGGGTGGCGGTGTATGGCATCACTGGCGTTAATTTCGATACTGATAACCGTAAAACAGTTCCGCGCGTAATAATGGTTATAATTCCGCTAAATCACTTATTATAATGTACTTTCGACACGCGTTCGACATGACGCAAAAAATTTACAGCCAATTTTCACTACTGATTTATTATCCTCTCTCATCTCGGGTTATGAACTAATTTGCAGTATGCGTAACGGTATATACCCGCGCGCGACGGGGTTTAAGCGAAAATATCATGATATTTGCAACTACAATCTCAATTCATTAATGATTTTGAATATAGTAGGAAATTTGAGACATCACGAAATAATGTATTTATATGCAAATACTCTCTGTATACTTTTAGGTATTTATAGTATCGACTTTGCAGTTAATGATATATTCCCATGGACAATATATTTTATATTATATAATCTTTAACAAATATTATAGAAATTAGGAAATATTCAACTAGTTACAAGTTACACAAAGCAAAATATCTCTTGTCTTTCGTTGACAAAAAGTTTAAAACTATACAACAATGTTAATAAAAATTATCAAAATTAGGCAACAAATTGGAAGTGCAATCCATTAACGATGTAATTAGTCTATTTGAATCTATTAAATTGTTCTTCGCGCGATATCGTCCGCCAGAGAGTTGCAACGGGTGCACCGTGGGGATAACAAAGCGCGTGCAAGAAGAAATCATGCGGGCTGTAAATTATGAAAAGCGTCACGAAGTTGCGGAGAGGACATATTTCTCGGTGTTCTGTAATTTCTTCGTACTTAATTAATCAGGCCGCGGGAGTGCCGGCGACGACGAGGGGTGCGCTCTAAATTAAATAACGGCGCCCGTATTTACGCTCTACTTTCATCAAGCTCGCTTCGGCTGAAGATATTAAAATTGCGGGATTATGCGCGTCGTATCTAATATATTCAACCGACCTCTTAGCCTCGACCTTCGAGTTTGATCGACGAAAGAAATTAACTGCGCCGAATATAGAAATCGTCGCTCTACGTGGACGCGACTCTCTCTTGCGTTTTATTTTGACGTAACGAGCACGTAACAAGGTCTAAAACTATGATATAATAATACATATTTGTTTCACGAAAAATGGAATTTTTACTTGTAAACATTTAACGCTCATTTATGCGCATATAAAAAATGATTTACGTTAAATTAGACGTATATGCTTGCTGCCTAAAAAAATATGATCAGATAGTGCCGACTTCTTGCCATGAAACAGTGATTTATTTATTTATTTTCTATAAAATAGACGAGCCATATTATAAATACGGAAAGAGACTACTTTTTGAAATTTTATCATATTTTAGCATGTGAGTTATATGTATATCACGTTATCGAATAAAGACCAAAAGTATTTCATATGGAAATCCGAAAATGTAAATAGCTCGTAGCTCGTGTCAACGTGTCCAAAAAGGAGCTCGGGCAACTTTCACAAAAGCCGTAATTGAATCCCTGGCTAGAAAACCCGAGCGTGATAAAAGCTGAGAGCGTCAAAAAAAGAGTTCGCGCGGGCACGAAGAAGTCGAAGGACCCGGTACATGTATATTCACTTGTGTGAGCGTTGTAAATTTTTATATTAAAAGATACAACTCTCTCTTCTCCGTGTCTGGCATGGTGCTTTCAGCTGTGTGACGCATGCGTGCATGACAGGGAGTGTGTCAGCGCGCTTCGTGCCGTCGCGCGTCGTGTCGGTTTCCCCTGTCAAGGGACGGAAACGAAGAGGCTTCGTCAGCGGCGCGTCTCCGCTTTAATATTAATTGTCCCGGCCGTTAATTGATAGTCCCTTCATTAATGCAATTTATAACCCCCCCCCCGCCCCATCCTTCGCGCGTAACGAGAGCCGGGTGTTGACGTGAATCTCTTTGCTCTTCTCCTAACCACAGCTATTTTTCACTCTTACGCTACACACTCGGCATATGAGTATATGGCACGCCGTTTTGCTATTTAATACTATCATAAAAGTTCTACTAAATTAAATTGATACTCAAAAAAAAGAAATTATGTTATGTCTAGACGTATTTATATAATTCATCGAATTATTATTAAGCTATTACATAATTGAAAATGCAGAATTAAAATTATGTCTAGACAAAATATTAATTCTGAATTTATTTTATATGTTATGACATAACATTTTTTCGGGAATTAAAATTATGCACATAATTGTAATTGCCGATTTTGTATTATGTACATAATTTTAATTCTAGAATTTTTATTATGTACATAAATTTAATTTTAGAATTTTTATGTACATAATTTTACTTCTTGAATTTCTATTATGTACATAATTTTAATTCCCGAATTTTTATGCACATAATTTTAATTCTTGAATTTTTATGTACATAATTTTAATTATTGAATTTCTATTATGTACATAATTTTAATTCTTGAATTTCCATTATGTACATAATTTTAATTCTTGGATTTTTATGTACATAATTTTAATTCATTTTTATTATGTTATGACATAATAAAAATTTATTATGTTATGACATAATAAAAATGGTTCCGAAAAACTATCTACTTCAGTTTAAATCAATTACTGAATTTTTATTTTAGATTAAAAAATCCTATTAATAAATAGCAAAACGGCGTGCCATATATGAGACGATAATATCGTCTCGTTGTTCGTCACATAATGATGTTATTGTTTCAATTTTTCCGGTAAATACGTCGTCATTGCAGTTAATTTTTTAATCGATGCAATTCCTCAGTTAAAATTAGATAACTTTATTTTAGTTTATTTCTGTAAAGATTTACCATGCATGTAATGTTACGGCGATTATTTTCTTTGTTGAAAACTGAAGTGACATTTTTTAAATAAGAAAAAATCAAAGATAATAAATAGCTTTGAGTTGTAATTGATTAAAGAAAAAACGAAAGATTTTGATGAATTGCTCTTTAAAAGATACAAATGCATAATGAAATTTTATTTTTTAATTAACTCGAAGTTTTTTCGCGTATATATTTGAACAGAGTTTTGAGTTAAAGCATAAAACTTTCCAATAAAATTACTAAGTTATTCCAGAACTTTAGAAATTGCGAGATTGCTAAATTTTAGTTTATTTGAAAAATCGTTGTTTTCAATCAGAAATATTGCCTTAATCACCAAATGCGTCTATTGTTAAACAACCTTGAATGTATGCCATTTCTAGAAATCCGAGACTGGTCGATAGAATCCTGACTCATCATTATTTGTATCAACGGTAAATTGTATCGATTTCCCATTCGCCTCAACTATCATCCTCCATTACCGAGTTGAGTTAAATAAGTTGGACGAATCCATTTCTGACACTGTTTTTGAACTGCAGCACGGTGCGCCTGCAACGTCGAAATATCGAGTTATTTTCTCGCCGGGCGAACCGATCGACTTTACGCGCCAGCGCGCTTGCTCGGCATTCTGTGAGGATCCCGGCAGGATAGATGGTGTTTTCTTTGCGTTTCCTACAATATCGGACTAACAAAGAATAAGGCGTACGACGAGAGAGAGAGAGAGGGGGGGGAGATATCCTCTAACCGCAGTATCAGAGACGCAGGTCATCCGGGTTACTGTCATTCCCGATGAAAGTCGCCGATGTGAAAGCGCTAGGAATCAACCGATGGATGAACTATACTAGGGCATGTCGATAAATGTGGTATAACAGTCACCCAGAGAAAGTTACGGGATGGCGAAAGGTAAATTGGAATGCGCCCTAAAATGTCGCATGGCGAAGACGACACATATTGGATTTCCTTTTCGTAATAGGTAGGAAAGTGCATTGAATTTAATGTGTCGCGATCTTTAACACAGTTAAAGATCGTATTTCTAC
This sequence comes from Temnothorax americanus, assembly GCF_048541705.1. Lineage (NCBI taxonomy): Eukaryota > Metazoa > Arthropoda > Insecta > Hymenoptera > Formicidae > Temnothorax > Temnothorax americanus. Next base: position 3,618,905 of record NW_027509339.1, read on the forward strand.
TATTTGTATTTCTACTATTCATACAAAGAAAAATAGCGAGTATTATTGCAGTATCCTTTCATCAAAAAAGTTTCATTTTGCACCTCCTTTATAGGTACGTGTGAAAAATAATTACATGTTATTTTTTAAAATAATTACTCACAGAAAGTTAAACGTGCGAAAAGAAAGTAAAAGGAATTTATACATATAATATATATATTCTTTTTACCTCTTTTACAATGTTATATTTGAAATTTAATTTTTTCTCTTGAGCATTTCTCTCTTTTCGCGTCTATATAAGAAGCAATATCTTTCTTCTTGAAAGTAAATTGTCGCACCGCTTTGAAAACTGAGGCTCTGACAAGGCAGCGCGCAAGTACATCGATGATGCTTCAAAAACTTGATGTAATAATGAAAAATTCTCAATTATTGTTTTTATAATAGGAAAAATCTGAAAATCAAGCGGAACAATTTTGGTCAAGCAACGGGCTTGCATTTCAATGAACTTCTGTCGTATCGTCGTATCTGCAATGATCTCTTAAATCATTTCCTTCTCATTGTTTCTCCGCCGCACAGTCGTCGTAACTATCATATATGAAATTACGTCGCGATCGACTTATAGCTTCCATTCGCCGCGGATTTTACGCGCTAGCTACATTCTTGACCCATATAAAATTCCACCGATCGAGATATTGCTTGCACACGCGCGCGCACACACACACACACACACATTACATATACCGCAAGAATTATTACTTACGATCGTCCATATAGCATCGATACATATCCGAACCGTAACCGATTCTCGAGATATAATATTACTTATTCGCATATTTTTAAATGCACTTTAAATTGCTCTTTAAATTTATCATGCGGTTTTCCGGGGGAGAAATATAGCGAAATTAAAATAAGCGATCTTTTTCATGAAAAAAAAATGAAACCGATTTTATACGAGGGAGAAAAATTAAAAGAAGGGAGATGCGAATAAATGTCGCGACGCTGACGTAAAAATTTCCGACGTGGCGAATGTTTGATGCCGAGCGAATAAGTCTCGTTTGCAAATATTTATATTTCGTTTGAAGGGAGAGAAGTGGAAAGAGGAAGGGAATTTGCCATGCATGCATGGACCGGACATTCTCGATGAAAACAGCGAAACTCTTTCGGCATTTGCGTTTATTTCTCAGCTTCCACAACGTATAATATTTTTTCGACAATTCCAAGGTAAATAGCCAGGAATTTTAATTAAATTAAAAAGTTTTGATTTATAGCGAAAATAACCAGCTATCTCTTAATTAACGTTTAGTTTATTATTTCTGTCGCGAAAAATACTCGTTGATTTGTAATCGTTTACACGATAATTGGAAAGCCTCTGATTAATAACATATGTTAATTTGCTTCTGAACAACTGATATTCATGTACATGGTCAGTAGTAACATTATTACCGTCGTCATTAATAATATTGAGTGCATGCGCTCCACATATATATTCATAACTGGATCAAATCTTTTTTAACGTAGGCGTGCTCGTTACACCGGCATACACGTGAAAAACAAGATAGCGCGCGAATCATTATATGTACATAGATTGTTCGTCGATATGGGGAGCAGTGATGTTGCGGCCCGGCCGGCGCGGGCGCGGCGCGGAGTCACCGGATGGCAATCAGCGAAATCAAATAAACCCGCACACGCGGCACGAGAAGAAATCAACGTCGAATAATGATCCATCGATGCGGGTGGTTTGTGAAACGGTTAAAATCAGCCAACGCGACGCGAGGCTCGCTCAACAAGTATCGCAAATCCCATTTTCCTGACCGCTCGTCCTACTACTTCACGCGCTTCCTCGCGATTATATTTAGTACACTTTAACTCAATCAATACCTTAATCACAATCTTGCGCGCGCTTTTCTCGTAAAAAAGAGTCGTAAACGCCGAAGTAATCGTCGCGAATCGTAATCTCCAATTCATCGATTCATTTATTTGTTCTTTTATATTCGCACGAAAGACACAGAAACATTCGTAATGCTATTAATCAACGACATCGAGATTTGCAGGCTAATATTCAGTGATAATAAAAATAAAAGGGAAAATAGATAAAAGTTGATGAATCGTCTCAGACCGATATGGCAAGTTAAAGAATAATTTCCCTGGATTATTTCTCGCGTCGCAGCTCCTCTTTTTTTCGCTTTGCCATGGAATTAAGCGTTGGTATTTTCCCCGGGGGGCTAACGTGCGAGAATAAATTCGCCGAATTCGCGAGACCTTTCGACATTTATGCGGAAATGCTCACTCCTCCGCGAACGAGTCGGTTTAACTCTTCATCCCTGCGCGCCGAAGTTGATATGCAAAGTAGAACGCTCGCGTGCAAAGTGGAACACCACTCGGTGAACTTCTATATCTGATGGCAAGAACGCTCGTGCTGCGAGATAATATCTTTATATGCGGGAATTTCAAGTGAACTCTATACGCCATAGTGAACGTGAAACGCGAATGTCTTCTCTCTAATCAAAAGGATTTTGTGTTCCTTAATGTGCATTCATCTGAAATGCGTTTCAATAGAATTTAACAACATAATCAACATGGAAATTCTGAGCAACAAATAACAACGGTAAAAAAGGAAGTAATGAATTAATAAATCCTTTTTTTAACGTTAAACTTTTTAATTAAATCTTGACGAAATTAATTTACCACCCTTTAAATATAAATCAATCTCGTCGATAATATAATTCATTAGAAATTCCAGCATAAAAGTAATGTAAGAGTTGAATGTATGCGTGCATATACGTGTGTGGTATGTGTGTGGGTGGGGAAACCGATAGACATGTATATCGCGAGCGGCGCGGCGGTTGCAAGTTGCAAGAGTGAAGAGAAGATACGACGGACTCCGGACGCCGCGCGCGCGCGCGGTCTTTTGTTCGATCGTGTTGTCTTCGAGAGAGCGAAGAGCGAAGCGTCTGCGAACTGCGAAGCCGACTGCGACTGCGACTGCGGTGCGCGGTGCGCGGTCAGTTGGTGACAGAGGATTGCCGGAAAAGGTATCATACTCCTTGACTAAAATAAATTAGGTATATTACAATTATTCCTGCGAGAGTGTATTTTTCTTTTACAGCAATAATAATAATAAATTAATGTACATAGACACTTTCACGATTAAAGCAAATTTTATTTCAATGTGCGCAGATAGCCGAGTTATCGCAATCAATTTTTAGGAGTGTTCCACATTTATTTTACTGTATGTTGAACTGTATGTTTTGATAGTGAATCAAGAAATCGGTGCTACATCACACGGCCGCGGCCGTTGCATATACAATGGATATTTAAAAAAGTATGATGTTTCGGAAACATTATTATCGTGCGAGAATTATAAAATACAATAACAGTGACGGGCGCATTAGCGAGAGCGTAGCTCCAGTGTTATGTATATAGCTGCATTGCCATCACACTGAAGAACGTGATAGAACCTTGCCGCTCATTCATTTTCCGACCTCAGAAGGATCAATGTCACTTATTAATGAGCGTACTTTATACCCGTCACCCGTGACCAAGTTTTGAAGCACTTTTTGAAGATCGCGATTTCTCCAACGCTCCCGCGTGAAAAATGCACGACGCTCGGCGAGGAAAAAATATCCTTCGTAAAGCTCGGGCAATACCGACTGCATGACTGTAATATCTTGTAGCTAGATAACTTCCCACGTCGAAAACTTTCGCGGCGAACTTTTTCCCGATTGCGGACTACGCCGCGCCTGTAACTCCTCCTTTCTTCCTAGACCGTCTCCCGAAACCGCGTCAAAGGACGTTAATTCGCTGTTATTTTCTCAAACTCATCGTTTCGTTGAGCGAGCCCAAGTTCCAAAACGACTTGCATTGTCACGCTTCGGCGATAACCACGAGGAAAGGATTATTAACGAGTTGCCGTCTTAATAAGAAAGCGACGAAAGGCTCGCGATATCTTCCAAGAGAGAGACTGGTGATTTTTTAATAATTAATATTACGATGTTGCACACGCTTTGGGTGATAGCATTGATTAATATTCAAATTTGCTAAGCGAGAAAATGAGAATATTCTTTATAAGAGACGTGATTATAATCGAGAATCGTGATTATAAGAGATAATCGCGCAATAATTGTGCGTATTGTCAGTAGTACAACACGGTATTAGTCAGACACGGCAAATGTAAGCACACAAATATAAGCATATTAGTTGATAAAGTAATTTATTGTGTTATGTTTTTATTAACATAAAAACTTAATCTGACAAAAATAAAAAAGTATTGATCAGCTTATCATTAATAAAATTATTATTTAAACAAATATCACATTCTTCTAACGAAAGACATAAACGAATGTAAGCAGTAAAAATGCTAGGATTATTTAAACTTCTAACTTCTAGTTATTTATTAAATTAAATAACATTTTGACAAACAAACATATATATGTATGATTAATTAAAAAAGATGTCGAGATAACTAAAAATTTTATATACGTTAACCTGATATAGACGCATCTAAATAAAAAATATTTATCATGACTTTATGGTGATTGGTTTATTATATTATTTAACGACGTACGTTTTATTATTTGCATTAAAGAGCTTTTATCAAACTTCGTCAAATTGCCGGTCGCACTAGGCACTAGCTAAGAGCATTAGCAGCGATCTGAAGGCGTTATGTCTAAACCGCGTCATGCAAGCGAGAACAGCAGCCATTTCACTATTTCTCTTGAGGATGCTTCTACCGGGCATATTGTCCGGCTACAACAATCAAGCTTCGATTTCGGACCCCGACCGCCATTTCGTGCGACATTTCGCTCTTAAACGCCACTTTGGGAGCAAAATGGACTTTTCCCGGCCCGTTGCTTCCGCGACAAATCGCGCGCCGATCCCTGCCTCGTATCGACTATGCGAAACTGGCCAATTGCAAGGAAAATACGACAAGGCGACGAAAATCCTGCGCTTTATCTGCCGTAAAACGAAACAAGGGTGCAATTTTTGTTACCACATTTGCGTTAATTCAATAAAAACTACCGACAGCTTCAATTATTCAGATTTAATCGAGGATTTAGTAGATTACGAAATTTAAAGCAAAAGCGACATTAGTGTGGTGTAGCTATAAACTTTGAATTTATTCTCATGCATTTTAATTATAATGAACACATATAAATACATTTATAAAAATTATATAGTCCAACATCGTGCATAATAAAAAATTATTTTCTTTTAGAGATTGTTATCCTACGTAACTACAATATAAAACTACAATGTAAAAGAGTACTTGATTCACCGTGTAGAACTAACGGAAAATCACTGCCGCGCCGAGACAACTTCAAAAGTTATCGTTGTAATGTAAATAGGGAAAGAAAGTTTTGCGGTCGGTCAGCAAAAACAGTATATTGCTTTGCTCCCACGCGCGTTTCCCTGTGCACCCTATTTGTATTTTTTCATTTTTATCCAAATAACGTTTCTCTTTTACGAGGGACGCGAGCAGAAAACACGTTGGATTCTTTATTTTGTGAGAACGACTATTTTCCAAGCGTACTTTTCGTGAGAATAAAAATTGCGGATTTTACAAAGCTGAAAGAGGAAAATGCATTGCTGAATATAGAATGCGAGGGGAAAAAAAGGTACGCGTACTTAGCTGTCGTTTCAATAGCGGATGTATCTCGAAATTTCGGTTGAGTGCGTAAAATCACATGTATAACATAGATAACCTTCTAATAGTTATTTATGCTCATTTTCACATGGACTATCGCTACGTTAAATATTTGTCGCAGTATTAAGTATTAACGTTATAAGTACTGCATTCGCAGTGCACAATATAACGCATGTATATTGCACGCGAGCGCAAATAACAGCCACAGCTGGCTAAAACGATTTTTTATTAAAACGCATGAAATGTATTTGCGCGAGAAAGAGTTTATTAGTAAAATACCGTGTGTATATATATATATATATATATATATATATATATATATTTATGTTGATAAAATATAAAATATTTAATTATCAATATCTATATATTATATATTATATATTATATATATATATATATATATATATATATATATATATATATATTATATATAGGTATACTATACATATTGTAATCAGATAGATATGAGTACGTGTGACTACGTCAGTATAGATTTTTTATATAGTCCCGTTTCGATGCCTTTTTCTTTAATTATTTCGATTCTTTCTCACACGCGGAAGCACGCGAATGACGAGGTACCGGCCAAACGGAACAAACCGACAACGGACAATCGGTGAAACTTCTGGACGCCATTGTGCCTCAAGACAATCGACACTCCCGGGGTCTCCTTAGAAAGCATTGGCACAGCTCGATAGAATTCTTCCTTGAATTAGTTACGCCGCGCCGGTGGAAGACTGGGCGTGCACGTCGGAAATTCGACGACGATACCGTGAAATTCCGGCAGTGGCCCACGGGATAATGCCCGGAATTTCGAATCGGACAATGGCGCGCGTCGAATCTTGGCAAATGACTTTGCGCCGCTACACTCGTAAACGGAATCCGCGACCGATCACTTTGAATCGGTATGCATCAGCGTGGAATTCACGCCTCGTTCAGAGCGAATGTACGCGAGACTCTCGGATCCATGTCATCTAGTTAAAACAACAAAGGTCTCACAGAACATTTCGCCAGATTTTAGTGATATTAATCCGCAGTCTGTTTTGATTCGAGAGATATTTGAATTTAAAACTTTCGATAGCCTCACTGCTATGACTAAAATAGCTCATTAATTGATACTAACATAATGTTTTTTTTTTTATTTACAAACAAGTTTATAAATAAATAATAATAAATAATAATTAATTAATTAATAATAATAAGCAATAAAATATGCGATAACTTTAAAGGAGATAGAATAGGGTTCTCAACAAAATAAAGTAGATTTTTTTTACAAAATATCAGGATTTCAACAGTCTTGTGACAAATGGTCCAAAACATTGTTGAAATTGTTATAGTAGAGTCAACCAATCTCTCCTATACAGAACACTTGTCCAAAAGCGGGACATAAAACGTCTAAAAGACGTCTTTTAGACATCTTTTAGACGTCTTACTAAAAGATGGCTAAAAGACGTCTCATGTCCCCATTTGGACATGGTGCTGTCTGGGCTCTTAGGTTTTCACTTTGCGTTTATCAATCGAGGAAATCCCTTCTGTGTGTGTGTGTGTGTGTGTGTGTGTGTGTGTCGCACGCAACGCATGAGGATTACTTCATCATCGTTAAAAACAAGGAAGGTAAAGCGGATATACAAGATACACGAAATAATGAATCTGTCTAGCGACAGTTAGTTAACTCTTCAGGGTTAATCTGACATTTTTTTCTCCCATTATTAGATTTTAGATCGACATTGTAAACAGGGCTTAAGTTTTCCGTTCGGGGAATTCCGCGAAGACGGTAAACAGGTCGCTATGTGCGGATTGCTTGTGTGGAAAACGATTGGCTCATGTTTGTGTATTCGTGTTTGCGTGTGCATGTTGTGTATATAGGTCCAATTCATATCGCCGTAGCCGTAGACTCGTTTAGGAAGATAATAGAGAGGGTGAATAAGAGAGAGAGAGAAGGCCAGAGAGAGAGAGAGAGAGAGAGAGAGAGAGAGAGAGAGGGGGACAATATCCGAAAATTCTTTCTTCTCTTCATAAGCCATCTTATCGGCTTACCGACTGTTAATACCCTACCGCGGCCTCATGGAGTTATCGACGAGCAAGAAGTTTCGTCGACTTTGCCCGTTTGTTCCGCCCCGTAGCCGAGAGTTCTTACAATTTCCTTCTTTGGGAGGGAGGGGGTTACAATCAAGCCCGTATAACGCTACCGTACGAAATTCAAGTAGCTTCTTCCTCGCAAATCGGCCTTCTATTAACTCCCGAGAGCATTTGGTGGGATTCCACGTCTGTTTCTGCTCGTTCGCCACGAACGTTTCGTCTTTACGAAGGCAAGCTATTCGCGTTTTCTCTTCACGTTACCTGGAAATGCCACTGTTCATCATAAAACGCGTTTAGATATACATATACAGTTGAACTTTGCGCTTGATTAAATCTCATACCAATAAACCTATTTGTCATAATTGACCATTAATGCGAAATTCTTATTTAAGAAACGTTAGAGATCTCGTTTCTATTCAAAATTTGACAATTGCTTGAGATAAAAGAGAAAAATGCGCATAGCGTGATTACTTTCATAGGAGATACTCTGGGCAGTTCAACATCAATCTATTGTATACTTTAAATTGTCCTGAAGAAGCGTTGATTACCGTTTATCGCCAAAAACTTGTTGAAAATTGCCTAAATTTTGTTTATGCACACGCATCGTTCACGCGCGTCTTATAGCTCATCGGTATCACTTGCTGTTCGCCGATGTGCATACTGTCTAATTCGAGCGTGTTAAAGCGGCATTCAAGCTCAAACATTGCGGTCGCGTACAGAAAGAACCGGCGCGCGGGGCGCGCCCGCTTTCGCTTGCGGTGGTGGATTTTAATTGAATGCGCACGCGTGTTTTGACACGCGTGGCACGTGCCGCAGGAGGGGGGGGGGTGGCGTCGGGCTCCAATATTTGCTTTCGAGCGCAGAAATTGGGATCGCCGCGGTGGATCCCCGCCGCGGCTCGCGGCTCGCGACGCGGAAACGGGTTTTGTTTGCGCGGCTTTTATTCGCGCCACTCGTGCTACGCCCCGTGCCGAAACGAAGGTGGATGTGTTTAGCGGTTCTCGTTTAATTCTCGCCCAAACAGCAATTGTGTGTGAGCCCGCTCCTCCGCACTCGTTTCCGTCGAGTGTGGTCCGGAGTGCTAAATATACCGGCGAGCTGTCTCGTACGCGCGTGTGTACGATCGTCGACAGCGCGCTGTAACGCGAAACATTCGATGAATCGCTATCTATTGCGCGAATTAAAAAAAAAAGGAGTGATAGAGGGGAAAAAAGGGAACAGGGTTGATATAAGAGAATTCGGATATCCACAACGGGCCGAGAGCAAATTTATTTGATCGGCTTGAAAACATGTATACACAATGGATCTCGTTGGTCAAACGCGTGTTGACAAAGATGCGGCCATCAGCTGATTGTATCCGTGGACGTTTACCGAAAATTTTTCGAACTGCTCTAAAAGCACAGATAGTTGATTGAACTAGAACTGTCATATAGTGCACAGAAAAAAAGAATATTCTTGATTTGAAAATATCTTTAGTTTCAACCGAGGTTTCAACGTGGAAATCTTGAAATGAGATTATATTACGTTAAACGAAGAAAACTTGCTTGAATGAAGTTATTACATAGTTCAACCAAGAAAAAAATGAAATTCTTATAAGAAGATTATAGTGATTTTGCTTATAATATCTATAATATAATTACTTTATTTAAGCAAGTTTCTTCGTTTAACGCAATATAATTTCAAGATTTCCACGTTGAAACTAAAGATATTTTCAAATCAAGAATATTTTTTTTTTTTTTGTGCATAATTATTGGAGTGCATGAGTAATGTATAGATTAATAGTAATAAGTTTCACAATAAAGGGAAAGCTGTAATCAAATATAGTTTTTATTATTGAAGCTTTTTATCGAAAACTTGTCGTTCAATTCTTAACTTCGCGCGAGAAATGCAATATGCTCTGTCATTTCAATCAGAATGTGATACTGTAAGCTAAAATCGCTCTCTGTATTGCTGACTCTGCATATAGCGCATATATATCGACAGGAATGAATTGTATGTGGGTCAGGCACCATATTCGGCGACTTGGTTACGTTAAAATCCAGTTTCGCGGCGGTGGACGTGAAAGGGCGCGAAGGTACCGAGGCGACAACGCGAGACGGTACGGAGATGTCTGTGCCGTCGCGTCGTTCCCGTTCCATAACACACAAAGGTGGTGCTGCAAACTGAGTTGCCGAAACTCCGGTCTCGGAAAGCGTATGAGAGGAGAGATGTCGAGGTGAGTGACATGCCACCTCTCGAGGAGGAACGCGGGAGGGATTAGTGCGGCTTCTCGTGGCAGTTTCGTGACCGGCTGACTCTCGTCACCGCACTAGTGTCGAAGCAGATACGCCTGTCATGCGCGACCTGCATGTAGTACGTGCGTACACACTGTGTATTCTGCGCCGGGACGAATTAGTATTTATAAGGCGACCGGGAAATTTCGCGGGCCGTTGCTCTGGGATTCTGACCTCGATGAAGACGTGAGTTTCTAACACTGGTGTGGTACATAGTCGCGCGCGTAAGTTACTTATCTGATAATCTTGTTAGAGTGGAAATATCTGTGTTCTTTAAATTTATGTATTAACACTATCGTAAGAAGAAGATTGCTCGTTAATAATGAGCTTCGCTTTGTTTTATATATTTTTCTGACTGTTCACGCGTTATTCTTAATGTTATCCGTAATAATCGCATAAAAATGCGTGAATTACCGCGATGAATTGTCTGAATTATTGCGTAGGTATTGAGCATTTATTTGATATCTTAGATACCTTCTCTTGCAAGAAGCGCAAAAGTTCGTCTTTTTTTAAAGAAAGATCTCATCAAGTATATTAAATAGAAGAATATTAGTTTTTTATTAGAATTATTTTAATTTGAAGTTTATAATGATATCGTAAATTAGCGTAAAATCAATGAACGTTTCCGCATCGCTGAATCTCTTAATCGATCGCTGAGTGATACACGTGAGATCGGAGGTAAATAGATCCGTCATCGCACATCGCGTCGCAGGCAAGAACTCTCAGGTCATCTCTGTTGAATCGATCTCTTCATGGCGTGAATTGAACGACGTTCCAACGTGACTGGTTGAAACTTTGATATTCCAGAATGCTTCTGCTCCGAAATCGCAAGAAGAACGGGAGAAAGGTTTACGATAGTTCCCGCTAACCGACTGCACAGCTACTCCGCTACGTCGATAACAGGTGACTGATGCATTCCGTACACTCGGCTGCGCGGATATACTACGTGCATATACTTTATATGCAAGCGCTGAAGGTGCATTGAATCGTCAAATTACGTTTACTCACGCCGCCGATTCCCGTTTATTTTCGCGAGTAGCCCGAGAATTTGATATCGCGCTAGGAGCCGCTCGCGTATATACAAGGATTTATTGAAATCGAAGACTCCGCATGACATCGAGATATTAAAGAATAAATCATTTCGCGCATTGTGAGAAAATGGGAGAGAACAGCTAGAATAAATAGCAAAATATGCTCTATAATTTCTATAATAATAGTAAATTACACAATAGGGTTATATAATATAAAAAGGAAACTGTTCTGTGTGTGCATCATTGGTTGTCAACAAGTTAACAAAGCGGCTAACCGATATATTTTGTTTAGAAGAAAAAGTCTTTTCGCCACACAGTAAGTTGCGGTACATCGTTAAAACAGCGCAAGATTGCACGCGAAAGCAATAATTAGATTAAGCGACAAGAAAAACATGTTGATGCCAGGCAACTATAGCTTTTTAAGAAGTATATGTTGCGGCGGCAACTTATTTATTGTATAGTAACTCGATCGTAGCATGCAACGTATTTCCGTACTTCATCGAAGTTGTAACTTAACCCGCGTCGTTTGCCGTCGTAAAATCCAGTCACGCCCCGAAGGGCGCTTTTATGATGTAAGTACCGCATAAAGTTCATCTTCGGGCTGTAAACTCGCCTTTTTCGGCGTTGCAAATGACAACGGATCTTCGAAAAATATAAGTATGCTCTTATTCGCGTTTCATAAAGTATATATGTATAGTCACTGTTCCGATTCTCGCTCAACTATCACATTCTCACGACTCTCAAACTCTGCTTTAGATAATACACATATAAATACATTAAGAACAATTTATTAATTAATAATGTTTCTTAAAATTATTTTGTCAACATATCTGTCTAAAATATTTTTCACTGACAAATACTTATTTTTTAATTTATTTGGGAATATTCTTTTTTTACCTCTGCAATTTTATGCTCGTTACGGCAATATTTATTAATATTTTATTGCAACTTTTGCAAGATTTTTTACCGAACTAAAATTATAATTTAAAATTTGAGGCAAATTTATCTACGAAATTGAAATAATACAAAGTTGAGTTAACAGGGGTATTCGCTTATTTGTTACGAAACACGATATTTATTTTGCGGTACAACGTGCTGCATAGCGCGGAAGTTTAAATTTAGTGGTGGAAAAGTTGACCCGAATCGTTCAACATCATAAAATCCAGTCACGCTCTGAAGGCGGCTTTGGGATATAAACGTGACGTAAAGTCGGTTTCTTTGTCGTAAACGTGCTTTTTCAAGACGGTAGCGACTAACGGAAACATATTTATTTACATTTGTTACGTAACCGCTTACGCGTTTTGCGATTCTCTTCAATTTACGAGACGACAGTCGATCTTGTTCTTTCGGACTCTCAACGAAGCAAAGTCGGCCGCGAGTCGATCACATCTCGGACTACGCCGAGATAATAATTCGATGTATCGCGGTGCAGCGTGCGTGGTGGCATCTACAAAAGTTTAAATCTCCGTGTCGAGTTCATCGCGCGCGGGTGCCGCGGGTACAAGTCGCGTCGTTGAAGACATCGTGGAGTCAAGTCACGCTCCGCAGACGTCTTTATGCCGGGGCTGCAGCATAAAGCCGGTCTCATCATAGTCAAGTGCGCCTCACCCGCAGTTCGGAAGTGCTAGGGGCGGAAGGGCGGGAAGGGTGACAAGAAGAAATTCCGCGTAACATGCAAAGCGGCCGACGAGCCCCATCCATCGACGGATTAGCATAAAAATTGCAACAAAGGAATGCGAATCCCGCGGAGCCTATGGGCTTCGCTCGCGCGCCTGTCGCGCCGTTGCGTTGCCGATCGACCGTCATTCCAGCCAGCTGTCGGAAATGGTATACAAAGAGTAATCAACGATCGACGAGCGCGCATCGTGCATCAGGGATAGAACGGGGATGAATATCTCAGTTGGCGGAAATTGTCCCGACAACGAAGCCCGGAAGAAGACGCGAGAAATATATCGTCACAAATATGTCAACGCGAAGATCCGAATCGTAGCGAATATATCAACGCAATGGATATTTGTGTTGGGCGACCGACTCTTTTTGCTCTGTACTTATTAATTTTTACAACCTTTAGACTGCCAATATTTTTTTCATTAAAATAGTGGCCTTTTTTCCCCCAAAATTTATCTATATAAATAACACGCGGAACATTGCACAGAATTTCGAAATTTGTTTCAGAGCCACAAAAGTGACTTTCGCGGCAGTCAAAAGGATATTTGTTTCTTTCGAACGATTTTGGAACAGTAGCACTAAAGTATCTACTTATATTAGTACGTTTATCGTTACTACTTATCGTTTACTCGTGCTTATTTACCGATGGCAAATGAAAGAACTTCCTGCGACTGCGAGATGCATCTATAAGACGGTTTTTCCTTTTCTTCGAAACAAATGGCGGTATATACGAGTATGTTTTTGAAATGTACTTTTTAACGGAAATTTTCGACGTTATCTGTCTTTATATCTTATCTCCTTCGTAGAAAAGTTTGAAGAAAAATTTCATTTCGAGAGTTAATGGAAAATAGGTCGCGAGATACTCGAAGCATTTCCGTTTTTTGCTTCGCAGTTACTAATACGCAGAATGCAACGCAAAGTTGAAATCGACGCAGTAATATAAGAAAGTCTCGCGAAGTACTGGGGAAAGGAAGGCATTTCTCTCTTCCTCATAATAATTGTGCCTCTCTCTCTTGTAAGAATATCAGATCGTAATCTCTAACTTTCAGCGAAATTGAGAACATCGTCTTCTATCGGCGCATCGCTAAACGTATCTTTCGGAGTTAAAAGCATTTCGTTGCATGCGAGAAAAAAAGAACTCCGTTCTTTTTATCTGAAATCGATGTCTGAAAAAAGGCGCCGAAATAAAATATCATATCGGATAGCGTATCGCCAGCCTTGCTCTTTCTCTTAATCAGAAAATATGCGGCGCGCTTTCAACTGGGAATTTTCTGCCACGGCTGAAAAAGGAGATATACTCTATGAAATAAATAATGCTAAGTAAAGCAAATAAATAAAGCAATAAGTAAAGCTATAAAGTAAGCGAATCGAGTACGGTATAATTATTTCAACAATGCAGTTTCCTGTTTCCCAAAATCGGAGAGGCTGTCACTCAGAAAATACTAATAAAATATTACTAATACAATACAATAATAATACTTGCACATAAATGCAACTCTTTGTTAATAAGAGAAATTTAACTTAATATTGTGCAGATTCTAAACTTCGGCAGATTCCAAATTCAAGACATTCGCTTTTTTATGATAGATAATGTGCCGTCTAGGTATCGCGATAATAAAAGTAAAAGTTATCTTCCTGTAATAGCGGAGATTACGGAATTTTAAGTCTTCCAGTTTAATATTTAAGTATAACCTTTCCTTTTACAAATCCATTTACATACGGAAATTTCGCACGGTGTTGACCTCGATCTTTTTGGCCCCTATGAAGAATCGTGTTAAATTTCAATTCCGCTCGCAAGATTTTGTTCGTAAATTTTGGAATCTATTCTATATCAGTCGTGTTTCTCGTCAAAAATAGTATTTATATAGTATATCTATAGTAATATATAGTAATAGATTTCAAGATAGCACTGTAAATGATCACGCGGTTAATTAAATATTTGATCATTAAAATTAAAAGGATCGACCGACAAAACAAGACGAAATCTTTATCTGAAAATCTCGAGTTATTTGAGATTTAAAATTTGAGAGAGAGAGAGAGAGAGAGAGAGAGAGAGAGAAATATTTCTCTTTAATATTTATCGTCATTGCCACTATTTAGAGAATCGGCACGATATTAATTAATACATATTTTTACAGGACTATTGCTATTGTACAAGATTTTGCAAGACACTGATACATTTATAAGGTTCCCTCTATCTTTGATTTTTCATTATCGACATTCTGTCGTCCTTCAGCAGAATACCTGGCCGCTTTTGCAAGGAAAAAAAATTCGAGTTCCCATTTTAAGCGGGTCAGACACTTCGCCGCTCGCATATTCATGAGGCAAATTACGCGAGACAGCGCAGTTTTAAGTAAGCGAATGGAGTTTCTGAATGGCGCGATATGCTCATGCCATGTAAGAATTTCCGCATCTTTTCTTTCCTCCTCCAATCAATTTAATAAAGCGCCCGCGCAATCAAATCCAGATTACCGGGTGAAGGTATAGTGTAATAATTATCATCATATTGATAATTATTACACTTTCTAGCGTCTATATATGCAATGACCTCTTCGGAAAAAACTTCTCGATTAATAACCCGAGAGCTCCCATAACGACGTTAAAGCGCGCCGCGAATCTTTTTTGAGTATACACACGGTATCTACCTTTTGCATAACAATACAACGTCTTTGTTGACGATGGCGACGCTTCACCGCGAGAGTTCTTAAACAAAGAATAAAATTCGCTTCATGTGAAAATATGAAGTAAATTTTACTTCCTCCGACACCTCCATTACGAAAGATGAGTCCTCTTGCTTTAAAAAAAAGATGAATTTTCTTTTAATTCTTTATACTTTATATATATATATATATATATATATATATATATAATTTATAATATCGTGCTCTGGGGTATATGTGCGTTGATATTATTACCGAATTCGAAAAAAAAGAGATCCATGTTTGTAATTAAGGTAGTTCGATGATGAAAGGCCGAAGTCAAAACAATGTTTATAATTTTTTATTTTTATGATTAAAAAATAGAATAACGCATCGCAAAGCTTCGTAACGACGTAAAGAGATTATTTAGTAAATAATTTTTACGTTGTAGAATAATATTTTGCCTGAAATAGATTAAATAAAGTGTGTGTTAACGCGTCGCTTGACTAGTTTTCAACTTTAATTATTAATTTAAAAAAAACTTTACGGTGGATCGTGTTCACCTTCACAACTATAAGCTTCCTCACAGTGTCCTCTTTCCATCGATATATATTGTTCAGATATTTTTGGCAAAAGATTTTTCGCAAACTCGTGTTATTCATAGGAAAATAACCTCTTTTCCTATTAGACCAATGTTAAAATCATTAAAATCACCTAATTTTAAAATTAAATATCTTGAGAACGGGACGGTGAATTATCTTTTTTCCGGGCTTAATCGATTCAGGAGAGTTCCTTTTTTTGATATAAAAAATAAAACCTATCACTTTTGGCAAAAGTTGTTCATATCGAACTACCTTAATAGTAATACCAAGGAAACTAAATTATATTAACTTATAAAAGGATTGATTACGTCATTTACAGATATAAAGAAGATCTGTTTAATGGTTTTTTTTCTTTTTTTTTTATGTATCAATCATTTATGCTTCCTAAATTCGGGAACGGCCAACGTAGAATTTTCTCTGAAAAGATAATAGTGGGTGTATTTTGCATTTTACGTTATTGAAATAACGTTGACATTTAATAATGACGGTATGTTCTTTATAAGAACATTATTAATGACTACATTATACCGTAAAAACTTCGTTGTCGTTCCTTATAACATGTAACTTCTTGCATAACATATTGTGCGCCATGCTTGCACGATCCGTTCATCTTACCGTTAATTCTTAGAGGCTTATTAAAGATGTTGGAATAAAGGATTAACGCGCGAACGAAGCATCAAATCTCCCGTTATGAAGTAAAACAAACATAAAGCGGAGCACCTTAATTCCTTCGTTGGCTCTCTTCTCTAATCGGTGTAACAAAGTATAGTCTCCTAATACTACCGCATATAACGGTAATTATTATCAAACCGTCATTCCGGCACGCGATTAAAACGTGCTCGATGACCGAATCTTATAATGAATCTTTGTATCAAAGTTTCGCGAAAAGGCAGTCGAAAGTTGCATTTTTCATGCATCTTATCTCAACAAAAAAATATCTACATTGATTTTCGCACTAATGAAAGCCTTTACACTTATAAAAATATTATATAATAAATAATAATAAAATGGATAAATATTTTTTAATCTGTATATATATGTATATTGTATATAAAAAAATATTTATCTATTTTATTATTATTTATTATATAATATTTTTTACATACTTTTACATTGTATATATCTACGTCTATATACGACATCTTAACTCAGTTTCCGTATCTTCTCAACCAAACGAGAGTTCTTTTCAGAGCCGTGTATACGGCGCGATTCTTTTTTTTTCGTTAGCATCCTCGTAGTATCGTTCCGCGTTGTTAATCGCGGGAGCAATTGCCATCCGGCCATTCTACAAATTCGATCAAAACTTGAATGGAAGCTGAAACCGAGTAGAGAGAGCTCCTCTCATATTCTACGCTTACGAACGCCTTGTCTGTTCTCCACCGGCGGAAATTTAAGAACTTATTCAGGAATCTCCGTCACCATCGCGGAACGGACAGGGGCCTTTCTTTTATCTTTCTCTCTTTCTGTCTTTATTGTTAGCAGCCACAGAGAACTCGTTTTCCACAGAGCCGCCATTTATTCTCGCGGTGAACATAACTGCCCCCGCTGAAAATCTCATCTCCTGACAAATTTCGTTACGTGCCCACAGCAATTTCCGCGTATAAGTTCGCCATTCTCGTTTCGCCCCCGCGTCCCCGCGTCATGCCTCCAAAAAATCGAGTGCCCTCTCGGCTTTCCCGAAAAATTGCGTAGGAACTCGGTTCGAGTGTTAATTAACCTGCGCTAACGTACTCCGACTGGAATTGACGTTCTATAACGCGTAATCACAGTTGTCGTGAACAAAAAAAAAATATATATATATACGGGTCAACTTTTAAAAAAGAGAGTTCAATAAAGAATATAGTATAGATAATTATGTGCGCTCAAAGGATTTATATCATTTAGCGCTTTAATTTTTTAACTATTAAAAAATTGAAGAAATATAATTTAAAAATTTATTAGTTTATTAAAATATTTATGTTTTATGTTTATAATACAATTGTACAATACTGAATTACTTTTTCGAAGCGATTTAGAAACATTAAACAATTCATCAAATAATGTTAAAACTAAGAACTTTTTTCCTGACGAGCCAATGCTATATTCTTAATTGTTCACGGTGCCGACATTCTCGCGGCACCGGTGCGAGAACACAGTTGGATTTTAAGTTAAGTTTCTGCTTCGCGTAAAAAGTTTAATTACTTTCATTTACAGCGATTTACCAAGCACTCTGCGAGTCTTAACTGAAAAAACCCAAGAATGCGTACAATAAAGTCGGTTTCTGCTACTTTATTTTGGTTCCAAATAGTTATTTTAAAATGGTTTATAATGTTTATATAAATAAAATGCACAGAAATACAAAATATCTTTAAATTCTTCATTTTCTATGATTTGTAATAAATTGGAAAAATTCAATTAAAAATATTAATTACTTGTGGAACATCGTTTATTTGTGTGTATTTTGAGAAATAATGCGGATATACAAGAATAAAACTATTCCTAACTTAATATCGAAGAAAATGAGGAATGCGAAATTTATTTCAGTATTTTTTATTCCTCCTGGAGGCTCTATAGTCAATTATTGTGTGCCGACGAAAAATTGGAGTGGTCACGCGAGCCGTTTTTAGATAGCGAGCCCCGACCACTGTATATACGAACAGTCGTGCTCATAATGGCCGTCGCAACGATGATTACCAAGCGTGATTTAAGCATTCGCGTTATGTGGAGATTTACGCGGAAAACGCGCGGCTGAAACCGCGAATGTGCCGGCGCGGCGAGATCGTCACTCCAAATCACTCATGTTCGAGTCAATGTGCCGCGAGATTTGTCGCACGCAATCACGCAGCGATGCAATTCACGGCAGAAACTATATAATGGCACGCTATAAATAATATATACGCAGCAGATTAAATCGGCAAGGGGGTCCTCGCGTAACGCTGCCGAAAATTATGCGAGTAATTATTAACCCACGCGTAGTTTTACATCCGGCAATAATGGGCTGTTATTTGCAAATGTATCGCGTCATGATCCTAAATTGCGAAACCCGTAAAATGGCAATGACGAGCGTTTACTTTCTCGTTATGTACATTCCCATTAAGCGCATTACTGTGTTACTCTATATCGTAAATTGAAAACAATTTTTATAAATATGTACAAATGATGTTCTATTGCATTTTATGTAGTTAATGATTTTATTTCGATTGTTAATCAACATAAATTTATTCAACGAGAGTTGTCCCATAGAAAATTCAGCACGTAATTATACGTGGTTAAAATAATATGCATAATTATTACAAATTATTATAAGCTGTTTCTTTCTTTATCCGCGTATTTCAAATTTTCATATATTTTACGTCCGTGTAATTAAAACTTCTTAGTTTAATGCTTTTATTTAAAAAATTAAGCGCGTGTATGATTTCACATGTATTACCATGCGAATAGCTGTGCAGTGAATTCGGATAAGGCGATTTCTCTCTGTTTCATCATTTAATAGAATCGTGAAAAGATAAATACGATTACGTAATTAGCCCAACCACGTGCACGCATAGGATTGGTAATAAGCCGTTGCCGTTTGTCATTATGTGCGCGGAACTTCCGTATTCAGGTTTATTTACTTTACTAATAGTTAATGCTGCGCACGTCACTGAGATTCATTTGTGTGCGAAATTAATTAGACGCAATTATATGTCAGTATTAGGTTTCCCACCAGCATTGTGATTATTGCAGCATTACGATTTGGCATCCGCAGATCTATTAAACGTATATGCGTGTCGTACGTTTCATTTCCCTGATATATCGAGCACACGTTTGCAACACTGATCTAAATGCTGAAAAAAATGCAACGCTGCAACGATAATAAGGTACCTACAGAGAAAAATAATCAGCACATTCTTTCTTACCCGACCACTCTGGTCAACTTGCGCGCATAATTGGTCGCAATTAATTATTACAAGCCGCAAGATCCGCGCGATAATCATTGCAACATTCTACGCGACGATAAATCATATCTCAGTAATTTGTTTCCGCGTGACAACCCGACGATATTACGAATGATTGCCGTAAGGTGGTTGTCGGTGGTTGCGACATATAGCATTTTGCGCGACGTAGCAGTTTCCGGCAGGGAGGAACTTCCAGGGAGAAGAGAACGCGATGAATGCGTTCGCGTGAGCGTCATTGCAAGACGCGGGAGTGAGTTTATGGGCACGGTGCGCCACTACGGTCCGTTAAATGACACTTTTTATCAAAAAACCAACCTCCCTTCTAACCATCCCTCCCCCCTTTCGCAGGATGCGTCCCACGAGAGTCGGCAGATGAACTCAGCGTTCTCGTTACGGTCTGGAACATTAAAAGCAAAATTGAGATTCGCGAAGGAGACGAATCGAATAAACTTTGTCATCCCTATCTGACGGTTAATCGAGATTTGGAAGATTGCTTGATTATGGCATTAATATTTTAAATGTCACAAAGAGAATTATATATAAATACTTATTCATACAATTGTGACAGAGTCGTTTTCTTTTAGAACAAATTCTCTTATAGTTTGTGTACCTATACCTCGAAAATATTTTCTGTTTAAAATATGCCTAAATACCACACTTCTATCGCGTGCTAGTATTTCTTGACGAAGCATAATAATTAATTTAAATTTGTCCATGCTTACGATTCAGATACATATATACACAAGCGAAGGAGAAAAGAGACCTCGCAATTTCGTCGAATTCTCCGAATGGGATACGCGCGAAATGCTTCGCTGGTGGCAGATATCAACTAGAGTTAGAGCCGGCTTACGAAGCGCAAAGGCTTACAAAGGCCCGGCGAATGAATTGCGAGCCTCTCGTACGTCTTTCCTTTGACGATCACTCGTCAAAGAGCAACAGCGCGCCGCGCACTTGCGAATTTAGCTCCCTTCTTAATTCGGGCGAGTTCACCCGTGCGCTTAGAACTTACCACAAGTATATAAACACATTTAAGCGCTGGCTCGGAGTAGTGAAGCCTTTCTCTGCCCATATCGCAATTTAATGCAGACGTTTATATAAGCTTTATTTTACGCACAGACTTCCGGCAACTTCCAGGAAACTAAAATGTACTTTATTGAAACCGAGATTGAAACAATTCCCCCGATTTCCTTAAAGATTAAACTACGCTTTATGCTATTGTTTGTATATATATTCTTTATACTGATCGTCTACGCTAATCGGTTTTTTTAAATATTAATATGCTTTTTCGCTACGTGGTAAAATATTTTCTGAATGTGAAATTGTATTTTGCATTATCCCGCACTTTATTTTCTATTATTTATTATTTATGTATGAAAATTCGCAATAGTTCACATCACACGAAGAAAAAAAAAGTTGTATTAACATTATTAGTCTAATTAGAAATAATCTTGTTAATTCAATGCGTCATTTTTGGTTTTAATAAAATAAGTATTTGTTTCACTAATACTGGTGTTATTGAATTAACAAGATTGTTTCCAATTAGACTAATGTTTGTTAATACAATATCATTTTTTTCTCTGTGCACTTTATCCTCTAACATTTTTTTCCTCTAAATCAGCGTTGTTTGCACATACTCTGACCTAGTTAGTTTTTAAAGTCCGTTGCGCGTCCAACTAAATTATGCGATGCAGCTCCAGTGCGTGGCCGAACTAACGGGAATATGAAATTGATTAAAAAGGAATCAAGATCTACTGTGAGTTGCAAACGTCAAAATACATCCACAGCCGAATGATACATGGAGAGGTATTGTTCGAGAGGTAGCAATTAGTAACGAAGCACATCGGCTCGCTGCAGCGGTATATATAGTTATATTTTGGCATAAAAATAAAAAGCCCGAATGTAATTTGTTTGTGATGTGGTCTCGCGATAAAACGAAAACATGTATAGTCGAGATTTTTGTCGAGATTTTCACAGGATCTCACAAGTGGATGTGACACAGATACTACGGATGATAACAAATACCAGACGGGGTAATCTCTGCAACATGTATCTGATGTGCACTCACATATGTTTGTTCAACATATGACCGCTCACGATGCACAATCAGCATTTTGGCAGGATCGTATCACGGCGCTGGACCTGCGCCAATATAACCGCAATTAAAAACGCCATGATAATTTTCACAAAAGCTATAGCCATTAACCCACTTCCACCTCGTTGAAATTATTACGAAGCAAAGCGTTTCTCGATATCTATTGCCATCTTGCTTTCTTTCTCTGCTTTTATGACGTAAGATTTACAATTAGACTCGGTAGAAAATATTCTTTTCTGTATATAGACAAGAAATACCGCTTATATTAGAAAACTTAATAGAATGGTATGCATTGTAGAATGAAAAAATTAGGATAATTTGATAACAGAGATATTACGTAATATCTTTCTGAAAAATTTTTTCGAGGTCCATATGATTCAATTATCAAGCACAAACATAAAATTTGACCGAAGCTTTTGATCCAAGCTTTACTTGCTAATGCGTTTACCATTGCAATTTCATCGTTATTGAAACGTGCTCATTTCGCATTCGTATCCCTGCGGATTCTATGCCGCGGAGGTCTAAACTTCTTCTCCTCGATATCTATGTTCTGTCGATCGCTATCGAATCTCGTTTTAGAGTTGCGAGACTTCTTTGTGAGACCAAGCGCATAAATGCGACGTCTCTCCGCGAAATTTCACGGACGAGACGGCGAGACGTTATTAAATTTGACGCCGCGAGTATCTTTTCTAGATAAGAAACTGCGCGTAAGGAATATTTTATTGCGCATTATGGCGCGGTAAAAATTATATCGCATCCCCGCGCGAACTCGTTGTAGATATTGCGTGAGGAAATTTCCTTCCGCGCGGGCGCGAGGAAAGGGGTCAGGCGTTGCCTGCCAGGAAATGTGTTTGAAGAAGAAATCCTAACAACTTTCACGAGCGCTCCTTAACTCACCGCCGAGAGGAGATTAACGAGCCGCCAAGACGTTCAGGACACGACTTGCATTGACTAATCGTATCGCGCAACGACGCGGAAAGAATATGTTCCTTAAGATACCGGCTGAACGAGGTAGTAATCACGGACGAACATCGCAAACTTACACGCCGTGCCGTAAGCTTTCATGGATGGATATGTTAAAGCGAGTTCACGCGGTCTTCATTTGCATATATATATATTATGTGGGTCAGCGGTTCTCTAACGACCAACGGATCTTTTAGTTTCCATCAGACTATCCAAAATCCGAGTACAAAGCACTGTTAAACACAAAACCAATTTAAAATGCAATCCAATTTGCAACGCTAATTAGATGTATCCCGTTATTATGAAAAAGCGTATTGTTATTCAAAAATTTTATAGTGATTTGTTGTATTGTTTCATTGACAATGACGCATTTAATGACACACGAATTAATTTACAGCAATGGATTATATCCAGTATATTATAATTTTAGCTCGTTCCTGAATAGCAATGCGATAGTATATCACTTATTTTTATTACATTTCCGTTATTTTCAACGATAATTGCTTTCCGTTAACAATAGACCACAACTGTTAATTAAATTTTATCGATCCTTAACTCTCTACCGTCGCGGCGAAAAACTTTTCAAATCCTATTTTTAACGAGACCCTCGGCTTTCTCATCTATTTTCGTATCAGTAGAACATTCGATCTTTCTTACTCGAGTCAGCGTCGTTTTAACACCGCCGTGGTAAAACATAAAACGAACTTTCGCACTTCTCACTCCGAAAATTCATTCGTCAATAGCTCTTGGAGATAGAGGATGGGACATTCTTTCATCTCTCGCGTAACGCGCGATTCTGACGGTCCTTTCGATAGGATGTTTTGAACATTTTGCGAAATTTATGACAGCGAAATGGAGCGCTAGTGTCATCGAGTACGTGATTTCTCCTGTTTAACTTATTTATGGTTATCGTGCTTTTTTTTTTATTGTACCGTTATATCATACCTTTATGACAATGAAAACACATATTATATTGCGTACATTCACATTTAGACAACAAGTGCGTGTATAAACGGACGTTAATATAAAGTGATGAAAATATAATCCTACGGTAAAAGCGTTTATTTGAAATGGAAAATTATCAACAGAAGTGTGAAAAAGTAAATTATATTCTTAAAATAATAGTACTTCTCTCTTAAAATATCAAGGTCAAAGATGTCACGATTTAATTGATAGAAGCATCTTATTTGACAGAATTAATTTGTAACGGATAAGTAATACATAAGAAACGAATTTTTCTTGCAAAATCCCATTGATAGCACGATCGTAACAAGAAGTTTCTCGACTGATAAATGTAAAAAAAGATAAGCGGACGACGTGTGTGGGGATTTTCCTCGGCGCTTCTCCCATATAATGCTCTCTATTGCGAGCGCAAATGCGGACAAAAACGTACGAATCTGAAAGTCATTGAATGCGTACATATATCCGGGTCGAGTCGCAAAAACCCACCAGTAGGTGTAGACGACCTGGATCGGCCACTATCGTCCGTGAACTCGCGCAAGAAAGTAGATATGGTCGACAGTGAGTACGGCCCGCCGTTCTTGGTCCGCCGCGCCGTTACATATATAGGATCGAGCTGTGAACCATAACTACTCGGCGAGCCGCGGGCCACTGAGATTTTCTCGGTCGTATTTTATTATAACTGTTCGCATTTATCGCAACAACACGTTGCATTTTCTGGGAATTATATCGAATACTAAATTTTAGGCGAGATAAGAAAGCTGAAATTCTGTCCAATCGATCAGATACGATCAGAGTATTTATATGCAAGAACATTTTTGTATGATATATAAACGCATTTAATTACACATTACAATCGATGGCCAGTATGAATCTGAGGCGCGGTTGTGCGTGACTAATCAAATTTTATAGTACAAATAATTAAACTTATAATTGGTAAGCTTTTGTAATTATGAATTTCAAAATCGGAGAGTTTCGATCTCTGCTAAAATTCTCTTCTTTGGCGAGCACGTTATTTGTTATCTTTATTTAATAATTATTGCTGATAAAATAATTCCTTTTTTATGTTTTTACTATATGTTTTTACTCTGCAGTGGAAGGTATGGTCGCTATACCTTATTCACGGCTTTTTTTTAAATGAAATTCTTCCTTTTCTTCATTTCTCTGTTTAAAATTTAAACGCAATCTCTTATTTTCGAATACTTACTTCTTCTCTCTTTTCATTTGTCCTTATGCAACGAGACAATTAATTATATACTTTCTTACCTGTATTGTTCTGGGCATGAATTGAGTGTGAAGTATTCATTTGAAATTAATATGATAATTTTATTCATATTTAATGTAAATATAACATTACAGTGAACAAGTTGAATATAGACATATGCCAGAGCCAATGGTAATAATGGATGGAATGTAATTCGATGTCGCAGTTATCGTACAACCGGGAAATTCAATAATCCATTTGCCTTACCTTATATTTCCTTTCTCCGATTTCCGCTTTACATCCATCGTAAAGTAGATTATGCAATTGCGCGTCAAGAAAAATATCGCACCTGTATCCGCAAATCATCCATTCTCGCATTACTACGCTCCCTCCGCTCCGCGTGTCAACGCGTACGCAACAGGTCGACAAATGTAACTTTTCAAATCAACGCTGCATGTTATAAATATTAATGAAATCATAAAACCAATATCGCGTCACACGCGAGAAACGAGCCGCGTCAAAGACAAACGCGCGCATGCAACTTGCATTTTTAACAAATAATAATCCCGTTCTTTTTAAATAAAATATTGCGTGATATTTTATCATGAAATCTACGAAGCCCCAGTACAATCTCCACAATATCTATTACTATAGATATCGTTATATATTTATACGCAACTTGTGCATACTGTGCATATTGTACGTGCGGAATCCTGCAACGCTATATATGGAGATCGACGAGTGTTTATCTTGCGCGGTTCACGCGATTTTACGCATCCTTTATTGACACGTGGAGCGTAAAAGATAAAGCAAGTTAGCCAGGATCTATATATTTCACACACACAATCCGCCTCGATACGTTCGAGTCTGCTACACGGTATAACACTTTTATTACCGCACGCGCGCGTTCTCCATAAACACCAGAACGCAATATCTCGAGTGTTCGAATAAAAGCGCAACGGGCGTAACTTAGATGCATCCGCCGGAAATTGTTTGAAAGTTCATTTTACAGCGCGCATAAAGATATGCCGGCGTTACCGCGCCCGTAAACTACCGATGCACATATTGCGCCCGGGCATAATGCCGTCATGAAAGTCAGTCTTGTTTCGTCGCGCAACTTCGGAGACTGCCAGCTGACGAATCATAAAAGCTCTAGCTCGCCTCCGCCGTCTCTCCTTTCGCAATCCCCCGTCTCTCTTCTCTCGTCTCTCTTCTCCTCGTACACCCCGGCATCTAACCAACATTTGCATTGCTTGCATTTTCGTCGAAAATACGCATCCGACTTCTTGTTCTTTGTATAGCGTTTCTCCTCACTCTAACATCTCGGCATAGAATGTACCTAACTTTTCACACCTCAGTATTCCGTGTTTTTTATTAATTATTAATGTCCGATAATTAATTGTCTCTTTCTTACTGAAAAATATTTAAGCTATCGAGTGACGGTTTCTACATTTCTAATATTCAATATTAAAATGCATTAAATTATTTTGGAGAAAACTAATTATAAAGTTATATGCGTGAGTTTTAATTTTTAATATATATTGTTATATATTTTATTTCTTATTCTTCTCCGTGTTGTCCTGTCTTTTTATCTTCTCTTTGTCTTCTCTTCTTTTTCTTTCCTCCCTATATGATTCAAATATTATACCCTCTCTTATCTCTTTCTTCTCTTGCTTCCTTATGAGACCTTATTATCTTTTCTCCAAGATATCGAATCTTTGTTGCTACAAGGGAATCTTTTTTTTTTCGTTGTGTAAGTGACACTGTACCGCGATCGATACATTCATGTAACGTCGCGCTCGATACGGAAATGAGCGAGAAATGCTACATGTAAACAAATACTTTCCAAATAAGAGCACCCGATGTGAATGCACTCCACTCTTTCATTCTTTCTCTCTTTTTCCATTTTCTCCTTTCCTTTTTCTATTTTTTATTTAACTTGACACACAGTGAGACCGATTTGTTCGACGCCAATACCTTCCATGTACCGAATATAGGAGAAACATGTTCCCCAGTACGTAAGTAAATAACTCTGTGATGACGAAGGACTGTCAATTTAAACGAGAGACAAATAATCGTAAATCGACTGCTGCAAAGTCATTTGGCGTTGATATGACGATGCTTCCACCGGCGCGATGCTAAAATTCTGTTTCGTTAGGTATCGTTAAAATAGTTTTTTGTATAAAATAACCGTCGCGCCGTAACGACTGCCGCTGTAGAATTTATCCTCTTGTCCTGACATTTACGACGACACAGCTCGTTTAAAAAAGTAATATTCTGTGTTAACGAAGCGTCGCCATTTGTCAGAAAACAGTATCGGTGTATTTCCAATTTTTACAAAAAAACCAGAACAAATAGATATCTAGAAACATTTTATATTTGTTCACGTCGACCTCTTGACCTTAATCTCGCTCGAAAGGTCCGCCCGACAAGCGGTATAGGGTTAAAAATCGAAGTGGAATTTTGACTGCCGGGCGTATCGAACAATCGCTTTACTCAATTTTTCATCATTCTTGTCGGTGAACGGCACGTAATTCCGTGGGGCAACGTGACCAAGCGTAATTTCATCGAGCTTCCCATTCTTCTACTCCCCACCGCCATCTTCCATTCTCCCCTTTACCACACATATATCCAACGTGATTTTCCGCGGGGTATAAAGTCGAAAGCATAGAACTAATGGACAACGTAATAAGTTTAGCTATTGTATAATCGCCGCTAATGGCAGGAACTTGCAGTAATACTTTGACGAAAAATCTGTCCAAAGGGAAAGACAAATGCCTCTTTAAAGGTTCCTTTTACGAGCGCACTGCTTGCTACCAAGGGATTACTTAAGAAATAATTATATACAATTGCGATAAAATTAACTATTGAATTCATACGTAAATTAAATTTTAATTTAAAACTTTGGTAGTTATTTAGATTAAAGAACCTCTCTTTAGCAACCTTGATATATGTTGTCAAGATCACTATCCTGAGTAACCTTCAAAAGGTTTTAACCGTCGCTCGTTGTTTATTAAAAAGTTATTAACAAATAAAACTAAGAAATATAACATTTTGCGTCAGTACTAAGGGAAGTAAATTTGCTGATATATATGTACAGTGTATAGACATATCAGCAAATTACTTCCCTTATAGCGCTGACACAAACTGTTATATTTCTCAAACTTTTTTGTCAATAACTTTTTAATAAACAACGAGCGACGACTAAAACATTTTGTACGTTACTCAGGGTAATACTCTTGACTATTGGAGGTTCGTTAATTTAAATAGTTATCAAAAATTTTAATGGAACACTCTCTAATTCTAACTTCTTAGCGTTTAACTAAAATACGTCGTAACTCACACACTCTTTAACCAGAAATTTATTCAACCGGTTGTAATCAGTGCGTTTCGATCGTTGATAAATAAAACTTGTAATCGCGCGAGAGATAGTCGCAGCGCGAAAAAAGTAAACGCTCTCTCCTTGATTGCGCGAAAAGGTAAAGACGCCTTTGAAAAGGCGCTTTTTGCAAGTAGCCACGAGAGAAAACGGGCGATAAAGATGGACGTGACAAGGATGAGGGAAGGAGTCCAAACGATGAATTTTATCCATGCGCCATCGTACAATTTTATTCAGCGGAGTTTGTTTGCGCAGCTGATTGCCTTGGTAGCAGCGACGGACGACGGGAGTAACGAGAGTGAACTTAAGCGATCAATTAAAAATGTAAACTCGTCTAATTGGGACGTTAAATGGTATATCACTGCCAGCGAGAGCGGCCGCGATCCGACGAATCGTTCTTGTCTCTCCTTGATTGCGCGAGAAGTGAGCCCTGCACGTCTCGACACTTTTACGGAGTTGAAAGCCGGAAGTTGATAGCGAGCGGAAAAAAAAGTGAAAGACCGCCCTACGCGAAAGTTGGAAACGAGCGAGGCGTGCGTGCTTAATGTCGGGTTTAATTGCCGATTTAATTGCACACGAAAAGAATATTTAGCATCGCTTTTGAAGCTTTTTAAACACAGTTTGCAGCAGGGACGAAAATATTTGCTAATTAAGATCAAACAGGATATATGAAGGTTTTGATAGTTAAAGCAATCTCGGGGTATCAGTTGAAATAATCGTGTTAAGTTAATTTCATTGATTCGTTGCTCACTTTTAAAATTAGATGTAAGAAAAAGATTATTTTGCGGAGATAATAAAATTAATTTCATATAACGATTAAAAGAAAAAGGCAGTAATAACTAATAATGACTAGTAATAACAGAAATAATTGTTTAGAATTTATCGTTAAACTGAATAAACTGAATAATGAACAAATAATTTGATCTTATTCTTTTCAATTTATTTGATTTAAACTAACACACATAAATCATTTCTGAAGGTACATTATGTTCAATTAGATTGGCATTGAAATAAAAAGATTTTTACAATTGGGAGAGGAAAAGTAATAATGAACGCATAAAATATATAACAGCACGTAATAAAGTGATGCATGCCCAATATAAATAATAATCACCTTTTTTATATTTATTTTATAACATTGTGATAGATTAGAGCGGATTGTACAAAGTCTCACGATACATCTAACATATTTCTTTCATCCTTATGGCTAGTTGGAAGACATAATTAGTTTCGTTGTAATTAGCGATAATTGATGATTTAATGCGATCATTGCCAGGAAATTCGAACAAGCTCGGAAGAAATCCGCGGCAAAGCGAAACGGCGGGGGTAGATTATGGCCGTGTGGCAATGCGGAGAGTGTGAACGCGGCCGGAATCGGAATAGATCGCATAAATTACGGACCAGCCGTGGAACGCGCGACATAACGAGATAATTAATACACGGACGACTGTTCAGGCGAGAGAGGTGGAGAGCGGGACGAAACGTTGATGAGGGGAAAGAGAGAGAGAGAGAGAGAGAGAGAGAGAGAGAGAGAGAGAGAGAGAGAGAGAGAGAGAGAGAGAGAGAGAGAGAGAGAGAGAGAGAGGAAGAAAGCGACAGTGCGTGCGCGTGTATATGAGTGTATACGTCATCGCCCTTTCTGTACTGGACAACGCGTACCCGCGCCAGAATGCATTTACCTACTGTTTCGTTGCTTCTAATGGCTGCTATTCGCCACCCCGTTTATCGTCCACGAGGGTCGGTCGACATCTCTTTTGTTCCACGCGCGCGTTGCATGGGTGAGGAACGATTCCCCCATTGCAATCGTCCGGACGTTCGGTCGCGCGGTCTCACGGCCCGTGAGTCCGCGAACATGGATAAATTAACGCCGGCGAAGAAGAATCGCTCATGAAGTTTAAGAAGAACTATTAGGTATCCGCTCTCTGTGCAGTAAATAAAAGATAAGAAGTCTCTCTTTTTCTGTCTCTTTCTCTCTCTTTCTTTCTCTGTACGTGTATGTTTGCGGGTTTTCTAATTGTAAGAGGAAGTAAAAGTTTCCCTTTCTCAATCTGCAGTTTACACTGGTAATATCGATTAATCCATAAAAGATAACTTGTGGTTCTAAAGTCTTGGCTTACCGGCCAAAATTACGTAAAGTTTTTCTGATGCTGGAAGAAGAATCGGTAGATAAATTTTTATCACGCAGTGAGAACGTACATTTCTCAAAAGTTGATGTACAAAAAATAGAAAAACCGGGGCGTTGCGCGTGTATGTGTACGTGCGTGTCTACAAATCTAACGGTCGGTAAAACCGCGGCTCTCTGAAATATCAATATAGTCTATATGAATTCATGCATTTATAACTTGGTAACTTCTGACACTATAAATCTACGTATCTACGGATCTGGCGGTATCTGTGAATCTACGCTAAGCTATGAATCTCTCCCGCAAAGCACTCCACCGCATACCAATATAACCCGTTTGAAGGATTTTCCGTTTTCAACGTAATGATCCCTTATCCTGCAAGCGGACGTGGATGCGAGCTAGCTATTTATAGTAACTTCGAGTAGCAAGTAGCCTTTGGCGGTGAAAGCATTAAAAGCGCACTTGGGGCTTGTTTTGCCCTGCGCGTCCCGGTCGCGCCATCATCGTCGCGGAAATTCCCAAAAGTTTTTCCCGGTTGCATTTGTGACGTTTTGCGCCCTGCAATGGTTAGCAAACTGCCCCAAAGTGTTAGCTTTAACTACGAGAAACGTCGTCGGCCGCGAGTTTTTCGTCACCTTCCTCTTTGCGCGCGGGATTCTCCCGCTGGGAGTTCTCTCGCGCCATTGTCGAACCCGGGCCGAATCGGCCCGATATGGTGATTTTCATCAACGACAATTGTTCGTAGTCCTTCGTCGGGAGTTCCCGGCCGCCCGTCTGCTCTCCCCGAAGTCGAATAATTCACTTCCCGCGGTTCCCGGCGCTATACGCCCATCCCCGGATTTCCGCATAAATTCACCCCGCGCCGCTAAATCGCGGCCGCGCGAACTTAGAAACATGGCCGCGCGGCTTATTATCTCGAGAAGACAAACGCGCGTCTATATCGCGCGGCCGATAAATCGACGCGGCGAAATCGCAGGCTCCCGTGCCGCATCGTTCTCCGTAAAACGAAGACTTAGCAGGATTAGAAAAAGACTACGCCGTGAATGCCGAAGATATACATTCTGAATTCTAAGAGAGAAGCTATTTTTTGCTGAACATAAGTAACGATTTATCTGTATAATCAGTTAGAAACACTTTTCTCTTACTTTATCTTGAGTAAAAAAATAAATAACTGCATGCAGAATGAGATCGCTTCTGGTACGTATAGCATCGAAATATCTTCAAAGAAAGAAGAATATCGACGGTGCAGGTGCAGCGAACAAAGGTTCGTCTCCTCCTCGATCATCCTGACGCAATCTGAAGGTCATACCTCTCTCGCTTCTGTCGAGTGTGTACGTTCTATTGTCCGATGGTATGCGACGCGCTTCGGCGGAAAGGAACGAAATCGATTAAAGCGCAGTATCCTCCGTGCCGGATCCGGAATGCGATCTCGTCGCCGCCGAGTAAATGATGCCGCGTATCTTTCCCGCGCTTCCGCCGCACGAAGTCCACTGAAAGAGTGGAGTTGAGCTTTAACTCAGATATCCGGGCAGCATTTCAAATTTTACGACGTGGAAATGTGCGCGCGGGGTACAACGCGATGTATAGCTTCCCGGTTTCTGACCCTCGGTGTACCGCCATAACGGAGCAATCGCGGCGCGAATCGATAGATATTTATTGCCGCATCGGTGGCGATAAATCGTAGCCGCTGACCGAAGTCAAAATACTTCTGTGATTCTCTTACATCTTTCATCGCGAGGAAAATAAGAAGATTCCGTCCGCAATCGTGCAGAATTTCGTGCGAGATAGTGTGTGCGATACTCCGCGCTCCCCTCGAAATCACGTGATAACGCAAATGAAATAAAAACAAGATTAACGTCGCTTTTAAAAATTCAACAGCCGGGACTCCTAATTCAGCTGACGCAAACGTGTCGTTTATGAACGTTAAGTAAACCGATTACGATTTGCCGCGACAAATCGCATTTGCCGAGCGCATCGAAAATGTATTCGGTGTTTGTGTATTTTTATCAACAATAACCGCCGCACCGCGCGACGAAATGCCGGACGGCAAACGGACTTGTAATTCGAATTCGTCGATACGAAAATTAAATAAAACGCATGTGTAGAAGCTATATAGTAGATTCGTATTGATATTCCATAAGCGATACGTGCAGGTGATAGCTATACTAAAACAAGCAAACAGAATATAGTTTTTGCATATGTATGTAAATCATTTTAGGAAAATAGTTCCGTTTTCAATATTTTTTTTATAACGTAAAATGCAAATATTTTTTTACTGGCAAAAAGTATTGTATTTTTCTTTAACATTTTATTACATTCTGGTGTAGTTTATTAGAGATTTTTTTTTATTCTTTCTTATACCTTAATTTTTCATATTTATAAAGTTTCTTTTAAACAATAGCGAGAAATAAAATTAAGAAAAAAAAGCAAAGAAATGCTATTACATATTGGTCCATACACATACCGTAAGATTTAATTTATTTTGTAATTATGATTTTATTTTACATAAGATTGTTAGACAACTAAATTTGAAACACACCAAATAACAATTATTATCAAAGATCTTGTTGAAGCAATTAAAAAAAACTAACAACTGAATTTATTTATATCGTAAATATATTATATAGTAAAATTATTTTATTAAAATTATCAATGTCCAGTATATATGATTTTAATTCACTAACACTAGTAAACGATATATATTAATGATAATTAATATATTGTTCAAATACCTGTACAATTATATAATAGAATTGTTTTTATCGTTGAATTATTTTTGTTGCTTGGCCTTTGTCGATAGTGGCAAAAATATCCCCGATTTCGGCCACCGTGTATTCCCGACAACTGAAAAAGCGTTTTATATGGGAGATTGGCTAGATTTATTGCGTTTTCAACTTTAACAACGTCCAAGAAAACTTGCCTATCGGTTGTGCGCGACTTTAACCGAGTTCGAGACGAATTCGAGCTGCAGTACGACAGATATATACCTGAGAACTCAATCCATGCGTCGCGCGATTCAGCTTGTTTGTGAACGAAACTTCGCCGGTTTATTGGTTCACCGTACGAGGATTTCGTGGAGAATAAAATAAATGTACCAGGAATTTGCCATTGCGAAGTGATAAGTCGATCGAATAGATATAATCCGACGGGAGACATTGCGTGTGTCTCTAATAGACACACTGGATCAACATTTGCCAACCTCTTCTGATATGCGAATCTCTCAGCACGCGTATATCTCATAGGAAGAAGTCGCGATACCGATTCCATCGCATTTATCTATTATTATTTTACCATGTTTTGAAAATTGTCATCAAATCGTAATATTGTTGTTTCTAAAATCGCGTTATAATTTCTTGGGATCAATATTCTGTAGAAAACTTTTGAAATTTGCTCATCAATTTCTTATAACAAACTTGAAACAATACTTTTACTAGGAACTTTTAGAAAGTACTGCAATGTTTTGCGATATTGCGATATTGCCGTGCCGGCCGACGTCTTATCGGTATTATCGCGCACTTCTAACGGCGAAGATTCAATGAATGAACGTATCTTTCGCAGCCGTCTGACTAACACGTGTCATATGATAAAAGTTATATCCACTTGAACCCACTACTTGAAGGCACCTCGAGTCACTTTGACGACGTTAAGCAGCTTAAACGGTCTGATACATCCGTGTACATCGTTCCGTACATCGGATTAGCTACATCTAAGGGATCCCTGTTCCTACGCGCTGGAAATTGGAATCTGCTCTCTATTACTGTACTGACACTCAGACCCGACACAATTTCTCCTACTAGTGAATAGTAAGCACGTGCATGAACAACTTGGATCGAGACAAAGCTACACAACGGAGATCGTGAAACGCGTAATCTTGAACAGAGCGAAGCGCAGTGTTGCATATCTCTGTATAATAATGTTATAGTTATAATGAAAATGCGGCTAACGAAGTTGGACAACAATTACTTAATCATATAAAAGTAGCGTTATGTTTAAAGTAACTCCTATTAGAAATACAGTTCGTGAAATGCGATCACCGTTTTCTCATTGATTTCAAGACGAATTTGATTACTTCATAACGTTGAGAATATTATTACCGTATATATTAAATACTCAAGTTTTTTATTCAGATATGAATAACATAATCATACGGCCAAATTTTGTATGATACATTTTATACTTTTTTCATTACCGCGAATATCCTCATTCAAGATTTTAATTAGACTCGAAAAAATATCGATTAAGATCCAAATGTATCAGATATTCACAAATCTTGAATTGTTATAAGAACGAAATCAAATTTTTTCTCAGTTAAGAAATTAAGATATTTATTTTTCCTCTCTCTCTCTCTCTTTCGCTACTTTTCTATAGAATAACATGTAATGCAAATTATATATCTGACCGCGTATACATATAATTATTACCTGTCTTTCGCACAAACGTGTTAATTCAGCACTGTTATTATTGTAAACGTGAGCATAAGTTGGTCGAAGTAATTATCCTAGCAAGTACGCCGACCGACGTTGATACGTAACTGAACTGAGAATTATTCGTGTAATCTACATCATCGTAATGTTCTGCAAACTGAAATCGATTATTTGCCACGTTGAACTTCCATTAGCGCCAACCGGCTGTGTTTATGTATCTGACAGTTGTAACGCGGGTGCAATTAGATATACATTGAAGCAGCTGAACTTTCTGGGTTTCTGTTAAAATTATCTTTCTACGCAGTGGATGAAAAATGTCGGAGAACAAAATAAAATAAAGAATGTTCTCTGGGATATTGCGGATATTGCCGCGTTTGCTGTCCGTGCATTTTATTTCAAACATTTAAAAATTAGAATCTTGAAAGCGAAATGTATTTAGATTACCGTTGGAAAATTTTAACGCAAAGAACTTAAATTCAATATAAAAGTCAACCATTTAGCAATAAATTCGAAAAAAAAAACAGAATTGAAAAAAATTTCTGCCATTATATGTAATCTCTTCTTAGAAAAAAAGAAAACAGAAAATTGACAATCGATTTATATTACTCGCGAAATACAACAATGAATTAACGATAAGTTCAAGTTATCGCGTACAAAAAACTTCGAAGAAGCACATCAGTCGTTTCTTCCTTGCTCCGTACAGAATGCCATCGTAGACTATAGGTATCGATCTAGAACAGCGTAAACACTATGTAAGAGACAGTAGAAAACGAGAGATAGAGAGAGATGCGCCGCTGGGTCACAAAGAAACTAATCTCCAATACAGCGTAATGTAAAGCTGATGGCCTTTCGAGACGGAAAAAAACGACCTGTCGGAATACGGTCAGCGCATCTTTTGCATCATAAACGACGATCTTTCAGCAGAACTTGGTCAGACTTTATCGAAACCTCATAAAGGATTTTCGGTAAGACGTAAACGACGTGAAAAAGGTTATTTTAAGTACGACTTGTATGACTCTTGAGTAAAATATGAAATTTAGATTCTTGTTAAGGCAGAAGGCTTTATTCGTAAAAAAATTTGTCTAATATTTTTAATTTATAATATTTAACCATTATTTAATGCGCTCTTCAAATAAGTATTTCTTAATTTTAAAAAATGTGCGAGCTATTTTCTTGATATATTAATCTAGATTAAACATAGAGATAATACGATATGAAACATTTGTCTTTATTTGCATTTGCATAGCCCTATTTTTTGAAGAAAATAAAATTGATTTGTAATTAAAAAGAGAAAAGAAGGCGGCGCAGTTTTCTTCTTTGATCGTGTCGGACCGAAAGGAGGTCGTGAAAATTTTCTACGTCTCCTAGTCTTGACAGCGTATTCGAAACGTCAACGACACCTGCTTGGTTATGGCGCCGATGATGTCTAGTAACAGGAATAATAAGGCAATACTGCAAGAACTTCCTTGACGGTGAACGTTCAGAGAAATTTCTGATAGCTGGCAAATTTTTCTCTCGCTCGTGTCAAATCGGCGATTACATAATTTTTTCTTTAAATGGCAAAATAATTTTTAACAAAAGTTTAGTGAAATTTTTATTTCAGTAAAATAATATTTAATGAAATAGCACATAGTAAAATTTCGTTTAGTATAGTAAAAATTTGCTTCCAGATAAATAATTCCAATAAACATTTATAGACAAGTCGAGGCTTATTAAATTATTGATAAATTGATTATATATATTATAGATATTAATTGTGCCATCGTGGCTGTACTTATGATTTATGAACAGTACAAACATATTTGTGTCGATCGTTTATTAAAAATGTTCGACATTTCAGAGTTAGTAATGTTGCGACGTTGGTACGAAAGTTGGTCGTTTCTCGTGGAGATAATAGTTTGCCTTTGAATGCCCGCTTTATCGCTTCGCAAGGTCGAGTTACGCGTCTTCCTCACATTCGACACATCCATTTTGCCTTCTTGCGATAGAATCGAGACGCGCTTCTATGACTCGGGATGACAGTTCGGCAAGAATGCGCCCGGTCATCGCAATGTGATATAAAATCCGAACGGCCAACCGTGACGAGGAGAATTCATCGGATGAAAGGTGGGCAGTCGTGCTGTATGACTTATCGATCGAACATGGTCAGGGTGCTGCACTGTCGTCATTTTTTAGAGCGTTTCTTTATACAGATGATACATCGATGCGCCTTGGAAATCGATCACTGATATTCACTGATGTTAAAGAGTAGAGTTTATTATAAATATGCGTAAAAAGAAAGAGAATTAAATACTATGCGAATTTACGATATTGAAATATCACAAGAGATATACTACAAAGATTAAGCCCGGTGTCCACGAACTGCCAATTAACTTGCAGCTCTTACAGAAAAGTAGCAGTTTCATTGGCTTAAACCGAAACTTGGACACAGTTCTTGCATCGTGGACACCGGGCTTTATACGAAAACATTACTAACATAAGATATTGCTAAGATATTAAAAGCTTGAAGAAGAAATTTATTTTCTCTTATTGCGACTATAAATATAAAGTATATTGTATATTTATATAAATATTCCTAAATAAATATAGATGTTCTATCGTGTCACAGATGCAACTATTATAAAACCGCTCGTAAGTAACTGATCGCGTTTTATCAATTATCGATGCTTTTAATCTGGCACCGCTGCACCAGCAATAACACCGTATCTGTGGCTCGCCATCAATTTTTTTCAACTTAATCACGCACCTTTTATTACATCGCGATAGCTTTATCGAACAGCTCGACGCAACACGTGTAAACTCGCGTAAACGAACGCCCGATGATTAAAACTGTCTCTCTGCCGATTTATTTTTCCCGTATGCTGCAGTTTCATGATGTGTTTGCGTTTCGCCGTGTCCTGTAAAATTACATTCGCACTTTGTGATGCAAAATTTCCCCGCGATATACAATCGCGCGTGAAGAGAACCAAGTGCAATAATGTTCAATCAGGCGTGTAAACAGAGACATGCGCAAGATGTTTCTAAACTTTGCGGGTCTTCTTATTGAGAGAAATCTTTAATCGAATATTTAAGTTAACTGACGCTCTTAGAATTACTATGCTGCTCTTTAACCCAAAATCGCTTTTCTCTGTTGCAGAAGCGCGAGCTAGAATAATCGGCACGGGGGATATCTACGTGAAGACCGGAAGTCTTCTGACGTTGACGTGTCTCATGTCGCAAGGTCCCCACGATCTGGGAACGGTAGCTTGGTACCGAGGAAGTCAGGCGGTGGTGACATCGCCGCGATCAGAAAATGACATCGACGCGGAGCCCCGCATAACCGTCGAGACGGAATGGAGCGATGCCCTCACGTCGAGGTACGAATGAATAATTAAGCCTTACTCTTACTTTTTAAATGTAATTAAGCTTAGATTAAAAATATTTTCAATAATGATTATAATAAAATTAATTTTTCAATATTTAACGTGAGAGAAAACGGACAAAGACTTGCCGATGTGATTAATCGTTTTCGTATAAACGTTAAATAAATCTCGTTCACTCGCGACAGCGCGTCTCTTTCGCGGCAGCGTGTATTACGATTTATACTTTAAATATCAAAAACTTAGTTAACGTGAAACTCGTTTACGCACGATGGACAAAATGAAAAAAAAAAAAGCTCGTCATGCTTGTCGCACATTCAGAGTCATCGTTTCCGCACGGGGGAAAACTCTCATAAGTAAACGGCGTGCGTATCCGCGTGATATTGTTATAAGTACGAATTGCTGTTTAATTTTTTACACCGCGGGCTTCAGTCGGGCGAATACGTCGAATAAATAAAAAATATGGATCACGCGTGCCATATATTTGCGGCTGTCACATTTTAACGCGGTTTAAATATTTCAATTTTTGTCACGGCGTCGCTGCGACGCGTTTTATAAAAACTGGATTCTGCAATGCGACCCCGGGCGCGTTTCACCCTGAACGATATGCACGCCAATGCAATTTTGTATAATTGTTTGGCGAAGGGCTCGCGACGCGGTATAACACGCTTACGCCGCGCTGAAATCAGCTCGACCCGGACGAGTCTTACAATAGCTGAAAAACGTCGTGAAGTATTAAAATGTAATATCAATCGTGTTCAGATGCTTTTTTTCTTGCGACTTCATCAAGCGTGGTAAATATTCGTCAAGCGCGATTGATTTCAGTCGTTTTTCACCGAAATACTTTTTTTTTCTCGACGATTCTTTCATCGAACCGTCCGTCGCGCGTACAATATTTCATCGCACACGGTATAACCATATCTTTTTCGAGCTGCCGGCGAAATAAATAAATGGTCCTCCGCTTATCCCCTCCCGCGCCCAGGGGAAATAATGAGAAATAATGGCGTGCTGGGTTGGGTGGTTGTCCCGCCGGTCCTACACGTCGTCGCGGTTCTTTGAAAAACTGATCCCACGCTCAAATTAATTTATTTCGAGATACCGCGGGCTCTATGGGGCCGCCTTAAAAACGCGCGATACGCACACCGCCAAAGCATTTGCTAGCGACAATGGTGATATGAAAAATTTATTTTTTTCTACCCATAAAATTTACAATTCACGCTCAGTATATGTGAATGTTAATTCATTCTCAATACACTTAGATGCTTCAAGTTCTGATTAAATATATAAGTATATTTTTATATAATTTTTAAGATTTTTTTCATCACGTTATATTTTTTTTTTACATTAATGCCGTATGATTATTTATATAGCAAAAAAGATGTTTAAAGAAATTTAATATTTAAAATAAGACAACGCACATATTGCAACACACGAAAAATCATTTCCTTACTGTATGCGTACGTTCTATTTTTAAAACATGAAAAGAACAGTTTAAAAATTTTAAACTTTATATACATATAAAAAGATGCACCTTGAGGGAGAGAGAGACAAGTATATAAATATTAAATATATATAAAAATATGTAAGTGCGAAAAAAGCAGTCACTGTGGTTTACGGTTATTGTTTACGTCCCATTTTTCTATTCGGAGTTCGGGATAAAAGTTACCCGGTTGGAATTGTTCGATATAGAGACCAGGGATTCGAGATGGTAGACATCGAGACGCCGTGGCGTCGCGTCGCATGACGTCTGATTATTCTAATTGTCTCGGGCAGATCCGAGACAACAGGGTCCTTTGTCACGTGGCCCGCGCACCGTGAAGACGCATCGGACATGCTCCGCATTTCGGACGACCTGGCTGTTCGGCCAGGTCGCTTGTGTCGGTCCGAATATTGCGTTCGCCGTCGCCGTTGTGTCCGCCGCGCGATGTCGCGCGTCCGTTTTTGGACGTGATTGACGATTGTCACGACGATATGCCGTTACACACCGCGTCGGCAAATTTACGGGACCGCGGCCCAAGAAGCGAATTAATTGTCGCGCAGCTGTCGGCCCGCGACTCTTCCGTCATGCTTTCAGTTTCAATTTCGAAACTGTCTGAGAGTCTGTCACCATGAGTGAGACGTTCCCAGCGATGGTGTCGGCAATATGATACATGTCGATGGTACATTTTTATATGCGCGCCTATATATTTATTAATATTATATATATTTAAACGTAAAAGGAAAAGTCTGTCTTCTTTTAAATTCTTCGAAATGAATAAAGTTCACGTTCTTTTTTCAGATCAGTCAAGTTTAAATTTATAGATATAATAAAACGAATAAGAGGTTGTATGAACTGTATATTATCCGACAATAACTTTCCCACATATTTCCAGAATACTACATTATTCACATTCATAAAGAGATATTCAAATTTCACGTTAAAGCGAGGAGCTAATCTACGAACCTGATTTTCAATCCTGGAACTTCCGCGCTCATAAATCTTCCGTGCTCCTCGATAACATTAGCGTGTAACCGGATATCGTTTCATTTCGTCGCATCGAGATTACCTTACCTTACCTTCCCACCGCTCGAAAGTGGTGGTTCGCTGTCGAGGAGCTTAGTCCGGCGTCGCTATACGTTTTCATTATCCTCGGACTCCATCAAGTCTGCTGTTATGGCTCGTCGTCGTCGCACCGGCATCGCAATAATTATTTCGCGGGCACATTCAGTTCACGGAACTGTGCGGTAACCGCATACAGGGGACAGCGTTACCGTAGCGGTGGCCTTAAGCGGCGGTTATTGGTCCCACGAGTGCGATGCATTACGACGTTGCGCGATGAAGCTAACTACTAAAATGCGGGAAGTAAATGAGTAATCGATAATCTGTTGGAAACGGCGCAACCTTCTTCATGTAACGTTATATATCGTGTAACGGATATCCCTGTTGTGTCCACGTATATTCTATACGTATTATACCCGACAAAACGGTGTATCGCTTCTTATCTAAAAACGATAACTTACAACACGCGAATATTAGAGGTACGCCAATGAGGATAATTATAACGAAAGACGATAACTGTTAAAATTTATATAATCGACAATCTATAACAACCTATATTGATGGCATAATTAAAACTTTTCTAAAACTTTTATGTCTGTATCTTCTCTCGTGGTCGTTGAGAAAGACGCGTTAAATTAAATCTTCGCAACTCTTTCTTCCTCGGTTCAAATTGAAAGTTTAACAAAGATAATTATTGAACTTGAAACGATAAAAATGTCGAGCGGCTTTCTATTCGATTAACAAACAGTCGCGGAAGAGAATTTCTTCTTGACGCGCGATGGAATCATTCGGAAGCATATTCGCTTTTCTAACTAGTTTGCCGTTAAATTAGCCGATTGCCGATTAACTTTTACGTGTCCATGACTTTATCTCTCGCGCGCGTAATTACGTGTTTATCTCTCTCGCGATTAGCGCATCGCGACCGTGCAGGTTTATTAATGCATCTCCGCGTCGAGTCCGGCTGCAATTTTCTCTCTGTATTGCGTTCCACGCGTTCAGACCCATTCAATATTCATATTTGAGGAATAAATTCTCATCGCACTTGCAAAAGCCTTCTGACACGCGATACGCTATGAAAATTCGAACCCGTTCCGATTTCTATCGATCCGATCAATTCAATTTACTGCGTAACAGTAACGAGCGTCTAACAAACAAAATGGAAAAAAACAATGAAAACCAAAATTTGCTCTTTCCATCTTCCTCGATTATTACCGCTGAATGAGTTGATTAAAGCTTGGTCGTGTGTAATGTAAATTCCGAGTGAGAGAAGGACTGTTATGATGTATGATGTGTATAACTATTCAAAATTGATATCTATGCAGAATTGCAGACACCTCTAGGACATGATAAAATGATAGAAATTATAATGATTCTACAGCGCTTATTAAATAATTCAAATAATTATCATTTTATACCAAGTTCATGTATATGTAGTTAGTGTATCTTTTCTTATTATAAAGTTTATAGAAATTTCAGCAAAACAGTTACAAATTTCATGATCTTTTTAAGACGATAATATATTATTATTTTATTATATTATTAAAATATTATTTTGCTGAGTATAATTCGGTTGTCGTTTGGTATATTTTGTATAATGAGTGTGTTTTTGTGAAATACGCAATTTTTATGCATTTATTGCATAATACTTGCATTATATTTGTATGTACATTGTACGGTTTAATTAATAATACGGAAATATCTCTAGAACGCATTTAGAGATAGTGAAACGTGATAAAATTTGCGTTATGCATATCAGAGATCTTCGG
The DNA here is from genome assembly GCF_048541705.1 of Temnothorax americanus. Classification (NCBI taxonomy): domain Eukaryota; kingdom Metazoa; phylum Arthropoda; class Insecta; order Hymenoptera; family Formicidae; genus Temnothorax; species Temnothorax americanus. Next base: position 3,661,543 of record NW_027509339.1, read on the forward strand.
CAAAAATATGTACAATACTGTGCAGAGAGGAGAATGGGTAATTGGACCGCTGCAGCTAATAATGTCGTGGATAATTATCACTAAATTAACGATACTTTATTATTAGTTGTGTCTTTAGTCATTTTATATATATGATCCTGTACTTTATTATACTACTCTGACGAAACTGTGCGCTGCTAACGTATGCGACATCAAAACGATTAGAATGCATACACAGCGCGATAACGACCCTGTTGCAAATTTTATGATTGATGGCTTTTAAATATTCCATGATAACACTAAATTATTTCGTGATATAGGTAGATTATATGAGAAAAGCGTGATAGTTTTAGGGCATTATGCATATTAATCTCTTCGGAAATACATTCAGTTCCATTAAAAACAGCGTACTAATGCATTTTCGGATTTATATATGAAAACATTTACATTTGCAGTTAATTGTATATTTTGTACTTTACATGTGTAAAATAACAAATTAGTTATTACATTGTATTTGTTACTTTACACTTGTCATTTTCTAGAAAATGTCATACCTTTATATCTCGGAAAAATGGCTTCTTTTATAATATACGCGAGACGAAGGAAAATCCTTCACAGAGTAAGCTTCAAAGAGCTACTTCCATGCATATATGGCATCCCTAACGACCGAGTAGTAATTTTCTGACTCCGTACACGTCACTCCTCCTTTCATTGTATTCTTTCTCCTTTGATTAAGATTAATACTCCCCGATTTTAATTTAAGTCACATTTTTAATTAAGCTACAGATACGCTACAGATACTCTACGGATAGGCTGTTTAGCAGAAATAAAGGCTCAACACGTAAATTTGGATTAATCCGGATTATATGGACTTGCGCGCTCTCGGTATACCTCTCTCGGCTGTACTCTCCGGTCGATGAACTTATTGTGATTGCATTATATGAGTGTCGTGTACGATTGATTGTTTTTAATCCGGCGGAATAGCCGGCTAATTGGCATTAATTGAAAATATTTCACAAGACGGAAATGTTACCGATTGAACAACATTATTGGAGAATTTATTTATTTAATAGAGTGAATTATGAATTATCTGATAAATTTAAAAGCAAATTATAGAAGGAAATAAAGCGAGCACGAGCTGTGATAGAAATGCGAGACTTTTATAAGAATAGATTGATATATTTTTATCAGTTACGTGTAACGTTGTGTAACGTTACACGTATTGTATACCTTGAGCTATAAGAAGAAAGCGCCTTATTTCTTTTTACATCAGATATTCCAGTTGGAATAGTTTATGTAGCGCGAGAGAGGATGAGGAAGCAGCATTATAGTCTATTAAAATCACATAATAGGCAAATGACTCCGCTAATTGTAAGCACTATTGCTCTTGCTCCTGCTGTTTGAGAACTCTTGATTCACAACCACCATCAAGTGTGTATGTATGTACAACATCGGGTCGAAACCATAATAGGTTTTCCACAATTCGCCTGCGCTTCGTATAACAAATGCCACTACAGATCCCGTATCGCCATCAATCCCATCGAGCACAACCGCATCTTGAATAGTAATGCCTTTTGTAATTGGAACTTTAATTTTTACATTACCGAACAGATAAATTCAATCGTTCAATTCAGATCTGTTCACGAATTTCTTCAAAATGCAGGGAAATGAAATTTGAATCTAATCGAAGAGAAATTTTTCACATAACAATTACGATCACAAAAAAGAAATACAATTCTATGCAAGATTCTATGCAAGATAACTCGAATCACTGATATTTTTTTCTCTCACGAATTTTAAGCTTCGGAAGCAGAATCTCAATTTAAAATCATGCAGATATTATAATTTTAGTGTCTGCTGTGTGATTCCTTTTCATAGAATTGAATATAATTGTATACTCTGGTAATGAAAAAGTATATATATAGAAACCTATTGCATGATATCCTCTTGAATTTTTATTAACAAGAAGAATTGCTTAAGGAGTTTTCATTTAGGAGATTAACTGCGACAATTTCGTGTACGCGATGCCTGTTAACGCGCGGTTTAGCGAATCAGCTTTATTGCGTATCAGTGCTGACGCGTTGCGGACCCGCATTTGGATCTACCGTAATGTTCGAGCGACAGTACTACAATCTGTCGTGCATTATATACTCGATAAACTGAAGTCCAAGCCACAAACGATTGTCAAAGTTGTGCGGTGACGCCAGATAGTTGCGATATGTGTGAAACCGCGGTGTTCATACGGTATTAATACTATTGTATGAAGTCATTGGCACAATCGTTTCCAGCTCTTCGCACATGACGCGGTCGATTAGGCTATATTAATGCAATAAGCATATTCTCACGACGACCTCTCGTGATTTCTGCGTGCAAAATTTCGAAATAATTGAGATTAGTAAAATTATCGAAATGAAAACAATAATGAAATATGACAAAAATACTTTTTCTGTACAAAATTTTATTCAAAAGATATTCATTACATTTGAAATCCTTAAATTAATAAATGTAAAAAATGTCTCAAGACGTGCAATTATTTTTCGTGCAAAATAATACAATTAATGGCACTGCTGTCGATTGTAATATCGATAATTATCGTACAATCGACTAAAAGGATATTACATTTCTTGTTTAAATAGCCGTAAGACGAACGTGATACGAAGCCTGTACGATCCCAATCATGAGGTGACACATTAACACACGCGATCTGCCAACTCGGAAAGAGTGGTAAAGACTCCTTGAACGTAGTACATTTCTTCGAAGTATTTTCGAAGTGTGCTGAAGTGATCTGTAGTGTTAATTTAAGCAAATATCTTTTTATTTAGAAATACTACGCAAGAATTCTCAACGTGTCAATTCTCAACATTTCTCGCTCATTCTCCATTGGTTGGAGAGAGCACATATGATTGGGAGAGAATTCTTATTTCTACCGCGACGGTACGTCGCCACCGTCATCGCGGAGTTCTCGGCTCAGGGATCAGAAACCTCAATAACTTTATAAGAAACATCAATTTCAAAACATGAAAACATCGGTGCATTTAGTTAAAAGCATCTCAGCACTACTAAATAAAAAAATTTTGCTGCAATACCCTGCAATCTCACGTCTACGAATAGACACTCACACGTTTGATCGGGATATTAAAAAAAAGATATTTTCGTAATAACTTTTTCAAAATCTCAGTTAAATGAGCGATTCGTCAAACAAGTCGGGTACGAGAGTACGTTCGCTGATTTCTTTTGGCTAATTAATTTATCACCCGACCTCCTTGTTTTAGGTTTCGTCGGGTTTCGTCGTAATTTACTGCCCGTCCGTTTCGCTGGACGTCTTTCGTTCGCCACGCTTCCTGCACCGCATATGTAAATGCGAGAGTTAACACCACAGAACGCACGGGGATCAGACCGCACACACGGCTAATGGGATTTTGCGTTACGTGCGAGAAAGCGGTTGCTTGATGATTCATAGTGATCTTCCAGCAAATATTACTTTTCCACTTTTCTTTCCCCGCGGCTGTTTAACATTTGCCCATATTTGTTAACGAGATCGCAAACAAGCTACAATAATTAGATCGCGTAATAAATGTGCGCTGCTGTAAGCGTGCCTGCGGCTCTCAAAAGCGAACACAATTATAACAATATATGAGATGTTTATCATCTTTTCGTTATATCCATGGTCTAATAATTTTATATTTATTTCATATATATCAACCGCAAAAGTTCATTTACGGAAATCTGTATTGGTGCATCCACGCGTCTAGACAAAGAGTCTAATAATTATTATTATGATTATTATTTTCCCATTTTCTGTCTGTCACAGTGTATTATTCTTCTTTCACCCATCCATTTTAAGAAGCTCTTTAGAAAGCATTTCAGAAACCCCTTCCCTGTTTAAAAATCGAAACAGAGGGGAATATATGTTCCAACCAGGAAATTAATTTTCGAAATTGAAAGTGCAGCTATTATGCGACGCAACGAGGTAACAGCAGTGCCTTAAGCGCAGTAATTATTTCCCACTCCATTTAATAGTATTATAACCCTTCCCCTCTCTACCCGTTTTCAATCTACGCGAACTCATTCAAGGTCCGATAGCTTCATTCTGACAGCCCGTATGCCAATCCATGAAATTTCTATTTCCAAGGGACACGAGATTTTCAGCCATTATAAACGGAAATTGCAGCTATTATTATAATGACGCGTTTAATGAGTGAACAACGGGCAGGAAGGGGGACAGAAAGTCGCGCTTGCAGCGGCAGCGAGACAATTGAGACGGAGAGAAAAATCAGCTTCTACGGAAAAGCGAATTATTTTAATTATTTCAAACTGTAGCGACCGCATACATCCGCCGCACGACTATCCCGCCGGGGTAGATATACGAGGCAGAGGAGCGGTATTTATTCGGCGTTGTTCTCCGGCGGAAAAAGTTTTAATCGAGAGTTGGCCGGAGTCGCCGCGCGAATCCGCATCTTCTTTCCTCCACACCGGGCCGCCTCTCCCGCGCGCGTAATTTTTATTACTTCCCTCGGATAGCGACACCCATTTATCTCGCCCCTTCTTGATTTATCTTTCTACTTTAAAGCAGATTAATCGTATACCGCGTAGACGAGTCGGCTTACTGCGGGATATAAAAAGCGCGGCGGCGCGGCGCGGCGCGGCGCGGCGTTGCTCGCGTTATTCCGCGGAGGATTAACCGCGGAGGCGTGCGCGAGATCGCGCAGGATAATCGCGGAATAACGCCAGCGTGTGTTAGGTATATCGACCGCAACGAAACGGCGAGTGAAACATTAACGAATTTCCGGATGAAATTGCTAATATCGTATAGGTAAGAGACAGTCCGCGCGCGTAATGGAATGAAAATGGATATATAAAAGAGTCGAACAGCGCAGAGCGCAAGCATCCTTTATATTCGAACTTTCGCTTCTTTTCCATCATTTTCTTTTAAAGGACGTATCTCGCAAAGCGTATCTATGGAGACAGCCAAATGACGTAGTCGTCGATCCAGTTTACCGTGTTCCGATTTTATCCAACTGTCGTTGCCTTTGTCCCGCGAGTGTCGTCGCGCTCTTCCGCGTTATGCCGTTATGCGTCGCGGAGAAGGACCCGCCGTGACTGCAAAATTTTTCAATGGCGCCTAAAACGGATATAGTGTCGTTCGAACATTTTCCCGTGTGCTAGAGTCCAACGTGACGACATTCTCTTTGAATCGTCGGAAAGGTCGGGTCAACGACAATGACACGTCGAAACGCTCGTGCATGCATTCCACATTTGATTTTGAAGAAAAGTTGCTCTGGATAACTTGCAAATGTATTTTCTTCCAACCGTCACGCGTATCTTTGTTGCAGAGTCGAATATTGATTTTTGACAGAACACAGAGAAGAAGCGTTTTTCTTCTTATTTTTAAATCGACATATCCGATCAGTGAAATATATATGTACAATCCGACGACGGATTGAATTGTAGTTGCTACCGCAGCGTCTCAATTGTCACCACAGCCGTCACATCGTCACCGATCGACACCGACTTTCACCCCCGGACATGACAACATTTCTAATTCTCTCTCTGTCTCCCTCACTTATATCCACGAGGCACTTCGCCAAGCACTTCCTGGCCTTCCTGCTGATTCCGCATATTGCATCTCGCCGATATGCACCGCGCGTCTCGATTGTCACAAGCAACGTTTAACCCTCTAAGTATTGCAAGGGCGTTACGCTCGAGTTATCTCTTTCAACAATTCTCACCTCGTTTGACTTACGATAAATATGGGAGGGAATTTCTCACTTTTTTTTTTTTTTTTTTTACAAGATTGTCGCAGGAGCAAAAAAGTATTAAAATTATGTATTAAAAATGGAGAGAACTTGTGCAAGGAAGAATATCAAGCATGTATATATTAACTATCCATAAACAATTCATTTTTAATTTTCCGCTAAATGTAAGTGATAGCCAACTTATCTCAATATTTGATATTTTTCACCGATACGTAAAAGCTACGAGCGTACAATTTATGATCGTATATTCCACCCGCGTTAATGAAATGCTTAATTATCGCGTAATTTTACGCGGATCAGTTACGCGATAAAGGTGAGCAAAGGTGAAACGCGCATATATACGATGGACACACATTTGCCGTGGTATTTCAATGCAAGTAATGCATACGGAAAGCATCGGGACGCGTCTCGAAATCCCGCAGCTACTTGTAATTCGAGGCGTTGTATACATCCTACCTTTTGGGTATCCAATATCCTCCAAGTACTCGAAATACTTCCGATATCAGAAGCGCCTCGAGGCTTTCGCATCGGTTGAAACTCCAGCCTGACGTATCGTTGCGGTCAGTCAACAAAATATATTCATGCGGGATATATTGCTTACTTTTCCTCCGCCCCCCCTGCCGTTACATGCAAAATATTGCTTACTTTCTCCCGCCGTCTCCCGGGCCATTGCTGACGGGGCTGGCGGAAAGTCGGATATTTCTGCAGCAGCGGTAACGGAAAAGATTTACGGTAATAATGGAGGAAAACCGAATTTTTTAAATTCAATAAAGATATTAAGTACCTCGTACTTTTTCGCATTTTTTTTATCAGGCGGTTCTTAGAAATTAAAGATGCAATTTAAATTAATTTTAACCAACTTAATATACATATATATACGTATAACACAGTAAAATCAGCGATATTTTAAAAGTTGGTAGGGTTTTACTTGTAGGGGAAAATGTATAAGTAATGTATAACAATTAGAGGATATTTCTTTACTGGAATGAATCAGTTAGGCGTTCTAGTGCGTTAAACATTATCCTTTAATCGCGGGAAATCGAACGCGAAGCCGCGAAGTGAAGACCTTCATGAATATTCTTACGCAGAAATGGAATAATAGTAAGGAAAACGCGGCGCGAGAGAGAGGTGAAGAGGAACGTGTAAATGGAATAAAATTTTCAATATATTACCGGGCGTCGATTTTTGCTCGCGCTCTATCGTAAGGATGCAAAGAAAAACCGCGCGACATGCAGTATTTGTCCCGGGATGTATGTGCCGCGCCTTGAAAAGCACAGCACTCACTTAAGCAAATTGCCTTTCGTTTAATTAAAGTCTTATCCGCGTTATAAAGTATAACGTCACCACCGGGCACATCGTGCTCTACATATACTCTGCTTGGAGCGAGATGTTTTCGTGCGATCTCCAAGAAGCTACCACAGCCCAGGCTGGCATAATAACATTTTTCAGAGATCTCGTAAAATAATTCTATGCACGCAAAATTAATTATACTTCCAACGTGTAATGCGACTAGATTGCGCGGCATATGGAATATCTCTGGTATCAACTTAGCTTCCGTCAGTTCAGTTTCCTTTTTACGCGAGAAAAGAATTTAACCTAGATTCGTTGGTACTATTTAATTTTTAATTCTTTGTACGGCGCTAATTTTACATTGAGATGAACACAAATGTCACGTTATCTCAGATATTACGTTTGTTATAATTAAATCGTCATTCTTAGTATACTTATTCTTGAGTATATTTAAAGGGCAATATAACTAATTATTATTTATTTAAATCTTATATCAAAGTAATTTTTAGTAACGGTAAAACATTGTTATTTGTGCACCAGATTATAATTAGTATGTGTCTCTATTTAAATACTGGTTAATTAACAATAAGATGGAATAAAATCGGACAAAGGAATTCGAGAATAATATAGTTGACCGAATTTGCGAACTTATTTATTTATATTCACGGTACGTACACAGCACAAGGCTTATTAGCGACTCGCTAACTATTCCGTAACGACTCTTTCGCACCGAATCTCTCGACGCTCGCTTCTCAAAGACGCACAGCACATATATATATATACACACACACTGCACATGAGACTTTCGTCTCGAGAGGACTCGTAAATGTTGCGTTATCATAATTGCTTTTTATTTATTCTAGCTGTAAACTGGATCATGTACTGTTAACAAATGAGGAAAATCTCATTACGCAATGCATTTTTACTTACAAAATTACATTTTATTACAAAAATAATATAAAACAAGTACAAACAATTTATTATAAAATAAGTATGAATATTGGGTGAATGTATACATTTTTATCTATATCAGAGATACTTGCCAGTACCTCAATTAAGAATACATTGAGCGAAGTATTAACGACTTGTGATGAACTTATTCCTGGATTATCCGATTATTGAAAAGAATATTATGTCATAGAAATATCTTCTCTGATATTTCTAATGACGTAATATTGTAATACGATATAGAATATTATTACGAATCAAATAAGATCAAATTGAATTGAATCATTTCCGCGATGCGACAAAGAATGTGGTGTGCATCATTTTAGCCGCGAAATACGTATTTGTAACGTCAGTTGAATAAAACCCATAAATGTCCAGTTTGAAGACAATCTCACATTGCAGATTTTTTTTTTTTTTTAACTCGGTCATCCGTGTCGCTCACGCGTGCTATATACGGCTGCGTCCGAATGCGATCCGAAAAAAAAAAAAGGGAAAAAGCTCGCACGTAATCGCTTGCAAACATATTCGACGTTCGATAGTTTCGCAATCGCTATGTACGGGACGATATGTACGGGACGCTATGTACCGTACTTCGGACGGGCTTTACGTTCGGTTGCGACGCAACGCGAGCTGCATTACCGAACGGAGAGCTCGCTGCCGCCGCCGCAGTATCTCTCTCCTCCGAGGGATTCATTCGACGCGCGAAATTGCGCCGTTGCGCACGAGAAACGGAACGATCCGCGACGATTTTATTACACGGCACTAAAACCCAGTAGATTACCTTTACAAAGTTATCGATCGAAACTGGCCCCTTTACGCGGACAGTGGATTGCTTCAAAAATTCGACGCTCTCGTTGTGACATTAATTTTTGCGATATCGAGAAATCTAGCTCCACCGACGCGACGCGTCCTATTTTCCCTCTATTTGAAAATTAAATTAAAAAGCTTTCTTATCTCAAAATAGTACGCGATGTAATTTAAGATAATAAGTAAATCTCTCCGTTACTTGCGCAACAATCTGACGTATATATCTTTTAAGGAGCAAAAAAACTACGCGGACTGTATAGAGTTAATTTAAGTCCTAAAATACATCTCAGAGAATTATAATTTGAAGCTTCTTTTATCTAAAAATTGCACGTGATGTAATTTAGAATAATAAGTGAATCTCTTTGTTCTTTGCACAATCTGATGTACGCGCGGTATATGACATTTTCTCTAAGCAACAAGAAAGTTACGCGGAATGTATGAGGTCATCTTAAGTCCCAAGGGCGCATCTCAGAGGGTTATAATTTTACTGTCATTGTACTTGTGAGCTCGCTCGTTCAGTCGAGCTCGAATAGAAAGACCGTTTGCCTATAACAAAAGACGTTGATTCGTGCCAAGAAAGTAATTTCGAGAATTGTGTTAGAAATTTCGACGGATAGAGAGAAAGAATTCGGTGACTAACCGAAATAGTCGAGACAAATTTAGCGAAAAATTGCGAACGGTGGTTATGGCGAACGGGCGCGGCACGGCGGAGAAGATCTCCACTTCGAAAACTTCAATCTCCGCTAATTTCTCCGATGATCCTGTTGAAGCTGAAAACCCGACGCGGAAACTTTTTCTACCGAAAAGACGATCTCGCGGCTTCCATTAAATCGAACCGAAGGGAATGCGAAATTTTCTGACTCGGGAGACGCATTGTCGGTTGAGATCGCGCGGTAAGCGCGTTAAATTATATCGCGTGACGTTGCAATTCCAAAGAATGAAGAAGTAGGAACGGTGAGCATCCCTCGGAAAATTTAATATAATCATAAATTTAGATGTATGAGATCGTAAACACGGAAGAAATTGCTACCGGGGATTTCAATTACGAACGGTAGCCAAAGTTTCCGCTTGAAGAGTTAGCATTCGGCGAGAGATCGGGTCGCGTTAATTTCTCCAATTCCCGGGTTGCCCAGGTAAAATCGCTCATATCGGAGCGCGCGCGCGAGCTATCGCGGTGAATCGAAATCCCCACATACACCACCGCCGTCCGCGTAATTGGTCCAGATGCGGAGCAGACGAGACGAGGTGGAGGGTAGGAGGGGTAAAGGACGAAATTCCGCGCGGGACGGCTGCCATTAGAAGGGCAAGCGAGCGACGGCGGATGGGAACGAGCGCCGGGTTTTCATAATACGATTCGAGATTCGAGATTCGAGACGACATGGCACGGCACGGACCTCTCCTCGTCACGAAGTTACCCCCGCGGATGTGTGCGACAGGACCAGCGTGCGGATCTCCTCCGTGCTCTCTTCGAGGCATCGCTCTCCTACGTCTCTACGTGCTTGCCTCGCTTCGCGTCTTGTCTACTCGGCGCTGATTTGATTTCGATATCCCGCTGTTCATCCCCGCAGGGGATTCGCCCGCGTAGTCGCTTCCAGGTGTTCGTTTCCTATGAAAGGAAAAGAAATGACGGCGGAATCGCTGCACCCTTTGTGTCCCGTCCCGTAGATTAGAAACGAAATTACGCCGACCTCTTCGATATATGTATAATCTAATATTTCTATTTGTTTCGATCGTAACGCACCTCCGGCATTAAAGTGTCTTAGGCTATTAATGATTCGATACAATTGTACTTATCTATTTATCTATTTTTATCTATTTATTTTATTGATTATATTTAAGGTAATATTATTTTTATTTTACTTAGCTTCGTTTTTGTTTCATAAAAATGCTAAAGAGATATTGAGAGACTCGCAAAGAAAGAGCCATAAACTCTACTTATCTGTTTTTCTTTAGCCTTGATTAATGAAATCACACCGCAGTTATTGTAATATTCTTAACATTAATTAAAGATAGATAAAGATTCTCTTTTTCTATACGTTTCTGTATATCAATAGTTTTTATTTTTTAAAAGCAAAGCATTGATTAATTATATTTAGATTGATGCATGGAGAAAATGTAAAAATTATTTATATTCTACAGAACTTATGCATTTTTCTTCCAAGGAAGAAAATAAATAGAAACAAGCGATATTTCGCACCTACCTAAAATTTAAAAAAAGTTTCTACGAACTACGCAGAGGATAAGCTTCTCAGACCGCAGTGAACGCCTTGTGCGTATCTATATACTTGGATCTTTTTAACGTTATCGTGACCCTTCTAATCTTTTTTCACTTTTCCATTAAGAAAGTTCCAAGATTTATTTCTTCGCTAAAAAATAAAAAAAAGAAGGATCTTTCCGGCGGAAAGAAATCGACGGGGATAGCGGGGAAGAAAGTTCCTGTCTCTTCATTTTCTTCGCGGATGCTTTATTTAAATCTTGGGCGCAACTTCGCTAATTTCTCCCGACCGTCATTCAATAGTAGCTTGTTTACTCGGTCTTGCATTCGATATCGTGCCCGATTTCCCAGGAGTATCCGCTCTCTAAAAACGACCGCGCGTGAAAAGAACGGATCGAAAACTTTCCCAACGAATCGTAGATCCCCTCTTATGCAGACGGCATTGAAAACTCCTAGGGGTAAGCTGATTACAGGAAGTCGCTACCAAAAAATACTTTAATGGCGGATATTTCGGTGAATTTGGAATAAATGTTTCTTTATCAAGAGTTTTCATAAAAAATTTAATCGCGAGGAGATATCTCTCTTGATATAAGTAATAAATAAAATTACTCGGCGTGTTTAAATTATGATAGATTAATTCTAAATTTAAATTTTAAGATTCGTCTCTCTTGTAATTGGAAAGTGAAAATTATATGTTTGTTATAATTGTTATCATTCTTCTCTTTCAAATTTTTACATCTGGAGAGGAGTAAAATTGCATAATTTTAATAAATCACAGGAACATAATGAGTCCTTTCATTTTTCGCGGCGGTTCAATTCCATTTTCTTGATTTATTAAAATCACAAGGAAAAAATTCTTGATTTATTAAAATTGCATAATTTGATTCCTTTCGAAACGTAAAAATTTTGCAGAAAGTAATGTAGAAGCTGAATACATGCGTGTATGTACGTGTGTGGTATGTGTGTGTGTACGGGAGGGGGGGACCGATAACATGTATATCGCGTCGCGAGCGGCGCCGCGGCGCGGCGGTTGCAAGAGTGAAGAGAAGGTACGCCGGTCTTTTGTTCGATCGTGTTATGTTTTTGAGAGAGCGAAGCGTCTGCCCGAGGCCCGAGCCGATCACTAGATTCACTAGCCGATGGCCGTACTTATTGCTCTCTGACAAGAGGCACGAGCTAACAAAAATTTAAGAAGAAGAAGTCTGCCCGAGCCGAGTGCGAGGTCAGTGCGAAGTGCGAGTCACAGACCACAGTCAGACAATGACAGTATTTTTCTTTTACAGTAATAATAACAATAAATTAATGTACATAGATACTTTCACGATTAAAGCAAATTTTATTTCAATGTACGCAGATAGCCGAGTTATCGCAATCAATTTTTAGGAGTGTTCTACATTTATTTTACTGTATGTTGAACTGTATGTTTTGTAGTGAATCAAGAAATCGGTGGTGCTACTTACATCACACACACGTGCGCGGCCGTTGCATATTTGTTTTTTCCGCGTACTGTTGCGCGCACTCGGTCGACGTCGACGCCCTGACAGTTATCGCTCGCTCACTGAGGCTGTGACTCGAGCGGGCAGGTAGCTTTGTGAGTATTATTTCTCCAAACGTACGATTTCAAATGCTATTATTAACCTGCGCGATTAACTAATTTCCACGATTATGGAGATAACCTCATCGCGAGCACATCGAGGTTACGACACGACTTTAAAGCGTGCGTCGCGTCGTCTACCATGGCAGCAGGAGTATGCGGTATGCAGTAAGACATAAACAGTAAGCTATATTGACCAACCACAGTCGGCACAGTCGACACATCATTCTGAATTGTAAAAATCCCATTAGTTAATAATTTACTGCTTACTCTTGCGGCTATTGTAGACGGGCCATAACATTAGATCTTGAAGCATATATTTTACTCAATTTATTTTACTGTCCGCTGTTTTCGAATTTAAAAATATGGGAAATAAGTAATCAGTGAACTATACTGGAATGTGAACTCCCATGCTAGCGCCCAGGCCACGAGAAGAAAAAGACAGAATGGTTGCTTTGCGACTCTGCCTCTGTTTATTTAGTATATGTATAGTTCACTAGGAATAATACATCCGAATTGTCGATTTAAGTGGCTTAAATGACCGAAAGCGGTGCGAGTCAATATATCAATTCACTAATAATAAATAATCGCGCGCTGTTAATTGAAAGTATCGTTTAAAGTGCGATTGTTTTATATTTCAATGATTGATGCGCTTGCAATTTTAATTGAAAGAAAAATTTATTTTGCAAATACCGTTTGCTACAACAAAGCAGCCTGGGAAAAGGAGAAGGAGGAAATATTAGAAGAATCGGACGACGCAACCGCAGGGACAATCAAGAAATAAGTAATTTATTTATTATTTTATTATCACGTGTGTACGAATTAAATAATCGCTAATAATTATTTTATACACGCAATATTATTTATTGCAATATTCATTGTGTTTAATTATGCACGCGTATTACAATTTGAATATGTTTATGTAATATGTCAATGTAATTCATATTTGAACTTCGTATATGAGTCAAATTTTTTTATTTTAATTTAAAGTGTAATGGATCTGTGAAAGTAATAAATAGATGTATTACTTTAAAATGTGAGCTAAAGGATACCAGTATTAATATATATTTAATCCTAGATTAAGCGTAATAGCTTTTATTGTGCACTCGCATTCTCATATGAAGCTAAAATGAAATTCATTATATCGACGCATTGTTTATTATACGCAAATGATTAATCCTTATCAATAATAGTTAAATTAGGTAGGTCTCTAAACTTTTCATGTCCTTACATTCTTTTAAGTGTCCGATCATCTGGAATCTTCCAACATAGAGGGCATGAAGTATGAGAAAATTCACCGCGAAGTCCGCTTGCCCATAGCACGTGCAGCCGTGGCATACATCACACCTCCGTACGCTATACTCTGTCCTAACAATGGTTTTGACCCTGAAAAGATAATAGTGACGGCCATTTGTTGGACACTAGGTAATCGTCCAACAAGCATACCCGAGTACCCATGCATATTGTACAACCAATCTGTGCTATGCGAAGCAATGTACATGTCGAATACGATCCACTCTGATCAGATCCTAGTCTTTCTTGGCATGGCAGGACTGATGACTATCGCCAAAAAGCTCGGATCCGACATGGATGCAAATAGTGAATACCTCATCAATAGATGGCAAGATGTTTGTAGCGCAACCGAAATAGAAAACATCTTTACATCGGGTGTAGTTTTGCTGGACCGAGTCATGACCTTTATTGACACATTAAAGATTTGGCAGGTTTGGATTAAATCGAGACCTGCACTCTCCAGAAACCTCCTTGTTGCCGCCCTGGACCTTCCGGAAGGATCTCCTATGCTTGTGAAAACTGCGATGGCTAAAATAAAAATAGAGATTCAATATTTCGGCATGGAGATGATACTAAAGATGGATGCCTTCGTGTCTTTACAAAATATAAATGTAAATAAAGCCATCTTCCTCCCGGATATCGCACAACAAGCTGCGGATCTCAGAAGAGCTATGGACGAGTTACGTACAAGATATGGAGATCGTTTCCCATATTTGAAAATTTACTGGCTCAAAGGAACAGATCGCCTCACTTGTAGGAAATACCCAGACCTTTTCTATGCGGTTGTTGCGACCGACGTTGCCAACAAAAAGACAATCCCTGATAGCATAAAGCATATTTTAATGGATTTGCAGACTCGTACCGCCAGACATATCATAGATGCTGAAGTAAAGAAAACGCTGAAATTCGAGATCCTTGATGAGGTAACTTACGCCAATCTCCGTTTTCTTAATATTGAGCCGCGTCTCTTCTGCAAGCGTCGAGAAGAAAATGATGACACACACACAAAGGGCCAAAAGATTAAATAAATGCAGAAACTTATTAACGTCTTATTATACGATAAAATATCAACTAATTGCGAGATATATCAGTTGCTTGAAGTTTATAGGATAATCTCATAAGTATGAATAATAAAAATAACAGAAAATGTATCAGCCAGAGCGATTATTTATTTTTGCATAAGGTCGATGGAAAGTAATAAGTGATGATAGGATGATTTTCGCGAAAGAAATATTATGTCTCCAAATTTATAGTAAGAATATTATCTTTTACACTTTTTTTACCAAGCATGATTTTTCACATATGGATAAGATTTTCAGGAAATTTGAAATGCCATGAAGATATGATATATTATTATAATAACATTATTTGGACAATTTTAGTATCAAATGCATTATAGTAGATTAAATTTTGCTGTTTATTTTAATTAACGAGCCCGTTGCTTAGATAAATATTTAAGAAAAATAAGTAAAATAGAACCATAACAAGTAAAGTAGTAATATTTTTAATACATGATACTTTTATCTAAACTTTTTCATGGGGTTTTTATTTCATGGACGATAAAAATCGGAATAAGATATTTATGTATTCTATATATGTTTTTGTCAAATGAGAAAATAAATTAGTAACTATTATTTTACATTAAACGCTTCATTAAGAAAAAACGATTAATATATTACTCTAGTTTGTTTGTTTTTTTTTTTTTTTTTTTTTTTTTTTTTATTATTTTATAGGATTAAATATCTACATTTGGCCTCGTTTTATATCTTTCTGGATTAATGATTTTATTTTCGAATAGGGAGCAATGTTGTAAGATTTAAATCAAAGTTTTAAATCAGTATCTGATATGTAATAATTATGTGTATATGATATGAAACATGTGTATATCAGTAATAAATTTGTAGCTGCTTTGCAAACACGAGCCAGACTTTGTTTATTAATAAATTTTATACTAAGCAATAGGTTTTATAGACTATAAAGGTTTATATTTTTAAATTGATCCCAAAACTTGCTTTGCACACTTTTGCTGAAATTTAGCATTAGCTTTACTGGTAAAAAACATAAGAACGTTGATCCCCTCGATCCAAACTGAAAATAATCGATTCAACGAGATGAATCGATATTTTAAGAATCGGTAAAGAATCTACTTTTTATTATAAAAAAGAATTGATTCTCGATGAATCGATTAAGAATCAGCCATCACTAATGGGAAGAAACGCAAGACACGGACAAATTTTGGATCAAAGTAACAAATTATCGCGATGCTAGTGGACAAAATCCTTTCGATTAATCGATTTACCCTTTAAAGTTCTGTCTTAAAAAAATAGATATTTTTAGATTTTCTGGTGAATAATTATAAATTTCTAGAGGTTTTTGAATTCTGATTTTGAATTCAGAGATTTATTCTATAAGCGAGTTGGCAACACTGCACTAAAGTGGTTCGATTTCGAGCCCCAGCACATCGACTTTTGACCGCACTGGATATCATTCGTGCAACGTGACACGTGACTCGAGCGAGTGGGTAGCTCTATATTGTCATCGACGATGAATCATCGTATTATTTCTCAAAACACAATTGTAACAAATAAGATTTGATTATTATTGCTTACATCATCCAAATTTTTATTATTAGTATATTCGCTTTTAACATTGGTCAAATCGAATCAAGGCTGCGGTCCACTTGAAATGCTTTAGAGCGTTCTTCTTCTCCTTCTTCATTGAAAGAAAGGCGAAGAGGAATGCTTCGAAGCATTTGTAGCGTCAAGTGGACCGCAGCTCAAGTGCATGAGTACTGCTAAGGGGAGTGGCAGTAATTATGACATTTTTTTATTAGAAGAAATTTTTGAATTGGCTTTACAGAATTAAAGTATATGCACAAAAATCTAGTGCCACACGAGTTCATATCAAAAATAGTAAAATAATTAAAAATTTTACTTAATTTGGCCACATACAACTATCACCTGATGACAAGATTTGCTTAATACAAAATAGTGCAGTTATAGATATTGCAGAAATAAATATTACGTCTCCAAATCTATTATAGTAAAATTATTATTATCTTTGAGACATTGTTTGCCAATTATGATCTACACATAGATGAGATTTTCAAGAAATTTGGAATACCCTGAAGATACGATAGATTAATAACATTATTTAGACAATTTTAATATCAAGTGCATTACAGCGGATTAAATTTTACCATGCATTTTAGTGGATTAATATTTATCTAAGCAATGAGCCCGTTGCTTAAGTAAATATTTAAAAAAGAGAAAAATAAGTAAAATATATAGAACTATAAAACAAGTAAAGTAGTAATATTTAGTAGTAATATTTTTGATACATGATACTTTTATCTAAACTTCTTACGTTTTTATTTCATGGACGATGAAGATTGGAATAAGATATTATTATGTATTCTATATATGTATGTTTATGTCAAATGACAAATTAAATTAGTATCTATAATTATGCATAAAATGTTTAAAATTAAGAAAAAACAATTAATTAAATATTATAGTAAAATTACAGGGTTGGGTACGTCCTAAAAAACGCCCTTTAAGATCCCTTGAAGTAAATATGAAGTACATTATTGAATCTTGAATGTTTAATTAAGGGGAAAAACGATTAATCTTTAAATATATTCTATTTTTTTTTCTTTTAAGTATTTTTCAAATATTTCTTTATAGGATTAGATATTTATACATTTGGCCTTATTTCATCTCTTCCCAGGATAAAAAATTTTATTTTCGAATAGGGAGCATAATGTTCGAAGATATTTTCAACATGCATACATTAAATAAACGCAAAGAAATAAGATATATATATATTTTTTATAGACACATCATAATTAATTTTTTTGAATAAATGTACAACGGTTACTGATTGCAGAGTTTATTCTTAATGTACCGATTTCTTGTTTTGATCTTTCATAGTTCATCCATCTGTCTCAACAACTATAATCATCGATCGAGCATTCGTTCGAAAATCGTCTATAACATACTACTTCGGTGCCGAAGAAAATTCGGACGGGTTATCGATTTCCCATAGAGTTTTGCTGGCGCGAGACATGGTCGCTAAACAAAATAGAGCGCGAGAACTGATACGCAACAAGAATACGTGCCGCCACCGTGCTCGCTGTTACTCGCGGCCAAGCCAAGATCCTTTTGATTTATGGAATACTTGCAGCGAGTCAAGATCGTCTTGATTTATGGAACGTTTCAACAGCGGCCGCACGTACCCCGCACGTAACACCGTCGACGTTTACACACGTCTCGAACCCAAAGTCGGTTATCGAGTAATAAAACACGTCTCAGTCGTGAAATTTCACAAAATAGCACCGCGAAACGCGAATAAAATCGATGTTATTATTTCTCTGTTGATCGAATACGGTGCATTCGAAAGCCATATTTGTACGTGCGGCAAGAAGGTTGAATGATGTCGAGGATTAAAGCCTCGTAGAAGAACATTAGGATTAGAATTTCATTTTTGTGCAGAGATGCCCAGAGAATGGAAGATAAATGATTATTAAATAATTTATAGTACCGTGCGGTATAACGAAAAGTTTTTAATCTCTCTCGTATATCTATGAAATGAAAAATCTGTGCGTTCTAAAACTGAAGTGGTTCCGTTATATTGCAAAAAACCGTACGAATAGTTTAAATATTACAAAATTTTGGCAGGATGTAATATCGTGTCACAATTTTCCAACAAAATATACCTTCTCACGTGCTTGTTCAATAATTGTACAATAGTTAAATGAAAATCTGTGCGAAAAATGTTTCGAAATCGCGCGAATAGTTTAAATATTATATACAAAAATATCCAGGAGGCGCAAAACCACAACTGCGCACGCGTCTGTTTGCACGGAACAAAGCCAACAATATAACAACTGCGGCTGGCACGTAATGTTTCAGTAATTACTTGGGGAGCACCTCTGTAAGGAGCATACCTCCGCCGTTTTGTCGCTAACCATCAACCGCTGGCAGCAGTCGAGAACAAATACAGATAAAGTTCAGTCTGATTTTACTAGTTTGCAACATATAATGCAGATCGAAAGTGTATAGGGTACCACGTTAAATCCTTGTATCGTAGAGCTAAAGTCACGTGTTTCTGAAAGATCTCAAGAGAAATATGCAAATATACCTTGGGTACGTATTCTTTAAATAACAAATAAGAAATTATCATAAATTGGAACGCCAATGAAAAAGAAGGCTATTCGTTAATAATGAAAACAGACTTTCGTATTTTTTTTAGACCGTCACATTTCTTAAATACCTTTATTGTCCGATCACTATGGATGACTTAGGGAGAGATTTGAAAGACGCCAATAAACTCCCAAATGCGGATTGATTCGTTTTCGATCATCCACAACATTAACAGACGAGCGGCAGCAAGAAAGGCTGGGCCGTTCCAGTCGCATCGATTAAAGGCGGGGAACGTTCTATTTCAATTTCAAATATCGCGGATCGGCCAACGCTAGCTGGCCTGTTCGAATGTGAAACGATAATATCACATCGGCATGCCTTTCCGATGATCCGCAATTTGCATAAATTCTCTCTGAGCGACTTAAATTCCGTGATCTTACTGCCGCGGAACGAAAATCCTCCCGCCAATACCGCGAGATTCCTCACGAAGATTATCGCTGTTGAAATTAGTGCCGGATTAGAGAGCTGTGCAATTATCGATATCATGTTGCTTCAACTTTCAATATAATAATCAAAAGCGCTTTAGAAAGAGAGAGAGAGAGAGAGAGAGAGAGAGAGAGAGAGAATATAATGGCTCAGAAACATCTTCACAAAATGATATAAAATGACTTAGAATGTGATAAAGAAATATATACGCAATTTATATTTGAATAAAATTAAAAAAGATAATTTGGAGCTTGAGATCGCGTATAATAATCCTTGAGTATCGGAGAGCTTGGGATAATTTAATTTATCTATCACCGCGTTGCACTAAAGATATGGCTCAAAGTAGAGTCGAAACGTACGATTTTTAATTTATATTAAACTACTAATTAAATTTTACATAACTCACGTTAACTCATGCAATTAATCGCATTTGACTCTCAAAGCCCACTTTTCTTTGTTTTACTCGTTAATTTTAATACCGAGAATTTTTAATTAATTAATTATTTGAATTTTATCGTAATCAGAATTTCATTTATATAATAAAATTCTTGTATATAATTTATTTATAAAATATATAGTAATTTCAAGACACCCAGTTACTCCGGCGAAATCTCATGGGATACCGTTCCTAAATGAATTCGACGCTTACTCCAGAAATTAGATTACTTACGCGAATTATATTACTGGCGCTCGTTTCTATTATCATAAATCAACAATTGCAAAACATCTATTAAGCAGGCGAATGCAAATTCACGATTAAATCACCGGGTTATTTGACGTACAAACGTTATGACGTGCGCGGAGTCGACGTATCTATCTATTATATACAGCGCAGATTTTCGCAAGTCTCAAAGTGCATTAACGGCGCTTATATTGGGATGAATGGGGGCTAGTGTTAATATCAGCGTAAATACAGACCTGCATATCGTAATCCCACGCTTACCATTTATGTTTGCCGTGTAAGCTCGGTAACGCACTATTGCGAGCATTACACGCGTAGCTTGGGGGGTGCGATAATTCTTACGATTTTATTATTTAACATCTATTCTTTCTAATTCTAATCGTGTAACCTAAGTAAGTTGGGATAAAGAGGGCATTAGAAATATTACAGTATTTATTTTCTTTATAGTATTTTCAGGGCCTCTTTAACCATGCATCTATATTATTTCCTTCTTCTGGATAATTTTTTAGAGAATAATATTTGATGGAATTCCGACAATATTCAATTTAAATTTATCGAGATTATTTTTCTCTCTTTTATTTAAATTTTAATAAAGAATCCGTGTGTCCTCGTATTATATATTTTGAAATGTATTTTTGCCATTCGGTTTTATTTTTCTTGAAAAATTCTATAAACGCGTAATTATAGAGATTACAGAAAAATATAGAGCCTAACTCTGAGAAAATAAACATTTTTAGTTTATTCTATACGTTTTATATCGGTATAAGAACGCAATTTCAGTTTGCTATTCACGTTCATCGGCATTGGAATATCCCGTGCACATTGTGCTCGGCACATGTGCAACATACCCAACAAACACATATATGAACGTAAAGGATACCGATTATCGCTGTAGAAGCGTCTACGTATATTTATGACCGAATTAACTTGCGGAAATACCAAGTGCGGCGGCATAAATGTGGCCTCATAAATACGGGCGGGAACGGGTTACGTTTATATAAAATCGCGGCGCGGGGCAACCGCCGCGCCGGGGAGATCGGTCGTCGGCAATTTATGGACTTTTCATTTACAGCACTTGTAAAAATGCTGAACCGATTTAAATTGTGGTAGAGAAAACGTGAGTGTCGGCCGACGAAATAATCGATACTGTACACCCACCCTTTTGCCGCGGATACGTCCATTCTCGAAATATACAATATAATATAGATATCTTTCTTTAAGAAACGCGAGAAACGTGCACTCTGCGATTTTTGTACCACAGATTTAAATAGATAATTTTTAATTCAACGTTTTTTTTTCTAGTGGTAGTCTAATACCAAAATTTATAACACTTTTTGTTTCACAATACTATGCAATACAGTGTCGCGTGTCAATAAGATAATGATTTATATACAATCATATTGAAATATACGAAGGTGCACGTGACAGAACAAGAGATTGCGTTTTTCAATTTTAATGAAATATGCACAACGTAATCGCGTTTTGCGCTGGCGTATTTTTAATTTATGCACGAATACCAGACATAAGTACCGCACCATTTTATCATACATGAAGATGAAAAATAAATGAAATTTTGCTTTATTATAACATTACTTGTTAATGCAACGTACTTGAATTTTATTATCCTCGCTGCGCGGTTTCGCATATATTTTTTAATTAAAATCGAAATCCAAACTGAGAAACGTGGAAATTGCTTTAAAATTTAACCGTATATAATAAATAATTTTTAAGGGGAATAGAGCAATTAAAAGATTTTAGAAAATTAAAATTTAAATAACTGATAAAACTTATAACGCGTGACATTAGATAAATTTTTAACTTACTTATATATATATATATATATATATATATATATGTATATATATATAATCGGTAATTAATATTAAATATCGAAATATTAATGCAATCAATCTATTTTACATTTATTGAGAATAACTCGAACCGAGAGTTTATTGGTGGAGCATCGTGAAAAAAATCTGCAACGAGACAGGCAAATGATATCGACATTTCTATTTCTATATATCTTTTGTGAACATATCATCAGTCAGAAATAAAGATAAAATTGCTGCGGAAAAGCGAAACGCTGGAGCGCCGTAACTGTGGGACGTTGCGATAGATCGAATTATGTTTTACCCGTGCTAACCACGATATACAGGCGACATCGCGACATGAGGATGCGTCCCGTCATGAAACAAACGAGATATCGTTTAAATGGATAAATGGGGAAAATAGACGTCACGATCTTTAATGGGATCTTACAACGCCTGCACGCGCGTTATTGTGTAACGTTCATCTCACTTCTCCGCGCACGCGCGCGCGCGAATGTATATTCCCCTAGAAATCTAAAGTAATACTCTCGGTTTCGTACTTTTGTTTCTACGATTTAGCTTCGTCGTAACGAATTACAGCGAAAATTCACGCGGTAATTTCGAATGCGATTAGAAGTCTGAAAGATAGGATTGATACTTCAAAATTGTGCTCCAAATATTAAAGCGATACAAAAATCGCGAGCTCTGCAAACCTGAATTCAAAGTGATAAATGTTCGAACTGTTAAATTATACGCCGTGCGCAAATGCACAAAGTTCCCTTCAAAATTGATAAAGTGTTTATCAATTTATATATACATAAGACTCATAACTCATGCAAATATATGTATTATGAATAATTAATTCTCTCTGAATGTTCGTGAAATTAACACAAATACGTGTATATAATATTTTGCGCATATAATATTTTCTTTTCATCAATTTTCTCTGCGCGTATATACATGACGCAACTAATTTGTCACATTTAATTCATTTGGTTGAGTTCACATCAAAATAATTTATCCAGAGGTACTCGCATCGCAAATATTTACTCCTCCCCGACTTGTCAATACTTACTGCAGAATTAAATTCTCTCATATAATATTCCGCGCGGCGCTATTTTCTATTAATTCTCCAGTAAGATGAAATTTCAGAGTCTATTAACTCCAGAAGCCCCAAGATTAAAATTTATGATTTAGTGTAGTAAAAAGTTTATGTAACCTACAAGGATTTTAGCTGATATAAAGAAATTCTTCTCCCTAACTTTAAACACGTTAGATATTGTAACACTAAAAAGATGGATTGCATTAATTATAGTAACAAAATTACATTGATTAATTATATTGATTAGAATAACAGTATAAAATATTATATTTAGGTTATGTTTAGAAAATAATAAGATTTATATGTATATATATTTTGTTAATATCACGTTAAAAAATAATATAATTAGAACTTTATGAATTCAAAATTAAGACCGCAACTTCAAAATGTTTGTAAGATCGTGTTTCAATTAACGGCAATTCAATTAAATCATTATTGTTTTGCGACAACTTCAATTATTATTTTCCACTACGACGGAAGTTTCCTAAGATTCAATCTCGGGTCTCTCGTCTCCGAAAAACGACGGCTTCGAGAGCTAGCTGGTTAATTCCGTAATATCAAGCATTCACCATGACGGCGCGGTGGAGAGGCTAATTCTTGTCAATATTCTCTTCACATTCGGGTGAATCTATTAAAAAGCCGAGCTATCGGCTCATGAGACGAAGAAGGTCTCGCCGATCGATTTCCTGTCGGATCCTCCTTTTTTTTCGTATCGGCGCCGTGACGATCGAGGTTCTTGAGTCGGGTCAAGTGCACTTGCAGAGCGGCAAACTGCCAAACCGCGATCGCGTTCGCGGCTGAAGATGAATCGGAGAGAAGCGCTCGTCTAGTTGGTCATTAGCATAGTCTATTACCGTCCGTTCTTTCTCTCCCTCTATCCCTCCCTGTCTCGCTCTCTCGCTCTCTCAAGTAGGCTCCGCATTGCTCTCGAACGTACTCGCGGTACCAAAACCATAATTCGACCGGGAACTGATATATCCCGTTCGAACGCGATTCGGCGAGGGAAAATCGTCTTCTATTTATTCCATTTTCGAGATAAAGGAGAGGAGGGAATGGGGGGGAGGGTACCTGATTGCTTTTCCGATATTTATTTCAGCAGTTTCCATTAATCATAGATAAAGATCCCCCGCGCGTGTGGTAAGCGGTAAAAGGAACCCGATGCCGCGATGTAGCCGTCGATTCGTACAAAGCGTCGGGATTCTCTCGCAAGAATCTCGCTTTTAGCGCAAAAAAAAAAAAAAACGCACAAGTCCAGTTTGAAGAGCTGGTGATGTTTCGAGAACAATTCCGCGCGATGAATTGTTTCAACTGAAGCCATACACACTGCAACCAGTGTAACCGATTGATCGTTTAAAACCGCTTTATACACGCCGACCTGTATAACATAAAATTAAATTAACGACAACATTGATGCAACATGGTTGCGGAGTCACGCGATTTCCCCCAAAATTAAAAGCAGAATTAACAGAGCTGGTTTCCGATCAAGCTCAAAATCAGTGTTAGCCAGTCATTTTCGAACTCAATAATGAACAAATTTTCGAGTGAAATAGAACATACAGAATGGAAGCAAAATTAATTTTAATTTTGCGTTTCTATCTAATTTTTGTATAATTATCTCTATTAGATATTATATGTTTTCATGTCAGATTTTAGTGTTTGCCCAAATAAAATTAAATAAAAAATTGAAATTAAAATTGAAATTAAAAATAAAATTTAAATACATGACATTATGAAAATTAAATTTTAATTTTTTAGTATCTCAGTATTTCTTAAAAATGCTTAAAAGCGAGTATTCTCGGCGACAATATAAAGTACCCAATATCGCGTAACTCGTTCTTTACATCGTCGCGAGCCTTTATTCGCGTGTGCACGAACATTATCACGAATTTATCATTCTTCCTTCGTCCAGCAACGATCCCCGGTATTATCTAAACGACTCGTTGCACAGTTGAGATACACAATTATCTAAAGTAATTGTGCCAAGCCCCGCTTAAGCCGCGATTGTCGTATTATACCGCGCGTTTAATTCACGTTTCTCTTATCACGCACCTAGCGCACGAATTTTCTGCGGTTGAATCCGAATGCGTTTTCGACGCCCGCGTCGCGTCGCGTCGTTTTGTTTACCGCACTCAGGCGTAATGCGCCGTAATTCCGCGGTGTAATTATTGTCGGCGATAAATCGCGCGGAGAGCGGCGCGGGCGTGCAAATCTATCATCGACTGGAAATAAAATTCCACTCCGTATTACATTCGGCGAAACAAAATATAATCGACGAAATGATTTATTATATACATGACATCGCGAAATATTACGGTTGCCAGCAGTTCTCTCGGAGAACGTTCGATTACGACGAATAATGTTGTTTCCAACGCAATTATTATTGTGCTGATTACTTAAAAACTTGGCAATGGATATTATTACGAAAGACACTGTAGAAAGTATATTATTCCATTAATAAAGTTGCGATAAGTCGTCTTTCTCTGGTGACGCTTGCTGTCGTGTTCCGACCGAATTGATAAAATTTAGACAAAATAAAACTGTGAATATTTTACGCTGAAAAAATATTTTCTCGACCGGAACGTCAAATTCCAGCGAGCTAGCGCATTGCAGTTTCAACAAAATATGCCGCACGGTACGGTGAGAAAAAATCTGAACGAGCCGCGAGCCGTCGAGCCGGGCAAAATATCCGTCATCATTCCCTCGGGAATTGTAAAAGTTTCGCGCGTGCGGGCGTGCGCAACACCGCTCGCTCCCTCCGCCTCTCCAATCGAGTTTATTTATTTTTTCGAATTAATTGATTTTCATAAAGCGCGAGCATTATTTGCTCGCGGGCATCGGAAGGGCCGCGCGAATGCGACGCGCACGTTCGGCCAATATTTGCGAGAAGTGCGTCGCGCGCGATGCCCGCGATTAAACGCGAAACGTATTTCGCGCATCGTCGCACATAATATTTGATCGCGCCGTTGCGAGAACGCTGTCCGATTACGGTTTTGAGTAGAGAGACGGTGTCGCCGAAGGAATATGGGTTTACCGGTGAGCGACTCAACGTGCCGGCGCGGCGGACTGATACGTTTAAGGACCGCACTATACTGTCTGTCAGTCGTTGCCACTGCAAACGTGCACTCTCGTAACGTTAGCGCAAACTTCTATGACGGATGTAAGTCACGTAACCCAGTTTCAGGCGCGCTACGCCGAGTTGCTTAAGTGTCTAGTTGCCGTTTTGGCCATGCGGTCGTAACTTTCGCAGTGGGATATTCCAGAGTTCTACTTAAACATCGTCATCTCACTTATCCCACGTCGTCCCAGTTTACCGGAATTCATTAGCGATTACGTGAAAGTGGATCGTCTTACGAGTGATTCTTTCTCTCGAATGAAATTTCTGCGAGAACATGCCGCGAGATAAACAACGCCTATACGTTATATTTATGTAGAACGTAATTTTGTTATCATTTGCTGCTTACGTTAGTCGATATCTCTGTTATATTATGTACCATTTCTTCGGTGAAAATACGAAAGAGTTTTCCTATTCCTCTACCGATGCATGATAGATTGGATATACGTTCCATTATATTCCCCGCGCGTAATTCCTAACATTCTCGAGGCCATATGTCCTATTCATCGTCGACGCAAAGGTATCTTCGTCCGGCGGATCATGAAAAATGTAGAGGCGTACATTCAAATACGGATCCCGACAATCGCGACAACGCGGGATGATTTCCTTCGAGACGGGATTCCTTTAAACTTAAACCCTTTGTTATCCGCAAGCCACGCTTATTCCTCTCTTATTCCTTCTCGCTTTAACAATCGCGATCGTGCATCTTTTACGAGGGCGTTCGGAATCCTTTTTTCGAGCGAAGTAATAACGCGTGCCGTGAAGAATTAGGCTGTTTCTCCCTCCGGAAATGCGTGTAAAAAATGCGAGGGAGGGGGCTTATATACGTTTCCTCGCGGAGCGCACGGACGAAAGAAATTGCTGAAATCGTAAAGTTTCTCTCGGTTTTCCGTTCCTGCTCACGGACAAAGCATTCCGTTTTCCTTTACGGTATTTCTCAGAATTAAAAATCTGATTCCGTTAGAAAAGTAAAAAGAAAGAGCACTGCACACACATACCCTTAAGAAGATAAAAGAAATAAGATCGCGAAGAAGTTTTTTTTTTTCGAATTTTATTTCACGAATTTTCTTTAATGTGTTGCAGAGCTTCGTTAAAGCCCGATTTAGCTCATCATATTTTACAATTTACTTTTCGACACGCATTTGTATATACGCATTTCAATTATTTTACATTTCACACTTATTATAATTTATTAGATGAACCTTGAAAATATTTTTTTAAATTTTCGATGAAAACGCATTAATATAAAGCAACAAAAATTTTACGATCTTGTTTATAGGATTATTTTAAATAAAAAATTATAAAAAGCTGAAGAGTCATGCATTTTAAAGAACTATACGTGCGCGCACGCGCGACAACAGCTATTTATGTTATACATATAAAAGCTGGGAAAATATATCCTTTTAGGAGAAATCTTATTTTCTCGACACGTCTTATCATCAATACCCCTCGTTTTTTAAAGCGAAAAAGAGGCAAAAAAACATACGTGTGAATAATGTATCTAAAAGGGGGGTCCGGTCGATGCTCGCAATGGCGGGTTGCTCCCTACACGCGTTCTGAATCGCAAACGTGCCAGTACCTGACAGAAGCCCGGACATTTTTCGGTCGATCGAGCCACGCGCGTTATAATTACGCGGCACTCCGTGCGCGAAAGATTACAGGGGGGTTTTCGAGCGGCGGCGGGGACCGAACGGTGGAAATTTCGCGGTGTGTTTCGACAGCCGGGGATCTTTCCGGTTGTTTCAGCAGCAACCGCCCGGGTGCCGTTACCACCGTAATTTTCCGTGGCGCAGCCGACCGCCTCGGTGCAACCAATTTCAACACCGCATTACCCTTCCGCGGTTATCTCGCCGTTTACAGCAACGACCCCCCGACGAATCAGAAATCGGCAGCTTCGGAGATTTCAGAGGGTCGATTCCATCTGATTCGATAGCCGGCCGCGAAAGCCGTTCATTCAATAACATCGCGATCGAGCGGTGAGATAGTAATTGGCAAGAAGTGGCAGACATTCCAAAGATTGTAATTCTAAATTCTGAGATATCTTTAAAATGACAGATTTCCTAGAATATCTGAAATTGTAACTTTTTAGCTCGAATCGTGCAATCGGAGAATATTTTACAAAAATTGGTAAGACATCGAAAGAATATATCTCTCTCTCTCATCAGAGCAGATTATTAATAAATTAAAACTCCAAATGATGCAACCCAAAAACTTCATACAATTAGAATTTTTCTATTTTCTGCTTATGAAACAAGATTACAATTTAAAAGAATGAGTCAATTATTGTTATAATTCGGTCTTAATCTTTGCAAATGATCATACAGCTTGCAATTAGAAATGCACACAACAATGCAAAGATGATATATAGTTCTCTTTCTTAAAGAATTTTTTAAATAAAACTTATTAACTTTTTCTTATATATATATATATATATATATATATGCGCGCATTTACCTACAGTTTAATTATATTTTAACAAATTTGCTTTTACATTTAGTAGCGCGGACAATTCTTTTCATTGTACAAAGCGTTAATATGCTATTCTTATTGATAAAAATAACGAAGCAATTTAAATTGGGTTGAACTTTGCTAATATAGATACGGGTGCATAGTTTTATATAACATTTTCCTATAATACTAACGAGAGAAATATAATATAATATCCACCAGTATTTTAAAGCAGCTCTTCAAGGAGAAATATTGTCGTTATTAAGATACTTACGGAAGCTGTCATCATTAAGTTGTAACATCCGGAATCCGCAAAGCGTAATGTACCGTCTTTGGACAATCAGAATACGGCATTAAGCGCGAGTTAAAGTAGCTCCTATACCGTTGTAGACCAAATGCTTTATTCAGCAACGTGTATATTAAAAAGAATCGTACTCAAAGACTTATTATATTTGTTCTACAATTAAATTATTTAAAGTATAAAAATAAAATACTTTCAGTTTGCATTACTTTATAATACTCTATAATACGATCACTTTAATAGATATATTAAAATTGCACTTTTTATTAGCGTAAACTAATAGCGTGTTTAATTAGATTTATTACAACATATTTGAAAACACAGTTTTTAATGATTTTATGTATTTCATTGCAAATTATTATTAATATACAAAATATATAATTTTATTATTCTGTTTGATCGACAATGTGGAAATACTTTTTTTCATTCTAATTAAGAACAAAGGAAAGCACTATGCGATCCAATTTTTGAAATCCGTTGGAAACTAGAATACGCGACAAAAAGAAAATCCCTTCTCGTGAATCCGTCTAGCAATCTCATCGGGAATAAGATCGCCTTCAGAAGCATATTCGCGGTATCGAGGTCAAATCTAATTTTTATGAACGTATCTTCGTGCTAGGAACGCAAACTTATTTATCTAACCCGTCTAGGAGTCTTATTCTTACGAAATCTTGAATCGTAATATAATCCAGGATTGCACATCTTTTTTCAATTTATTAAAAATCTTTTAATTTCAAGTTGCAATAAACTTTAAACTCTCTATATTCCTTACATTTATCTATAAAATTTTAATATATTTTGCGTTTGCGATGTAAAACTTGTGCAAAGTTACTTTGTAAACATTTGAATAATATTGAATGTAAATTAAAGTACATATTTATTCTATTTAATCAAATATTAGAAAAGACTATTTATCTCATACTTGCGTGTCGCGCGTGTGTAATGAGAAAATTTAACTTTAACTGTATTACGTTAACCGTTGTACATTTTTTTCAAAAATATTAGTTATGATGTGTCTATAAAATATATATCTTATTTATTTGTGTTTATTTAATGTATGTGCACGTTGAAAAAATATCTTCGAACATTATGCTCCATATTCGAAAATAAATTTTTTTTATCCTGGAAAGAGATGAAATGAGGCCAAATGTTAGATATTTAATCCTACAAAAAAATATTTGAAAAATACTTAAAAGAAGAGAGAGAAAAAATAGAATATATTTAATATATTAAAGAATATATATATATATATATATATTAAAAGATTAATAGTTTTTCCTTAATTAAATATTTTATTCATAATTATTGATACTAATTTATTTTGTCATTTGACATAAACATATATAGAATACATAAATATCTTATCCTATTTTCATGATCCATGAAATAAAAACGCCATAAAAAAGTTTAAATAAAAGTATCATGTATTAAAAAATATCACTATATACTTTACTTGTTTTATGGTTCTATTTTACTCATTTTTCTCTTTTTTAAATAATATTTACTTAATCAACGGGCTCGTTGCTTAGATAAATATTAATCCACTAAAATGCATGGTAAAATTTAATCCGCTGTAATGCACTTGATATTAAAATTGTTTAAATAATGTTATTAATCTATCGTATCTTCATGGTATTCCAAATTTCTTGAAAATCTCATCTATGTGTAGATCATACTTGGGAAACAATGTAAAAGATAATAATATTTTTACTAGATTTGGAGACGTAATATATGTCATATCTTCAAAATCTTATGCGTAACTCGTCTATAGCTCTTCTGAAATCCGTTTGCGATAGCCTGGCGGAAGATGGTTTTATTTCAAGAGAGAGAGAGAGAGATGAGGACATCCAAAACTAATACATGAGGGCCGAAATGTATTAGAAACTTTTTTTACTTGATTTATCGCAGCTCTCACAAACAAAGAAGATTCTACCGGATGTTCTAGTAAGGCGGCATCAAGGAGGCTTTTGCGGAGTGCATCTCTTAATTCAATCCAGTCCTGCCAAATCTCCAAAATTTTAACGAAAGACGTGTATCGCTTTTGTGAAACAAAACCCGACGTGAAGATGTTTGTCATTCCCATTCCGACCATGTTACAAACAGTTTGCCACGTGTTGGTGAGGTATTCACAATTTGCATCCGTGTCGGGTCCGAGCTTTTTGGTAATGGTTATCAGTCCTGCCATGCCAAGAAAAACCAAAATCTGATCACAGTAGATTGTATTAAATTCCTTTTCTACTGCTTTTGCTAGCTCAGGTGTCACGTGCACCTGGAACACGGGCATGCTTGTTGGTCGTTTTCCTAGTGTCCAACAAATGGCCGTCACTATTATCTCTTCAGGGTCAAAACGATTGTCAGGACAGAGTATAGCGTGCGGAGGCTCGATGTATGCGGCTGTATCTGCTACGAGCAAACGGACCTGGCGATGAATTGGCTCATACCCTATGTCCTGTAGGGTGATGTCTGAAGCTGAAGATATCAACGGAAAATCCAGATCCTCGGACACTTAAAAGAACGTAAAGACACAAAAACTATAGAGACTTCCCTAATTACACTATTATTGATAAGGATTAATCATTTGCTTTCAGGGATCATAATAAACAATGCGTCAATATAATGAATTACATTTTAGCTTCATATGTGTGCATGCGAGTGCAATAGATTATTATACTATCCAGGATCAAATATTAATACTGGTCTCTTTTAGCCCTTTTTAAAGTAATACATCTACTTAATACAAGTATCGCAGATCCATTAAATTAAAATATAAAAAAATTTGCACCATCGATACGGAGTTCAAATGTACATTACATTGACATAATACATAAACATATTCAAATTGTAATAAAGCGTACATAATTGAACATAATTAATATTTCAATAAATAATATTACGTTTATAAAATAATTAATAGCGATTACTAAATTTTTACGTAATAAATAAAATAATAAACAAATTACTCACACATTTCTTGATTGTAAACAAAATTTTAATTACGATTGCACGCGCATTAATCATCGGAATATGACAATTGCACCTTGAACGACTTTCGATGTTAACAACACGCGATTATTTATCATTAGTAAATTGATATATTGATATCTCGCACCGCTTTCGGTTATTTAAATCACTTAAATCGACAATTCGGATGTATTATGCCACATCTTTTCAATTAAAAAAAACAACGGACTCAAGATGCAATGTTAAAGTTGCCGTCTCGATATGCGCACGAGTCGGTAATCAAGCGAATTAATTCTTCGTCTTTTTCTTATAAGGAGAACTTAGAGGCTGCGGAACGCGGATATATGAACTATACATTAAGTTTGTAGAGGGAAATTCCGTGAGTGTATATCTAAAACTAAAATATTATTGACTATTGGCTATTTAAGAGCTACGAACAAAAAAAAGATTTCAGCCTCGTGTGCATACGATTGTTGTAAGACCGGATTCCGCAGCGTCCGGGTTCAGTTCTACACGCATTTGTCTTTTTTTCTTTCAAATTTTTTATAAAATACTAAGTCTTTTCTTATTTTGTGAGGGAAGAAGCAATGTAAATAAATTTTTAAATAGTCAAAATTATTAACTTTTCATACAGTATAAAAATTTGATGGATAAGAATTTATTTTAAATAATAACTAAATTTTTCATATATACGTAATGTAAGGGAAAGTTAGTTGTTAATTGATATACTATATCTATATCAAATTCTTAACGTCATATTGTGTGAAAAGTCAATAATTTTGACTATTTAAAAATTTTTCCTTTTTAGTTAAGAGGATCCTATAGCAAACAGGCTTAGAAAGAGATAGACGGGGGTAAGCCTAATAGCGCGGCAAGAAGAAATAATGGCTGCAACTTGACAAACTTCGATTAGACTCGAGAACATTCGAACGCTCGACAGCACATGGCCATAGTATACTGTGACACGGATATGTATTCGCTTTGGTGTGCGTTGGCAGCATGTGGAGGGGATGCGCTGCCACCATTTCTAGACTTTTCTAGGCTTTGAATCTTAATTACATTTGCACGATATTGTTCCTATATGTTGTCTTTAATGCCAATCTACTTCATTTTGTATATATAAACTGCACTATTTTGTATTAAGCAAATATTGTCATCAGGTGATAGCTGTATGTGCCCAAAATTAAGTAAAATTTTTTTTTTTTTTCCATTTTTGATATAAACTCGTGTGGCACTAGATTTTTGTGCGTACTTTAATTCTGAAAAGCCAATTCAAAGATTTCTTCTAATAAAAAAATGTCGTAATTACCGCCACTATAGGATCCCCTAAAACGAATATATTACTAATAATAAAAATTCGGATGATGTAATACTAATCAAAATTAATGATAGCATTTGGAATCTTACTTGTTGCAATTGTGTTTTGAGAAGTAATACGATGACAATACAGGGCTACCCACTCGCTCGAGTCACTTTGCACGAATGATATCCAGTGCAATCAAACCTCGTGCTCGGGCCCTCGGGCTCGAAATCGCACCATTTTAGTGCAGTGTTGCCAACTCGCTTATAGAATAAATCTCTGAACTCAAAATCGGAATTCAAAAACCTCAGAAATTTCCAATTATTCACCAGAAAATCTAAAAATCTCTATTTTTTTTAAGACAAAACTTTAAAGGGTAAATCGATTAATCGAAAGGATTTTGTTCATTAACATCTCGATAATTTGTTACTTTGATCCAAAATTTGTCAGTGGCTTGCGTTTCTTCCCATTAGTGATGCCTGATTCTTAACCGATTCATCGAGAATCTATTCTTTTTTATAATAAAAAGTCGATTCTTTACCGATTCTTAAAATATCGATTCATCTCGTTGAATCGATTATTTTCAGTTTGGATCGGGGATCAACGTTCTTGTTTTTTACCAGTAAAGCTAATGCTAAATTTCAGCATTGTGCAAAGCAAGTTTTGGGATCAATTTAAAAATATAAACCTTTTTAGTCTATAAAGCTTATTGCTTAGTATAAAATTTATTAATAAACAAAGTCTGGCTCGTGTTTGCAAAGCAGCTGGAAAAAGGATGCGGGACAAAAAAATTTATTACTGATATACACATGTTTCATATCATATACACATAATTATTATCCGATACTGATTTAAAACTTTGATTTAAATCTTCGAACATTGCTTCCTGTTTGAAAATAAAATCCAAAAGATATAAAACGAGGCCAAATGTAGATATCTAATCTTATAAAAAAATATTTAAAAAATATAAAAAAACAAACTAGAGTAATATATTTATTTAAATATTAATCGTTTTTTCTTAATGAAGCGTAAAATGTAAAATGATAGGTACTAATTTATTTTCTCATTTGACAAAAACATATATAGGAT
The DNA here is from genome assembly GCF_048541705.1 of Temnothorax americanus. Taxonomy (NCBI): domain Eukaryota; kingdom Metazoa; phylum Arthropoda; class Insecta; order Hymenoptera; family Formicidae; genus Temnothorax; species Temnothorax americanus. Next base: position 3,695,858 of record NW_027509339.1, read on the forward strand.
ACATAAATATCTTATTCCGATTTTTATCGTCCATGAAATAAAAACGCCATGAAAAGGTTTAGATAAAAATATCATGTATTAAAAATATTACTACTTTACTTGTTATGGTTCTATTTTACTTATTTTTTTCTTTTTTAATATTTATCTAAGCAACGGGCTCGTTAATTAAAATGCACAGTAAAATTTTTAATTTACTATAATGCATTTGATACTAAAAAATTGTCCAAATAATGTTATTAATATATCATATCTTCATGGCATTTCAAATTTCCTGAAAATCTTATCTATATGTGAAAGATCATGCTTGGTAAAAAGTGTAAAAGATAATATTCTTACTAGAAATTTGGAGACATAATATCTCTTTCGCGAAAATCATCCTATCATCACTTATTACTTTCCATCGAACTTATGCAAAAATAAATAATCGTTCTGACTGATACATTTTCTGTTATTTTTATTATTCATACTTATGAGATTATTTGATAAATTTCAAGCAACTGATATATCTCGCAATTAGTTGATATTTTATCGTAGAATAAGACGTTAATAAGTTTCTGAATTTATTTAATCTTTCTTTTTTTTGGCCGTTCAATAGTAAGCATCTCGTTTTTATCATCATTTTCTTCTCGACGCTGGCAGAAGAGACGCGGCTCAATATTAAGGAAACGGAGATTGGCGGTAGTTACCTCATCAAGCATCTCGGATTTCAGCGTTTTCTTTACTTCAGCATCTATGATATGTCTGGCGGTACGAGTCTGCAAATCCATTAAAATATGCCTTATGCTATCAGGGATTGTCATTTTGTTGGCAACGTCGGTCGCAACAACCGCATAGAAAAGGTCTGGGTATTTCCTACAAGTGAGGCGATCTGTTCCTTTGAGCCAGTAAATTTTCAAATATGGGAAACGATCTCTATATCTTGTGCGTAACTCGTCCATAGCTCTTCTGAGATCCGCAGCTTGTTGTGCGATATTCGGGAGGAAGATGGCTTTGTTTACATTTATATTTTGTAAAGACACAAAGGCATCCATCTTTAGTATCATCTCCATGCCGAAATATTGAATCTCTATTTTTGCTTTAGCCATCGCAGTGTTTATAAGCATAGAAGATCCTTCCGGAAAGTCCAGGGCGGCAACAAGGAGGCTTTTGCAGAGTGCAGGTCTCACTTCAATCCAAACCTGCCAAATCTTTAATATTCTAATAAAGGTCAGGTATCGTTCCCGCGAAACAACACTCGATATGAAGATGTTTTCTATTTCGGTTGCGTTACAAACATCTTGCCATCTAGTGATGAGGTATTCACCATTTGCATCCATGTCGGATCCGAGCTTTTTGTCGATAGTTATCAGTCCTGCCATGCCAAGAAAGGCTAGGATCTGATCAGAGTGGATCGTCTTAGCTATGTCCATTGCTGCGTGTAGCACAGATGTCTGGTCCACCTCGTACACGATCATGTTTGTTGGTCGTTTTCCTAGTGTCCAATAAATGGCCGTCAATATTATATCTTCACGGTTAAAATTATTGCCAGGACACAGTATAGCGTGCGGAGGTTCGATGTATGCGGCTATATGTTCTATAGGCAAGCGGAACTGGCGATGAATTGGCTCATACTTTATGTCCTCTATGCTGATGTTGGAAGATTCCAGATGATCGGACACTTCAAAGAATGTAAAGACACGAAAAGTATAGAGACCTCCCTAATTAAACTATTATTGATAAGGATTAATCATTTGCTTTCGGGGATCGTAATAAACAATGCGTCAATATAATGAATTTCATTTTAGCTTCATATGAGAATGCGAGTGCACAATAAGCTATTACGCTTAATCTAGGATTAAATATATATTAATACTGGTATCCTTTAGCTCACATTTTAAAGTAATACATCTATTTATTACTTTCACAGATCCATTACTCTTTAAATTAAAATTAAAAAATTTGACTCATATACAAAGTTCAAATATGAATTACATTGACATAATACATAAACATATTCAAATTGTAATACGCGTGCATAATTAAACACAATGAATATTTCAATAAATAATATTGCGTGTATAAAATAATTATTAGCGATTATTTAATTCGTACGTGATAATAAAATAATAAATAAATTACTTATTTCTTGATTGTCCCTGCGATTGCGTCGTCCGATTCTTCTAATATTTCCTCCTTCTCCTTTTCCCAGGCTGCTTTGTTGTAGCAAACGGTATTTGCAAAATAAATTTTTCTTTTAATTAAAATTGCAAGCGCATTAATCATTGAAATATAAAACAATCGCACTTTGAACGGTACTTTCAATTAACAGCACGCGATTATTTATTATTAGTGAATTGATATATTGATATCTCGCACCGCTTTCGGTCATTTAAGCCACTTAAATCGACAATTCGGATGTATTATTCCCAGTGAACTATACATATACTAAATAAACAGAGATAGAGTCGCAAAGCAACCATTCTGTCTTTTTCTTCTCGTGGCCTGGGCGCTAGCATGGGAGTTCACATTCCAGTATAGTTCACTGATTACTTATTTCCCATATTTTTAAATTCGAAAACAGCGGACAGTAAAATAAATTGAGTAAAATATATGCTTCAAGATCTAATGTTATGGCCCGTCTACAATAGCCGCAAGAGTAAGCAGTAAATTATTAACTAATGGGATTTTTACAATTCAGAATGATGTGTCGACTGTGCCGACTGTGGTTGGTCAATATAGCTTACTGTTTATGTCTTACTGCATACCGCATACTCCTGCTGCCATGGTAGACGACGCGACGCACGCTTTAAAGTCGTGTCGTAACCTCGATGTGCTCGCGATGAGGTTATCTCCATAATCGTGGAAATTAGTTAATCGCGCAGGTTAATAATAGCATTTGAAATCGTACGATACTTGTCGCGATTGCGTTTCGAGAAATAATACTCACAAAGCTACCTGTCCTGCTTGAGTCACAGCCTCAGTGAGCGAGCGATAACTGTCAGGGCGTCGACGTCGACCGAGTGCGCGCAACAGTACGCGGAAAAAACAAATATGCAACGGCCGCGCACGTGTGTGTGATGTAAGTAGCACCGATTTCTTGATTCACTACAAAACATACAGTTCAACATACAGTAAAATAAATGTGGAACAATCCTAAAAATTGATTGCGATAACTCGGCTATCTGCGTACATTGAAATAAAATTTGCTTTAATCGTGAAAGTATCTATGTACATTAATTTATTATTATTATTACTGTAAAAGAAAAATACACTCTCGCAGGAATAATTGTAATATACTTATTTTAGTCAAGGGACATAATACCTTTTCTGGCAATCCTCTGTCATCGACTGACTGTGGTCTGTGACTCGCACTTCGCACTGACCTCGCACTCGGCTCGGGCAGACTTCTTCTTAAATTTTTATTAGCTCGTGCCTCTTGTCAGAGTGTCAGAGAGCAATACGGCCATCGGCTAGTGAATCTAGTGATCGGCTCGGGCCTCGGGCAAACGCTTCGCTCACTCAAAAACATAAACATAACACGATCGAACAAAAGACCGGCGTACCTTCTCTTCACTCTTGCAACCGCCGCGCCGCTCGCGATATACATGTTTATCGGCCCCCCCCCCCCCACACACACACATACCACACACGTACATACACGCATGTATTCAGCTTCTACATTACTTTCTGCAAAATTTTTACGTTTCGAAAGGAATCAAATTATACAATTTTAATAAATGAAGAATTTTTTCCTTGTGATTTTAATAAATCAAGAAAATGGAATTGAACCGCCGCGAAAAATGAAAGGACTCATTATGTTCCTGTGATTTATTAAAATTATGCAATTTTACTCCTCTCCAGATATAAAAATGATAACAATTATAACAAATATATAATTTTCACTTTCCAATTACAAGAGAAAGACGAATCTTAAAATTTTAAGTTAGAATTAATCTATCATAATTTAAACGCCGAGTAATTTTACTTATTATATCAAGAGAGATATCTCCTCGCGATTAAATTTTTCATGAAAAATCTTGATAAAGAAACATTTATTTCAAATTCACCGAAGTATCCGCCATTAAAGTATTTTTTGGTAGCTTACCTAATAGGAGTTTTCAATGCCGTCTAACGTACTTATCTCGTGTTATCCTGCTCGCTTTTTCCATTCGCGATGGTTTTAGGAGACTTGGACAGCTTGTTGCCGAGGCTTTCGGTAGGCGGAAACGGCGGACGGGTGAGCGGAAACTGATATACAACTAACGAATGAAGCGCCGTCTTTCATCGTCGAAAAAAAAAAAGAGCGCATTCTTTCCGGCAGTGCAAATTAGTTGCGAACCTCAGCCGAAGTGCAATTATCTCGGGCGAAGTGCATGAATTCATCTCTCCTCCATGCTCGATGAATGCGCGCGCGCGCCGGCTACCTACTCCGGAAAGATAAATATTCAGATATGCATAACAGGAAGACGGCAAGGCAAGTGCGCGCCGCGGACGCGATTTGTCCGACCCGCCTAATTATTTCTTTCGTCTGGGACTCAGCGCCCGTCGCCCGTTAGAAGAACATTAATTTTCACCAAGTATCACGGTCCGTCCTCCGGTGCCTAAATGCGCCGGGGTCGCGTTTGCGGGGATGTAATTATACGAGCGTGCGTTTCAAGAGACAGAACAGTAACGTCCGTTTCTTCTTCAAAGATCGAGTCTATAACGCACACCGGACAAAAAATTTAAAATACGCGAGAGTTCTTTATTAAATATTCTCCTTGTGTGCGTTACATCTCCGTTAAAAGGGAAAATTTCCACTTTCGTGCATCCTTTGCGATGTGTGCGCAGGACTCAAACAAAAATTTCCTCGGTTTGACCGAGCCCTTTTGTCGAAATTTATGCTGAATTATTCATCGGGTTCGACAATCTCACCTACACCCATCTACATCTATATCCTGTGTCTGTCTGTAGTAATCACGACACTCGCTTTCTCCGCTTTCGAGCGCACGCTAAACGGCGATGCAAAATTCATTTAGCTCGCATATTCGGCTAATTATACTTTGTTCCGTTCTCTGCCGCCGCCACGAGATGGGCCGGATATGTGTGCCTTTGCCGTGTCATATGCGCGTTACGCGGATGTATTAATAACTCTCCATTGTTCCGTCGCCGCGGCGTGAAATCGCTGACGAATTCCATTGAATTTCAATTCCCGATTAATTACACAGTTAATTACACAGTCCCATGTCGCTCGCGGAACATTTCCGACGAGTCCTCCGAGTTCACTCTCGTTGCGAGACGGCACGACGCATTCTCTCATTCGATCCGCGACGCACAAAGAGACTGTAAAATGCAAAAATTATTTGACAAAGCTGAAAATTTCGCACTTTATTTTTATTACCAACAAAGCCTGAAATCCTTTTAAGGATTTAACGCATTGTAGCATTTTTTCTCATTTTAAAATGTTTCACAGCTTTTTAGGAATGTCATTATGAAAGATTATTTCATTTAAAAAAGTACATCTAGAATAAATTCTCCTCAAAAGTTTTTACATTTGTGGCGTAATTAACTAACGATTTAATTTTTTTATATCAATAAGTTTTCACTTATTAAGAAGAATCAAATCTTTTTATAAATTAGTTTTACATGACAAGCGATCCGTGTGTTTCATCATAAATTTTTGGATCAAATAACAGCTGGAGCTAAAATAGCGTTAAAAATTATATCGATAAAATTGTGACGAGCTAAATCTCGAGACAATCATTCGATTATCAATGTCAAAGCATCTTCGGCGGTATAGTATGCGCGTTATGGATGGGAATATACATGCAAATACGATCACCATTTGAAACGTTCGCATAAAACCAAAAAACGAATCCGATCGTGCGGCGAGAGACAAATGAACGTGGTTAATAGAAACGTACACTGCGGGACGATTATTTAAAAAATGCACGTAACAGCTCGTGAATTCGCACGACGCATATTAATCGACGGTAATCGCGCGGGGTGCCGGGGTGACGCGAATGAGGAAGGCTATAATACTGCTTGATTTGATTTTTCCGCGCATGATGCATCACTTATGCACTTTTATACAGCGTTGCAAGTGACTGTTTACGCGACGTTTTTCAAACAATTAGATTTAGATTAAGCTAATTCCAAGTCCGGCTTCGAACTGAAAAGATAAGAAACTGCGAAATAAAGATATAAAAATTATATGCAATAAAGAAATCGCTTAGACAATGGGTGATAATATTTTCAAAACGGAATCAATTTTCTCTACTTGCAGTCAATTTTTTCGGCAACCTATATATATTTTATTACTGCTTGAGTACGCCAGACTCAAGATTGAGTCTTTTGTCCCAAAAGTGCGGCATTACTGAAGAGATAATAAAAAGTACTCACGTTCGCGCGTTCGCCGTTCGTCGGTCCAAGAAAAGAGGAGAGGCGGCGCAAACCGTCCTCGCGACGCTCGTTCCAATTCCAGTACTGTTCGCCAAGAAATCAATCGAGGGTGCGAATGCCCCGACGCACGAGAAACACGCTGCCACTTCCCCTTGTGCTGTGTTGCTGGTATTACACTGACCCCAATTCTGCAAATCCGCCGAGGCTCCCGAGGCCGACGTTAGAATTACGTCAAACTTGAGACTGTTTCAGCTCGAAATACCCGTCCCGCTTCACGGCGAGAGTTCTTTAACAATTTATGCCCGGAGATCCCGTATCTAGCCATACAAACGGCCTAGAAGCACATTATGACACCATTTGCTGCCGCGATGTGAAATTTACGATTTTACAGCGTTTCACGTAGATAAAGGCTAGAAACATATTTATGGTTTGTCACGAATATATAGAATCGTGAATTAATGTCGGGACGAAACCTCGAAATAATATATATTTTGTATTTTGAAAGGCACAGGGAGGTACATGTATGCAAATGTAGGAAGTTGAAAAATAAAATTGTTTATAGTATAATTTATTATTGCGCTGTAAAAGTTCACAGTTACAATATTCAATATATTATAGTAGCCAAAAGTCAACATTTTTTAATTCGCCATGAAACGGAATCGTGGTCTAACAGAATTTAGAAAAATCTAAAAATTCTTGCAAAATATTAAAACTCTTTAAAACATATGTATAAATTTTGAAACAGGTATAATACAATACAATATAATATAAAAGACCGTAAAATAAATATTCAAAAAAGTCGAATAATGTGTGTTATGTAATTTCACAATTTACAACAATTTCCGGTGCAAATTCCTGTATGATAATGGTTCATTTTTGGGATATGAATCGCACTAGCTGTTCGCGCCGTTCGCGGTTATTATTACAACAGCGAAAAATTAAATTCCTACGTCCGTACATCCTCCTTGCTCACTGCATTTCCACTACATTCCGCTGTATTCCATTGAGATCGCCAGATCGCTAAAAATATAGGAAAAGTATTCTACGACCGCGCTTGTTTCTCTGTTTCAGGTGAGCATCCGGCCGCGATGCAGCACGGAAACACGGCAGCCGGCTCGCCCAACTCCAAGACAGTCCTGGTGATGCTTGCCTTCCTTCTGGGCCAGCTGAGATAATGTGCGTGTACACGAAGGTCGCTCGAGACTCGTAAAATCGATGGACGTATATATCGCAACATGATCGCCCGCACAACTTAAACGTTAACCCTTCCGCATAGACCATCCTGGATTAGGTCTCACAGTTTAAATTCATCGTAGCGGCCGAAAAAAAAACAAATAATTTACGGAATTACATCATGGTCACAGCGATGCGGTGAAGTTAATGAAATCGTTTATGAGAATTGTTGATTAATTCCAATTGTGCGATTTTAATATTTTTCGGATTAATTGATTTTGCAGAATAATATTTCAAAATAATCAGTGCGGTATCATATCATTCACAATTATTGACGTATTTATTGTTTTTCGCAGCGTTTATAATTTTATTTTATTGGAATTGGTTTTTCAAAATCGTCGAAATCGCGTATGAAGTGATACAAATGTAACGATTGTGAATCATAATTTTTTATCTCGAGGCGAAAATTTTTATTAGAAAGTATAAGGTTCATTATATATATATATATATGTTATTTTAATTGCGTCTCGCACTTAAAATATTCTCGTTGAAGCGGTTATCTTACGTCTTTTAATCCAACGCGAAAATCCTCATCCCGTTTATCTTAAACTTAACTGTGGGTTTGGCCGCTGGGGTGAGAAATACAAAGATAATCTCCGAGAGACAGCTCTTCTTACGTAATAAAAGGGAAGCTTTGTGCCTAAGGGTTAAGCGGAGTGTGAGGCAGTCGTATTACACGGTGTCTTAGAAGTATGAATTTCACGACGAATTTCTGAGCCGACTTTTCCCAGCCGCGAAAGAATGAATCCAGAAAGAATGGACGTTTCATACACAAACATTTGTTGTAATGCAGCGACAATATTTACAGTTGAGCTGTGTAACGTGTAAAACGGGCAAATAGCTGCATAATCGGCGATAATTGGGGTTACCTATCTCTATCTCGAAAACGTGTTCTCCAATAATTGGCATGTTGCACAAACGATATTTTCACCATCAACTTGCGTCCAAAATTAACAATGATGTTAACATCGTTTAATGACCATTCTCTTAAATAACAAGCAGGTCTCGTTTATTTTATTTTAATTGACGCGACATGTGCGTTTCGACAAATATCACATTTTAACGACACATTATCTTTTTAGATATTTTCTACTTTAATATTTTTAATTGTTTGTGTTTACGATCTATAACACTCATATTAATGGAAATGATACGCAATCGCAACACAGTATTACTTAGATTTAATTCCGATTTATTTATAAAACGAACCTAATAATCTTAAAGGTAAAACCGTTGACGCGTAATCCAGCATAATTATTTTCGCATGCTAAGCTTCTTTTGCACTCTATATCTCCATAGGTAAGCAAAGGTAAAATAACGATAATAGTTTCCTATTCGCAAATACTTGAGCCAGAAATTCATTTGATTTAGCTCAGAAATTAGTTTATGCTTCGCGAGTTAGCATCGGGTACGGTTTATTGTTGAAATAATACGGCACGCGTTGAGCAACGACATTCGTATGACCATGGCAGAGCAGTCGAGAGAATTCTTATCATATCCACGAACGACGCGAAGACGTCAATATTATTAAAGAATTTCCAGCGGCGGCGGCGGCGGCGAGAGATCGAGACCTTACGGTTTTTAATTAAGAACGCTTATTCGCACGAGAAGGATTGAGAGTCGCATTGTCGCCGCTGGAATTTTTAGAATAATTGCGCCGTGATGTCTATAAGCGCGATGCAAACGTTAAGGAATTAATGATAACGCGCCAGTGAGTGTTGACGCAGAGAGACGGTAGTTGAGCGCCGAGTGTCGCTAGAAAGAAGAGGGATAGCGAAGCAGATAAAACAGGACTACGCCCCCGCGCGCCCTTTCCCGACCATAGTGAGGAAAGTGTTAAGTGTAAAATAAATGTGTCACGAGCAAGTTTAACCGAAGAAAGCGATGTAACAAAAAAAAACGGGGGGTTGGTGGATCGACCTCCACCGGCGGCGAAGTACTTTCTACTTATTGCATAAGTGTTAAATGAAAAAAAAAAAACTTAAAGGAAGACACGGATGACACGCGTAAACACACATACCCACACGTACAGATAATAGTAGAGAGATGTATGTGTAAACCACGCGACTTTACGGCTCGTATGATTTACACCCACGACCCCCGAGAGATGAAAGAAAAAAAAACAACTGTGTTTCCCACCCGCTCACACCTTTCTCACTGTCTTGTTTTCACACGGTTCTCTTGCGCGAAAACGCAATTCTTGTACATAATGTTTTACTCTTGTAAATAAATTACCCACACAACGCTCGTCGATTCATTCCCGCGCCGCCTGTCCGCATCAGCGATCACTTCGCCGATCAGATGTATCGAGAAACGTCCATATGATGGAGAAAGCCAGGAAGAGATCATCGCATTTTATTATAGAAGGCTGATTTTATTTCTTTATTATTCTATTATTAGCTGAATCGTAGGGTATAACCGATATAGTACGAAAATTTAGATTAAACGAACGACGTAAGTCTTTCTGTCTTGCGGATGGTTGGTAATTCGGAGGTAATAGCAACGGCTGCGAGAAGATGGCCCCCCCCCCTCTTCGAAGATCGATAGCCATGACCCCGATGCGCTTCCCGAACTTTTCCCGTCGGGGATATTTAAGAATCCCCGGCTTCGGCTCATGAAGTCTCTCACTTGCAAACCATTCTCGGCAAAATAACGATGGCGCCCGATTAATTTCCTTTAGCTGCTCAATATCTCCGAAACGACGTCGAGCGACGTTTTGGCTCCATTTGACCCCATTAGCCGAGTCGTTTATTCCGAAAATAAGGTAAGTGAATTTTGTTTTATATAACTCCACGAGTGAAAAATAATTCGGAATTAGCCGGTAGCTTTATTTTAACGCTTTTAATTATTAAATAAAAAGGAACTTGTCTAACCCGCGGAGGCTTGCATTTCAATTTTAACGGGAGATTGCTGCATAAATTCGAAATTTATTTCCATGCACGATATCTACCGGTTTATCCACATCTAGATATCGAAAATAAAGTACTTCGAACGTCGTTAAAAACAAAACTTCCCGGTAATGGCTCGGAACTTACCCCATAAGTTCGAAGTTCCTCGAATGAACGAGCACCGTAAGATCAGCGGTGCCCGCGCGCGTAGAATCGGCACGCAGTCGGCATGGGCATCGACAGCGGGTTACGCGGCAATCAGGCACCCGAAGGAATCCGATGAATATTTATGCGCATCCACCCTGCACATTGCAAAGCCACGACAATCCGCCCGATGATATATGCGGTGAATTTTTTAAGAGACATCGCGCGTTACGAGCCGCTCGAATCCCGGGCGACATGCGACCGCCGTTGCATTCACGAAAGCGTAAATGGAACACACAGATGACACGGGGCGCAAAAGGAAGAGAAAATTAGAGGCGCTTTTTGGATGAAAAGCGCGCGTACTTCCGCTATTGAAGGAAAAATGAGTGCGTCGCGCGACTGGTACGATTCAAACTCCGCTATAACTCCAATACGAACCCCGATGTAACATTCTTCGTGAAAAAAATAACCGAGATATATTCTCTTGCTCGGTTCTATCATCTATATTATTATCGTAATTCTATTGAATTAGTTTACTAGCTCTTTACTTGCTGATAGCTGTCAATTATTTATAATGTGAAAGATATTTCTCGATATCAAAACGCTCTCCAAGTGCTTTGTAACTGCTGTTTTTTATGCGTTACGAATGTGCATGCGTATTATAGCTGTATTTTTAAACCCGTACAATTTTACGGCATTATTATTTCAACGACACGAGCGACTGCTTTTGCAGTCACAAATTAATAGGTCACCTGGCAATTACTCACGTGACTTCTTGAAACGTTCTTTATTTCTTTTCTTTTTTTTCTTTTTCTGATTTAGTGTGAATTGGCTGTTTTGTACCCTAATTAATTTGAGTTTTGCGCTGTGCCGTCGGACTTAATTAGAGCTCAGCCACATACATTTGACTTTCCCCTAACAAAATAACCACGTGTAAATATATAAACTACATATATATACATATATGTACGTAGGCATATAGTTGATGTTTCCGGTCTCTAGCATACTAAAGACCCAACTGCTAACTATGTGCGAAACTTTGATTAGGAATGAGCGTGACTACTTGAAACAGTACAAACAAATCTGCAAATACGAAATGGGCGAGAATATCCGACATTTTTGTCGAAGCAAATGTTATATAAATTCAATTCGCATTATAAATTTCAAATATTTTGAAAGCGTCACGTAGAGAAATAATAGTGATAAAAACTATATTGCTTATATTTCTTCAAAAACCAATAATTTTTTCGATGTCTTAAATTAATGTAATGTAATATAATAATAAAACTGCAGTAATAAAACTTACTTGGATAAAAAGATATTTTTAAAATATATGCTGCTACTTTTTTTTTTACTTGATTTATTATTTGTAGTATATTTTTTACGAATAAAAATATTGACATATTTTAATCATTTTTAGAATCAATCAGACTTCTGCGTAACTTGAAATATATAATAAATTTATAATCTTGCTCAACTTTATACAGTGTAAAAGAAAGAGTGAAAGAATTTTAATTCCAAGATTATAACAAAGAATCCATTATCAAAATTAAATCCGTTAATAATGAGGCATGTTTCGCCTAATTGCTCTAATATGTTAAATCTTACAGAAAGGTGCAGTAGTAATGCTCTCTTTGACAAAGAAGGATTTCAAAAAAACTTCAGCCGGTCGCAGATTATGTTGTGCCATGGAAAGCTGCTACGCGCTTAGCTGTAAAGTACGTGAAACGAGAGTATTAACGCGTATTCGCTACGCTAGAATGCGAAATTGCTCTTACATGTCGCAGCCGTGTGTACGCATCGTAATTAATGCGCGCAGATTAGGGGATTAAACTAACTGGCTGTAACGGCAACTAGTAAACATTCTCAACCTAGATATGCGACGCGGTCTGATGATGACACTCTCAGTCGAGCGGGCGCGTTTCGCACACAGATAATTTCTATATTTATCACATAATACAGGGAAGTTCGTCCTTAGAATAATTTATTCTCCCCTCCCCCCCCGGTAGCGTATCGTAGCCTACGCTAACCCGCTGTGTACGCGCGCGGTTTACGTCAACATGAATTATCGTACAATCGATTGGGAGTTGCAGCGTTAATCAACCGTTAATGGTTCCTAGTTCCTGAAACTTCGCGGAAATCTCGATTTTAAAGCACAATCGCATTGCAGATGCTTATAGCTTTCCGTTACCTTTCTTGTATTTCAATATTTTTCATAAATAATAAGATATTACATGGATCTTTTTCCTGGATCAAAAGCAGTCGAGCGTATAAGCACAATGAAAAAATAAAGATAAAAATCACCGAACTGCGTCATTATACATCACGATTTTTAGTTCACGCTTTATGTTTATTTATAAAGTTTAGAAAGCCGCCTCGTAATAATAATAATAATAATAATAATAATAATCGTAATAATTTCATTGCAAATAAATTTGAATTACAAACTGAAATAAAGTAGAAGTTAGTAGAATTGCGTGGCACACTAGCGCGACTCCATTACATCGTCAGAAACTTAATACCCTTTCATATTTAATTTGCTTCCTTTATACTAAAAGAATCCGTATTTTTATCAGTAATAAAGGGCATACATAAAAATTGAAGAAGAAAATACGCCGAATCGCGAGCTTTATGCCGCTTCGTTTGCCCCGGAAGAGGGAATTGATGCAAAGGGCGAACAATTCCATAATCCCCCGTTCTCGCGTCAAGAGTGAGCCATACGAATTCGGCTCTATTAGCGAGGGATTAATCGCGACAGGGCCGTGACTGGGAATAAAGCGATTTTTCGGCGTTCCTTTTGACCTGTGTCCTTTGTTATTTGCCTTGCCGAAACTACCCAGGCAAGCGTGCGCGCGCGCGTGCATGCGATACCGCATACTAACGCGGGGAACGGAGGCTCCCTTTGAGCGCATGTAGGACGCTGGGCGCGCTTCAAACATCCGCCCTCTGAGCTCCTCGTCGTTTACACGTACGCTCCACTTTCGACTCGGGCGAGCGCCAGCCGGCGAAATCAAACGAATCAAATGAACTGAGCAAAATCCTCGATAAAATGACATCAGAAATTCGCTTCGTTAGAGCGGGACCTGTTTTGTCTGACCCGACTCGTTCCGTTACCACTGACACCACCTTCGCACCCGGGATCTCCGCAGAGAGATTGGCTGTTGACACCACGGAAAATCTCTTTTTTTTTTTTCGCTTCTTTCCGTAGAGACGGCGGAATACCTACGACGTGGATTATGGATAATTTCAGTAGATAGCTGACTTGGGGGCAGGGGAGAGGGATCTCTCCAACAGGATATTTTTATCTGTCACTTTTTCTCGAACAACCGTAAATGGGCAAGGATATAGACATCGAAGAAAGAAAAGAAAGCAGTAATTTTAAGAAAGAAAAGACAGGACGGGTGAGTTTATTTTATAGAAAATATTAGGAAACATTTGTATTACGCATCTCGAAATAATTTCTGTAATCCATTCTACAACTTATGGTCTTAATTCTTGTTAGACAAACTGAAATCGTTGTTAGTTAAACTCGAATATCTTTTTCTCGTTTACAGCCACCTTTGAAAATTAAGCAAACGTATTTTATTTGATTAATCGAGCTATTTAAAACTTGGCAAAGGTGAAAAAATCTTATTTATAAAAAATTAAATAAAACGCATTAGCTTAACGCGAAAAAACTCTGATGACGAGAGGATTAAACCGCGGCGCGTCTACTCTCGTAAAGCTCCAGATTAAATCAGTAGTATATATACCGCGTAATGCAAACTACGTAAATCTGCATAGAAGCCGAGGTGAGAGAACCACGTAAGAGAGCTCGCTGCTTCTTTTCTAAATGGACCGCGGCAGGACGCTGAACTTCCGGTAAGATGGTAGCGCTCTGCCGGAGGCTGCGTGACATGGAGAGTGGGCGAGCTTAAAATTCAGCGGCAAAGCAGTACGGCAACGTCGTGAACAACGACGCCGATTTGCATATCAAAAGTAGGAACAAACTATTCAGACCTAACCGGGTCAAAGATTTTTCAGGGCGACGCGCGCGCGCGCGCGCGCGGCGGGAGATCGCCGGGGAAAAATATTTCCTCTCGCGCGCGCACACACGTTTTTACGCGACACTTCATGCGCGCGTGTCTGTCCTTCTTACGCCGCATCAAGCATTCCCAAACTTTTCATCCTCCGACACGTCCTTTCATCCTCTAACACCGCGGCTAAGAAATTGTGAACTCGGGAAAAATTCGCGCATGGCTTCTTATCCTCGGCGAAATCTCGCCGAAAAAAGGAAAAAAGTTGCGAAAAAGCGAGGGTAAACATTCCTCGGATAACTTCCCTTTATGCGAAAGTTGCAAAGTTATAACATATAATTGTTATATATATATATATAAACGTATATACATATTAATAAAGTATAATAAGCAAACATAACTAACAAACTATAACAAAAAAGACGACGTCAAATGGCTTTCCATCTTCACGAGAGGAACATTAATTCGACGTAATCCTGTAATTAATTCAATTTCACCCGGACAATCCTTCTAAGCCGAGATTTCTTTTGTCGCTTTGGTAAAAAAGGAATGTCGAAAAAAGAGGATTTGGAGGAAAAAATTGCGGAGAAAATCTGGCAGCGCGACATAAGTATATGTGTCCACGAAATATGGTTCTACGTTGGAAAATTTGATATCTCGTACAAGGAAAAAGAATCTGAGGAGCCTCATAGTTTTATGCGGTTTGAAAACAACGCGCGACGTACGTTTTTCCGTCACGGAGAGAGGTGAAGAGAACGTTTGCGAAGAGGAGGATCCGGATTTCGAGAATTTGGGGACTTGGAATGGTCGAATCACGCCCGAGGAGACCTATACGGTCGATTATTTCCGTTCGCCTGGCACCAACGAGCGATCGCGGATCAGTATTCGGCGAGAAACGATCGCGGGCGAACACCGCTGTTCGTTTACGCGCCTCGATGCGTCGATGCGTGTCCGAAGATGTTTAATTAACCGTACGAAATGCGGAGAGGATCCGTTCGCGGGATGGCTTTGATCACCGGGCGGAAACTCGCGTTGGCTTTCCGCGAGGCCTAAATCGTCGTCGTCATGGCCAAATCGGCGACGGAGAATCCGATTATAGCACCGACAACAACGTCTAATAATTGAAGTTCCGCTGTTTAAGCCCAAGCCCTCATCCCCGTGTGCCCTCTCTCTCTCCTTTCTCTTCTCTCTCTCTCTCTCTCTCTCTCTCTCTCTCTCTCTCTCTCTCTCTCTCTCTCTCTCTCTCTCTCTCTCTGTGTGAGTATCATTGCTTGTCTATTCTCTTTGCTCCTGCTTCAAGTGAATCTGTTTCTGCCGTAAATTGCTTCCGGGCCATTTTGTTGCAGGTATTAGCGGGTTTTTTGTCGCTTGTCGCGTGCTATCATTATCTTTCTGGTGCTTGCAACCTAATTAAAAGCATTTCTGTGGCAAATATCATCGCTTGTTCTAACCTAATTCTTGGCTGTTCCTGTGGAAGGCGTCGATCTCATCTACGCATGCGCCTATCGTTGCCGATCTTCTCTATCTACATGCTATTTTCTGAACACGTGCTATCTAAGTGACCGCGGATTGGCTGCTCGGGTTGATCTCCGCGACATCTATACGGAACACTCTGATTGTGGATCGATACTACAGAACTCTACTTCTTTTAAGCCTAGTGATTAAACGATTGTATACAACACACGCAGGGTTGTGTCAAAACTTACGTTGGTACGAAGTCCGCTAGTGCTTGTTGCAAGACTCACTTTTGTTTACCATGCTTCCTACGGCTCTTACACAGACTACTTCTAATATTGATGGCGCCTCTTTCTCTCGTTCACACTCGCCTAATACTACTGACGAGCTTTTGCGCGTGCTGATGGCGAAGCTTATGGAGTCAGAAGCTAGATTTTTAGCTCTTATTGAAAATCAACAGCGGACAAATGAAGGAATCACTGATAAGCTTGATTGTTTAACTCGAATTGCTGACACCGTTGCTCAAAACAGTCAGCGCATTACTAAATTAGAACAAGAAAATGCTAATTTAGTGCGAGAGCTCCAAGACTTAAAAGCCGCTCGGTCTACTCAGCAGATTTATGAAGGCAACGAGCTTATTATATCGGGACTGCCGGCGACATTGTCTGTTACTCCTTCTGAGCTTGCTCATAATGTGTTTAACGCTCTAGATGTCCCACATCTTTCTAGTCATATTCTTGATGTTAGAACTGTAGTTAAAAATTCTCCGCCAGCGGCAGTTCACGACCGACCCGTAACAACTGTACCTGCTCGCTCTTGCATAGTCACCTTAGCCTCGAGTGCTGTCCGCGACTTTATTATAGCAAAAAAGAGAGCCAAAAGACTGCTTAAGCAAAGTGATGTCTGCGGTAACAATTCTGATAGAAGTGTTCTTGTAAATGAGCTTCTCTCCAAAGACACTTACGAATTGTTGCAATTAACAAGGCGTGTTGCCAAAGAAAGGTCTTATAAGCATGTATGGTTGCGACGCGGTCGAATACGTGTCAGGCATTCTGAAGGCAAACCTGTTATTTATGTCAACTCTAACTCTGACCTTGCAAGGCTTATTTGACTTATCTGACTGGTCCGACCTGCTCGTCCCTTGTTCTTTGATCGTTCGGCATAATCAACATGTAATTCTTCTCGGATACGTTTTGTTAAATTCAACGCTTATTCCTTTCGTCGACATATCGACTTGCTTGCATGTGAAATTGGATAACATTGTTTCTGGTATAGAACTTCTAGTCCTTTCATTCCTTATTATTAGCTCGTAAATTGCACTACGCCTTAGTTCTTAGTTTATATGCACTATTTATTTCTTTTCAGTAACACTTGCTCCTTATATTTTATTCTTTTTCACTGTACTCATTATTAGTTTAAGTTGCGTTAGTTCTTAGTTTTATAGTATATATTATTGAGATTGCTGGTTGCTTGCCTTAAGAGAGAGAGCATGCATATCATGCTAGCTCCTATCGCTATTTTTCGCTTTTGTTTATATCACATTGTATCTTTGCATCTTGCAACTGCTATATATTATTGTAATTGCTGTGGTATTGTAACTGCTATAGTATTGTAATTGCGACATTATTGTAACTGCTATATTACCTTTTGCCCCTTAGCCATTGCTCGGGCATAATAAATCTATCAATCAATCAATCAATCAATCTCTCTCTCTCGCACACACACACTGCCACTCGCGCTTCCTCCTTTGCAAGTATCAATGGCTCGCAATCGCCCTTTGATGTGGGCGCCGTTTCAAAGAAACTGAATACGATAACTGCAGAACGAGAATTATATTACAGATAATTGTCATATGATATAATAAGGAAAAGAAAAAAGCATTTTGTAAAATTTATAGTTTCTAAGTTTGACATAAGTAATTGATCCTTCGTATATACATATATTTTCTACGTTGGAACTTTATTTTTAAAATCATAGTTTAAATATATGTATAAAATATACATTTGATTACATTTGCTATAAGCTATAATAATTTTCTATTTTATAATAATTTTTTACGTCATTATTTCCGTCATAGTTATTAATATTTTACTCACATTCCTAATCTTTTAAATATAACGACGTTATAATGATAACACACACGGAAAGAATCATACCTAACTATATATATTAGCACTTGTACGCGCCGAATAGGTTTTTGCGCCTCCCTAACAGTTTTTCCACACTCTCATTGAAAAAGAGAAGTGGAAAGAATGAAAGTAGGAAGTTCTTCTCGTGGAAAAACGAGAAAGCTGACGAGCAGAAAAGCCCGCAATCAGAATGCCGGGTAATCTCGCTGCGAGGGTTAAGAGTGCGATAAGAGCGCGATCGGCCCTATCGGACCACTTCGTCAAGAATCGAATGGCGGGGTAAGGGAGGAGAAAAAAGAGGCGAAAGAGAAGGGAAATTATCTAACAAAGAGATCGCGACGAGAGATCGCCGAGCATTCGTACCGATCGCGATGCACATTCGATTTCCTGCACGCGACTGAACAGGAAATAGATTCGTGCATGTCGAGGGGGTGGAAAAAATAGGAGGAGGATAACGGGGGGAGAGAGAAATTAAAGCTCGCCAGGAGAGCACCCGACGCGACGATCCTTACACGCGAAAATTCGGGCGATCCTGCCATTACGGGCGGAAGCTCACGCGATACGGTCTGCGGCACGGGAAATATAATATGAACTTTTTAGAGCTTTTAGATCCCTGGTACCGAATACCACCAATATGATAACGGCGGTTCACAGCGGAAAAATAATTCAATCTCGAATGGATCGGTTTCGGACGGTTGCGGTTAAAAGAGATTTTTTTTTTATCGATAATTGATTTGTTCGTATACCAAATCAATAACGTGTGTACCTAGTTATGCGATGTATAAAAGTTTTTATTATGCAATTCGAGACATATCGCAAAAGTGCCTCGGTATATCTGCGATAATAATACTTAATATCGAAATTTTCCAACAAAGTGAGCAAAAAACGAGGGGAAAAACTTTGTTTTATAAGAATGCTAATTAATATTATGAGCAACAGGGGAACAATAATACCTCGCGGCTAAGATATTATTTCTATTAAAGCTGCAACAACAGATAAGAGAATACGTAAAAGAGAACGTAATAAGATTACGGACGCAAGTTATAGACCGAAAAGATTTAATACGTTTTTAAAGTTGGAATATATTCTTGTCTCTCGAGTTTTTAGTACTCGCATATATATTTAAGTTATTCCTTTTTAAACATCCGTTAATGAAGATCTCTAATAATATTCTTTACATTTTAACGACATTTAATATAACATACGTATCTGATAGAGAGTATGCGTTGAAAGATTTAATAAAAATTATCGCAAAAAGATTTAATATATTATCATTTTATACATTCACTCGTTATCGCATGAAAAAATAAATATAATTTTTTATTTTTACGTTAAATATATTTGAGTTAAAGAGAAATTGTATTAAGAGAAAATACATCCTTTCTGATATATATATATATATATATAGGTACTTATCAGTTTTTCATGGTTAATTTGTGTCGATATTTTGACATTTTGTTTTGTCCCCCACCCCCACACACAGATATAAATATAGATATAGATTAGATATAGATTATACAGATATAGATATAGAAATATAAAAATATAGAACTGGTCAATATTTTGCGCAAAAATTGCACAAACACCAGTTGGTTTCGCTATGTTTACCGATACCGATCGAGCATCGAACTCGTGATCGCGCACGGCAGAAATAACAGGCAAAAGCCGCGTAACGCGGCGCGCAACAAGAGTTTTAAACAGGACCGCTGGAGTGTAGCGGTAGAATCCGATTT
Organism: Temnothorax americanus; assembly: GCF_048541705.1. Taxonomy (NCBI): domain Eukaryota; kingdom Metazoa; phylum Arthropoda; class Insecta; order Hymenoptera; family Formicidae; genus Temnothorax; species Temnothorax americanus. The sequence continues at coordinate 3,715,816 of NW_027509339.1, forward strand.
ATATCGAACGCGGGTAAATACAGCTTTCTTCGGCGGTGTATACTTTCGCGAGTCGACAAATCTCGCGTTGTATGTAACTTATACTCGAGCCAGATGGCACGAATTCCGCTCGACGGTTTATACAGCGGTTTAAAGGTGTCTCCTCTATTTCGGCGTTTCTCTCTCTCTCCGGTGTGCGCGCAACCCCCTTCGGTTCTCGCCGATATCGGACGGGATAAACTCCGATACACCGCGGCGCGGTGACGTCTCTCGTTTCGATGGAGTCCGAGCTCCCGAAGATTTATACGGGAGAGGAAAACGCACCGAGCCCGCGACCGCGTTCGAGAAACGATAAATAAATTTCAATCGCACCGCACCGAAGAAGTAAGGAGCAGCCAATAATCGGCGCTTGTCATCTCGATAGGATTTATGAAATATAGAACGTATACAGATATACAGACTGTGGGGCTTTTAAATCCATCTGTCGCACCTTCTGTGTTATTTATTTAAAATAATATTTATGGCGAGATAAAACCACGAGATTTTTCTATATAGAAAATAGAAATGCAAAGAAATATGAGCCAGCACACAAATAATTTAATAGTCCAGCTGAGTGCAACGTATTAAAATGTTGCGCTAGGATGATTTGTGTTGTAAATTTAATAAATTTCGGATCAAATCGATTTGAGATAAAGTTTCATATAATAATTTTATGCGATTGTTATATCTAAATTATTAGGCAAACGTCAGAGAATGTCAGGCATATCGTCTGGTTTATGTAACGGTAACTTATCGTTAAACAAGCATCAGGATACCGCATATCATATCGATTTCGCGATAGGACTATTGCATTCCGTTTACATGACAGCCAATACCATCAGTTATACCACCGTCTAACTGTGATTATCGTGACGGGCAATTAAATACAAACTGTTTCAAGTGCACATGTGTACGTGAGACGTGTGCGTCACGTAGGTTGTACGTGATATATTTAGATAATTTAGAGATATATCAGTTATAATATCCATATAATGTGCAAGAAAATGGCATCGGAAAGTATAAGAGATTTTTAGCTTATGTCATAACTTCGATTTCCGGGTTGCAATAAAAGAATTAATAAGTTTTCCTGATGTTCTTTGCCATTCTCTCTGTGCAAATATATATTAAATTTCATCGGGAGAGAGCGGAGAGAAACACGATTGAGAATATTTCTCGATAAAAGAAGAAAAATTAATCTGTCTCCGGCAGATTTTCACTTAATTGCAGCCACTGTCAAACTCGACAAAGCAATTCTAATTAGCGACAGTTGTTTCCAATAATGTGCGAATGCTTCCGAAAGTACGTCCCAATCAGCAAAATAATATTTAAAAAATGTTTTTAAGAAACATTTAAAAAACGTTTTTCAAACATTTTTAAAAACGTTAAAAATAATGGGATAAGTTCCCTTTTTTTCATTAAAAAAACATTTTTTTTAACGTTTAAAATAATATTATTTTAACGTTTAAAAAATATTATTTTAACGTTTAGAAAAATATTATTTTAACGTTTAAAAAAATATTATTTTAACGTTTAGAAAAATATTATTTTAACGTTTAAAAAATATTATTTTAACGTTTAGAAAAATATTATTTTAACGTTTAAAAAAATATTATTTTAACGTTTAGAAAAATATTATTTTAACGTTTAATAAACGTTTGTTTTAACATAAAAAAAAATGTTTTTTTAATATTTAGGAAACGTTTACATTAAAAGGATTTTTTAATAATTTTAAAAATTTGTTATATTTGATTTTTTATTACTAAATATTATTTTTTGTACATATTGTACACATTGTATATATAATATATAACAAAATAAACATTTGCAGTTCAAAATAAAGTACATACATATAAGAAAGAAAAAAAATTTAACTTGTATTTTAAGGCATTGACAAGACCGCTGTTTGTATAAAGCAATTGAAAATCGAGCAAGGTCCACAGATGGTCATAGCAAGACCTTTATGCTGAAATAATGTTTCATGTGTGATTTTTAAATATATTTCCTAATTCTTCGAACTGTACGCGGTTACCATCAGTCTCAACACAGCTCTTAAATTGAATCAGGAAAGTAATATCACACATTAAATTGATTGTCAAGGAGGAGGAGAAGGAGAAGGGGAGAGAGGAGGAGGAGGAGGGGAGGGAGAAGAAGGAGGAGGAGGGGAGAAAGGAGGAGGATTCAATTTAAGAGCTGCGTTGAGACCGAAAGTAACAGCGCGTACACTTCGAAGAATCAGAAAATGTATTTAAAAATCACATAAGAAATATTATTTTTGCACTAAGATCTTGCTATGACCGTCTAAAGGACCATGCTCAATTTTTATTTGTGCTTAAAAAAAATTCTCCGCAATTCTCGCATATACCCGGATGTTAACATTTACTTCCAAAATCTTCCGTAGGTATTTCTACGTCGCACGAATTACACTCGCTTACTTTCATATCAAGGGCACTCCTTGTTATATCCAAGATTAGTTGTGGGAACCGCACTTGGATATACCTCATGGAGCAGACGTGAAGACGTGGTAAAATATACCAAAGTAAAAAATGTTTACTTTGGCAACTTGCAACTGTGAAACGCGCCACGAACATACTCATCAACTTAATTATTTTCCAGCATTTTTTTCAGAAAAGGATACTCGTCTGTAATTTAGAATATATGCAATATATAGGTATGGCTGCAAGAGAGGTAAAGATTATAAAATTACCACGTTCTTCAGTCTGCTCACATAACATTGCTAATCAATGTTTCTTTCTCTTCTTTTTTTTTTTATTTTTTTTAAGCCCACTTTTTTCTAAGTTTATATACTTTGCATAAACATCATTCTTTAGAAAAAGTCAAATACAGCACGCAAATTTGTCGATTTTTAATATCAATGGACGAGTTTTCGTTTACAAGTTTTTGTATGGGTGAAATGTACAAACATCGTGCATCGATCACATTTAAAGATCAGTAAGAATTTTCGGTTGAAAATAATTTTTGATTGGAATAGAATAGTTTGTAAAATTTTTATAAAATCAAAAGATTTGAACGCTTGCTTATTAGCAACTTATTAGCTTATTGACTTTTTCGAAAGCTGAATAAAATACATTTCGCAAAATAGACTCCATAAAATGGATCTATCGATGTTTCCAATTACAACGCAGTAAGACTAAGTATTTTCTTCTTAGTCTATGTAATATTGCCAAAAGAATTTTCAAAGAATCGCCGTAAGCAAAACAGAAAAAGCTAATAGAATAAGAGCAGATTTTTCGTACTTTGTAAATGGGAACATTTCGCGGATTAGATCGTTTGGCGAAACAATGGTTATTACATTGAACCCATTTACGTGTGTATATTAAGTAGATAATAAAATGAAAGGGGACTGTAATATTAGACTATATGACGCAATCGTATGCGATTCCGATCAATCAAATTAATATGCAGTGGGCGAAAGATTATTTAATCAACCAAATCGCACATTAGCTTAATTCATTACAGTGTATCTTTGCATTAACAGTGACACAAAAAAGAACCCAATAAATTAAAAAATCGTATAGCAGATATAATTACAGGTCTTCCAATCTGCTTCGGTTGTTCATTTTATATGTGGTCAACGGGGCACCATCATTATCTGGCAGAACGGTAAAAAAAATATTCGTAAATGTACAGTGTTATTACAATCATACAAATTATTAGCATGCTGTCAAATACCGGTATCGTTAATCTTCAGCAAATTTAATCAATTACAGAACTTACCGTTTGGAGAACTTCGAGGATAATTTCGAGAAGAAGGATGGCCTTGCTAGTGAACTAATTGCATTTGCGTCCTGCGTTTGTGTGTGACCCTGGAAACACATTCATATAAATTGTTAATAAAATAAATAATTCCTTATAATTAATAATTGCTAATAAAAGAGGCAAACTTGTTAAATCGAATTTTCTCCTATAATTATGTCACCTTAAGTGCTCACCTGAGTGTGATTTCGCTGTGCTTTATTTTGGCCAGAATGGAACGTACTGCGACTCGGAACATTCCGTGGAAATGCTGGCGTAGTGGTTGTGGTAATAAGTCTGTTGCTTGTGCATACACCCAAACTAAATAACAAATAATGATTTCTGTTTTAATACAGATTGCAGTCACATGTTAAATATATAGGCTGATTTATCAGCATTTTTATTTTTATGCACACTATAACGGATTATGGAAAGTACATGTTCGCAGCAAATACACTACCATCACCTATTAGATTCAAGTAAAGCTGGTATCAAGATGTAAAAAAGATGTAAGGTATATAAAATTAGTTGTTCAACTGCTACGTTTCTTTTTACTGTTACATTATTGTGTAAAAGTTTTCAACGTGCAAGCAATGTCTTACAAATTAAGCTTAGTAAAAAGAGTTAATAAAGCAATATTGTTATGAGAAATTAATTCATATTAATTAAAAATATGTAGTACGTTATTGTTCAAATAGAAAGTCTACTGTAACTGCGCATGCATCGGAAAGAAATTATTTCAAGAATATAACTGTCCGTTTTGCGAGAGATATGTTTTAATTACAGCAATTGTATAATGAGAAAGGAAGCTAGAAAAGACTTCATAATTGTAAATAGCGTTAAGTAACTTATATATATATATATATATACATATATATATATAAATGTTGGGTCATATAAATAATTTATAAAATAGATAATATATATGTATGTGTATGTGTGCGTGCGTGCGTGTGTGTGTGTGTGTACACTGTAAATGATAGCATGGCAACATGTACATTTAAGAGTATATTTAAGAGGACAGATCTCAGGACGAATAGAGTATTTATAGAGCATTTAAGGCAGGATGTTTGTATATTAGGATGTAAGATAAATTAATATTACGTACTCTTCTTACCTAAATGGTACTGGCGTAGAACGTGGGTCGATCGGCGAGTCGTCGTTTGATTCTGCATTCGACGGTATATACATTGATGTAAGAAATTTAATAGTTATATAGGAAGACTTTGCGGGAGGGCAATAATGATGTGAGAATTAAACTTTTGAACTTTAGAAACTTTACACAATACACATCCGCACTCCGCACGCTCCGCCATAAAGTCACCGACTGCGGCCTGCGGCGACCGGCGATCGGCGATTGCTCGAGCTCGACACGCGCAAACACGTCACGTCGTCACGTCACAGAACATAAGCACGTCGCGGCGTCGCACGTTGTCGCAACTCAAGCGACCAATCAAGCGCGCCGAACCGACGTACGCTATTATAAGGGCCCGGACACACACTTCTGCACAACGCATAATGCGTAAGCATAAGAAAATTGATTGTTCCATACACATGTGCATAAGGAAATAGACCAATCAATTTTCTTATGCTTACGCATTATGCGTTGTGCAGAAGTGTGTGCTCCCCGCTTAGGCTGTTTCAAAAATATCACTCGGGTAATACTTCCTTTTGCTTCTAAGGGCCCGGACACACACTTCTGCACAACGCGTAATGCGTAAGCATAAGAAAATTGATTGATCCATACACATATGCATAAGGAAATAGACTAATCAATTTTCTTATGCTTACGCATTATGCGTTGTGCAGAAGTGTGTGCTCCCCGCTTAACTCAGTGAGTTAGAAAGAGAAGAGAGTATATATACTCGTGTGCACTCGGGTGACGTTTCCGAAAGCAGCCTAATATTTCCGGAAAAATGAAAACGGTGATTGGTCACCGCTTTGTCACTTTATTGTGTTATCGTGTAGTCCTGTGTACAGTATAATAGAGGAGCCATAATTATAATGCGGGGTTTACAATATAATTCAGCAGAACGACTGCTGAGAGTGCTGAGTTGTTGTCTTATTATCAACACACACTTTGGTTCTAAAAGTAAGAACCAATCACATTCGATTGCTACTGAGCGGTTTGATGCAAAGTCGTTAGAAACGGTCATAAGAAAGAAATTGACCAATTAATATAACAGTTAAAAGCGTTCGACTGTGGTCAATTTCTGTCTTACGACCGCCGTTCCTGCGATTCTGAGACTTGCACATTTCATTTGTAGACTCCGTCTAACTCGCTCAAGCTATAGCATTCACAAGAAATTTGCATATAAAATTTCTCACAGATAATGACACAATTAATCGTACAAATAATAACCGTGTTAGAATTTATTAGCGTATGTTATGACGTATATAATAATGGTATTTTTATATTTAAAAGCCATTATTTTAAATAAATAATGTAAAATAAAAATATTAAATAAACGTTAAATAAATATTTTTTCTAAATCATTATTTTAAATGAATAAATATATAATGTAAAATAAATATTAAATAAATGTTGAATAAATGCGAAATAAATGTGTTTAAAAATTATTATTGCAAACGAATAATTAATGTGGCATAAATATATATATATATTAATCAATAAACGTTAAATAAATATTTTTTCGAAATAATTATTTTAAATGAATAATTAATGTAAAATAAATATTAAATAAATGTTGAATAATTGTGAAATAAATTTTTGTAAAAAGTATTATTGCAAACAAATAATTATAATGTGACATAAATATTAAATAAACGTTAAATAAATATTTTTTCTAAATCATTATTTTTAATAAATCAATAATGTAAAATAAATATTAAATAAATGTTGAATAAATACGAAATAAATGTTTTTAAAAATTATTATTGCAAACGAATAATTAATGTGACATAAATATTAATCAATAAACGTTAAATAAATATTTTTTCGAAATCATTATTTTAAATGAATAATTAATGTAAAATAAATATTAAATAAATGTTGAATAATTGTGAAATAAATTTTTGTAAAAAATATTATTGCAAACAAATAATTAATATGATCTAAATATTAAATAAACGTTAAATAAATATTTTTTCTAAATCATTATTTTAAATTAATAATTAATGTAAAATAAACGTTTAATAAACATTAAATAAATATTATTTGTACAATAAACTGTAACAATGTATAAATACTGAAAAAAAAATATTTAAAAAACATTTAAAAAATATTGTCTGCTGATTGGGTGCGGGCGGCGGCAGAAACGGTCAAGTGGCTCCCGCTAAATATAACGAATGAACGGGCTTATCGGGATTCGCCTTTAATGAGTATCGATCGGCCGACATTCGCAGCGGCGCGCTTCTTTCCCGAGAAAGCGTTCCGGCCCCGAGGAAATTATAGCCTACGACGAAGAACACCACAAAGATAATAAAGAGCCGCGCGCCGCCGCTTTCCCCCGTCTCTTTCCGTCTTCCGCGCGCGCCAACGTTCATTGGCATTTATAAAGAAAATGAATGAATTCGTTTTGACGTTAATTAGCGCTGCCGCGTCAAAGAACCCCACGCGCGTACAGCTTCATTTAACGTCCATTATAATTGCATTATTTTCACAATCGAATGTAACTAGCGCACCGTAAAACGATTTATTCGCGGATCAAACCGAGATCGATTTCCCTCTCTGCCGACAATTTTATATTTTATTTATATTATTCAGAAAAAAAAGAGCGCGCGTAAACTGATTTATATGTTAACTTCTATTTTTTTTACGATTTATTTTCAACTTGTATTTTGAATTTTTTTTTTTTTTATATTTAAAGTAAAAATATTATTTAAATATTATAACACCTTAATCGGAGAGTTGTACGGCTTAACAAGGCTGCAAACTGAGTTATGCATCACGCAGACTCGCGTCATTTTTGCTGCATTTTCGTTGATTTTTTCATACCTCCTGAAATATTTCATACTCTTATACGATAAAAGGCATCCAAAAAAAAGGAACAGACAAAAAAATTTGATAAATTTTTTCTGTGGGATAAAAAATTCCACACGTGTTAATCTTTTCGCTTCTATACGGGTATATACACATCCCAAACTATGTTGATAAAATCTTGACGCCGGAGAAACAGCGCGGCATTTAAATAGAATGTGGATGGAAACAGCAGTCGTATTAAAAGATTTGTTTCATATTTTTAGCGTTCAGGCTATTCTACGTGTTATTCATTATTCCCAGTACAATTACTTCCGTCGCGAATGTCCACAAAGTAAAATCGATCGAGAACGAACTAAGCGATTGGAAACGGGCCTCTAAATCATTTCGGACTACCGGACTCAACGGCAGGTATTCCGTACAGGGCATCCGTGATTAAGTAGTTTCGGCAGCGTGTGATCAGTCAATCAGCGTTGCGAAATATTATCTGTACTGTACATACAAGAACACGCGCGCGTAGCGCTCTCCTTGCACCTAATGAATATTGATTCCGCGCTAACCGACGAGACCCATTTCGGGACCGGAAGGAGGTGACGGCGGCGGAGGCGGTGGCGGAGGCGGAGGCGGAGGCGGAGGTGGCGATGCATCGCGCTAGAGAGGAGAAATTTCGGTCCCCGGTGACCGCGTAATGGGTCAGGCTCATCGCCTATCGCGTAAGTAAGATAAATGATCCCCTAATGCCCCCGCCGCGGCCCTGGCGCGCGTAACGCGCAGATGAGCCGATATAAAGCCCGCGACTTCGGCTCGAATTCCACCGCTGGGACGCGATCCGTTTTCGGCATTAGATCGAAAAGGCACGAAAGAGCGGCGTGAAACACACATTGCGAGACAGACGCGAGAACGAATGAAAACTGAGCCGGATTTGCATTCAGAGTATTACCATATATTTCCATGCAACTTTGAAGAAAAAGCTGCTTGATCAGGGATCGTGCGATTTTTTTTTGAGGAGCTTATAATACGTCTCGCCCTGCTCCTCCTCTCTCTTTCTCCTTTTCTTTCTTTCTTTTTTTCTTAAAAACGAAAAATAAATAGTAGATAAAGAGAAAAACAAAAAAGATTAGCAAGAAATAAAATATTTATCTCTCGCTAATCTTTTTTGTTCTTCCTATTTATTTATATTTATTTTCTGTTATATTAATTTCATATATGTAAATCTCTCTGATTGTATTTTTGATATTTTCAAATGATGGAATTGCTTTTTATTAATTATATAGGAAAATTTCCAAAGCACGCGGCAAACGCACCGTTCGCGTATCGACGATGAGGTAGAGGAACAGTTGCGAATAACGCGCTACAAACGTAACGATTTGACCGAATTCCCCGAATGAAATGAGCCTCGACGCGCCAGTAAATCGCCGGTAACGCGGATTTCTCGATCGGATCGCACAAAGAGTCGTATTAATTAAAACACCTTCCACCGGGGCTCAGATAGAGCTCCCTCGATCAGGAATCCGTAATTAACATGCCGTCTACTTCGGCGCGAACTGATTGCGAGATTAATACGCCGATCTTTCTCGCGTTTAATTCGCGAATCCTTGGCCTTTGCAACGCACCCGGGGGTTATATAACGGATACCGATATCATCCCGATCGAAGTAATAGCGCCTCGATAGGAATAATAAGCCATAGAAAACAATAATACCACTTTTATAGATATATTAGATATTAGATTTTAGATATATTTAGATTTATTATTGAGATTGTCAATAAGACAATATTTTTTTATTACGTGAATAATTTGACTTCGGTAATATTGAATTTAATATAGTAAAAATAATCTGATTAAGATATATATATATATATATATATATATATATATATATCGGCGTATAGAAACAAACAATGCATTTGTCCAGCGGATGACTACAGCAATTTACGCTCAAAAGGACACTGCTGCGGGAATATGACGATGATGACATAAGAACGAAAACTTACATCACCGGCGCGTGAACTGGCAGTGATATCATCGCTGATGCCATAGAGAAGCCGATATACATCGCATGCATCAAAGACAATTCATAAGTTCTGTGTAAAATATCAAGAACGCGCGTTTCTTATCTAAGTTTGAGATATAGGCCGGTATTCATAGTCAGATATTATATTTAAGATCGTCTTAAGTCTGGTCAAAGACAGTCTTAAGACTCCATCTAACCAATGAAATGACCGTATTAGCATCTTAAAACATTATATTTAAAACGATCTTTAAATAAGATCTAACTATAAATACCGGCCATAAATTGTCTAGAGGAACATCGGAGCAGTTCATTATTTATTACAGTTTCAGTTTCCAATTTTCAACAGTAACTATTTTGACAATTAATCCCGAAATTGAAATTCCGTTAAAGTCCACATGAAGCTAAATGAAGAATAAAGTTTGATTTGTTATCTATTTCTACCTTTGCTGGCTCTGCTACGTTTGATTCGCGGAAAGACCGCCGTTCATCTTCAATCGCCTGTAATCTGGAAGCTCTTGATGCGCTGGCATTTTTCTGGAAAACGAAAACAGATAAGAGAATAGTCGGCAGAGTAAAATAATATAAATATTTATTGTATTTATGAAAAGCAATCTCCTCTGAAAATAATCCGTAAAAGTACGAGATAAGAAGAAAACTGAGAAAAATTGTTACTATACTTAACGATTTGTAAATAAGATACTTTCTAACTTACTTCTTCAGATTATATCGTTATTATATCATAATTAAATATCATTAACTTATTTGTTAATAAAATTATTATTATTTATTTTCTCTCTCTTTCTCTCTCTCTCTCTCTCTCTCTCTCTCTCTCTCTCTCTGCCTTAATATTTATCTCTATCAGTTCAATAAAGATATCAAAAAACCTCGTAAAATATTTGACAAAAAAATATTGAAATTTTAATAAGGTAGTGGCGACCTGTTAAATAAAATCAAACTGGATTTATTTAGTGTCGCGATCAAAGACTTCCATCAAGGATCGGCCGACTGTCAGCCGAAGATTAAAGCGCGTATATACGCAAAGATATGCTTACGTATCGGCTCGTAAAGAGGCAGGCGAAAACCCGTAAAATATGACGTCCAACTTCTGCAGTTATAAATCTGATCTGAAACGTATGTATACATTCGCGCGAGACGAGAGGTGGTACGGATCATGTCGGTGGGTTAGGAAGGTAATCCAGAACTCGATGTCGCGTTCTCATGGGCGATTGGTGCCGTCGGTAAGGCGTCTTATTAGAAAGTTTAAATGGTAAATAAAACTTTAAATTAAGGCAGTTCTCGAGCGGGCACCGCGCCGCGCCGCGCCGGCAAGTTCGCCGATGAATGAAATCGCATATAATTCGAGAGATCGATTTCTCTTGAAGAGGATGATATCAAGGATTGCCGTAGCTAAAGTCGCCGTATAGAAAATTGACCTGGTGAATATTGGCGCTCCTAGACGTCACGTTTGGAAAAATTCTTCCTTCTACAACGATTATGAGAAACGTACTTTTTTACAAGCGAATTAGTCTTTCTTTCTTTTCACAAATTTTGATAAGGAGAACAAAAGAAGTAGCAAAGATAACAAGGAATAAGAAATTATTAATTACCAGCAAAACAATAAACTAGAAGAATGATCCATATTCCTTGTAATATTTTTCAAAGAAAGAAGATGTAAATTCAAAATTCGATCTCTTCGGAAGCCTGTAAAGAAAAGGGGAGAGAGAAACATGAGGTTTTCCAATGTCAATTAGGTAATGTGTAAATAAATTCAATTAAGTTAAAACGTGTGAAATAAATACGGAACCAGAAGAGAATCAACGGGCTTCTCAATATACCCAATTCCGAATGTAAGGGTCAAGAATACCAAGCAGTCCCTTTTATTGCGGCCAAGGTCGGGGGCAAGTATAAGTGAAGTAAGCCGAGAACGGCGCGCGAATTATCTCGCGCGTCGGGGCCGCAACCGCAAGCTCGCGTCCACGCGCCACATGGAGGATGGAGGGACTCCGGCCACGCGTAACGTACGGAAATTACCGCTAATTATTCGATTCGCCTGATGCGGACAGGAAGTCACGGCGATTGCGAACCGACGACGTCGCGTCGAGCGCTGAATTTTCCGCCTCGTTAGCACGCGTCCGTCGTCTTGCAGTCGTCGTCGTTGTCGAAGTAAGTAACGACCGATACGCGGCTAGCGCAAGTCGCGTCACACGCTGGAAAAAGCGTCTAACGCGAGCTACGGCTCGCCAGCGGGAATTAATGGGCGAAAGAAGCGACCGCTAATCCGCGCGATCAAGCCAGGCAGACCGCAAATTTTTGCGGCCGGATAAGTAATCGCGCTTAGGGCATTGCAAAAAGACTGCGCGCGTGAGCGCGTTTGTTCTTGAGAAACGGGCAACGGCATCAGGAAAAAGAAAGCGGTAAATTTCGGGCCCAGTTTGCGTAAAATGCCTCAATTATTTTTTAATGTAATTTTCTACAAATAAAATTATATAGTGATTAAATCCAGAAATATATATATATATTTTTTTTAAATTAGTTTTAATCAACGAAACAAACTTTAATGCCATTTCCTTAAGAATCATGTTCAACTCTTTGTTAAACTTCTCTCGTTAAGTTTTTCAAATCAAAAATTCTTAAGAACAATTAATTTCTGCCTAAAAAAAGTCGTTCTGTCCTGTCTGCCCTTAGTTAAGTAGACACGGAGGGTTAATTACGAGGCTAAATGCTACACGCTCGAGGCCGCAGATTTCTGCGGTAATTGCATAAAGTCGCGTAAAATCCATGTGCCGTTTGGGCGAGTTAACAACATGTTTACTATGTGTCCCTTGTGTGGTCTGTATAGGAATAACTGAGTAATGTTGGGCAGCTCGACCAGGGCTTTCGGAACCAGTTATGCGAGCAAACGGGGCTGAATACCTTGCCCGCCTGAGGTAACATTACCTGTTGATTTATGATATAGCCCTACATTAAGAAAATTAAACCCTTCGGTAGAAATATACGTGTTCTAACAGTAAAAAGATTTCCCTCGTCTCGACTAAAACCAATTAAGATAATTAAACATCTATATTAAGCGTATATTTAACATTTTGATGAATTCATTGGTTATCAAATGGTGGACAACAAGTTCGAAACACTCCTTATAAATATATAAGACGTTATGTGTTATTTAAAAGATATTCGCACAAATATTCTTAATTGAAATCTATCATTTTTCTTGAATATTGAGTTATAATTTTACTCTGTATTTATTGTGTATCATTTCCAGATAAAAGCATATATTCGTAAAAAAGAAAGGCAGTTTGTCGTGCAAAATTAGCGGCTGTCCCGGTTAAAACAAATATCCAGTTGATCGAACAAATTACGCGTTTATGCAACGATAAATTTTACCGGCGCTGTTGGATTAATAATCGCAATCATTGAGTCGATTAAATATTTACTATGTTAATTGTGTAATTTGTTTGATCAAATAGATATTTACTTTTGAACGAGGTTTGTTTATTGAAACGTCAATTTCGTCCTTCCACGCAATCGTTCTCCTCCAGAGAAGCGAAACGAACACTTGGCATTTCCATATCAGAATTTTGAAATTAGCAAATATCCCTGGCAATTTATGGAAATCCACAAAAGGCTTCATTCAACTTTATTATACAGATTTTGTGTTGATTTTTGCTTCTCCATGTCCTTTAATTCAAGCAGATTCCGAGAAAAATAACATAATTTTATGCAGCTACATTTTTAACAACAATAATAATAAAATCATATCATTTTCGTTGAAAATTAATGGAGAAGAAAATTACTCTTGAGATATATTTTACGTTTATAAGTTATTCTTTCGATTGCCACCTTAATTTCTATATTTGGTGGTCACTATCGATATATAAAAGTGCATTTAAGATGCGATTTGAATTGCAAAAAAAAAATCCGAGTTTAACTAATAATTACACTTTCGCGCACATTTATTATAATATCATCCATGCTACTGCCGCAAAATTCTCGTGTTACCCGAAACGCAAATTTATATCCGCGCAACTTACCGTGCCGGGACGTGCGCGGTCGAAATATATCAAGTACGCAATTAACGGAGATGTTTTAATGTTGCTAAAAGCCGAGCGGTCTGTTCATGGAATCGGGAGATACGCTTTCAAGAAAACGCATTGCCATTCGTCGCGCAATTACGTTTGGTATTACGGTCACATTCCATATAATAATAAAAGATAATAATATGGATGTGCAATCGTGTCGTAAAATAAAATCGCAGTGTTTTTATACTACAGTACAATTATGCTATTACACTTGATTTTATTTTCTTAAACTTGATTTTATTTTCGCCGAGGGTCGTAACAAATTATTTTATCAAACTCAATATCATTTGCCTTTGCTATGTATAAAACGTTGAAATCTAAATCTACTCGAGTTACAAATTGTGGATTCAAATTGCGTTATCAACGAACGATATAGGTAAGCAAAAATGCTAAATCTGTCGTTTGCGACGACGACGACGACGATTCAGCGATGCAGCAGCACAAAAAACCGACTCGCTGGAGATAAAGCAACTGAAGATTAAGAGAGAAATAAGTTGCAGATCCTAAACACTTTGATTTTAAGATACAAAAAACGATAAAATAAAATGAATCTCCGATTACATGTGTAGGAAAGAGATATTGGTATAATATTAGATTATTACGTAATTAATATTATTTGCGTTTTATTTATTTTATTTTGTACAACTCGATTCGAGTTCCTACTTATATATATTGTTTAACTTAATTCAACTCCAGCAAAAACTCTCCGTTTTCCTTTCCAACAATTTCGTAAATAAATTTCGAAAGACACATATGTAACCCGACTGATTTAGAAATGCGGCCCTGCGCAAAGAGACTCTCGAAACGTGCCAGACAGCAGACTATCGAATCTCGACGACGCTCCTCTGTCGGGCGATAAATCGAGAGACTCGCGCGACGCGATAAAGAAGGTCACGAGTGAGAAGATTCCGTACACGGTGGGTTCGTGGGTTCAGCCAGTCGAGCCGCAAGCAAGGGAGTAACCAGGAGTCAGGAGTAATTAAAGGTTACAAGACGACCGAGGGTCGGCGATATTCGACAAGGGCGGGAATGTAAATCGAACTACGCGAGAAATACCACGCAACTTCCGAAGCGGATCGGCGGATATATAAATCGAAGCGACACGTCGTGCACACGGTATGTACGTCCGTCCTCCGTTATTTTTCCTCGTGATCTCTTCCGGTTATCGTGCAACTTTCCGTGTTTACGCTATCGCAGAAGGGCAAGTTAATCGTGCAATCGATTGCAAGATAATATAGATAGGAGTTCAAATTAAGTTACGATTAAGAGAGCGATACCTAGCTTTTGATTATTGGTTGCTTTTCCGAGTAATTCTAATCGCTATGGTGCAATTGCGATTGACTGATAAAAACATGATTTTATTTCTTTAATTATTTTCAAATTCTCTTACATTTGTTTCTATTGAACGATTCCACAATTATTGACCGAAATCTAGATGTTTATTATTATTCGTAGCTGAGAAAATTCCTGGTGATTCTAAACCAAAATTAAATTAGTTCTTCCTTTTACGAGATGAATAACTTGAGATTTATTACCCATTTCTGTGACATAGTGCAAGAAAAAATTTGAATTCGTCTGCAGCTTATATATTAAGAAATTAGAAATTAAGAAGAAAGGTTTGTCTACAATTTCAAAGATTAATTTATAACGCGACAGCCATTATTAAATGACCGTGAGAAACAACGAGGACGAGATCTTTCAAGATCGACATTATCGAGAATTTTCTTTTATTCGTGAAGGGAAATCGCCCGCGCCGTGCGGGCATATCGCGGAAGCAACACGCCACCCCAATCGGTTTCTTCATTGTGTTTGCGGAAACTCGCTTGAATATTAACCAATCGGGCGAGGGATCCGAGGATAATCCTGGTGTTTCCATTTCCTGAGTTGAATCCTGATCGGTTGGTTACTATACTACCTCGCCGCTTTAGAAACGAATTAATCCTTTCGTGATTAACGGAAAGCATACGTTCTTTTGTAATTGCACGGTAGATATCTTTTTTTTATGTTGAACAACCTTTTTGCTGTTTATTAACAGCCAACAATTAACGGTATGTAAGTAAAGGAATATTTTTACACTATTATATAATCTTTTAAATTGAAATTGAAACTTTCTCACGATTGAAGCACAAGCCAGTAATAAAAAATGCTGATTTCTCAAAACGCGAAGGTATATGCACGCTTAAAATTAATTTATTTTAATTGACTATATCGTTGCAGTAGATTTTACTGGTGAAGTATATTTTGCTTCTTGTACGCTTTTCGTCAAGAAAGAAACTTTCCTTATCTCATCGGTCTTTCCGCTTGCACTATATACATCTGACTTCTGAGTGTTTTTTCTCTTATCTTATCGGATTATAAACGGGAGTATTGTTAACTCGCGGGGAAACACCACATGCATTCGTGGGTATTCAGATATTTCACTCTCTGTTGATAATGAAGCTATCAAATATGAAATAGAGAAATGTTTAAAAATAAAATGTTAGTTTTAAAAAAATATCGTGCAATACATATTCATATGCTTAAATATAATTATTTTTTGTTCCTTATAAATTCGTAATTATAAATCCTTATAAACTCCTTATAAATCCTTATAAACTCCTTATAAATCCTTATAAATTCCTTGTAAAGTCCTGATAAATTCCTTATAAATTCGTAATTTTATCGTAATCCTTATACAGAAAAAAAGAATACTCTTGATTTGCAAATATATCTTTAATTTTAACGTGGAAATCTTGAAATAAAATTATATTGCGTTAAACGAAAAAAACTTGCTTGAATAAAGTTTATCTTATTTAGTTCAACCAAGAAAAAAAAGTTGAAATTCTTGTAACATTTTTTTTTTTAGAACACGAAAGATAAAAGCAAGCAAATAATAATCTCGAGGAAAGTTTTTTTTTAAATTGGCGAAATAATAAAATAAGTTTTCTAGAGCCCTTCTGAAATAAAATAACATGCAGGATAACCATATGAAAGCTAAATTTTAATGAAAAAAGAAATGCGAAAGAAATCTGTAAAAGCTGATGGAACAATAAAATATGTGAAGGTCACACGTGGATAAACTCCCCCAGCTTTCCGAAGATAAAAACCGTGGCGATTAACGAAGCAACTCACCATGAAACTCGCCGACAGGTAATCCAGAAAACAAAGATTATTCGACATTCGCGTGTGAAAGAGAGAGAGACCACTCGTACTCGGCCACGAATGTGGTCCAAAGATCTTGCCAAATAACCAAGTTCTTTATTATTATCCTCTCGGAGAGGATAACAAAGATATGAAAGACACATAAGGCAACGCAATCCTCAAGTGCGTGCCATTTTTTCCTTCAGTCTGCTTCTATCTTTTTTTTTCCACGTTTGATGTTTCTCTCGTTCGTCTGGCTAATACGTATGATCCCCAGGTTACTTCTCAACAGAGAGTATTGATGCGTGGGGGTCTGTGTGTAGCTTAGCGGTAAAAGTAGTCATCCGGAAAGCGAAAGAGGTCCCGGATCCAATTCCCGGTCCAGTCACGTTATTAGGGATTAAGCTTTCCTTGCCGAAATATAAGAGGCCTACGGAAAACGTTCGTCAAATAATGTGAAATTGATCTTTCTAATTGAGTTTTGGCTATTCATCCGATGATTCACAATTTGTGTCTTAGAATGTTCGCAAAAGATATCTATTACAGCCTTTGAAAGAATCTAGTCTTCGGGATTTTAACCCTTCGTAGTCACACTTTAATAGAATCCCGCGGTAGTCACACTGGGTCGTATTGACCCAGTCGATTTTTAATGGTTGCCGGGTTCAAATAATTCTGGAACATATCTTGAACATTCTAGAATATAAAACAACTGCAGTTTTGTGAGAAATCAAATGGCAATATGTTGAAAAAAAAATCGTGAACGAGTACATGATAAACGGTCTTTACCCTATAGAGGATACTTCAAACTCTCGTAGATGACGGACCAAGCTTCATTTTAAGCTAGGCATTTAGCTGATATTTAGCTCCAAATGAGAATGGGTCATATTGACCCAAGTGGATTACAAAGGGTTAATGTAACATGGTGCATGATATTTCTCTTTGTTGAAAAATTTAAATAATTTTTTTAAAATAGAGATATAGATATATATAAAAGTGTATAAATAATTTTTGAATTGTTATCGTTGTAAAAAGGATTAAGGCCCCGCACAATGAAAAATATAAGGAACAAGGAACAGCGATTAGGACTAAGGAATCGGAAATAAAACACACGATGCACAATGAAAAACAGAGGCAATAGATTTTTAACCTATCGGAAGCCGTGTATCAATGCTACATCAGCTTTATTCCTGATTCCTTAGTTCTAATCGCTAATATCTGTTCCTTGTCCTTTATATTTTTCATTGTGCGGGGGCCCTTACGGAAATATAACGGAATATAAAATGCAAAATTTCATTCTTTAGCTGATTTAGATGGGCTTTAACAAAATTTTGACTCAAGATATATATATATATATTATAGTTACTACTGTTTAATGTTATAGTTACCACTTTTGAGAATACTTTCGCCGATCTATACGGAAAAAATCTCGCTTCCAAAGAAGCCAGTTTTCAATAGGAAATATCGCACACTGTGCTCGTGCTTACTGTCGAATACCTCGTATACACGCGGCGTAATTGAAATTCGCGAAAAATGCAGTTCCGCAACTATTGCAACGGCGATATGCACGTTTCTCCGATAAGAGCACGCGCTGTTTCGCGTCTCCTTCGCGAAAGACTATCGCGACCAGACACGTTTCGCTGGTCGATTTTTATCGGCTCTCCGTACTTCGCAAACTGGATCGACCATGTTAATCGACCGTCCTAGACGTGATGTAACATAGTAACACTTTCTCCGCAGCCCGGTGTCGTATAGTTTCGGCGACGCCCATCTAATGTAGTTTATACACGTTCAATAATCATGCTACAATTATCTGCAACCGACTATTCCAATGATGTAAAACTACAATAAACACTACATATCTGCGAAGAAAAAATATAGGATATAATAATTTAAACGTGTTGAAAAGGTTTCCGGTTTATAATAAAAAAACATGGTTATACATAGAGTATATAATGCATATCATATTATGCATTTATAATATTTCATATTAATATAATATTACATGTATTATATTTATTTTATACAATATATTAGGCATATATATCACTCAATAAATAGTGTAATTAATTTGATATCTCATATTTTTGGATATATAAGTACAAGATCGCGATACACAATGCAATGATTTATTAGTTTTTTGTTATAATTTTATTTTTTATATATAAATATATATATATTTCTTTTTATAACTCCTTTTAATTAGGCCATATTTTTAATTTTCGCTCCAAATTTCAAGTACATAAATGAAATTTTTATTTAAGAAGATTAGTATATGTAAAATATTTTATGACTAACAAGTCGTTTTACTTATATTTTTTATGAATTTGGAATCAATTATTCCTTAGCAAAATATTATCGAGAAGAACTATTCGCAATTTTTAACATTGAGTACATATTTTTATAATCTTCACGAATTACAAACTGATAAAGGGATTAAATCAAGCTAAAGACTAAACCAACTGTATATTATAATTTGTTTGTATCTTTGAAAAGTTTAATCTCCGAAAAGCCTTTCGTCTTCAATTGTAAATAACTTAAAAATTACGGTTACGTCGTCGAGAAAAAATTTACTCCACATTGGCCGAAGGATTCGTAATAGATGCAAGACACTCTATACTTTGCAATCGCAGCAGAAAATAGTTTCTGCGACGAGTACGCGAACAAAAAAAGGAATAGCGATATCGCGAGTCAAAAGAAATGCTTCGCAGCAAAATTGAACGTTACGCGCGCATGGATTCTTATTACACGCTCGTGATATTTATAGAGTATACAGATAAATACCGTGGGTTGCAGAAAAGAAACTCGCTCGATGAGCGATTGTCATGCGGCTTTCTTATGTCACTTGTAATTGCCGAGATAAAGAATATAGATAAGAATTAATACGCGCCCACATCTAACGACCTAGATCGCAAACTCGTCATCGCGTCGCACAAACAAAAACACATTTTCGGATGTGTATTACTTGTAACGATAGTGTTTGCAAACGTGGTAAAGCAGTACAAACGGTAATTTGAAAAAGTTCAACTATTATGTGTTAATTTTAGGACACGATGGAGAAGTCTGCATATCTCTTTATTGATACCGTCGCGTAAAAGAAACTATAAAACTCAAATCTCTTTCGAATAGTCGTATGATTCGACATTATAATTCGTGATCTATATGATCTCTTTCTAATCGTGTTGTATAATTCGTTGATGCTGTAATTATTGATATTCAAGAGGATTGAACAGGATGTATTGAAAATTTGACGATAACAAAGTCTGATAATGACGTGAGATAATCTTATATAATAATCCATGTATAATTCAATAATCTTACAAAATTAATTAATTATAAAATTAATCTAATACTAATGTGTTACTGCACATATAACTTTATTGACAGTAGTGTATTATTCAAATACACTACTGCTTCTATTAATGATATTGATTTCACGAGTAAATATATTTTAAATGGCATTGCATGTATATTAATTGGCATTATCGCGTGTATGCGCGACATAATCATATTACCGTAGATTAACGTCAAATAAGTGATTAATTTACTTATTCTCTTAATTAATGTACCGGTATTAACTTCGATTTGCATATTTTCTTAACAGCCGCGTTAATATCTCTCAGTTATATATAGGATTACTGTAAATTTCTTTCCTCCAGATTTTTTTTTATTACTTTAAAATCAATCTTTTCTTAATGAGAATTTCTTTAGAGATAGCTGAAATCCATCTTTTCTTACAACTTTTCAACTCGCTGTTTTAAATATCTATAGACATATAACTAGTTTGACAATTAAAATTTCATTAGTAGTAAGTTTAGTTTGAAATTAAACGAGGAATAAAATAAATGTAAATTTCGCAAAAATAAATTTTGTTATCTACTTTTATTCTAAAGATTAAAATATAATTTTTCGCTAAAATTACAGCTGTCTCAACGTTTTTTAAAAGAAAATTTAACTTCAAAGATAAACATTTTATATTGTTCTCTCTTCTTGCTTCCGAGATCAATTTATTTTTCAATTATTTTCGATATACAATGTCTACGGATAATGTCTACAATAACATTTCAACATTTTGCTTCGAAATAACTTTTATCTTATTAAAAAGAAGATATCCATGTAAAATCACTTACATCTTTATATTATTTATCTACTCTATATCTTTTAATACGATATCCGAACGACGGACTTTCCGAGTAAAACGCGTTATACGCACAGCAGCACTTTTTTATCGTCCGCATAAAATGCATCTCCAAGCCTGAAAAAGTGGTCAAAATTCGAAAAATAGCATGGAAGAGTATACTTACAGCTTTTTCCGAAGTTTCATGATATATGCATAATTACCGTTCATATGTATCAACTATTTGAATGTTTAAAATGCAGTTTTTGTATAATAGATTCTATTTGAAAAGAAAATTGTTAATTTTGTTATAGCTATATTCTATATTCAAGAATAAAATATCTGTTAATTTTTTTGTCGTAAGAAAAAGCTGCAGTGAGAAAAGCATATTACAATAATACTCTTCCGTGTTATTTTCCGAATCGAATTTGGGCTCGCCATCCCACAGTGCGTTATCCGTGCCTCGTTACAAGAGGAATCGATCGATCGCGCCGCATCTCACGCGCTAATCGGTGCGATGATCGGCGGCCGTTTAACAGAGATCTCCATATTCTCCATTCACGAGATGGTAATCCGATATCCGATGTTGCGTTCCGCGCGGCGCGGCTCGTTGGATGTTGGATCCGGCGCGCACCGGCCATCGGCAACACGCCGCGCCGGGACATGTGACCCCGCCGCGGGATCCAGCGAGCACGCGCACTGCGCGACGCACGCACGGCACACGCTCCCCGCCGCGTCGCGCCGCGCCGCGCCGCGCCGCTCTGGGCACGTGGCCCGTGTGCCACCAACTGCCACCCGCCCGCGATCGTTCGTCGTTCAGTATCATTCGTGCGACCGATAAGTGACTCAAGCGACTCGCTCACGCGTGCTTCGTGCTTCCGTAGATCGCGACGAGACAAGGCGAAGGCCGGAAGGACTGAAGGACGAAGGAAAGGTGCAAGACAATTAAGACAGATATCGGTGAGTCCTCGAGGGGGGCGGAGGGGGATCTTTAAAAGATGTTAATTTACGAAGGGAGAAGGAGAGCGTGGGCGCGTTTAATTTGTCGCTACATACACGGAAGCTACATACGATCCCGCGCTATCTCGCTCGCGCGATGACCACGTGCGCTCGGAATGCGCGCGAGTCGCGGCTAACGGTATTCCGCGACGGCGAGAAACGCAGCTCTCAGCAGCTCCGAGGAATAGCGACGGTCGATTACGCGTTTAGAGACAGCGACAGGAGGAGCGGGCACGCGCTATCGGAGATAAATCGTGCCGATATTTCCCGTCTCTTCTTAGTTCTGAACGCCTAGAGAAAGACCAACGAGGCTGATCGTTAATCGCGGTAATCAAGGTAATCCGGTAGGAATGTCGTTGACTTTCGAGAGCTATATAGATAAACAGCTTTTGTTGTTATTCCTAAAAAAAAAAAAAAATCTACATTGGATACGTATTGATTCGGCGAACGACGTTTCAATCGCGTCGGTATGCCAGACGATACTCGTAATCCGGCAATTTCTTATTTGAAAGGGGGAAAAGGCGTCGGATTCTTCTTACGACATTGTTACATACCATTGGAAGAAAGTTCGCGATCGTTAATTGCCAACATATGGTCCGCGATATCCGAACGACGGCGGCGGAGTTTCCGGAGTAAAACGCGCCACGCAAAGCGGCACCTTTTTTTATCGTTCGCATAAAATGCATCTCCAAGCGATTACTTAGATATCCGACTGGGCTGGCTGGATCACAGATCGTCCTGCTCGGTCGCGGAAAAAAGAAGAAGAAATGCGCCACAACATCGCCGATGCGCAAACAAGCGTATCGAGTTTCAGTTTTCAGTCGGTTCGATAAATTATAATACGTGCGTGAGACTTTTAGTTGTACCGAAGGGAATTTTCGCGACACGCGGACAGGACTTCTCGTGTCTTATTTACATCGATTTAACCTCTGCGTCTTTGCCGTGGATCAGCAATAATGGTAACTGTGTACATAGTGCGTGTATCGGAAGGTCTAATAGGATAAACATAAAGGTTCGACTTCGTCCGGCTTGTTTTCTCGACCTTCGTATTTGATCGACGACTTTGTAAACTATCGGAGCCAGGACTCTTTTACGAGAATATGGGACAGACTTGACAAATTATTTGCTCGAGATCCGCATGCGGATTAAAAGTCGAATAAAAATCCATAAATTGTTTGCGCTTCGGAAATCTAATTTGTGACAAATGTCAGATTGTTGGCGCCTTGATAATTCGATTTAAGAAAAAGATCTTTTATCAACATTTTTAAATACAAAATTGTACACAACTCTGATTTACGGGTCAAAAGTGGAGCGATTCCGGCTACAGCTGACGCCGTTGAAATTCATCTCGTTTATCTATTTAAGTGTAACTGAAACGTTCTGGGAGCGCGTAAATGGGTTTCGGTCCCAGTGGTTGAAATGTTTTGATACACGGACGCGTTTCCATTGCGTTCTTGTTATCAGTTGTCCGCTGCAAGAGAACGCCAGAGGCCAGAACGGGGTCTCTTTAGCGGCGGAATATCTGCACCGCGTGCGCGCGCGTACTGTCTTTTGTCAGCATCGCAAGAGGGACGTCCACGTGGCCGCGCGTGAGGCAACCGTCGATTGTCATTCGCGTCGCGAGTCGCGACTACGTGAATAGGCGGCGTCTTGTCTCTTCTCTTCTCGTCTCATCTCGGCGCCTCTTCGCACCGCCTCGCGCTTTCGTTTTTCCGCGTTGCAGTCGTTGCACAATCCGCATTATCCGCAAACGTTCGCCACGTTGCGAATCAGCGTCCGCAGTCTTTTAATTTAACCTCGTGCCCGCACACCTTTCGCGTGTCGTGTTCCGCATCGTCGGTGTACGTTATCCTGGTTATCCACATATCGCAGCCGCCGGGATCATCTGAACGATCTGAACCTGAACGAGGGAGAAGAGCGGCGAGCCGACGAGCGTTACGCAAATCTGGGTAGGAAAATACCTCTCTCTCATTTCTCTTTTCTTTTCGCTTCCGTAAATGTCCGTAATGCATCACAAATGTAATCAATCGCGTGTGCAGAAAGAGAGAGAGAGAGAGAGAGAGAGAGAGAGAGAGAAAGTATTTCAGAACTATAATATCGCCATTAAACTACTCTCGTTATTACACGCACTTCTTTTCCTCTCCTCCATTCGTAATCCGTGCCTGTTTCAATGTAATCATAAAAGCGCATTAAAAAAAAATTCTTTTCAATGACGATTTGTTTTTCATTCGATCGAAAAAATAATCCTCGACGAGAGTTTCATTGGATTCCAAATCGACTCGGAATTAGCTGCGGAATTAGCAAGGTTTTAGCGATATCCGCTTATAACTTAGAAAGCTGCCGATTCTTCTGGATTTGTATTGAGGAGAGAATCGATCGAACCGAAAAATTCGTAAACGATAACATCGACAATGATTTTAACATGTGCATCGCGTGTTTCATTATTGTTTATCATATTAATCGTACCGGGCGGAAATTGTATTTATAATTTTTACAGATAATTAACAATAACTAATTTTCATGATAAAAATCCACGTATATTGATGATGTCATTTCTGGAAGTTTCGACGTGGAGATCGTTGGAGATGTAAATGGGGACAAGTACATACGTTCGATTGTGCTTTGTTCAATATTAAAAATTTCAACACAAACGCTTTTATAAATATTTAATTATAAATATCTCGTTTCGTCATCGACGAACGAAATAAAAATCGACATGAAAATGACGAAATTATTTTGTAAAATAATTTCTTAAGATTCTTCTTCACAAATCGAGATTGAAATTTCATTTGGAAAGTGTAAGTTGATGTAAATAGAAATAATTCAGCTACATAAAAACGGACATTTGGCGGAGCGCAAGGCAAAACGTGCACTTTCCTTTACTCTCTCAATTAATTCCAATTTCACACGTCATGTAACGGAATACGTGGGAATTTGCGGAAACGATGCGACGTGTGTTTTGATGGTCGCGAACCGAGGCATGGACGGAGATATTTGTATCGTTATAACGCGTTCGATGGCAAATTCGAACGTCACGATATTATTTCTCGTCAATTAGGCGGTGTTTATATTTTCGCAGATGTTGCTGCGCGAGCCTCAAGGCCGAACGTGACAAAGGCTGTGTTAGCTATATCGATCACACGCTCAAGTGAAATCTACCTTCGAGGAAGTTGTCTTGAAAAAATTTAAATCCACCGAGTAACGTCCGACCAAATTTACCGAGTTACCGTTTACTGAAACAATAAACTACTAATTTCCACCTCTAATGTAAAATTAATATACGCATGAAATAATCATTGCAATACGACACGGTAGTGGAACAATAATTTCACAATAAATAGCTCCTCTAATCTTTCCTCAATAAAATATACTTTTTTTTCCTCGCGCGACTTTTTATCAGGCATTGATAATCTGAAAAGAACATTATCTTTTCGTATCTGTAAAAGATCATTTTTGCTCCCCGCGCGTTTATCCGTATGATTTCTCCGGATTAATCGACATCGTCGAGAATCACGGAGAAGTCTTCTTGCCCTTGGGGGCTCCCGGGAGACGCAAAGACGAAACGCCTGTGAAAGAGGCAATCAAGCCAAGGTGGAATACGCTAACGTTTGCACTTTTCAGGAAAGCGACTCCGTGAACGATGGTATCCTCGACAGTGACGGAAGCGAGCCCGGTGAAAAAATCATGCGGCGCAATGGGCATTGCGCCGGGGGATTATCGCCTGGTCGGCTGGGACATGGACACCACCGGCAAGAAGGTCATCGACGAGATCTGCCAAATAGCTGGCTACACCCCCGACTCCACTTATTCACAGTACGTGATGCCATACAAGGACCTCAATCCGACCGCTATAAAGCGCCACAGTATGAAGGTCGTGACCAATGGCAAATTCCGCGTGCTCAGGAACAGCAAGACCAACGAGGTACGGCAGCAAGGTCGCGATACCAAATATTCGTTATTCGTTGCTCCCCGATTTGCCCTACCCGCACGAAGGATAGAGAATTCACGCTGAAAGCGCCGATCTTAATTATCTTAGAAATTGAAAGACACAATTTTTCTCACGTTTCAAGTTATGTGTAAATTGTCACAGTTCTTAAATAATCTTGAGCATTTTATAATAAATCGCAAATATGGGAGAAATTGTTTCTAATTTTTTATCGATAGATACGTATAAAAGAAAAATATATACAGATGTACATATTTCTTCTTCGAGATAATAGAGTTCTATTAAATGCTGAATCAATGCTGTATACAGGAAATATATATATAATTATTACATTAATATTGTATACATATATAATATAAAATATTTGTTCTCGTAGGTAATCAAATCCAAAAGTGAAGTATCGGCACTTACGGATTTCCTGACCTGGTTGGAGACCGTGAAGGAAAACGCCGCGGACGGTGTAATTTTGGTTTATCACGAGCCGCGCAAAGTCATTCCCGCGATGCTGCTCGAGTCGCTGAAGAAGTACGATCTGGTCGATCGATTCAAACAGACGGTCAAGGGATTCGCGAACGGATTCAACATCGCCGAGGCTAAGTGCGCGAACTCGGCGCACATCTATTCCCTACGTACTCTGTCGCGCACGTTGTTGAAGAAGGTGAGTAAAATATAAGCTAAATGTACCAATGCCTGGGACACGTACCTGTGTCTGGACATTTTTATTATTTTAGTCCTTAAATAAGTTATAAACGTGAATTAAAATCAAAGAATCAAAGAGATGAAAAGATTTTTCTTGTATTATATTTTTATCTTTGATTTTAATTTGCGTTATACTTATTTAAAAACTAAAATGATATAGGTGTCCAGACATAGGTCTTAAGTGTGCCGGCATTGGTACATTTACCTTGCATACTGATCACAAACTTTAACGGGATTTAATAAAACGGAATAAATATAATTCTTAATTTTTTTTCAATTCTAAGATAGAAAATTTAATCCTGAATTAATATTCATTTTTGAGAGAACGCGAATATGTGATTTTTATATATATAAAATTCAAATTTAATAAACGTTTGCGAAAATCGATAGCTTGATTTATGTAGTGTTATAAATGTTTTGTAAAAAGATACATAGCAGAGCGATACATAATTTTTCCATGATGATAAATAATTTTGGATTATATTTGAAGGAAGCGAATCTGGGCAATGCGCAACACAGAGCATCGCTGGCGTTACAAATAGCACAATACCTGTGCTCGATCGACGGTGACAAGACCGAAGATGCGAGCGCGAACGGAAATGAGAAAGAGAAAGAGAAAACCAGCGATGAAAAACCAATGAAAAGAGCAGTCGAGGTTATTCGAGAATTCGCGCAACCTGTTGACGTCGAGGAGCAGGAACACAACGGTACGTACGTTATTTAATGTGCAATGACTCGCGTAATTTCGTAACGCTTATCGTAACGTTTTTTTTTATCGAAATAATCTTTGTTTTTTATCATCAACGATAAAAATTAATAAAAAAATAATCCAACAGCAATACACACACACACACACACACACACACACACACACACACACAATGTATCATTAATAAAGCATATTTGCACTTCTTCGACGAAACGCTAATTATGCTTCAGAAAAATTCACTAGATTAAAAAATGATTTAGAAATTCGTTAGATAAAAGAATAATTTAGAACGCTTTTGTTTTCACATTATCATTATTAATCTTACATTTTATTTCGTTTTCCTCCGCACGAGTTTTATAAATCATTTTAAACTTTACCATTTTTGGCGTGAACTTGACGGCTAAGTCCCTCAAGAAGGTAAGCAAGCACCGAGATGAAATGCCAACGCAAAGTATAACTTTTGTTATAGAGTTGAAGATGATATTCGAACGGCAGAACAACTTGCGGCCCATATTTAGCGCCTTGTTCCGTATGAACAGACGCGAACGTCAACACGCCAGTCCCCTGCGGCGACTGTTAGCTGAAGCCGGGATCGTGTACTCGGAGCTACAGGTGAGTGTGTTTATGATGATTAATTGAGCACTAATAATCAGACCCGTTTATTCCACGCGAAATCAAACAAGACGCTTCTCGATTTCGGTTTAAACCGTTTAATTTGTTGTGTCAAGACGTCCGGAAATGAAGTAACAATCAGTTTAGGATTTTCGAATTGCTAGAAACGTTCGAAATCGCATCACGCTTGGTTGTTTGAAGACTCGATTCACGATCGAACGATCCTTTTATCGAGCATTTATGCGTTTCAGGACGCGTGGACCAACGCGAAGAAGGACGGACTGGAGCATCTAATGAAAGAGAAACTCCCAACGGTTGAGGAGAAAAAGATGGAAGATCTGATGATTATCCTCGAACGTCATTTCGACCCGGAGAAGAAGCCGAAGAGCAAGACGCCGGAGAAGAGGGGCCTCAAGACGAAGAACGAGAAAAAGATAAGTGACGATAAAGAGAATAACAACAAGAGTGACTCCGGCCACGAGAGCCCCGATAGCCCCGACACAACGACGTCCGGGTCCCCGGTGAAAATAAACGGCAACAACGATGTCGAAGTTAAGCCAGAGGCGTGCGCTTTGACGCAGGAGTGTGCCGAACAAGTTTAACGATGCCCGATACATTTCGACCTCTCTTTTACGCGCCGCAAAGCCGGGAGTACTTTTCGCGGCCGTCTCCGCGCCGTTAGACTCGCCCGTTTTACCAGCCTCGGCCGATCGTGGATTCTTTTTTTTTTTGTTGCCATAACGATCGCGGATGACGAAAAATTAAAATTGTTAAGTAACGCGAGTGACGAACGTAGATGTAGCGTGTCGAATACAGCTCGCGTTTAGCTCGGACTCTGCAGTAAAAGCGTGCCGTATGCTTGTTAGAATTGTCGCTAGATTTACGTTCCTCAACCGGGAAGAGCTGCGAAGGGATTGCCCCCCGTTTCTCCTTTTTCTTTTTGCGGTAATTTTCTAGGGTAGACGTATTAGAATAAGGTTTACGATTCGTCCAACGGGCGATGTTTGTTATGCGTGATCAAGAGACGAGTGTTATTTGTTACAGTATTGCGATCTTTTCTTTTCTTTTTTTTCATTCATTTCCTTTATCAATTTTTTTTTTTGTTCGCACTGGTACGCCGGCATGATTAAAAAAAAGAGACAAATTTCCTGCGAGACACGCCGTCGAATTTAGCACAAAATGTACAAATAACACGTTAAGCGACGTTTAGTTTGTTAACGCGCAGAGATATTTAATATTTCGTAATTTTATACTCGTTTGTTTTCTCTCTCCTCCGCCCCCTTGTTTCTGTCTCCTTTTTTTCTTTTATTTATCCCCGAGGATTTTCGTACGCTCGCTACCTTGGCGAGAGCGTCCGTTTAATAGACTGCTCTTAAATGTGAAAGGCATAGGAAATATCGCGGACCCGCGCAGTTCCCGCACAGTTTCACGACATGTGTACAGTAGCGTGCACGATATTTTCTACTTTTTACCGTTTAAGCCACGCGCGAGCCGCATTAGTGTGGTAATAGTATTAGAGAGATATATTTTTGTATCAAAACAATATAAATTTCGTTTCTGCTGTGAGATCTCATTGTATGAACGTTGATTAATAAAGATTCGAGTTTAGTTGTAACGTTTATGTATTTATAAACGTTCGTCGGCTCTCGGTTTGCGCCCGCCCAGACCGACGCGTGCGATATAAATACAGTACTTTCGCTAAATTAAACCTCGATATCCGTATTTCGTGCCTCGGCTTCAGCGGTGAACCTGACCGTTTGGGGTGTTTTCGGGTTTTATTTATTTTATATGAAAAAAAAAAAATCATGCAAATTCCGTCCCTTCATGACATGTTGCATATATATCTATTGCTTCTGGTTAAAAATCAAACAGCTGCGTTTAGCGTTAAATATGGAACGCGTGCAAACACACCGGGACGTGAATAAATGATAAATGAAACGTTTCAATAATTTCTTTCAATTGGACCGTAACGCAGACGCGGTTTAAAACGATCAATGATTAATTAGCATTAAAAATCGGTGAACCTCGCGTGATAAATCTCGACTGTGAAGAGATGGATTTTCGGATCGGTCGAAGAGTCCGCTCGGCGGAAGATTACACCTCGTGCTACCTGTGCACAATGTCGGACGTGATTTATATTTCTGAGCGGAGAACGCGGCGCTTATTAATTGCCGACGAGCGCGCGTCATGGCGCGTGAATCGCGAAGGGGCGTTCGGCAAATACGCGCCGAAGTTAAACGCGGTTCGGTATATAAGTTCTTAATAAGCAAAAAAGTCGCCGGGATTTCAACGGGACTTAGCCGCGGGTGTGGGAGAAAAAACGGGGAGGGAAATGGAAAGCGACGGTGGTCGCGTGCGCGCGTTTTTTCCGCGTACCTCGCGGCGGGACCTTCCGCGTTTCTCTTCTCATCCCCCTCGTGGGTCGATTTCCCGGGAGAGAAAACGGAAATGAATTAAATATGTGTGCGGACCGTTGCGCGCATCCGCCACGCGGATTTTTCCATGCTGTATGCCAAAACGCCCCGAGGCGTGAACGGCGGCAAAGCTCTTCGGCGAGGAGAATTCCAGAAGCGATCTTTTTCCCGGTAAACGCGCGCGCGATTCTTCCGCGGTCCTTCTTGGGATGGGGGAAGGGGGGGCGACGGGCATCACGGGGATCAGATCTGATCCGCGCGCGAGCGCGACGCGCTCGGCTAGAAAATTGAGTTTTTCCACGTGCGCCGATTAGACGGGGTTACCGTTCTGTAACTTTGCGCAGTTTCGCCCCCCCCCCTCTCCGATATTGTGGAATACGTGTAACTGCGCGGTTGGAAAAAAAGAACAGATCCCTCGTGTGTACAGGAAGCCCGATTTTAATTCCGGTGCTCAATTGAAGTGTCTGCACGTCGATACCTCTGCGTACAAACAGATTTTACGTGACGACGTAAAGATTGAATAATTATCATTATTGCGGTGCGGAAAACCGATTCTCTTTGAATTATCAAAGATGTACGACAAATTACTTTTTTGAGAAAGAAATTGGCTTTTTTTTTTATTTAGGCGATCATTAAAATTTTAAGCTGAAATTACAATCTAGAATATATAAAAATGGGTGGCTCCAGAAATCAGGACGCAATATCTAAATTTTGCAGAAGGAAACAGACATATTTATGTGCATATAATGCTTTTAGATAACGTGAGTTTTCTAGTTAAAAATAATATATATTTCCACGCGTGCGCGCGTTTTGAAAATAGATTGCCTGGATAAGGGATGAAGAAAAACTTACATATATATTTCAAATTGTGCGCATGGCTTCTGAAAATTTAATATTACTCTTGGTATTCGGTACAGACATTACTTTTTTAGATGAAAGATTTTTAGATAATTTGTACGACGTTTTTTATTCCGAAGAGTAAAAAAACGACGATGTTGCTGACATTGCGACCCTGTTTTCAGAACAGCGATATATTTTCACGAGCAATGCACATTCCGAAACTTGGTCCACCGATCCTGCTGCCAGCAGGCTACCAATCCTGTGGACGGAAGCTTTCTCAAGAAGGAGTTCTGTCCTCCAGAAATCAGCGGTAACTCGGCGAAGCGTGAAATGTCGACTTTTATCATCGCCCTTCGATGGCTGAGCGAACCCGTTCAGTAATGATATAATAGTAGTAGCCGGAACATTTCCAGGAACTAGGGACGAAGCGTAACACATGGAATTCACGGGGAATCTCGTATTATAGCAGTTCCACATAAATCATACGTTGCATTTAAGCCGTACGGTAGAGTACTACAAAAACTACGAATAAATTTTCTTCGACTCTATATTTATACGGTAGTAATAATGATAACATTATTACGTGCTGTATATAACAGGAAATGAATAATAGCAGCGAATAAATGAATGCAGTTATGCAATAAAGAACCAATTTTCGTGATTTTTAATTCTGTATTACAAAGTGATCGTAAAGACCTGTAGTACCTAATATATAGACCTATATAGAAAAACGCATGTAACACATGGAATTGTATTTGAGGATTATAGTACGGTCGTTATATATATTTGAGATAACTTTGGCGCAGAATTTTATTTCTGATGTTTCGCGAAACTTGCTCTAGCGGAAAAGTAAGGTTTTGGAGTTGGTTCCGCATTGCAGAACTGCGTCCAAATGATCATTATTAACTCTACAAATTATCATTATTATCCTTATGAGTTATTATTATTATCATTATTAACTATATAAATTATTATTAATTTTCTAAAGCACATTTGCAATCATTTTAACTCTATTTTTATTTTATTAGAGTTATTATTATTAATATCATTATTATAATATTATTATTAATATTAATTCATTATTTAATTATTATTAATATTAATCGAAAATAATAAGGTAAAGAGGAATATGATGTGTGTGTATGTGTGTGTGTGTGTGTGTGTGTGAGAGAGAGAGAAAGAGGAGATAAAAAAATTTTGCAGTAGGTAATGAGAACGCTTTAAAATTTTGCTGTACGATGAAGAGGAAAAGTAAACTGAAATCGGAAGCAAATGGTAAGAATAAATGTAAATTCTCCGTTGAAGTGAAACAAATTACGAAGAACGAAGATACATACGGCATTTTTTGCACATTTCTCGGATCCGTCTGCTAATTTTGCCTTCAGTTAACGACCATTTCTGTATCTGACATTTTTTATGTGATAAATAATCATGACTTTTCTGGATTTTCAATTTAAGCAATTTCTAGCAAACTTACTCTAGCTTACTCTAAATATGAAAAACTCAGCAAATGAGAATCCTAATTCCCGTGCAGTTCGCAAAGATGCTTTTTGTGTCTTTCCATACCTCCTGACCCACGAACGGGAATATCAGATGAAAATAAATGACATCTCTGGCGGCCAAAGTCGAGGGCCGCGCACATGAAAGCGGATGTGAATTTCGGACGATTAATCTCGGACGCGATTACGAACGCATAATTTCGCTATTGCTCTGCCCGAAAGCGATTATCGAGATGGACGTTAACGTTAATTAGAGGGTTTTAGAATTAACGCATTTATATTAATAATTGAATCTACGGAGGATTTCCGCGGAAGCGTCGCGGAATTAGCGGAAACCTGCACATTAACATATATGTGTTACACGCAAGAGCGAGCCATTTATTAACGCGGGTGCGTCTCTGCATGCTGCGGCGTTAACCCAATTAACGACGATGCTAATAATGGAATTATTGTACCGCGCGATGACGCGGCGCGGAAAAAGAATTTCAGACAACGAGCGAGATTCCCTCTGCCCTGCGGACCGCGCGGATAATATAACCGATAGGTAATTAGCATACTATTGTGTTTTTCTTACGCTCATTTACTCAGAGCGTCATTATTGCGCAATGCTTATACGACCCGCCTTCCCTCTAGTAATTTTGCACGCACTCGTGTGCAATTGTGCAGTCTAGGATGCAAATTTCCTTTAGAGAAAATTATATCGCGCTGCCGCAATTACACACGTGTATACTGCTGGGTGTCTTCGACGAACGCTAATCGGCGGTTTGTAACCGACCGTCTTGCTCTTATTTAACGTTAGGAATAAACGAACCAGCCAAAGGCATATAGTATTTTCCCGTTGTGACATTAATTTAACAATTTGAGAAAATGTTGGTAGCTGGAGAAAAAGTAGCGCACGAGCAGAAACGTCGCTATAGGTGAAATGCCTCTACATTTTCCCATACAAAGTAACAAATGACTGTTAACAATTAGGGGATTGTTTAGGCGTCCAAGTATAACCCAAGATTAAATAGAATCTTACGCGCCCTTTTCCACAACTTTTAATTTTCATTTATAATTATAAAAAATTACTGATCTGCACAAACAAGTTATTACCATCAGTTTAAACTTTGCTTTTCTGCGTAATTTTCGAAAATGATTCGAGGAACGCAATAAAACGTCCGAGCGCTCGTAAATAAAATATCCGGATACACCGACACATTCGTCGATACCTCGATAACGTCCCTACGGGGGCTTAATCCGCTCGCGTGCGGGCGCGATTATCGGGCGATCGCCCTTCATCCTGTCTAATTTCTTTTCGCGAACGGCCGAGCGTGGCGAACAAAATAGCCGTGGCTCGTATCGCGATCGCCGCGCTCTGTAACAGGCGGCGCGAAGGAAATTGCCGCGTCCGAGGGCTGCCTTAATTGATAATAACGCGCGCGCAGCGCCGAAGCTATCGGGATAATTAATGATACGCTGGCTAACCGCCGCCACGCGGCCGTACCCCCCGCTTTCGTTTTACCTCCTCGCTCCAGCGGCCTAATGAAGGAGAAGAGAGATGAGACGAGAAACAATATCGCGATTCGCGCACCGCGTCGTCTCCTGCAGATAGACCGTATCTCTTTGTTGTGAGGATGCACTGGAAAAAAAAATAGCTTATCAGGCTTCATTCTATTTTTTTCATTATTTAAACCTTTTTAAGTGTCGCGAATTTATTACATATCGTTAATTCGTTTGCGATTGCCAAGCGACAGCCGATAATATGTTTCTCACTTTCTTTATATAAATACGATTACAATAAATTTTTTATTATTGCCATCATTGGTAACGCATTATGTGACATTTGATTGGAGAGATTCAAATTTTTAATGAAAGATGATATCTACAAACAGACATGAAAAATATATGTAATTTTTGGGCGTTTATTGAAAAATCAGAATAAACTATGATATATAATGAATATTTAAAAACGTCTGAGAATATTTCAGAACATATATGGAGTGCTCGAGGGGTCTTTTTGATTTTAAATTTAACTATTCATTGTAAATTTAAAAAATTTTTTTTTTAATTCCACGAAAAAATTGATTTTTAAACAATATTAAATATTAATATTGTAACTGCGGTATTTTGGCATTGATATTTATCAAATATTAATATTAAATATGATATGAATTTCGTAAATATTGTTATTTATTTTGAAATGCCAAATATCTCGCAAACGAATATATCGATGATTCAACCAAGTTGTACATTTTTAATTAGCCTAATTTTTTTTAATGTTCTACATACATTTTAAATTACGATAACCTTATACTTCTCTGGAGTTTACAATTGTATAATGAAAGCTTAGTGCGCGCCCTTCAAGATATTTTGTTTAAATTGCCCGGTCTCAAGCTTATCTGAAAATAAAATAGCTCTGCACTTATTTTAACGATCGAAAAAAAGTACCGTAATGATATTTCATGAACGTGCAAAATTGAATTCAACTCGCCGCGAAATTATCGCGGTCTTGTGAAGAATAGGTAAATTAAAGAAGATTTTCTTTGGAAAATATACAAACTTAAAATGGTGAAAATTTGTTTTGGAAAGTTTACCATTAATATCCGTTATTCACCCGTTATTTTTCGATGGCTACGCGAAAGGAAATGAATTGTTTACGTACGCGAGTAAACGTGCGCTGCACAAAATCCAGAAAGTGGAGTGATCAATAAATGTATTTATTTACGCTGAAAATTGTGGTATTGAAAACGGTTGTTGTGTTTCGTATACATACAGTTGAAACCGCTGTACGCTTTTACACTGATTAATCTAATAGTTGATAGGCACGTACGAAACTTGACATCAGCTTTGATATTAATAGATATAACATAACATATAACGATATTAATAAATTAAACGCTTTGTTCAGCGTATAGCGCAAAAGAATTATTTGCTTAGATAAATAAATAATTAATTAATGAAAAATAAATGAAAAATATTACAGTGAGCTAAAGACTGATATATTTAAATTATATTTTTTTAAATAAAATTAAAGGATAATTTCTCAAATCTCGATGGCAAAACACAACGAAATATAATACTTGGTAAACAACAATTGTGTAAAGCTATTTTCAGATTCGAGATAGTCTTATAAAATCTTGTTAATGAGTGCGTGATAGTTGCAACGTGATGCGATAGAATTACTTAATTAGTAACAGTATCAGACTTGTGTACTGAAATATTGAAAAAACTATCACGGAACACAGCATCATTTAAGTTAACGGACTGGCGCTGTTTTGCGTTTCGCGGTTTCGGTCGTTGGAAGCATCGCTCCCGGGATCCATCACGGTCAACGCGCGGCTCGCGCGCTCCTGTCGAATTCGCGGCGGCGAATGAATCTTACCGCGACTCTCCGAGAAGGGACTGCGAGAGAAAAAAGCCAGCACTGCCAAGAGTGCCAGCAGCCGCGGTGAGGCCAGCGGCGCGCGAGCGAGGCAGTTTTTTTTCGACGTTCCCCGCGCGTTCTTTTCCGCGAGCCGCGAGCGCATAGCGCGCGCTCTCGCGCATCAGAATTCGCTTGCCTCAGCCTTCCACACTCCACACTCGTCGGAACTTCCGATCGGCGCGGAGCCTTTCGCTCGCGCGCTCACGTGCAAGTTCACGATTAACGACGTAATTGTTAGCGCCTCGCCGGCGCTGTTACGTCGGCGCTGATGTAACAGCGCGTGCAGCATGCCTTCCTAACGTCACGGACCATAACGAACGCCGGCGAATCGCGGATGACAACAACGTACAAGGAGGACGAAGACGTTGAGAATGACGACGAGAATTGCATCGATCGCGTTGCCGTTTCGTAAAAATTAATTTAACACCGTGGACGTTTTACTGGACGAGTCAAGTTTATACGCATGGCATGTTGAACGAACTGCGATTTAAAATTTTATATATTACGAGAAGAGCGCGAGTCTGTGGCAAAATACATATACATGGTCCGTTTTTTATATTTATAAATTGAATTTAATTTAAATATATTAAATTGTACTTTAATAAGTATAGGAGAGGTAGATAAAAGATTTACTCATATTAAAGTTTACAATAATAGTGAGCTATCTCCATTCATACTCTTTGTATTTATTTATCTTTAAAGCCCATCTTTATGCAATAAATTATTATTATTCTTATTAAGTTTAAATTCGTTATAGGAAAGTTCCTGTAGTTCCAGAGAGTAAAAAAATTATAGTTATATTGTGATTTACATATTTAGTTGTAGATAATAATAAAATAATATATGCATTATATATTTTAATAAAATATATTAAATAATTTAATATTAATTTTTAATAATAATATAATAACGTCAAAATTTTGTAGCTAAAAATGCGAATTAAAAGCAAGAGGTAGTGCTCGCGATTATTGCACGAGGAATCCTTTTGATGGGTTTAAATGATGAATATACAATGTGTATCAGTATGTAACGAGGATAAACGATTTATTTCGGCGATAGTAAAATAAAACCGGCGCGGCGTGCGCACTCAAGTTAAACGACGGGGCAGGCATGCGAAAAATAACGGAAGGCAATTTCTTCGCTCCCGAGTGGACTAGGTACTATACGCGCGTTTCGAGAATGCGTGACACCGCATCGTGCTCTATCAGTCACTCGCAGTCAGTGACAAGTACGGTAAAGTCCGCGGTGCGAATGTTCGGCGACGGGACCGTCATTCTCACTTTTTACGGGAGCACATGACGTCGATAAGCACTTAATCCACCATTCCATGTAGCGATATATCACATCTCCGGGGAAGAGCGTCCTGTCACAACACAAAAGAGTCAATTTTCGCAAAATGAGGCCACAATTACAAAAAGAAAAAAAACGTAGCGAACAGATAAAATTTTATCACGGCGTAAATTTCAGTGAAGAAGAGGAGACGAGAGAAAGTCTGTAATCTCGATTTTTCTTTGTTCTTTTCGAAAAGTTTTCGACTCTTCTTTCTTCCTTTCGAGATAAGATATGTCTAATGTGAGTAGTTGAGCATCTATCTCAAATTATCTACATTTCATTGTCGCTACGGGGTTGCAATAAAATTTAAATTTTATTATTCAACGAAAAGGAGAAAACAAAATATTTGAACAGTTGAAGGAATTTCTGTTAAAACTTCCTCCTCTTTCGTTCTTCTCACTCTGCTCAATATAATATTCTACAATCGATGAGGCAAATATTGACCCAGAATCATCCAGGGAGGAGAAGTCAATAACCGGTTAAGCAATTCGTCTATTATGCGTGTCAGAATCGCATAATATTTCGCGACTCGCTGGTTCCGCTGGTCTTCTCAAACCAGACCGAAATGCATTCACAAGCGGAGGCAACGGAAATTGTTGAAATTCTTTTGCGACTATATAGATCAGTCTCGTAACTTGATTTAACGTTGGCAGCAAGATGCCATAATCATAAACCATAATAACCGCTTCTCATAAAATAAGCTAAAAAGATGAAGCGGCGCCGTATGCTTAGAAATATACACGTTTTTCTCACTCGCGCCCAATGGAAAATCCGCTTCTAGCTGTGTTCTTAAGCGAAATATTATTAATATCTTGTTATTTTTTCCGGTCGCTATTGTAAATGAGATGTAATAAATATTCGCGTCATTCAGAACGGAAGTCCCGTGTGAAAAATTATAAATCGTAAATCACAATATATTATCTCGAGACAAAATTAAACTTATATATGCAGCGATAACGAGTGTCCACCTTTTTATTCTTTCGATCAGTAAATTTCACGCTGTCACATTACCTTATTCTAAAGGGGTAACAGATTCATCAAATTTCTGGATACAAAAATACAGGTGGAAACTAGACGAATCGTTTGATAAAGGGAAATAGAACGCGGAAATCATCAAGCGATGAAAACACCCCGTATACAAAATTGAACGAGATTAGGATGGTCGCGTATACGACTTAAGGAGCCCCCCCGACGTGTCCTCGGAAACTAGGACGTCTGGTCATTCTCGGGTCAGATCCTTCTGGTCCGAGGAAGCCAAGAAATCGCGGTGTTCGCGCGCGTTATTCGAGGCCGTCGCTGGACGAGCGCGCGAGCGGCATGAAGCGAGGATGGTCGTTAGTGGAGGCACCGAGCATGCATTAACAGTACTCCGGACGGGCCCGGTGCGCGGCGGCGGTGGTGTTCTCTTGGTTCCCCGGTTTCTGCCATAGAGCGCCGCGCGGCCCCTTCTCGTCGGGGGACGACGCGGTGTGCCCGGCTGGATAATACACCGGGGGGGGGGGGAAAGGAGTCCTCCGCGTGCCCCGGCACGATACACGCGCCTTCAGTCCATCGAGGGTCTTCGTCAAAATTGCATCCCTTTGCCGGCGGCGCGTCCCCCGGTTCCGGAAAGAGTGTCTCGAGTGTACTCTGGTAAACATTTCTCGAGTTAACGAGGGGAAGTGAACGCCGACGACACGTGAGAAAGAACCAAATAGCTCGGCGAGATCATGTGGAGAGTTCTGATCGCCGGATTTTGCACGGTGAGTCGGTTCGAATGGCGGCGCGCGGGGTTAATTTGTGTCGATAATATCGCGAATATCTTCATCTGATGACGTTATAGAAGTAAAAGATTTGTTTATGCCGGTTATATGTAGCTCTGATTTCCTTTCTTTCTGTATCGATGACACGGGAAAAGAAATTTAAGAAACCTGTCAGATAAATTGTTAGACGTTTTATTGAAAGGTGAAACGGAGTTGACCAGCCCTAAGTCTAACGCATCAGCTCTAATTGTAAGTCTAATCAGCCTTGTTAGTTTTGATATATTTGCATCGTTTTAATTAGAGCTCTCTAGAAGATACAAATAAAGTAAATAAGATAAGATAAGATAAAGTAGGAATAAAATAGAATCTATCGAAATTGTGTAACACTTGTTCTAATTATTATTTGAAAACAGTCTAGCAATAATACTAAATTAGTATAAGTGTAAATAAATTAGAGTTAGTATAAGTTATAAATGCATATAAGAGTTATTTATTAAATATATAGAATTCTTATATTTTAGTTACAAATTATGCTAATTTAGAAATATTACTACATCGTTTTCAAATAATAATGTATAAGAACAAATATTACACAATTTTAATAAAATTTATTTACATTCTTTTTAAATATATAAAATACATTTTATACATATAAAGTATATGTATAAGTATATTATAATATATTAAAGCTATATACACTCTTATTATTTATTTAAAGTACTTTGAAAGTGCGCGCGCTTCCGTGATATTGGAGATTCGCGAGCTTCTTTCGAAGTAGCGAGTTACTGGTTATTTGATTTGCACCGTTCCGCTACATAAATTTGTCATGAGGTACACGAAAGGCTTAGCGCAAATTCTCTTTTTTAAGGTTTTGCGAAAGTAAATCTATAGTTCATTCCTCAAGTTTTAAGATAAATTATTTAATTTTACTTTTATCAATTTAAAATTAATTTTCATTTAACGCTCTCTTAAACAACTCGGCTTAAATCATATTGAAGAACTAAACTCTTCAATTTTTCATTGAAAAAAAAAAAATAAAATTTCGACATCCAGTCAAATTTAAATTCCCAGT
Organism: Temnothorax americanus; assembly: GCF_048541705.1. Taxonomy (NCBI): domain Eukaryota; kingdom Metazoa; phylum Arthropoda; class Insecta; order Hymenoptera; family Formicidae; genus Temnothorax; species Temnothorax americanus. Next base: position 3,756,124 of record NW_027509339.1, read on the forward strand.
CGAGAATTCTTACTTGTCTCGCCCTTTCGCCCATCCGACTTGGATGTTAAAGCACGTCCCGCAATCTTTATCGACGGTGAAGGACGGTTTTTCGACGACTCTTGCGGATAAATCAGGTCGATCGTGGATGATGGACGACCGCTAGATTTCCATATCGTCCGTTCTCGGTGACTTATGTTTGTTGCGCGGCGCCAGGGGGGTTTGTTTGACATCGCGTGATGACAGTTTGTCACGCAATGAATCTACACAATGTTTAGAAAACGTCGGTTTTATCGAAGAACCGCCGCACTGATCCCTTCTATTGACTCCCGTCAACCGCGAGACACGCAATCTTTTAACAAAAAAAGAAGGCGTCTGGAAATATCGCGTGAAAATTCAGTTCACGATTATGAACGTGTTTACGAACGAGAGTTGCGATTTTCTGTCGATAAAATTTGACATTATCGAAATATATATAGCTGATAGAAAAGGGAGATCTTACCATTATCATGCAGTTATCATCAGTTTTATCTTTCTTTTTACGACATTTAATAACCCTCCTTGCAACTCCCAACTTCAATTTTCTCTATTTATCCGCGTCTGTCGAACTCCACGTCGTTCTTTTTTTCTTTTCACGCGGCAACCCGCCGCGATTTCGAAATTTTCAAAAAAGGTAAAAAAAGGGCGCCAAGTACACGCGTGGTTGTTACCTCGAAAAAAATACCAAGTGGTAGTATCATTAATTTTAATCAAAAATAAATAAAATCTATTCAAACCTATATAGTAGTAGCTTTATTAATTTTTAAACAAAATTATTAAATTATAAAATAAAAATATTTAATTAAAATAAAATAAATAAATTTTTCTTGTAAAAAACTTGGCGCTGCTTTTTTAGAACCTTAAAAAAGCAGCGCCAAGTTTTTTACAAGAAAAATTTATTTATTTTATTTTAATTAAATATTTTTATTTTATAATTTAATAATTTTGTTTAAAAATTAATAAAGCTACTACCACCTAGGTTAGAATAGATTTTATTTATTTTTGAATAAAATTAATGATACTACCACTTGGGTTTTTTTTCGAGGTAACAACCACGCGTGTACTTGGCGCCCTTTTTTACCTTTTTTGAAAAAGGTAATTTTGTACTGATATCATGCGTTTTGTAGTGTTACGCATCCTCTTCTAAAAAGGGCATGTCATCTATACGATCTATCGAATCTGTCGAAATATTGTTGTCGCTTTTCCGCTTTTCTCGTCCTGCTGCCGAGAGAGAGATCATCCTATAAATACTAAATAAATTATATACATGTATAATATAAATATAAATAATTTTAATTACACACACACACACACACACACACACACACACACACACACACACACACACACACACACACACACACACACACACACTATCTGTCACGTATACTATGTTTACGCGAGCGTTTTACTTCCGTAGTAACTTATACGATAATTCCTCCACGTAAATGGAGATTCTGTAGCAACTTATGATAATTCATCCCGCGTAAACGAGTAATGCCGGGATTACGATGAATTTAACGTAACGGGACGCGACGGACGCGAAGTAACGTAACGTAAACTTAAGAAATTACGATCGCCGTAACGTGAAGCAGCGTGCATTTCAGAAATGATTTGACAGCTTGGTATGAATAGAAGGTTAAGATTAAGGTTATCTTTAAATTACGGCGATCGTAATTTCTTAAGTTCACGTTACGTTACTTCGCGTCCGTCGCGTCCCGTTACGTTAAATTCATCGTAATCCCGGCATAAATTATCGTAAGTTACTACAGAAGTAACGCTCGCGTAAACATACAGTTTGACAACTTTTACAAGGCAGCATATACGTACGTGTTTGTACGATTTTGTAGATACACCTTCCTTCTTAAAGATCTCTCGGCATCAGCTCTTTACGGTCAATACTTATATATATTTCACTATCTGTCACGACGCGGCAACGGTCACGACTATCACACACTTACACTTATCCTTTTCTAGGTTGTAAAAAACTGTCACGCACTGCGACAGTGCACGAGTGCACTCTCGTGTCAAAAATGGGAAAGTGACACACCAGCCGCCATTTTTGTCCGACGTGGACGTTTCTTAAAAAAAAATTTTCCACATTTGGTCTTTGCATTGCAATATCTTCGCTCGTAAGGCACGTAACGAAAAAAAAAGACTCTTATTTATAAATCAAACCCCAAGCTATCAATCGAACCTACTTAGAAGTTGATCCGTTCACTCGTTATTGAGATCTCAAAATCTCGGATACTCGCAACTCATGTGTTCGCGTAAAAGAGTCACGGTGCGTCTCGCTTCGCGCGTACTTGGCGCGAGACACTACCGTGTCTCTTGATATCTGCCGATAATGACAATCTCAATTAATTTCCGTTGGCGAAACAGGCCACACCGCGCGCGCGCGGCCTCGGAAGATATTTCGTTCTAAAGAAATGATCGGTTTTCATTTTAACTGGGACGACGCGCAGGGCGGGAACGATCGTTCCCTCACGCGATACTCCATTTTGCGAAAAACCCGAGCGCGTTCGATGTATTTCTATATTACGCCATTAAATCATGCCGCGTCGAAAATAATGCGCCCGCCGCGGCGTCGACGCGCTCTACTGCGTCGATCCACTTTAATTTCCCAAACCCCCCCGAAAGCGCGCGAAAGAGAGAAAAGGAAAAAGGGGCGAGTACACGAGAGTGTGGAGGTCGCGCGCGGTGGCTTCGCCGAGGATAATTAAAAATGCACCCTATTAATACGTGACATTCGAGGCGACGAAATACGATAACGGGGCAATTTAAAGCGAATCGCACGACCGGCTGCGCCGATATACGTTTGATACATTTGAAATATTAATGGCTTCCCCAAATGACGAAATAATTAAATTGTGTCGGACATCTCTCCCCGCGATGGGGTACGCGGCAACTAATTTCGCCACGTGAAACGCGATATGTCGGAATACTTTAACACACACGTGCGCACGAAAGTATCAAGAGGATTATGTATATCGTCATAATTCCTTCGTGTAAACGGTTTCATGCCACGTATCGCGCGCGCGGTCATTCTTCCCAATATATACCTGCCTGTGTCACATGCAACATCGCGTAACAATGTGTGCTGGTAGACGCGATAAAAAAGTTCTTTTATAACGGATTTATTGAAAAATATAACGCACGGACGTTTATTTATTCGCGCGTCATCGTCGATCCGCGCGCGCGTTTTACCGAAAACAATTCCCCGTCGCGAAGTTTAACTGAAATTTAACGCGTTCGATTTAAAGTTTAAATTAGAGTTGAAATTAATCCGTTTATAGGTGATTAAAATTCTAATTATGCGCACAATCTGTTCGAGTTTGGCAACACAAAGGTGTCGTTGTATCCGACGATATAACCGATATAACGTTTACGCGACGATTGAATACTCGATGAGTTGGTTATAGGTGCCAAAAATGTGTAAATCTTGAAAAATATTGTTTCTGAATAATATTCCGTTCTTCTAGAGAAAGTATAAAGAGAATTTATCCTTATATTTTTACCCTACAATAATATATCCTCATCAAGGGAATTAATATTTTACGATTCTACTTGCCAGGGTATCTCTTTGTGAAGAAAAGGTCTCTGAAGAAATAATACTTGTAAATTTTTTACGTTGATTGTGGGTTATTAATAACGCGCTAACTAATGCTTTGTGAAAAAGTCTATATAATTATTACAAGCTTACCACCTTATTATATATCCACGATTCATTTTTCTATTAAAAATCGATCTTTTCTGGCTCTGGAATGTTTTCTGACTGCGTTCCGTTCTGAGAAACGTCTTATCTCTCAATGAACCCCGTTCAATACGCAACAATTTTATTATCTTTAATACAGTTACTCCTTGACAGCTTTATTTCATTTTTATGGGCCTATCTCTCCGCCCGTCTGTTTCTCTCTTTCTCTTCTCTCCTTGATTGCCAATAAAATTCTTTCGATACAGTAACACATTTCGGTACGTTTCGCGTTTTACATCCTTTAATTAACGTGCTTTTATATCGTCAAATTCCAGGCCGTTTCGGCGGTTTATTTGGCAGGTAGGTTTGTCTCTCGCGCATCGTAAGGTTTAACTGTACACCGAATTGTAACCGGTGACAAGAGCGGCGCCGATGCCGTGGATGAACGAGTCGCGGGACTAAAGTGGCATTAAAAAAAAACCGGGATTTATGGAGTCATAAAGAGAAGGTTTGCGGTTCTCCTCGGATGAGACCGAAATAAAAGGCCGGCGGACTGTCCGTCTCTGCCTGGCCAATCGCAGCCGCTTCGTCTCGCGTGGCAGATTTCGAGCTATATTCCTATTCTTTATTCCCGTTACGTTTTGCTCATCCCTCGATGAAAAACAAAATCGTATATGTCGCTTTTCGATCGATTTGCTTTAAAACAGATTAATGTGAGCGTGTACTCGATTTATTCTAGAAGTCGCAACTTTAATTTCAATGATGGAATTTTTCACACAGTGTCGATTTGAATATTTTGTAAGGAATCATCGGAAAGTATCACGTATCACTGAACAATATTTTTATAAAATAGATATATGTATCATAAAACTAGTATTGTTACATACTTATATTTAATTGTTCTTTTTAATTTACGCGCGTGTTTCTCTTATCTAATAATTTTTATGTAATGAGGAGAAAGTGTTAAAGTACACCTGAAAAAACACATATCTGACCTATATATTTGAGTGTATTAAGTAACTGTGAAATTTTGTAACGTACGTCTCAGGAGAAATATGATAATATTAAGAAAATGGTCCGCGGTAGCGGATGTAATGTGCAAAAATCCGGGGAATTCGCATTTTAATTTATCACTACCAATCACTTGGCTCTCAGCTTAATTCCAAGTTCCTCCCAGGTCCTCCCTCCCCCATCTTGCAAATTTCTCGAGCTATCATATCGACACGCGTAATCACTCGATCGACTTCCCGACGAGAGTCGCGCAATTCCTATCAATTCCGGACCAAGTTCGTCGAGAGAACAGCGCCAGCGTCTCGATGAAAGTTTGTTCGTTGAAAGACGTAATGCGCGCACACGAAACCGGACGCTCGACACCTAAATATTTCGATCAAGCGAGTTGCTTGTCGTCGAAGCCATTAGGAATATTGACTGCGCCTGCATCGCCAAGAGTTTCCGAATATTAATGGCCGACAATCGTCGATCGCTTTATTTGAATATTCTACTCTCGCATTCCCCCGACGTTTATTTGATAGATTTAGCCGATTTAGCGAATAAGTCAAATCGTCCGCATCGTCATTTATTTTTTCCTTTACAAAGGTAATTGTTATAACAACGAAAGAGATTTGAAAAAACAGCGAAATACCTACAAGGAATTTTAACTAATTTAATTAAGCCGTATTTTATACTCAAAAGTATAAACGGTAAACCGAATTTATAGAATTAACATAAGTTTGTGAGTTTTTATGCTTCATATTCAGTTTTTAGAGTGGAGAATCTTTTATTAAGATTCTAAATATATCTAAAATCATGTTATAAATTTCTGAAAGAAAAGTTTAATTTATAAAAAGTTTGCGAATTTTTAACACTCGCAAAATAACTACTATCTTTCGTTAAAGCGTATTCTTTACGAGGATTAAAGTCTGTAATTGATTCCCTAAAGTTAGGATTAAGTTGAAAAGTAAGGATTAATCACTTTGATTCTTTTCCCACTTGCTCTTACGAATCTCTTTCCTTTTACCATATATATTTTAATTCTTTAATTAAAAAAAAAGAGAAAGTGCCATTTCCAACTGTTCACGTAATCCGCATGTTACGTTTCGTCTTTAATGAATTTTTAATCAAAGACGTTTTTCAGTTTTAGAGAATCGTTACCTCAAACGGGATGAGCATCGTGAATTCGATAAATGCGAAAGCGCAAATGTAAATTTGCAGCGCTTGGTATAGTTGATATTTTCACGTCGCAAAGCACCTGCCGCGAATTATCATTTATTTCAGTAGTTTTAATTTTATTAGCACATGTAATAGAGCTTTGTTAAACGCTCCATTACATTGTTAAATGCGACAAAAGCTGTGAAATGCAAAAACACCGTTATAATTTGTTAATGGAAAAGATATAATAGGGATTTTAATAATCTCGTAGGCAAATAGATTATGAAGAGATGTAATTGGCGCAATACGCTTCTAACAATATTCATTGCATATTGCGCAAAATAAAAATGAATAAATTATTAAAGGTGTTTTTAAGAGTTGTATTTATAGTCGTTATCGAATCTTATCTTAAAAGTTTATCAGACGATACTCAGAATAGGAAATAAAACCTAAAAAATAGAAAGTAAAACGTTGACAATCTAATAATCATGTTTAAATTAGAGATTACGACTACTCACAATCATCAACTCAGCAAACTGCGTGCTGAGTATTATCGGCCTTGAAACCCAGTCTCAAGCTAAAGCCTAATAATGCACGTAATATTATTACAAATTATTATTATTGTCAAACGTAATTTTATGGAGATAAGAATCTATAAGTCCAAAGACCTTAAGGGATTTGTGAACCAGCGATTCCAACAATTTGTAATTTCAAATAATATTAATAATTTGTAGGTTCGGCGAAGTGTAAAGCAATTTACACATCTATAGATCTGTGGATTTGCGGATGTAGCGGTGAACCTAGCGATCTATAGCTCGAGCCATCTACGTGTCTACGAATTTAATCTGTCCTAGCTGTCTATGCAACCATGAATTTATAAACCTGATGCATAAACTTTATAGCGATATAAATTTTTTCTATAATATCTACCGTTAAATTTAAAACGTTTTTCAAACTCGGCTAATTCTAACAAACTACTTTTGTGATCGATATAATTTCACAATGTCATTTTATACTCTTATCTTTTAACACATCGATCAAAATGTAAAGAATGTTACCTTACCCCTAAAAGTCTTATATATTAATCAGTAAAAATTGAACTATTTAATAATGTAAAATTGCTTTGATTAAATATTTTAATAGTATATCTTCTTTTTCAAACAATGTCATATTTTTATTCTTAACAGAATGCAATTTAGATTATAGGAAATATTAAAATCGACTTTCTGGGTGTTGATGTTGCAAGTATCTTAATGAATAGCTCGGTGTAATTTATAAATAGCTCCAATAATTAATATGTATCAATAACCAATATATACATAATCAAGTCGAGTCATAATACATATTTTTTGCGGAGTTTTAAAACGAGACGAGTGCGAAACGTAGCTTTCCCGCTTTCAATCAATAATACAATATACTTCTTCGCATCGTCAGCAATCTCTGTCGCTCCGACCGACAGAATCCCTTTAAATTCATACGTACGCGCTAGAAACCCGATCGCGACGAACACGCCTATACGGTGGTAAATGCGGATGCGCTCGCGGATCGATCTGATATCCACATGAATCGGTATGATTGCGAGCGGATCTCGAAAAATACGGCCTAACCGTGACCCGTACGATGAGCACGGGCAATGTACTACGGCAGAGACGCTCGTGTAATATATAAATGTGTATGGTGCACATAACGAATATCTTACGCGGCCACCAGAGCGTTTCCTTACACCGTTAACCGTATATCGAAGTGGGTTCTCGGTTCTGGTCGCGTGCTGGTCACCTTGTTCCTTACCAATGGCAACGTAATGGCGTTGTAAATGTCGTCGGCACCGAGGTCGTCCCCGAGACTCACCGTGCAGGTCGCCTTTTCATCGGCGATAATTAATGCGAGCGTGTGTGTGTGTCGTCGCGAGCGACGAAAGGCGGACGTCCCGGGTATCGTAACGTAGATTAATTGGACGCTTAATCGCTTTTATTGTATCGCGTATACTTCTCTCGCGGAGAGAGAGAGAGGCCCCCGGAAGTATAAACGTATATTCCATTCTATATTTTGCGCCTTATGCAAGGCAAACGACCGAGGCAGCCCGCGCGCAATACATATAAAGTACCAATAAAGAGGCGATTAAAGGGAAATAATTATTCGCACATTCGCGTTGCTCGTGTAGGTGTGCTGGGGAGTTTAAGTGAAATAATTGAAACTCTTGAATAAATGCGACGGTATATGTACCAACGATAAAATCGATAATTGTCCGTTGTATATAAGTTGCCGTTATTCTTTCAAGTATTGTAGCATAGCTGAAGACAAATTGCAACGAGTCTCGGGCGATTTTTCACAATGTGACTTGCAGTTGCAAGAGGCATTAGCAACAAATATCTAAATTAAATTTATGTCCAATGCAAGAATTTTCGTACAGAATATATAGAATTTAATTTTGCCTCAGTGGTCGAATTGGTAAAAATGTCATCACTGGTTGAAGATAAGTATAAACTTGAACCTTAGTCTGATAATTTTTCACAATAAATTCTTTACAGTGATTTAAAAGGGATGCTTATATTAACATCAAAAGTTAAATCGATTTAAATATGTGGATTTATTGTTCTAACAAAAAGTTATGTTTTAAGACCGAATAAATAATCGACGCGCAGTTTACTAAGATGAAAAAAGTATACAAAATTTACACCTATCCAGCCCAACCGAAAATGGCGCCTTCTCTAATTAATTGTAGAATTTAATTGTTAATATTATATAAAATATTAAAAGTTATGATATTTTATAATGTCATAACATTTATAAAATATTATACATATATACATTATACCTACATATAATATTATAATATTTTTAATGTTGTTAGAAACTAATAAGGAACAAATACAGATTACAGAGATTAGGGATAAATATAAATTAAAATCTTATTATCTATTTCCGAAACATAATCCATAAAAGAGCTGCCCCTTTCAATATTTCACAATTTAATAAATATAATCGCTATCTCAATAAGTTTTATTTTTTAACTGAAAATCCTCTTCTCCTGCAATTAGATTTAAATAACCAATTCGCCTTGAACGTTTCATACGACGATTCCAGTCCGTATTACTCCTGACCCCATATTCGCGCCGCTCTCGCGGAAAGAAATTCAAATCGATTAAAGCGTTTATGCAATTTTGGTAAACCAGGGCAACGGGGTTTCTTCTAAGAAGAAAGTAAATCTGGTTAAAATTGAAAATAATGCGCGATCCGCTATAGTGCCGCGAGCGCGACTGAACGGCAGTAAATTGCCGTGGAAAAAAAGGATGTTAGCTGCATAACAGTTATAAAATAATACGGTTGTTAGGTTTTAGCCGCTATATTTATGGAAGTTCACTCCATGAACGTAATTCGCTATTCTGTTTACGAGCCGAACGCGCGTACGTTATCGCTCTGTTCTATACTTATCATACGGTACTATTTGCTCTACGAGACGTTCTGCTGTAACGTCGTTTTAGCTTCATCATCATCCAAGTTTTCAGTCCGAGGACTGGTTGGACGCGTATCTCCATTTTTTCCTATCTTGAACTAAACCTATACGCATTTTCTTGAAAGTAGAGCATCCTATGTCTTTGACTATTTGTGAACAACAATCTAATCTGAGTCTATTTCTACCTCTCTTTCCTATCTCCGCCTTCAATATATCGCAAATTAATCCTTCATGTCTCAGCAGGTTTCCTATCTCTCTTACTCTTTATTGTTTTCCATACACCTACTTCTCTTTGGGGACACCCCCTCCCCCCGAAGTAATCCTCTTCCGGAGATATCCGACCGGGGGACTATTTTACCTCTGGAATCTTTTACTCCAGAAGATGCCATCATTATTAGATACGTTATATTAGGGATAAGTACATTAATGGTGATAGTTTCCCGTTGCCTTTCACATCGCAGCCGCCTAATCAGTTGATTGGCGTCTATGAGTGTTCAGTATCGGACCTGTCGAGAATTCTGTCCAGCCCCGATAGTGACTTAGCTAGCTGTTGTCCCTATATATACTTGTTCTTTTAGTCGCCTCTTACGACAGGCAGAACATACCATGGGACTATTCTATACACCCCGGTCCCATACGGGGTTGGCGTCATCAGGTCGAAAGTAATTAACCTCTCGCGAAAAGTGCTCTTTTAAAATGTTGTTTCCTGATCGAATAAACCTGGCAACGATGAATTCACGACGTCGTATTGTCTCAACGAGACCAAGAACGTATGCTAAGGGATAAAATAGTTTAATTCCATTAAAATGCAGCGCGGAACGTTCCCTTCCCAATTACAACCGATCGTTAAGACGATAGTGCAAAGGTCGAAAGAGAGAGGACGGCGCACGATGGATCGAGTAAAATAAATTGTCGGACATAATTTCAAAAAGAAAGAGACTGAGAAACGTTAAAACGCTGCTTCGGGGCATCGTTCGGGAGGACGACAGAATAATCGCGCGCGACTGGGCCGCGACAGTTTCAAGAAGAGACCGTGGAAACGGTCGCGCCCGTGGGATGAGAAGCGGCACGTCACTCCCGCCGTGCCGCGATGCCGCCCTGAAATCTCTTCCGCCGCCGCCGCCCTCTCGTCCTCCGATCGCCGAATGATCATCTCTTTGACTCGGGCGTTTCAGGTCGCCGCCGCCGTTGCCCAGGATTACGAGGTATCGGACATTCAGTGCAGCGGCGCGGGATCGGCGGCCGATCTCCTGACAGCGAAGATCAAAAGGCCGGTCGGCTTCAGAGGCGCGCCGCTCTTCGCGGACGACAGATCGGCGAATCCGCTCGCCGACATTCACTGCCAGATCAGGCCGGACCCGAACGATCCGCAGGAGGATAACTACTTCCTGAAGGTGACTGACTTCTCCCGATGCGGCATCCTCAAGAGAAACGTGAGTCATCGAGAGCGATCGGGCGAGTTACGCGGAACGCGATTTTTACGGGGTCCGCTCCGTTTCCCCCCCCCCGGCCCCCGTTCGGAACTTGTAGCTGACGTCGCACAAACGGAACAGCCTTTACGGATCGCGATCGGTCGATAGCGTTTCTAATTCGCAATTGATTCCCTCTCATGAGTCTCGGGAGCTATAATACTGCTATCGCGTATATACATATACCAGCGAAACGCTTTGTGCGTCCAATCGGATCGTATCAGGCATCGGATGCCGTTATAATATTTCGAGAAGCGATCAGAAGCGATAGCTAACGCTCGAATTAGCCCGCTGGTTGGTAAATACGTCCGAGTTTAACTGCACCGTTCGTATAATTCCGCGCTTCGCGGCTACGAACGTCCTACATTTTGAGCGCTCGGCGCGGCGCATCTCGCGGGACATCCTTGTAAAAATTGGACCGTGTAACTCGCAAAAATCACGTTATTAATCAATTCTCTTGTGCAACGAGCTGTTATCATCGCGATTGATCCCCCACCACAGGGATTCATCCACTTGCGGGTGTGGTTCCCCGCCTTTCCCGGCGTGGTGATGCTGGCCGACCAAGAGCTGATCCTGATGTGCCGACCGCCCGAGCCGACGCTGCTCAGGCACAAGGCTGCCGGTTTCGCCGGCACTTTGTAAGTCACACGCATTCCGCGTATAAGTATATATATATATATATATATATATATATATATATGTATAATCTTCGTCGAAATCTCGCGGGTAATGGACGAGCATTATTTCCGCCACGCCACGCCGCGTTCGCGTATCGCGTCCGCCGAGGAGCGGCATTTCTGCGCGAGTTCCTGCCTCGAGAAGAAACGGTTATCCGCTTATTTAATTATCATATTTCATAATAGCGATGCAGACGTACCGAGCGCCGTCAAAAGCAGGAAGCTTGAACGTATCATAATTGTCTTTTATCCTTTGCTTGGACGATCTATGCGAATAATCGCGGCATCCTAATAAGAACCAAGAATACCTTCGTCTTTCCGCGATGAAAAACTGAAGAGGACACGATTGTTCATATAAATTAATCATTTGAAACGTTAAGGAGAGTGATATAGGTATTTTTAATTTATATATGTAAATGGGAGAGATTTGTGGCAAAAGTGTAGAATTAACGATAGCTGATATAACAGCAAGAGAAAACGCAACGTGCTGAAGCGACGACGCGCGTCTGCTTTAAAGGGTTAATCGTTTCAGTCCGCACGGCGCCAGAGTGTCCGGAGTGGTGGAGGAGACGCCGGGCCGGCTCGAGTACGAGGTGGCCCTTTATCGCGAGGCGACCGGCAACGTGTCCGATAATTCGCAGACGGTCGATCAGGCGGTGCCGATCGGCACGAAGCTGCAGCTGCGCGCCCGCATCAGCCCGGACAGCGCCTGGGGATACATCAAGCTGCTGGAGGTGACGGTCAGTCCCGATCCAGATCAACCCCACGCTTCCGGTAGCGTCGTGCTCGTGAAGGATGGCTGCAGGAATCGCGATTTTGCGTCCATCATTCCGCATCAGCCGGCGAGGTACCGCGAGCGCAAGAACGAGGTCTTTCTCGACTTCGAGGCATTCCTGCTGAGCTCGATGAGAGAGCGTTCCACCCTTTGGATTCACTCGCAGATAAAAGCGTGCATGGAGCCGCAGGACTGTCAACCGGTAAGCGATAACGATTTTCGATATGATTTATTGATAACAACTGAAACAGAACCGTTATGTTGTGTGTGTACAATCAATTAAAGAGAAAAACACCATTTACCAGATAATAAAATTTTAATGTATATTTACCTTAAGTTTGTAATCTATATTTGTTTTTTGTTAGTTTTATATTAACAATAAAATTCTAAAATTAATTAGAAAACATGCCATTTTCGGTCGGGCTGGATTTTGATAGCCTAATTATAATATTTCTGTGTAAATTTTATACATATAACTTTTCCAAACTCAGTAAACTGCGTGACGATTTTTTGCCGGTTTTTAAAGAACAGCTCTTTTTCACAGCAATAATCGATTTAAATTTTGGTATTAATAAACATCTGTGTTAAATTGCAGGTTAATAAGCACCTTTATTAACCAGATTTGAACCTAGCTGAGGTGATATTTTTCGCAATAAATTCTTTGTGATTTAATAAGGAATGCTTATTGGGGTATCAAAATTTAAATCGATTATTTATCGATTTAAGTATGTGGGTTTACTGTTCCAACAAAAAAGGGCTGTAATAATGTTTTCCTCTATAATTAATTTTCATTGAATACTTCGTGGGATATGACGAGTGCCAGAGTGGTGTCTTGAAATTGTTGGCCGTAGGAAATCTCGTTTGCTAATGATATTTAAAAACTGGAGTAATTTATAATAATGCTTTATTTTTGTTTTAATTATCTTTTTATATAATCAACAAGCTTAAATCTGGCTATCTATCCACTTACATTAATTAATTAATCAATTAATCTTAATTAATCTAGTTATATCCATTTCGTACTAATTCTAAGACATCTTTATAGAATATATCTGAATTTACAACAAAATATCGTAAAATTCTAAGCAGTTCAGAATTTATTTTTATTATTAGTAACGCGTAGACTCATATCATATCCCATCAGCCCAGCTATTTCTTAAATATTATTCAACAGAAAAATAGACATTTTTATTTTTAATTAGCGCCATAATTATTAAATTGATTATCAATTTAATTACGTGTGCTATTTCGGCTTTAGCTTGAGACTATGTTTCAAGACCGATATTACTCGGCGCGGCGGCGCGCAATTTGCTGAGCTGGAAAAAAATGTATACACAAAAATATTATTGGACACAAAGATTCAGCCCGACCGTAAAAGGCATGTTTCTATTACTTTCTTTTTTCATTTTTAGCTAAATAAAACACTGAACAAGAGTCTGTCCGTTAAAGTTTAAAACTGCAGTTAACACACAACAAAAAATATATTTTTTTATAAGTGTATAATATAGTCAAAGATAATTATGCTGCATAACTCGCTCTGCAATACGATGCGTGTTACATACTGGACATACTGTCTACGTATTACATACTAGAATGAAATCATTTTAGCGAAACTCATCTATATTTGAATGCATTAAATGTACCGGCATGTTTCACGTCGGTAAAATTTATGACAGAAAGAAAACGCGATAGTTTTGAAATATACATAGCATGTATGATGTGCATACAAAAATCCATTTTTACAACGGATGTAGGCGTGACATTCAACGTCAAAGATATCATCGAGATCGAGGTACAAGAAATTAACTATCTGAAATGTGGAAAAATCTCTTGCTTATGAATCTTACATAAGACGATTCGTAGGTCGGTAAATCTAGAAGTCGCGATGGAAGAGATATAAATTGCCGTAGCCACAGACATTATCTGTGTCGACAGCATGTTATTTATGTATATTTCATTCTATCATTTCAATCTCTATACTTCAACCTACATCTATATTACATCGCCTACGTTACATTAATTAATTCAAATTTGTTCATTTTAATTGTTACAGTAACCTTCCGCGACTTATCGAGACTTTCTAATTAAATACGGCAAATGCCTGTTATCTATCGCGTATTATGCCATAGCCCTTTATTTTCACAGGACTTCTGTCTCGATCTTTTCGAACCTTCGGGACACGGGAAAAAGAGGAAGAGAGCCGTCGAGGCGAATGTGGAAGTATTAGGCGAGTTCCTCCCGAAGGTCGAGCGTTTGATCAAAAGGTACAACGACTCCACGCCGTACACGAAGTTCAAAGAAAATATTGAGTATACGGTGATGATGCCGGATGGTAAGCTTCATATTTCTTAATCACAGAGAAATTAAATCCCTTGACTTTGTAATCGAGATTGATCTCTCTGATGTTAATTCTCGCGAGACTCTGCGATAAGATTTACGTGTAACTTAGAGATTAAAATCCGCTCTAGATCAGAAGTCGGCAAAAGATCCATTGTTTTTTGAATGGGGTTCGCGTAATTATTATTTACTAATTTTTACGCTAAATTCGAAATTCAATAATAATTAATTACTATTACATTTTGAATTTCTCGTTTCAAATTAATTATTATATTTAAAATTCGGTCAATAAAAAATATATTTCCTCTTCCGTTATATGACCATACTTGATGATCGTTCTCTTATATGGTTACTAGTTAGCCAGCAAAGTCTAAAATATTTATCCGGCTCTTTATGGGAAAAGTTTATACCAACCTCTGATCTAACGGGAAAAAGCGGGAGGGACATAAGGCGATCGCTATAATTCTAATTAATATTTCCCCTCATTATCGTAGACCTGTACGACAAAGTTACGGCCGGCCTCGAAGGTAGCTGCGGAAATTTTCTCTACGTGGCGACGGGATTGGGTGCTCTACTCGTGTTATCGGCCTTTATCATGTGCTACTTGGCGTCGCGTCTTCACAATCTGTCCTCGACGGTGCAGCAGAACAAGTCCATCGACGAGCTGGTCCGAGACCGCACCAGGAAATATTGCGACACCACGCCCGGTTACACCGGTCGTTCGACCATGCAATAGAGCGACGCGCGATAAGAGAGATACATAAATCACTCGCGCCGAATACTCCTCATCAAGTTGTACGGTGTAACGCGCGCGCATATCGTACAGGGTATAATTAATGTAGGGTTACTTGGAGACCAAGACGTTTATCTGCGAGAAGGAGGGCAATGTCATATCGTTTACGAACCACTTGACTCCTCGCTTCGAAAAGCGCGAGATATTTGTCCCACTTCAGTGGCGATGAGATGTATCCTTAATTAATCTTTCGTCACTGATATGATACGATAGTCGCGTACCGCAACTTCGTCGAGGAGCGATTCCGGCAGCGAGCACTGAATTAACGTTCGGACAAGCGAACGTTGCCGCCCACCGTGGAACGAAATAATAGCTCTCGTAACGAGGAACGCCCGGTGGCAAATGACTGTGCTTCCCGTGTAGAATAAAATAAATTTAACGACGAACGTTCGAGTGAAAGTAAATTGGGAATTCGTGAAAAGAATCTGTCATCGGATTTGAACACAGAACATCTGCTTTGTCTTGCGATGTAGATGCGGTAGACTAGACTTAGGACGTGTTTACGCGCGCGTCTTCATGAGGAAGCACTTTTTTCATTTTTCTACATAAACACAAGAAGCACATAGAGCCTCTCTATCTCTTGCCTAATTTTTCACCTTTTTGATTCTAAGTAAAGACAGCGTTCAAGAAGAACAATTTCTGTTCTGTGTTGTGTGATGTTAATAATGCATCATTTGACTGATTGGTCGAGTCTTGTTATCGAACAGTTAGACGAAGTGAGAAAAATTGCTAAAAATTGAGTTATACTTAATCGCGTTTTTCTCGCGAACCTTATTCGTTTGTTAGTTAACTTGTAATGCACTATTCCCCAAACATTTCGCGCACATCATGCAATTTCCGTCGAAAGTTTCACGATCTGTCTCTCGATATTGCTCAAATACGAAAAAAATTAGTCTCACTACGATGAGTCTCTCAAACGTGCAATGCTATCACGTGACCTGATCATGCGAGCGGATCGCTCGTGTAATAGGATAATAAGAACCTCGCCGAATGCGAAGGAACTCGAACGGGAAAAACATTTGGGGTGGTTGCACGAATTTATCTCACCTTGTAAATAAACACAATTGCGGCTCGCATTTTACAGCATACCTTTTAACAGCGCAGATGTTTTATACGTATATTATTATTACGAGAATCTATATATAATATATCGGAATTAAGTAAAAGATATTTTGGAGGAGGTCTATGACTCTCAAGTTCTGAATCAATAGGGACAAGAATCAATAGGGAGAAAAAAAAGTTGGAAGTTTGAGCGGAGAAAAATTACCTTGTTCGCCGAATTATTATACATTCAGCTGAGTATGTTAAAAAGCATTAATAATATACGCCTGTATTGCATGTTCAATAACTTTGCGTGTCTCTTGAAGTTATCTTATAAGAAAAAAACGCTCGGAAAAAAAAGGGAAGTTTTATATATTTAACAATAATGCTCATACGAGAGAAAGAGAGGGAGTAAAACTAATCGCGAGGACACGATAATCGGTCAGTGAAGGTAACTAAGAAGCGTAGTACACATTACTTACGATTATTGTAGATGTGACCGTGTGTACAATGACTATTTATTATAAAATAAAAGGTTAAACAATCTTCTGCGTGCTACAATCTTTGTTCGGTGTCGAACTCTCTTTCTGTAGAAAATCACGAACTGTACAATTTTTTCGTCTTCCAGTGTAATCTAATTCAACTGTCGCTTACAAGTTTATCGGCGCCAATGCCATCGCCACTATGTTATCAGGTCGAGGAACCTGTTCGCGTTATATAGGATGTCCCAGATTCTTCGTTCAATCGTAGATTGCCCGTAGACTTGGCCGTCGATGCTTACGAAAGCTTGACGGACACTTGTCAGTCCTCGCGATTTAATATCTTAACGAAGAGAGCTCCAATAGTTTATCTGGAACATCCTCAAACAATCTTCGTGTACGACGAATATCACGTATTTTCTCCGTTCATTCCTCCACAGACGCAAACAGTTCAAGTTCGGAGATAAACGGTAACTCGGTTTTCGTTCAGTCTGTATGACGTGCGCCGTAAATCTAACTTCTTTGGCTCCGTTATTTTTGGGCATACGATACTCTAATATCTCGCATTAGAAAATCTAACACTTAAATTACGCGTCATAATTTGCTTCGATGAACAATGCTTGTCGTAAAGTTAAATTAGCTACCCGGCTTTACGAACCGCGAGGTTTCGGTCTCGTAAGTATCGCCGTCTAGTAAATGATCTCGGTATCGCTAAGTAACATGCGATAGGCATTTGTAAATGCTTAGGAACTTCCAATTAATTAGACCGAATCACGAGCCTAGCTCATTTACCTGCCAATCTCGGCTATTTCGTAATTGGATAAAACACTATGGAATACTCGGAACGCGTTTGCATATACGTGTTCCGATATATTTTCGCTAATTAAACATATAAAATATTTCATAAATATAAGAAAACATACACCTCATATTGCACAATGAGAATTCCTTTGAAGATCAAACATGTCATTGTTTCAGTAAAATTCAAGCTATAATCCGTAATTCGTAACTTGCTTAAAAAATATTGAAACTCCATTCGAACAAATAACAAATGTCCTAGCGTATGCGAAAAAGATAAAAACGACAGAATGATAAAGACTGCGTTCGGGGAGCCCGCTATTAGTGCTATTGCATTTTTATCGCTTAACAAGTGTAAAACAAGGATAGAATAAGCAAGTAGCGCTAATAGCGCGCTCCCCGAACGCAGCCAAAGTGGTATGAAGATCATCGCACGATGAAAGAGAATAGTAGCGAAAAATAGTTGAAATTCAACACCTCGACTTGAAAAATATTCGATCTTCGTTTCTACATCGCGTCTTACATGATTGCTTATACGGTAATTGTGATTATTTCCGATATTTGAATCAAGCAATGATATCACAACGTGAACATCGTGAGAAAACAATAATTACGAAGCATACTTACATTCAAAGGCTTTGTAACATTTTGATATACCTTTAAGACAACTCTTTAGAGATATGTTGAGATATATGTAGGATGTGCCAGGACTGTGTGTTCTAGACTTGTGATAAGATTAGAAATAAACACGAAGTTATAAATTACTTTAGTTTTTGCTGAAAAAATCCGCTGAAATTAGTTTTGAAACACAATACGATTCAATAAACGCATTTCGCGAATCAAATTTATAATTGCCATTTTAATTAAAGAAATTGGATGTAGCTTGAGACACCCTTAACTTTCGTTTCTGGCAATTTAGTAACCGACAAAGTTCGAACGCTTAAATTATTTTGTAATTATATAATTATTATGAACTAAATAAATTTAGTTCACTAATCTTTCTAAAAAGTTCACTAAATGATTAGAAAAATATTAATTACTATTTAAAACCCCAAATGAACATTTAAAAAATGGATTTAAAAGTGATAAAAAATCCATAGGACGAATGACGATAGCCCCGGCACATCTTGCATATAAAATGTTCACCTGATTTCATGATCGTCATCGTTGTGCATCAATTTCTGATAGCGATATTGCAATAAATTAAAACTAGCGCGTGTTTCACGTCGCTAATTAATATTTCTATTAGCATACTGATTGATTATAAATATTCATTTCAACTATGTAAGGCATTTCGAAACGATAAATTGAATGTCGGTGTGACATCATATTTACAACATTGACTTTATAAAATCTGATAATCACGCATACACACTGCGAATGTTCGCGTAAAGGAATTTAAACGAACAATTATTCAATCCTGTCATTTTTCTCAGACTTGATGATGGCTTCGTAAGCGGCAAGCTCTTTTTTCTCCTTCCTTAAATTTCTATCCTCGAATTCCAACCTGCAATTAGACGCTAGATCAACACGTGATAGGAATGCTCGCAGTCGTTGGGATATGTGGATTTTGATTATCATCACAAGATGCTACTATATATATATATATATATATATATATACACATGATATATTGCAATAAATGAGAGAATGGAGCAAAATGAAACTCAAGAAAATACTTTGCAAGATGAACATAATTACATATCCCATCAGAAGCAGTAAATGAATGAATGACAACAAATTATAATGAGACGTAAGTAAATATGCGTTTATTGTAAATTGAGTAGAAAATACAGAACTGCCAGGTCTGTCCCAGATTGCTTAATCAGGTAATCAACGATTGCTTAATAATTGAATAAAGAATACAAAACAACCAGATTTTAATTATCAACATTTGTTGAAATTCTTAATAACCGTACAAAGCTCGTTCGGCCTGGGGGGATAAAAAGCAGAATACGACAAATTAATATGTAAATTTTTTTAACTTTTCGGCGTAATTAAAAGCTTTGCAATATCAATTTTATTAAAGATATTTAAGTTATTATAGAATAGGAATGGAATATTGGAGGAACATATAAAAAATATATTTAGTTTTGTAGAAGTCTAAACAAAAATGTACATAGTGACTCGAGAACGGAAATTAATATATTATCAAATCGCAGTAATATATTGCTCACATAGAATAATAACGCGATCAGTCACTGTATACTACTTTCTCAAATAATTATACGTAATATAATTGTACTATAAATGTGAATAACAAAGATATCGAATAAATAATCTTTATAAATATATATATATATATATATATATATATATATGTGTGTGTGTAAATTTAATGTAATTAATTTACTCAAGAATTTTATAACTAAAGAACATAATTACGATTACACATATAAACTATCATCAGGAATCTTTTATAAACTGAAGTATCAAAAAATTATTAGAAAGTCTAATAAAGAGAACGTATACTTGCATAACACGTCTGTAAGATGGAACATACCTGTGAAGAATGATCCTTTCAACGATTTTTTCCGTTGTCATGTCATTACCGCTATCTAACAATTTAAACTTATTTTGCCTCTTGGGCTCCGTGTACGGATCCGATCCATCATCGCAAGGCATTATAGGCGTTTGTCCGTGACACACGATAGATACGTTAAAATGTTCCATCAGATTTCTTGTCACCGCATACGGCGCGCCGATTACAACTTCATTGACATACTGTAAATAAGAAAAGAGAATACAATGTATATAAAAACTATGTGACATAACTCGTTTCTGTTATCTCAAACAGTGGCGTGACCACAGACGTGTGTGTGTGATTACTGATTTATCAGTTTTTTTTTACATTAGAAACTATGCATCGCAGTCTTCTAAAAACTACGCATGTCGCATCTATATTCGTATATTGAGTAAGCTCATATGATAATGTACAAATCTGTATTTTTCCATTCTATCGTTTTCCACTTTATCTCACGCGGATACTTATTAAAAATCTCAGATCGGTGCAAAAAAAGGCTCACCTTACACGCTAATACACTGAGAACCCGTTCGTGAAGATTCATGATAGGATGATTGCCGCATTTATATCGATTAACAGCGGGATCGGTGTGTAGACCGACTATGAGGTAGTCCCCCTCCTTTTTGGCGACCTCCAAGAAATCCAAGTGCCCCACGTGAAAGAGATCGAACGCGCCTGCAACGTACACGATCTTATCGCCCGGCTGCGGACTCTTGCCGTCGCTGAACTGTATGATTTTCTGTGTGGTCGGCAAAAATTGCGAACAGCCGGTCCATGGACTCCGAGCGGTTCGATCCTGACCCATGCTCTTGCTCGGTTCTCTGTCGACACTGTATTCGTTGTCACCCTGTCGAAAGTGTTGTCGCGTCATCAGTAACATACGTCCTACAAGATCGGTCGTCGAGACGCCGGCAGTACGCTGGACTTCTCTAAAATATCAAAACCTTCTTAGTAAAATACTGTATAATCTTTTAAATAAACAGCAAAATATTATGTTATTTCTTTTTAAGGAAATTACCTGTAACGACCGGCTGCCTTGACTAAATGATACGTGTCCACCCCATCGGCGGTCATCGTAATATCATCGCCGTGAACACAAAAATCACAGTTATGCTTATCTAATGTTTCTAAGGTAGTGACATAAGGCGCAGCTTCGACTACTTCATCTACCCATTTAATGCCGCGTACCATTTTGTACCTAAGGAAAAGAACATTCGGTTTGTTGATGCTCCTATAGTTATAAAATTTATGTGTAATCGTTTTATCGTTATTTTATCGATTATATATGCTTAAACAGTTGTTCATGAGAACTTTTGCATTTTAAATTTCGCTGTAGAAGTTTGATGTAAAATTGTTATATTCGAATCGACATAATCTTGATAATAATCTATAATTAACACTGGGGAAAGGAACTTATGTAAACGCGGTCGACAAGACACAGTTCTTACTTTGTAGCAACGTTAGATTGTGCACCTTAACTGTTCAGTTTTTTTTTCTACGCAAGTATTGACCTAAAATATCAAGGCTCTAGCGAGACCTTCCTTATAACATGATTGTAGCTCTAGAATATATTAAAATTTTATATCCAAACGATGGCGAATATGGGACTCGCATAAACATCTCTTTTGTAATAACTAAGACATACTACAATGTGCTAGAATTGAAGCACTAACATTCATCATTACGTAATCGCGTTTCCAAGGCATAAGAAAAAAAAACCGTGTACAAGAAGTGGAAAACACATGTATCCACCGTGCTAGCATTACGAGCTTCAAGAGAATAAATGTATAGAATTTGAAAGATTAATTAACATAATAACTAGCTCTAGATGACAATCAAAATCGTGACCAGTCATTATGGCTTACATAATTTCCTAGCTTTAATGAAGCAACAGATATACCTTTCTTGCTCGGTGAAGACAGGAGGACCCTTGTGTCTCGTGATTTCTTCATCGTTGTGGACACCTACCACCAGATAATCGCCTAAAGCCTTCGCCTGCCTCAAGGAATTTGCGTGTCCAAAATGCACCATGTCATAACTGCAATCGAAATTTTATTTGTATTTATTTCGTGTCGATAAAGAGAGAATATTATCAACAAGAATGTCAATAAAACTATTTCGAGTTACGAAAAGACTTACTAGGAGAAAGCCGTAGAAAACTGTTTGGAAGTTTTTCCAAACTAATATTGTTTAAATTGTTTGATCACAAGAGAAGATTAAATATTATTTTCACTATAAATGTACAAGCAATAATAGATCGACAAATGCATATTTGTATGGATTTATACATCGTTTGTATAAATCCATCGTTTGTAAATTGCAAATAATTCGACGAAAACGATTTTCCTCTGTAGAAGACAAAAAATAAAAAAGTGAAATATTTCAGCGTGAGGATGTTTATGATTATTAATAACGAATATAGTATAACGTTTGAATAAAGATATCGTAAAGTAGGGGGAAAATAAAGTAGCCTTGAATGTAAAACAGCTTTGATAACTGTTATATCAGTCGCACGAGTCGCGATAACGCGACATATAAATCACATGATAACACATTGAAATACGCATCTGCGCGTATCAATTTCTTTCGCGATTGCAATATTAATTAGTATTAAATGACATGCAAAAATGTGGGAATAGAATTTTAAGAAATGTGTCGTGAAACGAAACGTTTAGGTCGACAAATATAAAAAAAAATCTATCGAAATTGAAGAGAGAGAGAAAAAGTAATTAAAATTGCAATTAGTATTAAAATTAAAGTGTTCGAGAGAATAATGAAACATTAAAATCGATACATTCAAAGCTACAATTTCATGAGTTTTTTGCGTTCATCAACGTGATACGTTGATTTTTTTTATTTGCACATAAAAACTATAAAATATACACGTAAGCCGAGCGAGCCACAATGAAGATCTCGCATTCCGAGGGTCTTGCGCAGTCATAAAGGAAAAAAAAAACACAATACCGCAGTGAATCGTGAACGAAATCGCATTGCATACGAAATCGCGCGATCGTGTTTCACATGCCTCCAGCTATCATTCTCCATTGCTAATCGATTGTCGTTTTAAACGACTCATTTCCTCATGTGCCAACAACATTGATAGAAGTATCGATTTATTTTTATTCCAAATATACGCAAATGTTTTAAACGCGTCATCGCGCAGCGGAGAAAAACGATTCCATAAGAATCGCTGAAACAAGGGCTTGAATTTTTGGCACGCCGATATTTTTATTTCTGCCTTTGGAGATCTACGATTTAATTTGAATAGCTTCATCGTTCGTATTTAAAATTATGAATTACTCGAGTAAAAATAAAATGTTCATGTAAGATAATCGCGATTCTTGTCAAAGTCATCATTAAAACTGTATAAAATTATCTTTATATTGTTTGAGAGATATTTCTATTTCTATATTTTCTCTAAAAATGTTTTGTATGGACATATATTTCTTACTATATATGTATAATATTTAAAGATACTATTAAATTAATCGGCGCTGCCGACGACAGACCGGTCTGCCGTGCTCTCCCCGTGCCATTTTTTACCGGAGCGTTAAACGAGGACAAACGGCGCTTCGAATTGTGTCGCGGTGAACCGGAGGAGACATCGGCGACGATTCTCTATTGCTAATCCGCACAAGTGCGGGACACGATTTCGGAGTGCACATCTGTCATTTCGACCCATTCGACTAATCTACTTCGTTAGAACGGAGACTGAAAAACGCGTCTCTTTCCTCTTTCCTCCTCTCGTCCACGATATAAAACACCTACAATATAAATAAATGTATATAAACTAAATTATGTGAAATATAATCCTCCTCTTGTGTGTCCATGATAAAACCACCTGCAATATAAATGTAAACTGAATGATATAGAGTTGTAAAATATAAATAAAAATATTCCTAAACAATAAAAATAGAAACCTATAAAGAATAATATACAGCTGAATTCCAGGATTTATACCACACACTTTTTCGGTGCATGAATTAATTATGATAAAGAAAAAGGAAAATCATATCCGGAACTGGATAAGTCTGAGAGTAAAACCTCTACACTATCTTTCACCAAGTTCGAGATTAAGCCTTATCGCCGTGTTTCCAACTAGAAGTCCAGTTTTTTTTACATGAAAATCTTCTATCAACTTATACTCTTCTTATCCTCGTTTTATAGCATTTTTCCAATCCTTCTAAACAAACTTTTCTCCTATAAATTTATACCCTCTACACAGTCTGTGACCGGTCAGACCGTTAAAATGTAAAAATATACGACCTTTAAAGGCTGTATATGTAAATTTCTGAAAAAGAAAGGAAAAAATATTTAAATGACGTGCGTATCAGAGTAACGATATAAGGCGGAAGATTAATCGAAGACGGTGCTGCATGAAGAAGGACATTGAGCGCATAAACAAAAGTATCGTTCGCGTGCAATCAGCGGTTGCACGATCGAGTCAACGAGGAGAACCGGGTATGGAACGCGCTGATTCAGGGACGCCGTGTCGCCGTCCCTCGCGATTTCACTCCCGCGTCCCGCGTCGGCGGCGGGACGGAAGGGTTGGACACGTACGACCGTGTGTATTAAATATCGATTGATCGCGTTCTCCTGACGAACGAAGCTCGGGAGGCGTAGGTGTAGGTACTTAATCCGCACCCCGCGCTTCGCGTGTGACACGTCGAGAATGCGATCGACACGTGTGCGCTTCCATCGGCGTCGGCCGGCCCGGCGCGGCGCGGCCTCGCGGCGTCGGCGTCGCCCGCTCGTCGCCTCCCTGCGGTCTCGGTCTCTTGACTCCGGTTCGACGCGCGTTTCCTCGGCGCGGGTCCAAAAATATCCGTAAAAATGTCGCTCACCATCCGTCGCACCAGACGCGAACCTCCTTGCGGGCCTCCTCCGTCATGACGGGCGCAGCCGGGTATTCCGTTATCGACTGGATATCACAGGATATCACTGACTGGCGACTGCCGTGGGCACTTGGGCAGCCTTCCTGTTTCCTGTAGCGAGTGACGTCCGACCGGGCCGGACGGACGGCTGTGGGGTGATCGCCGGGAGAGGGGCGAAAGGGCCGAGGAAGAGAGACAGAAACAGAAAGACTCCGCTCGCGCGCACGTGCGAACAACCGCCTGAACACGAACCGCCACCGATCCCGTCGCGCGGCTGACTGCTCGCGTCGTCGTTTTACACGTCGCCTTTAAAATCCCACCGCGCCCCGCGTCCTCGCGCCCCTCGCGGCTCGGCCGTCGGCGACGTCGGCGTCATCAGGCCGATCAGGCGTCATCGCCGAGTAGGGATTGGCTTTGGCCTTTGGCTGGCGTAACTCCGGGGGAAGCTTGAGACAGTCGAGACCTTCCACGTTCCACGTCGCGCCGACGCACGGAAACGTACGGCCCTTGAAAATTGTAGCCGGCCGTGATAACAATGAGTCACGCGCACGCATCTGGTTCTTTTATCGATTTCGTAAAAGATGTTAAGTACTTATAAATTGCGACTGGTTTCGACGCCTATCGGCCTATCCATGGCCATGTCGGTTTCAATCCCCCCCCTCCGCTCTTCCCCGTCGAGGCTTATTGATTTAAATTTCTAAATGACCAATTCTTTTTTAGAGGCAAAAGATAAAGGTGTGGCGCGGAAATAAATGGCTTCGATACTTTGAAAAATAAATTTCGTAGATATAGCTGCTCGCAGATTGCACGATTGCCGAATATTTGATGAAGATGCGAAGATGCTCGACTATTCTCGCGATAGATTTTACCTAGAATTGCCACATTATCATGATATAGCAAGAATAATGTTCATATTCTTATAAAAAAATTGTTCTTTTTATATACATATATTTTTATGCGTGAAACAAGCCAGTTATATTGTAGTTGTTAACAATAATAAAACGAAATGGAAATTTAATTCAATTCGATAGCATCAAGCGATTACGGAATATATCCTTTCATAATCCGATTAGTTTAGCAAATAAAATGTACGGCGATTGATCTGTCCGGTTAAACGTTTTGATCTTATTCCATGAATAAGATGGTGCATTAATTCATCTAATTCAGAACTTGCGTCATTTCGTTTGCCATTAGTTCGGAAAACAAACCTGCACGTTTAAATATATCTTTTAGACTCATTGTCAGAGATAGCGAACGTGATCCGACATATGATTTCAGTCACGCTAGATGCGCATATATGCTAAATAATTTAATTGCATAATTGCGACTATAAATATTAATCAGTGCTTCCTCCCTTCCTGGTTTATATATATGTATAAAATATACATACACTAATTATGATATGCAATATACGAAACTTCTTTGTTTTAATAAAGGAAGACATAGTTTACAGTTTACACGATTAGTGCTTAATCATAATTTCATAATATCTACTGTGATTAAAAAATTGTGTCATGTCATTAGGTCTGTTCTATTTAGCTGAACTTCTTCCACGGTTCATCTTTTCTCTTTTTCTCTCCAACGTAAAAAGAAAGAGGAAAGATGAACCGTGCAAGAAGTTCAGCTAGAAAGAACAGGCCTATTACCCCTTCGCTATCACTATATAGTGTAATAGATATATTGTTCGCTATTATTATAATATAGCAGACACAAAGATATATAATCCAAAATCATTATAGAGTCGCAAAAATATGCAGAAAAACAAAACTTCCTCTATGAGAAAGCAAAATGAATAAATAAAATTATACTAAATAGTAATTATAGAAATGATACTAAATAAGCTCATTGTTCTTCTTAAATTCTATATGAAATAATTCTTTTGTTATATATTGCCGTGTTAAAATGTTATTGCGCAAGAAAGAAATAGCGGCATTCTTCCCAATAAACTTATTATAGCATCGCCATAAATACATGTATACACTGTAACGACAATTAATGTGGATAATTCAATTGAAAATAAGCTGGAAAGCTCGATTATCGCGAAAATGCAGGCGATATAGACATAGACATAACAAATATTTTATTCCAATGCGATAAATCTCGGTGGAGTAAATGTTTTTATTGAGTAAAGGGGCAAATTCCGGACTGGATCGTATGATTCTCGATAAACAGATTGACCAATGAATGAAGCAGTCTTCCTTGGCACTCGATGAAGATTAATTGTTATCGATAATGGCATAACGAAATCACCGAGCCTCTCTAGATAGGATATTTCATAGTAAATCTAATATTAGCATGTATATACGCGTGTTTATGATGACGGAATTCAGACATCTATCTTATACGTAACATGACTTATCAAAATATGTCACATTCTCGCGTTGATTGAATGCCGACTATAATTACACGTTTATACATTAATAATTTACACAACACACATTACAGAATCTCTGAAAACGTGTTTATAATGGAAATAAATTGCAATTATACAAATAATAAATAAAAATTTATATCGCTACTTATAACGATACAGATATCGTAAAAATAAATATGCACAAGTAAAAAATAAATACGCACACTGCGTTAAAGAAACGTTAGAGAAAAACCACTTAGCAAAGAGTAACGCCACGTTTCAGCTTTTTTTTTTCGTGCCATTCTTAAACTATTTTATTGAATGTACAGCGGCAAGCCAATCGAATTTAATACTATATCAGCGACAATCATATGACATAACTGACCGCCTAAATATATTAAGGAGCTATCCTAAGTGTAACACATGTGACTTGCACAATTGATAATATTATAATATTACTTAGAGCTAATGAAGAATTCATGTGTACTAAAAAAGAAAAAAAGAAGACGTATGCTCTCGTGAGAATGTGTGTATAATTTTTTTTTGGAACGATTTTCTGCAACTGTGGGCTCGTCGGCTCATATCAATCGTCGACTGCTATTATTCCCTCTGGAACGCAGATGGGAGTATTCTGTTACAAACGAGAAAGACATGTAGACACAGGGAAAATGTCCCGGGGATAATTCTTTCTTATTTAGATAGTTCTATTTCTTCCGCTCTCTTTTCTTTGCTATGTTCTAATACGCACATTTGACCGTTCGTTCGAAGTCAATAGCCGTTCTGTTGCCTGTAGCTGCTTCCGCCGTACCCGCTACTGTTCTGGCTGTAGCTACTGGAGCCACCGCCGGAAGTTCCGCTCCCGAAGCTGTTTTGAGGGAATGATTTACTGCTTCCATAGCTAGCCCCGCCCATGCCACCTATGTGAAGCGTACACGAGGCGTTTACAAGACACAATAATTTCCACCAAACTATGCTACCGAACGTCACAGCGGTGTAAAACTAAGGGCCGTAAGAAATAGGGAGGTGGAAAGAATAGAAGGGCTAAGAATGTGGAGAGACTTGATTGTATCCGTATTTTTACTGATTAAGAATATTGCAATAACATTTTCTATTCGGACAAAAAGACCAATTAAATAAAATTACACAATCAATTTTTTAAATGCTTTGAACCCACCGCTACTGCTTCCGGACCATTTGTTGCCGCGATCATTCGCGCCAGTACCGGAAGAGCGGTCGAATCTTCCTCTATCTCCCGCATCACGTCCTCCACGACTACCTCGTGAACCGCCACGACCTCCGGAACCTCGTCCACCTCCACCACCTCCGCTGCGTCCGCCATATCGTCCTCCTAATAATCAATAAATGCAAAGATGGAACGTCAGAATTTTTTTAAATAAACTTGGATGTAAAGAATATGAAGAATATGGATCTGGAACAATCGTATTTTCTTTAAATTCTGATGTAAAAAAAAAAAAAGAATGAATACTCACTCTTATAAACGCCAGGATTCCTGGATAAATCATACAGTTTCGGGTTGACAACTTGCTTGGCCTCTTCCAGAACTTGGATTAAGTCACCAGCCTTGTGAGCATTGCCGGGCGTGAAAAAGGCGTACGCAGTTCCTGTACGCTGCGACCGACCAGTACGTCCGATACGGTGCACATAGTCCTCAGAGTTAGACGGATAGTCCAAGTTTATCACAAATTTGACATCCTCGACATCTGTGAGATACAGCAAGTTATAATAGCGGCACACGGAAAATACTTGTTCCTTTGTGGTTCAATTAACTTATAAAGCAAATAGATTCAAGCATTTTACCAGGACGCTGCCTTTGCTAATGGAATTAAAGAATCTGATCGTTATCACTGAAGATTACCATTATCGAGTGTTCTGTACCAAACCTTGAAGAATTTGCAATTACAAAATGTAAAAAAAATATCATGATAATTCATCTGCCAACTCCTCCCTTCTTCAACGTGCCGTCACATACTTGACAATTTAAAACGGTACACTTGGATATATATAAAGGACGGACAAAAAAACATAAAAGTTACCTCATGTAATAGGAAGCATGTGTTGTTTCGAGGTGCTTTTTTTTTTTTTTTTTTTTTTTTTTTTTTTTTTTTTTTACTTTAGTTCCATTTGCAATTCGCATATAACATTCAAGTTGACCACAAAGAGCAAGTCTGCATGTAATTACCTGTTTGCGATTAAAGCTGGAAATGTAAATACATTTTTTGGAAATGTAGAGGAATCAGAGCTCAGATGGTTTCTCATGGAATTCTCGCTTCACGTATTAGCGAGCTCTACATTTTTATTCTTAGTCAACATTACACCCTTCTCTCCCGCACCAAAGTATGGATCTGTGTGCTGCCTATTTCGAAATTTGGTCCTTGTACATTGCTTCGGGTGAAGAGGTTGGAACACCAAGTGAGCAGCACCTTGCGTTCTCCACTCAACCCCCACATGTACTTCCCGTCAAATAATTAGCATCAAGAACCACGCACCACAATATTGTGAAGACTCCTTCCTACTTCGAAGCCATAATTATTATTAGTAATCGCTATCGTTATTCTATATTATTCGCCCTAACACTTACAGAATCTTTGACAATTCAAATTCACAAGTAATATAAAATGTTATAAGTTTAAAAAACGTTATAAAAATTGCCCACGTTCTCTCTCGTACCGAGTTCTTGAATATCTGCGAGATAAAACGTGGTTATTGATAATTGTTTAGGACAATATCACAATTAATGCAGAGCGCGACTTGATGCAATTTGTTATTTCAATCTAACGAATAATCGGCAATATCTATCCTTTTTGTTTTTCTTTTTCGTCTTCATGCTAAACGCCCTAACATAACAATTTCCATACTTTGGACCGTCGCAGGTACAGAGTGAGAGTGTTTTTCGAGTGGCAAGGTGGCCGAGGCACAGCGTTTGGTTAGCTTGTTGCGAGGGGGCGGCGACCAGCAGTCACGCCCCGTTCAATTACATTTTCCAAAGCTAGTTGCAGAGTTCTAAGACTCCAGAGTCGCATGTGCCTCTGAAAACACATAGAACAGCACGTTAATACCAGACTGACAGGACTTGTTTCGATCTGAGAGTACAAAATCGGAAGAAATAAACCTGGCTAATCGCTCACCTGATTCCCTCACTCTTAAAGCTGAAATATTTTGACGTTCTTTTTATATCGTAGCTATCTTATCGCGTAAGATTTATTTAACATTATTGTTACCGTTCGAAAATAAAATGCGCGAAAACATTAAAAGAACGTCAAAATCCACTTATGCACTAGCCTATAATAAAGGAAGTTGAGGCTTAGAAGTTAACGAAACGATTAAAACTTATTCATTAATCGTACCGCTGAAAAGACAATGGCGATGTTAATAGCTCAGGTGCGCTCTAAAACGCGCACTACCGAAACTCTCGCTTAATTAGTGGGCGAAACGAAAGAATTAGCGTAAAATTAATGAAACGAAAGGATGTCAATGGCAAAATCAAATAGGGTATTTAAACTAGTCGTTCCTGGAATTCCTTAAGAGTAATTAAAATTATCTCCAGCCACACTGGAAAGGAGGTTGTCAATCAGTCTGGCACATGCCGTTATCCGTTGCCACATTACAATACCACGACTTTCACAAAAATGTGAAATAACCATCGCAGCCTGACCCTTACATCATACCTAATCTGCAAATTCTTACCTAAACCT
Source organism: Temnothorax americanus (assembly GCF_048541705.1). Lineage (NCBI taxonomy): Eukaryota > Metazoa > Arthropoda > Insecta > Hymenoptera > Formicidae > Temnothorax > Temnothorax americanus. The sequence continues at coordinate 3,787,271 of NW_027509339.1, forward strand.
CTCGCCGCCACGTCGGTAGCCACAAGGATGGCAGACCTGCTATTCCGGAACTCTAAAACAACATCTCTTGTATTACAAACATCACAACTTCAAAAGATAATGTTATTAAAGATGAAACAAATAAACATAGAACGTTATTTAGCTCAATTTCTTTTCTTCTTTTGACAAGTATAAATTCATTGTACGATATAAAATATTAAGAGATTGAAAATATTACAAGATCTTTTTTATTTATATAATTTACTTGGAATTAGAATTTTTTCAGCTTTACTTATTTGAATAAAATTGACCGAAAATAAGATAAAATTTCAAATATTTAAATAAAAAGATCGTTAACATTTGTTTCTCGTGTATTTAAAAGATCATAGCAATAGCACTCACGATTTAATACATAATCTCTTTCTTGTTGGCTTTTGTCTCCGTGAATACCAATCGCTTGCCATCCGTATCTATTAATAGCTCTTGTTATATCATCGACTTTCCTCTTAGTTTCCACAAATATTATAGTCTTATTTTCCGGTTCGTTTGAGATCTCTTCCAACAGTTTCATAAGTTTACTTTCCTTCTCGTATTCCTCGCATACATCCACAATTTGCAGAATATTGTGATTGGCGGCCAACTGTAGGGAGCCTATGTTGATCTGTATGTAGTCCGTTAGAAACTCCTCCGCGAGATTACGCACTTCCTTCGGCCACGTGGCCGACCACATGAGAGTCTGACGATCGGGACGTATTTGTTCTACAATTTTCCTAATTTGAGGCTCGAAGCCCATATCGAGCATCCTATCGGCCTCGTCGAGAACTAGGTATGTACATCTACGTAGATTTGTCGTGCCGCGCTCTAAGAAGTCTATGAGACGACCCGGCGTGGCAATGCAAATTTCTACGCCACGTTCGAGGTCGCGCGCTTGTGGTCCCTTCGGGGCGCCGCCGAAGATGCATGTGTTTCGCACCTGAGAAGACATACCAAAATCCGACGCGACTTGCTGAATTTGCTGCGCCAATTCTCGGGTTGGTGCCAAGATCAATGCGATCGGTCCGTCATTCCGGCTCAGTCTGGGCTGATGATTTATGTGAACGATCGCCGGCAAAATGTACGCCAGGGTCTTTCCCGAACCTGTCTGCGCTATACCGACCATATCCCGACCGGACAGCGCGATAGGCCAACCCTGCGCCTGAATCGCGGTCGGCTCGCCGAATCCCTGTCTACGAATCTCGTTGAGAACGTAGTCCGGAAAGCCACCTTCCTCGAAATAAACATTGGGACCTGGAACGTTAGCCCCCTTCACAGTGATCTCCTTGTTGGAACGGTATGACTCCACGGCGTGAATACCCCGTGCCATTACGTTGGGGTGCGGCTGGTAGAAGTCCTTTCTGAACTGCGGCAGGGTGCTCATGTCCCAACGTGGTTTACGTAGACGCTCCCCAGGCTGCCGGTTCTTAAAATTGTTGTTCCCAAAACTGCTGTCTCTGTTTGCGCTGCTGCTGAATCTACTGCCACCCCCTCCGCCTCCGTCGCGTCCGCCGAATCGACCTCCACGTGCTCCGCCGCCACCACCACCTCCTCCTCCTCGTCTATCAGAACGTTCGCGTTCACCGTATGCCCTTTTTCAAACAAAGCAAAAACTATCATTAAACATCTCGGCACCACTATATTAACTATATTAAGAAGAAAGAGAGATCAAATCTTAGGCCTATTCTTTTCAACTGAACTTCTTGCATGGTTCATCTTTTCTCTTTTTCTCTCCAACGTGAAAAGAAAAAGAGGAAATATGAACCATGCAGATAGTCAGCTGAAAAGAACAGACCTATTACTTTAGGAAACAGTCATAAATTATTTTCTTTCTTGCTGTAATATTTCTTTGCACGTGTTTAAATATTTGTATACATGATTCTACTTTAGCCGCAATATGCTGTACATTTGTCCTTGAGATTATTACACGTTGGAGGAAAAATATGTTATTATAAACAGCCAATAGCTCATCGGCGAGCAGGAAAAACTTGTAGGACGAATAATACTTGTTCCTTTGTATCTGGATTCTTATACCTTTTATCCTTCCTCTTTCCTTCTGTAATTATACATATATCTGTGTCTCATTTTAAGTGCAAAACATACAACATAGCGCAGCTACAAAAAAACAGATCTATAAAATACGAAGGCATATCCTATTGTGCTAGTATTCTACAAGTATTCTACTAGTCTTTTACAATCCTCCAATTATCTGGAGAAAAAAAGATTCTTTTTCTCTTCTCCAGGAAAACTCTCTCTTCCTCATACAGCATTGGAAGGCTTTCTCGTACAAACGAAACGTTAGGCTTATGTAATTTAGTTCGCTTATGCTTCCTGATTTCCTAACGATCCACAGTTACATATCATCCCAATTAATATTGCCCATCTAGAAGCTTCCTATCGCTATACGTTGCTACCAATCTCCGCTATTCCTTTGTTAATAAAATTTCGGACGAAACTCGCGAAGATTCTCGGACGCGTTGCGAGCGAAAATGTCGTGGGAAAATGTCGCGAGATTTTTTTCCTCAATGCGACGCGTGTCCCCGAGTCTCGAGGGAATCCGCTTAGGATATTTTTCGAGTCGCGCGATTCCATTCGGCCGACGCGTACATTATTCAACCCCGAGATCCGGTCTCGCAATATCTCACAATCCGTATCGCGAATTCTGACGATTCATGATTCACCGCGAACGCGACAAAGGAGCCTTTCACCGTTCGCAAAATGGCGTACAAGCGCGATCGGACAAGTAGCGGAACGTCGAGCGAGAAAAGTGCGAGAACGCGGGCGAAATTCGTCCCGCGTTCACTCGCGCGAACTTACATTGCAGCGGGCGGGAATGTGTCGCTGTTTTCCGTGCGATTTCCTTGACGATTGCCGATGTGGGTCGAGAACAATCCAACAATCCGGACTGGGTGACGAGAACACGTTCGGCCGCTAACGAAGCAGCCAGCTAAAGGGACGAGGACGAGGTGTCTGTCCGTGACGTCCGTGTCGGCGTCACGCTGTCATGGCGGCCTCGGCGAGAAGTAGTCCCTCCGCGAGTCGCGATCGCGCCCTACGGCCACGATCCTCAACAATCGCGTACTTACCCTTTTCCGCGGAAAAATCGTAATACGAGTAGAAAATTCAGCGATTGTATGTACTAAGGGCGTACGCTTTTTCTAGTCCCCGCGCCGACGGAGAGAGACGAGGAAACCTGGGAAGAATGCGCGAGCGTTCCGCGCCGGAAGTGAAAGTTAAGCACGAACCCAGCTTCAGCGCCACCACGTTCGTCCCTACAGCGCTCAGATTCGAGTTGCGCCAAATTCGAAACTGCGCTCAACATCCATCCTTATGTGTCATCACTATATCAAATTTTTTTAAAGAAAACATTTTCTTTATTTGTATACCTGAGAGTAAAAAGTCAATTTTTATGGAGATTTTCTTCAACCAGTCATGTTGTGTAATGTTACATACTGTCCGTATGTTTTTAGCGATTCGATAATCGAAAGCTAGAAGACCAATTAATGTATGTCTAAATAAATTTACATAGTTATATAATGTATAAGGAATTAAATCAATCAATCTTTACATTTTATTATTTTCCTTTATGCATATAAATTATATGTGAAGATTTGTTTGAATAGAGAAACGATGTCTTTTATCTTTTTTCTTTTAAACATTTAGTAAATTTTAGTGCACACCAGACAGATGTGTATCTCGTGCTGAGAACATAGGGGAGAACTCGGTTGTTTCCAAGAAAGTTAGCTTTATTAATTCTGTAACATAAACTCACACAACAAACAACGACACACATCAATAGTTTTTTTCTTTAAAAAAAAAAAAAAAACTTCAGCAATCACAGATCACTCAAAGAATCACAGATATGAATATTATAATTTATAACGCATTAAATTGAATTTAGAAACAGATACTGATCTATGCTAAAGACTGTCTAATCAAAATGATAAGGCCTGCATGCATAGCTTTTTGCAAAGTTAATTAATTGCAACTGAACAGTATGACGCTTAAATTGTTTGGTAAAATACATATGCCGAATCTTTTAGTCTTATTAAAAAACAAATGATACATCAACATTTGTATAGCCTATCAATTGCACTTTTCACATTTCATTGACAAATTTTTATCACATTCCTTTAATTCCCTACAATTTAACGAAAGATACAAGGCTGTTGTTTATTATTGCAATTTAAAATATTTTATTCAAAAGTCTAAACGAAAGATAACTAAAATAAGATGAATTGATAATATGTTAATATTATTAAAATATAAAAGTTGAACAATTTTTAATAGTCTCTTATCTAAAAAAAAGATATAATTCCAAGATTGTCCAAGAAGTTTATTTGTGAAAAGAAATAATAGTAAAACAAATTGAACAATTCAAATTTAAAAAATTGAAGCTGTTATATAATCCTCTTTAGTCTAAATATTGCATGCACAAATGTGATGCAAATATTCCCCCCCCCCCAACTCACTTTCTTACAAATTTTTTTTCTTACTATGCTCTTTATAACAAAAAGTTATTTATCCGCTAATCAACAAATATAATACGTTATAAACGAGACTGATGTACAATCAACAAATTATATACTGCTTGCGGTAAAATTCTGTAACGACTCATAAAATTTATAAATAAAATATTTAACTGTTATAAAATAGAGCTTAAAATCGTTTAAAGAAAAAATCAATACTTGAGCATATTAATGATTACACTCTAATACTACATAAGAATTTACATTTTTCTGCTCTCGTTAAATATCTGTCCCGCTAACACGTTTTAAGCGAGAATAACTTGCAACATTAGAGTTGCAACTGCAACTAAAATTGTATCGAAATTTCTTCGGTTTTACTCACTGCAAATTCGACATATATGCAAACGAATAAATGTGCTACATATATATTCAACAAACTTATAATTGTTGACTTGCAAACATTAGACGCGATCATTATTCACTTGATAGTATGATGTAGAATGTAATATATACTATCGCACCGATATTTTCATTATTATGCCGCGTTACTTATACTATTCATTTTCTATATAAGTCCCTTTTTATTATAGGCTGTATAGGCTCTTGTCTGTATCCTGTCGACTCCTACTATAACTAAACATAACACATTTTACATCGTCGTGCTATCAATCACTCATTAAAAACGGAATTAATAAGTTGTGCTTCTGTAGGAATAACCACTTCCGTAATTATCGCCACCTCCGTAATTCTGAGGCATACTTCCCTGCCCGTAACTTTTTTGCGTGCTATATCCGTACGCCGTGTTCTGGCCCAAGGAAGTATTCTGTTTCACATTATTATAATTACTATAATCCGATCCCGAATAAACGCTCGAAGAAGGCTGATAAGAAGTCCCGCTACGAGGAGGGCCTCTTCCTCTTGCCGAACCGCCGCCTCTTCCTCTACCATCGTTACTTCTTCGGCCATTACCCCTTTCAGCGCCGTTACCTCCAGAAGAACCGCCGAAACGTTTTCCACCTTATTATAATATAAATATGACATATATATGACGTATGAAATAATCGATCGAATAACTAGGGATCATAAATCGCTACAATCGAAAATAAAGTGAACTTTTCCTTCCCCATTCTTTCACATTTGCGTATAACCGAGTTAGGATAAAAAAAAAGTTTACTTTTGTGCCATTAGAATAAAAATGTAGATGTATAATACGGACTAATTCGACTATACGACTATGCGAAAACATACCTCTGCCGCTGAAGTTTCCCGCCTTGGCCATCTCTGCCATTTCACTAAGACGCGGATTGACATTCTGTCCGGCCTCTCGTAAAACTTCTATCAAATCTCCGGCGTGCTTCATATTGTGACTAGTGAAAAACGCATACGCCGTTCCGGTCTGCCGCCTACGTCCAGTTCGACCGATTCTGTGTATGTAATCCTCCGACGAAGATGGATAATCGAAATTTATTACGTATTTCACATCATCGACATCTGTGAAGTAGTAGTTATGAAAAATATTATTGAAATTTTTTTACTACTGATATTATTGATAATATTAATGTGAACAATGGTTATATTCTTCTTGACAAATATATGTATTCTAAAATCTGTTATTTATATATACAAGTTATTATTTTATAATTCTTTTTAAATTTGAAAACTAAATATTTCTCGTTTATTTAAATCAAGGGACACGATAGTGTCTCGCGTCAAGTATATGCAAAGCGAGACCGCACACACACAACACACACACACACACAATATTTATATTATTACTGCACTTAAGATGATCCTAAAGCTGTCAGTAATACCTACACTCGTTTTTAACAATATTTGCTTCGTATAAAAATTCTACAACTTGATGTTACAAAATGAGGGTGCAGGTCCATTCAGTAGACATCAAGGAATATCATACCGCGGTTTGTAGAATTAGGCTGAGACTCCAAACGTGAACGTAATGTACGTACATTATCGTACTTTTCGCTTAACTTTTTTGTTTGGAGTCTCAGCCTAATTCTACAAACGCGCGCGCGGTATGATATTCCTTGATGTCTACTGAATAGACCTGCACCCTCATTTTGTAACATCAAGTTGTAGAATTTTTATACGAAGCAAATATTGTTAAAAACGAGTGTAGGTATTACAGACAGCTTTAGGATCACCTTAAGCATAGACATAGAAGCTTATCAATGCTTGTGCTCATGCATATGGATAGATATTATCAGATATTGATTGACAACTTATTTGAATAAAAGGATACAGGAAAAATATATTTCTGCATGTCAAGTAGGTAACTTAAATACATATTAGATACGTATTACATAATATACTACTACGTTTTGGCAAGAAATTATCGATATTAATTTCCAGATAACAGATTTAGACACCCACCTTTTGTTTGGAAATTCCGATGCGAAATCAGCGAGAACGACCCCGTTTGCTTTTAAAGGGGGGCAATTCTGGTTGCTTTCTTATAGGCTTTCATATATAATATACTGGCGGCCTAGAGATTAGACAGACACAGCGGTTGTGTCTGGTTTGGGATAGAGGCAGCAATTTAGGGTTTAAGCCTGAGTGCATTAGTTTTGATAGGCACTGTATAATAATTTCTTACGGTTAATGTTAGAGGCACTGGATAACAAGTTTAGCAATCGCACTTTTTGAGTTTTTCGTATTACAATTGCAAGTTACGTTTACATATTTATGATTATTACTTCACTTTATGATAAAACCTTGCTTAAAAGATATCCATTTAATTTTTTAATTATGACACAAGTAATACGTAAATGCACGTATATTGTGATTATCTGGTATCATTTAATGCATTGATCATCGATTAATGCATCAATGATCATAAAGTCTATTTTGCTATTCCGTAATGAGAAAATTAAAACAAAAGTTAAGTCGTACATGAATTTAGCTTTCCATTTGGAAATTGTTATAATATATAAGCAAAGAAAAATAAAATAATCACTGTGTCTGCCCAATACTGGCAGTACACCGCGTTGAGTTAGGGTACTCTGTGCCTCTGAAAAAGAAAAGCAGACAGACTTAGTGGTAGCTTGTGTGCATTTTCAGAACCTTGCTCTTATATACATTATTATCAAAATCAATAGAACTCTTCATTTCAACATTGAAGCTAATCATGTATCAATAGTTAGTACAGTCATAAATTAAACATTGAAGTAACAAAAACGTTGCTGTTTCTATAATTTTTACATAAAAAGATACATATTTATTTACAATAATTAATGAAATTACAACAAAAACAAAAATGAGCTTGTAAAAAGTAACAAATTAACAAGATTTTAAAAAATGTTCAAAACATACGTAATTGCGGAACAAAAAATTACATGTAAAATGGCATAAATCACATAAAAAACGTTATCAATTTTACATGGCTCTACAATATACATTCGAGACAAATATGATAAAAAGTTCCAATGCATCACACACCGCTACGTACACAGCTGTCGGCTGGCCTCACTCTAACAACGCATCACCGGCTAATCCAATAAGTGTTGCCAATACCCAGTTTAACCGTGACTCTATCGGTATCTCGCCAATACTAAAGCATAGCCGAATAGAGTTTTACATACCCAAGCCTCTAGCGGCTACATCAGTTGCGACCATAATCGGCGCTCTTCCGCTGCGGAATTCTTGTAACACATGGTCCCTTTCCTGCTGGTTCTTGTCACCGTGAATACTCACAGCTTGCCACCCTTCGCGTCTAATATTTTTCGTAATGTCGTCCACTTTACGTTTAGTTTCCACAAATATGATGGTCTTATTCTCCTTTTCAGTGCCGATCTCTTGAAGCAATCTATACAGCTTCGAGTCTTTCTCGTGCTCGTGACAAACATCGATAATCTGAGTGATGTTATGATTGGCCGACAGGGTTAAAGAGCCGATATTGAGATGAACATAATCCGTCAAGAAGTCCTCCGCGAGCGCACGAACTTCTTTAGGCCACGTCGCCGACCACATGAGCACTTGCCTGTCAGGGCGTATCTGCTCAATTATTTTTCGTATCTGGGGTTCAAATCCCATATCTAGCATGCGATCGGCTTCATCAAGTACTAGATACGTACACCTGAAATAAAAGATAAAATAATATTTAAATGGTTGTAAATTTATGTGTCTCCGATATAATTTTTATTTATCATTAAAATTTTAAAGAGTTATACATACCTACGTAAGTTTGTAGTTCCTCTTTCTAAGAAATCTATAAGTCTACCTGGTGTGGCAATGCATATTTCAATGCCCCTCTCCAAATCGTGCGCTTGTGGTCCTTTTGGAGCCCCGCCGAAGATACATGTGTTTCTTACAGCTGCAGTTTCTCCAAAACTATTAGCCACTTCTTGAATTTGTTGAGCTAATTCTCTGGTTGGAGCTAAGATCAAGACAATTGGACCATCCCCGCTGCTTATGCGCGGTTGGTGTATGATATGGACGATTGCAGGTAAAATATACTGGAAAAATAAAATAAAATAAAATAATCTAATAGATATCTCTTTAAATGTATATCCAATACATCTTTATTTAAATTCATATAAAGTATATGTGTAATAGCTATTTACTATGAATAATTAAACAAATAAGAGTAAAACACGTAAGAAAACATTCTAAGATGCTCATTTGCTAAAATATTACATATATTTTTATGATATTAAATATATTTTTAATTTTACTTACTCCAAGTGTCTTTCCAGAGCCAGTTTGAGCGATTGCAACAAGATCTCTGCCGCTAAGGGCAATAGGCCACCCTTGGGCTTGAATTGGAGTAGGTTGCGAATATCCTTCTCTACGAATGCCCTCCATTACATAAGGCGGGAAGTTTCCCTCCTCGAAATATTGTATGGGATTAGGAACGTTTTCACCCTTCACAGATATTTCTGCGTTCTCTCGAAATTGATTCACCTCTTCGCTAGATCTAACTCAGAATTAAATTCGTGAGCACATTTCTGTCGTTTACCTCATATTACATTATATATTAGTTACCAATGCAATTAATACCTGTTCCTAACTGCGGGATGCTCTATATAAAAGTCTTTGCGTAATGGTTCTAAGGTACGAAGGTCCCAGTTTACTTTCCTTAGACCGCCACCCGGTTGCTTTCCTTTTAATCCTCCTCGCACATTATTGGCGCTTCCTCTACTAAGTGTGCCAAATCTGCTGGTACCGCGTCCATTATCGGTGCCGCCTCTGCCAGTACTTGTCCCTATCTTGACAGTACTGCCACGGTGGCCCCTGCTCTGATCTCGGTCACGGCTAAACCTACAAATGTACATGCTTTATAAAACTATAAGGTTTTATATAATATCTGGCACAATATTGGCTTTCTCAATAAAAATTTCAAGTTCAATTTGACTCGTTCTTAATACAAATTTTGATTAATAAAGAGTATTTGGTATAAAGTAAAAGATACCGAACAATTTACTTATAATTAACATAGTATTTCTATGCCATTTTAATACGAACTAATGTAAAGTATTAATCTGACAAAGTATAGGCTTTTCTGATAAAAAATTCTAAGTTTAGCTTGACATTGCTCTTGGTATAAACTTGATTAATCAAAAGTATCTGGGGATGAAATAAAAGACACTGAATAATTTACTTATAGCATAATAGCATAATTTCTATGCCTGGTTTTAATACAAACTAATCTAATTAATCTAACAAAGTATAGGCTTTTCTGATAAAATTTCTATCTTGCTTTAATACAAAAAATAATGTAAGATATTAATTTAAAAAAAAATTCAGAAATTATATTGCTAGATATAATATACAAAAAAATAAAAAGTAAGATAAATTGTGATCCAGTCTTGATTAAATATCTAAATTAAAGACTCGTACCTCTATATTTCTCTTTATGACCTCATTAATATTTTATTTGTCAAGAAAACTCCATTGTCACAAAGAATAGTGGCAATTTTCCACCGTGTCTCCTCTTTTCCCCCTTTTCTATTCATATGGAGACAATCAGACAATGGAGAACGGTGCATCGCGCGCGTCCGTCACCGGTCTCGATCTCGATCACGACAAAAAAAAACGAAATAGAAACAAAAGCGCGGATCGTCGCGAGCGGACAGCCGCGGTGAAAACTCATCGCAGGTCGGCTCGATCGTGTCACGAGCGGACAACGGGGAAAAAATCAATTTCCAAGGGGTCAATAATCAGCCCCCGTTATCGATTGACGTTCGCGGAAACGGGACCGTCGGCGCGGTGCACGGGGCATTTGTTCCTCCGTGAAGAGTCCCTCGCGGACGTGCCGCACGTCCCGAGGGACGGCTCGTCGTCGGGCGCGACCGGTTCGCGACCCGCGCGAAGCTGTCATCGCGTACTTACATCGGGAGACCCGGGGTTGTCCTCCCCGCGGACGACGGACGGCTTCGAGAGGATCCGATCCGACGACGACGGCAGGCGGCCGCGGCGCCGACGGGCGACAACGGGGACGCGAATCACTCGGCTGGACTCCTAGGGGACCACCCGCGCGCGGATCTCGGCGACTCTGCGTCCCGGGGCACGGTCGACCGCGCGAGGAATCGCAGCCGTGGGACCTGAGGAGCGCCGTCAGGAAAGTCGTGTCGCCCGCCACCGGCGATCCGGAATTAACGGGCGAACTCTCTCTCTCTCCTCTCTCTCTCTCTCTCTCTCTCTCTTTCTTCCGCAAGTAGTTCCGCGTTCCGGTCGTCGCCATGACGACCGCGGCGGAGGGATACACGAGCCTCTACCCTGCCCCCCCGAGGGGGAAGGAAGATCGCCCTCCGCGCTCCCGACCCGACGACAGCTCCCGGGCTCCCGATCGCCGAGATCCATACTCCGCGGTCTGCGCGACGATCCCCGACGATCCCCGACCGCAAAGAGAAATGGCGGCGCCCGTACCGTGCCGGTGGAATTCCGTTATACAAATGCAACGTGGGCCGTGGGCCGTGGCACAGTATATATACTGTGGCCGTGCCGTGGGGATTTGATATATTTGATCTGAAAGGATAAGGAACGTCGTGCCGCATTGCGTGTTACGTAGAGATGACGAATTTGTATACGTAAAATAAAAGGCGAGAAGAAATATCAGACATATACTCTTCGTGCCGCATGATTGGTCCGGTCGAATTACGCTTTATGAAAAGTTGCGATCTTTGATAAGAGAAATTTATGAAATTTATAATTCAAGGTAAAATAATTTTTCGCGGAAAGCATGTATTTGAATTTGCGTAAAATGTACAGCATTTATATTCGTAGTTCGTAGTTCGATTTAAATCCAGTCTTGGACAATCCTTAAAATTTCATTCAGCCAATAAAAAGTTTATTTTTTTTATTGCCGCATTAAAACTTCCCTTCTCGCTTTCGCAAAATTTCAAAAATAAGTACCAACAGGTGTATATAAAAGCTATATATAAAAAAACAGACGTAAAGTAAACCTATATGTCATAGTCTGATTATTTTAAATAACATTGGAATATGCCTATAACCTGAAAACTGAATGCAAAAGTTAGATTGTCCAAAAATCACTCCTTGTAAGTATTCACATCAAATACATTCGCAATTAAAAATGAGATCATAAAGAACGATAATATAGCATGTGAATTGTGAATCGATCATACAATCAAAAGAGAGATCTGTTCCTTTTAGCTGTTGTATACTTCCACGAGTTCCACGCAAATTGAAATAGGTATATAATTAAACATTTATAGAGATTCGAGAAAAATATGTTGTAAAAAAGCATATAAATAAACGATAAACAGCAGAAAGAAATGCATTTGAAATCGGAGCCAATTACAATTATCATAAGCTCAATTTTTCCAAACGTCGTACGTATAAAAAAAAAGCATATATTTTGTGTCCGATTGTTGCTGATAAAAATGCCAAGTTAGCTTAAGAATTTGCGCCTTCGGAAGTCCACCATATCTACAGCTGTCACGGTTTGTTTTTTTCCGCCAGTGGTATCGCAGAGCGAGATCGGCGGAGGAGTGAGGACTCTGATCAACTCTGATCCTGATCAGTCTGATGCCGATGGTCTGATCGTCGCGAGGAGCATGCCTTTGCGATTGCATCACACGCCTGAGGTCTGAAAATTCACGTTCCGCGGGGGACCGCGCGCCGTTCCCCGTCGAGGCCTTCACCCCGAAGCCGAACCTCCAGCGCGAGCTCGATCGCGCAGCCGGTGCCATGTACGGAGGAGGAACGATAAGGTTATCTAAGCGTAGGTTCCTCTATGTGTGTAATTATTTATCGCAGTAAACGGTTCATTCACGGATAACGAGGCTCGTTGCGGACGGATAAGAGCGAGCCGAGTGGCGGAAAGGCCGGTGCGCCAGGCTGCTATACGTTCTTTCCTCTCGGGGATGACGGAACACGAGCAGAACGCGATGTTCGCGCGGGTGTCGTCGGCGGTCTTTTACGGGCTGTCGTCGTTCATGATAACGGTCGTCAACAAGACCATCCTCACGTCGTACGGCTTCCCGTCCTTCCAAGTGCTGGGGATCGGCCAGATGCTCGCGACGATCCTGGTCCTGCTCGTCGCGAAGAAGCTGCGGTACGTCGAGTTCCCGAGTCTCGAGGTGGCGACCTTCACCAAGATCTGGCCACTGCCGTTGATATACATCGGCAACATGATATTCGGCCTGGGCGGCACCAAGCAGCTGAGCCTGCCGATGTTCACCGCCCTGAGGCGATTCAGTATCCTCGTGACGATGATCGCCGAGTACTACATCCTCGGCGTCAAGGCGCGCCTGTCCATACAGCTGAGCGTTTACACGATGATCCTGGGCGCGGTGGTGGCCGCGCTGAACGATCTCGCCTTCAATCTCGAGGGCTATATCTTTATCCTGTTGAACGATTTTTTCACCGCCGCCAATGGTGTATATATGAAAAAGAAGCTGGATTCTAAGGAATTAGGAAAATACGGACTGATGTATTACAATTCTTTGTTCATGCTCGGCCCGACGGTCCTGCTGGCCTGGTGGATCGGCGACATCACCCTGGCGCTCGAGTTTCCCGGCTGGACCAATCCGTTTTTTGTCCTGCAGTTTGTACTGTCGTGCGTAATGGGCTTTGTACTGTCGTACAGCACGCTCCTCTGTACGCTGTACAACTCCGCGCTGACGACCACCATAATCGGATGTCTGAAAAATATATGCGTGACGTATCTCGGCATGGTGATCGGCGGGGACTACATATTTTCGTTGTTGAACTTTGTAGGATTGAATTTAAGCGTGATAGGTAGCTTAGTGTACACTTGGGTAACGTTTCGCAAAAGAGAGAGTCAGCCGAAGTACGCTTTGGCTCGATCTCAGGCCAGTCAGATACAAGCCATATGATTGTAAGTTTTTGTGTTAAAGAAAGCTCAACGTGATGTATATTACGAGTGTATGATACAACAATTCTGTATGATACAAAGCATTTGTACAAAAGATTTATGATTTAACTTCAGGAAGTATATAACAGCTAGTGATCTTTACTTAAACGTAAGATAAATCGTTAAAGATAAGACAAATCGTTAATTTAAGTATGAGATAAAGAAACAAAACATGGTCCTTTGTTCCAAGCAATGACAGGGTGATGCGTACGTGACCAATAGCTTTTATGAATATTTCTGTTCCTCGTGTCACAAAGTGCTTTTTAACTTGCCCGAGTTAGGGAGCGACGTGAAATAATATCGACAACCTGACTGTAATATATACCAAAGTAAAATTATTATGTTACCAAATAAGTATTACGCCTAATTAGGAAAACAATCAGTTAGGTCAATTAGGGTACAACATCGTCATACGAAGTTAGATGTAATTTACACGCTAAATCTGTACATACATAACAGCGCTATTTTAATGGAAATAAATTTTATTTATTAACGGACAACACGGTTTCTCAAACCTTCTTACTTTCCTCGCTCGGTTTCAGGCCGTTTCGCGACCGCCTGCAAGGCGTACCTGGAGGATTATGCCAAGCACCATGTATCCCTATCCCCCCTGCAGCGTGTGCTTCTCACGATGGGCTCGGCGGCTGTATCGTTGGCGAATCCGTATCGAGGTGACATGATAGCGTGTCTCGGGGAGACTACCGGTACAAACGCCCTCGTGCGCTGTCATCAACGGATGAAGGATACGAGCGAGGGTCAACGTGTACTCGCGCAAAAGCCACGCGTAAACACGTCCACCGTCGACCTCGCTTACCTCAAAGACCTGCCGCCGGGAACTGTGGGCAGAACGTATCGCGATTTCTTGGATGACAATGTAAGGATGTATCTTACCGTCTAAAGAACAACTGTGAGCAAAACGTAACGAGCGAGCTATGTGATTGCAGAATGTGTCGCCCGATGATAGACTTGCGGTGCAGTTCGTCGACGATATCGAACTGGCCTACGTGATGCAACGATATCGGGAGGTGCACGATATCTTTCACGCTATGCTCCTAATGCCGACGACGATGCTAGGAGAGGTGTCGGTTAAATGGGTAGAGGCTTTGCAGCTGCGTTTGCCGATGTGCATAACTGGTGCGATATTCGGAGCTAGTCGACTACGTCCTAGGTAAACTCGTGAGCTACTTCGTACGATAATCTGCGGTTATTATTGATATATCGTAGTGATCATTTCGTATGTCATAATATTTCAGACAGAGGCAATTATACTTGAATCATTATCTCCCGTGGTCTATAAATACCGGATTGAATGCGAAGTTCTTGCTAGGGATATATTTCGAGGAACGCTGGGAACAGTCTCTCGAGGATTTTCACAAAGAAATGAATATCGTACGCCTCGTATGAAACTGTAACAAATTATAACAATTGTTGATAATGTTGTAAATAATTATTTACTTAATTGTCAGTAATTAGATGGAAAATAAAGTATTAGTACTCCTAAAGTTTAACTCGTTGAAACCCCCCCCCCTTGGACTGTCAATATTAAATAACTAAAGAAAACGATAATCTTTATACATACGCACAGATAATTAGATCAGATCTGCGTTTTTAAAGCAATACACATGATTGATATTACAAATTTGATTTAATTAAACGTTACATCTGTTATAAACATATATAATCTAAAATTGTACGTTTACCATAATCGTTATTATCGTCGTTGTTTCCAATAATCGTAATTGTGATTCTCTTTTGCTCTTTTCTTTTGCTTCGTTTTCTTAGTTAACGTTGTCATTACGCACGGGGTGTATCTTAAAATGGAAGTATATGCTTTAGAAATCTAATTATATCCATTGGAACAAAATATTCGCACGAGGTTCAAGTACAGCTCAAGTACATCTTGAAACTCATCCTTTCTGAATTACTGCTATTTTTGGCACAGAAATTGTTTAAATATATCCTTATTCTTAAATTGGAAGAATAACGCAATAACGCGATTCGTAAGGAGCACCCTCGTTCTAAATACATCCCGTGAATCGTGTATTATGTATTTCCGAATAAAATTGGAAATGACTTAGCTTAAGATATACATATATGTAAGAAAGAATATATATGAAGATTATTTCTATTTAAAAATCTTGCGCCACTGCGAAATTTGATTAAAGATCAAACGATTCGCCCTCTTCCTACGATAGATAAGCTGAATTGATCAATACGAGTACATCGTGATATTATTTCGTAAAATAAGTACATATGAATAGGTGAGCAAAACTGATTGTCATTCCTCGACGTAATTGAGTATTACCTCGCTTATGCCGATTTTTTACTTATATTATTTTGCTTCGGCTACGTGCAACAAATTTTCACGATGATATTACTTAAGTATCCAGCCGACAAAATGCGACTAAAGTTTTGCGCAGAATCTGCAAAAACTCGAGCATAATTGCGACAAGTTTCGTTGGAAAGCTTGTTCGCGTCGGCTACCTAGACAATAGATATAGAAGAAATGGAACGATATTTTTTAACAGTAAAAACGATAATGAGTATCACATATATATGTAATATGTATATATATGTATAAGCGTAGGAAAGATATGTAAAGTAAGAAATTAGTAAATAGATGTGAATCTCTCTTATTCGCTCGCGAAAATCACGTATTTCTCGCGAATGATTGTTGTGGAAATAACCGTTGAAAAATTATTCTCTGATTATCCCTTGACATACGCATAGAATATTATACGAGAAACCTGCGATTAGTCGCCGCATTAAATTTTTATCGTTATGTCATTAGCCTACACTTACTTATATAATCAAAATTAGATAAATCTAGTTGAGCAGTAATTTTAGTGGCCAGAGAGCATCCCACGTTGTTGTGTTTAGGCATTTACGACTCCTCGATTCGATTCAATTCGCTCGATTAGTTCGAGCTACCTGCGAAAGCGATCAAGAAAGAAATCAGGATGCTTCTTAGCTGATTGTAATCGATTTGGTCCGCGCCGCCGCCGCCGCTGCTGCTGCTGCTGTTGCTGCTGCTGCTGCTGCTGCTGCTGCTGGAGCATGGATCGTTTCTCGTATGCGTTACATTTAATCCAGAGTCAACTTCTTGAGGTAGCAGTAAATCTCCTGGAAACTGGGCCGATCCTCCACAAGTTTGCACCAACATCGCAGCATCAATCGGTACAGATCATCCGTGCAGAACACCGGCTGCTCGAGGATCCGTGGACATTTCTTTTTACCGCCGTTGTCCAACGAGTACCATAGGCCGCAGTTCTCCAACACCTGTTCCGAAGTCAGGTCGGCATACGGTATGTCCTCGCAGCGCGTCAGCACTTCCCAAACCGTTACGCCATACGACCAAACGTCGGATTGACAGCTTCGTTTCCTCTAAACATAGGCGAAAATGTTATTCTCAATCTGATTTACGAAATTTTCAGACAATGTCGATCAAACGTCTCAATTTTTTTTTAGCGGAATGTTTCATCCTCTCTTCTCGGAATAATCTTTTAGATTATATTATTATTTTACTTGAAAATTTTACTAAAAAATCAAAGTGTGTATGAATGACTGAATACTATATACCAAACAATAGAAAAGCAATGCAATGCGATAAATAAAAAATTCCTTTTATCTTAAAATCTTAATTACGAGACAAACAATTACCGATAGGACCGCTTCCCATGCCATCCAACGTAATGGTATCTTCGCGTAGCACTCGTCGACGTAATATTCGCCGTCATATTTACTGCAGTACATGGCTTGATCCGATACTTTAATTAGCAAGTCTTTACAAACGATGCAATTCCTACGAAATATATTGACAAACGTGTAAAATATATAAATATAATATTTATATTACATAATAAATGTAATATTATTACCTGGCTGCTAGGTCGCAATGTGGTACGTTTAAACTCTCGAGGTACTTCATACCCGAAGCGATTTGCATCACCAAATTCAACGAGCACTCGTAACTGCAAAATCCATAATTACTTGAGAGCCTATACAGAAAAAATACACGAAATCTGCAATCGAATAGTCGTGCAGGCTTACCTTATCGGCGCGTCGCGATCACGACTTTTTAGCAAACTTGACAGATCCCCGAGTTCTCCGTACTCGAAAATGGCACTAAAAGGTTCCTCCTCGACGATCGCGATTATCCTAGCGATATTAACGTCCCGTATTTCAGCCAAGGTGTGCATGTCGTTCATAAAATCCTCCCTAAAATGATACATGCGTGTAAGAGCTTTGCGGAAGCTAAAAAAAAAACGTGATGCTTTTACCTTAAAGCGTCAACCACGCCGCGCCATAGGGACCGGACTATAACTACTTGACGATTTTGAAGGATGCCTAGATCCGGATTTTGTATGCCTTTCGCTTCGCATAAGTGAACCTAAATGGAATTCACATCTTCATGTTATAAATTAAAAAAAGAAAACTGAACAGCAAAGATGTCTAAAAAAACATCTGAGAAAGAAGATGTCTTTATAGGAAAATAAGCGAAAGTATACGAGACTCACCAAACCGAAGTTTCCCTCGCCGAGTTTATCGAGGATTCTTAATCTGTGCCGAGAGATGCGCGGAACCTCGTAAGTCCCGCGTTTGTACGATACGATCGAGTCCCGGATAAGCAGCGGCGTGAAGAGACTCACAACGGGATGCTGATCGCGTCTCTTTATCTACAACATACCGTAATACTGTACCGAGTATTGCATAAACAATCGCAAAACTGTCTAAATTACCGTTACATTTATATATATATGCTGCGGGCCTTCTTACCGTCAAGATGTCCGTGGCCGCATAATAACTCTCGTATATTCTCTGATTAATTTTTCCCGTTTGTGAGTGGCTCAGTTTTTTCGACATCGTTGGCATTACGCATTTCACTCGCGCTTCGTCGGTGAAGTTCTCGCTGGTTTTAGTATCTAAAAAAACACATACAAAGTCAATAATGATGTCAGAGAGAATGTAATTTAAGCACGCATAAGAGATGTTTCATTGGACACGCGCGAGCATTATTTAACAAATATATATAATATGGCGCTTATTATTACGAGTTTATAAATAAATTCGTTAATTTCACTAATTAATATGCATTCATATTATTGAATATAAAATTAATCATGACTAAATTAAAATTCAATTAGGAAAGGCGCAGGAAAATTGGGTCAAATGTAAATTATTAAGTGCAGAATGGAAAGAAGCAAATCAAATAAATTATTATATCCTGATAATTATAGTCGTTAGCTTTCTGATTATATATACGGATGTGTTTGGATCTAATATAAAATAAAATAAAACTTCTCGATCGCTTCTCTGCGGTTGGACGCGATCAATATTAGAGCTAATTATTAATGCCACATTAACGGTTATTAATATCCGGTCCTATACGTACCAAAATGTTCTGCTTTATAATTGGATCTCGCTTCACATTTGATATATGGTTCCGGGGATATTTTATTAATCTTCTCGTAAATGCTATGCTGCTCGCTCGCATCGACGTCGCCAAATTTGTAATCGTTGTTCGAGGTAATTTTGCTTTTCAACGACAGTCGAGATTGCGACAGATTGTTTACCACGATCGGTGTGGGTAATTTGATATCCTTCGTATTGATCGTGATGCCCGGCGCCGGCGAGCCGCATAATAACGCGGTATGCTTTTGTAACAGGGCCACTTTGTTGCGCCCCCTCTGCTTTATGAGGAAAATCGTACAACCCGAAAAAAAGACTATTATAGTCAGCGCAGCACTGATTAGCCCGATATACGCTGGCGAATTGTTCACGGGAAAGGCATCCGGCGTCAGATTCGACTCGTTTAACACCAACGTTGTTTCGTTAGAATCAGTTTTTGATTTTCCTGTCATTGTACCACCATGTTGAATATTAATCTTCCTTCCATCGTCAGCTTCGCCTTTGATCTTGTTGTCAGTTTGAATTTCTAGATTGTCAATTTCGCCCTTAATCTCTTTATCTTCGATTTGATTTATTCTCGTGATCTGATCTTGATTGATTATTTGGGACATGTTCTCGTTACTATTCGTATATATCCATGACAAACGTGCCAATGCTCCGTCAGTGCTATTTTTTACATCTGGAACTAAATTACAAAATAATATAACTTGAATATACTTTGAACATATAGTAGGAGAATTAGTGATTTACCTGTCTGGAATGTGATCTCGCTTAGCAACAACCATTTTGACTGAGGCTTTATTTCCATCTTGATAAATTTGCCGACCCTTGATTGCAACGGAATAGATATCGAAGCGCTACTTATTCTGCCATTGCTGTTGCCAGGAATGACGCTCATCTTAGGGTCGTTAAACATTTGAAAGGTTTCCGGTGTTTCGTGATATTCTTTGCCGTCCAATGAAAACCAAAAGTTTACTATCGAGAATATCTAAAAGTTGCCGAACTTAGAATAAGTTTGTTAATACATCAAGAAAAATTGCTTCAAGTAATCACGCACCTCGACACTTAGATCGGGCAGATTAGCCACGTGAATCGTACAATTTCTAAATTTCCGAGAAAGTTGGAACTCAAAGAATAATTCTACATTATCCCGATCGTGCCATCCCACCCAGTTGGTTACTCTATCGGATTTCAGAATTTCCATTTTGTTGCCAACTATACCGTCGGTTAATTGTCCCAGTCCGTTCAACATTAAGTTCTCGATTTCTGTGCCATCGTATGACGTATCCTCGACATTACACCCATTAGGTCCGTCTGCATCAGCTTTGGGCGCGGTATAACTAGCGACGCCTTCTGCATAAACAATGAAAGGTGTTCTCATTATATTGAATTTATTTCAATTCATTATCGGTTTCAAATCCGTATCTCTCTAAATATGATTTCTAACATTTTCAACATTTCATAATGTTGCTGACTATGTATTTTCACGTATAAAAAGACGACTGCATTTGATTAGAACTGCATTAAATTGCATATATTCTCTTTGCAAACGCAATAAATATAACATTAAATAGCTCATGAAAAACACTCACGATTCCAGATGCAGCCGTAAATCTCGACGCGCATGCATACAGTGCGAGGATGCTGACTGTAAGGAACAAATCTTACTCGACTCGCGACGAACGGTAGATCTAACTTTTGTTTCTCGACTAGATATGTATTGCTGTTGCCACGCAGGACCTATAATATAAGTATAATACACAGTATGTGTAAGTATAATATAAATTTTCTGTTTCCGGCGAGTTCTAGAAAGTTCTTTCTGACGAATACGACAAGAGAAATTAATTTCAGTTAAAGTTATTGGTTTTGAAAATTAAGAAAATTAAATTTAAATTAATCTTTCCAAAAAATTTTAAAACTGATGTTTTACGAAATCTTCAATTATAAGTTTACTTCAATCTTTGTAAATTGAATTTTAATTAAATTAAAATTTAAATTAATATTGATTAATAGTCAAGCGCGTACCTTGTTCCCTCTTAAATCTTTGTACTGATGCCATTTTTCATGCCGCCAATATTCCAGAAAAAATGCCTCGGCATATTCTTGACCTTGACCGTTACCGAATCTCCCCTGGGTCTCGGTCCACGTAATAAGATGGTCTCTCACCAGATCGATCTCCAGGTATTCGCGTATGGCGCTACTAATTTGTGCTTTCGGACACCAAGCACCACCGTTCTTTTCCTGCCGTATTCTACGAATATTCATTATCATTATGACGGCTGTACATAATTACCGTACATATTTTCGTGTTAATCTCTGTACCTCGCATTTTGGGGACCGACGGATTTCATCTCATAACTGGATGACGCGGTGATCGCTTCATCCGGGATTTTTCCTTCTTCCATGCCGAGCGGAAGAATGCATTTTTCTAAAATTATGATTAACCATTATCTTTAATATTTTAGAGTTGAAGCACATGTAATTTGTATATATATTTATACATTTATTATCAAATATTTGACAATAAGCCAAATGTTACTTGGCTTTTAATTATTTACATCTGTAAATATGATGTCAATAAAATAAATATAATTATGTGTAAAAAAAATAATTATAAAAAATGCGTTTATATTTTTATTTCGGACTGTTTTTTGTCGCTATTATTATTAATAACATAATCATTTAAATTATCCTTTATTATATTACATCTTTATGTGCGTTTCTACAATCAATCTTTTATAATTAAATAATGAGTCGTTATTCATCATCACACAACAAATTTTTAACTTTCAAAAACTAAAGAATTGAAGAAAGAATAAATGCTTTCGTGCCAAAAGACATCACATGAGTCTCGCGAATTTGTAAAAATACATGTCGTAAAACAAATGTCACCCACGTCTAGGAAAGGGTTGATAACGAAGCGGTAAAGTGTCAGGACCAACTCACCGAGAGCGTTCCCGACGGATCCACTTGCGCACCAGCTGAACAGTATTAGGACTTTTATCAAAAGGCGTACTGTCTCCATGATATGTTGCGATAGCGCGGCGCGTTACCGATACTCCGAGCGCATTTACAAATCATAATACTGCTCGACGGACTCCCTCATCCCCGTTTCTCCCTTGTGGGGAAGGACGCCGCGGTGCGCCGTCGAAACGCAGAAGAAGAAATATACAATTTTACGGAACGGCGGCGTCCGCGAGATGCGATGCAGCTTTTCGCTCTCGCACAGGGTGGGGATGTTGATACTCGGCGTAGCTTGGCCCGGCTGTTGTCTCTGCGCAACAAGTATGGAACGATCAATATGCGTTATTTCGCGGGTGGGCGAAATTCTCCGCGCGTATATTTCGTTAATTCGTTTCTTTTTCTTTTTTTTCCACCCCCTTCTTTTCCTTTTGTCGAACGCGTTCTGATTCCCGTTCCCGGGGAAGAGATCGTTAGGGACTCCCGCGTCTCTCGCCGATTTTTAACATTTTTTAACATTCTGCACGATGTCCTTACCGTTCGGGAGAAACCGCCGACGCTCCGAGGCCAGGCTCATAATTTTAAATGGAACACGTGCGTCGCGTTAATAATAAGCCTCTTTCGCTCGTCGAGTTTGGCGCTTTAGCTGCTCCGCTCGGCTCGCATCTCTTCCGCGTCCCTTATCGCCACGATGCAAAACGATCTTCACACGGTCTTCACGATGTATCCCGATCCCGCACATCTCCGCGACATTCTTGCGAGCGAGGGGTGACCGGTAGCCACGACATTTGCTCTCCACAGTCACTGGCGATATCGCGGGAGGAAAGGACCTTTTTGGGGGATGATACGTGATAACGTCGAGGGGTGTGACGTTCCGGCAGCCAATGGCGATAGCGGCGGTGTTTCACTGCGCAAAATCATAAAATTCCCGATAATCGAGATATTTTTCCACAATACGAGCATCGACAAAAGCTCTTTATTAACTCCAAATGCGCCAATCTTTTTTGGAACAAAATGCACTGTTAATTTAATATTCAATTCGATATATGAGAGAATATATATATATATATATATATATATATATATAATATATACACGTAGATGTGTGTATATTAAATATGTATATTAATGAATATAATATGTACTGTAATTATATATATGGCCTTATACTTATCTTTAATGAAACATACATTTATCATGGAATATATATTTCAACAAAATTAATAAATCCTAATATGACTGAGTAAGGAGCGGGAAACATCATGTAGTAAAAGAGGTATCCTAAAGAACACAAGAAAGTATTCGAGTATGTTTTTATTAGCAAATTATTATACCACCGCAGTACTTTTTAAAATTCTATATTCTATGTATTTACGTTATGTTTTCTTAAGGCCCTGGGTACTCGTCGCGGTAGAAATAAGATCATGTTGGAATGTGAGAAAGAGGCGATAAATGACACGTTGAAAATTCTTGCGTAATATTTCCAAATAACAAGATATTTGACTTAACTTCAACTCAGAGTATTTTCGGAGTGTGCCGAAGTGATCTGTAGTGTTATTTTAAGCAAATATCTATTTATTTGGAAATACTACGCAAGAATTCTCAACGTGTCAATTCTCAACATTTCTCGCTTATTCTCCATTGGAGCGAGTGTTCTTATTTATACCGCGACGGTACGTCGCCATCGTCAACGCGGAGTTCTCGGCTCAGGGACCAGCCTTAAATCCATGCAATAACGTCGTTCTGTGAACAATCGGTAATATCTGTTTGCGTGTTACCTTCAGATTTCCTTGTCTGTACAAATAGATGACATATTTTTCTGTTCGAATTTCTTTGATAAATTCTAAATCTAGAGATGGCCGAGTAGATTCAGCCAACGCTCGAATTATCTGTAAATAAAGTAAAAGGATATACTGGAATATGCTGAGATAAATTTTTATGACAATTACATTGAATAATACTTACGTCATTCGCAAATTGATTACATAATGTTGAAAAGATTGCAATATCTCTAGATACACGTTCCTTCGTCATACCTTGCCCGATGAGAACAACGACATTGCAATTTCTTTCGTTAGCAAACTTTTCAATGGCCTCTTCCGCATTTTCAAGCATGAGGAAATTCTACAATTTATTTATGAGTTACGTTTTAAATTAGTTTAAAAAAATTAGTTCACAATATTAATAAAAAATTCTAGATAACGCACTTCTACTAAAATGGAAAATCCAACGAGAGGTATCCCAAGTGTCACTTTTAGATCCTTAATCATAATTTCTTCAAGAGTTAATCCAGTGAAATCTGTTTTTGCATGCATAATCTTGCTAAATGTCTCAGTTCTGTCGGACGTGAGTTTACCTAGTTGTTCAAGAGCATTTAGTACGTCGACGTCAGTAGCAGTTGCTCGTTCCGACATATTGAAAGTGTCGATTAATATTGGACCTGTAGAAAATATTGAATACTATATAATAAAAATCGTTTTGCGTCTGTGTTAAATAAAAATCTATTATCCAAATAATACTTACCTCGCAAGAGGCTCGCAAGTTGCGCATCTACTATATCAGGATACTTCTGTATCACATTGCGTGCAACCAGGGTAGCGCAACTTCCAATTATTTCTACGTTTAACGGTATGTTGGGCCACTCCCAGGCTGGATTCAACGGCCGATGATCGATAATTGTTACGACTGAAGATTTCAACGCCAAATCTTCCTCTTCGAGGGTATGATGATCGACCAAAATCAGCTCAAGCCTCCTGTTAGCGTCGCTCTGCACATTTTGCAAATCAATCTGATCTCTGCCAAGAGTAATATACTAATAGCAATCAAATAGCACAAAGCTCAGATTGTTTTACCAGAATTCGAGGAACTTACCTAAATGTCAGCAAGTTCAACGGGATGCCATGGAATTTTAGGCTGTAAATCACTTCCGTTTTAATGCGTAACTCTCTTTCCGGGATATTCATGACTGGTATTACGGTGACGTTAGCGAATCCATTCTTCTTAGCGTCAAGGTACTCCAACAATCCTTGGACCAGGGCGCATACAGCGGAATCCAGGTCGCACGTCGGATTTCCCACGACGACGCGAATCGTTTGGTAAGGCGGCAACTCGGACTGCAATATAACATAGCAGATAAAACAAACGTTGAATGTAAAATAACAATAAAGTGTTCTGAAACTGCAACAAATGCAAATTGTTACCAAGGGGATTTTTGAGGCATTAAGAAATGCCTCCATAGCTTCTTGCATTTCCATCAATCAGTTTCCTTTTCTTTCTTTTGGATAAAGACTTGTTTGCTTGTTTCTCGATTTCCCAACACTGTCATGTACTGTGTATTTTTTTTTTTTTATTTGCTCCTTTTAAGGTTTTTGAAGCGTAAACCGTAAACGCCTTCATTCGCGCTTGAGTCGTGGAAGTGTTCGGACGTGTTTTGTCCTGAATAAACGTTGCTTTAAGATTAAAGATTGCTGATGCAATCGCAATTTCTACTCAGACTTCCAGTAATTTCCACACAGACTTCGCTACGCAATCAGTAATTCAAGCTTTAACAAACAGTTGCAAATCTGGCCGCATTGTCCGCTGAAAAGCGGCAGGAGCAAATAAAAAATAAGAAGAAGAGAAGAGGCGTAAGCGCCTTCACATACTGTGTACTGTGATCATAGGTTAGTTTTCTTTATTCGTTCAACGCTTGGTTTATTAACGTTCTCGTTTCTCGTGCACATGCGCGAATTGGCCAAAAGGAAAGAGAGAAAACAGAGAACGAAACTTTTACGGAAGGGAGAAATCACATCCACATCCAGATCACATGTCGAATTGATTTGATTTGCGACAAACAAGATCACATCACAAGTAGAACGAAGGTAAATATTGAGGAACATGCGCTCGAGCAGAGACATCATTCAAATGGCACAATCCTCTAAATCATACCTTCTGAACATCCTCAAGACTATGTCAAGGGTACGTCTCTTTTCACCTACAAATTAAATGTGCATTCATTAATTTATTTCCATCGTAGCTAAATATCTTCATCTTGAATAATTTGGTTTTTAAAAGAGAACTGCGGCGAAGACCATACATGTTTTATTAATTGTTTCTTTTTGGAGTTACATTGTTCAACTTATATATCATTTCTTGTTATGAATAATAGAAATAGTTGTCTTTTATCTTTTAGATCCTTTGAATAGTAATATTGCTTTCCTTTTGTCGTCAGATTATACAATAACATTATTTTCTTTGTATTAGATCAGATTAACATAAGAGATATATGTATCGAAGCAATAGAATTTAACTATAAGATGTTTGTTTTAGGCTGGAAGTGTAAAAATACCCAGATTTGTCGACGCCCAAAATGACAATTCTTTCGGAAAATACGCCGTAGTCCAACCTTGGCTGGTTTCTGAAAAAGTCATCGTACCTGCATACATACCTCAGCCATCCTACAGCCAGTCGGCGGAACCTAAAAATGGACCGGCGACACCCGAGATCAAAGATGAATGTCAAATAGAATGTATGAGGCAGAGTTGTAAACTTGCTGGTCGCGTTTTGCGTCAAGTTAATGCATCGATTAAGGTGAATTATTCTCCACATATTGTATAGGAATCTAGATTCGCGTTACACCTCAGTCATCAGCTTTAGATCATAAATAATTTGTAGATAAAAAGAGATACGATGAATCTAAAGCTCTATATACAAAGAATATCTGAAAGACATGCATGAGTTTTGGGCGCAAGTTTTACAAACTGAAATAAGAAAAGTTTATATATCAATTCATCATTCATTATTGCATACTTTTAAAATCCAAGTGCATAAGAATGTTACATGTATGTTGTAAATCAATATTTAATTGAGAACTAATATTTTAAGAGTAACGTCCACTTATATATAATTGTCTTTTTGATTTTCTAGAACGCATTCCTAAGGATTATTAATAGTTTAAATACACATCATATATTATGTACTACAATAAGCTTGAATGTAAGACGAAATTAATATATGCTAGCCAGGTATCACAACCGATTTTCTTGACAAGCAAATACACGATATGATTATTGGCAACGGAGCTTATCCCAGTCCGCTCAACTACCATGGCTTTCCCAAGTCTATATGTACGAGTGTTAATAATATCGCTTGCCACGGTATTCCAGACAACAGGCCTTTACAAGAAGGAGATATACTCAATGTTGACATAACAGTGAGTAGCTTTATCTTTAATGAGAAATGTTCTACGAAGTCGTATTTCTTTATCAGTCCGAAAATATGTTACAAGTTATTAAAATATTTGAATTCTTGTTTAAGTAGGTATATCTTAATGGTTATCATGGCGATTGCTCAGCTATGTTTCAAGTGGGTGAAGTAGATTCAGAAGGCAAACGATTGATAACAGTCACGGAATTGTGCTTAAAGTCAGCTATTGAAATATGCAAACCAGACGAACGTTTTTGTAATATTGGTAATGATATGTATATAATTAAAACTCGAATCCTTGACGTGCTATTACATTTATTTTTATGTTCTGTATATAATCTTTCCATTTCTTTTCAGGTAATGTGATAGAAGAGACAGCAAATAAACACAATTTGAATGTGATACCTGGACTTTTGGGTCATGGTATTGGAACTTATTTCCATGGTGCTCCAGATGTTTATCATTTTGGTACAGTGAAAATACTCCATTATTAATATTATCGCGTGTTAGCACATACGACCAATAGGAAATTATCTGATTTGTTTTTTAGATAAAATATTTCTTGATTGCTACATACCGTAGATAAGTCAAATCGTCTTATACGTATACTGATATTTTGATGTCTTTTCTGTTTCGCAGCAAATGATTTTCCTGAGAAAATGAAAGCAGGCATGACATTTACCATCGAACCAGCTTTAAGTCAAGGAACAACGCAGATCGAAATTCTGGAAGATGGATGGACAGCTCGCACTGTCGACAATTCTAGGGCAGCTCAAGTTGAACATACAATTTTAATAACAGATACTGGATGCGAAGTACTAACGCTCTAGTCTATAATCGGTATTATTGTTATATTTATACAAAAAGTATCTATTAAATATTATTTCCGGTATATATATATATATATATATATATATATATATATAAATTAATTTGCATATACGTTTTAATGTTGCAAGTATTATGTCGCGTTTTTACGCGTAAAAATAAATATTAAATAGAATTTATGTCATTATAACGAAGATTATTAGTAAGGTTACTGGAAATAATATTGTCTCATCCTTACATGTATATACGTAATGCAAATAAATGTATAATTGATGAAAACTTGTTTTAATTTATTCATCAAGAGAGAATCGATCTTCATCATGGACGCTTTTATTATAACTTATTTTAAAGGAATAAGAAAACATAATTTTTTACAGAACAGCAGGTCCCCAATAACTGTCTAAAGTTAGCGGTCCTTGTATTTCGACTCCTTTTTCTTTTGTGACAATGCCAAGATGATACTAAAAAACAGAGCAGATTGTTGACAATACAATTAAAATTATTAATATTACACATGTACGAATTTTAATAGTTTACCTTTGGAAAAGATCTTGCGTCTCTGTAGAAAAGAACTTGCATTACTTTGTACAGAAGTTCGATAGCTTCCTCCTTATTCATTTGGTTATTATCCTCGTAAGCTTTTCTCAATATAGGCGTTGCCATGTAAGCACCGTATCCAGTCGCAATAACGGGATCGTTGTAAGCTGTCCCAAGCTTATCCACAGTTCCTAAAAATCTGAAAAGGCAAAACTGTGCGATTTACGATGTACTCGAAGACACAAGTGTGTTGAGGAAACATACACTTACGGTTCTCCATTTTCCAAACCAGCAATAATAAAATTGTTCCAAAACGGATCAAAGTTTGATCGTCTGTTATACATGACACGCGTTAGCCAGCAATGCAATGCCTTTGGCTTTAAGCTAAATCCATCATCCAAGCATTGCTCCTCGAGACTGAAACAAAAGTGTCGACGTAAATTAGCGCTTTTGATACTTATTGGAAACACTAATATATTCTTATATCGTGCAATAACTTTACAAAACTTTTATTAGTTTATTACATAGCGCTCTATGTAATAAACTATGATGTATTAATTGAAGAATATTAAAAACGCGTCAAAAAAAAAAAAACCTATGTTGAGGCTCACATCTTTCTTTCTACATAGCTCTTGATGCACTGAAAATCCGCATAATCTCCGGACGCACCAAGGATGATGTTATCATTAACTTTCATAAGACGTTCCAGATTTCTATAACGAGCGAGCGATCCGTAAGATCCTAGGACGTCTGCCGCTATAATAATACCATCTTTGAATTGTATGCCAATGACAGATGTGCCAGTTGTTATAGGAGACCTGTAAATAATAGAATGAGAGTTAAGAAAGCACTTATCATATATTCATACCATTTCGGAAGTTTATCTAGTACCAGTCTTAAGTATTTTAAGTTTCACTTTAAGTACTTTGTCGCTCTGTAAAAGAGAAGATGACATGCGAGATTTGCATCATCACAGGAATGTACAGGTTAAGAAACTTGTACGTCAAGAAACTTGAAACTAAGCGGATGGAAACGTTTGCAAATTATCGGATAAAAACGTACTGTGATTTTTGGAATCCACCGGTGCCGTACTCGCTGCCGGGAAAGTGATAAAATGCACCAGGAGTCGGCCCATTGTGCCACAGAGGCGAAGCGTCCTTACCAGCAAACGCCATTTTTAACAACTTGGCAGCAGGCAGCGGCAGGAATGGCAGATGGCAGGAGAGGAGAGTAGGATCGAGAGATCGAGACACGGGCCGACGGCCGACGGCCGAACCAGAGAGAGGTAATCGATTGATAAATCTCCATCAATAGGGTTCGAGTCTCCACTGGTCTCCACCGTCTCCACTAAATCGAATTCAAGTCTCCGCTATAGATTGTAAGTATAGAGAGAACCTGAGAGCGGAATATAGATCTAAGAATACAATCGTCTTTTTGAATGTCGCAAATGTCGCGGATATCTATTCCAGAATATTAATACGCTTATTCGTTAGAACGCGAGAAATTTCAAATTATCCGCGCGGAAGATCAAGCACCTCCGCCATATTGATGACGTTTACCTTCTGGCAGACACGGAGCGGATCGGTCCCCGCGTCGTGCGTTGTTTAATTGGTAAGAGTAAGCTTTATTTTGTCTTGCATGCATTATTTAACGCAGCACCTATCGCGTAGGATAGATTCAGCGCTCGGGTATTAAGGGGGTTGTCGTGCTGAAATATCAGCAAAAAGTATAAACGCGCGCTTACGGTTCTCCGCGTATTCCCCTTCTCCACTTTAAAGACTGGATTTTCTAGAGCAACTGTACACGCACACATAGACGTGGCCTGTCCATGTACTCTCTCCGCGCACGCGTGTAAAAAATTTCGGATTTGGCAACGCTGCGTAAATTGACGTTTAGAAAAAATGTCTGGAAAACCGCGTTCAAAACGTGGAAGGTTCGTTTCAAAGAAAAAGGCTGAACGAGTGAAAAAAAGCTGTAGAAAATAGCGTAGCAGCCAGAAAAAGCAAAACCAATAAAAGTACCAGGCAAGAAAGCGATGATGAGGGGAATCATATTGTTAACCTTAAAAGTATGGGCCAAGCACTACACTGCTGTGCTTGCAAAGAAGTTTTGAGTTTAGATAATATAAATAATGAAGTGCGCAAAGGACTTTTCTCAATACTTCATATTAAGTGCCATAAATGTGGAATTCAAAATGAGGTTAACACTGGTAAGAAAGTTGACTTAGATGGCCACTGTTACACAAATGTGAATCTTCAAGCTGTCCTTGGTAAGATATGAGTTTTTGCTTGCAATTAATTATAACAAATTTTTCTGTTTTATTTAATAATATTTTATGTTATCACTATAAATAAAAAAATTTGTTTGTAGGTGCGATGCATTCTGGTCTTGGATGTACTGGTTTGAACAAAATTCTTGCATGCCTCAATATTCCAGTCATAACAATGGATATGTTCAAAAGATATGAAAGAAAAGTCGGATTAGCCATCGAAAAAGCAGCTGTAGAAAGTTGCCAAAAAGCAGCGTTAGAAGAAAGGCACCTTGTGATAAAGAACACTCAAGAGCTTTGTGATAATTTGTAAGAATTATCATTTTTTTTTGTATGAGAATATTTGTAAATTTTATATGCACATTTTTGAATATTCTTTTGGTTAATTGAATTATATATTTATACTGAATTGTAGCTGCGATTTAACTTTTCAATTGTATATTGAATTGTATATTATTGCTTAATTTATAATACATCAATAATGGATTGATATTTAGGTGGGATAAACCTTTATATTTTATATTTAATTGAATTTATGTATTTTACTTGTCATTAAAAAATAAAAACAAACATTACTTAGATTTAAAAAAATAAACATGATTTTTTTCCTTAATATATAGCCATAATTCAAATACGGTTTTTATTTTATTTATAGACCAGCCGACATTGTTCGCGATCTTTATCCTTACCTAACGATTCTTCAATCCTCTAATCAAAGAAGTCCTGAATTTGACCAAGCATGCAGTAGTATTGTAAACATCATAGTTTCGTACGACATGGGCTGGAGTAAAAGAGGCAACGGTCGCAGTTATGACAGTCTGAATGGTTATGCAGCAATAATTGGATTTTTAAGTCATAAAGTTTTAGATTATACAACACGAAATCGCAAGTGTTACAAATGTGATATAGGACATTCGAAAGATGACCACGATTGTCGAGAGAATTTTGAAGGCAGTGCAAAAGCGATGGAAGCGGACGCCGGAGCGCAATTGATCAATCGAAGTAAAATTCTTCAAGAAAATAATTTAAATGTTGGAGTTTTGATCGGTGACGAAGATAGTAGTACGATTGCCGCAATACGAAAAGAAAGTGGCAAAGTCATTCATAAATTGGCCGATAAAAATCATTTAGTTAAAAATTTTGTAAGTGAATTGTACACACTATCGAATTCCTTCAAAGAATTAAAAAAAAGTGGTGTTATAAATCATTTAAAAAAATGTTTCACGTACGCGATTGCTCAACAAAAAGGA
Organism: Temnothorax americanus; assembly: GCF_048541705.1. Classification (NCBI taxonomy): domain Eukaryota; kingdom Metazoa; phylum Arthropoda; class Insecta; order Hymenoptera; family Formicidae; genus Temnothorax; species Temnothorax americanus. The sequence continues at coordinate 3,819,548 of NW_027509339.1, forward strand.
CGAACTGCAGACCTTGCTTCTGCAATAAGAAACATCCCGGATCATGTATATAATAGTCACGAGAATTGTGGCGAGTGGTGTAAGCGATGTGACGATAACACACAGCAAACTATTGTATTGAAAGATGAAAGTTTATATTTAAGTCTTCGAGAATTATTCGAAAAATATGCAAATAATGCTGCAAAATTTAGCGTTGTCGCATCCAGTCAGGCAAATGAAAGCCTAAATAGCATGATAGCTTGTAAAGCACCAAAGATGAGATGTTACAGTAAATCGCAGTCTGCGGATTTTAGAGTCGCTAGTGCTGTTTTAAGTAAAATGAAGGTGATCAAGGAATAATAAGGGTTACACAATTATTAGGTTTACAAGCAGGTAAATATACATCAGCATATTGCCTAAGAAGTGATAAACTTAGAATAATAAAGTCATCTAGAAAAGTTACGAGAGAGTCGAAATTGAGGCGTATTCAGTTAGCAGCAAACAGACAAAATTTACGAAAGAAAAAAGAAAGAAGAGAAGGTATTACATATAAGACTAACGCCCAGTTTCACAAGTGTCGGTTAACTTTTAATCTTAGATTAGCTCAATCTTCGTCTCTTTCTAAGGAGGACGTTAGAAGGAGACGAAGAGTGAGTTAATCTAAGATTAAAAGTTAACCGACACTTGTGTGAAACTGGGCCTAACTGTGGGATAGAGATGACGAGCGAAAAAATAAGCATTGAAGAAAAGGTTGATGATAGAAGTACAAATAATACGACTAAAATAATTTATTTTGATTTAGAAACAGCAGGCTTTGAAATAGAAAGTGATATATTACAAATAGCAGCAATATCCGAAGCTTTTGAATTTAATGTATACATTTTACCTAGTCAAGCGATTCCTATTCATGTAACCAAAATCAATTCTTTACATAATAAAAATGGAGATTTATATTTCAAGAATAAAAAGTTGATGCCGTTACGCTTGAAAATGCATTACTCGCGTTCTCAGAGTTTATAAATATTGTATCTCCATCTTGTTTGCTTGTTGCGCACAATGCTCGTTTTGATGTTCCTCGATTACTAAATGCAATTACAAACTGTAAAATCCAAGACAGGTTTCAAATTGTAACTGGGTTTTCAGATACGTTAAAATTGTTTAAACAGTGTATCCATTCCGTAAAGGCCCAGGTGCCTTTAAATTAATCAATTTAGCACAAGATCTGCTTGAAACTCAGAGTCCTGGATTTTTCCATGAAGCTTTATTTGACGTTCGTGTATTACAACAACTTGTAAAGGTTACTTCCGAAGAAACAGACTTATTCATTTTTGAAAAGAAGTTTGAGAAAGCAATCGAAGAAAACAAAATCAACAAAATTATCAATCATAAAGTATTGGAATTGGCTCCTTTTAAAAACATCGTTTCTCGTGATATAATTAAAAAATAGCTGTCGCAGGGATAACATTCCAAAATTAAAATCAAAATTTTCAAATGAAGGAGAAGATGAAGTAATCAAGTTCTTTCCAAATGTGATAGTAGCCGTAAGCCTCTAGTAACTAAGAATAAAAAAGTTCTGACGAAAATAATTGGTTGTTTAAAAATATGTTAAATGTTTATAAATAATATTTTTAAATGTTTTTAAATGTTCATAAATAAAAATATTAATATATTATTTATTGTAAAACTACTCTGGTATATTTATTTGATATCCTCATCTTTTCATGCACTCATATTTTATTCGAATTATTCGTTAATACTCGTAATAACCTAATGTTACTATAAATCAATTCAACAAAAGATTTCTATTGCATAAATCTCCTCAATTTTCATTTATGTAGCCAGCAAAATCCGGAATTCGTCAATTCATAATGTTATTGACAAACAAAAAAAAAAATATTTCGTCGGTACACACTATACTCAAAGAGTATAGTGTGATTTACGCGCGATGTCTGCTGGGCCGCCAACGTTGCCACGTCACCACAGCGCTTCTCTTTGCGCATTTTTCAGGCATCATGATAACGTACTTTTACTTATAATATCTCAACAACGAATATGGATTGCTCTATACGAGTTTCTGCTATTCGATATTATTGAATATCATTAATAACATATTAGTTTTTCAAAACAATGACAGTTTTGGTGGAGATGTTATAAGCGAAAATGTGGCTCTCGCGGCGACCTTTCCATAAAAGCCCATGTTAAAAAGCGCAACTTCCACAATGAATATCTCGAAAACGAATATGGATTGTCTATCTCAAATTTGGAGACGTAATGTATGTAAGGTTTATTAATACATACGCGAAGTTTAGAGAAATCGACAATATTTTTATATTTCACGACAACCCCCTTAAAGATTTGCAAATATACGCATTTTAGTACGGTACTTATTCGGTCGAAAGCGCTGGCAATCGCGAAAAGTGACGATCGCGTCGTATTTTCCAATGTCGCGAATATCGCGGATATTTGTCAAAAATATTGGTACGCCTATTCGCGTACATATAGAATGCAAGAAAACGATCGTGATCATAAAGCGAGCGTATATAGTATTCGTCGGTTTTCGAAATTCGGAAAATTCGTGATCGCGATCAATAAAAGTTGTGAGAGCGGGGTGAGTAGCGAGTGTAGCGACACCCTTGGCTCGGTTTGGCGTGAGAAGTTTCGCGCGCGGGGGATGACGCGTCTCCGCCATATTGATGACGTCAGACGTTCTCCTTCATTTCCAGATCGCAGATCGTAACGGGCGCGGGAAGGATCGACTCCGGAACGAGTGGCGTCGCGGGAGTTGTTTAATTGGCAAGAGTAAGCATTATTAATCTTGCATGAATTATTTAACGCAGCACCTATCGCGTAGTATCGATTCAGCGCTCGGATGTAACGTGTGTAACGATATTTCTCAAAAATAAGTATTTCTCGGTGCTTGTTTGGTCGCAGGCGCGTCGCGCGGACAATCGCGGGCGATCGTATTTTCCATCTGTCGCGAATATCGCGGATATTTACCAAGAGCATTAATACGCTTATTCGTTAGAATGTAAATAGTGGCAATCACTAAAAGGCGAGCATGCAGTATTTGCTCAAAGTATATACAGAAATTGTATAATCGCGAAGTTAAGAGCGGGATGCGTATATAGTGACGCCGCGGCGAGATTTTCGGTGCGAGAAGTTGATCGCGCGAGAGACGATCGAAGCGCCTCGGCTATGTTGCTCATGTTAATTACGCTATCCTTTCATTTCCAGATCGCGACAGGGCACGAGCCGCACGAGACGGATCGGCTGCGGAACGAGTGGCGTCGCGACTTATTTAATTGGTAAGTAGTTATACACTTAGAATATTGCACATAAATATTGCACTAAAAGAAATATTTAAATCCCAAAAAATATTTATCTAGATTGCTATATTTATTTAGATTAAATATAATTATCATTGTTTATATATTAATTTTCCTGTCAATAAAGGTATTTAATTTTAAATTAATATATATGTATATATATGTATATATTTTTAAATAAATATATTGCTGTAAATAACTTATAATATCATGAACAATGTAATAAGGAAATATAATACATAATCGACACGTAAAATAATAAAATATATTGTGCGATAAAATGGAAATGTTATCGCACACTGATGAGAAAAAAATATTTAGATCAAAAAACATATTTATTTAGATTGCTGCCAATAGCTCTTTTACTTAATATAATACACATATTTATTTATAATTATATAATTTTACTTAATTTAAATAAAAATATTTAATTCTGAATAAATATGTGTACGAACGAATATGGGATAAAGATTAAAAGAAACACATGTGTGTGTGTGTGTGTGTGTGCTTAAAATAAAAATAAAGAAATAATTTCTGTACGCGTTTTATTCGTGTAATTTCAATAAATTTTTAATAAAAAAATAACATCTTAATGACAATGCTTTTTTAAAATATTAACTTGGATAAAATTTAATAAGAAAAAAATCTATAGTCCCGACATAATCTAAACTATTATAAATTTTAATTATTTATAAATTATTTATAAATATAAATATATATTAACAAGTAATATTTTATATGTATTTTTTGATATTAATCATGTCAAGCCATTGATTATATGGATAGACTATAAAATATTGTGTAAAAATTGGCGTTTTATAGAAGTAAAAATTAGTTCAATCCGATCTTTTTGGGAACCGGTATCCAAAATTTTTTCAATTTTTCGGGAAATAATTGACCGAATCTTTCTGTGATGTTATTTTGTGACCCGGTATTTATTCTTTTTGAGTATATAAAGACTAAATAGCAATATAGCAAAAGCTACGCGTATGAGAGCCATGCATATGAGGTCGCGAGCGAAGCCGCGGGGCATGCTAGTATATAGATAAATCAGATGCAATATTATACTATATCAGATGAATATACAGCATTATTAAAATATGTATTTTTTGTTTTTATAAGACAGATAATGCTTCTATTTATATACACACATTCAAAAAGTATTTATAAATATAAATGAAACATATACGCCTAAATCATTTAATACCTATTCTTTTCTCTATAAGAGAATAGTCTTTATTTTTATTTTACATATACCTATAAATATATTGTACTAATTCTTTTTGTAAAAAAGAAATCTGTAGAAAAGCTTCATATTTTTAAAATATCAATATTTTATTTTCAACTTTAATGCAACTTTCTTTTTTATTCTTTTTTCATTTATTTCAGCAACTTTAATGTAATCAAGAATCAATTACTTCCACATAATTTTTTTTTATATCTATATAATTATTTATCTTTATTAATATTGTAAGATATAACTCTAAATATAAATATTTTTTTCTATTGTCTGAGATCTATTGTCTAAGAAAGAAAAACTTTAATCTTTGACATACTTTTAAATTAAAAGATTCAATATATTATTTTTATTAACTATTTTGAGCCCCGTTTTAAGTTGTGAACGTTATAATTGTACGTTAATTACAAATAACCTAATTAAACCTTATATTTATGTTACACTGTTACAGAACTATCATAGCTGATAATAACACTCTAAACTCTTTTCATATAAGTATCTGCTTTCACATATATTAAATAATAAACAAAATGACACAGTTTTATATATAACACACTACAGCAATTATTTTAAATACACTGCACTAACATGAAAAATAACGCTAACGTCTTGTAGTTCACAATTTTGCCAAGTGTGACGTTGTGCGTCAACACGGACTTGGCAATCGAGCCAGCCAGCGGGAGATCTATATAAAGTTTTTGGGAGACCCAAAAAGGAATTGGGATAAAGCAATTTTCAAATTGCGAAAAATTGAGTTCTAAGGGGCAAAAAAAATGGCATACCGCCATCTGCAGTGCCTGCATGTGGAAGCGTCAAATTACCCTCTTTGACCGATTCGATTACCCCCCAGTTTGGAAAATGATCTCGCGGTACTTCGAGAGGCGTGAAGACTCGGGACCGTGCAGGCATGCAAATCCGTGATCGTGAAACACGAGCCACGAACGTGCACGCGCAATCGGGGAGTCTGATACACGAAAGCTACTTAAAGCTTACGATAAACGTGGAACAACACCTACTGAACAGATCTACTAAAACTCTATACGTTAAAGTGATGCGATGTTCAGTCGTGTCCCTAAACACCCGCTTCCGAAAGTATAAACTTTCCAGGCGCTATATAAACGTACTCTATCGATCTGTGAGCGCATGCGAGAAACCAGTAAGATCTCTTCTTGATGTCGCAGACGTGTCTGCCGTCATCAAATATCGTCCCGCACATCTCCACGAAATGCTTCAGAAACGTAGAAAGTTGTTATGACATTGTTAAAACAGTCTCTTAGATTATTATCTAAAAAATTGGACGCAGCGAAGAGTAGTCGTGAAGAAAATGGCCATCTAGTGATAGACTCTGTCGCTTCTTCTTCGTCATATAAACAAAACATAGCGTTGCGTGTGATCCTATTAATGTTTAACGTTCGTTACAGATTTCAGTTTCTATAAAAAAATGTCTCTGAAATTGTATTCACTTCGTGGCGAATTAGGTGTGCTTGAATTAGGTAAATTATGACATGTAATTAGATCCAAAAATAGCTTTCTTCGCAACCATAAAATTACATTTAATACATTTTACGTGGAAAATAACATAGAAAGTAAATCAATCGAAGACTTGAAACAATGCTAAAGAGTAATATATTTATATAAAGAAATATGTAATGCATTATATAGGAATTTTACATTAATGTGTTTGTGGAAAGTTATAAGCAAAATTTTATGTATGTACATAATACTTTATCAAGAGTTATTTTTTTTACTAACACTTTAATCAAATAGTATCATAATGTCATAATATTGCCCAGATACATGTAGCACCAATCAACATAATTCCTTGTCTCTCTTTCATCATTCATATGCTTCTTATCAACAGTAATTATTATTCTTCAAGCTGTAATTAGTGGACATTTTACATTTTTTCGTACAAAAAATATAACTTCTTTCAAAAGATGCTGCTTTTTCATGTACCCATCGCTGCAGTGTATATCACATTTCTTTATTAAATTTGTGACTTTCTTTTCGTGACATTTCCAATTTTTTAATCTACTAGACACTACAGACGCGCGCTTCGCGCGCGCTATTTAGCTTTAACATTATGCTATTACTATTAGACTATTAACCCCATGATACACACAACTGTCAAAATATACAATGACAGCTGCAAATGAAGTAAGCGCAGCAAGAGAACCAATCGGCATCGCGGAAAAGTGACAACAATACCTATGACATGCCCTTTTTAGAAGAGGAAACTTTCCTTACATTTTTGTAAATTATATGTATATTACTATGCAAAGAAAAGAAATACATAGTCCCGTATAAATATAATCACAATTGTTCTATTTTTCAAAACAGTTGAAAGTTCAAGGGTGCTGTTATGTAAATCTACGTCAAAGTAAATCATGTATATCGTTTTTTAACAATCAAAATAATAGTTTTGTAATCTCTTTCGTAGTTTTCTGTGCTAACAAATTAATCAAACGTTTCGTATATCGGGGAGCACTATAATGCATTTAACAATTAATGTGCGAAACAAGAACCACCTATTTCGAATTATTTCTTTCTCAGAATTTGTTCGATTCAGCCTTTATTGAGATTCGATAATCTAAAAGGGTTTCTCAACTAGTCAGCTCGTATAGATATGTACACGGTCTGCCTCGCTGTTGCACGTACACTTGGCGGGAGACACTACACCGTGTCCCTTGATATTTCATATATAATGTATTTTTCACTAACACATAAACATAATTTCTTTTTATCCGCATATAACACGCACATATAATCCACATATATATAAATTTTATATCGTAAATTAATATTACATTGTTATAATATAAATATCGACAAAAGGAACAATTTGCGAACGAGCGAGCGTTAAGCACGTTCTACTTTTTGTCAGTTATTAATTGCCATCAATATATTATTACAAATATTACTTATCAATTACGTTCGTTGATTTACAGAGTTAGAAAGATCAACGAGAAAGGTAAATCATTGCGATGAATAGCGCAAACGCAATATTTGAAAGGAATTGCACGGACGACGAGCCCGGTTGTTGGTTTCCCTCGAATGGTATCGTGTTATTTGCCAAAGCTGCGTTAATGGATTTCATTAAGGGATAATCACGTCCATCGAGCAAAGTCATGTCACTGTGCAGCGATGTGCATTTTCCTCGGAAGTCGTCCGTGTCGATGCTCCATACCATAACACCCGCCAGTTTCTTCCTCTTTACGTATTCCACCTAAAAGAGTGGCCAATCATTAGCATAAGAGTTAATTGATATTTTTTCAGACACCCAAGCTCGCGCGATCAAAAGTGGAACAGTACAAAGTGCAAGTAAGCTGTTGCTGTTATATGTATACATATATGTAAATTTCTCGAAACATTTCCACAGCAAAGCTAGACAATGTTAAGAAAGTAATTTATCTCAATATATTTTATATAATTTTAAAAAATTGCCAAATATTATTGAAGAAAAATATTCTAAGCGACTTATAAAAGTTTAAAGACACCCAAAACTTAAAAGACTTATTAATTATATTATATTATTATTATTAGTTATAAATCATTAATATGTACATATGTATATAATATACGATGTGTATAAATATATAAATAATAATATATTATAGTTATAAATTATATGAGATTTGTACATCCCTCTATGGGAACGTGTAATCGGGAAGAAAATCGGTTCAGTAAGAGACTACTTTTTCACGAAAAATATAGAAGAAATACCTTGGCCATCATGGCTTTGCGATCATCGTAAACTACAACACGGTCCTTATTAATCGCATAAGCTGTGCTGCTCTCGTTATCCCATCCAGTTGTCCAATTTTGCGGATACAACACCAACGCTTCACAAATCTGTACAGAAATGTACAATATTCACTCATAAATAATTTATTTATATATACTTTATATTATATATATATATATATATATATATATATATATATATATACATTTCGCATGTTGAAGATCTGCTGCATGTTTTGAGTAATTATCGTTACAAAAAAATATTGGAACAGTTATTGACTTCTAAAAATGCAGAATTTATAAAAAGTGATGTCATAGATTAAGTATAAATATATAAACATATAGCTAAATACCTCATTGAATCCCATAAAACCTTCTTCGGTTGTGTAAGGGCCTTTAAATCCAATATCCAGACTGGGCAGGCCAATCGGATTTATTTGAGGCGATTCTAGTACACTTGTAAGAACGAAAGTTCTTCCATACATCGCCAGCCCTAAAACTAGTTTCTCGGCTGGGGCTCCTTGTTGCAACAAATACGTAATAGTATGTTCCTAAATGTTGAAGATACAATCGATATACGATTATGTCACTACGCTTCAGATTATGTAACAATATATATTCGTACAGATATGAAACACTAATAATGCTAAATAAATATAAAACTAATATAATACTAATAAAGAATATTTTTATTAACGATGTTGCCCTAACATTTTATACTCATAATTTAGGAAAGAAAGAAATAAACATTCGTATTAATATTCCACGTCGATTATAAAAAATAATAATAAATAAATAAATATTTAATAAATAATATTTATTTTAATAAATAAATATTTTTAAAATTAACAACTTTGACTTAAGAATTTAAAAAATTTTTTTTTATGTATGTATTTTTCTTTTCTACACCGCAAATCCAAGCGTGATATTTTAACTGAAGCTCTTTTTACACATTTCTTGCCGTTTTAAATCACGTCATTTAACATGGTTGAACGTATTGACTTTTAATTTAATATGATTCAACGTGTTTTCACGCAACATGTAAAACAAGTTTCGGTCAAATATGTCATTTTTAGACATGTAGAAATAACACACTTGGATTTATACAGTGTACCTATTTTAATTCTGTATGTTTCTTAAAACGTCCCTCAACTGAATATCTCTTAAGACATTTTTCTTATTAAACAAAAAAAAACAAACGTGTAAATTTTTAATAATTTGATTGTTGATTTCTTCACGCAATGTAAAGTGGCTAAATAACAGTGTTAATTCTTCATTGCGGTATGTTTGTGCATAGATGCATTAATGTTTCCACACAAAAATGTCATATTTCTTACCACATCTAATCGATCTTTGCTTCGCAGTGGTGAATTTGGGAGAACCTGTTTATTCCATGCTCCGTGATAATCATACGCCATCACATGAATGTAATCGAGATATTTGGAAATTTCAGGAATATCGTACGCTATATCGATAGTGGAACTGACGGCGCTTATAGCTGCGGTTAGCGAAAAACGGTGTTCCCTAAAGGCATCCTTCAATTCCTATCGCAAAATAAATAACGGATTTATTTCCTCTGTTAACAGAACAAGTAATAAAATATAAAATATTTTTACCTTCACGAGGCTAACAAAATTCTGTTTATCGTACGGAGCACCGCCACGACTTCCGGGAAATTCCCAATCAAGATCCAGTCCATCGAATCCGTACATTCTGTCGCAACGAAATTTAATTTTTAAAAAATAATTATGAAATAAATCCAACAGTACAATATAACAGCACGATACAAATAAAAAAGGTATTATAAAGGATTAAAACATAATCGATCCAATTATAGATCATAGTCATTGCACAAGGCAAATTATCTAAGTAAAGAAGGTTCCGCTTCAAGAATTGCAGAAGATTTCTATAATGGAAAGATAACGTATAGGAGAATAATTAAGATAAATATATCACGATGAGAGAGAGAGAACGCACTTAAGAAACTCGACAGTGCTGGCAATGAAAATCCTCCTACGATCCGATGACGAAGCCATCAACGAATAATTTGTGCTGCCTTCGTTCCATCCGCCAATACCGAGTGATACTTTCAGACCTTGTTTGCGGAATGTCGTCATTTTTTTATAGTTGCCTATTCCTGTATTCACATTCAGATAATTCAGATATTTCCAAATTATATTTATGAAACTTTAATTGAATCATTACTAATAAAATTGATATCAATATTAATTGGCAACTTTTCTTAGACAATTTAACGTTAGTTGTTTCTTTTTTATTTCATTTCTTTACGATAACATTAAGTTATTTTAACTCGCTTGGTCTGTTACATCAATAATTTTGAATAACTTATTTCTTACAATTAGTTAATTTCTACGATAAATCACAATTATTGTAAAACTTGATGTATTAAGCTTGATCTCACATCGAGGTTGCAATTACCGTCTTTTTCCATATCTGCCCAAGGATCGAGACTTCTTATCGTCCAGTTCGAAGCGTTTAAACCAGCAAATGCGTAAATTAAGTGAGTACAGTGTTCCGGGCGGAGATTTTCTAACGAGAATGCTCCATTTCCTTGCCTATAGGCTGCCCAGGATGCGACATAGCAAACAACGACTTTGTCATGCTTCGGTCTTATGAGTCCTATAACAGAATATATTGATTTAATATTATAAAATCAGATGTCAGTTTATATATAAAAAATGATGTTATTTTATTAAAATCCTTATTTAAGAGAAACTTGAAAATATTATTAATATAATTATCTTAAAGAATAGACGCGCGTATTTACTTACAATAAGTTGTTAGAATAAGATCTTTAATAGACGTAATAATTATATATTGCAGCTAAACATATAAAATTATAATTTTGGCAGTTTTTTACATACATATATATATGGCGATCAACACACATACGTTATATTGATAAATACAAGTAATTAAGCGTGAAAATCATCATCATAGTATGTTAAAAAATTAGTATTTCCACTTTGAAAAGTATTTTATAACAAATATAATGAAATTAATTAATAACTTTGTCCTTTTAAAGTTTTATTTTTTATTAGAGATATTATATTTAAAGTGACTATCAACAAACCTATGAAAATACATCAAATATATTCTTAATAAAGAATCGAAATGCCAAACTAATCAAAGAACTCGTAGATAAAGCAACGCTGGAAACTACTTTCGAGACACTCTGTATATATGCATTCGCGATCCTTATGAAAATGTCGCGTCCCCATTGTGCGGCGTGTCGGCTTTTACTTTCGCTTGTTAACATATGCAAACGCAGGAATTACTAACCGAATGCATAATATTATATTATAGTATATGCCATATTGTACGTTATTGCAGAAGTAAAATATACGTATTAATCCTAAATAGGTATATACACTTAAGTTGCGAACTCACCGTGAGCATTGTAAGTCCCAAAAAGTAAAATCGTAAGTAGAAATGCCACGTCGCTGAAGGACATCGTAGCGCGCTAAAAACTTCCTCGATGCGTTTTATATTTAATGCGCCGGAGACAATCTGCAATGGTATTTTAAAAATTAGAAAATACCTATACACAATACTGTACCTTAAACACGATAAACACTGGAACCCGTTTGATGCAAAACTGCGTATATCGCCGAATTTTATTTCAGATCCAGCGTCTTCCACGGATTTTATAATTCGCGTTATTCAACGCGTTACCTATAACGAGTCCGTGTACGAAAGAAGCTACGGCAATCTACGGATCCCTATAACGTTAGCAATGCTTGTGACTAATCTGTTTTTTATATCACTCGCGCGCGATAACGGTGATAGCGAGAGTTTCATGTCCTTTTTGTATTTATTTTAGATAATAAGAACACTGAATTGGCCGCTAATGTCGTTATCACAAATGGCATTTCTTAATCATCCCGATATCGCCGAACACACGTAGTTAACACAGTAATATTAACAGTACCGATTCGTTTGGCAGCAGGCTGTAGACTGTAGACTGTTGGGACTCGGATACACGCGCGGCTCAGCCAGGCCCAGATTACTTTCACCCATAACTGTTCATTCTTGAGCGAGAGAGACGAGGAGAACGACCCGCAAGAAGGATGCATTCAGAACCTGTTGTACGTTATTGCCGGAAATTTACTTTGTCCTTTGTGTGGATCCTCCTTCGACTTTCTGGCATAAATAATATGAAAACATTATTTGCGCGTTACATTCTGCGTGAGTCCCACACACACGCGCTTTATAAATAGAACAACATTGCCTAAAAAAGGAAGAAGAAGAAGGAGGAGGAGGAGGAGAAAAAGGAGAAGGAGGACAGGGAGAAGGAAGGAGAGAAAGACGAGGTGAAGAAAAAATAAAAGAACATATAGATAAAGATAAAGAGGAAACTGAGGAATGGGCGGGAAAAGCAAGAAAATGCTAAATAGGAGATAGGAGGGAAAAGAGAAGGGAAATTAAAAGATCAGAAGAAGGAAATACGAGGGGAATGAAAGAGAGAGTAAAGATGAGTAACCTAAAAATGTCGCAGAGTGATGGCGCTCAGGATAGTGCTGAGACATGTGTCCTTCCACTGCATCGAGATACGTATCAAGAGGAATGGAGGAAATGGTGGTGGAATATCGTATATGTTTCCTCATCTTATTAATAGCCAGGAATCTGAAACTGATTTTAACCAACTAAATTGAGATTTGACCAAATTTCTCTTTTCCACTAAATAATAGATTCTAAAAAGATATTTTTGTAAGGTGGCAAGGAATAATTTTGCTAAATATAGCTCCACTTATTGATAGCAGGAATCTTAAAAATCGGTTTTAATAATATAAATAAAAAATATTTTTTTTTTCTAGTAAATAATAAATTCTAAAAAGATATTTTTGTGAGGTGACAAAAAGTAATTTTCTCAAATGGCTTCTTTTATTGATAGCCTGATTTGATTTTAATATAATCCTAAATTGATTTTCCTAAACTGATTTTAATATTAATTTTTTCAAGGTATAGCTTCTGTTATTAATAGCAAGACTTTTAAATTAATCTGCATAGAATATATAATTATATCTCTTTTTTCCACTAACAATAAGTAATAGATTCTAAAAAGATTATCTATTTTTGTAAAATGGCAGAAGATAATTTTTCAAATTCAAAGTCACTGCATTTGCGATAAGTTAAAATTACTCGAATTTCGCGCATACACAAACTAATGTTTAATTTATATATGTATAAATGAGTAACTTTTTATTCAGAATAGAATCTTCAGTGAACGTAATAACAATACATTGCAGCTAAATACAAAATTACAACGTTTGTTCATTAGTCTTACATATACGACAATCGGTACGTTATATTAATAAGGCATACAGGCAACAAGATGCGAAAATAATTGTTATTATGTTTTGGTAGGATTTTGCAGCTCCATTTTGAACAATAGTCTTGTTTAACCATTGTAGATAAAAATCCACTCGAGAATAAACACCTGGTGTATTCGGACGAGCGCACCCCTCGCCCCACGAGACAATGCCGACTTGCGTTCCATTGCATAGCAATGGTCCTCCGCTGTCACCCTAAAAATCCAATAAACGTAGAATCCAGATGCAAAAAGTAATAATAAAAAGAGCGAAACTAAAAGTCAGAATATTAACGTCGTTTTCCTGTGACTTCTGTCTTCGGCACAAAACAATATGATTTATTACTTTATTCGTTTTTATCTATATTTTTATTTTTCCTCAAAGAGACAAAGAAATATGTCATTATTTAATTATTCACGAAAAAAGCTCCACATATATGCGTCTATAGAATTTAATATGCAAACCTGGCAGGAGTCCCGACCACCTTCCGGTAGACCCGCGCATAATTGCTTTTCTTTATGTACATTCGGCATAGGACATTTGTCAGGCGAGATTAATGGAATTCGAACGTGCCGCAAATATGTACCGCTTCCTTTCTAATAATGAGCCAAAGAAATAAATTAATTGTTGGTCGTACATTTTCTTAATTAAATTCTGCGATGCTTCCAGAATTAATTATTAATTAATTAAATTAATTAGGTTCATTTTTTTTTTAAATGTGACAGCAGAGCTTCTAGGATAACTGACACAAAATGGATATTGGAAAGAGTCCGCTTTAAGCGAAATCTAAAATAACTCTATTGCGATTTCATAACACGTCCAAACTCTCTAAGAGTCTAAGATGTCACAAGGAAAATATCCATCAGTTTTACGACAATTTTATACAATAAAGAAGAAATACAAGATGCTTCTTCCATCAGAATGTATTATCCCTCGCTTGTGTGCCGTATTGAATAAAACACTTTGTAACAACCTGCGCTTACGTTTGAATCAGGTACGTGTCGACCCCATCCAATCGCGGCGCAATCCTCCGTGTATATCTGGAACATGTCCGTAACGTACACCGGCGGAAGTGTGACGTATTGGACGTACGCGTTCCTGTAAAGGGGTCTCTTCAGCTGTAAAAGCGGGCACGGATGACAGTGATAAGGCCACGCGCGGGCGCGGTGGTTTACAAGGTTTACTCTCTTTATTATCGACACAGAATTATATACACGGCATAAACAATCACCCTGAACAATCCAATATCGTTTCGCATGTCCGAGAATCGAAACTCTGCGTGCGGCAATGTCTTGTCTACCAATTCCACCTGCATGGAACCCCAGCTTGGTAAATACACGTAGGTCGCGCCGGCGATCACGTAGAAGTAGCGTGGATTCTCCGCCGCCCACGTGCCATCGGGCGACCGTCTTTAAACAACGATCGACGAGTTAATTATACACCTTGGTTTTTTTTTCCGTGCACCTAAACATCGGAGCGGTGTGAGGAAAGGTGGGACACAATCGAACGCGAAATATATAATAACGAGAGACTCTTTTCCTGATGTTAAATAATATCGTAGGGTCCGACGACTTTTCTCTGCATGTTGTTAAATATGTGACTTATCTAAAAAAAAGATTCCAAGAATTTAGAAACGTATAATGTTCGCGAGACCATAAAATCTTCTAAAAAATCTCTTAAAAAATTTCTTTTTAAAGAAGAAGTCTTGAGACAATATAAGCAATTTCTCTTTATAAGCGAAATACGTGCAGGGAACGGTGGTCTCAAATAAAGAAATTGAATTTTTTATAAAGTTAAAGAAATATAGAAGATGATAAAAATTGATCGATACAAAATAGATGTTTGGCTGGGAAAGAGATAAATAATATCGAAAATGAGTTCCTCAGTGTTGTTTCAACGTAATCACTGTTTCTCTTACAGTTTGTCACGTCCCCTTTAAATCACTCTTCTTTTAAAATTTCACGTAGCTTGTCGTGTAAAACGAGAGCGTACGTCTGATTGCGCCCCAATTTTCCCCCGTACAATCACGAGCGGCCGAGCTTGAAACGTAAAACAGAAACTACGTACACGCGAGTAGTAGTACATCTCATCGCTATAGTACACAGCTAATCGATGCACAGATAGATACCACGACAGATATCATTAGCCTTAGGATCTAGCGTCGCTAACCTTCTCGTTACTCGTGAAATATATACGCTATAGACAGCACAGTCACTACTCACAGTCAGGAAACAAACGTGTAAGGTACAATTGTAGGGGATGAACGGGACGGAACGAATCGATGTCAAAAATTCACTCTATAATTGATTACGCCGGTTGTCAACCGGCCAGTTATTCTTACACCCGATCACCGACACCGGATTGAATTTATACCATCCGATCCCGTTCACCCGCGGCTGGTTGTTGTATATAATCCAAATGGGGATTGCATTCAGTAGCGAAAATATAAGCCCGATTATCTCACGTACTTATGTGTTTCGCATCATACGCGACACAAACTGCCTACCGAATACGTTTTTGGGATTTACGCAGAATTGCTGTTCAGACACATCTCTTTGCGACATATTTAACGGATATTTTATAGAATGTATAGATATAAATATCTCTTATAGAGAGACTCACTCTTTCGAAATATATATATAACATCGTTTCCAAACTAGATTTTACTGGAAATTTAAATCTGCCGACTTCTCCGTTCGGCGTCTCACAAATGGAAGCGATTTACATCTTACAAGACACGTCGTTACATCAAACACAAGCCTTGCTTTCTCGTGAACACGTAACATACATTCTCTGCAGTAGCAAGGAGGTTAAATACGGCTACTAATCTCAAGTATTGTGTGGTGTAATCCTAAAATGTCTTACCAGGGCGTTCGGTTCGCTTTACAAGATGGATAATTTTATTAGGGAAATACCAAAGTATATAATTCAGCCACTAAAGGATTTCTTTCTCCGTGATCTCTTTACCTCGCAGGTCTAAAAAGGTTTAGACATCACGTGACAGTTTCGTGTTTAAAGATTAATTATATATGCCAAAAACTAAGACGATTTTCTCAGTTTCTTGAAAAGTTGCAAGTAAAAGCGAAAGACGTTTTAAATATCTTATTTGCTTTAAATATTAAAAGCGAGCGGCAAAAATATGTGACGTATAAAATATCCTTGACAGTAAATAGAAATGGAGCTTGCTCGACACTCCTCATTTAGTAAAGGAAATTAATTTAAAACTTCAACGCAACGTAATTTAAGAAAAGGATCTAAGAAAGATAATTGAAATTCTTTCGCGTTATTTTCCGAGAATTGAACATTTCTGAAGCTTGTGTAATTTTGTACAGCTTAAAAGAAATAAATGCTTGTATGTGCACTCCTTTCGAAGTTCAAATTGTAATGATAAAGTAATATAGAATTTAAAAAAATAGAAATTTAAATATAAAATTCACGTAGATATATATACGACGTACGTGCTAAATTTAGATGTAAGGCATTTTTTAAAAGAAGTGACGTTATCAAAATTAACATTGTTACAACGCAAGTATATATATCAATTTGTTTCAGATTCGTGTAGCAAATGTATCACAGAAAAGCATGAAAAGATAAATTCGCTGTACAATCTGGCAGTGTTTCCTAATCATAATCGCCTTTAGAACGAATAACTTTTATATACACACTCTTACACGTATGAGATATAAGCAAATAAGCGAGAGATCGACACCTTAATAGCATTGAATGAAAAAGATCACAGTTAACATTAATAGAGAATCGGGCTCGAGGAAAGTCGTGCTGACAGTCTGCTATAACAAAATGTTTTCCTTCGAGAGTCCACACGCGCGTTCTGACTTATACCGAAAATCACACGCGAAATAATCCTCGCTCATTTTTCATCCCTTGATTTCCGAAAGCGCTTTATAATCCCGGAATGGAATTCGGGGGATCTCCCGAATTCCACCACTTTGTCCAAACGTTTCGTACAATCGAGGACTGAAGATTGTTGGGGAGGCGAGGGAATACGTAGGGACGAACAAAGTGCTTTAAAGCCCCGGCGAGAGAGAGAAAGAGAGAGACTACACCACCCCTCCGCGACAGACATAGCGCAAAAATGCGAAACGCAGTCTTATTGTGACACGCACCTGACCATGCAATGGGCGGCCGACAGGACGAACCTACAGGCGACGTAAGTGCCTCCGCACCAGTGGCTATAGGATCGGCGCTGCACCGAGACCTAAGAAGAATTGACTTTGAAAAATTCGGATTCGTCGAGTCCGAGTCGAGTCGGTTGCCGCCTTAACCCTTTCCCTAGCTCGGATGCGTGCCGACGTGTTCGAGACCGACTTGAATCTCAATTTTACAAATAATTTTCTTTCACTCACCTTTTTTATACTCTTACGTCATATTTTATATATTTATTTATCGTTAAATCTAAAAAAAAAAACGTAAAATGTATCATAAAATGTGTCGTAAAATTGTATTTTACAGACTTGATTTCAAATTATTTATATTCCTTTAAAACGTGTCAAATTATATAGAAATTTCAAATTATTTTTATTCCTTTAAAACCAACTTTAAATAGAGCAACTTGCATTTTATTCATCCTGCAACGTCCAACGTTTCTCAAGGCAACGCTTGACTATTGAAAATTGAGATTTCCGGCTGTCTCAAATGCATTCAAAGTTAGATTGGCACGAGCATTTAAAGTGCATCGGTATACCGTCAGTACCCATCGCGCGCAAACGAGAAATTAGAAGTGCTGAAATTGCACGACATAATAGCTCTCGTATTTGAATAAAACCGATATATGATCCGCGAGTTTTGGTCCTACATTATGTAAATTTAGTAATTTACTCGAAGCGTAAACTGCAAGCTACGTCAGTCAAAACTTCACTTCAAAACGTCACTGTCACAAGCTATTTAAAAATTCAAACTGTTCACCTTCAGATTTTACGAAAAAACGCTGAAAAAATATGTTTTTAAAAAATTTATGAGTCGTCCTATCTGATGCATGCTCACGTTGAATCGCCCGAGCGCGTCTCGCTGCGTGCGTTTTACCAACCGCGGGAGAGTTGATAAAACGAAAGTTGATAAAAAAAAGGTTGATAAAACCACCCCCGACCTTGCATAATAAACTTCGCGTTACTTCCACCTCTTTGACGTCAGAGCGGTCATGGGCTACGCCTATAACGGTGTGCGGAGATGTGGGATACCGGTAATTCCAATGCCCTTCAAAAGGTGAAAGGTTAAGGGGCCTGTGTGTGCGTGAGAGAGATGGGCGCGTCGCACGCATACGATAAACGGATAATTCTTGATGCTGGTGATCTCCCCGCCGACGATGCGCACCGCTGCCGCCGCCGCCGCCTCGTCGGCCGCAGACTCCCACGCGGTCGTTTCGACGCCGGTCACCAGGGAAATCGGACAGATATACGGTATTAGGACGACCACAACCGCGAGGAGCATCGCGGCTCGCGTGCGAGTCGCCGTAAAGGTTTTGCGGGATCCTCCATTTTCTGTGTGCCGCACGCTCCCCCGCGCGCGTCGACTTTTGTTTTTCCGCTAATTTATTGTATACGCCAGGCCTGCTCTCTCTAGCGGCGCACCTTCTTACATTTTCCCGCACGGTTGAGATAGATAAATAAATTATCGTTACGTTTCCCCCCAAGGAGCCGCTGGAGGAGGCGCACGTGCATGGCAGAGAGCGAATATGTAATAATTAATATATACCTCGCGAGAGATATAAAAGTAGAATCTATACGTGTGTAGTACTGTATGAACGTATTGATTAGCGTGTGAAGTATTCCAGATATAATCTTTTCCACATGGCACTCCTTTCCCCCCTCCCCACCCACCCACCACAAACTTCGAAATCAATTCTATATGCGGAAGGTGCAGAGCTAGAAACAGCAGACTCGTAATAAAATTTGCAATTAGAGCTTTTGACGGGCTAGAATGAACGCTAAAACGACTAATTGTAAGAATAGCTTTATCAGAAAGAGAGAGAGAGAGAGAGAGAGTGTGTGTGTAAGATTGTTTAAAAAAGACGACTTTTTTTCTATATTAGTTCTTAGTGGTTGCGATTTTGCTTTCCGGGAAAAAGCACGTTGCCTATAGCAGACTAAAATCTGCCTGAGATATTTCCTAATTGCGGACAATATGAAAAGGCACTTTTTTTTTTCAATTAAAATATCATTTACTTAAGCTTTCAAACTTCGCTTAAGACGACCGATTAGCCTGGCGCTCTTACGTTGCATAAATACAATAAAAATTAAAAAGTATTATATTTATTGCAAGTTTGAAAGCATGTAAGAGATTTGCACGTACGCGATTGAATTAGTCTCCTCGATTTTAGCAAATAGTCGCGCAATCTGAAATACGCATAAAAATTCATTAATCATAAATATATTCTTTACTTCTATAAAGCACTACGACCTACGTAGTCGATGTTTGTTCCCTAACGTTTCCAACACTTTCCTCTAACTATGACAATTAATTTTACCATTTTAGTAATCTGCCGTATTTAATCTTTATACTTTAATCGTAACCGAATTCGATCGCGCGAGTGAGTACCTTTTAGTCGTTAGCTACAGACTTACGTATACGTAAAGATTCGATCTGTGTGAAGCTATCAAAACTTTTTTAGTTAGATTAGTCGTCTAACTGGAGACGATACGTTCCCTCTGATTATCCTAAGAATCAAGATTAGATTAGTACTCTAAAGCCCCGGAAAGCATCGTTCGCGTTCACTCTAGCGCAAACGTTCATCGACATAATCCTTTTAGTGTTCCAAAGTGTGTGCCGCCAGCTTTAGGTAGTCACGCACTAACATACCTAACATACTCTCGCGCTACAGCCAATATGGCTGTTTTAAAGTGCATCCTGGTTGCTGGTATTTAGCATGACGTACCGGCGCGACAGCGAAAAAAAGGATTATGATTTTTTTAAGCGAGGAGGTGTGCCAATACACAGAGACGAGAGGTAATCCCGGGCGTTTGGTCGTAGGTAGCCGTATAGCGGTGATGATACCGCATCAAGTCTTTTAAGTCCCGTCAAAGTGACGTCGTATCGACGGATAACGCGCCCAATAGTGTTCCAAAAAGTTGGCCGCAAGCAGCCCGTAATCGCTACTTCTACAGATGGTTGAGTCAGAGCTTGATCGGATCAGTTCTCATCAGTCTCGTCGATCGATCGATCTCAATAAGATCAATACAATGCGCATTATCCCTCGAATTACGAGAAGATAAGTGATATAACAAGATCAGATTGTACTTATCGGTAAATTCAGAGCAAAGAAATCACGCTTTACTTTAGTTTTATTATATGTAATAGTAATCAGGTATATTGTATTTATTGATCAGACTCTGACTCGAGTGTCTCTAGTTATCTCTAGTTTCTCGCAGTTCTCTAAATAGTCTAAATGCCTAGCCGCTGTCGCGGTGTTTTTTAAGCTTGCGCCACTTCAAAATTATACTCGGAAGGAAGTTTCAATATAATACTGATTGTGTATATGTGTGAGTCGTACATCCCGTTTCATCGATATCCTCCAATTCGTTATAAGCACGTGAAATATAGACCGAGAATCGAAAACAAAAATGGCTTAAGTGATCGCTCTTGTGGTACTCGCGATACTTTTCGTTATATCGTTATATATAATTTAATTAAACGATAATTTAATTATAATGGATATAAGTAAAAGACAGTTCGCGGAGATATTTCGATACGTGCGCACTGAAGAAATTTGAATACCTCACACGTCATCGTATTTAACTTACGCCATTCTTGCTTCGAATTTCTTGTGTATAATATATTGTATGTTTTCTACGAAGCACTAAACTTCGAATTACGGTGAAATGTAGTTACGGTGAACGTTTGCTCTAATATCTATATGTCCTATTATACGCGGAAAAGTTGTCGCTTCTCTAGATTATTGTCGGAAAATTGATCTCATCGCGGTGTGTTATCACGAAACATCATGAAACGGGGCGTAAAAAAAAATATATATATATATAAAAGATCATTTTGCGCACCTATTGCAAATTAAATCAAAATTAATTTTATTTGTATTACGATCCTAATGAGTCGAACAATGTGAAAATAATTTTTTAAGTTTTTTCTCTTGTATAAAGAGAAAAAATCCATCGATGAGAAATGGAAAACTGTTATTGGAGAATAGAATATCGTTCCGTAAGGGAAAAATCTATTAAACTCGATTTGATTGATATTAAAGCGTTTTTTTGTGGTCGTGATTTTTTTTGCATAATTTTTTATAAAAATGTACGCGCAGTAACAAGAACGTATTTGCCAGCTTAAAAAACATTGTATTTCCCCAGCGGCGAGGCGAGACTAGATGAAATATGTTATATATTAACGCGTATCGGAAAACCATATCGTTCTTTAAATTAAAATATAAATTACAGTTGCTAATGTATAGATCATATGATACCTCGATAACATTAATATAGATCGGATTTTTATATATTTAACAATAAAATCTTTAAACTGTGATAAACTCTGTTCTTTTTTTAAGATATGTTAACTAATTCAACAATACGAGTATATACATTGTGCATTACATATCGAAGATATATAGAACTTGCTATATAGAACAAAATTATTTTTCCCGTTGCTTTTTTTTTATTTTCTGCTTTAAAATTTCCAAAAATAACTTTTAAAATTCAATATAAATTCTATGATAAATAGATTCGAATAGTATCGAAGGAAGAGACATAGCTTTCCGACACACCATGCCGAACATTCGGACATTATTTTTCTCATTACAATGGGATTGATATGTTTCGCGAGACAGACGACGCTCGTTTATAAGCAACAATCGAAAATAGTTTGCGCACGAAGAAGCCGCGTCTATGAGTTTTACAAAACTTCTGCAAAGACAATAAAACCGCTGCCCCCGTGTATTTCGATATATCGAAGGAAGACATTGTGATTGTTCGATCTTATATGTTCATCGCCTTAATATCCTTACGATTAGATATGTTACAGCCGAATTATCCTAGAGCAATTGACTTTTATTAAGGAATGAACTTGTGCATCGCGCTCAGTATGCACAGTATCGTAGGTAGCGTAAGTTCTCGTATGAGAATCGCCGCGGAAGACGTCACATCCGGCGCTGGTATGATTTGCACTGAAACAAGTCGCACGGGATACAAAAATCGGGACTTTTTCCCTCTCTTGTTATTGATAAAAGTATAAAAAGTAAAAAAAAAATATATATATATATATATATATATATATATATATATATATATATAGAAAAATATAGAAAGCCCTGAGGCTTACAGAAATAAGCAAACACGCAAAGAGAAAAGGTACAAAGTCCCAGAAGCGGTCGGCTTTGCAATGAAAATGCATGTTTCTTTATTTCCGACAATGTCGGTTTTTTAAATAAAATGATTCTAGATCTATAATTTTTATGGGATCACTCTTGTTTATTTTCGAAAATTCGGCATCGTGCATATTCGGTGGTCAAGGAGGGTTATTACTGTATCGTACACGCGCGGAAAAGAATTTAATATCTTTCCGTCATAAAAAAACTTACCCGTCACCACCTTTTTCTTAATATCGGCAAATTGCTCGTGATTCATGGGGAAAGCGGGTATCGTTGCGCGACAGCTGATTTCCAGATGTCCATTTTGACCGGCGTGCAACTCGGAAACTTCCACCTTCAGCTTGGCGGTGGCGGACACCAGATGATTCTTATGATGTATATGCGGATAGTGAGTCACCAGAGCAATATCCACCTGGCGAAATCAATAATCAGAAAATTGCAATCGTGCGAGGGAAAATGCGTCTAAAGATATTCAAGAATTTAATTGCGCGTAATTATATCCGTAGTTCGAGCAAATTAGAAAAGGTTTTACATATAAAATCATAAAGATATAAAAGCTTTCAGACATAAAGCACGCGCAAGGGAAAAATATAATTTATATAAAATAATCTAAAAAAACCTATTCATGCAATAATAAATCTATTAGGCTAAAGTATTTAATAATAGTATTTAATAATAAATCTATTGGGATAAAGTATTTAAGTATATCGTAAAAGAAGCGATCAAAAATATATAAGTTTCTTTAATACTGCGCAGACACCGTGGGCCTTTCAAGGCATTGTCGATTTTTCATTTATGATTTTCACGGGACGCTTGCGTCAGCTTCCCTTCCTAAAAGAACTTAGTTCTAGTCTACGTAAATATATATATATATATATATATATATATATATATATATATATAAATCACTTTTAAAACCTTAAAGATAATATATAAATTTTTATAGATTTTTTGTAACACAAAAACGCTTTCGAAAACCCTTTAGACTTAAAAGTCCCAGAGTGTCCGGGTGAGTACACCAAAAACACGATGTCCGCGCAGTGTTAAATAATGTATTTAATTTATAATTGTTAAAATTGTTAAACCGTGGAAAAATGTTTTTTTTTATCAGGCTTATTAGAATCAAAATTATGTTTCAATCCTTATTATCCTTTACCTCTTTGCCGTTTATGAACCACGTTATATAAGGAACTGGACGTGCTGGCGAGGACGTACAATTCACCTCCAAGCTCTCGCCTACCACATATACACTCTTCTCGAACCTAATCGTAGGATCTTTACTCTGTGGAACTAAAAGGAATTATAAAAAGTATATCGGAGATGTGGCGCGATGCGAATTAAAAAATAACTAGTTAATATCTAGATCGACATTTTTAGATCTTGGCTATTAAATCTTTATCCAGTTCGAGAAATGTCAACGTGTAATTTCAAGTGCCAAATTTAATTAATTAAGATTATTAGCTAGATCTCTCGATACACCGATACGCTTACGTATATTAATAGCTATTCATTAAAATTAATACAATCCAACACAACAACGACTAATGCCATTAGCATAGAGATATGTTTGTCTCGGTTTGTTCTTTAGTCTTGTAAGGTCGACACTACCACTCACATATCACTTTCATCTGTACGGGATCAGCGCCAGCAGTGTAAATGGGTGTTGTCATAGTGACTTCACAGGTATAAGTACCGGTAGCTTCGAAACGCACATTGTGCAGTTTGATTGTCGTGCCGTTCTTCGAGTACTGAAAAAGACATGTCGATTTATGACACACAGCGTGATTAATTAAAATAACTACGTCGTTTTAATCGAGGCGCAGTCCATATTTCAAAAAGGTATATACGAGTGACAAATACTATATGGACAATTCAAGGGTGTATAAAATGTATGCGTGAAAATTAATTTCTCTTAAAGCGTGGTTCTTTACCCGTCGCCGTCTCTTGCTTCCGGACTCTTCAAGCTCAATAATTAAGCAAGGAAGAGTTTTACGTTTGCGCGAGAGAAAATGAAACACCTTTATGTGTCGCGATGTTTATTTTTTCTAAACGTGTCATTCTTCCGCTTTCAAATACGTTGAATTTGAGATAGTGAAGTGTGCGTCAGAGTTATCTTTGAATGAGAGCTCAAGAGTGTTCTTCTATCAACTTGCTTTGCCTGCAGGATTTGTCACTTTCCTTTCATCTACCCCCATTTCAATTATATCAAGTGCATGAGCAAGGAGAAACTTATTGCTTTGAAAATACAAATGCAGAACACTTTAGATAATACAATTCAGCGCGCGATCGTTGCTTTCTGTCACTTTTGCTCTTATTATATTTAGGTCATACCTATTTTACAAAAAATATCTTCGCTTCTAAATACAGTCGATTAATGGCTATTTCGAAATACTCTGGGGCGACAAACATTAAAATATTTAAATATACGGGAAGAAAATCTTCTTTTTAAATTAGCGGTATGGAAATTTGAAGGGCTCAAACACAATTTATCGTCGCGGTCATTTTTTCCCCATTGTTACCGTTTGTTCAGAAATCCTATAGTATTATCGAGGTGACTGGAAGTTCTTATTACATTAACTCAATTTTGTTATTAAGCAGCTTAGATCTAATCTTTCTCAGCGCCCCATTTGTTACGCGTATCTTTACCTACATATCTTTCGTGACGTGTTGTAATAACTTTAAAGATATCACAGAATTAACGTTGTGTGAAACAGTCGCAAAAGTTCTCCGTTGTCAACGAAGAGTTCCCGATTGTGATAAGCCGAAAATAGCCATCGACCAAAGGAGTTTTCGAAAATTTAATAACTTTAAGATATCGCAGAATAAACGTTGTGCGAAACAGTCGCAGGTTCGTCGTTAACGAAGAGTTCCGATTAATAATAATTCGAAATAGGATTATCGCCCGAAGGAGTTTTCGGCAAATTTATGCAGAAATTGAAATATAGAAATAGAAAATCAGAAAAGGAAACACGGTGAGAGACAAAAGTGTCCTTAAAAAAAGGTAGACAATTATAAAAGAAGAACTGTAATTCGGTCGTGTAACTCGATCGATTTTTTTTCCTTGAACACGATGGCGATGAGAAGTACACGAAGGTTTCTCGGCGTATCGCGGAGAAAAAACGCCAAGTATTTTCGACACTTTACAATCGCCCATCGTCCGCAGCCTGAAACTTTCGCCAAATGGACGGTTCTATTTCTGCCGCGGATGGCCTCATTATTAATGCGTGTTGACTCTACATACAGGCCGGCACAAACTCATCCGGCGCTCATCCCCCGTGACCGTTAGGTATCACATATGTGGATTAGCACAAGTATATTGGTTTTCCACCTTATCTCTTTTTTAATAGATCATCACTTATCTGCATGCGCGGCGCGCTCCCATATCGAAAAACACATTCGCGAGGAAAATTACGTTGCCACACACGCGTTGCCTCGATATTGTCGGGGGATACGGAGATTACGGAGGATATTTCACGTGGTGGGGCACACGTATATGTGTGCGTAAATAACTTTGCTTTGTGTCGCTACATAAAAGACTGCGCCTTAGGTAAATGCGTTAACTTTGCTCGCTTAATCATTGGCAAAAGGCAGGAGCGGACTCCGGACATTCAGCTATCGAGGGCGTCCTCGTTATTTTTGGACTTTTGTTTACAACGGCTTCTTTCTCCGCAGACCGTCCTTGCCGACATGCGCGACAGGTATGCAGACTAAGTCGTATATTTTTACCTGTACACGTAATATAATGTCAGGCGGCAGGTTAAAAAGAGGCATTATTTCATTACATAAACATCAGGTACGTGATGTAACGGGGAAAAGTTTATAATATAAATAAATATTTATAAAGATATACGCATGTATACATAAAGTACTTAAGGAAAGTAATACTTAAGAAATTAAAAGAAGAACGAACATTATAGTTTAATGCATATAAACTTCGTCACGTAAAAGAAAGTGTTATCACGTGCTTTTGAAATTTTGAATTTTAATAAATAAAACCTAAATAAAGACGAAGCCAGAAAAATGAGACGAGATATATGTATTATAAAATTTTTTAATACATATATAATAAACTTAATCAGAATAAATTCTAAAATTACACTTTGTTACACGTGGACATGTAACAAAAAATATATTCTAAAAGTTTAAAATATTTCTCCGTTTTCGAGAGATAAATCCGGTATCGCGTATGTTGAATTTAAATTATTTTGCATTGCAAAACGTAAAATTTCAATATGCTGGGTATAATTATTCAATTTGTTTAACACCTCTTGTCTAGACACTCGACAACCTCTTGTCTATAGTCACGGTTTCCGTTACAAAGATAGAAATTCTTTTAACATTCAGATTTAAAGCGATGATATAGACATCGATGTATATATGTAGGTATATATATATATATATATATATATATATATATATATATATATGTATATATATACATGTATAACTGCGGATAGATTGAGATGCAAAGGTCGATGGCATCAGTCTCGAGCCGTGTAAATTTGACACAAATTTATGTAGACGTGTTATCGAACCTGCATGCCATGTTACGGCGCGACCGCGAGATACCTTTGAGATAATTATGTACACGTCAAAACGAAAGTCACGTGTATATCAGAGTAAAGCAATACTCCAAATATTTATGAGCCGTCAAGAATCGCAGATAAACCATCAGGTTTGATCGATGAAATCAAATTACCATTTTCTCTTATCAGTTCCGTTGGGTACGCTCGATAATTCACTTTTCGAATAATGGCAAGTGATGACAGCAAATAATGAAACATTGAAAATGAACAAAAAAAAAAAGGATCCAAAGTGATATATTAACGCGAGAGGCATATTTTAAAGGTCGCCTTTTTATTTCGGCCTTCTCTGTTTCGCTCACCTCCAGTTGGGCGCCGTCGATGTGCTGTGTTATATACGGCGGAATTCGCTCCTTAATGTACTGAAATATCCTCTTCTCGCCCTTCATAAATTCTATTTTGTGCAGCAAGTCGTCCGCGACAGTGTGGTTGCAGAGCATGGTGGCCGTACTGCCCAGCGTTACGTACTGCGGCGCTATCAATTGCACGTTCATGTGATCTGCCAGTGTCGCGTCTGGAAATCGTGAAATCACCGTGTAGTTCTGGCGTCCGTGACGTCGTTGGACGTTATCTACAACGTCCAACATAAACGGTATTAATTCGGGATGCGCATATGACGTTCGCGAAAGTCGCGAGGGGCATGATTAAAGGATGGACTTTATGACGATGCGCGCGATCGCGAGTCGCAAATATTCGTAAAAAGTTGGGGAAAAAGCTGAAAATTCAATATTTATATTTAATCGAGGATCGAAAGAATGGCAAAATACGTTTTTAAAATATATTTTCCTATATTTCAAGACTTTATTGATATAATTCGAATTTTGCGAACAACTTCCGAATATTTTTATTTCTCATCGACGTTCGCATATACATTTTTTATTTTTACTGTTTTACGGACTAAAAGCTATGATATTTTGCGAGCATTTAAATACGCTGAAAGATTATTGTTTAATAAAGTGAAGCGAGACTTTTAAAACCGTAATGCTGCTATTTGACGTGTCCCATATATCCCCATGGTTTATGTGATATTCATTTAAAATTGCATTCGTCGGGGGTTAACTTCGAGGGGCGTCGTAACCCACAAACCTAGATAAGGTCACGTATAGGGTGTCTTTCGTGCACGTAACTCTAAATCGTGAGACCAAATTCTATTAAAATAAAGTTTATCTGAAATTCAGCGAAAAATAAGATCTCTATCGTTTCTATAGCTGTTCGTGGAACTTCTCTGTAAAAGGTCTTAGATTCTCTTGAATTCTTTAGAACTGTAAAACTGTCGTTCTACATTCTTACAACAAAAAATATAAAATTAAAGTATATAAAGGCTCTCTTGAATAAATCGGAAATAACAAAAAGAGGCAATAAGAGCCAGGCGTGGTAATTAGTGCGCAACGATATTCTTGTCAATGATATTTAATATCGGCAATACGTAATATTAAAATTAGCGGACGTTTTTTACGCCATTAATGATGACCCTCCAAAAAAGAGTCGAAAACATCCACTAATTTTAATTTTATGTATTGACTGAGAATATAATCATTGCGCACTAATTACCGCACCTGGCTCTTATTGCCGTCATTTCTGAAAAGTATCGACTTTAAAAATTGATCATGGGACTCGTAAATAGAACAAAATGTCGCGACGCGTCTCTTGTCCACCTTGCTATGTATATTCGAAGCTATATAAAATAAAATATAATAATAACGAGATGTGTCAGAATGACGTTTGATATTTTGATTAAACACTGTCAAGACCGGCGCGATCGTGTTACATTCGATTTCCATCGAACTGGAATCGACGTGACAACGAGACGAACGGCGAACGGATTAATCCCGGCTATTGCCGGGAAGAACGGAGGGGCCTTCGGCCGACTGTAACTACTTGTGGCAGTCCGCCCTGTTGCTGGGAGGTGTTACTGTATCGATCAGAATGAAAGCGCGCGTTACCGCCGCACGCATGGTATATTATTTCGAGACGTTTCAAGACAAGAGGCCTATTTTCGAGGTCGATCGCGCCGTCGGATAATGCTAATACCACGCGATTTTCTACGCGCTTGTCCTGCAAATATTTCAACAGGCGTTTAAAGCCGAACAGCCGATTGTTGTTACGCCGCGCGCGAGTTTTTCGATTGGAATCGACCGATTTT
Source organism: Temnothorax americanus (assembly GCF_048541705.1). Lineage (NCBI taxonomy): Eukaryota > Metazoa > Arthropoda > Insecta > Hymenoptera > Formicidae > Temnothorax > Temnothorax americanus. The sequence continues at coordinate 3,849,221 of NW_027509339.1, forward strand.
TTTTGTACGTGGTGTTGCGTTGATTGGGACAGCGGTGTAATACAGATCGTAGGAAATAGAAGATTGATTTCAGAGACGATTTAACGAGATATTTTAGAGATATGTATCCGTGAATGTGTACTTTTATTTTGATACAGTAAAATGATACTTTCCTTACTATATTTCTCGTTGGAGCAATTGACTTTTACATTAAGAATTCTTTATAGCAATTTTTTTCTCGCATATTTTTTCATAAAACGAGAAGAGTATGGCTTGTATCACTGCCCGACTAGTATAGAAGAGATTCAACATCTTAAAGCTGAAAAATAATTAAGATTAAAAAATCTTTTTGAAACTTTTTTCTGCAGAATAAAAATATAATATCTTGATTTGTAAGTCATATACAATAGTATAGTACGATAATACGATAATCAATTCTTTTTATGTAAATATTTGATACGAGAGTGTTACGAGAGAGTAACTTTCAGAATATTCAATTCATAATATTTATTATCGGCACTTTTCTCTTATAAATAATGTAGAATTAGGGTGAATATAATTGGATCGATAAATAGTCGAATAATTGATTTCTACCACAATGGCTTTTAAACTCGGATAATGTGCGAATAAGTGACTTTAAAATTTTTGATATTTATATAATTAAACTGCAATGGAGAATATAGACGTTATTATCTTGAATATAATTTATCGATTTTTTTCACATATCTGGGGCGATATTCATAATCCGATCTTATTTTTAATGTTATAGAACACTAATAATTAGTGTCTGTCATTTAAGTGTATATATATTTGAAAAGAGGGCGCAGAGAAAAGTAAATTGATCAATTGAATATTGCGATTCATCATTTACATATTGCGACAAAAGCCCTGGAAAATCTCAGAAAATGCATCGGCATAAATTGGAGTAATTTAAAAGAAAATTACAAATCAGTTATTTTAACTGCTTTGCCAGTTCCCGTGTTACGATCGTCTTAAATGCGATCTCAAGATGTACGTTTATTTCGTTGGCTGAATGGAATCTCGAGACTACATAGTATTAGACTTAAGACGATCTTAATATCGGATTATGAATATCACCTGTAATTTTTATTATTTTTATCTTTACATTTTTATAAATTTATTTTATGTTATATTTTATATACAGAATAATATATTTCTTTCGCCAGTATATAGAATAACAATTAAAGTAATTTAAATCGACCTGACTGGCAATATATATAACGTCTTTCCGCGCGATATGAACATTGAAAAATTGTGAGCCAACTTGGTTTGTCGGATTCACACAGCACTTTTTTCAGATCAATATCGAGACATTATTAATTTCGACCATGGGTTTTGGTCAGTTAATGTAATTTCTAAATTAAATAGTTTTTAAATTTTATTGCGGAAAATATTACCCCGCGCCAGCAATATTTTTCGCAATAAAATTTAAAAAACTATTTAATTTAGAAATTACATCAACTGACCAAAACCCATGGTCGAAATTAATAATGTCTCGATATTGATCTGAAAAAAGTGCTGTGTGAATCCGACAAACCAAGTTGGCTCACAGTTTTTCAATGTTCATATCGGAAAAACATTATATATATTAATTGCCAGTCAGGTCGATTTAAATTACTTTAATTGTTATTCTATTTTATATATATTTATAATTTTCTGCTGTTACGCGCTTTAAAATGAAGGAAGTGCGAACTATTTAAACACTATGTATAAATCTCTGTTTTCCACTCATTTATCACGTTAAGTTCTGATATTTGAAGAGGAAATTTTGGCAACTTTAATTTGATTTCATGATGTCGTATCAGTGCGAAGGTTTTCTAACTCCGCAACTTCTTAATCGCATCTGTCAAACTCCAGCGGTTCGAACGGATCTCATGAAATTGCGGAATTATTTCCGCCTTATTGTCGAGATTCGGATAATAATCGAGTCGCGCGCGCGAGAGCAAACCATTGTTGAGGGCTAGCGAGCAGTGAAATTTTGAGAAGGCGGAATTCCGCGATTAACGATTAAGATAGCGGCGGACTATTGTCACGAGCTTTTGTCTGCCGGAATTTCGCGAAACAGCAATGTCGAGCATTTCCTTTGACATTACACTCCACGTCGGGCCGAGCGTATATAGTTCGCTAGTTTCGCGGTATAACTGACTCGTATGAAGTTTCTACCGTGAGCAAAACGTTTGACAAAGTGTTCTTATGGGTGTACCGTGTGTACATTATTATACTGTATAACGCATTATCGATCTGCTATTAGAATGGAATCGTTCGTTCGCGACTGATATACAAACACGCCACTTTGTATCGCTCCGCGGCGCGCGAACAAAAAAGCGACTGCGATTGTCGCCGGCTATATCGATTTCCAGTTTTTACGTTCGTATAACGCTCTTTAATCTGTAATAGATTCGTGTATTAACGCTTGTATAGTGTTATACGGTTCTGAATAAACCAGGTCGAATTGAGTTATCGCACCGACACGGCTCGTTCGATTCTACGGCTATTCGTGACAAAAACGATCTATACGGCCAAAGAAATTGCCGCGGAACGACCTAAAATATACCCGACAAGACGAATATAGTTAGGAAATTAGTTTGGCGGAAAAAGTCGCACGGCGGCTGGATTGTTCGAGTTTCATTATATATTCGTATTGGCATTGTATCAAACGGTGTGCGTGCGTGTGCGCGCTTGTACGTGTCCAAACAAATGGAGGCCATTGAGGATTCATATAGCGAATGTACATTGTAGTAATTCTACGTGGGTGGTATGAATGATAGGAGCTCATGTACACGAAGTAAAGTGTTCTATTTTTATTCAATTCCACATTGAAGTATAGCGTATTGTGTAATCGTTATTCCGTAGTCGAGCTTCCTGGCGACGCACAGAAAGTGGCACTTTTTAAGATCAACATACAACTGAACAAGTCTTTGAAAACAATCAGTGAATGAGCATTCGTTCCGCCACGCTTACTTACGTTCCGCAGCGTGACGCTTGTTTATTGAAGATATAAATATCGGTCATTTTTTGAAAGCAACATAAGTCCGTACGATGTGCTCCGCGCTCTCTCTCGCCTCTGCGATATTGTCATTCTAAATTCTACTCCGCGTCTGAAATACGCGATACCTGTATAAACTCGTATAACACCGGACTTATGTTATTTTTTCGCAATGATTAATTTGAATATAGTATTGTACTATCAAACAAACGGTGAGACTTTTTAACGGTGGTCGCTTCGCTCCCGGAAAACGTCCCATGGAATGTGGCGTGGAATTATTCTCCGTCGCGGTAACACGTTAGGGTGCACTGAACAATTAACCCGAGACATACGTCACACGTCATGAAGTGCAAAATGTGTAATATTGTCAGAGTACTGAATTGTATGGGGAATAATCTGCAGCCTCCGCAGTGGTGTCGTCAACTGAAACAATACAACAATTTTCTACGAGAGAAACAGAAGAAACATCGTGTCCATTTTTTTTTAAGCGAATGTTTAGCGACGTTATTCGAAAAAAAATTGCATACGTTAAACTTCTACCGTGATAACATTTTGAAAAATGTTTCGGAACTCCGTTCCCGGCTTTAGAGTAAAAAGATACGATTATCTCGCGGCTATATAGCGAGAGACAAGACCAACCCAACGCAAGATGTTTCTAAACCCCCACCAAGCTTGCCCTCCCCGAACTCTAATTACGTGTTGATCAATTTGAAGTTGAATCTTTATCAACAGGCCGTCCAGGCGTATAATTAGCGTACAAAATAAAAATACGAAGCTCTTTAATGGAGAACCTTATAGTCTTCATTTATAAGCGTCTCGAGCAGACGTCTTCCACAGAAAAAATAAAAACACTCGCCAAGACAATTCGATGCTGAAAATAAGAAAGAAGGCTGAAAGATGGCGTCCGATAAATATCAAAATATTGTCGCCCAAAAAAAAATATCGTATAGTCAATCGGCATAAATCGGCGGGATTTGGTCGGTGCGTTTCATCAGGGATCCTTCAGCGGAGGGATGCTCTCGAACGTGATCCGGGTCGAAGGACGAGTTGACGCCCGACGACGAGCCGACGAACGCTGTCAGGTTCGCTCGGCCGCCGACGCGCGATCACCCCTCGCAATAACAAGGAATCCTCAAAGGGTTGGAGGAAACGGTACGCAAGGGGAAAACATGGGACACGCGCGTGTGGTGCGGGAGGGTGTCGATGTTTGTTATCGAGAGGGACGAACGGACGCGAGGGAGGGAGGAAGGGAGGGAGAGAGAGAGAGAGAGAGAGAGAGAAAGAGCGCGCGCGCGTTCACTTACATGAAAATAATGGCAAACAATACACGAGCAGTAGGATTTTTCTCCAGTGACCGACGACCGGACGCTGCATTTCGCTTTCTACGCGGAGGTCGGTGGTTCGCTTCTAAACGGCAAAACGTGCACGTTTTTTTTTTTTTTTGTTCTTTTTTTCCCTTTCAATATCTGTTGCTCACTACGTAGCGAGGCGGAGGCGCGAAGGCGGATGCGAAGGCGTAGGCGTAGGCGAAGAGGCGAAGGCGAGGCGAAGGCGCAGGCGAGGCGAGGCGGAGGTACGGAAGATAAGAGCGTGCGTGTCTACGTTTTGTACAGAGTGCTGCCTTTAAAAACTACGACGCGACGACCTCGTGTATGCCGGGGAGTCGGCGCTACAACTGAGCCGAGGAGCAGGGCCTTTCGATCGTTCGACCGACCCGTTCCCGTTCGACCTGACCTCCCCACCGGAACGCTTCAACGCGGGGGAGCGTCGCGACGCGAGACGACGCGCGGCGACGCGACGCGGCGCGCCTCGCCGCTCTGCTCCGCGCGCGACGCCCGCACACGCGAGGCGGGACGCGACCGGGCCGCCTTCCGGTTTATTAAGGGATGCCGCGTGCCGCGTGCGCTCCGGAAAATCCGACGAGAATACGCGCCGCTTCTTCCTGACGATGAGGGGTCGTCGGTCGTCGACCCAGGTCGGGCAGAAATGAGCGACCGGGGAAGAATTATCGACGGGCAGGTCCGTCAAGCTGTGCATTTTCGATGACTGAAATTAGAAGCTACACAGACTCTTGGAGAGATTGCCGATATCCTGATTTTTCTTCTTCGTTCAGTTTTTTATTCCCTTCAATCGCGTGCACGTAATCAGAGATTGAGGGAAAATTATTCCTCGTATGAAAATCTATTCACGTTTTTACCCTCGAAAGCTTAAAATACCTAGAAAACAGAGTAATTTTAACGAAGGTGTATAATTAGTTTCATTACTCTAATAATTAAGATAGAAAATTATTTATTCTGGATATAGAAGAGAAATTTATTCTGGAATAAGACAGAGAAATTAAATTTCGTGCATGCATGTGTGTGTGTATGTGCTGTACACGTAATGCAATTTGATTTCGTAATTAAAGCATAATTAAATAATAAAACTGTATTCCTTAAACTCCGTATTTTTATCTTTATGAAGCGGCAGGTTTTCGCGATTCTTTCAATCACGTATACCGAAAAGAATTATTTTATTATCGCTTATCTGTTGTTTTTACATTCGAAAACGAGAGAAGATACGTACGACAAATAATTTAATATAACGTAACGTCAAACAAATCCCTGGCCTTCAAATAATAGCGTGTGTAAATCCTTTTTAATTAACATACATTTCGCGCGATGCTGCCATCAGTTGAATATCAAACTTATCAAGGTTTGCTTTGCAAATTAAATTATTTCGCGAAAGAAAAAAAACCAAAATTTATAAAGTTCCGAGTTACTAAGGCTATTGTACAACTTTCACTATTAATATTATTATTTTAATTTCATTTTTCCATCTCGAGGAAAATGACAAGATTAAACCACTTAAACCACGCACGGATTTTGACGTTTGTTCTGATTTGGTGCTTTTATGAAAGAAATCCAATATCTATTATACATTGTATTTTTATTGTCTCCTGTAAGAGTGTGTCCCGGGTAGCAGGATGACGTCTAAAGACGTCTTAATGATGTTTATCTTTAAACGTTCATAAGAGGCGCAGATATATAACGTGCCATAGAAAAGCTGCGCAAATTAAGCCCATAATTATATTGTTAACGTTTACAAAATAGGCCCCTACGACGTCATTTGACGTCACTCTGCTACCTGGAGTGTCGTGTAATAGAGCAATTATTAATTGATCTAACTTTTTTAAAATTAATAACGAAAATATAGGAAATAAGATTTTAATCTTTTTCGATTTTCCGTAACTGAAAAAAGAAAGTAACTGAATAATATCAACGTATCGAGATTTTTGCACATAAGCGTTTCATAAATGATATAATTTATTAGAAGTGGTGGAAAATATTTCTCTCGTGAAATAAATAAAATGTGCGCAGAGTATTCAGCGTATCGAAAAACGTATCAGAGAGGAAACAAAACCGGCGATAACGAATCAATATAACTTCGCTTGAGATTACAAGAAACAAACACTGAAAAATGTAAGCGCGATGGAAATTTTCGAAATCATTTTCGTCATAAAATTTGGACAGATCCTAGACGATAGAATCGTTATTATTTATAATCTAATTAATTCTATATATATATATATATATATATATTCATTCATTATAATATTATTACTGCTAAAGTTTAATTAACTCAGTTGCTGTTTAATTCAATCCAAGCACCAGATATTCGACACAAAGTGCTTATAAAATTTCTAACTGTATAATTCATCGCCTTTTAATCCTACGATTGCATACTCGCATGAGATGTAAAATATATATATATACCTATGTATACCCTTAAAAATCTACTGAATTTACGAAGTAAAACATTCTTATCGATCGAATGCTGCACAAATTTATTTCGTAATTAAAGGAGAACTTTTGCGCTCTTATTTTTATTTAGAAGATATACAGAAATGCTATCAATCTTTATATTTAACTATATAAAAAATTATTAGAGAGAACAATTGAAATTTTAAGATATAACGTTGGGGTATAAAATAGATCCCACTCGAGTAATGAAGGACTAATATATAAATCTTCCTATCATAAAAATAATAATAATTCCATCCAATATACTTAAAAAGTTTTTCGAGAGGAGAGAGAGAGAGAGAGAGAGAGAGAGAGAGAGAGAGAGAGAGAGAGAGAGAGAGAGAGAGAGAGAGAGAGAGAGAGAGAGAGAGAGAGAGAGAGAGAGAGAGAGAGAGAGAGAGAGAGAGAGAGAGAGAGAGAGAGAGAGAGAGAGAGAGAGAGAGAGAGGAAAGGAGTCTATCATACCGACCGAGCGGCCTGACAGTTTGCACATTGTTGACGTAGATCGTATGTCTTGTCCGTCCTTCTCTCCTCGCAGTCCTCGCTCGAAGCTTGCCGAGCGCCGGGCCGGCCGAGCGCGGCCGCGGCGGCAGTGTTCGTCGTTTTCCGCTGACTCCGCTTTCGTGTCACGTGTCACCCAGACTGGTGTCGCGCGTCGCGCTCGCGCGTGCTATGTACGGCGCGTACGTCATCGACATGTCACCTGCCACATCCACGTTCGGCATGTTCGTCGCGATTCGTATGCATGGCGCGCGGATATAGCGCGATGCGCGCGTAAAAACTACGCCCATGCCCATTCGCGTAGCGCGATGGACAATCACGAGGAGGACGAGCTGGAGGAGCTCCGCTCTACGGTATACACGTTCCCGCCGAACGTGCAGAGCGTGATCGAGCAGGTTAGGCCGCGGGTCCTTTTCGCCTCCTCCCCTTGCGGAGCTTTCTCGTTAAGATCCACGCAAAATTTACTTCAACACTCACGATCTTTTTGTATGCGCGCGATGTGTCATTCCTGTTCAATAAAATGCTCCTCTTTTCAACGCCTGCCTTTCCCTGAACCGACATTTTTAACGTTCACGATTTTGAGCGACTTGCCATGATTTTGCGTATTATCACATCTGTGAGATATATATATATATATATATATATATATATATATATATATTTTTTTTTTAAACGAAATTTTGTAAGCTTAACACTGTTTTTCTTGCTATCAGGTTTTAACCATCACTGATCCGTTAGACCAACCCAATTTCAACGTGGTGGACTATATAAACACGTTATTTCCCTCGGAACAGTCATTGTCAAATATCGACGAAGTGGTGAATAAAATAGAAAAAAAGATACATACTATTGATAGAGAGATACGGTCAGTGGTGCGTGGTCAGACGAACGTGGGCCAAGATGGTAGAGCGGCGTTGGAAGATGCGCAGAAGGTGATAAGGCAGCTATTTGTCCATATAAAGGACATAAAGGACAAGGCGGAGCAGTCCGAGGAAGTGGTGAAGGAGATTACGAGGGACATCAAACAGCTGGATTTCGCCAAGAAGAACCTTACTGCCTCGATAACGGCGCTGAACCATTTGCACATGCTTGTGGATGGAGTGGATAACCTAAAGTATACGCATATTGCATATTAAGAGTATTATTTAGACATTGTTCGAAATTATAAAATCTGTACCTTTTGGTTTACTTCAGAGTATTAACGCAGAAGAAGCAATATGGAGAAATTATCTTACCGTTGCAAGCAGTGATGGAAGTGATGCAGCATTTTAACAGCTACATGGATATACCGCAAGTGAAGCAGTTGTCTGATCAAGTAAGGACGCAAGTTGTATCTTTGATAATTGATAGAACTGATTCTTTTAATGTGTTTTCCTTGGTCTACAAAAGGTACGCCAGATCCAGGATGAGTTGGCCCAGCAGATTACAGCGGATTTCAAACAGGCCTTTTCCGGCCAGAATCCAAAGCATTTCAATCAGTTGACGGAAGGATGTTTAGTATTATCAGTCTTACACCCTAAAGTGAAGTATGCATATACAGATATTTGTAACGTTATTCTACGAGTAATGATAGAATTTCAATCTCAAATGTCTTTTCTTCTTCAAAGGAAAGATCTGCTCGTCTGGTTTGTAAATATCCAATTGCAAGAATACGCACATTTGTTCGATGAGAATCAGGATTTCGCCTGGTTGGATAAGATAGATCGAAGATACGCGTGGATCAAGAAACATCTGCTCGACTTTGAATCAAAGTTCGGTACGATCTTTCCCCAGGACTGGGAAATTTCCGAACGAATAGCTGTACAATTCTGCCATGTCACGCGTGAAGATCTCACAAAATTGATGAACAAGAGACGTAATGAAATAGACGTTAAGTTATTGCTTTACGCGATTCAAAGAACCAGTAATTTCGAGACGCTACTGTCGAAGCGTTTTATCGGCAGTACTTTGGAGACCACGGATGCTAAGTCAGTAACAGTCAGTAATGAAGTTGCGGAAAAAGTACCGGGGAATCCTTTTGAAGAAGATGAAAAGGTATCAAAACTGTTTAGTCTACATTTAACTTTGTTTTTATTTAAAAATGTTAAAAATGTACATCGTTCTCTTGCATATAGGTTGAAAACGAAAAGCCGAGGCCGTCTCCATTCGAAAAGTTAATAGGAAGATGCTTCGAGCCATACCTGAACATTTATATAGAAAGTTTGGATCGTAATTTGGCAGATCTGATGGATAAGTTCGTGTCCGATGCTAAAACGCAACCGCCAGGTGCTAAGGAATTTGACGGCATTGAAGGGCCAAGCAGTGTCCTGAGCTCGTGTGCCGATCTGTTTGTATTTTACAAGAAGTGCATGCTCCAATGTACGCAACTCAGCACCGGTTTAATTATGCTGAGTCTCGCCGAGACTTTTCAAAAGTACTTACGGGAATACGCAGTTAAGATCTTACAGAATAATTTACCCAAGTAAGTGTAAAAATTAAATGTAAATCAGAACTTATGTACGTATATTTTAATTGAACTTAATGTATCTTAATGTAACCATTATAGAATCGGAGGTAGCGCAGGAATTGGCACCAGTATGAGCAATATCACGCGTGACTTCCGAGATTTATCAACGTCAGGCTTTATTCAAAATTTCCAAAGTTTTTTGAAGGAGGGAGAAACTGCCAGATTTAGTAAAGAGGAGCAATCTCGTATATGCTGGTAAGTACATTTGTTATTCTTTATTTCCGCGTTCCACAGAACAAAGTGAATAATTATTAAAATATGCTTTTTTTTCCAGTATTTTGACAACGGCTGAATATTGTTTAGAAACGACACAGCAATTAGAAGAGAAACTTCGTGAGAAGACAGATGAATGCTGTTCGGATAAAATAAATTTGTCTCAAGAACAGGATATCTTCCATAAGTATATGTCTTATTTTTTCTCTTAATTTTATATACTTTTAGAAATTTGTTGATTTATTAATTTCTACCATTTGTTTTTAGCGTGATTTCTAATTGTATTCAGTTACTGGTTCAAGATCTGGAAGCGGCGTGTGAATCTGCATTGACTGCAATGACTAAGGTAAATTATAAAAAAAAGTTGTGATTATCAATAGTACATTAATTACACACAATTCAAATATATTATTATTCTACAATATAAAATTAATATCATCTTATGCTGTTATAAAAATAATGTACAATCAATAATATGTGTGAGTCATATTATGACGTATAATAAAAAAGTACTTTTTTTTTTCAGGTGCAATGGAGTTCTGTGGAAGTCGTGGGTGATCAGAGTAATTATGTTAATACGATAATAGCGCACCTTCGACAAACAATACCGACCATACGAGATAGATTATCATCTTGTAGAAAATATTTCACACAGCTCTGTGTCAAATTTGCTAGGTAAAACATTTGTCGTGACATATACATATTTACGCGAAATATTTTTCAAGATTTTTTTTATATTCGATGCTTTGTTTCAGCTCTTTCATAGCAAAATTAGTACAGCAATTATTTAAGTGCAAGCCATTAAACGCCGTCGGCGCGGAACAACTGTTGTTGGATGTCCACATGTTGAAAACAGCCTTGCTGGATCTTCCATCGACGGGTTATCAAATACAGAGAAAAGCTCCAGTAACATATACCAAAGTAATTGAATACTTTGCAAGATAGATAGTATAAATATATCAAACAATATATGCAATGTATATCTTATTTATTATATAGGTTGTGGTCAAAGGTATGGCAAATGCTGAAATGATATTGAAGATTGTAATGTCCCCAATTGAATCTCCAAGTGACTTCGTAAAACAGTGCAACGTACGCTTGCCTGACTTACAGTCTTCAGAATTCCAAAAAATTTTAGATATGAAGGTAACTTTTGCAGTAACTAATTTTTTTTATATACAATCTATTATATTTTTAATTGAGTATCTAATAAGATCAATATGTATTCTAGGGATTGAAAAAAACGGATCAAGTTCTATTGCTCGAGCAATTTAAACAATCTGAAAACACAGACGCCGCAAATGCTACGAAAAGTCACGTAGTACATAACAGTCCAGAACATGAAGCTGGAAGAATCAAGAGGCTAGAGAAACTCATCAAGAAACGAATTTGAGGATATTAGATATCATTGTATATAGTTAATTTAGAAATTTTCTCTTATTTTAAGATAACAAAGACCCTTTATACAAAAATGAAAGGAGAAACATAAAATATGTAGGTATACTTTACGAAATAAATACAGATACCAGATGTATTTCATCCTTTATTTTCTTATGTAACCTGTAAATGACGGGCAATAATGTTAACCTTGTTTCTGTGCCAGTTCCTTGGCCTTAGCTTTTTCTAATTTCGCTATCCTGGCCGCAGATTTGCTTCCCAGTAAACCACCACCCCAGTGACGCCTGATTTCGTCATATCGATCATTGAAGTTCGTCTTAATGGCTTCGACAATCTTTGCGAAGTTGGCTCTATCGCCAGAATCCACCTGAAATAACGACATACTTTAATAAAACTGAAATAAAAGTGGAAGAATCAGACTTTTGTAAGTGTGTGTCAGAAATTTTTTGAAATATCACGATGTTTCATTGGATTGGCTCTTGTATTTTTACATCATATAGTCGAATTAAATACACATTACAAAAATTGAATATACATACCTGAGTAAGAGCAACCGCTGAGCAAGTCTTACGTCGAACCAGACGTCCCAAACGCGCCTTGCCTTTAACAATGCAGTATGGTACGCCCATCTTGCGGCACAAGGCAGGAAGGAATAATACGATCTGCATCAATAAAAAAAGAACCAATTAGGTTGGCACATATAATTTATTGCATACAAATATATATAATAATATAAAATGTTAGTCAGATGTCATATATCATCCTATGAATACAAATAAAATTATAAATTTGTATCCTCAGGTGAAGAAATTTAGCATCATTCGTTGAATGGAAGAGAAATCTTGCAAAATAGAAATCTGTTGAGAATTAATAAATTTATACATATAACTAACCTCAATAGGATCAACATCGTGAGCTATAACGACCAACTGAGCTTTCTTCTGCTCCACCAGCGTGGTCACCGTATTGGTTCCGCTGCGAATGACGTTTGGTTTCTTCGTCGGCGTGTCTTCCTTTTTCGCGATCTTCTGCTCGGCTCTCGCTTTCAACCTTGCCTTCTTCATGGCTGCTGATTCCGGACGGTACTTTTCCAATACCTTGAACAACTGTGTAGCTACAACAACATAAGAATATTATTGTATATTTTATTTTACGTACATGTGTAGAATTTAATGATTCTTTAAATCATGGATGCGTGGAATGTACATCTTACCGGTTTGTTTATCCAATGTTTGAGTAAATTGATTTATCGTCGGTGGCACTTTCAACCTCTTCTGCAACACAGACCTTTGGCGCTGGATGCGAATGTACTTCGGCCATCTTACAAAGCGGCTGAGATCACGAGCCGGCTGAATATCCTGACCTAAATTTTAACAGATTATCAACAGTAACGTACGGCTATTCCATACAGTTGTAAACTATTAACTAGAAATCAGTAAAATTACTTTGACCTACCAATCCCAAAGTTGCGTGTCCGTTTCTCGAAGAGTGGATTGGTCACTTTCTTCGGTTCAACCTTCTTAACTGCCAACGGCGCGGCAGCTACCTTCTTCCCAACCTTCTTCTTCGGCTGAAATTGAAAAGAAAAATTAACTAACAATACATTCCTAATATAATCGAGTAATTTTAATAAGTTTTTTCATGATACACACAGGTATATTTTAACAAAATATATAAGCTAAATTAATTCTCCGTCCATATATGGTCTACAGCGTCCAAAATATTTGCTGGTAACTGTAAAACTCGCAAGCCTGCCAGAAAATATGAAGTAAACGATGTTTATTAAAATGACCACAACAATCGTCAGCTACAATGTAGACGGATGTTTCACGAATTTTTCCGATTTTTAAAAAGACTTTGCGATAGGAAAAAATAGCGTCGAATAGCGTGACAGACCCACGTGTCCACTTCGAGGGTACAAAAAAAGCGTATACAGACGGAAGATTCTATTATTGCCACTTTCATGCAAGAAACGTCTTTGAGGAATCCAACGATTTATCTCATAAAAATTAAATACTTATTTCTGGCCACCATTCGTTTAATTATTCGATCGTTATAGCGTCGAGATCCACGAAATTACTGTGCGTCGTAAATTTAGGTTATGAAACATTAAATCAATATCACATAAACGAATCGATCTGTTTAATCGTTGCTATACGCAGAAATAGGATTTCGAAGGACCACAATTGTCACGTTACACAGTTTATCGTATCAATTTACTCCGGAACGAAAACATATTTTCGGATCACACGCTGGAGAAACATGCCCGAGATTCGAACGCGGATACTCGTCGCTGACGATGCCGCTCGACGGAAATATTGTTCGCGCACGACAGTTCGATGATCTTACCTTTTTCTGAACCATCTTCCTAGCTAGAAATCTGACGGATTTCTGTAAATTTTGCCGGATACAAAACGCGGTATCTCGTCAAACGCGACGCGAAGTACAGCCGTCGACACCGTAAAGAAAGTCTCGCACGGCGCACCGCAGCGCCTCCGAAAAGCGACCGAGACAGCCATATTGGCACCCGCGTAACTTCCTAACATGGCGGTGTTTTTAAACCATTTTAAACTGCCGGAATGTATGTACATATTATACTCAGAAATACTTATTTGCGACAACAGATGTGAAAAACCTAATATTGTTCTCAATAACTGTAATTAATTTTAGTAATAATTAATATCACCTTAATAATTAGCGTTAATTAATATTAAAGATGGTAATTATTTTTAAAATTTATACTTTATTATAAATTTTATATTAATTTTATTGTAAATTATTATATATATATTTATAATAAATTTATTATATTATTTATATTATAAATCTTATTTTTTTCTCTCGTTTTTATATTGCATCTTGCATCGATGACGTTAATCTCTCTTGCAGGTTAGAAGCGAGTTATTCCTAACCGCAATCTCTTGATCCCTGCGAAGAATAAACCGGAGCAGCTCTAGTCAGACACTTATCGTCCTCGATATCTAGAAGAGTATCAACAATTTAATCATGATAGTGAAATATCTCACATAAAAAGAAATTAGACAAAGTTTTAGGAGGAGGAAAAAGGTAGAATTGTGTCTAATAGATACATATATTATTTATAAAAGAGTAAAAGTTAATCAGTTAATTTTAAAGATAGAAGAGTTAATCGAGATCGTAGCGCGATCGAGAAATGACGCCAAAGATTCCGTTCCGCGGGGCAAGTCAGATATTGCACGGCAAGCTGAACCTGCTGAGTCCTAGGTACAATCCTAACGGTGCGTGTAACGTCGCATCCATGTCCACGTTGCCGCCCGACAGCCCGATGAACGTCTTCGACAGGAAGGCGAAGCTGTTGCAGCGAGAACGCGCCGCCAAGGACACCGACGTCCAGCTGTATGACTACATCAAGGACGAGGTGGGCGACAGGCTGGCCGATCGAATATTCGATATCAAACGAAAGTTCGGTAGGGCCCTCGATCTGGGATGTGGCCGGGGCCACGTGTCCAAGCGGATTCTCAACGAGTCGGTGGAGGAGCTGGTGCTGGCCGACATGAGTCCGGGTTTCCTGCGGCAGGCCGTGACCACGGAGGGTGTGAAAGTCAAGAGAGAAGTCATCGACGAGGAGAATCTGTCCTTCGAGCCTGACAGCTTCGACTTGGTGATCAGTTGCCTGAGTCTTCACTGGGTCAACGATCTTCCCGGATGCTTCAGACGTATCAACGGCAGTCTGAAGAACGACGGAGTCTTCCTGGCGGCTGTATTTGGCGGCGATACGCTTTACGAGTTGAGGTAAAGGCGACATTGCCAGGATTTAGATCAAGGATCTTCCGGAGTGTCTTTGCTTGAGTTTATTATTTCTGGTATTCATTCCGATAATACAGAAGTTCCTTGCAATTAGCTGAATTCGAGAGGCACGGTGGAATCTCGCCGCATATCTCGCCATTCGTGGAAATCAGGGATATCGGGTCTCTACTAACGAGAGCGAATTTCACTATGTTGACTATTGATACCGACGAGATAGTCGTTGGTTACCCGAGCATGTTCGAGCTTATGTGGGATCTGAAAGGTGAATAATATTACAAAATTTATTCTTGCCTAAATAAAAATTATACAACGGGTCCATAGTTGTTATCACGCAATTTGTATTCGTCTAGGAATGGCCGAGAACAATGCAGCCAGGAATCGTAATTTGCATTTACCGAGGGATACGTTGATCGCCGCTGCGTCTATATACAAGCAGCTTTACGGAAAGACGAGGGAAGGTAACACCGCATTCGTTCCCGCCACGTTTCAGATAATGTACACGTTAGGATGGAAACCGGACGCATCTCAACCGAGGCCTCTCGAGAGGGGTACGGGACAGGTGTCGCTCAAGGACTTGTACAGGCTCGATCAGATAATCAAAGACAGCAAGAAGATAAAACTGGACGACGATGACAAATAGCCTGTATTAACTAGCCTTTATTTAAACAATGTAAATACTCTATACTGTGTGTAAAAACTTAACGTACTCTATAAATTCTTCTTTCCGAGCGGTTGGCATAAAAAATAACTTATTCAACGATCGCATTTTGTTATTTTCGTTATCCTGCGCATTGCCGATTTACGTTTTCTTTTCTTCGTCCTTGTGAACTACGATGCCCTTTTCTATAAGGTCTGGAATCTCCACTGCCAACCATGGTCCTAACTAAAAAAAAAAAAGGGAAAAAATTGGCGTTAGAATCTTCTATGAGAATATTATTTCAATATAAAGATTTATATAAACAAGTCTTTTTCACTATACGTTTAATTATTAAGCGCAATCAAATATTTAACTTACACCAAGAGCCATTGCATGAGCGATGCCAAACTTGGGAACGTTGCGAGCCCACAATGGCTTGAAGTGATCAGTCAGGCAGATCTTGCCACCTCTATACATTTTTGCCGTTTTACCGTCTAATTTTGGTAAAGCAATTTCGGGCGCCGTTGTGGGATACGTAACAGGAATCTAGGCATTGACCGGAAAGAAAAAAGAACATTGTTCACATTACTCTTTAAATCTTAAATCTCATTTTCAGGTTTTATAATTTTAACAAATAAATACAAATAAAATATTATTTAAATAGAATTTCGTATATCGTGGAGAAGATATGCTTTTTCCTATTTAAATAAAAAATGAAGTATAAGAAAAAGGTGCCGAGCAATGTCACTCACGTCAAATTCCACATCAAATTCGTACTTCAGGAAATTCTGCATGTACCAGCATCTGCCGAACCACTTGGTGCCTTCCTTATTCGATTCCAGTCGGAACCAGTCGTTGTCCGCCTCCTTATTATTTTTAACATACTACAACAATAAAATCACGTAACAAGTCTATACGTATCAATAATCATATGCATCTTAAATCTATTTATTACATGGAATATATCTGTGATAAATGTTACGCTACTCAATAATATGTCGCCACATTAATCAAATTAATTTTTAATATTTATAAACCAAGCAATATAAAAACTGTCCATATGGAAGTGACGTTTGTAAGCTTGCGAGAGTTACGTTTTCAATTCCCTCACCTTGATGAGAGCCTGATATTCCTCCTTCAACCTCTGCACCCACAAATCTTTGTCTCTGGGACCGGCTTTCGTTTGCAACAACGGAATGTTACTCAAAGTCTTCTTCGTCGACTCGTCGACCATCTCGACGGGCTGATAAACACTCAAGGCAACTCACGGTTTCACGATTTGCAGGTTATGGTGCCGCTCCGCGGGGTCGCGATCAGTGTCGCCAACCTAACGCCGCGTTCTTCAAGATTTGTGCGATGATAACGACTGGCGGAAAAAAACGTAATACTTAATGCGCATTTCTCCAAATAATTACGATAAAAGATACAACTTGTTTGCTTGCTCTTACGGCCTCATTGCGTTTTATTCACAATTTTATTTACGGCGCATTCGTTCCTCGATCGATCGATTGTTAATTCGCGGACGGTTGCATTCCTGTGGCTGCCGCTAGCCGCTAAACCCAGGCGTGTGTTGCTGTGTTGCGTGTTTCGCAGTGCTGCGTATTAGTGCGTACATCCCAGTACATACATAGTACATCCCATTCATACATACCGTTCCGTTTACGCTGCAAGCTGCAAGAGACGCAAAGATACGGGAGCGCTCGTGGCTCGTACTTAAATGGCGATGAGATGCTAATCGACCGTCAATAGTGTACTTGTGTGACTCGCGATAAACACGACGGACGCACGATGGCCGACTCGTCCTACGAGAAGGGGTTGACGGAGCTGTCGAAGATGAAGGTGAGCGTCGCGAGTAGAGTCGTACGTGCAGCGGGCCACGCCATTCCTCGGCGATACCCTAACCACTGATCTCCCTCGAGCCCGCGGGCCCGGAATCGACCGGTTTCGTCCAGCTCGCTTCCTCTGGTTGATTTTAACACGCTAAACTTCTGTTCAACTTGTTCACTCCTGTTTAACACATTAAACTTCTGCTTAATCTCTTTTTTTTCCGGAGTATCAACTGGTAGTTTTATTAGTAGTAACTTTTGTAGATAAGGCAGCGAAACGTAGATGCCGTTTTATGTGTTTCCTTTTTCTTTTCCTTTATAATTGTTTTCATTAAATTTCCATTACATCGTCATGTTTTTTACCAGGTGGCTGACCTGAGGGTTGAATTGAAGCAACGAGGACTTTCCACTACTGGCAATAAAAATGAATTGGTAGAAAGACTCCAGCTGGCGATTCACGGAGGTTCCGTTCTTATTCTCTATTTTGGTTCTTTTCTTTGATATATAAATATCTGGGCGTATTTGTGTAAAAGAATGATTTATATCTTATAGATTCTGCATTGTCCTTGGACGAAACAACGGAAGAGATTTTAGATGAGGACGAAGTACTTGGAGTAAGTATTTTATTCAAGTGTAACGATATTGATAGATAGTAATATTAATACATTCGACGATAGATGATATACCTGAATATTATATTGATTATTTTTATTATAAACACATTTGGATTAATTACAGGACGAAGAAATCGAGGAATTGTCCAGTAAACCAGATTCGCAAGAAGTCCCTGAAAAGCGAAAATTGTCTATAGAGACCAACAATACCAATGCAAAGAAGATAGTGTTGAACCGCAAACCTGTATTGGAGGAAATAAAGAATGATCAAGTGGAGAAGAAAGAAAACAAAGGGGCGAAAGTACTCGAAGACGCGCCGCCAGAGAAAAAGATTATCAAACTATCGGAGCTCAGCACAAAAGAGGTAACGGAGAGAAAATTATAGCTAGAAAATTGAGTAATAAAATTCACTTGTTCCGAACAATGCTTGTTATATTGTTTCTTAATATATGATTGTGCTAATTCTCTGACAGAGATTAGAAATGAGGGCTAAGAAATTTGGAGTAGCGTTATCCGAAACAGCAAAGAAGGAGGCTAGATTAGCCCGTTTTAACGTAAACAATCAAAATAACAAATCGGCTGCGTCCATAAAGACGCCCGTGGTAAGAAATTTAATAGTTTATTTTGCGGCTTGTGTTATCGAGACAAAATAATAATTCAGAATTATTTTATGACGAGCATTATTAAATTTTTTATAGCCTACTACGTATGAAATGTTGAAGAAACGTGCAGAAAGATTTGGTAGCTCGGTATCCACCTTGATGGAGAAGGTAAACAGAAATATGCAGTTGCTTTTGTGAATATATGCGCACGTTTTTGAAGGCTGTTCTTTTTTCATCTCGCTGGTTTTATCGTAAATCTCTTGTTTTTTTTTCTTTAGGCTGAATTAGCTGAGCGATTGGAAAAAAGGAAGGCCAGATTCGGTGAAGTGGAGCCCGCCGAGAGTAAAGTGTCTAAGAATAAAATTAAGATTGTTAAATGATACTCGGTGTTATATACTAAAGCGACGATTCTAGAATACAAATCTTAATTTAAGTTTTCTTATTTTCAATAAAGCTATTATACATATACACGAGGAGAACAATGACTTATTGAAGACAATGTACTTTTTAATACCGTTATCACTTCAGTATTAAAACATCCATATTTCTGTTTTCATTTTCTCTTTATGTTACCTTGTCGCAAATTTTTCTTATAAAGACGTAGACGAAAGAGAAATTCTCTTAAAAATGTAAATGGATGTATTACCAATAAACTTACATGCGCAACAGTATTTTAGTCGTAATTTAAGTATCGGTACGAAAAACGTTACCTAAGATTTCGGAACTTTAGGACCTAAAGTTCAAGTTTTGATAGAGTAAAAAATTTATGCATATGTACTTACAATACGCATATATATATGTGATAAAAAAATTTAATAAATTACAACAAGCTAGAACATAGTATTTCATCATTGTAATAAATAAGAGAGAACGGTGTTTTCCCTTTTCTGCGAATGGTTTTGTATGCGATAACTTTTTATAAAACTATTGTTACTGTCAGTCGATCAGTCGAACGATCTATTCGAGATAACCTAGATTCTAGCAGGGTGTTTTCTTATTATGGTAATTCAGTTGCCAGAACTGCTGCAGCGAGAAATCGGAGTGCCGACATGTGTTTTTCTAACAATTGCCTCCTGAAATATTTTGTTTGTTTACCTTGACTTTTTCTCACGATAGAAAAAAAAAACGTTATTTTTAAAGACATTCCCAAAGACGCGTAAAAGCGTTTGATGCATCGACATGCGTGTCCTCCAATTGTCAATCTACATTGTATTTCATCTGTGTGTGCTTTTCTTGAATGTCCATTGCCAGGAGGCTTATACATTCGATGATGTCACGCCTGATACGTGAGTATTTTGACACTTTAGTGCGCATTTTGCCACCAAAAATAAATTCATCATACGTATGCAACACTATTGGTTCCTAAGCTGCGTGCAGTACTTTCTTCCTTATCTTTTCAAGCAAAACGATCCACCAATTGCTTACAATCGCAAGAGCTGTCCTGGATGCATATCAATATCAATATATTATTAATCGCATTGTTATATTACAAATAATATAAACATATAAATGTATTTTTGTTTTAGATCCACTCCCGAGCTCAGAAATATACACTCGTTCTTCTATATGTCCAGCGAAGAAGATTTGTCTAGGTACATGTTATTCCATATAAGATATAAAATTTTAGACAAGTTGATAGATCATTTTGATTCTTCTTAAATTTCAGTTTGGCTGCGGAGACAAGGAAGAACGAACAATCGCTTAGCAATGCAATGGCACAGCCATGCAGCTGTCGAGAACTGGATGAACGAAATACTCAGGAAGCAATCTTCTATAAACGTTTGGTCGCTATATTATTATCAAATCTGGCGATACAGGCAAGTAGTTGTCACGTATAATCGAAGAGTGTAGTCTAAAACCATTTAACACGTAGAAGTTTGTTACTCAAATATACATTCTTATTCGTATATGTATAATAAAACAAATTGACAAATTTTTCTTGCAGAGAATTGATGACGTATTAATTGGAAGGCTTAACATAGAAGCGTCTTCTTCGCAATTCGAGTACCTTCAGAACTTTGTAAACGGCCAAGGTTCTATAAGGGAAGTTGACAGAATTCTCAACAATGCGATAAAGCGATCTGCGTACTCGGCGTGTGATTATATGGCCGAGGCGTCTTATTATTTCAATTTATTTACGAGCAAAGCATCGGAGTATTTGATGCTTATGAATGAACACGTAAGAATAATAGTATTTATGTATAATATTTAAGATTATACCTCCACATTTTGAGTTTATATATTTAGTGATGTGGATCTAAATCAATTTTCTAAACTGTTACAGTGGGACGTAACTATAATCGCTTTCACACTCATAGCTAGTTTTATAATTTTGAGAAGACAAAGATGGTCTCGAGGTTTACTTATCTTTCTCATGATCGATGTTATATTTGTAATCAGTTTCTTCATAACTTGGTGGCGACTTATACAGGTAATTTATATCTTATTTTATCACGGAAAATGTAGACTTTAAAGTATATACATTTGTATATTAATTATGATATATTGAAAATTTATGTAGCATATATTAAAAATAAAGTATATAACGTATATACTTATATTTTGAATAAAATAATGACTATAGATTATAATTTTTTATTTAAAAATTTCTTCTATTTTGTGCAGGAAGCAGAAATTAAATTAATGGCGGCACAAGCGCAATTTGCTGAAATGCCAATTGCCTGCCAGCCGGATAAAATGAGTCTGTGGGACAAGATGTGGGAGAAGATTGCATCCTGTGAGTATCTATAATATATAATGCATTTTTTTAAAAACATTAATATACGTTATTTGTAAGTAAAAATCTGTTCACAGCTACAAACGATTGTGAAAGATACTACGAAACAATCAAGACGAATCCTAGATTGCAAGTGACACCAGCATTTGCATTGACCCATTTTGTCACTACGACTATTTTCCAACCTTTATCGTACTTTGGATTAGTTATGTCTGAATTCATAGATAATGCTACCAGTAAGTAATTTGCTTCAATGTCAATAATATGCAAACATTATTGGATTATTAACTATGTTACGCATTGTTTCACAGGTAGATTAAACTTTATGTACAAGTTTCCTGTCGTAATCGCTCTTTTCTTAAGTTTCTGTGTATGTATAATATTGATACCGTTTTCCTGGATTGGCGGATCTATTAATTTCGGTTTTGGACCGTTCTTCAAATTTGGAATAAAAGGCAGACAAAACTCCAACGAGAAGAAAGAACGCATTGAACGGATTTACGAGGTATTAAAATTACACTGTTATTATATACTCTTAAAATTAGTTTTTGTTATGTTTGTGAATTAAATCATCGATTAAACTTATTAATTTCTTTTTTCCTTTAAAGATTATTGTGTTCTAATTTAGTTATATTATTCAGAACATTTTTTTTTTCCAAATATAATAATATAAAACTTCTATAATGTTATAAATACATTTAAATGTACATACATTTCTTTTTGTTACAGGAAACTTCACCTAGGATGAGATTAAAAGATTCAGAAAAAATGAAGCAAATTACGTCAGGACAAGATAATGGTAATGCTAAAAAAAAAATAGCAAGATATTTGTAATAGATTCCTATAAATAGTAAAGTAATTATTATTGCATATTAGATCCTGCTGGAGGTGACACTGGTACTGATATACAACTAAGAGAAAGATGCAAGGGTAAAAAATGCAAGTGTGAAAATAAAAGTGGAGATGGAGATGTAGAATGAGAAAAAGAAGAGAAAAATAGAGATTGCTAACAAAATCTTTGCATTGTCATACAATGCTCCTCAATTTTGTTTATATTACTAATGATCAATTTTTTAGATTAGTATAATTATTAATTTTTATACTATTAATAATTAATAATAAGCATATCGATGTTATACATTTAAAATTATAAGCTCATTTTATTTATCTTATAATCCCTGAGTTCCGTAAAGCGCTATATCTATAGCATACGTAACGTTTACTATAGTCACTATAGAAAATGCGCGCATGTGCGCTTTACGGAACCCAGGGAATATTGAAAGACCACTGGCGGCCACATAAGTCGATCCTAAAGTAACTATATAATATCGTTTTAATATCTCGAGAATATTGAAGATATTTATATTATTGTATCGTAAAGTGTGCTTTTCGTATTTTCACACTAATCTATTTTAATATCTTTTGTTTGTAGAACTTGTACTATATTTCTTAATGCATGCGGATGCGCTGCGCGTTACTGGTGCAAAAGCACTTTATACTTTCATAAATTATTGCTACTTGCTGTGATAAACATTGTACAATCGTAAGATAGTGTTTACAGGATTAGCGCCATATGTGCAGCTATTATTTTGTATAGCTTCAAGTACCTTATTAAACGATACGCTGACTTAACACGACGCTTTATTACACGCGCCCATTGCATATTTAATGCTTGAGTGTTAATAAATCGGAAATGCTGCTTGCGCAAATTGCACGGGTACGAATAAACGGCAGATGCGGCGGAAATGAAAACATTCTGTTGTTCGACCTGGCAGCCCAGCGGGTGCGCTTTATGTCAACTCAGCTTAATGATCGGTGAGCAAGCAAGGGTTTGTCAAATTTGCTAAATGTAACGTCTGCGTTCCTCGCGTAATTTCGCCCATCCTGTGTGTACTCGCGGACGAACGGTCCAGCTGTAATTGGACGAACATGACCTCATCGAAGTACGACGATTTGGAAAGTAAACTGTTACAAAAGTCAGAGAAGTTATACAAATTTTACCCTATTTGAGAATATAAATCGGATATTTTGTTTAATCTTTTTTTTTCAAGTAACATATGCATCAATTTTATTTTTAAATATTTGCATAAAAATGCAGGACATATAACTCAATTCTCGTAATAAAAGCGCGATATACTTTTCATCAACATTACGTTATTCTCGTCTCATTTGTCTTCTTTTGTGCGGGATGTAATTAAATATCGTTAACTATACGTGTATAATGGACATATATACACACACCGTTAAAAGTGTTTTAATATATAAAGTGCACAATGTGCTTTTGAATAGAAGAAAAATTATACTTTTCCGCGATGTTGGAACAATTTATTTTTTTCAGCATCGTACGATGAAATCATCCTCGTTGAATTAAGATAATATTAGACCACAGCAAATTTAACGGTGGATTGAACGACGTTTTATTTCAGGAACTCGTTGGTTACCGTCGAGTATCTGCAAAGAATACCCTAATTAGCGTCGAAGGTCGTGTACACGAGCGGTTTCTTTCGCGCCAGCGAAAAACGCAGTTCGAAAAACTTTGAAAAATAGGGAGAGCGTCATCCTTCGTTTTTTTTTCTCTCCTACGTCAGGCAATTTTTCACGGTATCGACTCTCCTTTTTGCCGAAACAAATATTTTACGTTTCGAATTTGGAGCGTTAAAAGGTTTTGCATTATTGCAAATGTGTGTACCTTTTATAGTTATCAGATTTCAATCCGTTAATGAGTCGCGAGTGAGGTATTGCATTTCCACGGGAAGCGCACATTTACCGAAAGTGGTAATGCATTGCGGGCTTTTCATTACGCAAGATTTATTGCAAAATGTCACGTCACACAACTCTGTTCATTTTCTCTACGTGCATCTATATACTAAACAAAATTTAATATATGCAAGTAAGATAAATTAATATATGCGCACATAAATTTATAGGTATAATATGAGAGCGTAATTAAGGACTGTGCTATATAAGAGCGTTATGTTCTCAGAATTTTTGGTTTTCTGTTTCTTCGTCGAATAAATACATATCATGTATACAGAAGGAATAACATTGTGAAAAAAGCTACTCATGAGCATGAAATAGATTGCAAAATTAACGTAAAGATTATTGTTTCTGTATTTCTTCAAGTACTTAACATATATGGAAAAACAGAATTTTGTTGTGAGATTCTTCTGCTTGGTATTGCAGTGTATTTTTCAGCAAGTCTTCATTTGTGAAATTAATTATATGCGTGTATTTAAAGCTTGAAATCTTGATCAGTACAACTAACATAAATTAGAATTAATTTTCATTACTTAAAGAAAATAGATGTTCATTATCGTTGAACCAATGGCGATTATTCCATTATTAAAAATTTGTTCAAAGCTGTCGATTTTTAATTAATTATGAATATAATGTTATTTCAAACTATAGTTCTACTCTCTTCATTATCTCAACTAATATAATCAAAAACTAAAATTAATTTTTATTATTTAATGAAAGTAAAAATATATTAGAAGAGAAAACACTTTTTTTTTTAATATTCAATACTGCCGAAGCGCTAGCGACTATTTTAGTTTATAAAAATAATATTTAAAACTTTAATAATTTCTAATATAGTTAAAGCGTAATTGATAAGTATTTTAAAGTATGGTTATATTTTTTATTAGTTTAACTAACATAATTAAAACCTGACATTAATTTTCACTATATTCATAAAAAATTCAAATTACATTAGAGAGGCAAAAACCGCTTTAGGTATTCAAGATATCGTTGAAGCATTAACGCTTATTTCATTATTAACGAAGATGTAAAATATTGTCGTTATCACCTTAGCCTTCCGTGATTTTTATTTCGTTCCCAAGTAAATTCAGATATAATATATTATATCATGTTACGAACATCGGTCTCGCGATCTCGCGTATTCGCCGGCGTTGCTTTTCAGCCCCGGTCTCGGTGCAGGTTTATGCATCGTTCGTTCCATCAAATATTTGTTCTCGCGTTGCTGCTGGTACCACGGTGGTATTTGCCTGGAAAGGATGCACCTTTCGGTTCCCGTCGACCTGGCGAGCTCCATTACATGCCCGAAGTAATACCAAAGAGAGGTGGCCGGGCCGGTGTTGTGTGTTGCGTCTAGTTTTGCCGTTTGCGAAGCTGGGCGGCTGCACGAAAGTGCAGCGTGTGTTAAGTAGTCAGTTTAGGGGAGTTTGCGTGTTGTTCGCGCGCAACTGCCAGCTAGCCCTAAGTTCCTCGTAATTTCGCGAGACTCCCACAGCACAAAAATTGCCGGCGACGCGACGAGTTGCCGACCTTCGTAACGTGTAAACGAATTTTTTCCCGGTAAAACGGCAAATTACATACTTTTCTCCTTTCTCGCGGCAATGCAACGAAAATTTTTTATTATTATCGAACGTGATACGTTCGCGTATTGCCCGAGAAAGAAAGTTCTTATTTTATTTTGTATACTTACCCCTTTAACGCCGTGCCATCCTTTAGAATTAAATAAATTTCTAAAAAAAAAGTTACATAAATTATTCATATGTTTTCAAATTGTTATTATTTTTACCACATTTTTCCTATTGTCGATTCATCTGTCGTGAACACGCTTGAAATAGCTCGCTGAAAGAATAAAGAGGATCGCGCGGTCAAAATATTTCGGGGCACGCTATCGTTTCGCGATCGCATCACGGACACGTTCGAAAGGGTTCACGCGGCCGTGAAAGCCGCCAAGGGGGGAGAAAAGAAGAGGGTGAGACCGCACCGTAGGTAGGTGCACGGATGCATTACATGCTCGAAGTGATAGCTAAGGGCGGGCCGGATGATGCTTGGTTCTTTAGTTTTCTCCGCGCACGCAACACCACCGCCGCCGTTGCTCCTTCGCATTATACGTATACGTATACTCGCTCCGAAAGAGAGTTTCCGCCTTTTCTGTTAACCACCGGCGCGGTGTCCTGGCTTATCTGCTGAAATGCACCTTCGCTTCGTGGAGAACGCAAGCGTGGTAGTTCAGCACGGTTCCCGTTACACACCTGACTGGCGTTTACTGTAAAAATTGTGAAAAATTAAATTTGGAATAAAAATAGGATGGTTCTCTCTTCGATTCAACGCCCGGAATGAAATGTCAAATGCAGATATCGCACATAATTGAGCATGTTTTAATGAGCGGCCTAGATACGCGATGAATATTTGATTTATATACGTATAATTATTTGCGCGCGCGGATTAACGTAAGAAAAGCTGGTAAAAGCTGTTTTTATTCCTGAATTAAATTCATCTTCATTTGTGAAGCGAACTATTTCTACTTTATTCCTATAACAAGTAAACAGAATGGACGAGTTCGAAAGCGCGCAAGTAATTTATGTATTTCAGTTTCTTTAAAAATTTAAGGCAAAGCTAGAAAGATAAATGTTCAAAATAAATTATCTTTTTTTCGCGCAATGATATCAGTCGCTCGATAATAGAAAAGCTAATAATTTATTGTACTGTCACACAAAGAAAACAAATTTTATGTAACGGGAATTTTGATACGTTTATTACGTTTATCTATTTAAATAAAAATTATGAAAATTTTTATATATTATATGTAACAATTCAATAAGTAAAATGGCACAGTGGCTAAAGAACAATGTTATGAATTAATAACCACAAAAGGTAATAACTATATTTTTAATCGCTGTATAAATGGAAATTGCTCAACGCAAATGAATGAATGAATGAACAAGAACAGTAGCTGACGCAATGCGACGATCGTGAAAATTTCGCGCGAAACTGTTGCAACTTTCTGCAACGTGCGCCCGATTAGCAAAGCAATTTTAACGTACTTAGTTGATTTCAAAATGCGCTCCTGCACGGTCCCAACTTGCAGTCTCCGCTTTAACAGTTTAACTGCAATTTATTATTGTGATTCCGGCTATCCGACTGGGCGGAGGTACTTCGGCACTCACGGATGCTTCCTTAACTCGATTTGACGCGGCACTCCGCGCGGATGCGGCGCGGCGCCCGTGAATTGCGCTATCAAAATAACGAACCTATCCTGCATCTTCGAGTGCATCAATCGCTCGAATGCATCTGAAGAGCAGCGGGATCCGCCGCACTTTATGCATGCGTGAGCATCAGCCTGGCTCACCTGCCCCCATTGACGATGGGTCCCCCTTTCGAATTTGTGCCCCGTCGCGTCGGTCGTGTGGGTAGACCGTCGAAAACTTTAATTCGGTCGATCGTCGATCTCGTGCCTCGGCGATATAGCTATCGCGATTGCGGTTGGAATATCGATGCCTTGATCCTCAAAGAGATCGAGAAACCCCTAAATGCGTGGAATCGAACGTACGTGACCTTTCGTGCGATCGAGGAGTTTATTTTAAGAGAAGCATAAAATAGCAAAAGTGGTGTTTTATGATTCAAAGGTTTTGTAGATATTTACAGAACAGATAATTAACAAAACATACTTTTTAAGAGGAACTAGGACAATAAGTGAAAAATAAAATCCCATAGTTTAATACAGTTGATATCTGTCAAATTGTCTATTTATAATTTACAATTTTATAAAATTTGAAATATAGCGAGTTAATACTCATTTATTATGTAAAATTAAATTTATAATTTCTGTATGTATTATTGGAACCTCGTTTCAGTTTCCTCTGGCTTTTAAAGATTTAAGTAATTTTGAAGTTCTTATACTATTTAAGTAATTTGAGCGTTCATTTTTTATTAGAAGAAGAACGGACGGAAAAATTAGATCAATTATTTTCTGAGGGTAGAAGACTGCGCGTTAATTTTATAGTATCCTGAAAGGATAATGCTTCCTGCCGTCACCGCAGCAACAAATTTGCGATGCACCACGTACCGTTTTGCGCATGTTAATTTTCTAGGCCGGTATTCATAGTCGGATCTTATTTCAAGACCGTTTTAAGTAATGTCTTAAATTACTTATACGGTCGTTTAATTGGCTGGACGGAGTCTTAAGACTGCTTTTGACCAGACTTAAGATGATCTTAGATATAAGATCCGACTATGAATACCGCCTCTCTTAATCTATACAGATACTTAATGCGATTATTGTTATCGCGGTAACAGATTTTTTTTTTAATTTCATCGTATAAACAAGAGATGGCACTGAGTACAAGCCCATTGTCCACATCGCCTTATACTAACTAAGAGCGCGTTTATACAATGCGTTTGCGATAACAGATTTGCATCTCCCGTTTGAGCGCGATTTTTCGAGCGGGTTTTCTGCTCTCTCGCTGCTTGCGGGATTCGGTAACTCATGAGAGTAACTATTGGCCCGGGAAACATACGGCGGATGTAACGATCGGTTGTCCCTACGGCAAACGTTTCGCTGTTCGCCAGGATTGCCGAATGTAAACTGTCTATTACCGTCTATATTTCGGCAGTGATCGCGAGCGAGCGCGCAAAATCGTTGCCATCGAGCGCGCGTTTATCAGCGTTACGTGCATTCGTACGATCGAGACGAGGGTAACGCACAGTATTCTCGGTGCTCCGGTGCTCCGACCGTATGCGGTCGGAGCACAAACGGTCCGCGAGAGATGTAACGAGATGATTGGCGTCGATAATTAATGACGATCGCTACGGGCACCAGGCGCCACATTCGCAAATCGGCAAGATAGCCGACTTCGCGGATTCAAAAACGACTTCGATATCGATTGATTTTATAGAATATTTACTTCAATATCAACTCATTTGATACGTGTAATCCTTTCGCTGCGAGGGAGAGCTGTTGATAAAATTGTTGATGCCACGTTCACGTAAAAGAAAAAAAAGTTTCGAGATATCGAAAAGTTTCTTGTTTTTTTGTAATATTTTCGTGATTCTCCTTTCGTATAGCGCGGGTAAAAATGAATACTCGCCGTAGGGGAATAAACTTTGAGCACGTCGCGCCAAAAACATTATACAAAAATATTGCGATGCATCGAAAGTTATACACAGAAAATAATAAAAATATAAAAATATAAAAATATATATAAAACTATAAGAATACAAAAACTTTTCTTTTTAGATTCTTTATTTAGATGCTTCAGATAGCCTCGCATGATAGATTCTCAAAGTAATTAATAATCTAAAAATTACACGGAATACTCGGGATTCGAGAGGATTAAGATTCGAAAGTATTAATTACGGTATCGAATGCTCGAGCACGACTTCCAATTTTTTTTTCCGCCACGGGAAGATCTATCTTAAGCTCGATCGATCCATATCCGGGGAGACAAGCTACTTAATTAAGAGAAAGAACTATCGCCACTTGGGCTGCATCCCGCATCCTCTCGGGCGCCGCGCCGCGTCGCGCCGGTAGAAAATAAGCCACGGAACGCATCGAGCAGTCGAGCGCGCCACGCGATAAGACAGAAGGGGACGACGCGCTCGTCGGGGGCCCCTTGGGACCAGTTGAGGTCTTAATTACTGGCCTCTCACAGCGGAATGCCGTGTTATCGCGCGGTTACTTCTGCTCGCTTGCACACACGTCGGGCATTGAATTACACTTTGCTCCTTTCTCGAGCGGCGCAACGCGACGCGACGCGACGCGACGGACGCGACGCGTTTCTTCCTGAGTTTCGAGACCCCGAGCGACGCGCTGTCGCGCGCGATAACGGCGAGACACGCGGGTGAACCGCTTGTCTCGAGGCTTGTCTGTAAGACATGGCTAAATTTCTAACGGATAAGTTGTTGACTAAAAATTTCGTATATCCTTTTACGCTCTAATTACTGTTGTCATTATTCATTGTCGTCATATTATTTTTCGAGATTCCTTTTCCTTTCTGTAAAGATACTGTAGCGTTCATCGCGTAATATTATATTACATCCTCCATTTCTAATTCCGGTTAATCACGAGAAAAAATAATAATATAATAAATAAAATAAATATAACAAATATAATCATTATTTTATATAATATGAAAATATAAAATATAAATAATATCTAACAATAAAAAATATAATTACTTTAACTAAAATTGTATATATGTATATATATATATATATATATATATATAAGCGAGTATTATATTCCAATTTCAATTAAAGTAATTTCAGTCACGTGTTGCATATTTTTCTCAACGAAAAGTTAATTTTATCTCGGCAGGCTGAGATCGGACGTTAGGTTGATAAAGCTGACCTTAACGCCTCGGCTTCACCTTGTTTGTCGCGCAGGTGCGAACGATATATTTTCCGGAATTTGGAGTGCACTAGCACGTTAGTGTCCGGCCGTCAGCTTTTATTGCGCGATTAATTTTGTCCGCGTTTATACGTATGGTCCACGGTCAAGAGGCGCATCACTCTTCGACCCTTGCTGTCCTGTTCCGCGTTGCAACCACCCTTATTATACCGTCCCATCCATGTACCGTGAAAGATCCTGGAACTGGATTTGAAGACTCTATATACATAACATATCAAAAAAATATTAGTTAAAAATTTATAACAGAAGATGAAAAAATTGACCCTTTTATTTTAAAAGAGAAAAGATTGCAATTTCTAGCAATTGAACAAATCCTTTCAGGATTAATGACAATTAACACTTCTAATTTTGCACACAAAAATATATATAATTCTGAAAAATATGATTGAAAATAAAAGTATTTATATCTCCTCAAGTTTCTCTCAAATGCAAGTTGTAGAAAATACAACGACAATGTAAGAACATTTAATCTTACATTTCAAGTTAATTATAAAATAAATTTGTATTACTGTGAAACAAAATATACACATATAAAGATACATTTAAATAAATAGAAAATTCTTATTATAACGTCAAAAAAAATTCCTCTCATTTACCGCCACACAGTCTTTATCTAGGAAAGTGTTAACGCGCTGCTATAATTTTCTCCGGCTTTAGATCACAACGCTATTCTATCTCACCGAAATCTCCAGGATCTCCGTCACCTGCTCACGAAGAGAACGACCCCACATAGCGGCTCGCCAGGTGCGTCGGATATCCTCCAAGAGATGTTTCAAGCGACTGAACGTAGAGCAAGAGAGTCGAGAGCACGATCATTGCTAACGACCAGGCTAACGTATATCAGTCGTAAAAAAAAGGGTCGCGCGCGCGACTTTATTTAAGTCCTCGTTTCCTCCGAAACGAGGGATTTCTCAGTTCCGAGAGTATACCGCCGGCTGGCTGCAATCATCCCGATCCGAGGAGACCAACGTTGGGAATTGTTTTTACGGCTTTGCGATATCATCTGCACCGCGGAGGAAAGGAAGCGGACGCGCGTTTTGTGAGCCCCGGCACGCGTGAAAATGCGCGAGCGGATCTTCCGAGGCACTCGTCGGAGTGATTCTGACTTTGTCGTTATGCTCGATATACTGAATGCGGACGTCTGTATATGTCTGTGTTGCTGAGCTTTATTTTTATAACGAGAAGAGCGCGTTAGATACAGACGAGCGACAAAATCCGGTTCGAGCACGGAATGCGAATGATACGAGAATACTGATTACGATGTTGCTGCAGCTCAGAGTTATCGCCGCAAGTCTTCTGAGATATTTTATTAATTTCTCACGTTATCTAGAAGCTTCAAATGATAATCAATTTTCTTATTATGCCGTGCAGGATGTTAAAATAACTTAGTAAAAGAGAAAGAATTGTTAAATAAATATTTTTTCAAATTAAATATACGTACAACAAAAAAAGAATAAACTCATTTTAGATAGCAAAGTAGAACTGTATTAATTATAATGAAATGAATTATTAATTGAGATGAAGTATAAAATGCATGAAATAATTTATGAATTAATTGAGAAGAGTAAGTATTCCTTAAGCTTCTAAAGATTTCTACGATCTATTGGGAAATAAAGAATCGTATAACTACCTTACTACTCCGCAGTCTCGATATCTCGATTCAGCAGATTTATGTCACTTTTATCCAGCTGGATGTCCTCTATTTCCTCCCGATGATATCGCTTCTCTCTTAAGTGTATTTCCCGTCGTATTTCCTTTCCGAATTATATCCGACCGGTTAACTTAATATTAAGTTAAGCTGCTCTCCTATTTCATTTATGGAAACGGTTCTACGTTCGTTTGCCAAATCCGCATAAAGCACCCTCGAAAATATCGACGCTAATAATATTACAAAATGATATTGCAATGCAAATCGACATTTGAGATTCGCGATAACGAATATTTTGAATCTGATATTTTACGTGATACGTGCCATGGAAAAAAGCTACCGAATTATGGGCATATATATATATATATATATATGTATATTAATATTTTGAATTTATTCATCAATCGCGTAAACAGTTTATAAATATTTCTACAATAATTGGTACATAACATATTAGCAATTTAAAAAATAAATGCTTCACCAAATTTTACGCCCGGCTTCTTCCCCATATATTGTTTCTGTCCGCCGTGAATGAAAAATAAAGTGGACGTTATCTCACGATCTGTTAAGATGACTTATTATATCCTTCGCTTTATCAGGATCATCCTGAGCCTCGATGGTAGTTATGTTACCGAAATTTAACCACGGTGCCGTTGACGATTAAGCATCTGTACTCGAGCTCCGCTCCGGCTCGTATAGCGTAATAACACGTACCGACATAACCGATCATTAATCCGCGGCGAAGTATGCGTGCGCTCGCGGAAACGATCGTAGAAGCTGCTGGCGTTCCGATGGCGCATGATTAATAGAAGCCCCCGCGAGAAATTGGCTCTTAATGACTCGACAACGAAAAGACCGCCGGCGCTGTGCCGCGCGCCGACGGCCATTAAACGCGTTTTTAGTCACGTCGCGTCGGCTTGATTTCTACTTGAGCTAATGGGCTTTTCATCGGTTTTGGGTAATTCGAGGGGATAAAGAGCGAGATGGAAAAAAAAAGAGATAGGTCCCCGTTTCTCTCTGTCATTGTATATTCCGAGGACGGTGAACACGCGTCCACCTGATTCGGATGTATGTATTCAGCTATATGTATACCGGCGGAATGACAAGCAATAAAGAAGCAGTAAGTAGGTACTCACAGAAAAAAATAAATTAAACAGCTGCAATTTAATGATTCTGCTTTTATATCGACGACAAGCACGATTTTACTTTGTAGCTGAAAATATTAACACTTTCGCAGCCGCGTGCAAATTTGTTTTATTTTCGAATCAAAATTTTTTGTAATCTTCGTTCAAATCATTTGGTGAAATCGAAATCAATTTATTGTTGGACACAGAAAAAAAAGAAGTGTCAAATCAAGACTTATATACTCGCGGTATAAACGCAATCCGTCATCTTAGAAATGAGATTATATTACGTTAAACGAAGCAAACTTTTTTGAATGAAGTTATTTATAAATTATATTGTTCTACCAAGAAAAAAAAAGTTGAAATAAAACGTTGAAATTCTTATAAAAAGATTATAAATTGTTGCATATAAGTTTTTATTTGACACTTCTTTTTTTTCTGTACAATTGCAGTAATCGTAAATATAAATCATAAAATCATCTGCCTTCCTATAATTATTAAAACGACGTAAAATTACGTCAGCGGCTGCGAATGGGTTAAGGTAACATATCTTTCTTTACCATCTTTATGTAGGAATATGAATTAAATGTTTAAAGAAACGCATTTAGAGGAAACGCTTATGATCATTTTTTCTAGGCATCGTTTGTATTCCTTATGAGAAAGAACGTTCGATTTCGTGCACAACTCCTTCTTTTTCCATCCTGTCTTCTTTTCTAACGTCTCCTATTTTATCTGCAACTTTCCTCAGAAATATAAAAAGTCAAGAACAAAATTTTCATCCTCGTTTTATCTCCAGCGGATCTACGGTTGGAAGATCTTCCACGTTTTCGCGCGCGAACGATAGAAGATAGAAATAACATTAATCGACTGCTGAAACCTGGAGCAATATTCCCGACGAGCCTTCACTTCAGCCCCGCCGAAGTCTCGGCGCGGATTACCGGGTCGGGATGCTAATATCGAGCGCCGGATCGCGGATTCGGTGGAAAGCGGCGCGGATGATATAGTGCGCGATGCGACGCGGCGGCGTTTCCCATCGCCGGGGCTATGTGCCCCGGGGCGGCGGACCCGTGTCGTCGTGTCATCGATAATTGATGTATGCGCGAACTAACGGCCGTAATTACGGCGTCTCGCCGCGCGCCGCGCGGAATCTCGCGCTTCGTCTCCTCGGCCTGGCAGGGCCGGCGCGGCCGGCGCGGCTGTCGAAGCCGATGCACGCGCGACGCATGCGATGCGTGCGCCGAAACGCCACGCATCGGCGTTTCAGCCGCGCGCTTTCGTCGTTTTACCAGGAGGCCGGAGGGAAAAAAAAAACCTAGACCCCATCTATCTGCGTCCATTAAAAATGGATCGGTCACATCGGATCACGGGATTAACATTGTCGAAATAACGTGGGTTCTGAAACGATTGGTTCCCGTTACACTACGTCTGTTTTGCATGAAAGATTTTTCGACGTCTATATTCCTTTATATCATCGAGTCGCCAGATCTCAACGCCAGATCCAGATCTTTCGGACACCACTTGCCTCTCGAGTCTTCCTGTGAGTAAAAACTGCATGATGTTATTCGACGAAGGAAATATATCGACGTTATAAGTTTGCTAATCGCAACAAATTGCGTTAGATAAAATATATCGTTAAGTCAATGTATTTTACATGTACAAAAGGTAGTGGGATTCTGCCTTGAAACTTGGCATCAGGCCCTGTGATTTTCCAGGCCGACTCTGCCTCGGCATCGAGATTTCCCGAAGAAACTAATGACTCTCATCGGCCGTGACGGTTTGACCGCGCGGTAATTAATCGCGAGGGGGCCCGAGGGCCCGAGGATTGACTCTCTCTCGCGGTCCCTTCACCACCCCCCTATTCCCCTCTCGCTCCATTCTTCTACTTTATTCTCGCCGAGAATTATGCAAGCCGACCGTTTATTAGCATGCTAACGACCGCGCATTAAAATACTTTATTTGCGGGACAGTGATTGAGTATTTTCGTACGGCGTTGGATAGAAAAGAGGTCCGGAAGGGGAAAGGGGTAAAAAAAACCTGGGGAAATTGCGGCGAGACCTTTTTTCGAGCTTTTTGAATTATGTAAGTGCCTCGGACTAATTACTCCGCCGTCCGCGCTTCGGCTCGTTCGTTGTTTCGCATTCGACGCTCGAACGAGGTATAGACGCGGTTGATTTGTATTTTTTCTATCCTCTCTTCGCTTTTTTTTATTTGCTGGGGCCGTGATTGTATTTGCCCGCCGATACAGATTGCCGTGCTTGTTGCGATCGCTCATCGCAAGCTTTTTGAGAGAGAGAGAGAGAGAATACAGTCGCACGAAGCGTCAAAATGATACAAACCACGAAGCGCCGCTACCGAATTGCGAATTGAGAGGTAATTTAATGATTATTAATCTGACGTGACAGACCTGTGGCGTAAAAATGGAATTATAGAGAAAGACTCTTTGATGATTTTATACGATTTTTTGTGGGTGATTTTTCGCGCTTGTTCTGTACAAATAAATTATCTATATCAAACAGGCATTTTCTAAGCTTATGCGAAAGGAGATCTAGGTCAGAATAATTTTCCCTACCTGCTGCACACGAAGGAAAATATACGTCAAGACTGGAAAGGAGCACTTGTAAAGTTTTCTGTAACAAAGCAGGAACAAACTCTAGAGAAGAAGATGCGGTAGTACCTTTTGTCAAGAATATTGTACAATAACGTAACAAGCAAGAGAAGACTTCATCTTCATATACACCAACCATTAAACCTTAAAAACGTGCTACTAGCTACTAATTATTAGATTAAGAAATTAATTTATAATAATAATATTAATTATAATAATAAATATATAACAAATAATAGATATAATACTAATAATATATAAACGTGATAATAATGAGGATAATGATAGTAATAAAATTATATTAATAAAGTTGGCAAGTATTGCCCTAACACCTAATCCAATTGTAAAAGATCCTCGTGATTTCTACACGCGCGCGGTCGCTACGTATAACGGTGCATTTAAGCTCTCCCTCATTCTGTATAATCCACTTCTTTTAATATTATATCGCAGCTACTGGCTATACGCTGCTTACACCACGAGTAGCAGCGTCGTCAAACGCTTGAAAGTTTAATATCGCGAGTGGCTGATGGAAGCTGGCCGTCTCGCGATATCGACTGCGTCGTCGTCGTTTCGGCAGAAGCAGGAGGAAGACGAGCGCATCGGAAACGACCGTAAATCGCGCGTTCCAAGTGGACCAGGCGTCGGTCGGCGGTCGTCGGTCGGCTAACCGGCGACTCGGAATAAAATCCGAGAGAGAGCACGCGGCCTATAATAAGATTACGAGAGTGGAACTAACGAGGCTATCGTCACACTGGCGAAACCAGATGTCGGCGATGGTGTCCGCCGCCCAGGACGTGTCTTTTCGATGGTGGCCCCTCTCGGACCCGGGCCATGTGCTCCTCGTCTGCTTGCGTCTGCCCCGCGTCTGCGATATTTATGGGAGTGAACTCGGCACGGATCAAAAGTGCGTCTGCGGGTGTAGTCGACACGATTAGTCGGTTAGTCGGCATCTCTCCTCTCTTCTTTTTTGCTGCTCAGGCCGAATGAGACATATAAGGGCTCCGCTCGGCGCGGAAGAGATGCCGAAACGAAAAATCATTTCGACGGATAAGCACGAGAATATTGCACGAGAAAAAAAACTATAAACATTTTTGATAAATCAATCTGTAGATTATTAGTAAAATCTTGCAATAATGTATGCGTTGAAGTGCATGGCTCCTCCAAAGCTAAATGGATTATTACGATCGTGTGCCAGGGCCATGTAACGAGTTTTATTGGCGCTGAAAAATTTAACGTTCGAAAAATAATCCAGACAGGCACGAGCAGATGGAAAATAATAGATTTATTTTACTAACTGAATATGAAGGAAACATGCTTGCACACAATCATAAATGTCCTTCGTACGATATAAGTGCAGTAACTTTGGTGATAATCGGTGCTGAACATGATGAATGTGAGGTCCTAGCTTCTTATGTGTTCGCAATTTGACAGCTCAGCTGTTCGACGTACCGATAGTTTTATGACGAGTGGAAGAGTAGGAATGATTTCTCCGAACACAAATAATGCTTTGCGATTGTTTTTAAGCGTATTAATGGCGTGTGCCGGTGTTATTCGCGTCGCGATAACGTAACGCGGTGAAATGAATTCTCGCGTGGGTAGTAACGCGATTGCAGCTATCGAACTGTTGGATTTAGTGCTCTGGTCGGGAAATCTGTGGGCAATAAATACGAGAGGCCAAGAATACTTTATAATCGTCGATAGATAAAAAATATAAGTAATATTATAAAAAGATTAAGATTTATCTCTTATAATTTTTTACCATTTTTTCTAACGTGCATCACTCAACGAGATTACTGCATATTTTTTCCTTTCATGTTTGAAATTAATTTATTGTGTGGAAATAAATAATATATAATAAAAATGTAATAAATATAAAAAATAATATATAAAAATATAAAATATAATAAAGATATTTCTCTAGAGTCACTCCACAAGTCAAGAACTAAAAGTGAGATTTTGTTTCAAAACCAAGGAGCCACTGGTAAAAGTAATATGAAATGGTGGTTTCACAGCGAAACCACTGGGCCGCAAAGGGTCAAGAATCACTTTTCAAACTAATTATTTACAAGATGGTACGTGCAACGATTCAACAGAATATATTTCACTCTTAACAGTATTCCGTTATACATAAATGTTCGGACGTGTGTTACATTTATACGTCATATATTGATTTCTCTTTTACATCCCGAATAAATTAAAGCGCAGCGTTCTTCCGCACAATTTGTCTTGTCACGATGAAGAACGCGCGTGACGTTTGAATAAAACTTATTAGCTCAGCGTGTAATTAAACGTGGATCTTATTAATCCCCTTCACACACACAGCCGACCGCTTAAATATATTATATATTTATCCCCGAATTTATGCGCGCGCATAATTTCACAAATGGTGAATGCGGGCCGGCGGCTGCCCCGATACCGCAACGAGGGAGACGTATATTATAATCCCGATACGTCTCTCGCCGCGATGTTGCTCGGGATGTATTATGTGGAAATTCTAGGCTACAAGCATTTCCCGGATTTATTGCGGGTTCGCGGTGGCTGACAGTGCATGTACTTACATATTGTCGATGAATTCCGACGCGGCGTTACGCGATCGAGCGTGGGCGCGCGCGTTCATATTTCTACGTGCGGGTATGCATTTTGTATGGAGCGCCGCGCGCGAATATATATTTCGAGTTATCTCTAAGCGGCAAAACGGAGGCGCCTGTGTTGAAAAATTTCGTGCGATTTTCAAGTCGCGAAAATTAATGCCCCAGGTCGTTAATAATCCGCCGATGTGACTGCTGCCACCGGATATATATCGATAATGGATATTGTGAAAAGAAGATGCAGACGATGCTCCTTCATTAATGCGATGATGCATTATCGAGGAGAATGCGCGGGGGATATGTTATTAACGCGCAGACAATTTTAATGCAACAGATGATCACTCATTCTCGCGTTTTAAAAGTGTGTAAAGGCCATTGCACGTAACAAAGTTTTAGTCATAATCGTAAGGCCGTAAGAAAATAGACCAATCACAGTCGATTATTCTTTGAGCGCGAGAAGAATAGTCGACTGTGATTGGTCTATTTTCTTACGGCTTTACGATTAAAACTAAACAATGTAATGGCCTTAAAAGGCAGAACTATGTATTAACGTATGGCTTTTAGAAGAATAAGCGCGACGCGTAATTGATACACTTTGATTAATTAAGTAAGATCCGACTTTACGTTTCAGTAATTATGCATATTTAGAGGTTATTATTTAGACGTTTAATGCGTGTAGAAATAACATTGGATTTGCAGTGCCTGATGTACCTTCGATTAAATCTTTGATTAATATTTTAATTATTTCATAATTAATATAAAAAATTACAGCGGTTGTTCGTAGTTAAATATTTCGAGTAATTTAAAAATTATTATATATTTTAGTTATGAAAGCATATTGCTATAAATTAGTACGTTTATATATATAAAAATTATTTTTTTAAGGATTTGAAAAGAATTATTTATTAAAAATTAACTATCAAATATATATATATATATATATATATATATTTAAGGGAAAAGATAATCTTTCGCTAAATTCGTACTACAAAAATCGACCCTAAATTCATCCAAGAGAGTCTAGTACTTGCATGGACAAATATTCCGTTCCGCGTACAAGCAGCCTTTACGACACAAATTGTAAACCACGTTGCATCCCGAAATTACATGTCACGTATATACAGAGTGTTCCGGATTCCTGAAATTCCTCGCAATTTATTCGCTTCGAGCAGCATAATTTCAGATAGCTGTCGTTGATATTAAAAATCGTATTTGTTACATGAATAAAAAAAACATATCTGGTAAGATATACCAGAATCAAGTTTTATCGTGAGATACGGATAGTTTAATAGCCACATCTTGATTAAAAATCGATCGAGAGTGTACTCAGCTGATTGTGAAAAGCGCTGCGGTTACTTTCACGAATTATCTGTCATTAAAGTATTACATGTCTGTTGTAAAACACAATATTATTATCAATATTGAGACATGAGATTTCTCATTAAATGTTTTTGTTTCACACACACACACACACAAATGATATAAAATAATGAATAAATAATAGATAGATTACGAAAAATTAGAGAATAAAACTAAGTTTATTTATTACAAGAATAAATAAAATTAATAATTAAAATGTCTTTTTATTAAATAAATTAGTTAAAATGTCTATATATCCAATTGAAATACTCTGTGTTCTCCATCTAGTTACGTTTGTGAAAATACATACTGGAGCAAGCCAGTCTGGTCTGTAAATATTTATTGTATCTCTAAAATAAACGTATAAAGTCAATTATCCTATTTTTTGCAGTTTAAATTAATTTTTAATAATTAACCGATATAATGTCTTCTCGTTACTTAAATGACACTTTTCTTCACCGAGATAATGCAAAAAAAGCCAAAGCTCTACAATATTCAACAAATTTGCTCGATGTATATTCGGCGATTTGCTCTTACAATTAGTCGAAACTGATAAATAAATTATATGTTTAAATAAGTCGAAAATTCATAATGAGCTTGATGCAGCATACGTTTTATTCGAAATTAAGCAGCGTGAAAAAAATCCGTCATCGTTCATGTTTAAATCTCGCGATAAAGCAATACTTTGTAATTCCCATTTCCTATTGCTGCGATTCTCAAATGATCGCGCGACATATTTGCTTCGATAAAAATAATCACAAAAATTTGCAAACGTTGCCTCAGTTAATTTAATTGTATGTGCTAATTGTTTGTAGGAAATAATCGTGTTTCGGAAATAATAGGTAACGCGGAACGACAAAATGCCAATACCTGTCAACTCGAGTCGCGACACAAGAATGATAATACGGCGCGCCGCGGTCTTGTGTACGAGATCGCGCGCTATACTAAACAACACCAAGACCGAAAAACAGTCTCGTTATCACGAAATATTCAACGTTTTATTTCTACGAAATAATTATACACTGAGTATTCTGTATTCCTTGTATTTTTAATTAATTTTAATAAGTAAACCGATATTGTACACTTTTGCGCTTTGTTTTATAAACTTGTTAGCGTTATCTAAAATAACAACTGATTCGACTAAAAGAGCGTTTTAATAAGATAAAGAAATATTGTTATTTAAATTCTAATTGATGGGAGTACAACTTGCTCTTCAATATTGTGTAATTCTATGTGTATAAATATAATTGTTAATAACGAATTTCAACTATTACGTACGAATTATTTCTTTCTTTTAATAATTATTTAAATGATTAATGTACATTGTTTAATTGGTCTATCTAAAAATTAATATTAATTAATAAATTAACATATATAAACATATTATTTAAAGAACTGGTTTAAAAACAAAATAGAACGATATTAAATTTAGCATCGCTATACCATGTCCACGTATTATTGATATAGGTATTCATATCGAGTTTGGGAAAACAGTTAAAGCAAAATAATCTCAAATAAGCACGTATCGCTACCTTATTAAATCATGCAATATAAAATACAAGGAAATTATTATTTGGCATTATTTTTTCTCTTTTTCTGGCATTTGTGATTTTTAATTTTAACGTTGTAAAACTCAGATTTTTTACGTGAAAATGATCGATTCTCTTTTCAAATCCTCAAAAAAATTTTACAAGATTTAAAAGCTAACATACATATGGATTTCCAATCAAGAATCAATAATTAAATCGTGAGAAATAAAACTCAGGTCTGAAGATAAACTTTGTTGAGTTCCTTAATTGAATCATAATAGCAAATATAACATATATTAAAACAAAAAAGTTAACTCTCTAGAACTTTTTATTAGATTGTGTCATATCTTAAGCTGCATTCTTCAATAGAAATCTGATTATAAATATACGCTCCTAAAAATCTCTAAAATTTTATTATCTGTCTTAATCAAAGTTAATTTACAGGTTGAAGCTTGAGCTCTGATAGATTTAGTTACCTAATTCCTAATTATAACTTAGAATTTCACACAAGAAACCTTTTGTTCTTAATAATAAATAATTCAATAACTAATTGGTACCGTGAGATATTTTAGTTACAAGAAAGAGAAATCGATCGAATCTGTCATTAAAATTAAGGTCGCGTATTCTCGACCAGCCTGGTAAGAAGAGCGACGATCTTTGATTATCTCGGAGCCGATTCCCCCTCAAAGAACGAGCAACGGGTCGCGTTGCTCGTCAAGACCGCGCTCTTATGGGAATGCAATTAGTCGGCCGATATTAGCATCAGATCTATCTTGCAAACGGTGGAAGAGAGAGAGAGGACGGACTGATGAGGAGCGGCTGGCACTAATTCACCTCCTCGCGCAGGACACGAGTCCTGATGGGCTGTGCTTATATACCCAAGGATATATACGAGCACGGCACGTTCCGTCCCTATCGGGGACGGGGGCGTTGCCTGCTAATGCTGTTATTGAATTATTTCGAGACTTAGTTTTACGTGCGAGGGATCAAACCCCCGGCTTAGTCCCCCGCGCGGGGGACGAAGGGCCCCGCCTTCCTCTCCGTCACACTTCTTCTCGACAGATTCCTAACTATCCGTTCTCTCCCGCACCACGAACTTGGATCACGGGAAGTGAGACAGCTTCGGCGTTTCCTCGAGTAGATTAAGATGCGATTTGGATGCCCTTCCCCTCGTCGATATCCCGGAGGAGGGTCGCGCGCGATCTATGATCCACTACGAGTGGATTGGGGAAATGCAGAGGGAACTCGGCGACAAAAGCGAAACGATTAGGCGGAACTATGTTCCACTGAATTCAATCAACTTTCTAGATGTTAATCATTCAATTCTGTTGTTTGTGGCAATAAAAAAAACCTTATTGCGATGAAATGCTAGTTCTGATTAGAAAGTGTATATTTATATGAATTTTAATTAACGACTGTTCTTAGCCTAGTATCCTGTTATTTTATTGCTGTTATTTAGCCTTTAGCAAAAATATTCACGTAATATAGTTAAATAACAAAACTTTGTTTTTCAGTTTATTTCATATGAAATTTACTTTAATAAAAATAACGAGATACCTTTGGGGCACACTATGTGTGATACATGTAAATGAAAAATTTCTCAATATTTTCGCACTATTAATCATATGTTATCATACACATATTATCATAGACATATTATCATGTTCCAATCGGTCCCAAATATATGTATAGGTGGAAATTTGAATTTCCTTTCTTCCTTCGTACGTCGTGCAAAGATGAAATCGAGCAACA
Organism: Temnothorax americanus; assembly: GCF_048541705.1. Classification (NCBI taxonomy): domain Eukaryota; kingdom Metazoa; phylum Arthropoda; class Insecta; order Hymenoptera; family Formicidae; genus Temnothorax; species Temnothorax americanus. The sequence goes on from NW_027509339.1 coordinate 3,892,574, forward strand.
GCGATAACGGATATACCGCCAATTCGCGTGGGGAGAGCTGCTGTGTGTGGCGACAGTTGGTGTAAACGCATTAGCGACGATCACACAATCGGGATCACGCAAGAGCTCGGAAGGGTGGCGAATAGAGAGAGAGAGGAAACTGCGACATATCGGATATCACCATCGCGAACCGGGGACCGGGATGTCTTTACGACTTCCTCCAGAGATCGAGTAATGATTAGGACGTTGTCGACCCGCCCTTCTTTGACGTCCCCGGAGAGCCAACCGCCCCACGTAGCGGGAGTTTGAATCAAAACGAGAAGCGAAGAAAGTGTTAGAAAGAAGGAGGGAAGCGTGTTGAAAAATGTACAAGCTGCGAAGAAATTCGTGAAGCAAAGAGCAATGCTCTGGGAGGAGGGGTACCAGGAGCGAGCCAGGCTTTTCGAGACTGGAAGCTAATAACGATATCCGGGGATTCCCAGCAGGAGCATAAAAAAGCGGGAAGAGGCATTAATTTTTGTTTGATGTCAATTATTAACGGCAGCGAGCAGTACTGTTGCACTATCGCGATGCATTTTATATAAAAAAAATGTTAGATTGACGAATAAAAGAGGTACATGTAACGAATATAGATAGTGTATAAACATAAACTATACATTTTTTACTGTATGTAAAAATATTAATTATTAATTATCAGTTATCAGTATGTACATTTGCTTTAAAAAAACTGCGATTGATTTATTTATTCCATTACTGACTTTGTCGCGTAAGAATTAAAGTGAATGTGTTACTATCCTATGTAATATACGATACTCGAACAAAATTATTTTATCGCTCCCGTCGACGACTAGAGAGGTTTGAAACTTAATTCTCACTAGTTTCTCTCGATCCGTTCCTGCGAGAAACGCCGAGAGGGGGAGGCGAGTGAAGGAAAAGCACGCTGTCGACTTGCACCGGGGCAAAGGATGTAATACCCGAGACGACTCAAGGCAATGCAATAAAACATTCTAGGTATATAAATATATCTGCTTAAGAAGACGGCCCGAGAACTTGAGATATTAGAAACACATGTCTCGGATGGGGCGGCGCGGCGCTTTTTTCGAGCGCGATGAACGCTCGGTACTCCGCGCGCTTAAATGCTTGATGTCTAAGTTATACGCATTCACATGTCGCTTTTACGCCGTCAAAATATCAGACTGGCACTCTCTCTCTCTCTCTGGTTTCTTGCACAATGTGTGAAAATGTCAAATGAATGAGCTGTCGTTAAAATGAGAAAAAAGATTATGCTGCAAATGAAAAATAAAGATTAATGGTTTCAACGATTGACGTAAAGAATCTAATTAAAAATGAAAGATCGTAATATATCTAAACCTTCTTAACAAAATATAAAATTGATATCAATTGTTTAAACGTACTTATAATACATTCTTCGATTCTCCTGCGATTTTTAAAAATAATAAAAATGCAAAATATGTGTTATAACCAGGGACAATTACCACTAAAGTCGGATAAAAATTGCATTAAATTATAAGACGAATTAGGTCGCGGCTTTTGTTGCTTCTCGAAGAAATCTATTTCCATTATTTGGCTTCAAATAGATAGGTATAAGTCTCGTTTCATCGGTCCCGCTATCAATCTTCGCGCGTTAATTAACAGGTCGAAGAGCTTAATCGATTTACGGATCCAAAATAACATTTCCGGCTAAGCGCATTTTGCCGCCACTAAATATTCATTTCAGGCGCGTATGCTCTAATGTATTTATCGGGCAATCGGGACGGAAGGGGCGCGGGGTGGGGTGGAGGGGGGGAGGGAGATCGGGGGACATGATGAGCTCGCGTTACAATGAACGAAATGAAGGTGACGGCGCGGCTATTAAAATGATGGCATTATGCATATCGCACGTCACGTAGTTATGGGCTCGCGGGTATTATCGGCGCGCTTTTAATATACGCTGTAAAATTTCCGCGATCGTATCCACTCTCTGGCGCTCGCGAGACTCTAAAAGGCATAACGGCAAATTGCGTTTCGCGATAATGACGCGCCCGGGCGATAATGACGCGCTGAAAGTTCCCTCACGAGTCGCGCTCTCCTCGCGCTGCTCGAGCAACGCGACGCCTCCCCATCAGGCCGCCGCGCCGCGATGTTGACAACGGGGCACTTGTACCAATTTTCTCGTGATTAGCGTGTTCAAGAAGCGGCGGCGTAATTAGTCCGAGTCGCGCGCTCGAAAACGAGATAACGCGTCGACGTCGCGGAAACAAAACTCGAGCACAGGCACTTGTTAATCTCATTATTCGGAATTGCATGAAACGAGTAGGGAAATGGGATCTCTACTCCGGATAGATATGCGCTCTCCCACGATTCGTGTAGCTTGGCTATATTATGCGGAATGTACATATAAAGTACCCTATATACTCGCAACATTTCGCGTCGATCCTTTCGCAGTAAAAAGACTTTAATTATTTACATCTTTTGCATTTTGAATGCGATAAATGTATTTGACATTATACCCGATTGTATATAATTTCGATTTTGCCTGCAACATGAAGATAACGTATATCGTTAGAAATTTTTAAAATCAAATAGCGGCCCGGACATATTCACCGTTCTATGAATTAGGCAGTGGGATATTACGTAAAATAATCGCCCACAGTGTAGTAATGCACAGCTTTGAGTCCGATAATTATCGCATAGTGAATTTTGGCAAGAACAGCAAATTAGAGCTCTATTGCGGGTATGACAATCGATATTAATTATCGCGTGATTGCAAATCGGTTTCGCAATTAATTAATTAATTAACCGCTTTTCGGTTAGAGTGTATTATAAAAAGAACTGCCGCGCTGCTATCCGCGCTCTGTCCTCTTTTTATGCCGCGTATCCACGAGCGTCGATCTATTAATACTTTGACGGGACGTTTGTAACGCATAAAATTACACGTGTGGCAAACTGCACATGTGTATCGGATTGTATACCGTAGTGGAAACATATCGTTTTTATCGGGGAAATCGAACATAGCCTGAAGGCAAATATTTCGTCCCGTATATGAAGTCGATAATATAAAATCTGTATGTATCTCTCGTGTGCTAATAACGATCGCAAAAAAAAAAAGAGGATCGCGATATTAAAGAAATAGGATCCAAGTCGCAACCGATAACAAGATACATATGTGTGTGTGTGGAAAGCGCTCTGGCACAAAAATTTTACATTTATATTTAATATTGTTATTGCTCTACTTCAAAAATTGGACCCATGATGGACACATGGTTAAAATAAAGATAGACAGAATATTTTTTCGTCATAAAAATTTAAATAAAAAATTACTAGATCTAAAACTAAAATATTTGCAAGGGTTATCATCCTAAATGCAGTCAACATTGAATTAGTTAAGGGGGGCATCAAATGCCTGAAAACTTCAAAAAGAGCCATTGAGAAAAAAAGCATTTTAACGTGCATCCATTGCAAATGCATTGAACGGAGCGTCGAGTCGAGAAATGCATACAGCAGGCTCGTTTGGTGCAGCTGCATTGACGAATTATAATGCAATGCCGGGGTGCGCGTACGAAAGCAACTATATGAATTACGTATGCCTGGAAGCGCAACGGTAAATTTAATGAAAGACTCTATTTCTGTGAATGGATCTGTTTCGCGACAAAAGGGGTTTAATGTTTCTTCGTCAATTAAACTTTGTATGTTAAATCGATGTTGACGGCGAAAATAGAAAGCGTCACAAAGAGAATTGTTCAAGAGAATTGTTTAGACGGTGGGGAGAGACAAAGTTTGCTACGGGCTATCCTCTGGGCCTTTTCGCCGATCTCATACCTCGGTTGTAGTTTCAACTCGCAAACCGACGTGAGTTCCGCGTTTAACAGTTTGCGCGAAATGGTACTCACGTCTCTGTGTGAAGCTTACAAAAATTTATTGTTTTGGAGAATTCGCCCCATTTTAGATTTGCTATTTTCAGAGATATTCAAGACGATAGAATATATTTGTCATCAGACCCAAAAATATAATTAAAATAATGTATATTAATACATAAGAAATAACAAAATATATGCTATATAAATAAAAATCAAATATAAGAAAAAAATATATAGAGAGAGAGAATAATATATATATAAAAAATAAAAAATATATATATATAGATTTCAAAGAAAACTTTACAAGTCACATATGTCCCGCACTACTCGCTGCCAGTTGGGTCAGATATGTCTCATTGGTACGCAAAGGGTTGTGGCTTTCATCCCGACACGGCATGGTGGCATGACGAAAGCCGAGGCTGATCACCGTAAAAGCACACGGAAACGCGCTTCGCGCAAATATTCGCCAGCGAGTTTTTTTTCCACAGGCCCAATCCTCGAATTGCACTCGACATTTCCTGCGACCTGTCCACCGAACACACACACACACACACACACACACACACACACACACACACACACACACACACACACACACACACACACACACACACACACACACACACACACACACACACACACACACACACACACACACACACACACACACACACACACACACACACACACACACACACACACACACACACACACATACCGGGTGAACCGAAAACAAACGCGCCGGGAATTGAAGGTATCGCATGAACACCATCAGGCATTTAGGAGTTTTGTGTCGCGGAAAGAGAGAAAGAGACGGAAAAGAGAATAATGAAGGTGTACTGATCGTGATGTATTTATCGACACGCCATCGACATCATCATTTGATCAGTTCCTGGTAAAGCATTAATTTCCACTTCTGAATTTTTCTGTGGACAACGCTGAGAATTTTCTATAACGATTCTTGTGACATCTTTATGTTTTTATGATATCAGATTTATAATAAAATTTACATTAAAATAATATATAATGCATCTAATAACTCACTTATGACTAAAGAGAAATGAGATTATCCTTTCTCTTCCTTTTTTGCCAGCTTCTTAAATAAATCAACTGTCTTAGTAATTATCAATCAATTGTCATAATAATTATAAATCAACTGTTTTAATAATTAGGAATCATAAAATGAGTTAATTTGATCCGAGTTTGCTTCGGTTTTTTTATTGGAAAATTTGCGGAGCGTCTGAATGTTGAAATTGTTATAAAGGAAAAATTGAGCATTTCGACGGATTTTGATTATCGCGAACAAGCTTAGCAGCGTCCGGTTAGAGTCGTTTATTCTGAGAGCGATCGAGTCGGTTCTCTGATTTGTCGAGAGACAAATCAGATCATGACGCACGATTGCGCCGTCGCCGTCGCGTCGTCGAGTTGTACGTCGGCGAAAAATTCGCGCGGATCTTCGCGGTGATACGCAGTTGCATAACGAGTACGTGCTTTTCCGAAACTTCCGCGATTACGTATTTTTAAACGTGATGAATTTCGCTTCAGGAAGTACGTATTTTCGCGCCGCTCTCGCTCTTGCTCTCGCATCGCCGCGCGCCGTGCCGCTTTTGCTATTCTTATCTCGTGTTTCATGCCTTACTAACTTTTTACGCGGCTTGTCCGTCCCCGGCGGAACCCCCGCTAAAATATCACGTTGAAAATAACTCGCTCTCGAATTCACATTTCTCGCTGCGCGGCTGATTTCGCTGGAATATGCATGAGACAGAGACGTCAAAAGTAAAACGGGAAAAAAAGCGATGATGCGATGAAAAATTTGGAGACTCGTAAAATATTTTTCTCTTTTTCTTCACCGGCGAAACGATACGTTAGTTTCCAATTGCGTTATCCTCCTATTTCGTTGCATATAAGCATTCTTTGGTATAGGTATAAGTACACGTAGACACGCCGTGTCTAAAAACACCGTGCAATATTAATTATTTGCTACATCGCGATTACAATAACATCACGGTAATGGATGTGCGAAAAAAAAACTCTACGAATTTCATTACGATTCTTCGCGAATATTGGGGAAAAATATGTGCGAAAAACGTATTTATATTCATTATTTAGACGTTATGCATGATTTTTATGCGTTAACAGGTTAACATATAGCTATGCTACGCTTTATTACTTCATTGATTATACTATTTATTAGACGAAAATGATAATTTATTTACTGCTACTCTTTAATGCATTATATAGCATGTTTGCAATTGATGCGATTAGATCACATATATAAATCTATATACAACAGATATTGATCTTTAAATTAGTTTAAAATTATTAAATTGTGATCCAACATAATTATATTTTTGTCGAATGAACCTACCGAATTAAAAAGAAGAAGGAAATATTTTATCTTTCCTATTATAATTTTCCACGAATACTTAATAGGTAAAAACTTCACATTTTCTTATGGTTTGCGAAATTACTAAAATAAGAACATTAATTTAATAAAGGTAATTAAATTAAAGGAGCAAAAGCTGATTTGATTGACAAAAAATTGATCAAGAGGTACTTATCTCGCGTTCGTCAATGATTATTATTAGTCACAGAAGGATATTTAATTTGCCTTTGATACGGTTTTATAACTCGGTAAATGACGAAGAAGTTAATTATTACCTGTGCTGCCGTTTGTTATTTGTATGATTTATTTATTTGCGGTATGTTTTTGTGATATAATCCATTCACAGAAGCAGCTTTCAGAGGGCATGCAGGTATAATAAAATACATTGTGTTAATAGAAAAATTCAACGTTTGTGCGCGCGACGAAAAGTAAACGCGTGACGTGTGACGGCCATAACGTAATAAACGCGATGTTCATTTTTGCGCGGGGATTGTAATAAAGATTTATAATAGGAATAATAAAGGCGCGCGAGAGAGAGATTAAAGTGGGTTAATCCGTTGTGAAACCGGTTCCATGCGCCTCGAAATTGGCACCCGATACAGACACACAGACCCGTAAACATTTGTCCGCCGACAGCCTGTGATTCTTTACTGCAAATGGCGCTCGGGATTTATAGGAAGGAACGTTGAGTCGTTGTTCACATTTAACGATTGCAATCCGCGCGACCCGAGTGCATATAAACTATCGATTTTTCCACGACTTCTGGTCTACTATCACACATAACGGTCGAATCGCTTCTTCTTCTTTCAACTTTTCTCTTTGCAACTAACTTCCCGATAAAGTGCTGAAAGTTGTAGAATGTTGAAAATAGTATATATATATGTATATATATATATATATATATATATACATATATATTTCGTCGATTAAATAAATATAATTGCAATAAATTGTGCGTTCGTTTAAAGTTTCAGTTAGATTCGATATCCAATCATATCAATATTCGCGTAATCGCGTATTTAACGTGTTTCCGTTATTGACGATACGATGAAATTTATATGAATGTATAAAGATAAGAAATATTATATCGATGCCAATTTTTGTTGCGTCAAATCAACGCACGTTCGAATTTCCTTGTTTATTTCATCGCGTATAGATACATTTAATTTATCCAAAATAAAATAAAAATATTTTCCACTACGCGATGTAGACAAAGCTTGTCAACGCAGTAATTTAAAAATTTAATTTAATTTAATTGTTATATAACAATTAAATAATTTGTCGCAATTCCTATCCTACATTTCTGTCTATCTATATATGGAACTGCATTTTTAAATGTCAAAAAATTTCATGTTATATATTATTAATAAACGTAAACTTTCGATATTTAATTTAATTTTCAATCTTGATAATATAAAGTGACATTTTTCATGCTATTTCTGTTAGTTCCATTTACCTTCTTTACATATTTTATACAACTTTAAGTTTACACCTTGTCAGAGTGCCTTCTCAAACTCAAGATTCAAGAACAAGACTTTACTCTTCCGGGCGCGTTTTATCCGTGCCAGAAAAGAGTAACAGAAATATCTTCTTTACCTATAAGAAGATAAATCTTGCCGTCGAAGCGGAATTGTATCGCGGACGAATTTAATAAAAATCAGTTCTATCGCGCAAACTCCGCGAAAAGCGAATTCTGTCTCTCTCGCTTCCTCTTCTCTCTCTCTCTCTCATACTACGAGAAGCAAATCTAATCTCGGAAGCACCGCGGTACTCCCTCGCGAATCGAGCGGGCAGATTATTTTAGTCGACGTCACGAAAACGTCGGGGCTTCGTCCTGTCCGTTAAAACGCGGGCTGCACGTATGCTTTCTTCGGGGATGTACGTACTCGTATAACGGCCGTCGGTTTGCGCCCCTGCACTGCGCGATGTTCGCTTCCACCATCTCCGTTCGTTTCGCCGTTTCGTTCACGGACACGACGGACGAGAGCGGAGGAGAGAAAGAGCTGTTTCGTCGTTTCGTGGCTGGTCCGCTTTTAGCGAGTTTAGGAGAAAAGTATATCTAATGCGAGCCGACTCGCGAAGTGCTCGGCGTTTCTCTTTTCCTTTCCTTTTCGCGGAGTTCCTTGATTACCCACGGTCTCTCTTCCCGGCGGTTGTCTTCTTGTTACGGCCGACGCGGCGTGGCCTGACATGAATTTTTATGCCGGCTCTTAGGCTGCCGGGCGTACCCGTAGTGCGAAACTGGTCTATCCGCTTCCTGGACAACGACACGTATGTGTAACGTCGGACGAGGTTACTTTGGTCCGGCGAGGGTAACAGCGCATTACAGTAAAAGAAAAGTTTGTTAGAATAGTTCAAGAGTTTAAACGTTTGAACTACCTTATAAACAACTACCTCATAAAGTTCAATTTCAATGAGCACAATTATTGCTTCTTGATAATTACGTGTTTAGATGTTGGATGGTTATAAAATAATTTTTTAACGTGACATCTAAAGTTATCTTTGCATAATTTTTCAATATGACACCTAAGTTATCTGCTTTGATAAAGTAATCTAATTCTATTTGATGACATGTATACTTTATTAAAAAATGTCAAATATAATTTTCTAATGACAGAATAATAGTAATTACTAAAAAATTATTAAAAAATAAAAAACGTTTATGTGAATATTGCTAGAATATTATTAAAAATCGTACACAACAATTTTGCCATTGTATCGATTCAGTTTTTATTCTGCTAATCTTGCTCGGTATCATAAAAAAAATTACGAATATTCTTTACAAACTGTTTCCTACATTATTTTCATCAGATTTATTAGTAGGGGGAGAACTAATATATGTAGTTGGAGGAAGTTTTGTGAAAGGGATTTATAGAAATTCCAAGCTTCTGAGAAGCGAGCTGAGAACGAAGCTCATCGATTACCGTTGTCGTTATCAAGCCGGCAAACAAGCCGCGGGATGATTTCCGCTAGGCTACGCGAAAAACTTTCTTACCTCCGAGCGACGTCTCGAAGAGGAAGTAGAAAAGGGTCGTTTTCCCGTGTTAACGATGTGCCGCGTGCTCAATTCTAAGACGTGAATGCGTGTATGCGCACGCAGCAGGACTATTTCTAGATGGGACGTAGAAAATCTATAGACAACGTCGTCTTCTTTATAATAAACTTTGATGGCTCTTCAAACTTTGATGAAACTGTCCTCTCTCCTTCTGTTTTTATTTATCTCTTTATTTAATTTTCAATACATGATATTTATAGTTTGAGAAAAAGAGAGTATACTTTTTTCACCTTTTGAGAAAAGCTCAATTCATAACAAGAGCAAGATTAAAATAGTTAATATTTTATATTAATTTATAATATTTATTTTACATTAAATAAAAAAATATACAACGGAATAAACACAAAGATACTCGATCTGCGATCTTCCACAAATAAGTTTTATGCAAAATTCTACGTTACGATAAACGGGAGAGCAACAAATAAGAAAATGAAACGCTTGTGACTGCGAGCTACTTTAAGTTGTTCGGTTCTGTTGAAACGCCGGAACTAGATATTATCCGACGGCGATAGCACCCACGCGATTGCCGGGAAACCGGCATCGGGAAGAGCCAGAGAGATGTATCGCCCCCGTAGCGACGCACGCGTGTAACGAGGCGCGCGTTGTAATTGCGGAGCCGCGGACACCCGCGTCAGCAAAGCCCGAAGGGCTTGATTGCCTTCGTTGGTCGGTCTGGTCGCTCATGCCCGGGAACAAAGTAGATGGGGATCTTTAACAGTTATTGGCTGGCACATAAAGAGAGAAAGAGAGAGAGAGAGAGGAGGGAGGGGGGAGAAAGAGAAAGAGGGTTCTCTAGAGGTGCGGAACGATTTATCGAAGGTTACGCGCATCTGGAGTGTGGAATCGTTGTGCGGGAAGCGCGCGAGGGAGAACGTACGTGGAGAACGACCGGGGGGCGAACGGCCGGCGTGCCGTCACTTTCAATTAGATAATTGAAACGGGGGTGAGAGATAGTCGAGCGACGCTTGTTCTCGCGGTGCTCTGTGCGGTCTGCCAACATTTTACAAAAGCCACACGAAGGGACGGTAAGCGGGGGTCGGCCTCGGACATTTGCGCGCTTCGACGTGAGACTGACAGTCGTACCCTTCTCCCTTCTCCTTCTCTTGTCCGAAATCGAATTCGGAACTGAAATTGTAAACGAGCGAGAAAAGTTTGTAGTGGAGAAAACGTTTTCGACGTTGCCCGTATGCCCGCGCAATTAAATGTTCCTTTATAAGTCGTCCAATTAGTTAAAAGATCTTTTGTACGGCCTGTCGTATTATTTTAAATGAGATACCTCGCATACAAATATGTGTATCAAAAATTATAAATTTATGACTCGTACGAAAAGATAATACCTAAATAATAATGCTTCGATATTTAAAACAAATACTAGGATGTGGATTTAAATTCGTGGATTTAAATACATGTCACATGTTTCGTTAATTTTTGTTATTTTAAAACCTTTCCGGATGTAAAATTAAATTGATATTTTACATTGATATTTCGCGACCTTTTATTTATTACCAGAGAAGTTTATACTCTATTCCAGATCCTCGTCTAATAATAATTATCTTAAAATTTCTGTCAGAATTCGTAGGGCCACGTTATGTAAGTTCAGGCTATCTTGAGACGTTCTTTTATGCGGGATCAATAAAAGAGTCGGAAGCTGTACAGAGACAATGTCGTCTCGTCAAATTTTCCTCTCGAGATTCTGTTCCAGAAACATATAATCGACCTCGCAACACAATAGAGCACAATTATCGTTCTATTCGTTCCATTCTCCGTACTCTTCTTCGAAATGACAGATCGTAGCGGAATAATACCGCGGTCAATACATGTACCTTTTTCAGCTAAGCCGCGGGAGTCGTACGTCGCGCGTATCGCTCGGCAGTGACGGCAGTGCTTCAATATCCGCCGCAGCGTTTCCGCAATAATGCTCGGCGACGGTCGAACCGGGTCGAACGGAAACTCGTCGCGATTACGGTGCGCGAAACGGGAGGGCGAGCTGTGCGTCGCGTATGATATGTCTGTGGGCTTGGATCGCGACTTTGCTTTCTCATCGGAGAAGCCGGCGATGAAATGAGAAGCCGTCGGGTGTTGTTTCATTGTTCCTACTGTCTGAAACAGTGGGTTAAGGGTTGCAGCCCTGGATGATAGTGAGATAAGGGTGCATATGTCAGCCCCTGTCGGAGATAACGTCGCCGACGACAGGGGGATCAACTGGAAGATAGTTGCGGAAACCTGATCTGTTTAGGGAAAGAAGGGAAGAGGGAAGGGAAACGGGTTATTAAATATTAATCCCGCGAAATTACTAGGGCGCCGGCAATCTTCCGTGACTGCGCTGTTCCTTTTTTCTTGCTCGCAATCTGAAACTCTTGACGATTCTGTGATCGGATACATGCACGCGAATATCGCGTAGAAAATGTGTGGTTTTTACTGCGACAAAGTTAAAACGTTTTGCTATCTGCATTGTCCTTTGAATTATCTTTAATTGAATTTTTCGCAAATCGCATCTTTGTAATTCTTACGGAGATTTTTAACGCGGAAAAAATGTTCAATTTCTCAAGTTTCATCTTTTAAATCAGAGAGAGAATCTTTTACATAATTTTTATGAAAGTCAATTTAAATAATTGTGAGTTAAGTCATCAATCATTTCTAAATAAACATATAGATATAAGTAAACAACTTGTTAATTAAATTAATGCAATTTTGATGGATTCCTCCCCTCGTGCGCCACATGCCGATGCCAGTGTGCAAGCGCACACGCAACACGTTCCATCATTTCACAAGCCACGTACACACATATACACACATATACACGTGCACGCAAAGGTTATTACCTTAAGTCAACGAACGATATCGTTACATCATCGCCGTACGCACACGTGTCTCTCTCGCCGCGAATGCTCTCGTCAATTTCAGGCTCTCGCTTCACGTCAGTGCTTTCGCACGCAAAAACAAAGAAATAAAACTGCGTAGAGAGAATAATAATATCTCCCTTTCTCGTTCTCTCCGGTCCGGTCCAGTTCGGCCTGTGGACGACGCGCGGTTTGCGCAGATTCTCGTTTCGCAGAGAATCGCAGATCATTTGCGAAAGAAACTTTCTTCATCGCACCACCGCCGCGCTCCCCCTTGCTTCCCGCATCGCCCGTCACGACGGATAGGATTTACGTAACAAAGCCGTGCAACTCAACCGACTGTCAGATTCCTGAGCAGTCTGTCTCTAATTGGTTCCCGCTCGTGGAAGTTTCGCACACACTCGGCGCTTTATCCTTCCTTATTATTATCCCGCGCCACGCGGCACCGCTGTTATTGCGGTGCGAGGAGATACGCACGCGAATGAGAATCTCGGAAAATAAAGAACGAGAGCGAGAGCGAGAGCGAGAGAGAGCGAGAGAGAGTGAGAGAGAGATATATGGTCCACAAAGCATGGAGGATAATCGCCTGAGGGAGGAGGCTACACGCGCGCGCACACATTGATTGTCTGCGCTCGCATAATCGTCGTAAGCGCAAATGGAATATTATTGCACGCGGAAGAGAGGAAGTGACGCGGAGGAGTATATACATATACGTACGTGCGTGCGTGCGGGCTTAGAATTGAACGGCCTTACGTCACGTTAAACTCGGGAGACGCAGAAACTCCATTTCGAGTTAATACATGGCATAATCGAGTAAGCGGGAGATTGTAGCTTGTCAACTGTACATAGGAGTTGATAGGAGCTGGATAATCGAACGTTTCTGCTAAGTAAAAGTATTGTTTTTGTTATTACATGCTTTGGAGTATTTGGAGAACGGAGGAACTGTCTATCTAATAAGTCGATTACAAGTAATGAGTTTGCGTTCAATAAATTTAAGTAATCCGCTATTTTCTTAAGTACTACTATTTTCATGTTTCTGATTATAAAACTTCATTATTAATAGTTAATATAAAACATATCTACTTGTATAGTTATCCTTAAATCGCCTTTAAGATAAATTAAACGGGAAATTTTTATATTAATAAAATTTTTATTATTGATATATATAAAAGTTTCAAAATTCAACTTGAAAGTTTATAACTCGATATTGTTCGATATGACAATTATTCAACGGTCATAAAAATTGCCGCATAAATCAGTTCATTAGTGTATGCATGAGTTTGTCCTTCTACCCTTTTTACATCGAACATAGCTTATTAATACGAAACATAATTTATAACTGACTAAACACAAGTCTGATTAAGTACTTCCGCGCTGAACGGTGGACATAGTGCACTATAATTTATTCTTTACGACGTGGAAAAAATCTGCTTAGGTCAACCATGTAGAAAAAGAACTTTGGCCTCGGATGTATTTACAACCAGTGCTTTAAGTAGTTTTATAAGCATCATTACGGAAGTTTCAAGTAGCAGAATATAAACAGCAAAACGTCACTTCTCCATTAAAGAGGAATATTTAACGACAAAAAAATGTTAAATAAATAATTAAATTTATTAATTTATTTCATATATATATATATATATATATATATATATATGTTTATGTACACAGCTTAGATGATAAATTATTTCGCTACAAATACATTAATATGTAGTATAATTCTGGAAACGAAAATGAACCGTCATGAGAGCTTCTCGGCGATATCTTTTAAATTTGCAATCTCCAACTCGCATGTTAATCGAATGTTCGAGAGATAATATGCTTTTTGCGCAAATAAGCTCTTCAGATTCGAGATTAAATCCAAACGTAGCCTTTTAAAACCGAGAAATCTCTTTCTACTTCGTGGATAAACGAGCATATCGATTTATTTGTCGTGATAATACGTAAATGAAGGTGAAGCAGGGGGGAACCGTTTGACTTGCCTGAAGAATTTTGTTTGCCTTTGATATGTTCCTTCGAGATTTTACATATAAATTGCGTTATTAATTGTGAACGTTAATGAACACACCTTTGATACTTTTGAGTACATAAACCGACACGCGATATGGAAACGTTGATGAGTAACGCAAAAAGTGACGGAAGGTAAAATTGTCCGAGCTTGTACAATTTGCTCTTTATATCCGCCTGCATAATCCAGTATGAAAAATAAATATAAAATAGAGCGTTATTTTAACGTATAAAGAATAATATTTGATATAATCGAATCAATTAATATCGGTTTTCAATACTTTTCTCACCGCTTATTATTGCTGCGAAACGATATAAAAAAATACGTATAATGTGACGCGAAACATTTAATTTTAATGAGAAACTTTGATTAACTCGAAAGTAATCTTATTTAAAATAACGAACCTAAGATAATAAATCGATCGTAGCGTATGAAGCATTCGAAAGCTGTTTCCAAAAGAGTTAATTAATTTCTGGTCGCTTTAGACTCGACGACTGTGTTTCATATTTACCAGCGTTTTGTTTGCATCGCGACGTCAAGTCTTCGCGAATGGCGAACAACAATTTCTATCCTTCGAGTTCAATAACTCGTTATCGGCTAGCTGCGAGCGGAAATAATTCCATCACTTCGAAATCGTCGCGCGCGAAAAAGAGAGCGGAGCGCCGTCCTATTTTTTTCCCCCGGACCTCGACAAGAAAATCGAGTTTCGCGAAATCGAGTGCTTACAAATTCAGTCCTTAACGAACGAAAACTGTCAACAGCAGTTGGCACTGAAATTATTTTTTCCTCGGCTCTACGATTCGCTCGCCGATGGACAAGTTCACTCCGACGCGACGCTTGGATTTATCGCCGTTATATTTATTTTCCGACAGTTGTATTCGTCCTCTCTTATCTAACGATTTTCTCTCCGAGAACAATAATCTTCGCGTCAACTTTCTTTAACGTCGTATTACGAGAAACGAGATTCAGCATCAAGTGGATGACCAATACTTTCAATAATGCGCAGTAAAATACGTATTATTAATATATGATTTTAATTTCACTTAACAGCTCCACATTCCGCTTGATATATAATATTAACGTCTATAAAAAAGTGCGGTGTGATGATACCTTGCTTGCTTAAAGTTTAATGAATTTTATATAACTCTTTATCGGGAGAATATATAATTAATCAACTTAATATTAATATCACATTGACGTTACATTATAATTAATATTATGCTGATACTTATTATTCTCTCGTGAAATAATTAATATTAATTTCGTTAAGTTTTTTATTAACCGGTATTAAACTACTAATTTTTTACCAAAAAGTCGATTTATTAATGGAAATCTCTTTAAATTTAAAGAATTTTCCGAATTAAATATATTTGCTTATTTCTCCAATACTTTAATTTATAAGAGTAACTTCTTTTTGCTACAAATTGAGGCATCAACCGGAAATATTACATATTGACTGGCGCGACCGCAACAATGCAGCGACTAATTTCGTTCACGATTTATCTGGCGAGCCCTGATGAAGCCTGAATCTCTGTTCAGTCTCGACGCCGTGATTTTTACAGATCGTTAGCATATCTTCCCTCGCTCAAGGACGGAATATCAAAGTTACACCGTCGCGGGCGCGGCGCGGCGGCAAGATAGTCGCCCTTTTCTTTCCACCATCCGCGCGCGCCACCGTAAATTGTGTTCCTACGGCAATTCAGTCGTGAATCTTCCAGTCGAACGAGTCGCTGCCGTTTCCAATTACAGGACGGACTTTGATTCGTTGAGGCTGTCAGATATAAGCGAGGAATCGGGATCAATATTGAGATTCTTTTGAGTTGCGCTTCGGGGTTCGAGGACGGATGAGAGAAACTTCGGTGATACCGGGCGAATCTTTCGGTCGCAAACCAATGAATCTCGAAGAGGGATATCCGTCCCACGACTAATAACTCTAGGAAAGCAGCGTGTATGGACACAAAAGCCTGTCTCGCGAATCACCCGAGAGTGAGCTGCGCGAGCAATTCGCTGAGACGGACATCTGAAATACAGCTTAAAAGCGCGCATTTGCCAAACCGTTCCATTTTAGCCGTTCAACATTGACTTCTATCGAAACCAATCTTGAAAATTAAAGTCCAGAAATAAGTTTACAGTTACACGGTGAACTTCTGCAAAGTTTTCGCGGATTGATTCAAAACAGAATCAGAACTTTTGAATCTATATAATTCGGCAGCAAAAATAAATGTTTAATATGTGAAAAAACTTTTGAAGAACTATTTTTATACAATTACGTAATTTAATAGCCATCCAATTATCGATTTTCTATTTACTTTATTAAATCAACACATCTTAAAGAGAGATTAATAAATTGACGATTCATTATAATCTAATCATCTCTCCAATTACCTTATTCTTTTATAAATTAAACATTATTTCTCTTCTTTTTTAAATTCTAAGCCGGATAATCAATGTTACGTGGTCGGATTTAGTGTTATACAACTAATACTTATCAATTCTCCTTCTTTATCCTTCTTATCAATATTGGTATCAATTATGTTGAACTTATTATTAGATTTAAGTGATTTTACCGGCAGGATTACTTCTTTCGACGCTCGACGAAGCGTGCATGTATCGGTCCCAGGCACAGCCGAATGTACCGCAAAGACAACCAGTTATCAGCGTTATGCCGATGATCACGATGATGAGACGGCCTACGATAAATATTGCGCTATTGGATGATTCACCCAAAGCTGGTCCCAAGATTCTTCCACATAACCGTTCTCACCCGCGAGCCCGGCTACGCACCCATCCAGTTACCGTAGTCCTCTTTGAGACGGTAGTCTAGAAATGAATATAAAGTGAGTGGTGGTCCGCGAGATGCAAGGAACTCCTGCGAGACCTACAGATCGGACAAGCGGGAATCGGTTGTCGCGAGAATTCGCCGAGCTCTCAAGCTCTACAGGACCATGATAGAGAGAAAACGTAGGAGAACGGCGAAGAAAGGAGCTCGCGTTCTCTCGTGTTTTATGGATGTTTCGTTCTGGGAATCGATTTCGTTCGGCGCGGCGAGTACATCGGACACTTGATATTCCGACATAAAGACGGGTAACTTTTCCGAGTGCGGAATTTTGCAGCTCTTTATTCCACCGTCGCGAAGTTTCGCTCGTCATCGAATGTTTATTTCGCGCTGAATCTCCGCCGCTCGCTGATATAGATTGTAATTTTTCGACTGCGAGTCGTCGACCGATCCGAGTAATCTTTCGCATCTTCGCGAATTCGGCACATCCGACGTAACTTTCGCACGACGTTACGCGCGATGTGCCTCGAAACAGGATTATAGCGAACACCGGGTTGCTCGATTAGAATATCGGAATGACCGTAAAATGATATAGAAATACGGAGACCACGCACATATATCGTGTAATCGACTGCATCGCGGCGCGTCGTTAATCATTATTAATGTAACAGGTTCATAGTAAAGCTCGAAATATTGAAATAATCACGACAATATTGAAATTGAATGAGGGATAGGTATATTGCGCGAATTGCAATCGTGACGTGATGTTAATTAATGCCGATGAAATAATAATCTATCTCTATTGCCGCTAAAGCATATTTTGAGATATTTATGCGCGCCGGGATAACTTAGAACAAGCTATTATTTAAATAAGTATATTTAGATGTTATCTAATGCTAAGTGAGTATTTGTGTATTATATATACTGAAGTATTTTATATGTTTCTCTTAAGATAATGTGTTTTTGTTAATAAAATTGTTCTATGTAACAAAGTAGTTTTATTCTGAATATTCTCTAAGATATTCTCTCATGTAAGAAAAATAGACGCAGTTTAAAAAAAAAATTGATAAAGATAAATTAAATATATTAATTATATATCTGTAGGTAAAAAATAAATATATCTCTTATTTATATATTCCTAAAATAATTCCTAATTTAGATACATCTATTTAATATCTATATAAATGGTCTTTAAATGATCTGACTTTTTATATATTTTCTTATATTAGTTATTTTAACTGTTTTTACAAAATTCTAAAGATAGAAAAAGGAATGGAAGAAGAGAGAGAGTGAGAGAAATATATATATATAGATAGACATCATTATTTATCGAGTGTTTTCTAGGATAGCGTCCTCAGCGATGAGAGAGTGAGAGAGATATATATGTCGCGTCCTCGATCATTTATATCCCGCACTGTCTAAGTTATTTCATCAAAATACCGAGGCAGATATAATACTATTGGAGTAGAAAATGACGGGCACATTTCGCGAAATTGCAATCGCGACGCGTCGTTAATTAATATTAATGTAATAGTGATTTACGCGCGGTTCGTTTGGTAACATACGCAGTGTACATACACACACATGGCATGGCAATTAGGGTGACTTTGTTACATTACTACGCACGTAACACAGCTCTGTGCCCATGGTACTTACCCAGGATGACTAATCTGCACTCGGAGTAGCTGCCGCTGGTCGTATATCGATGGCTTATGTCATTGTGAATTCCATATCCGTCGGGTCGGATCCACCGGCAGTAATGAACTGTTCTGTCCAGCATGCGCGGAAGGATGTGGCAAGACAGAACTGGATCGTTTCGAGGACTGACAGCTATTTCCGTCTGCTCAGCCACTAGGTAGGTTTCTGAAAAGCCGTTTATACCGCGGGTCTCATTGGAAGGAAATGTCTAATAACGCGTCGTCGACGTGTAATTTCGCTCTCGTAAGTCAGATGCACAAAGTGGACAAGCAAAGCGGATAAAGGAAATGTTGCTATTTTATCAATTTCTATTATACATATATGATCGTTGATCATTTTTGTATATGACAAACGAAAATCATTTTATTCGTTTGCAAAGAGCTATCGCATAGACATGGGAATAAATATAAAAATATTTCTAATTTAATATTTAAAATATATAAATTTTATATATTTTTAATATAATATAAAGAGAAAATCATTCCATATATGTAGAAATAGGTATTTCCTTCATTCACTTGAATCACTTGTTTTTTCTCTTGTTGTCTAGTCTAGTCTAGAAGACAAAACATCTATACATCTAATACGTTTTTGAACGGGAAAATTATATGCAATTTATGTTATCTTTTATGTAAATTAAAATATAAATGAAATTTATATTATATTACTATATTATATCTCCGTACAAAATAAATCTTGTTTATATACATTTCTCTTTTGTATGAGAATAAAAATGAAACGTAAAATAATATTTATTCTTTTCTAAGATATCATTTTCACTGATAAAGCACTTGTCTGATAAGTAAAGTGTATACGACGTCTACTAGAGTCATAAGAAAATTAAATCTTTAACTAAATAATTATATATAAATTTTAAATGGATTTTTGTAAAGCAGTAAGGTCTCACTTGGTTGTAAGCATAAAAGGCCCAAATACATTGCTGTGAGATTCATAATGCATAAAGGATGTTCAAGGATCGTAAAATGCGCGGCGTAAATGTATATATTATTAACACAACTTTGTTTGTTCCCGCAGCATCAATTATATAGATGTATATATATAAGTAGACATTAGCACTTTTTAAGTAACCGTTACATTAGAGCCTGTCAAGCGTTGCGCGTTTGCAGGCCACCCTAGCAAATAACTTAGTTATCTCTTCATCTCGAGATTACTTAGTTAATTAGTTTCGCGATTATACGTTGGGTCATGAAAGAAGCGCTATTAAGCTCACTGTTGGTAACGACGTCGACGATATATTCTAGAATTCCATTTCTTTTTTTTTAACCCGAGGGAATTAATTCGCTGGGAATATAAATAATTTTGTATTGCAAATATTTTGACTGTGTTTAAAAAAATACTGATATATGTTTAATTTTGTTACCCAAAGGTTGAACACAGTTTAAAAAATACATCTATAATTTAAAGTTAAATTAGAGAATCTAAGATAGTTAAAAGATAAAGGAATAAATAAAACGATAAATTATGAAGACTGAATTAGAGAAAAAGTAGCCAAAAGATAAAAGAATAAATAAAGTAGTAAATAAATAATAAACTCAATCATTTGCATCAATCCTTATTAGTACATATTATACATAAAGACTATTATAAAGTGACTTAATGAAAAAAACGTAAATATCTTGGCCAAAAAAATATTCAATATATTAATATCATCACATTTTTCTAGCGAAGTATGTATTGGATATCTTATCAAGCAAAGTGCTTATTTGTCTTTGTATTTAGATATCTTCGTCTAGAATACTTTCTATAGCATATATAGAAATGGAGTTAGTGCATGTCTGCTGAAATCGCTGAAAGATTCTATTGAATAACGAACGTTTTCCAACCTGTTACTGTGACCAATGCTGCCGCGGTTATCTCGCCAGCGTCAGTCTCCCCCATTAAACAATAATCTAATTTATCAAAAAAAAAAGCTACATTAAAAGTTTAAATAAATACAAAAATTGAGATAACTGCTAATAAAAGCGCCAATAAAGAAATCCTATATAAAGCAAAACCTCTGTTTTTAATCTCTGATGCATGTGATTATAGTTGCGCGAGGTAAAAGGATTTCCTGTACTGCTTGCATTACAAGTCTTGTTTATGTTTTATGTCTACATTTGAGGTGAATTTACCGTAAACGGGTCGCCGCGCTTTACATACACATCGTCCGCTCTGGTTTTAACCGCTCCGCCTTTAGCGCTGCTATTTCCGCGAGAATCGGGATAGTCAACGTGAAGCACGGATCCGTACGAACAAGCGTCGTAGGGATAAGAGAAGAGATTTCTCGCAACGCCACGCGCCGTATTCGACATCTTCAAGCTTTCGGATTGTTATTGAACATTCCAAAATCTGATAGTCGGTACGAAAACGCTCATGTCAACCATACTTATGTACCTGTACAAGTTTCGCGCAACGATTAATATTTCACTAAAATATATCGAAGAATATTAGTCGACATCATCTAACACTAAAATTTGTGATTTTATTTATTATTACTATTATTTATTTAATAACGTATTTGTATAAATTTTTGCGTTTTATTCCACAAATATATTTCGTGGAATATAAACGATAAGATTTTAGTAATATAAAAGATGTGAGTAACAATTTACTATTGTTAATTGTGTCAGCTATTAAATAACTTTCTCAATAAATGCTAAATGCTAAATTAAAATAATCAATAAATTTTAAATATTATAGTTCCCGATGAGCCGGTATACAATATTGTCGATAATTATATATCGGTTATAATTCGTACTGAGATTTATTAATGCATTTGTGTGAGATACTAATTGTATCATGTAGTAGTAGTATGTGGTCATTAGATTTTACAATCTAATATGTAGTTTCGCGTGTAACGAGCGTATTTCTCTCTCGGTGAAACCACGTCTCATTATTTTAGTACAAATAATACAGATCCCGTTATCATTAACGAATGTCGCTGTGTGTTACAAAAGAAAGGTCAAACGATGTAAACTATGTCCGTAAGATATATATGTCCACACATAATCGCTAGAGATAAATATAGTTGCTGAATATATTGGTTTGTAAATTTGTAGATTACCTATTATAATCGTAGATATAATAAATTGTTATAATCTGAAACCTATATGTTATTATCCTGTTATACTTTTTGCATAGCGACAGTTTGCCAGATGTTCATTTCGGACAATTATATTCGTAGCATCAATAATTAGACATAGAAATTTTTAATTTAATTAAATTACAATTCTGTAAACGTAAATGCACAATGAAAGATTTATTAATTAAAACATGTACTTTTAGATATTTGATTGTATATTTTTTTCAAAGATTTAAAATCAGAACAGAGAAGATGTATCAAGAAGTGTCAATAAATACGATCTCACAAGTAAATTCAACTTACACTTACAGTAATTCAATTTATTTAATTTTTACTAATTGTCAGTTCTTTTTAAATATAATAATATAATAATATCTTATACATAAGTACAGCGGAGAGAAAGAAACAGAATTAATCAGTTCGGTACAAATTAAGTACAAGAGGTTAGTGAACGATTATCGACATCGACAATATTAAACTATATAGTCAATGTTTAAATTTATATTTAATAAAGTATTCAATCTTGTCATTGTAATTATTAGCTAAATTATATAAATATATAGTATATATCTAAGTTAAAGAATATATTATTGATCACGCATCTTGCGTGATTAGGAGAAACAGTGCTAATAGCGTGTTTATTATACTGCGCATTCCAATAATTTGATCAGATTCTGCTTAGCGATAACAATGGTCAAGTTCCTAATGCATGTTAATTATACTTGCACCGTAGGAATTTAGTTATCACGATCGCAATCATATCACGCGCTTTATTAAAGTTTCCATGGCTCACCATAAATAAAGTTATATATATGAATAATGCTAAAAGTATTTATTTACGATAGGAAAGAGAGAAAAAGAGAGATATAGAGGCAAAGTGCAGATCTCTTTGTATTTAATTTAGATTAAATTAATTCTTAATCTAGATTAATTTCTACGTAAACCTTCTTGAGCCTTATCGCGATTGAATGATTTCACGTCATCCGGCACACAGTATTATAATTATAGATTGTTATTATAATTATACAAAATCTGTCAGTCTTGTATTTCAATTATAGAATGATCCGCTTTTTACTGCTTCCCTCTCTTGATTAATTCTTCCTTTTCCGAAGTTTCTCTCTTGAATTAACGAGGAAGTAGCGTGCGACTTGACGTTACAAGTATCCTTCCCCTCTCTCTCTCTCTCTCTCTCTCTCTCTCTCTTTTTTCTAACATTTGTTACATCGTATTTAACGATAGCTACGTGTTTCGCGAAACAGCGATAGCTCGTATTCAGCTTTGGCTATCTCGTTAGGCGTCTATTATAGCAAGTTGGCGTGAGTTGGTACAACTTCGGACCGGAACACCCTGTAAACCCCCGGCGAGGGGTGTACTCTCGTTATAGCGACATCGAAGATTATTCGACGCATTCAGGGCCCGCACGTTCCACGCGAATCCGGCTTTCCAGTTTAAAAGCTGGAGCTTGGCGCTCTTTTTGAGAGGAAGCGGCATTTCTGTGGGAAACGTCTAAACGCCGATTGCAACGTAGCCCGGAGCCTGATCGTTACTTTTATTTTTACGCCGCTATTTTGCGACAGTTTATTGCTACGAACCTTTGCCCGTCCGCGCAATCGCCGGCGCACCAAATTTCGGGAAAAAGAGAAAAACGAACGAGATCGTGAAAATAATCGCGCCTCAATTTCCAATTTTTCTTTGTGGTTTGCAATCTTTTCAGCAGAACGTGCGTAAGATAAAAAAAAAAACAATTAAAAACTGTAAATAATAAATTTTTAAATTATTAATTATAATGACTTTATTTTTTAAACGCCACAAATCTATTTTTCCATTTTTTAAAAGATTTACAATTGTTTGAAACGACCATATGGACATCAATAATTGCATGATTGCAGATCTAAAATACAATCAATAAACAAATAAATTATTTGATAATATTTGCCGTACTAAATTCCCCAATTTATTGTTTAGTTACACGTTGCAGGCATTTTACGTTCCATTGTTTATTTTATAGCTTCCTAAAACCATTGATTCCCATATATAAATAAGTTGTTATTGCAGCGCACGCAATTTTAGTTTCTCCGCTAAACTCGTGTCAATCCTTTTAGCAAAATTTAAACCATTACTCGTCACATCGCGGAAGGCAATTGTTCGAGCTTCGATAGCGATTTTCGACGTGCTATTTCGAAACGCGTCCATTTCGACGGAAAACGTTCGCCATTAGCGCTCTCATGACGGTGGCATTTTGATCGTTACTTTGTTTTTCGAATGTGCGTGGGTGGCTATGTGTGTACGTGTACGTGTGTGTTTGTATGTGCGAATGCTATGGCGGCATTGACCGATTTTATCAAACCGTCGCGATAAAAGCGAATCGACATACAGGGAGAGTCTCGCCGTAATCGCGGGCGATGATCGAATCTGCTAACCGTAATGTACGCTCCAGATTTCGATCTTGCCGTTTTACCGCAAGCTGGACGCAGCTTAACTTAGCGATAAGACATAAGCCGATATACTTATGTATAATGTTCGCTACCTGAGTCGCAGACCAATGGCAGTTAGACAATCGTTCCCAGAAAACGATTTTACTACAAAAACCGGGAAGTTGTGAAACGCGTTAAAAAATTTCCCCTTTCGATTTCAAGTTAAGTGTAATGATAATTTAATATGTAATATAATAGTTTACGTTTAGTTTATAGTTAGTTTAATTTCATTTAATTAGTTTAATTTCGTTAGTTAATTTAAGTTGTTTTAATCTAAGCTGTATTTATCTCAATTTTTTAAATCTTAATTTAAATATTGTATCGTTATTTAATATGTAATATGATGACCATGACAAATTAATGTCCGATATGTAATACGAAGATATTAATTAATGAAACAATTGTCATCAATAATAAAAAGTAAATATATCCTAATGCATAGGTATATTATATTGCATATTATATTGTAATATATATGTTTATATGAAATAAAAAAGCTCTTCGTTTAAACGGTTTAGTCTTTCTAATGCCCTTTTTCATCAACGTCGTTTATCTTGAATCTTACATTAGTTCAACTCACTCTTTGTCG
The DNA here is from genome assembly GCF_048541705.1 of Temnothorax americanus. Classification (NCBI taxonomy): domain Eukaryota; kingdom Metazoa; phylum Arthropoda; class Insecta; order Hymenoptera; family Formicidae; genus Temnothorax; species Temnothorax americanus. The sequence continues at coordinate 3,917,318 of NW_027509339.1, forward strand.
ACTCTAACAGTTTCCTTTATAGAAACAGACAAAGAGTAAATTGAACTAAGGTTCAAGTTAAACGACGTTGGTGAAAACGAGCATAAAATATATTTTTCAATTTCTGATTAATGAATAATAATCGATCCATGATGACTATACAAATATTCAAAGATAGTATTGCATATATTATATAACAAATTCTATAAAATATTCCATAAAATATAATATTATTTATTTTATTGGTACATTTTTGTCATTTTTTGTGGTTTAATTCTATAAAGTATTTTATATCTTTTATGGAATACCTCTTGCGTATTAAAAAGTGCGTAAAAATCTTTGGGATCAGATTTGGATTATATGCGATTGAAGCATGCGTGAAAATTTAAAACTCACCTCATTGGGATCTTCTTTTGCTAATTGACGCACAATGACAAAAAATTTCATGTTATATGACACGTAATTATTATTGACAACTGCATCAAGTTTCCACCAACTCTGATAAGTGCATGGTATTCACTTTCATACTAAACACCACATTGGCCGAAGAGTTCAAAATCGTCTCGTTTCTCTGTTAGTTATCGTCTTCATCTAAATTCGGTACATATATACATATACGACCGATAAAAATAAATTCAATTACATTAAATGTATTAATATTCACCGGAGAATAATAACACAATATTTTAAACTGCGAGAGTATCCAAAATGTGTTGTACAATATTCCGTGTATATTTGAAAAATTATCTTGTGTAATACGCAACAGCAAAAATAAAATGTAATGTTTTAAAATATAACACATATTTCCTTATTTACTTGATTGTTATCATAAACCGTTATGACTCGCTTAATATAATATAAAATATAAAAATCGTCCTTTAAAAATTTAAATAAAAAAGTTAATAAATTTTTTATATCGATGAACTTGTAACCACCGAAACTCCAAATATTTAAACATCGTTGAAATCAAAATTTTTTGTGATGATATGATTGGAAAGAAAATTTAATTTAATTGTAAACATTAAATTTCTTTCTCTCTGTAATTTCAGATATTAATATTCAAAATCAGCAATCAACCACTTGACCAATCAAACTTTATAAAAAATAAACGCAACGATAACATCAATTGATAGAAGGTATAAACATCTGGTTTGCGCTAAGTTGTCTTATTTTAACGATATATTTTGCAGTCTCAAAAAATTGTTGTAATTTTCTTACAATAATATTTTTAAGCTTTAGAGATTTTGCGGAGAATATTAAACAGAAATGACACGTTTATTTCGAGCTTAATTATTAATTTGCCGCATCTTCCTATCTTACGTTTTTATTAACACACCTTAGGTCCTGTTAGATAACATGCCATAAGATTCTCATAATTCTCGAGGTGTTTCGCGCAGTGTCCATCGTACACGTCGATGTAAAAATTAGGTTCAAGATGTATGTTGAAAGATACTCTGTTCTGGAATATATATAGATCATGTATCCTCGGTGTACAAAGTTTCTTGTATCAGCGATCGTTACACTCAATTTTCTCTCTTTTTCAATATAACAGATAGATCATAGACGTAGGACCGATAAAACTGATCGTATGGTGTTGCTCGCGGCGACCAATTTCTACGAAACTTTCTCGCGTTGGTCACATCCAGGCGAAAACAAAATCAGATTGAACTGGATTGAACTGGACGGCGCAGCGCAAGATTTACCTGATTATATATAGTTTATACAAGAATACTTCCGGGCTAATATCATCATTGAGTAAATCAACGTCCTCTTCAATTTTTTCACTCTTTTTCACGATATATGCCGTCACCTTCCACACCCGCGTGACTGTCATTAAGCTTTGTTAATGCAAATCGAGCACGTTTTGTCATCAATGCTTTCGATGTCCTCTCTAATTTGATATCTGGGCATATACTCCAACTTTTCGCTCCGATTAGTTTCGAGAATGCATCTTGATGCATTTCCGACCGATTCCGCTTTTAGCGTCACTGCGGAATCCATACCGTGAAGTCCACATTATTCTCTGCAAGTATTAGGTATATCATTTCGATGTATTTCGATTAGCACGTTGCCCGCAGCGATGCGCGACGAGATTCACTCGGGCACTCCTCTCGTCGATCACCGCAGTCGAAAACCGGGAACGGTTTCGGCGGAAACGGATCCGATCTCTCGTTTTTTGCTCGTCGAGGAAAAACGCGACGCTCGATAAATTCCGAAACAAACGAAAGGTGGGATGCAGGCAGGGGAGGATTGCCGTGTGCAGGGATGGGAAGACCGCGCTAGTGAGAAGGGGGAGAGTGAAAGAGAAGAGAGACGGGGTTGTCGAGGGTGGCCGTGGCCCTACAGGGAAAGGGTGGAACCGCGGAAGAACCATAAATCTAACGATTTACCCGTTACGCCGCGGACGTGGCGCCCGATCAGAAGAAGGAGCACGAAAACGATGAAGCGCGTCATGCTGTCCAAATAAGCGATAACTTGGATCGACGGACTGATTTCTTTTATACAGCGATAATCTATTGACGATTAAGTGCAATCGGTATCATCACGCGCGTCTCCTGACGCAGAGCGTCACCTGCTTTCTTTCTAAACTTTCGAGAAACCTTATAGATTACTTTCGTTTACGTCATACTTCATATTTTTTTTATCAACTTTCGAAATAATAAGATTTTTCGCTGTGCAAAATAAATGGTACAAATGTTTATCAGAGTTGTATATTTTTATCTAGAGCGGAATTTATCGCGCATGTTTACACGTTTTGTTACAAAAATGCGGCATTATTTAGCAAATAAACGTTACAAAAGTGCAACCTTAATCGAGAGTTCCGTGATGCGCGAATTATTATTACGTATCGCGAAACGAAGGGACAAACATTTTGATACGAGTTAGTAACCAAATTATCTGCCATCTTCCACACTAATAAATTGTACCGAGTGTTATCTCAGGATGTATTGATGTTGTTCAAAGTTGCGGAAAGAAATATCTCAATTTGAATTATATATTTTTATTAACCTTCTGCGAAAAATATTGTTCGTAAATTATCTCTTCCATATCGTTAACGTTGTTATGACTGCGACAGTAATAATAATAATAATTTATAATATTAAATTGTACAAAAATTATCATATAAAAGTTATTTGAAAACACATTATATTACGTCAAAATAATTCTTATTTTTCTAGTAAAATATATAGGTATCTTTTAAATATGAATTAATATTAAGATAGAAAAATCTTTTTTTGTGAATTTTATATACGTCTTAAGACATATAATACTCTTTTACTTTTGATTTTATATATTGTCGGATGCATTTGTAAAGTCTAATATGTAGGGTATAAGAAGTAATTTAAGAAGAGGACGCTTGTTCGCATAAATGCTACTTTAAATTTCAACGTTTCTACGATTTATCAAAGAAATGATCCAGTTAGGTTACAACGAATTACGGTAGTTTAAAGCGGCATCCGCTGGATTTGGCGTAACTAGAAGCGTACCAGTAAATTTTGGTAAGAGATGAAGAGTCGCTATTCTTGAATCCCTGAATTAAATGAACGATAACAAATTTGAGTAAAAGTACCTCGATTTTTATATTTCTGTGAGATATATATATTCGGAGTTACACGGATTATAAAAAGAAATAAATTCCTAATTGGTACAGCTTTAAAATTAATTAATTTTTTTATTTTTATGTAAAACGTGTATAAATACATACCGTCCATTTGCGTTTATGTGAAAAAGTGTTTGGAATTTATAAACTTATTCATCATATATCATTTTATATTATTTGTATATACTAACAATAAGATTAACGCATTAGATTCCGTGAATTATATTTTACCGATGGGATTACATACAATTCTGAATTAATAGAAAAGGAATATCTGTGTGAGATTTTAATGCCGTAAACTATCTAAATCACATCGAATCACGTCGTACAATACGGTTACGCATTTGCAACCATCGAGATTTCCAGATTCGTTTCTTCGATCTGCGCAAAGGAATGAGAACGACCGGATTACGTTTTGTTCACGACGGGGGAATCGGAGTTCTTCGCGACGCGCGACGCACGGTCCCGAAAGGACTTCGCGGCCCCGCGAAGTCGGAAAAGCCCATTTCGATGGTCCCTTGTGCCATCAGGCAATCCCATTTGAGATTAGACGCAGGCGTGAATTGTGTTACCGCGGAGTTTGAGCGGATCAAAGGCAAATTCCCGGTTGGGATGCATACGTACGTAATTGATATGCCTGATGGGGGTTTCCAAGTCGGATAGTCAATTACCATAATCTCGTTGCGGGGAGTGAGAGCGAACAGTAGAAGCAGGGAGTAAATACAAGAGAGCGAAAGAGATGGAGAGAAAAAGAGAGAGAGAGGGGGGGAGGAGAAACAGAGAAAAAGGGAGAGAGAGAGAGAGAGAGAGAAAGGAAGAGAGGGAGGGACCGTTATGGTGCGGCCGCGCCGATTCCGTGTGCATCGCAATTGTATACACTGGGGATGACGGCAATTCGATTTCGCTCAAAACGAAAGAAGAATCCCCGCGCCTCGTGTATACTACGGTCCCGGCGCTTATTAGATTCCGCTGACAGTATATCCCGCATGTGGCACATCCTGCCTGCGCCGCGTTTCTCTTTCAATTAGCCGCCAGGTACTCGCGGCGTTAATCTTGCTTGGTGATTGCGTGCCACGCAGGTATATACGGCGGCTACCCGCAAAGCGAACAGGCTCATCACGCCCGGTGGATTTTCCGTGGCACGACTGAAGAAATGTTTCACGACCACGACGAGATCGGTGAATGAAGCGATCCGCACGTTCAAACGGAGTTGCTCGGCCTTCGGCGAAGTGAGTTATCGATTACTTGAAATGTATTCAGAAATGTAGGATCATAAACATGATTGTTCTGATGTTATACAATTTCTAAACTGATGTATAAGATAGAAACGTCGACATTTAGAAAAAAATATGTTTCTCACTCATTGTCAGTCCAACTCCAGAAAACTTTTATGACAAATTTCGATCAATTTTTTGTGTTATATCAAGAAATCACTAAAATATGTGATAATTCTGTTCGTTGATAAAACAAATCAGACTATCAACTTTGACACCGACAAAAACATTATAAATAACGACTGTATTTATACGTAAAAAAACCGATCGTCATCTGGTTATTTTATGATCGAGTGCACAAGTATTTATAGCGTATTTCCTATATATACTATAACTCTCCAACATGCGTTTGTTTCTGCCATTCTATAAATAATCGTTGTCACCGATAGCCAACGTTGATTTACGACTAAATTGCTCGGTATTTCCTACATGGCCATTTTTTATAATCATATAGGAAAAAAAGACAGAGATCATGAACCACGCTGCGTTACTATCGAAGAATCGAAAAACCATCTTTAATGCTTTCAAGAATACTTCAAATAAAAAATATTTATATATAGTTATGTTTTTTTATATCTAATAAAATAGTAAATATTTACAAATTATAAAAAAAAAAATTAAAGAGCCTTTTAAAAACTTAATTAAATAAACTTAATGTAAAAAAATACTTGTTCAAAATATACCTGTTCAAAAAAAAGTTTTTTCAAAGATTTATTAATTTCTTTATTTACGTCTTTCGCTAACAAATAATGCCAACTTATAAGTGCAGTTTCCTATATCTTATCTACATGTACAATGTTCTATTAACGTCAACTCATCTCCATTTTTAACTATCCTCTATCATCGAATCTTCAATTTAGCATCCGTTAGTAGAAGCCATGGCTTTGAGCTGCAGCTCAAGCTGGCTCAATGAAACCAGCTATTAATAGCTTAAGAGCATAAATTATTTTGATCTCGTTCTCTGATCATTCAATCCACTCCATATTACGCTAATTGAAATGTAATTCCAGCAAAAGTGACAAGTTAATGGACAATGCGCTTAAAAAAAAAAAAAAAAAGAATGTACACCATTTCGCCGACGTTCCACCGTCCCATTTTCGTTCGCGCGATACTTTCTTTCATTGATGCATGCTCAGCTCGATTAGTCGCGTTAAATACGAGCGGCCATTTATCAAGCAGCAAAAAGGGGGAAGAGATGCATAATAGAGACGTTACCTTCCGTGCCATATGCTGTCCGTGTACAATAAGCGCGCGCGAGTGCGGTTAAATGGTTACGGTGTGCAATATGCCGAGAAACGCGACGAATAGCCGGGAAAACGGCTCTCGCGATAGACGCAGTTTATATTTACAATGGCACAATGCACTTCTGCGCCCACGAGCACAGGGGTGTGATCGCACCGTTTGCGTTTGCGAGTGTCCAGCAAAAACGAGCAGGTTTCGGAGGGTTGACGGCTCAGGATCAGGATTTTACGAGAAATGATATAATTCTGGCGAATCTCGATTCGAGCTAAAACCTTTCTCTCTCTCTCCCAGATATCTTTAAAATTTAAAAAATAAACTTCTAAATCTTTTATTTAATTATAGATTTGTTTTCTGCTTATATGTAAAGATGTAAATATCTCAAATTTAAAAATTCCTAAAATTAAAAATAGATTTTAAAATTATATATATATAGATATTATATTGATATTAGAAATAAATATCCCTAAATATTCTTAAATTGATGCTACATAAAAAAAAGATATTGACGTGTATACTTTGAAAATATAATTATTCTGAAGTGCATTACGATATTAATCGCGTTAATTCCGCGCAAGTATAATTTTTTGAAAATCAATTTAGCTTGGAAATATTTATCTTCATTTATTTTTAAGTATTACTTTACAAGCGTCAGAAAATATTTTTATTCGAGCGATATTATATATAAAAAAAACTGTAGCAACCGTTAAATTTTCAACCCAATAATATTTTTAAAATAAAACGAGTAATAAAAATTCGTGAACATTGCTGGTGTTTGCAGCGTGTATAATGTGCATACACAATAACGCGCACGTTGCTTGTAGATTCATAAATGTCAAGTGACATTTCAGATAGTAATCAGCGAGCATCACTATTGTGATTGGATGACGTTACGCAATGCTATGTGAAATCCAATTCGGCGTTGTCTCGCGTCAAATGAGTTACATACACGTTTTATCGTAATTCCCGGTAAAACGGCGCGCTCGCGGATTTTTCAATATGCAAATGCGCGAGAATGTAGTTCAACCATCAGGCAGAAATGCATTCCCTGAAAATGGAAAGTCGCGGGGTACTACATAGCACCATCAGGTAAAAATAATGTCAACGCGTCGCGCGCGTATAATTGTTACGCATAACAAAAATATATATACATATATATATATATATATATATATTGGCCTTAGTCGCGATTACGATACTGCAGAATAAATTTGCAGGTATAATGAGATGAAAACGTTTACAGGAAAATATATCGAGTTGTAAATTTGGAAATAAAAGTTAACAATTTTCTCGTGCACGTACAAATATATTTTTATATCGACTTGGTATCGGAATTGTTTTTATTTTCGCGTAGCATCAAGAGTTAAACGATGTAATTCTTATATTTTAACTTACCCGAGAATTGTTTACAGTTTAGGTGTAGCGCTTTAGATGTAATTAAACAATTTCGGGACGGCATCGGATTTTACCGCACGCGACGAAGAAACTCTAACGTCTCCTTATGCTACTGTTGTACCCTATGTATATTACTAGTTTTAGTAAACAGCGAATGTGTATTTAATAACTTGATTAGATATCGTTTAGTCTCCTAAACTGCACAAATTCAAAACCTGTATTACAAATATATGTATTTGATTAAAGAAAATTTGTATAATAAAAATAAAGTTTAAAATATTCATATTATTAAGATAATCAATAATAAATAGATCAAGAAATATATTATAGAAAATATAGTAGACATTTGCAAATCAGAGTTTTAGTCAATTGGGATATTTGGGAATTATTCCTACGAAGAGTATAATTTAAAATTGTACTATATGCGTAGGGAACATTGATTATACCTTACGGCCATTGTGTAATTAACTAATAATAAACATGATGTAATTCATTACGAAAGGTTCTAATTTTCGTTGAATGTTTTCGTAATTTTAACCATTATTTTTGCTCAGTTCACATTCACATTTATTCGTTGGTAACGATTCAGATTGCCAAGTCGTCTCGTATTAATTAAACGTGTTATCAAATTAACGCGACGTTAACGAATATGTGATGATTTAATATTAAATCATTTATAATTAAATATATGAGATGCGATAATGAGACGAATCATCGAATAAAAATCGATGCTATTTGTAATTAAATCGCGTATGCATCCATGCATGTATCGGTATCGTCATGGAAAATTACGCGGAATAATAATGCGTAAAAAGTGCACGCGGTAAGAATAATACGCCCGCGTTAATGCGTTCTGTTATCAGTTGGGATACTTATCATATATACCTTTACAATAAAAAAACAGGAAATCTATATATATAAAACAAAGTCGGGTTAGTTACACCATTTATAACTCAAGAACGGCTGGACAGATTTTAATGATATATGATTTGTTGGATTCGTCTCCGCCCCGAATAGCAAAAAAAAAAAAAAAAAAAAAAAAAAAAACTAGAAAGATATCCAAATACACATAGACAAATACCGGGGCCGGGGCGAAGCCCGGCGGGGCATGCTAGTAGAAAATAAATTAACGTAAAGTAAAATAAAACAAAATATATAGAAAAATGTTCGTCATTATCTCTATCAAATCTGAGATAAATTTGTATTGTCAACTGATTACACAAATAAATAAATTATATTGTCACGCGATATAATTAATTGATACCTAATATTTATCTTATCTTGAAGACATGTCATAATAAAATTTATAAATCGTGTCAACCGTCAATTAAATAAAGAATCACATTCTAATTTTTCTTTTCTACTATTTTTCTACTATTCAGTACATCAAATACTAACATAAACGTCGAATATTTCAATCTATTGCGGCGAATATTGCATATATGAATCACTATATATATATGGCTATAATAGTCTTATATAAATCAAATAAAAATCAAATGTTTTTCAATTCATCCCTTAGTAAACAATATATAGACTCAAACATATGGATCTCTAATCTCAGATTGCAATGCCGCCATGAAATAATCCGCAGCGATTTCAAATGCAAATACGAGGGAGATCGAAAGAGAAAAAAAACATCCGGTAAGAGGCGACGAGAGATTACTCGAGATTATGGCAATGACGAACTCGCGCGTGAATGCGGTGCGGGAGATACAACGGGGATGAACGGCGAGAGCTCTCTCTTTCTCGTGAGTGCTTCAGATGCTACATAAATTAATTGTGCGGCCTCGCGGCCGCATGTTGCGATCTCAAGTGGGTTCGCAAGATTAGACAGAAGGGGCGGGGCAGAGAACGGGGGGGGGCTTCGGTTTTTGTTGGATTTGCACAACAATGCCCGGATCAGCGCGGCATGTGCGAGAACTTACCGCCCGGCGTGAGAGAGAGAAGGAGGGTAGAGAGAGAAAGAAAAAAAGAAAAAGCCATGAGAGCTTCGAGGGATCCTTAATCCGCGGACCGCTCTCCAATTTAATACAATTTCCTGTCCTCTTTCTGTCACGCCGATGGGGAACAGACGTCCGCGGCCGCGCACCATGACCGTCGAGTTGACCCCCGTTTGATCGGCGACCCCTTTTTTTTCTCCGCTCACCATCCGCCTCATGCCGCGGATCGTTACCACGATGATGTATTTATTGGTAATTTCCCGACGTGGAAAATCTGGTCGACGAGATGTGTGAAACTGTAGAAAATCGAACGGACGGATTCTGTGTGCGCGGAAGCGTAATTTCGAAAGCGAGGAAATATTTCATCGAGTTTCGAGTGAAGGGCATTTAATTATTTCGTGATACCGACCGTTTCTTAAACAGTTCTTGTTACTGATAGCGAAGTTAAATACAGGAGAAATCATCTTCGAAAAATCATATAAGAGTCCATCACATTAAGTAGAGCTTTAAAAAATAATGTATCATAATCATTAAAAATTGCTATATCATAATTTTATATTATAATTATATAAAATATTAATAATTATTGCTACAACTTTTCCGAAAACATCGATTTCTATCTTTCGATATGTAATGTACTTCTCGCAATATGCACAGAGCGAGCAGTGATACATTTTTAGGATACCTCGAGGTATTGTGAAATGTCTGCAAGATTCCAAATAAAGTACATACTATGCCGGCATTTTTCCGACGCGTATATTTATGCTCGCTGGAGAAAAGAGTGGGAAAAGGGGGGAGAGAAAGAGAGCGAGAGAGAGAACTGCGTCTGGCTACCGCCTTTGAATCATTTCGTCGTCGTTGTAGGTACTTTGACTGAGAACGAAGCGAAATACTTGGCCAAGTATCTACATGACAAGTACGTCTGCCCTGTAACGGAAATTCTGCTCTCGGAACTTATGGAAGCGGTGACGAAACGAAGCGTGCACTCTCCATTTCTCCTCAACCGCGCGCCACCATCCCTCTCGCTCCCGTCATCGCGAATACCGCGGGGAAAGTTTTGGATGTGAATAAACTTTTATTTCTTGCCCGCGGGCGAACTTTGCCGAATCGTATATCTTTGCAAAGTATCTGCTAAATACGACGTAGCTCGTTCCTTTTGTACCGCAACGAGCTCCGTCATAGGTCATAGGTCGCGAATATAGACCGTTTTAATTCGAAGCGAAGTTATACTGAGCTATATGTAAATTTGCCCTGGCCTGAAACGGGCCTGAATGCTCCGAATCGCGTCGAGCGTGATCTTACTGCTACTCTTACGGGACGTTGATATTTATTTAAAAAGAAATAACATGTGTGCTAAAGACAAAGCTCTCTTTTTCTGTAGAAATGTGCATTGCCGAATGAATATTCATCATGAAGAAAGAAATTGATTCATTACAAAACGAGATGTTAATTATTACTCTACGATCATGAAAGCACACACTGTTCATTATTTTATTTAAGCCTAATTCATTTTGACAGAATGTTGTTCACTCTTATAGTTTTGCTATATAGTTTTCAAATTAATGCCTGTTAACAGTTAATGTCTGTTGTATAGTTATGAAGATAAAATTTAAAATCTAAAATTTACAAACTTTAGATTAGTGATAAAATTATATATAAGTGTAAGCGCGCTAATTATCATGGTATATTAAACGCGAATTTGTCAGATAAGGCTGATCGTCTTTAGATTCAGAACGATGAGGTTAAACGATGTCTCTTATACATAAGAGTCTCTTTAAAGAAGAATTTATCGCCTTCGCAGGTTGCATTATAGAACTGCGATAGTTTTTAACTACTTTTCGCGACGGAGCAAATCAATATGGTTCAGATAAGAGCTCGTGAAGTCCTTGTTAAGATCATCCGAGTTAAACCTCTGATTTATCGACGAGAGAGTTACGCGTGAGAATCCCGAAGCTCTTGAAAATCTCTCAGGATACCTCTGCCGATTTCCATTTTTATTACACCGTATCCGCGGCGTATCTACATCCTTCAAAGAATCGACGGTGCTAATTTGCAAGCAGATAACTCAAGGTTACGACCGTGAACTTACCAAGAAGGACAAGAAGGAGAAGTTCGAATCTCTATATGGTTAGTTTTATTTGACTGTGTTTATTAAAATTAAAATTCTAATATCTAAGATATCTGAAATCTGATATTCATACAACGCGCGCGCGCGCGCGCGCGTTAGAAAAATGAAACAGAGATTAATAGATTAATAGATTTAATAACTATTAAAGAAAAATAGAAAATACTAATAAAATATTTTATAAAAATAAATAATTTTACAATTCTGTTTTTTTTTATTCATCGCCGTTCTATTCCTACTCATATTTTCTTTAGAAAACTATCGTTTTTATAGAAATCATAATTGCTAATATGAAAGTGAACATTCAGTTAGCAATATTTTCAGAGATTTACGAGTCGTTGAGAAAAAGGCAAAAGCTTAAAAGAAAGAGAGACAGAGAGAGGGGGGAGGGGAGGGAGAGAAGAAGGCAGGTAGGGAAAAAAAGAGAGAAACGCGTGATTGCGGTGCCGTTGTGCGGCCAAATCAAATTTAAAAGAATGACTCGTACACTTGTTTCACGGGTGGAACAATGGCCTTTTGAACACACTTCCCTCGAGGACCTTTCAAGGCGTTTGCTGACATTACGCTGCACTGTCGACGGCACAATGGAGAATTGTGCCGCCGCCGCCGGCCGCCGCGACCGCTGCGAAGTAGCACGTTCTCCACGATTCGGAAAGTATCGGGGAATTGAAATAGGTGGAAGACAACTGTTGCTTCTCGCAACCTTAGAGACGAGGCTAAACCTAATTTGGCTCCTTCCCGAAATTCTCAGCCTAGCAATTTTCTGTCAGTCTTTCGTCTTCGCGCGCGTTTTCTCCACTCATCCCGTATAATTATTATTGCGAACGAGAAGTACTGCCGATCGGCTGCCCTTCGAATATAGACATGTGCATATTTTCAATGTGCGTATTTTTCGAATGGTCTTAAAAAAAAAGTAATCTTTGTGATAGAGCTATCAATTCAAATTCCGTAATCGTCGCATTATATTAAAACGTTCTGTGTAATGCCACATCACCGTAGATATTGCTTTCATTATCTTCTCCATGATATTCCTGCGCTTTGTATATATCTTCCATATATCTTGCTCATTTCCAACTTTCAACGAGATATACCGATTTAAATTCATGATATGCTGAGTAAAACATTCCTTAATATTATCTTTGCTCTTATTTTCCGAGTCACGCCGGAGTCTTAACATTGACTCGCTCTTCCCTTCATCGTCACTTCGTTCCTTAACGCGTTCCTGCGCTATTTTTACAAGAGCATTGTCCCGAGGGCGCGTATCCCTGTCGTGCAACGCTAACGTTTGTTACTCGGAAGGTTGCGCCCGCGGCCGCACACAATCAAGCCTGCCACTACGAAGCACGATTTAGCGTGTTATTACGAATACCCCGGACTTACAGAAAAGTGACTCACGCGGCTCTAATTTATCGTTATTCCTCGTGCGTTTGCGAGGGGGGCAATCAATAACGATTAAGACCACGAGAGAAAGTGGGCCGATTACACCCCAAAAACTGTCGATTTAGATCACCGGCGCGGCGGTTCCTACGTCGCTCGAGTTAAATGTTTCACAGTCGCGCGGCACTCTAGTCATTATTTTAATTGTTGCGAGAGAGCGTTGCTCTAGGGCCCTTAATTACAGCGTCCGTTGCGGAAATTAAAGTGATTCCACTTGCCTGCTGGCGTCCACACTTAAAGAAACAACCGCTCTTCTCTCGCCGTTCGATGTCTGTTTCTCTTTTTGCGCCCCGGTCCGAGCAAGGTGAGAAGCAATGGTTCGGTCAGTCTGGCGATTAGAGCACCGACGAGAGACGTATACGTACAAATTGCTAACCCGTTACCGACATTCGCGAGGCCCACGCTCATCAGCTTTATTGTTAACGCCGATGAGACCTAAATGATGGCCGGTGACGGGCACGTATTCCGAGAAAACCGATAGAAATAAAAACGGATCCCGCCTAAATCCTTGCCGGTGACAAATTTTCCCTTCGCAATTTAACGAACGTGTCAGATGATCCTTTTAAAGGTACACAGGTTTTTTTTAAATCTACTTCATTGCGAAATCCCGATATTGGAAAAATGGATAACGTCGACTCACTCAACCTGACGATATTGGACAAGTGCAATCATTTTAAATTAGAATAAGTTAAAATGAACACACGTTACTTAAAGGATACCGTTGCATCCGAAGAACATCTTCTTCCCTTTCGAAATGTCAATAATCGCTAAAATCCATTGAAGGAATTAAATTAGGTAGTGAATTATTTTTCCGCTCGCTCAGTTGCAAGCTGTAGAATTTTGTTAGCTATTGTTAGCAACTGTCTACATGCCAATTAATTTTGACGTTTTGGCATTCGGGTAATATACATATATACAATATTTTTTACGACGTTTGACACACATTGTTTGCCCTTTCATCTTCCGCTATCGAGTGTGACGTGGCGATTTATTTGTTAACGTGTAGCGCTCTAGATCTAAACGAGGCGTGAAAGATGCCAACGATATTTGTAGAAAAAGCTTTGAGAAAAGCTATCTAATTATTCAGAAGTCTAACTATGATTATAATAAACTAAAAATTATTAAACTATATTCTTTAAGATATTGTCTTGGTTCTGCTATTATAAATGTTTCGAAGCTTTTTCAACCGATCAAGGTTAATCTTAAGTAACTTAAGTATAAACTTAAGTATAAAAATGGTGTGACAATTAAACCATTAAAATTACTATTTTCTTTTGTGTCTTCGTGTCAGTTTTGCAGCCAGTCACGCAAGATAAAAGACCGCATCGATGTACACGATGTGCAATTTCACATCGACGCGCGCCACTGCACGCACGTCGGGAATGCGGATGCAATGCTTTTCACGATCGCGTGCGAGTTTTTGTTTCTGCCGAACGGTGCGCGTCGCGAACGCGACGAAAAAGCAGTAGATATGTAGATGGGTCGGTAGCGACGACTGCGTGTCGCGATTCTTGAGAACAAAATTAAAAGCGTCGCTTCGATATTGATAATTTTGAGATTGAGAGAATGTAAACTCCAATAGTCCGACTTTTCCTGACTTTAGAATCATCAACCACACACCTTTTGTATGATTATTACCAGTATTTAAAAAATCATTTTGCATATTGCGCGCTAGAATATCGACGCCATCACTACGGTTGGTGCAGGGATTTAACGAAACGACGCGTCGGTACGTCAAAGGCCGCCACTGACGTTTCGCCTGTTGCGCGAAGTCGGCGCTTTTCATTCAATTATTCGCAATTACTGAGAAGGCAGTCCGCTTCCTCGCGTTCGTTACCATTTTGGTAATTGCCGTTACCGAGAAAATAGCTGCGAAACGAATCGCACTTGCGCGCGTATATAAAAATACAAAAAAGTATTCTTCACACATTGCGAGATGATTATTATACGTTTGTTTAATGAAACTTGGGCTAGAAAAGATATTCAAATAAATATTTTTTCAATATTTGATATTACGTGGATTGCAGATTACGTTTGCCAAAAAAATATTTAACGTGAGATTGTACGTCAAAGTAATCTCCATCTTGGAAAATTATCTTGGAAAAAAATTATGTAAAGCAATTTATATTATATTTATATTTGTATGCTATAAGAGAGAGAGAGAGAGAGAGAGCTATTTATAAATTTTAAAAGAATAAAATAAACGACTTGAGTGTGTGTACATATATTCAGGACAATGATGATTGTGAGAGGCATTATCATCGATTTGCTATTTTGGCATGATGACTGTTAGCGTGAGAGTTCATTCAAATGGCGAGTAATATGTTCTTTGACACGGCACATCAAATCTGATCCAGGCTCAGGCGCGCTATCGCGTTCTTTAGCCGTCCGCGCGAATATGCTAACGCGCGTTCTCAGCACACAGCACTTTTTACTCTTTCATCTGGCGTTTTTAATCATCCCAGGGGCCAAGTAATAGACGAAGGCACGGAAAGATCGCCTCTCAAAAGCAAATGAATGCAGGATCCGGCGCTCGTGGCGACGGCGGCGCGGCGGCCTCCAGGAGCGCAATATCGTTAAACCATCAGTTTTGACATTATTTATTCATTTCCATAGTACGGGGGTCGCGCGATGCACGTTCCGTTTTGATAGAGATTCCCTCCCGGAAAGAGAAACGGGCGAGTTGCACGAATAAAGTGAAAGATCGATCTTTTACGATCCCCCCGATTTCGAGTCGTTTAACATAAATTAGACTAAATTGCAGCGCCGATAAAAGCGACGCAATCATCGGAAAAATTTCTGCTGTGATATAAAACATTATTTTTACACGCTTTAACATTTTTTTTATTGTTATTAAATCGTAATTCCGAATAATTACTCTACGAGGATTATTTGCTGTATAATATTATAGACGGTGTGTGTGCTGTGTGTGTGATATCTCCAAAAATATTGAAATAGAGAGATTATACCTTTACTGTTGTTATCACTATTATATTCTTTAAAAAATTTTGTAGTATTTCGGCAAGACCTGTCATCCTAAAATAATGCAATGCAATAAATCTATGCTATTATATTGGCCACGATCAATACTTATGGTTTGAACCTCTCGTTCTCATCATCGCGGCAAAAATCTATGAATATAACACTGCTGATCGACGTGTAGAAAAACGCGACGTGCGGAGTATTGAATTAATTTGCAGAGTAATTCCGTCATCGCGATGTCGCGTGAAATCACGGCATGATTGACGGACGTATTTCCGCGTCCCTCAACGCAATGGATTAGCTATTAAATTCGGCCCGTCTGCAAGAAGCAGTTACTAGAAAACGGGTCGAACGTCGGCTCGCAATGAATAAAATATGCTCTGACTTTTTATTCGCTTTACATCAGACTTTCGACACGAAGACCTTGTCAATTTTCTCCTAATTGTATGTCACTTTCAATAAACTCGACGCGACGAGGGAATAACGAGAAGATATAACAGCGCGTCGTAAACACCTGACTAATCAAATTAATATTTATTTTGACATGCATATATATGTAAAAGGGATGACTTGATACTTTCGGAAAACGCCAAGTTGAACAATTTGGACCGTTCTCGTTTCTCATTTATTCATGCAGAACTTGTTTTGCAGAAGCTTGTTTCAGACTTCGTATATATAAACGAGGTAATAAAATAAGCTTTGTTGATAGCCGCCGCTAATAGTACGGATAAGAACGATATTAATTTTGTCGTTTTAACGGAATCATGATGCACTGAACTTAAACAGTGGTGGAAACGCCTAAAGATACGATTGTGTTTTATGCAGCTTACGTGCGAGATAGCGGAGACCCGATAATCCCGGGTCCCGCTTAAATCAGGGCCCTTTTAATCCCACCGGATACCCGAATTGGAAACTCGGATTGAATACAAATTCCGCGCTGTTACCGTCTTACATTTATACAAAGTGAAATGCTCGCTTGATATAATTCAGCTTTTGAAATCAACTTATTTTAATAAGCACATTCTGTTTCTGTAAACTTTGAAACGTGAAATGGAAAAGTTTAAAGCAGTATAACGTAACAGTAAGTATACAACAAAAATTTGTTATTATACCAAGTCTATCTATAAGCTCACGTAACCGGTATTGCGGATCTTGTGATACAAATAAAGTAACAAAATCGTTAATAAAATGATAATGACGCATTAATAATAAAAAATTTACATCACCAGGTAAGAAAAGTCATGTTTTATTCATTTGATACAGAAGTCTTCAAAAATATACGTAAAAAACTATGAATTGATGTTAAATAATTATTATTATTCTGAAGCTATGTTTCAGTGTTGCAAATGAAGAAGTATATATACCTACTATGATTAGAGAGGTCGAGCTGTAAAAGGGTTAAAACTCTATCAGATACTGATAAGGTACTCCAAAGATGTGTGTTCCATGCGAGCGTTCAGTACCTCGAGAATATTAGTGCGGCGTTGCGCTCTCGTATATCTCCGTCGGGAAATTTCGTATCGTCGAGTTGCCCACTGACGCGGGTCCGATGTCTCGTGTAATTCGCAGGGCCGTATATTTCACGCGGTGGGTCCGCTCTTACGTAGAGCACGGTGCGGCACTTATATATAGACCCTCGACGATTTCAATAAATTATCAAAACAACGTCTCGGGCTCGCGTTCTCGCATTAGCGTGATGAGAAGGTGACTTTCATCGTTTCCTTACTTACTCGGTTAGGCGGAGCGCGTGCCCCGAGGGCTTCGTGCCCCGGCGGTCACGGTGTTTTAGAGCCAAGCGTGTCAGAGTGGCGTGATATGAGGTCTCGCGGTTGATCGCCGTTAATACTCCCGCGTGATCCGATTCGAGGACACTGATGCTAGACGGGGAGTTTGAATGGGGCGCCACGTTTGACGAGGAAAGTCACCTTCTCACGCTAATGCGAGAACGCGGCCCCGAGACGTTGTTTTGATAATTTATTGAAATCGTCGAGGGTCTAAGTGCCGCACCGTGCTCTACGTAAGAGCGGACCCACCGTCCGTGAAATATATGGTCCTGCGAATTACACGAGACGTCGGACCCGCGTCAGTGGGCAACTCGACGATACGAGGGATAAACGCAGTGGACGAGCTTAAAGCGGCAATTTGCCGGTCCTCGCACCATCTGTCAAAAGGCACGACGTGTATTACCGAGCTTGGGGCCATTATATTCAAGAGAGGGAGAAACAGAGAGAGATCGAAGAGAAAGCTGGAGAGAGATCCAGAGTGAGAGAATAAGAGAGACAGAAAAAGAGAGAAAGAGAGAGAGAGAGAGAGAGCCGTTGGTCAAACTCAGATCGCGGCTCATCACCCTCGATCAACGAGAGATTCCCTCTCTAATTGCTTAAAAATTACACGCCACTTTGGCCCCAATCCATCGCTCGTTTAAGATGTTGACGTTTCCGCCGCCGTCTCGCATGATTCAAGCTAACTCGCGAGTCCCGGATTTTTGATCGATGAAGATTATGTCGGCCCGCAGCTGCTATCCGTTCGATTCTAATCCTGTACGAAACTGATATAATTTCGCTGGGCTCGATTTTCACTACCAGATATACGAAGAAAATGCATAATAAGGATGTATTTTCTTATTCATCCAATCTTTTAACACTTATATATATTTAATATTTATAGCATCAAAAAATGGGAACAGTTATATAAGGGTTTCGGTCGTCGATGATTAACCCTTAAATGCCCCCTGGGGTCCAGCAGACCCCAGACCCTTTACAATGATATATTTTCAAATGTTCTTGCCAAAAATGGAGCTCATGCTTCCATTGATGATAGTTGAGTGATTGACCTACCCGTTTGTACACTTAGCAGTACTCAGTTTACTTAATTTTTTATACTATGTTGAAATTGAAATTTTAACAATATAAGCATTTTATTCTCTTTTCTAAGCCTTGAACAACATTGAAAAAAATTTTCATAACTAAAGATAAAAAAATCAATGAGTAAGAAGACATTTTTCATGCTGGGGTCTTTTAGACCTCTCATGTCATTTACGAGATTCTTGAGAGATGTGGCATTTAAGGGTTAAATGCAATAATGATTAGCATAGAGCATATGCTAGATTAATTTGCACTTTGATGATATGATAAATAATCAGCTTTGCAAACTATCAGTCTTATGAATATGATTATAGAATTTGAGAGACTCCAAAAAGTGTATAAAGATAAATAAAAATAATATTTCGATTATAGTCAATTTAGCGAAAGACCAAATGTATATATAGGAAGAAGATTTATCAACAATATTACATAAATAACTACAAAAATATATAAATCTGAAGAAAAGAAGAATTCTGCATAAAAGTGTAATAACCAAGTGTATAGACCGGTATTCATAGTCAGATCTTATATTTAAGATTGTCTTAAATTTATCTTTAGATGCTGTACGACTGTCGTTTCATTGGCTACGGAGTATCTAAAGATGTATTTAAAACGATCGTATATATAAGATCTGATTATGAATACCGGCCATAGTATTTATAAATAAAGAAAGAGAACTCGGGGTAATATTTCACAAATATAAAATTATCACTACTTTTTAGGTTTCTTAAATAAAAAGAATAGTTTGTTGTGTGCGAAATTATATAAGAAAAAATATGATATGATAAATAATCTTAAATTATTACTACTGTATGTACATTATAAACAATTGTAATAAAACATCTAATATATCGAATATTTTCTCAGCAGTTTTTGTATCGTACTTATAAACCTAAATTCTGAAATTTACTAATTTAGCGAGATAAATTTTGGTGGATTATTTTCGACTCATAAATCTTGCGAGTTGCGCCAAGCTGCTGAAGGTTGAGATATTACGACGGCTTTACCTGCGGTTTCTCTCTAATTGCGCAAAATTACACGCCGGCTCGTCCTTAATTATCTTCTTATTAAACTTCCAGTCGTTATTATCTTTGTTCTGTATGTGCTCGATCGTGGGGAATTTTTAATGTACTCGCGGCGAAATATAGACCATTCGTCAGTTATTGTGAGGTCGATCACATAGCATTGCCTGTACGAAGACAATTGTGTCTTTGCATCTGTCTAGTAATAATCTCATAATTTTCGAATATATAGAAACTTAAAAAAAAATATTTCACTGAATTCGTTAATAAAATTACATATAGAAGGGCTGGGGAAACGTATTCAGAGAATTTAATTGATTTTTGTTTAATAAGAAAAAGTAAATGCAATATTCTAGAATTATATTATTCAATTCAAGAAACTTACGCAAAGAGCAATATCTCTGTATGCAATCCGTGTCTGTGTATGCGCGCACGCTTGTGAAAAGGCAAAATCGATAAAATACTCGGGCAAATGGTGGAAATGTGCCGAAGATCGTGTTCGTTCGATCTCGATCTAGCATTTGCGAATTACGTGAAAAGCCAAATCGCAGGAACTCTGCTCGGGATATATCTCCATTCGGAGCTACGGATAGAGGTCAAACTTGAATTTGCCTGTATTCAAGGAACGTAATTCAAACGTCCACGAGAGCCTTCATCTACACCCTTGCACCTTTTCAACCGTCTGAGCTATGTATGCGACTTAAGTATGCCGAGGATCGACACACACACATACACACTCGTGCGCGTGTAAATGCGTATGTACGTGCTTTACGTCGCGGTACGTAGACTATGCGGCGATCGATGCAGCCGTCAGTTTTTTAACGACTGCTGTGCTGGTTGAAATCGCGAAATTGTGCATATTATGCCAATGCAGTTACTCACACGTATCTCAATTTGATTGGCAATATTAATATTTTCGGAATGGAAAATGTGTAAGTAAATGTACATTTTGCATTTTATTAATATATGACCAGTGAATTTCGCTTTTATCTTCGTTACATATCATTTGCTAGCAATATTTTTATAATGGCGTGTAAGAGAAAGAGAGAGAGAGAGAGAGAGAGGGAGGAAGTTCTCCCTGAAATGAACAGTCATTTTTATTTCCAATAATTCAGAATCAAGAATTATAAAATTATCAATTATACTTTCTGAAAATTGATTCTACTGCACCAAAAAAAAACTTTTCGGAGTTATAATTTAATTTACCAGAATAGAACGACAATCTTGCATTTCGTTGCATTTCTTAGCAATTGTGTTCTTATCTAGGGCAATGTATGCAGGATGGAACGTCTTACCATCATTAGAATTAGAATTCCGAAAGAACTAATCTCGATTAAATAGATAGCCGCAGGAGAAAGGTATCGTTGCATCGCATTCACGTCATTATCACAATTACCTCGATTGACTTTATATCCGAAGCCGCCTTAGCGCGCGTTCTCTACGTCACGAGGTATACACGCGAGTCCGCCTCCGGGCAGATCGCGGACCGGCTGCGGAATGGAACGGAACGGAGCGGTCTCCACGGTCGTTTTACGGGAATTAATGAGCGGGCCTTTGCGGGCCGATATAATGGTCTCTTTCGGTAAGCCCGCCCGTTCGTCGAGATGCGCGGGATCTAAACAAGGACAAAGAGCCGCGGGTGGTAGAACGCCGCTCGACGGGAGGCATCTCGACCGCCTGGAGCCCGCAATCTCTATCTATCTCTCTCTATCTCTCTCTCTCTTTCTCTCTCTCTGTTACGGATAGAAATAGATATACGTGTATGTATATATATGTACTCCAACCTCATCAAGGTTCGCTCCACGGCCCGTCCTCCGGCCGACCGTCGAAGGGTCGCGCCGCCTCCGGGGCGACTCGACCGATCGATCGATCCCGTAATTAAGAGATCGCGACCTACAAAAAGCTTCTAATTGTGCTCCTTCCTTCGCGTACTAAGGGAGATTTCCATTACTGTGGGACGAGGGCGAAAAGGAGGCGAGCCAAAAGTGGAGAACGACGTGAATAGATACTGTCAGTTTATGTTACTTTTCCAGCGTTAGTCGATTTTCTTCTTATAATACCAGCACTTTTATACCAGAACGTATGTTTGCACTTTTAATGCTTCTATTTCTCTCTTTTAGAAAACAGAGAGATGCTTTCATTATTTATATACCAACGCGCTCTAGCCATAACTTTCATTTATCGATGTTTAGAATATTTGCGTTATTCGAACGATGCAAACATATATTATGAGTCCTGCTGGGGTCCAATGGATCCTCTTATGGTTCTTTATGATTAATAGATGTTATTCTATAAAAAATCCGCGCGTGTGTGCGGTCAGGAGCAAGGAATTACGAGATTCTATATATCGATATATCGGTCAATAATTTTCAAAGTCCCATGAAGCGGTCGCGTAAAATTACCGCAACGGTTCGAAGGATTAATTAATTACAGTGATTGGTCAGGGCACTCTCTCCCCCCCTCTCTCTGTCTCTAATTTATCCGGTTGCACTACGACCACACGTATCGGCTTTAGAGTCGCTTGAAATGTCGGCGCCATATTGCAAGAATTCACCCGGAACTCAAGCTAGAAGCGATGCAGGGCGCGCTGTGGCGAAATTAACGATTACCCTGGGCTCCTGGGCTTAAAACACTTCGCCGCTTTTCTATCGACGCTGCTTTCGACCAATGCAACGTAGTGTGTTACATCGTCACACACGTGTGTTGCGCAACACCCGTGCCTCCCTATTTCGTTCAATTATTCCAATGGCTTTCGAGGCTTCTCGCGGAACACACGTCGCTCGTAACCGAGATGGAATTTTATGGGATACATACGGATACACGCGCGAGTCGGCGGATGTGTAAGTGGATTTATACACTATACTCGTGCGCGCACACGTATACCTATTCCGGATATAACGTAGTCGTGTAATACGACTCGGCTGCACCGATACGCGTCTCGAGAGACATTAAAAACTATAAAGGAGTATAATTCTGTCCTCGGCCGCAGGTGTATTTTCATTGATATCGATGTGCAGGTAGCCAGGTGTGTTTTTCAGCGCGAAAAAGTTGAGAGGTAAATGGAGGTTACGTATATCCGTGCTTTTATCAAATGACAACTCTCGCCATAAATCCAGGAATACGTAAATTATACGAGAATTATTGCTCTTTTAGAAACGCGCGTTTAGCGAACATCGCATTATTAATCACTCTTGTAACGAGCGAATTTTTTTCGCGTGTAGAAAATATATCCATGGAAAAACGTTAGCTCTGTAAACTTACGTCGTTCTACAATATCAGGAAATACTTTATCGTCCGTTGCGTGCCGCGAATCGAGAGATCATATTCACCACGGTTATTGCTCTCGGTACGAACGCGATAATGATCGGCAAGCTTGATGGTATAGCCAGCCGTTAATGTTTTTATATCTCTCGCGCAAACATGCACTTATCGATTTCAACGCGCAACAGCGTCGCGCCACCCGCTCTGTAACCTTGCGCGGTTTCCTACAAATGTTAACGGTTGCGTGGCTCGGGATAAAAAAAAATAGATCAATGGAGTTATTAAAACGTGTCTTCGTTTTTGCTCCTCCACGCGGGTAATCCGCGGATATTAAAGTACCGATCAATCTTCTCCTCTCTGCGAGTCGCGCTGACCTCGCATTATACCTTATACGACGTACGTTGAATATAAATATTAAAAATACGCAATAAAAAAGTTTGTAATTGATAGTGTAGAAATTGCAGAAATAAATCAGACATTATAAAGTCGCGGAGTAGAGGTTTATCGAATTCGCCCTCGAGAGTCGGAATGAATAATTAAATCTCATTTCTCGATTTAAGTGGGCTGCACACACAGAGATATGTATATCAACGGTGTGTCTCATGAGACATGTCTCATCATGTGTAAGTACGTCTCCGAAGGTTTCATGTGGTATCAATAAGTATCGATACATGAATCTAATCTCTCACTGTCGATAGAATACATAGAGACCGAAACAATGATACTGAGATATGTTTCAGCTTGTTTTTGAGTGTGTGTGGAGTAATCTCGCGACAGATCCCCGCTAATCGCCACTGTGAAGTTGACAATTCACCTCCAAAAATGTACTAGAGACAAGTGATATACTTGCTATGTATCGCAGATCGCAGTGTGTGTATATAGTACACGTGATCTGAGACATGTCTTATTCGAGACGGTATCACGATACTGTCTGTTGATACATATCTCTGTATGTGCAATGTAGCCCGCTTTAGAGAGAGAGAGAGAGAGAGAGAGAGAAAGAGAGAGAGACGTGGATTTCATTCCAATGAAATTTTTACTCAAAGCTTAACCTTTGATGGGAAACATTATACACTCAAATTGACCAGATATCGACAAAGTCAACATATAAAAAATTACAAACAATGTAGTCTGTATTTAGATCACTGCTAAGAAAAAATCCAGCAAAAACCTCATTAAAAAACATATTTTCATCGTTTTTACGTGAATGTTTTCCAGTGAATTCGGTGACATATGAAGGGCTTGAGTAAAACGTCGAAGGCTATTGGCTTTTTATAGAAATACGCTTTTAATGAATAACACGATAGCGCGATACGCTACAGAGAAAAATAAACAATAACCGCACTAATTGTTACTTATTGCCAGATGGAGCAGTTACGCAAGGTAGAGATACCGCGATAAGATACATCAGGAGCAAGAATGATCCTTCTTACAAATACGGCGAATTAGTTGCGACTTTAATAGCCCCCGTTATCTGAACGGGTGCATTGCATCCCTGTAACATTTTATTTTTAACGACCCCGCAATCTAAATCCTTTATATCTCGTACCGCCTCGCGTTAATCTGGCAATTAACGAATTTTAAATAATGAACGTATTTTAATACGGTGTGTTACCGTATGAACGATGAAAATTAGATGTCATGGCTTTTAATAATAACGCCGTATCGTATTTCTGCAAATCCAAATAATTTTTAAGTGTCTTCCTCTTGCCCCTGGTAGTTATTATAGTATATATTTTCCACTCACGAGAGAGATGCATCATCAGGAAATAATGTCGATGATCATTTTATGCTTAGTAAAGATGTGCAAAACATGGTATTATATGTGTATATTGTAAAATGCGACGATTAAATGGCAAAATACAATGATCGTGCTTCAAATTATGAAGCGCAACCAACCGTGCACTTGTCGAGATTATCGAATATGCCGAGTGTACTAAATATTTTCACAATGATGGTTGTGTGGAAGAGAGCGATGCTTTTAAGAAAAAGGTACGGGTATTTTCACGTTACCTTTTTCGCCAGATCCAATTTCGGTTAATGCTAACCGCAGTTAATTCCATTTTCTTTGCCTGCCTATACGAGAACTATACGATCCGGAAAGAAAGAGAGAATTGCTGATCAGAGTTGGTTTAACCGAAGCAACAACTGACCTCGAACGATTCTACTTAAAGTTGAGTGGCGATTACTCGAATGCGCTTTTCACTCCGCAGTAAAAATTTGCGATGGTCACAAGCGAGGATTGACATACAAGATAAAGGAACTTTCAACCGTGGAATTTAACATTTAACGCGCTGTCTAAAAAGAATGTCTAAGAAAAGAATTTTTATTGTGCAGTTCTTGTTGTTTTTATATACATATTGAAGAATAAGAGAGTTTCTCTGCAATAAAATATCGTGTTAAAAAACAATTTTTTCATTAATATCTTACATAAGGAACAAATTAAGAAATTTTACTATTATAATAATCCAAATTCTATATGTAAAACATTATGGACGTATATATTGGGATTATTAAAGTATTCTATTGCTTACGTTACAAAATCTTTCGCGTTTTTTCTAAAATTAACATATTCATATTTTCATGACCTTATATCAGAGAGAAAGCAAGTAGATAAAGTAACTAGATGCAAATTTTTGGAGTTACAGCAATGCGTCAAATAATATTTCAAAAGTTATCGTATATAATTAAAAAAAAATGCGCATTTTTCGCTTATGTGCGTTGCGAATATTTTGTTCAACGGAGACCTTAAGTGCATAACAGATGCATTTAAAAATTCACGCGGTTAGCTCGCCCGTAGTGGATTAATATTCTACACTCGTCGTTCCTCATTAGCAGTAACTCGCAGCGTATGAGTGACACGGGGTGATAACGATTTGACGAGCGTGCGCGATTAATAGAATATTTGATCATGCGCGTGTATACAGCGCGAGATAGTGCGGCGGATTTACTGCCGTTTGTTAGGGACACCCGTTAAGGGAGAGAGATTAATGCGAGCAATTGCAGGCGAGCGCGCGTTAATTGATACTGGCCTAATCGCCATCAGATGCAGCTACCGCGGGACCATAATATAAAATAGGAACAGTTCGATAATGCGCTGCAGCTCGCCCTCCCCCTTCCCTACCACTTTTACCTGCCAAAAGGTAGCGAAACTCGATGTTCGTTCAATTATTCGTTCACCAACGGATTAGCAGCTCACCGTGAATGCTGTTGCACGATTAAGCCCGGCTTATTGGAGCTTTTACGCGTTCAGAAGCGGCATAAATATTGAAAGTACTCAAACATCGGGCCGTAACGCGGCGGCCGCGGCGGCCGGCCGGACATTTTCACAAATTACAGGCCGACGTGTTGATTTTATTCCATTTGGCCGTCGTGTGATTTTAGCGCGTTTTACTCGCGATCGAGATATAACGCGAAAATATTGTCTACTGGTGAAAATTGCACCTAAAGTGCACGATGCATGATGATAGGAGGAGCTCGTCAAACATGACGTATAGCAGATGTATTATACATGCATATATCGCGTATCAACTATTTTTCTTTTGGTTTTGCCTGTCAATAATCACACAAAAGGGCAATCATAAGCGTGAAAATCAATTCTAGTCGTTGTGCCCATAATTACATAACGATTAGATCTCAAAATTCATTCAAAAAAATTTCGAAGTGCTCTATACGTGTCCATAGCAATGAATAAAAACCTCGGATCCTCCTTTTCATCCGCATAGTTTTTTTTATAAGTTCTACCAAGTTCGTTTTTATCCGCAAGTAACAGACAACGTCTCGAGTTTGCTCTTGAACGGCGACAAATTGTTTGAACTTTTATTGACGTGGCAAGTCCGAGCGCAGAGATAATGACCAGGTTGTGTTAATAATGGAGAGCTAATGAGAGTCTTTTTCGCTCGGTTAACGTGGCCGCCTGTCGTGGCTAAGTTCTTGCTTTGAAGGCGTTTATTGTTGAGCGGTGACTGGTCAGGATTAAGGAGAAAGCCAGCGGGTGATCGGCGCTATTATACATCTCAGACCGAAAAGACGATGCATTTGGCTGCTCTCATCGGCCATAAGTATCGGTATTGGTGGTATGATCATAATCGTGTTTTGGTCACAAGCATGCACACCTGACTGTTGCCGGCTGCTCGATCTTTCGTCACCGCAACCAATCTTAGTTATGAGAAATAAAGTTATAGGGAGAATTGATCGTGTAACGCTCTTGGTAAAATTTAATTTTAATTTCCCTCATCATCCCTCACTATTCTATTTTTATTTTATTTTTCGTCAGACTGCTTCGTACTCGCCGCATTATTTTTCGCACATTTCCATATATCGATGCCGCATTATTTATGCAAATACCTCCGTAAAGTGATAATATTTAAAATCGAAAATACGGTCTCGTCTCGGTACCTTTAGCAAAACGACCCATTATTATAATTTAATGCATTATTTTGTAAATACATGTATTGTATGCGCTTTAAATTAGTTACCGCGCGTAAAACTTTTCGTAATAATGCAGTTGCGAGAACGGTGTAAAATGATACCATGCACGCTCGAAAATATTTCATATACGAACTCGCAGCCTGAAGATCTTTAAATGCGCACAGCCGAGTAGAATTTATATTGTCGCGTAAAGGATCCAGGCGTTCATTATATGACAAGATGGTATACGAGATACGAAAATAAATAAGAAGTACGACGGATTTGTGCAGCCAACTTAGATGAATATAAATTGGTTTTTTTACCAGGTTGCTTATACATATATGACTCTTAAAGAATAAAATATGAAGATGGAGCGAGCAACGCAGATGGCGGATAAAAAACTTTTTTAATGAGAAGACGGCGCTGTGAGCGCAGTCATTTAATTATGAAAAAGTTAAAAATTGAAAACAAGAATCGGTTCTGCTACTTTTTATCGCGAAAATAAGTACGATCGAGTCTCTAACTTTTGTAACTATCGACTGATATATTAAACTTATTCGCAATTCGATTCACAGACCGTACGCGCGATTTCTTATACTTTATTAAAGATACAATGGTAACTTGAGACACACATGATGCTTTAAATATTTCATAATAGAAAAAAAGAATTGCTATTTCATAACTTCCATCAAAATAGAAAAAATGTATATTCATAAAATCTTTATATCGTAATAGTATCTTTTATATAATTTAATGAAGTATATACATGTCAATTTTTATGTCATAATATAGCAATTTATTGAAAGATATATGTTACTTTATATATTACTTAAAAACTTTGTATAATTTATTAATTTCTTAAGAATACTTCAAAGTTATAAAATTTATTAAATGGAGTGTCTCGATAATTTTTGACAATTAATTTATAGTATAGCGTGTTTATTACAACGAGCTATCTATTTGTACTAAGACAAGATTCAATACTGACAAGTATACTGAAGATGTTCTACAGATATCATCTACGTTACTATATACTCGTTTCAATTACAGTTCGGACCTGCGTCCACCGCTGTCCATAATCTGACATGTTCCTTTCATGATATCTACGTCCCTCTCTTTCAGTTTGCTCGCTCTTTGACGTCCCAATCGCTCCCGTCATTCACGTCGATTATTCTGAAGTATCGCTGACTACTATCAAATGCTAGGTCCGTAATCATAATGCCAAGCCGATTATATGACAGATGCAAAAGGAACGCGAAATAAAAGAGCATTGAAAATGTCTGTTTTAACATGATGTGATAAATATTGATATTCGAATACTCCCCCATGCAGTCATTTATTAAGATAAATGCTGAATCGCTGAAAAATATCATGAAAATATGTCATAAATTAAGTGTGTTATGTTAACAAAAATTGTTAAAATAATAATTGAAGTATATATTTCTCATGAGTTTTTAATACAATATATAAGAACGCTAAATTAAAAAAAATATATAAATGTGTTGCTTAAATTTGTAAAATATTACTAAAAACCTTTATTTAAAAATATATATATATATTGTTTCAATTTCAACTTCTGTAAAAGCGTTAAGAAATGTAGTTTAAACTGTTGCTATTATTCTGTATACATATGTTTACCGCTTTGTCACTCTATGATTGGTATTTATTCATTGTAGTATTATTGCTTTGTAACATTTTGTATGTAATTTAGTGTTTGGAAATCGTTGAGGAAGAACTGACAATGAAAGCGAACAGATTGCGTAATACCGATTAGAACAGAATCAATGTTGAGAACCGTACTCGATGACACTTATGTGTCCGAGATAATCAATGTGAATGACAGGAGCGAGAGAGGCATACGACTAGGATGTCAAAGGATGAGGATGTATCGAAGGCCCGACGATAACAAGGGGTGCCGTGAGATTACATTAAATGCGTTATTGAACGGTCCTTTATAATAGCGATTACAGTAATGTATACGCGAGCGTTCGAAGTGCACAGTAATGAAATTCCAGTATAAGTCGATCCACGACTTGACAATTGAAATCGAAAACTTATATAAAAGATACTATTATACATTAAATTACATTATAAATATACAATTTCTGTAATAAACAAAAAAAACGGACAATTCTGAAATACTACAAAATAAAGCAAGCAACAAAATAAAATTTTAATTTTACGACGTCTTAAATTTATTTTGACCAAAGTGACCGAAAGTTTTTAAAAATTCTAAGAAATGTAACAGACATAAATATCTTATATCT
Organism: Temnothorax americanus; assembly: GCF_048541705.1. NCBI lineage: Eukaryota > Metazoa > Arthropoda > Insecta > Hymenoptera > Formicidae > Temnothorax > Temnothorax americanus. The sequence continues at coordinate 3,947,117 of NW_027509339.1, forward strand.
GTATTAATATAACTAATATTAGCACTAACACAGGTTAATATTAATAATATCAACATTAATTATAAATATTAATGTAATACAAGAATAAATCATACTACTCTCTTTTTCCGCTCGAATTACTTAAGCCCAAATTCATTGGTTGATTTATAATATTAAATATTTATTTTAATTCATTTGCTCTGATTAATCTGTATTAAATATGCATTAAATATCATTATTATATCGTTATATACACCGTATGATCAAAAAATCAGTTTTTTTTGCATAAAATATGATAAAACTGGGAAATCGATTGTATAACGCGATTGCAGCGAAATCGGAGATAGTCAATAATGGAATCCGGCCATCGAGAATCGATGACGGAAGCGCGATGAAAGAGCGAGGTGGCGTAGATGAAGGACGAGGGTCTCGGTGACGGTACACCGAGAGTGTAGGAGGTGAGATTACAAGGCAACAGCGCGATGTGCAATCACGGCCGGAGACACACGTGGAGGAGATCGTGTCATGCAGCCGACCCTCCTTCATTCGACGAGGACCTCCTTTCTCGATAATAATTAGACGCTGCCATACCTCCGACGTCCTTTGCCATCCCGCCCCCTTGGTCCCCCGCATTTGCCAACCCGTGGACGATCGTGCAAGATTCGGGGCCCGACGTAGCAATCAAGAGAACTGTCTGCGTGAAAGTCAACAGCACCTGATGTAATAACCAGAACGACACTTTGCAACTTTGTGTCTTGCCACAGGGTACAATTATGTTACTTCCCTCAAGTTGTATCGTGTCGATTATGAACGCGTCTTCAAAAGTAATGTAACACGTGTATATATATAATATAATATTTCTCTTTCTAATCAGAAATTTAGAATGTTTATCAAACATTTATGCTATGCTAGGATCAATTCCTTTTTATGCATCATTAGTATCATTATATAATAATTTTTATTAATTTTGTTCCGCGTTAATTTATAGCTAACAAGGAGAACTTGGAAACTGCGGAACCGATATGAACCATACATTAACAGTTTGTAGGGAGGATCTTCTGGACTCTAGAGTATATACCTATTATTGACTATTGGCCATTTATTTAAGAGTTATTAGCAAAAAAGGTTTCAGCATCGAGTATAGACCATTATTGTTATTTTGTAAGCAAAAATTAAAAAATAAATAAATTTCTAAACAGTCAAAATATTAATTTGTATATAATATATAACGTTAAAAATTTGATGGATAAGAAGTATATTAATTAACAATTAACTTTTCCTTATATACGTATATTAATGTACAAAATTGCTTAACGTCTTCGCTGAAGACGTAAAAATCGTTCCACATTTTTTTTAAAGAAAAAATTTATAAAACTGTTATTTTCGCGGACTTATATCAAATAAATCTTTTTCACCAAATTTCTACTGTATTTTTGTAAATTATATGTATATTACATATACAAAGAAGAGAGAAAGAGAGAGAGAGAGAGAGAGAGAGAGAGAGAGAGAGAGAGAGAGAGAGAGAGAGAGAGAGAGAGAGAGAGAGAGAGAGAGAGAGAGAGAGAGAGATGATATTATATAAATCTACATCAAAGTCATCTTTATCAATTTTTAACGATTAAAATAATAAGTCTTATAATCTCTTTCATAGTTTTCTGTATGCTGACTAAAATATAACGAAACGTTACGTATATCGGGGACTAATAATGTATTTAACAATTAATGTGCGAAGTAAAAACGAATGATATTTCGAGTAATTCCTTTCGTGATACAAACAAGAAAACACGTGATAGATTATAGTGATATTTCGTTTAGTGTCATCTAGTAAATCTCTCATCAACCACAGATAGGTCAGGATTCTCTGAAATCTATGACTATTCCAGTTTGACTATTTTCTCGATAATGCTTTCACAACTGTTTTACAGTATATATACAAGTTTTTAAGAACCTTTCAATTGTACATGTAGCAACACAGTGTATGAGCTACGAGTACGCATACGACGTCGCTGTAACCACTTTTCATAGAACATCGTACGTGTAAGCAACACTGTGTAAGCTACAAGTACACGCGACGTCGTCGGCACTACCGTCTCTGCCCCTTTAGAGAGCCTGTATAGCGACTATCCATGTGAAACAAATATTATAGGTTAGTGGTTACATATATTGGAACACTACTGAGAAGAGTGGCAAAACTGCTTAACGTCTTCGATGAAGTAAAAATCGTTCCACTTTTTTTTAAATCAAAAATTTATGAAACTGTGCTTTTGAGAATTACATATCTTTTTGATCTCTTATAATATCTCTTATATTTTTATATTTATATTATAGTATACCTATATAAAAAGAAAATCGAAATAAATAATTTAGTCAAAATAATTTTGAAAATTGACAATATATAATATGTTAAATAGATCTTCTCCCCCCCCCCAAAAATACATTTAGCATTAATAAATATTCTAAATTAAATTCATCATGATTCTTCAAGAGAGATGTATCTGGTAGGCACAAAATGTATTATAAAAGAAATGAAAGATGGAAAATATATTTTGGTTTTTTTACGTAAATAAGAGATTACGCTACGAATGAAAGAAGAATAAAAAGCTAACAAGTCTTTTGATTACGGATAGAGGATAAAGGCGACAATCTGACACGAGTGCACGAGAAAAAGAGATTAATACATATACGAAGGGGAAGGGAAAAAGGCAAGAGTAGACAATCAAACGGATTTTGGAGGCTCGTCATCCCTACTAAATCCACCCGACGAGCGAAAGGTAGAGTGACGTTGTGCGATTGCGTTCACAGTGGAAGATCCATTTGGATGAGCCAAATTTATCGTCTCGGGAGGAGCTTTACGGGGGAAAGAGGAGGGTAAAATCTCCGCTCGAAATCGGTTACTCTTAGTTCGAATCGCACAGAAAATAGCGCGCACGGTGTATAAATGAACGTAAGATTTCTTATAAAAACACGTATCATTTCTCGAATTTCTCAAAAGAAGTTCTTGAACAGGTTCGGAAAATGTAAATGAGGACGAGAAGTTCCAAAGAAGTTACGACAATTATAGAAATATCATTTTCTTTTTATTATATGATTTTGAAATGATGTAAAATAATAGAATGTCATTAATTATATTAATAATGCATGATAAAATTTAAGCTCAGCATATAAATATACATTATTTCACGCTATGTGTATGCTATTGTAAGCAACTTACTTCATATGAATTATTAAAATAATAATATTTTAACGTTAACATTTGTATTCTCTTTCACGCTATTTTAATATATACATATATGTTAAACTTGTATTACTTTTGATATTTATATTCATCTTATTCGACTTATTCATTTAATTTAAATATTAAGTTTATGATTGCATATGTATATATATATATATATATATATATATATAAATGAGAACATTTTTTAATATATTAGAATACAATAAAAGGTAAAGAATTTTGTGATATTATATGATTGAAGCGTTAGATTATATGTTCAGATTTATGTTAGATTTACGTTGAGCTTGGTAATTGTATTGTTAAAATAAACGCGATCGCGGAGAGAATTTGAGTCAATTGCAAATGAAAAGTATAAAATTTAATAAACTTTAATACACACGCATAAGGCTTTAATGTACACGCATGTTAAAGAGTCCGGATCAGATTAGAATGACGAATAGCCGTTCACCATGCAACGTTGACGCTTTGATAACACAGAGGTTGCTTGTATATAGATATAAAGCTGCAAAAAAAATCGTAAGTGTATAAGTTTGGTATTATAAAGAAATATATTGCAAATTGTCTTAAAAGATAATAAACTCGAAATAAAGAACAAAAAAAAATGAAAACATCACACATAATTCTCATATTTTTTCAATTTTATTTAGCGTGTGCTAAATATTTTTAATAAAAAATTAATTTGAATAGCTAAAATTTCTTCAACGTCAAGAATTATGCATTTCACATATATATTATTCATTAAAGAATATCATCGATTACCATATCCCTGGAGATACCTTGTGTATATTCATTGCGTATTATAAAAATGATCGAGAAGAGCAAGGGACCAGTTCTTAAAAAGCAATTAAATTGCTGCGCTCAATATACAAATAATTACAGGCCATCACGGTGGAATTTCGCGCATCGAATCTCTGTCGTTCCATTCGGCGAACCCGCGCTCGTATTAATACAAGTTGCAGCGAACAGTGTTAAAAAGCGACAGAATGATTAAATAACGCCTGGGAGAGGTTTATTTGGAACGATGATGGCCTAATAATTGCTAATAAAAAAAAGAAGGGGCAAAGGAAGAAGCAGGGGAAGATAAGCATTTGCCTGCTAAAACAAACTAATAACCGGCGACGTCTAGAACCAGCCTGGGTGATCAAAGAGCGTTTAACGTCGTTTGCAGAAGGCGGAATCATCGGCCGATAACAGCTGGTCGTAGGCTGATCGCGATAAGCTTATAATTATCCCTAATAGCGCGTAATTTTGTTGCAAGAATATATGTCGTGCCATCGGTGCACAGAGATTGCTTTTAAGATATGAACGGTTGAGTTATGTGCATATATTATAGTATTCTGTTAACAATTTCCTTTCTTGCACATTTCATTTCTAATGTAACTTCAATTTTTTTCTCATGCATATTTATATATGCAATTTTTCTATTATACTCATATAAATATAATAAAATGCTTAAGGTACAAATTATTATATATATATTGCACTATTTTAATAATATATATTTAATTCAAAGATATATATAACTTATATAGTTGTGCATATTAAATCTGTTCTTATAACTAAAAAAAAACTTTATTTTTACCTTTTCTGTACTCATGAGTTAAAGACGAACTTTCTATTTGATCACGAGGAATCGTCGGCAAACCGAGGCCATCGGTTGCTCGCAAGGCGTGAACTCAGCAAATTTCCGATAAACCCAATAACGTACAAGCGCTCGCGCTCGCGCCATAACCGGTATGTAGCCTTTGGCGATTTGATTGGACTTTAATAAAGCATTCTCTGTCAGTGGCGACGGCGAACATTTCGCGTTGAAAAGTGGAACGCGATCGACGTTATTGATTTCGCGAATACTACTAAGAAGCCGGAAAAGCGGCGGGCATTTTGGGCGCAAAGGGCGATCGTGATTTAGGCGTTTGAAGGGGAGCGAAGAGCGAAATATCGGGAAATCCTATGTCTTGGGAATTAATCGCCCTTTCTCGCCCCTTACGCTTACTCTTGACGTTATACACCCTCTTTACCCTTTCTCCATCTTCATTACAATTCCGTGGATTTCCCGCTGGGCTCGGATCGCCGCTGAGCTGGCCGACGCCCTCGCTGGTTTCGCGGCGATCCCGTGAATGTGAATTTGCGAGTTTCATGCGAACGCAAAATGCTCTGCGAGCAACCGCATGTGTGCAATATGTAACTTCAAAAGCTGGATTTACTAGCGAATTAGTACGCCGAAATTCTGATAATTTAGTTGGACGTCGACGGAGAACCCGCATGGGATTCGACGTGGAATTTCGATTTGGCCATATGTAAATACTGGACGATTCGTGCATTAGAAATTGAAATTTTGTACGGTCTCCGCGTAAGAAAATGTCTCAATAATGATTAATATTGCGAATAAAAAAAAGAAATAAATTATATAAAATATATAATATATACAAGTTATTTAATTTTTTGCCCTTAATTAAACTATAATACTGATTCTGCAATAATTAATATGTCAAAACGAAATAATGCGATTCTGAAATATAGTAATAATTAGAATTTTATATATCTAAACATAAGAATTTACCTTGAATATAAGATTTAAAGCGGAATAACCTAATATATATATATACATATATATATATATATATATATATATATATATAAATCATATAACTTGATTACTTTTAGTAATATTCTAATAATAACTCATCAAAGAATTAAAATTCTCCTCACTACTATTTTGATTGATAAGCGAGATCAGAAGCAAGAATATATACTATCAAAATGTTTTTCAATAAAATAGTGTTTGTAATCGATAGAACAGATTTGTAAAATATATCGAAAACTCATCCCCTTTTGTTTGGATAATCAACTCCAATATATGTCGAATTGAATTATGTCTAATCAAGAACAAAAACAAACTGTTTGACAGCTGCCAAATTGAAAAAACATTTGCTTTCACACATTAAATTATAACAAAATGGGAGTTTTCGGTATATTTTAACACTATGACAATTATTTTAAATATAAAAACACTACACTAAAACAAAAAATGACTGTAAGTTGCGAGAATAATTTAGCTCTGTAACATTATTTTTCACGTCTTGTAGTTCATAATTTTGTCAAGTGTGATGCTGTGTGTACTGTCAACGTTTAGCAAATATAACTTTATAAATCATATTTCTTCTTAGCGTTTCACAATATAAAAGCTATAACAACAAGAGAAGATCTACTCGACATATATTCGTACAATGAGTTCACCTACTTACTGGTCTTAGAAGAATCACCCTTATGCAGTCTATCATATAAAAGCTTGAAAGCCGTTTATTCAACGATGGTAAACGCAAACAACATTCGGTTTCAACGAGAATCTCAGATACGTCCATCCGACCGACTTCGGGGTTAATTGCTATTTCCTCTCGTCCCGTACTTAACCCTTTGCCTGGGACAAAACTGAGGAGAAAGCGAGAGAGAGAGAGAGAGAGAGAGAGAGAGAGAGAGAGAGAGAGGGGGAGAATGCGCGCTTACCCCAATTTATACGTTGGTTGTAAGTCGGCTTGAGCTATTCTGCCTCCCCCGATCTCTCTCAATCGAGCCAACTCCCCTTTCCCCGGTCCTTTGTTCGTGCGATCGACGTGTCCACGCCCATTCGATTAAAAGCGTATATACGTGATCGATTCCAATAATTAAATCTCATCATGTCGTATCATCGTGCGTCAGCCGCATTACGATATGACTTCGCACGCCCGCGGGACCTTTGGAGAAATAAATCGCGGCGAGAGATCGCGAGCGCGCACAATGCGCGCTCTTTCCCCTACCCGCGCAGCGATATAATGGTGCGATTTTTGCTGTCGATTGAGCTCGAAGTGTTGCAGCATAACTAATTGCGCCGGAACAAAGACCGGTTTTTATTCTTGCGCGAGACGCGATTGTCGTATTATTTCGGCGCGATATCGAGGGTATCCAATTGATGAGCGCTCTGGTATAATGACTTCACTTTGGAGCTGATTTGCGTATTGAATGGGTATTATCGGTTTCTATAAAGAAAACGTCATACAAAAACTTTTTTTTTCAACTACGAAGATAGTTAATTTTGTTATACAGATTGAGTACATCGATTATTTTAAGATTCTATTATTTTACTCGTACACGCATTGATTTACTGCCAAATTTTGTAATTACAGTCGGGCAATAATAGAATAATTTTTACTCGGATACTAAATAAATATAATGAGAAGCGTTATTGAACAAAATTAGTAAATCATAGTACTAGCTGGCACATAAAAATGCAATTGATGTTAATTGTAACATTTGTAACTTTAATCATGCAAGTAATTATGTCAGACAAGAATCCGTTTTTCTTGTTTGAAAAATATCAATACAATATTAATATTTAATGTCAAGATTCATTCGATTAAACATTATAATAGTAACAATAGAATTCATTTATAAAAAATAAGCACATATTTTTCTTAAAGAGCATATATAAGAAAAGATTTGTTCTCTCCTTCTGCTTTTCGGTTTGCTGGCATATTCAAGAAATTAAAGTTGATAAATTAATATATATGTTTTACTCTCTAAATTTGAATCAGTGAATAGTACTGCTGAATCAGTGAATAGTCACTCTGATATCAGTGTAAAGTATGCCATTGATTCGAATCAGTGGCATACCTTACAGTGATATCAGTGACTATTCACTGATTCAGATTTAGAAAGTACACATTTGAATGGTAGAAATTGAGCGGCGTACTAGTTAATTTAATATTAGATTACTTTTATATTGATATACGTACATGTTATATATAGCGCACCATACATCCATTACATCCACACGTAATTTTTTCAATGAAGCTTTTCATGCTCCCTGATTGAAAAGAAATGTTTAATTGTATAATTGTTGAATTCCATACGATATCAGCATATAACAATCGTTGGTGAGTAGTGGAATAATTTACTTAGGACGAAATGAATATAATTGAAGAATGTTATCGAGAAAAATTGACACAAGATACGAACGCCGGTACAGAATAACAGAATTAACCTATGCAAATTCGCACTACGTGCGCGAATACGTTATATTAAATTCCATTGAATTAAATCAACTTTCGTTGGTACATGATGTCGGCGCAGCAGTTTAAATTAAACTGGCGATTGCAGAATTCATTTAGGTCCGCGCACGATTTGCGCTGGGGAACGAATCCTGTGTCTTTCGAAAATTGCCTTTTCTTCTCTTTAGCATACTGTGCGACTGTTACATCAAGAATTGCATTTCGAAGCAGTCGAGCGAAAATTTTGTGCAAAGTGGCTATACCCCGGCAACGTTCGCTCTAATATAATGTTCCTTAACGCAGAAAGATTTGAAGCTCGGAGAGGAGAAAGTTAGCAAGCTTCTCAGACGCGTTCGTCATGCGCGTGAATATTACTTTTATTTTTAACATCTTTTATTCACGTTGCTGATCGCGCACCTACTTCAGCCCTTCAGGCGAATACAGGGATTTTCAAGCGGCGGAATAAAATTGAAGAGCATTATCTCTTACTCCACGCGCGCGCGCCCAACAACCACTCTTCCTCGGATTTTGAATTCTTCAATCATTCGCGAGTCTCGAAGTCGTCCGCAGAGTCTTGAAACGCGAGAACTTAACCGGATAGCACGGTTAAACCTGACGCAATCCCGCACGAAATCCCCGCCGATGAATTGCTCCGTACCGATGTAGGGATTATTGCTTTTCCCTTCCCCCTACACCTATCTTTGTATCCGCGCAGCGCGTCGTCTACTGAAATATCGAACTTCGTCTTTGATCGGGCCCGGTGCCTTAGGGAAATTACTGACTGCGCCAAGAAAATCCGCTCCGTGATCGACGTCCAACAAATTCCGCTTCGATTGTGGAAGATTCTGAACACGTCGCCGCGGTCTTCGTCTGGATTGCGTGTGTACGTAAGAAATTATTATCCTTCCACGGGGTTGTTATCGCGGAGCATTTTAGTCTTTTTATCCTCGTATTTTTAAAGATTCCGTGTAAAGCAATGCATAGCAAGCAATTTTCATTCAATATATCAAAGATTATTAACAGCAAGCAAATTTCAATTCTTAGAATTTATTTTTCTCTGCGAGATTATAAACACTTTGAAAAAGATCATTAATAAACTTATCTATTTTATCTTCCAATCATAAAAGAGAATACTTTGATCACTATAGTACACTTTGAGAAAGTTTTTGAAGAAAATAATCGATGCGCGAAAAAACAGACAGAACTTTAATAAATCAATAATCAACTAAGATAATAATCGATATTTGATTATGATATGCGTAATTTCTCTAACATTCTCGATGCAATGCAAGACTTCCATAATTATGTTCGTTTAGTAATATTATGTAAGAATAACTATATGATTTGACAAACAGTGGACGCTCTTCGTAATCGCGATTTTTTTGTACTCGATATATACCTTAAAAATTGCGAAAAACGCGTAATTGTCGAGTTTAATAGAGGATAACTAGACCAACAATTAAACTAAATTCCTCCACTAAGTGGCACACAAGTTCCTTAGTACACAAAGAAGAATGATCCTAATAAAAGAGAGAGACGTGTCTTGCTTCTATATTAGGTTCCGCGAGATCAATCCATGAAAGAAAATTAAATGATCTAAGGATTTCATTACAGCAGGAAACGGATATCGGATTTTCCGAACTGCTCCCGATAATGATGAGCGATAATGATAGGTTCGGTAGTAAGTTAACAATAGTCATCTTTTTCCAGATATTTGCATAATCTAAACGTTATGCAATTACAAAATATTTTTGCAATAATTTAATTTTATGAGAAGAAAATCTCTTAAAATATATTATATTATTAACTTTGGGATCTAATTTGTTAAAATATATAAATAATCATTGTTACGTCATGGTTAAAATCATTGCTTCCGAAAATTGTCAAAAAAATCTGACAACGAATTTAACTTCGTGTAACGGAAATCCTAATTTTTAATAGGACACCGAATCAGCAGTCATCGATAAGTGCCCTGGAAACCGACGAGAAATAATTTTTTATGATGAAAATTGTTTCGACTTCCTGCTTAGTACCGTGCATTTGCTAACATCTATTTGACATGAAAGGCAGTGATACGGCCTTTCGCCGAAGCAGCGATTGCGTTCAAGAACATGGAAAAAACGTGGCATTGCTTGAATCAAGTATTTTTATCACGGAATTTAATTTAAAAATTTAGCGAATATTTAACGCAACATAGAATTCGCAAATGCGTTTAATTGAGAACAAGATAAAATATCCCGTTTTGCAAATTCAGATTTTTATAACCGGCGATAATTTTCCAAATCCTAAATATCATAATAATTTTGTTAAATTTATTTGCGATTCCATAATATCAAAAATGTGGACATCAAATTTCGCGAGTGCAGAGAATCTAATATTTGATCACTGGGTCAGTTGAGAATATTCATACTTATATTTAAAAATAAAAATATATAAATTTCAATATTTTATATCCTAAAGAGCAATATTTCAGATTTAAAAATAGTTTTAAACAAAAATATCCTAAATTTATTAATAATCTCTTAATATAAAAAATAAAAGTAAACTGCCAAAGTAAAAAAAAATTTTGAAAGCGCGGATATTTATATCAAGCTGTATTAATATAATAAATTTAAATTTCATGCTCTTTAACATTTGTTGGAGAAATTTGAATAAAAATACTGATTTGTATGTAATTTATGCGCGATGCAGATATATAACATCGCAAGCCTTTTATATTTGCACTGCTTAAGCTAAATGAAGAAGTATGTACATTTTTTATTTTTGGTACAAAATGTGAAGAGATTAAACACGGAGGACTATTTTTTGTTCTCTTAAAAGGAAATGCTCCTAAAATTGTAAAAGAACAATTTCAGTATATTCCTCTAAGCACATTGCAGTGCGAGATTGCAAAACGGATTGAGCCAGAACTTGCTCAAAAAGGACATATACAAGAGCTAAGATTGCTTTCGATTTTAGGAAGCTGAATCAGAACATAATTGTAAAAATAATTGAATACTTAACTCAAACGATATGTCTGATTTGTTCAACAATAGATAGAAGATACACGTATAACAAAGATTCATATATTCGATACGTCGCGTTGTCAGTCTGCTTTCACATGCTATCATGTATTCACAAAACTAATTAGATATCATTGATGTGAAATGATTGAACAGCTCATTTTAATGTGACAGGATTAATATTAATAGTGCGCGAGCCAAAAGATATTCATTGTAAGAGAATAATGTACAATGTTATAATTATCAAAAAAGAGAAATAAGTCAATACTACCTATTGTTGAAATGATAACATCCGAACACGATATTCATCAATATATGTGTATTATTAAAAAGATATCGATATTTTATTGAAACAAATCGAAAAAAATAGCCACTTGTTAAAGTTGTAGATTGCAGTTGGGCTTTAATAAATTTTTTCATGAATGAATGGAACAGATATGATATTATAAATTATTTAAAACGTGTATATATTCATGTTTAGATAAAAAGCTGCCAATTGATGATACATTTTTAATCGTACACACATGTGGCGCACAATTTATGAAACGTGTGTCATCCTATATGCTTAAAAAATTCCTGAAATGTATTGGGGTAAAGACATTCGTACTTGAATGTATAGCAGTAATGCTATAATAAATACAAAAATCTTAGAATTAGATGAAATATTCAAAGAATTTATATCTATTATTCTTCTAACACATAATGCAGAGAAAGCTCGAGTAAAAGAAAGAAAAGAACCGCATGCGGTTTTAAAAATCCCGCTGCGGTTTCAAAAACGCGTTTCAAAAAAAAACATTGACGTTCTTGGATTCGTTAAAAAAAAAAAGCGGCGTTTTTTTACGCGTTTTCAAAACAAATGTTCAGCGTTCTTTACGCGTTCTTTTCCGAAAACGCCAGAGTTTTTTTAAATGCGTAAAAGACAGCATTTTCTTTTCGGTGTCTTTTTTTGAAAACGCATAAAGAACTGTTTAATTGAAACTTTCTTTTTTAAAATAACTAAAATAATAATTTGTAATTTTTATTGATATAATTAACTAGCTACTTCATATTACTTAAGACGATTATAATTCCATTGACATACACCGATTATAATAAGAACGTTCCTGAGATGAAGCATACCGCCATTTTATAAATATATTTCTTTTTATAATTCTTTTTAATTAGGGCAAATTTTTATTTTTTGCTCCAATAATACTTCAAACTTTAATTACATATCTACACGCGCATTATTTCAGTACCTCCATTTATCCGAATTATTATAACATTCCTATTTAGCCAAATTATTACTAACAAGTCTCGTTTCATCGTATATAAATAAAATGCTATTGTTCACACATAGAGAGAGTGTGCACGTGAAATTTAGGGAGGATAATGATTTCCTCATAGTTAATATCGTTTGTTACGAATTTGTTAAATTCTCACGCAACATTTGCTTATAAGAATTTTCAAGTTTAAGTACATAAATATGTATGTCATTAATATATTGTATATACCATTGTATATACTATATATGTATGTACACTATCAAAATTGAAAGATGTATCTTTCTATTATATCTTTGCTAAAATAAGATAGATTTCAGATTTACCGGAAAATCTACAGCTGATAAGTAGAGCGAGTCTGAAATGCTATGTGCGACGCGACGAGAACATATCAATGTCAGATCAAACGCGCGCGCTATCTCTGGTATCGATATATATAAACGGTGAGTTACAACTTATCCATCGCGCGTAAATCAAGCCGCCGAAGTTCACGGCGTTCAAATTCCACAGGCATACTGCCGCGTGCGCGTGTGTTAGGCCAGACAGTGGAATAAATTCCAAGGTGTAGATCTTACCTGCGTGTTTGGCCCGATCGAAAACGATCCCCGACATCGGCACTAAATCTCTTTGGCAATCACTGAAAGTGGAAAGAGAAAAACTGCACCGCGCCACGGATTTTCGCGGTTACTGTATAGTGCAAAGATAATTGATGCTTTGCCCCTCTTACGCGCTGAATTTTTGGTAGGAGTGACATAAACAATCAATCTTCACGCGAGAAACCGCGTGAACTGCCATTATCTTAACAATTGTAGTTTTAAATTTCCTTTTTTTTTTAAATTTTAAATTTATTATTTCTTATTTGTTAAATTGCTTTAGTTTTATTAAAAGAGATATATATTATCATGATGTTTTCATAAGAAGACCACCGACTTAGAGTAAATATTTTCAATTGACGTAACATGAAATTCGCGGATTGGTAACTTTTGGTTGTACATGATTATGACTCGATCATGGTGTTACTGCGAGACAGGTTTAACTAGGTCCCAGTATAGTATGGAAACTAGATGTAGGTGATTACATTTACCCCCCGTCCTCCTCCTTCGTGTTGCATTTGCAAACTGATTCGATATATTGGGAGCCAGTGCGAGATTCGACTTAGGCTGCGATTACGCGGGATGCAGCAGGTAATAGGTACGTGCGGCATGCATAAATAATAGTTGTGCCAGCTCGTGAGATGAATGAAACACAGCTGAGGCGGACGTCCCATTTATGCAAGAAAATTATTGTAAACGCCCGCGCCCGCGAGAAACGTTCTAAAGAAAAAATATATATCCGCTTCTTCTTTTGTTATAAAATTGGATGTGTTATATCAGAAAAGTCGAATAAAAAACTTTTTAAGTACTCATCAAGATAAATTCTTTTAAATTAACTAAAACTTTTTTCAGAGAATCAAGTGAATCCTTTCAACATATTATCACATTTTCTTTTGGATGAATAACATCTGATTAGAGAAACCTATTAAGTCGAGTGATAAATTGTAATGTGTCTCAAGTATGAAGCGCGAGTGTTTCCTACATCTATTATTAATTTTTCATTGTCGCCGTCGCTACAATTCCACTTCGTTCTTTCTCGTCTGCTACTGTTTTAATTAAGGTCTCGATATTTTATGGATACGTAAACCGACGTACACAGTTTCTCAATTATTTTGCTTCCAAGCACGAGCTATTACTCTCGCACTTATTCCAGCTGTTCCATTACTTGGGGCAAAAAGAAACCTCACCCACGTAAAGCGTCATAAAGAAACTTGCTTTTCATATTCATTTTTATATCAAGAACACAAATGTGAATAAATAATAATTAGCGAAAATCAAACTCCTTACGAATTCGACCGGACGCGGTAAGAGAGAAGATATAACTTCTTCGGAATAAGAAGGTATAACTTCGCGGTATGTAGGTGTCCGACTTTCGTATATAGCAAATGGGAAATCGATCGATGCATGGATTAATTTGAAATCGGTGAATAATAACGGAAGCGACGGAATAATTTATTGTAAAAATGTAGAATTAAGCTTCCACTTGGACGTATATATATGGATGAGACTGAACGCATCGAGTTCGTATGTAATCAATATTCCGCAATTAATTATTACGTTACCGGGCCATCAGAACGGGTAAGATAATCAATAAGGAATGCATTATAACGTCGGACGAGTCTTGCAGTGTTCATTAACTTTTTATTCCGGACGTCGCTGCAATTTTCCTCCGATCGCTCCCGACCGCTCGCGCCTCTTATCCTTTTCATTAAAGCCTTCATTTCGCGTAGTGATGTAAATTATTACATTTTTAATTATCCTGTCTAATAAAATCTTCTTTTTACTCTCTTTTCCCCCATTAACGCGAGCATTTTTCCTCGCAAAAGTTGTTCTACGGATTATAAAAACGCAATTCCAGTAGCGACGGTACTATTAAACATGTTATTTCAGAAAAGAATCTGAATCACGTTTCTAAGTAAGTTTTTGAAAATAAAAATAAACTTTATTGCGCGCGTAAGTACATTTTTTTAAAACAAATCTTTTGGAAAACTTGAGTTTGGAAAAATAAGTTATCTGTATAATTGCATTAGTGTCACAAACTGATTAATGTAATATGTATTTAAAACCAATGATTATCTTTCGCAAAGGCACAAAAATTCATATCATAAATATCATAATAATATATAAGCATCATAATAGTATTATAAATATAATAATAAGCATTTTTTCGCAGCGAAAAATCATCTAATATATAATATATATACATATAATCCCTTCATAATTTATAGAACAATGCAGACCACGTAGTTTTAACTAACGGATTAATTTTCATTCAATAAAACAATTCTATACATATACATGTCCATTAGTCTTTCATAACCATATGTATCCATTCTTGACTGAAAAAATAATGGCATAGATCTTCCCTCTTGCAATAATATGTGCAGTTATATTAAAATCTTAACTCACTAATTTTTTTCACGTAACAATGTCTCGATGCAATTTTTAGAAGCTTATACGAAATATGCTGAACGACAGCAACGAAGGAATTCTTTTCTCTCGAATATTCTTTCTTGTTGCTCGGTCGCTTTGGAGATGGGCACGTTTATCAATCTTCGTAGCAAATCGCGTCGCACAAACGGACGGAATCGCAGCCGAGCATTGACAAACCCGGGACGCCGTACGTTCATACATTCGTCCGTTACACAAAAGAACACAGAATATTGCGGCCAGCTCATTTTCAAGGATCGTCGACCCCTTCTTCGGTCGCGTCGATCATTAATTCTTCACTGTCCGCGTCTCGGTAGTTTTCGTCCGAGATTCTCGTTCTTATTCCGTCGCCCTTTTGATTAAAGTCTTCATATTTTACGAACCTGTCCCGGACGGAGTCATGATGGCCGTGCATGTGTGTTCGGGCCTCGGGCCGGCCGAAACAAATGGAAGGGCCGGCGCGACGCGAGGAGAGAGAGGCGGCAGACAAGCGGTATCAATGGTAATGGCCATCCGAGCTGACTTATTTAGGGACGCATACGAAATTATACGTGCGAGACGCAACCGGACTGTCGTGGATAATAAAGAAAAAAAAAAGGGATGCCGCGGTTGTGCGGTGGGCCCTGTGTCGCGTTTGACAGATGTCAGAACAAAGTGAGCGGAGAGTGCGTGGCGGGGAAGGTAGGAAGGGGTTGCTCGCGATATCGCGGGGCCATGCGTGTGTTACATTTAGGTGATTGATGAGCGCGCTCAATGAGAATCACAGCTGGGTCGCGCACATATCTTCCCGCGCGGTCAAGTCTGCCGAGTCTAATCCAATGGTTGGCCCTGCAGCATGATGTGTTGTGGTGTCTAATAGCTGGCCATAAACGGGCCTTACCGCCGCGATCGTGGATTGGCTGAAATCGGCGGCCGTGTAATTTAGATAGATCTAATTGAAGAGCCAAGTGAACGTACGCGTCCCCCATATCCAACGAAAGTTAAATTGTTCCCTCAGAGAAATTATCCATCTCCTACTATATTACATATGTCAAGTGTTTAACGGCGTGATTATTTTTATTAAAATTGTCTCATGAATTGTTCATGTGAAAAATTAATTTTTTAGTAATTTATGCATTCTTTTAGTAATAAAGGAACTTTAATAGTAATTGAGTCCTTTGAAATAAATTTACAAACGTCAAAAAAGCGTTTAATAATATTTTTATAATATAATTGAAATTTAATATCGTTTAATTTTTTGATGCGATTCGACATTTACGGTTCGAGCTCATCTGCTGTACAATTGAAATGATATAAAAATGATTTACGTCAAAAGAATATCCCGTTTTATTATGCCTATGCTTTGAAAGAGAAAGAGAGAGAGAGATAGAAAGAGAGAGTAAATTAATGACTAACAATCAGTGTATAAAAAAAAAGATGATGGGCAGTACTTTATCCCACTGTCACGCACATTGGCTCCACAACTGTCGGATTTTCCTCATGATCGCACTCACAGTGTCCGATCCCCCTACCGTCGGCATATCCCTGTCATAAACAAACCCCGAAGCGAGAAGATCAATAATGCCCAGGGACATTCTTACGCGCCGCGGTTCCCGAATTGGGATAGTTGCGAGAGATCATAAAGCGATTTGGTGTACTGCCGCCAGTGATTGATCTGCAAGCACGATAAACATTGCTCAGCCACGCCGCGAAATGACGTATGCGCGCGTATTAATATCGGTGATGGAGGAACGTGGCCAGCTGCGTAACCATAGCCGGTCACTTGGACCATTCGCGCAAATGTCCCGTTTGTCTCCGAGAATGGATTCGCAGTTCAAAATAGTTCAAATAGAGACAACGCGTCTAATCGATCTTTCAATCGTCTGGCATATGCATGTGGCCATCGTAACGACGAGATTGTGGTCGTATTTAATCGTGCAACTAAGTTGAAGTGCATCCTCTCGCAATTTCATTTTTATGTAGAAAAATGTATAATTGATTTAAAGATTAATCTTTTTAGGGCAAAAATGTCACCATCTTTTCAAAAATAATTATTTCTCTTGACACATCCGTTAAATTGGTGTTAAACTAACGTTTATATACAAATGTTATATTGCCTAATGAGGAACATATTTCTAAAGCTCAGAAAATAAAAAAGAAGTTAAATCTTTACAACAAATATAATAAAAAATTTATCGTAAAATATATATGTATAAACCGTTAGTTTTATTGTATTCGATATAATGATCGCTGTTGTATTTCAATTATTGAAAGTCGTTGAAAGTATTCCGAGCGTGCAATGTTCATTGCATTATTTATTCCGATATATACGTTTCAATATATATACGTTTCAATTAACATAAGCAACAACGCATCAGTTGCATGTATGCAGATTCCATATATATTTCGTAGAGGACATACGGTGGTTCATGCGAGTATTATTTTCCGAACGATTGGCGAGCGAGGGACGGGGAGGAAGGGAGGCAACCGCAGAGTCTGAATGGCGGCAGCTGAAATTTTATTCACGCACAATAATTTGCATTCTGGCTGGCCAGGACAAGAACCCACATTATTAACAGGTAGAATGGGATTGGCATCGAATTCGGACGCCGAAGAGGGGGACCCGATGACCGAAAGACCGCGAAGGGAGCAAAGAGAAGAGCGAGATTCCATGCGGTTTCTTTGCCTCCGGTGATTCTGTAATTAACTTTTTGTTAGCAGTACTCCTTCCATCACGTTTCTCGCTTACTTGGAAAGCATCTTGCCGTTATACACGCGTAAGACGTCTTGAAAAATTGCTACCCTGAGTTTTTTTAATTCGAAATTATTGCATGCCTAGACTTTACTCTTCGTAAATATCTTGAAGTTTTGTTTTAAAAATGCACTTACATTAAAATGTTTAAATCAAGTCTCATTTAAATCAATTATTGATTGGAAAGTAGAATATATTAATTTTTAAAATAATTATAAGCCTAATATATACATATATAGCATTATTTAAATATAAATAGTGAAGAAAATATTTCACTCTAATACTTTTATGAAGTTTTGTAATTTGAACAATGTTAATTAATAAAATAAATTTTATCCTAGAATTACTTATTTGAAATTTATTTGCATTTTTCTCTCTCGTTCTTGTAAAACTACAAAATTGCATTAATTGCGAATGTCAAAGAGCATTTGTCGACGATAAAGAAATACTTTTTCATCACTCTAATGCGTCAGTTCAGTAATAAGTTTTCCAAAACTTTCCAATCGGTTTCAATTACGGCAGATCTGCTAATCTCCGTCTTGACGTTTCTTTTTATCACTCAGCCTGCTCGCTAGGATTAAACTCTTTCGCGCGCCGAGGAAAGACATGCCCTTTCGCGGTAAGAATAGAACCTTTCTCCTTTCTATCCATCGCGCCCTTCCCGTCATTTCCGTCAAGGAGACTCGCCCGCGAAATTAAACTCCCGACAAGTCGGGCGAAAACTCTCATCGCCGTGTTCATCGGAGAACGGCTCAGAAACCGGAGAAAGGCGTCACTCGCGGGCGCGCGCAATATATGTATAATACTTAATTTGATAGAATTTCGGTGCCCGCTTGAGGTCCCCGCGAGACGGCGTGGCGCGGCGCGATACCGGGATGATGCTTGTGGCCGGGCCGTCTAAATTAGACACGGACGTTCATTTGGATAATTGAAATAATCATTCCGCTCGTGTTTCACGCGTCGATGCACACTCGTTCCAGGTCTGATCATAGCAATCGAGATCACGTCGCGGAACAAGACTGCGCGATTCTGTCCGGAGTATAATTGTTCGTTGGGGGGGGTTGTAGCTCGATAGGTATAGGTATAAGGTGCCCCTACGGGACAGCGCGAATGTCATTATCGTTAGCGAAGCAGATTCGCTAATGCGCGATTTGCCAAAGTCGCGCCTCGTTGCACTAATCTCTTTTGGCTTGCAAGATGGATATAGAGTGATCGATCGATGCTCATCCAGCATATGTTTCACGACATTATATTTCGTAATAACATTTGCAAAATAGTTGTCGTAAATATTAGTTAATAGAACAGAAAACAATATGTAATTGCATTAAATCGATTCAAAAAACATGATTTCCGTGAAAGCAAAATAATATTGTTTGTTTATTATATACATGTAACAGGGGGTATTACATAAAGTATATTATAAATCTATAGATAAAGTTAGGGAGCTAAAATATTTGTAAAAGCTGTCTAAAATTAAACGTCATAATTCAATTGCATTTCGTATAAATGTTTAAAACTTTCATACGAGAATAAAAAAAAATTTCTCCCAAAGGAGATAATCAAATCTGATTACGCTTTTCCTACGGATGGATTGTTCCCAATTCGAACTAACACTATCATGGCTATCTCGCAACGAGAAGCGATTCGACTCAACGACGATCCCGACAACGTTAAACGTTTTATTTACGTTTCCGGATAATTTGCATTTCATGGAACGATAAACTCTTCTTTCCGATCGCTGCGGTGTGGAACGGCAGGAGTCGTGGGACAAATACAGGATGATTCGGTTTGGGCGAACAACCGATCGACCGACGACCGGTCGGCCGGCCGGTGGGCAAACGCATATAGCAACGTTGCAAATGTCGTTATCGTTATCGGACTGATTTTCCGCTGCGGCGCAACGCAGTGCGGCCGCCGCCGCCGCCGCCGTTATGGCTACTGGTCTCTTCGAATTCACGAAACCGTGGAAACGAGATTATACTCCAGTTTTCGGCGAACGGATGCCATATTGAGCATCACAAGCGTAGCTACTATATTCTGCTGTCGATCGTTGGAGCGGCACAGCGCGGAAACGCGACGTAACTAGATATAGCGACTCGATCACGCGCGCTCATCATAGCTATCCGCTTTTTTAATTGTACAACGAACCTTGTCGCTATCGATGCGAAGCAGAGCTGTTAACGCGAATATCGCGAACAAGCGAGACGGAAATATGTAGATGGATGGATCTGCCTTATCTCAATCGGCCACCCGTGAGACTGTGATGAACAATACGATGATAAACTCGACTGAGAGAGATATCACGCGAGATACCAACGGCAATTAGATTTGCATCGAAAAGACGCCGACGAGAATTGTTCTTGTAATTTGACTTAAAGTTGCTCGTTACTGCGGCCCTCCTGTAGGTAGTTCTTTTGATTTGCACGACACGGTCGATTTGTGCATCAATGCTTGCGGGTCGCGCGAGAGTAATTGCTGAGATGCATAACTGAGAGCGCATCTGAAAGGCATGATTGCGCTCAACGATGAGTCCTATTGTCGAGATTAATAGAGACGCTGGTGGTAGCTGGCATTCTACCTCGGTACGTAATTCGCAGAACCTTTCCGTTGGTTCAATGTAAAAATTATGCTGCAATGTCCGTTGCGATATTGGCTGCAACGAATCAAAGAACTGTTGCAGTCTGCACAGCGTCCTTAATCGAGCGCGCTTTCTCTTTTCGCTTTCTTTCCACTGTACGAATAAGAACAATGCTTGAAAACTCCTTGCTCTGTCGTGAGTTTAATAATCTTCAAATTGCTAACAATTATAGGTATATATAAAATTACTTTTGCAAAAATATATATTTACTATTTTCAAAATCTAAATTTTTCTGACCTCGTTATTATTACCTATTTATCTTAATTCTTGTGCAAAAAGTAGAAACCGAAAAATTATTAAAGAAGTGTAATAAGATGGTAATCCAAAATGAATATTTGATGTCGACAATCAGATATTTTCAATTCCACAGAAGTTTATATACATATATATGTATTATTCCCTTCAATTTGTTCCTCTTAAATTTACTAAGTTTAAAGGAAAATTTATTTCATTCATTACTCCCTTTCATTTAACATTAAATATTAATTATCATTTTATATCTTTTGATACTTAATAATTAAATGATATAGATGTGCGTTTATTTAAACAAAATCACATTACCCAAGTTTGTGGAAATTTCACTGAAATGGAGTAACGGAGAAGAGAGAGCGGAAGGATTAAACAGGAAGTATCGTGGTGTAATACGCCGGGGCGATGCGTCGCGCATAATTATTCCGCGCGTGCTTTTCACGAGACGGCAAACTTGCCGCGGGGTTGCACGTACGTCATGCTTCGTATCCCATGTTTGTCGGACGTCGGGCGACGTAATAAATACGCGAACGGACGGAAAACGCGAAAAGCGACATAGGATTCCTTCTTCCTCGCGCTACCTTGTCGTAATTCCTCCGGCTGTTTACGCGGCGTGCAACTACGTTGCACGTAATCGCGTATTAATTGAACCACCCTGAAAAAGCACATATAGTGAATCACGCTATACTTGACTCTCGTATTATGTATTACGCAATTCTCTTTTGCTCGCCTTTTACGCGCGGCCGCAGCCGCTCTCTATAATGAAGCTGATTTATCTCGCGCATTCAACGAAGTGCTCTCCGACGAGTCTCGCTTAAACTTCGGGCTTTGTGCAAACGCTTAAAGGGGATAGGGAGCTTTAATTTCGGTGTCGCGGCCTTTCGGTTCGCGCAGCCCGCGCGGTATACGGTAATCCAACATATATAGCGTTTGTGTTTGCGCACTACGCTGCCGTATTATTATTGAGATATCCGTTATCTTGCGGTACTTTAAGCTCCGATATCTATAAAGCTCTCGCGTGCGAAGCACAAACGGCTATCTTCAATGCTTGAAACTTTAAAGAGCCCAAATGATAGTGGGATTAAAGTGCTCCAGGGTTTACATGAGATGTAGCCCCATTCGTTTTACTTACTCAGAACAACACGTACGCGTTCATTGATGTTTATTTATTTACGTTAATACCAAAGATGTAAAGAAATCTAAAGGAAGAAACTTTATATAAAATGTCTAAGAGAGACAAGATTTTCCAAAAAAAAAATAAATATCTATATTTTTAATATATAATATTCTTAATATATATATATAAAATATCGCTTAATTAGTATCTATTAATCATAATATTAATAGAATTCCACAATATTGGTTAAAGTTAATTTGAGCTGGATACAAATAATTTTTAATGTAGCACATTAACGTGCATACCAATCCTGAGAAATTGTTTAAGGAAAATACGAAACAATCGCATACACCGTTCGTTTCATTTCACAAAAAATGACGTTTCTGCGCTGCGGGATATTCGACGACACTCATTATTCATAAAGTATTCCATCTCCGCGCGAGAGCGAGGCTTAATGCACCCTTTTCGTTGTGGCGCAACTGCGCGCCGGGATTGTCGCGCGGAGTGCGTATTAATAATAACGATCAAACGATGGTCCGGCGGGGGGTATCGTTGCGGTTACATGCTCTTCTCTAGACCAGGCTGGCTGGTCAGGGCAACCCCATCCCTTCAGATGTAACGTAATGTGACGCAACACGACCTAACGCATAACGTTACGTTCTATTCTGTATGTGCAACGAGCCGGAAGATCCATATATCTCACCCGCCGAGGATAGAAGAGCTCTTTGCGACGGCAACGTGCGCGTCTCGCGAAGCTCGAGAAGGACTCTCACGAGCGAGAAAGTGCAACAGCGTGTACAACGTGTGTCGGTGCGGCGCGTGACTGCGTGTGAATTGCAGATACGCGCATGCCGCGGCGACGCACAGCGACTCCAAGACAGCCGGCTGCAACCTGAATGTTCTCTTTATCGTTTCCCATTTTGCTCTCTTACCCTCTCTTTCTTTTCCTCACTCCTTCTTCCGCGCGCCTACATGGTGAAGATTGCGCTATTTCTTTATAATGCACACATTCGCCGAAGCTATTGCAATCTCGTTCGGTCTCGTTTCCGCGTTATCGGCGAGGAAAAGTATTTTCACGGTTGCGGAGCACCAACGAAAGAACGTGGGAGAGTTCTCTCTCTGTTCTTCTCCATCTCTTTCTCTTTCTCTCTCCCCCTCTCTCTTTCTCTCTCGGAAATCTTCCTCGCAGCCGAAAATCACGCACAGCCATAAATTCACTGTTAAAACGGAATCGTTCTCCCCCGTTTTAGTTTCTCCTTTGTCTCTGTCTAATGTTTACCGCAGTAGCTTTTGCGGGAACGAGATAAGGCGCCCCTACACGAATCGACTTTATGAAGTCACATATTTCCGTGAGCGGTGGCGGAACGGCCGATACGGCCACGCAATGAATTCTGCCTATCAACGACTCGAAGCCTCGTTATATACGTATATTCCGAAGCGAATGATAATAAACGGACGATGCTGGAAGTATGATTTAGAATGATGCAGATCGCTGTGCGAACGGGAGAATCAAGCCTTTATAAACAAGAAAAGTATATAGCTGTGTACTTATATTCTGAATTTTACTTTGTATACATGTTTTCTTACTTCTTTCGTATTAATAATTGCAAGTGCAGAAGTTATAAAAAATTGTAAATTTTATCGAGTTTTATCATTTCAATATGAAATCATAAGTAAACTATTATTAACTATAATTAATATTTTCTTCAATTAATATGATTAAATATAACTCGTTAACATATAACTGTAGTTAACATATAACAAATTGACCTGTGCAAATGGCAAATGGCGAGTGCGTGCGACAAATCAAATTTTATAGTACAAATAATTATATTTATAATTGGTTGCAAATTTCAAAACCGATTTCGATCTCCTACTGTGAGATTCTCTTCAGTTAGTAGCCTTTGCCAAACAATTCTTTAAAATTATTATTTTTGCTGAGGATCCCCAGTTTGTTGTAAAAACATCTCCAGTTACAAAAAAGTTATTTATTCTGAAATGGGGAATATTATTTTTTTGTTTTATAAACTTTTATAATTAAGATAACTTATATACATTTTCTACACATAACATTTTATAATTAAGAATATCATACTTTAAAAAAAGATTAATCATATTTATGACTGATATAAATTGTAATATAGCGCTATAATCGACAAAAACATGTACGTCACAATTATCCTAACTGACCATATAAACATAATAACCATTAATGTCATCCATATTAGTGATTTATGAATATCAAGAAAATCACCTTATCAATAAAAACCTTATTAATAATATAAAAAAATTATGTATCAAATTTCCAGATTATTCAGAAAGATATTCCTGTATTATTTATCGTCACGGAATGTTAGTTTCATGAATTCTTGATACTTACAAGTCTCTAGGTAGCACAGTATAGTTGATGCGATTTCGTTCCACCGAGATCATTAACCGAGTAAGCGTTTAAACGAGACAAAAACTAGCGTGCATACACGACAATATCCGGGCGACACGCGCTGGAAATAAATTATTAATCGTATTCGCAGAAAAAATATGGTAGGCTCCAGGTGGCTGGCTTCGCGCGTGCAGGTGCTGTCGCGATCTGATCGAGGGATGAGATCGAGAACGCGGAACGCGGAACACGTACTCGTTCTGCGGCGCGGCACATTATCGTGAGGGATTGACACGGAAAGAAAAATGGACATGTACATATGTCGGCCGGTGGTATCCGTTTGCTTTACCGGGACGCAAAATGTTTTTATTCATAACTCGCCGCCGATGCCGTAAGCGGGAACCATACATATTCCACGTGTACTCGCGTTGCATCTCCGGGACACTGGACAATGAAAATCCTTACGTCCAGAGAATGGCCATCGGCTACGTTTCGATAAAAATTCAGCACCGACCGACGCGATGTGCTACGCTGAAATTGCCAGTAAAAAGCGTTTTTCTTGGATCGCCGCTGTTGCCGCCATAGCGAGGAATGTGTTTTACATTTTCTGATACCTTGCATTTCCTAGACAGAAATGTTTCTATGCATTTTGCGAGTCAAATGCGGCGTTTCGTTACCGAACGAAGAACTTCGCGAGAGAGAAAGAGAAAGAAAAAGAGAAAGAAAGAGAGTGAAGGGGGAGAGAGAGAGAGAGAGAAAGAGAGAGAGAGAGAGAGAGAGAGAGAGAGAGCAAACCGTTTTTTAAATATTTTCTATGATTATTCTTCTCATGTCAAAAAAATATTTCCAAAAGTGTTTAATAGTGCACTTTGTTAGTGAAGCAGCATTGTTAGATAAATTGGATAAGTTAATGACTTTTCAAAAATAAAACAAAAATTTATAAATCTACTAAAAAATTATAATTGGATTTTTAGTTGTCGGCACGAAATCATTATATGAATACATTATAGAGTGTAAATTTAATCAGTAGAATCACTATAATGTTCAATATAGCAAAATTACAGTTGCTATCCCCCGCTTGAGATTACGTAATAAGAATTTTTTTATTATAAGTTTTCTTATTATTTGTGATAGTTTAAAAGTATATCTTGATACTCTCAACCGATGCAACATAAATTAAATAATAATTTAAAAAAAAAAAAAAAGAAAAGAGAGTGACTTTAGCAGATGTTATATATATATATGTGTAGCGAAAGATGTGTATTATATAGAAATATTTGATGGACGCTCAAGTTGCTTCGCGATATTTGTCTCGACGCGAAGTATAGGTCGGTTTACTCGAGAGCATTGATGTCAATGTCTCAATGCTTGCGACCTGAAATGGAATGAAAAAGAACTGTTCATCATTGCAATAGTAATAACCATTTCATCAAAAAGGAAAAGGCTCAAAGCGGGACACGGTCCCGTCGGAAATACATCGGGGCACGAGCAAGGAGAAAGCCTCCATCCGTGATGAACATTAGTAAACGAACCGGAAATTTTGTGTGCTCTCCATCAGTGACCGAACTTAATGCAACGACTGATATGAATTTAATTGTGGTTCAATTTTCTAGCGACCTTAGTAAGCGAAAATGAGTTGTTCGTTATCGATATTGAGTAGAAGTCGCCAAAGGGAAATATGTTTAGTATCACATTATAATTAAATAATCAATTTACAGGTACATCGGAATATTAATATTAACATTTTTACTTTTATCTTTAATCGGTCTGACATAATTATGCTTTTATAGACTTTGTAAAAAAAGAAATTTGTTTATGTAAAAGAATATTTGTTTTGTTAATAATACTTATAAAAGAGAGAAATCACATAAGATATTTAATAAAAATATTGATTTCTAGATATTATTTTATATGTTATAATCATACAAATCGAAGAATTGAGTAATCATACGAATCGAAGATATCAGTAATATTCTGTTAAAAGAAAGTTAATAAGTATATATGTTTGTTAATATTTGTCCATAAATTTATTTAATAGGGACAGACCATTGGGGTTCTTACAAGAATAGAAAATAGTGACCCTAAACCATAATTACGAGCGAACAACATCTTGCGGACATATGTTGTCAGTTGTGAGATATGAAGCTCCCCGGGGGCTCGCACGCCCTCGTCATCGCAGAATTTCTGAACATCATCGAACCAGGCCAGGGCCTGTCTTTAATTGATGTTTCTCATCTTTTTCCTGCTTTTGTCTAGCCATTGAGATTTATACTCAACTGACGAGATGCGGAAAAAGAAAAGGTAGCCGCGATGGGGTAATACTGAGAGAGAATCCCCTTCATATAAGAAAAAGAAAATAAAAGTTTATATATAATTTAGAGAGATATTTCTTTATCGAAACAACAGCTGCATACATATAAATCTAACGGATATTATGAAATAAAAGATTTAGCTTTCAAGGAATAAAGAATAGTGTATTTTTCTGATCTCGCACAGAATTTACTTCAACTGTATTTTTAAGACGTGTTGCTTTGAAAAATGAACACGACCTCTCACGCAGCGCTTCATATAGTCTTGTATTTTTCATCGACACTTTTTTGTTCCGTAGTTTCTTCGTGATCCACAGCTGTCACGATCTGATTTTCTATTCGTTCAACTTCCCGATCATCGCCCCGACACGACACATTGGCCATTCTCGTTGTACTATATCTTCTCATGTTTTACAGACATTCATCACCTTCAAATATGCCGGCGAATTCGATTGGATTATACGCGCCAGCCTTCAAACATTCCGGTCTGGATGCCTCGTTAATTATACATTATCGCTAAGTAACGCCGATCCCGCTTATCAGAATAAAGAACGAAGCGCACCACACGAAAGGTAGGACCGGAGACGGCTGCTAATGAATAGCGCGTTAAGTACAAGCCGATTGTTCCCGATATATCACCATTAAGTTTCGGGGATCGTCCGTTGAAAAATCGACCGACAGCAAATCTGGGCGGTGCGCGAGTGCGAGACGAGGAGCGCGCGGGGGCCGGCTCTATATTAACGCGATTAAGGCTATAAATAATCGTACGCTCGGTTAACGCGTTATATCGCAGCCGGCCTCTCCTCGATCCCGATTTCTATCCGGAGACTTCTTCGGCTTTTCGCTGGGCTTTTACTGACATTAATTCGACGCCACCTATTCTCGTGGTTCCTCGCGATTACCACGTGTCCGATGCATTTCGGAATTATCCCCGACGCGTGATTCATTGCGTGTTACGTGCCGACTGGTGCCGACTGTAATTACATCAGATTTGTACACGTCATAGAAACGTCACGTGGCTTTTGAGTACAAATATATAAATATGTACAATTAACACGAATGATCTCTCGATTTTTGCTGGCAATAAAAGATATATAAAAATTACACATTAAATAAATAAGAAGATATGTGCTTTGACTTATATTTATGAATATTTGTAATTTTTACAGAATTATGATATTAAAAAAAAAGTCAATGACACTGCAGTTATATGCATATATTTATTTATGGTATTTGTAAGTAACTATCTGCGTGCGCGCGCGCGCACAAGTATAAAAATATAGAAAATATCAAAGGTTTCGATCCACTACGTATCTTTTTTTTAATGACTAAAGAACTTAATTAATTAATCAATTCAATCTTTCCGATCCATTAAAAAGAATTCAAAGCAAACCGAAAAGCATTCGTTTGTAACTTTATATGCTTTGAATGTTACGTACAGTTACTATATAATAATTATATATTTATTTGTCCTTCTCTTACTGCTGCGATTTTATGTCAAAGAACTATATATACTGTTTTCGTTTACTTTCTTCTTATAAAACGCAATTCATTAAAACAAAATTTACCTATTTGACGTATTTGGTAAATATCTCTTTATAGAGATCGTTGATAAAAGAATTTGAAATACGAATTAATATTTATTAGTAACTAAGAGCGTTTTTATAAAAGCTATCAAATATCGTATGCGTTCTAATCGCGCCGTTGTCTGTTCAAACGCATCCGCGTTCAATATTCCGTGCATAGCCTGTCATTTTCTGCCGTCGCTCTAAAAGCTTGCCTATATACTTGACAGATCTCCAAAAGAGCCGGTTCACTTTGAGAGCAACCACTTAGCCGAAGACTCTCCCAATATGCACTTCAAAGAAATGCCTAATTGGTTAGAAGTTATGGCACCTAAAGCGCACAAGCCATCATGCATATGAATTACCGATTTGTCCTGCTTCTGGTTTAAAAAAGTATAAGTAACAAATTACGAAAACTCCGAAAAAGCTTATTATTTGCTCTCTGATAATAAACAATGAATATTATAAAAAAATTTATTTAAAAAAAATTAATTGACTAATAGAAATATCATTTTATAAGTTCTTTTTTCCTAATAACCTAATAATAATTCCTAATAAATAAAAAACCATTGCCATAAAGAATCGATCAAATGCCATAAATACATTATATTTCGTGGCCGTTGAATATTGTATAAGGGATCATATACCGTGATAAAGCGCTTTGACACAATAACGAGCGTGATAAAAATATATTTTATAACGGAGATCTGCAATAAAGAGTAGACATAAAAATATATTTTGGAATAGAAAGCACAAACTGTGTGTGAGTCGAGAGAAGTACGAGGCATTTTCGTGCACGATTCCTCTCTGTACGTCAAGGATATCAGTGTTTTACGAATTCCGAGAAGCATATGCCATCGAGTGAATTCTTCAGATGCCCGTCACCGCATCGATTCGTTATCAAACGGGTTGTACCGAGGAACGCGACACACAAAGTGGGTCGACACCGGACGTGTGGAAGAGAGCGGAATAGTTTCCGCGAGTACGTGGCTTGGAAACGCTTCAATTATCTCTTTCTCGCGAGAATGGCGTCCGTGTACGGTGCGCACATTCCGCAGCGCAGGTTTCTGCGACGGCTATTCTATTAACCGCAAATTCGTGCGGATGCCTTTGCCATCTATTTCAGATTTGTCGAATTCAATTCATCTCCGTGTGTATGTGTGCTCCCCGAACGGTTTTCGCACTCCCTTTCCCCAGCATTCTTCTTTCCTTTTCCTCTCCGCCCCCCCCCCTTATCGTATTGTCGAAGATGCCCCTCGCTATTCCTAGTTTTCGTCTATTCGAAGATGTAGCCTTGAAACGCGTGGCTCAATTTGTACAAGCGATTATTATAAAAAGAGGTTTTTTTACTAAAAGGGTTTAGAGTCTCCGGTATATACGATTGGATCGTGTGATATTTTTTATTTGTTTTATTTTATTAATATACATATTTCGTAATCAGTAAGCGAGTAAAATTAATTTTCCATCAGGGTGTAATTATAAGATTAAATTATCATATTAATTTTGTTAATTTAGCACGTATTTAAAGCTAATTAATGTTAGCTTGTAACATTGAGTTTTTACCGTGCACAAATAGAAAGCAATAAAACTTCCTGCTTTATTAAGTTATTTTAATTTACTGCAAGCTTTCATGCAGGGCGTCAATGAGAGATACATTATTAAATCAGTGCATGGTTATTTACATTATCACGGTCCGCTAATAATATTTAAATGAAACTGTTATAAAGCATATACGTATATCGCTGAATGAGATATTTTTCTACTATATAAACACTTTAAGCATTATTTAATTTTATTTACATGTTAGAATTCATTTAACTGAATTTTTTTACCAAAAAAATGTAATTTTATACATACTTCTAATAAACTTTTAACTAAACTATCTACTTTATTAAAAATGATAAAAAAGCAACTATATCTTTATTTATTATAATTATTTTTAATAACCGTCTTACTTGTCTATTATAAACTTTCCCGTAATTTTGCCACAAAAATTTGCTCTAAATGATTATCAAGAAAAAGAACAAAATCTGCCGATATTTATTTTCGAATCTCGAAACTTTTTTTTCGGAGTCAACATTAGCCCTGCGGCGGTAGAGAATTACAGTTTCTTCAACCCGACGTATTTCCGGTCAAACCTTCGTAGAGCTCGAGGCTACGCTATACTGTCGCACTAGTATTTCCTTTCTTCGGCGTGTGAGAGTTGGTTGTTTGCGTGATTACTTGCTTCGTCAGTTTCGCCTCCAGCAAGTTTTCTCGGGCTAGACAATTTCGGGAGACACGAACGACGTCTCCGTTCCTTACAATCGACGCAGCATTTTACTCATGTTTGTACAATGGCGGCTCGCTCGTGACTCTGTGATTCTAATGTAGAATAAATTGAAAATGCGCACATGTATTTTGTGCGGTATTGCTTCGGAAAAATCAATAAAACATCAGAAAATGAACTTTTCAATACAAAATAAACCAAAGCAGCAATTGTGGTTTTTATAATATATATTTTAAAATATTCATACTTTACTATATCTTATGATATTTATACTTTATACCTTACAGTATCTTACGATATTCACACACTGACGCGAAAGAGCATGAAATGATATTTACTTATTACTTCGAAACCTTTCGCATTTTGATTTTAAAAAGAAGAGAGAAAATTTTAATGAAAATTTAATTTCCTGATTTTGGAATCTCTTTCGAAATCACTTTATCGTATATTGAGTTTTTAAAGCGCGCGTTTATCTTTAGATAGATGAGAACCCGCCACTGTTCTTAAAACAGTCGAGAAAGGGAGCTGATACATCGAAGGGTCGAAAGTGTTCGAGTAGATCGCACAGAGGAAATTAGGGCGGCGAAAGTTGTGGGTGGCTGTGTCGTGGGACGCGACACTCTGCGATCTTTCTTCGAGTGCAACAAGATGTAATGGATGGGGTTGGAGAAAGGGATGAAGAAAAAGGTACGTGATCGGGTCACTGACGTCGAGGAACGATCGTTCTCGTGCGAGATTCTTAAAGTTTCGTGCATTTGTATTTTTCATGCTTTCATGAGCGATCGCACGTGGATGAGTGTTTAATATGCGATTAAAATAGAATTTTTTGCATGGTAACGTAACGTAAATAACGAGTTTTAATTTTTTTTTCATGAATGATACTTTTCATACTGATACTTGATACTATTGGGATTTATTCGGACTGGCGAAAATGTTGCGCGCATATTTTTCTTTGATTGCGATATCTTTTGTGAAACACGTATCACACATATCAAAATATCGCGTTGTTACTTTTATATGAATGTTGAAAACGATATCAAAGTGCAAAAATTAAACGTGCTGTGTCATCGCAAATATACTGTCTCTACCATTAATAAATATAATCTTTTATAAAGAGGAAAGTATTCACATACCTAGATTATATATTAAATCAATTTTAATTGTCCTTATATAATCTCTGTCCTTTTACTTTTAATTTAATAGATTTTTTAAACATGTATAGTGTCAGTGGTTCGAAAAATTAAACAAAACATTATATTCTTAACACATTTTTTGTCATTGTTATTACGGTATATATAAGGTTTTTAACTTTAACTTGTATATTTCTTGATAGTGATGTAATACGTATATGGGAAAAGAATAAACCACGGATTAAGCTTCGCAGCGAGATGTACTTTTCATGTAGTTTCGCGATCGATAGCGCTATATATGTTAATATATATATACTTTCAAAATATCCACGGTAAATATGCTGATATTTCCGTAGTTTAAGCCCATAGGTGAATAATCAAGGATGATGGTATAATATCTGCGCTCGCAATTTCATCGTTAATGTTGTTTTTGCAAATTTGCATTATGAAAATGCGGCGACGTAATCGGGATTCGAAACATGGATATTTTCAACAAGTTTAAAAATGTATACCCTACTCTATTTCGCTTCGCGTTTAAAACTGCGCTGCATTGCACTTTTTTCATCGTGAAAATTACGTGTTAGTTCACGTTCAATTATTCGCCAGCTTACGTCAAGCGTTTTAGCATTAAGTACACAACTAAGTTTTCCAGAGGGATGGGAAGTTTCAACAGCTTCTCTCTCTCTACGCTGTCACAGTGCTTTACTTCCAAACGCTACTTGAAAAATTATGTTAAGTTTATGTCGCGAAATATCCTCGAACACGACGTCATTTCCTAAGGATCCCTTGAAACCACGCGGCTCCAGCGCCAACGTGCGCTCCTGGTATCCATCATGTTCCTTCAAAATCAAATCTTTTTCACCGATAATTCTCCACAATTCAAAATATCAGAATAAATATATAAATAACAGAATCGGAGAAAATGTTTCGTAGCTCTAATTTGTCACGAGATTTCTATAAAGACATTCACGATAGCTCTATGACTGCACTCGAAGAAATTTTGTTGATCTTCAGATTTTAGTTTCCATCGTAAAAATCATGAAGAGATCTGTATATCTTGTGTTTCATAAGGAAGCCCCCGTTATCGTGCGGTAATATCGCGTTCGTTCACGCAGCTTTGGATCTTATTAGAGCAAGCCACGTGGAAAAATACAATGCCATGTGCTTTTCCCGAGTTATACACAAGCGTGACTCCGTCGATCGGAATACTTACAACACGATAACTATATTACTCAATGCGGCCCAACCGGTCGGCATATATTTCCTGTACCTATACATGTTCCGCGCGATACTCGCGACGGTGTTGCATGAGAAAGTAGCTTCACGCTCACGTACCTTTTTTTCCTCCCTTACTTGAGAAACCTTGGACAATTATCGGTCACGATAAAGCTATACTCGGCGCCACGAACATCGATATATAGCGACAATCCCATAGTTCTCTTTATCGCGGCTACACTAGGGTTCATCCATATTCATGTACGGAAAACGCTCTCATATACGTATACGCCACGGCAGCCCTGTTAAACGCTTAATCAGTGTAAAGTAAGCTTTTTAATGACGCGCGTAATTTCACGGCGAGGGCCATCTCTCGCATTCGGCGCGCGGTGTTTATCTTTTTCCCGTAAAAGGTACGTAAATGAGCGCCGCCGCGGCACTAAATTATGTCTTAATTCCGAGCGCGACGGGCTCGTTCCTGGTCAAATCGCCGGGCTGTTTATGGGCCTTACTTTACGGTGGTTTCGCCCGAGTCCCCTGCACATATCGCTACATTGAGGCGCTAAGTGCTCGAGTCGCGTCGTATTTTATTACGGATATCACATCCTTCGGCCCAGCCGCCTTAAGAGCCACCGCGCGTGTGATTTTCGGTTCGAATACGGTAAAATAGAGAGGCATGCGAGATAAAAAGAACGTCGTCCGTGTCGGAGGCAGAGGCGACATGCCTAACTCTTTCACTATAAAGAGGTAATTCCAATTACGGCGTACGCAATCGTTTTACCATTGTATATTTTAATTTCGACTAAATAAGTTTCATTGTTGTTTCATGTATTATTTCTGTATTTATGTCGCGATATATGAGGCAACGCAAAAAGTTATCTGTCTCAAATTAAAATGCCATGCATTCTAGAGTAATTTCATATTTTCCTCAGGAAACAGAAATAATGGAAAAAAATTCAATTGCGATATGTAACAATCGCAGAATTGGATGCATCAAGAAAAATCGCAAATTACGAATGTGAAATATATAGAAAACTAGCACAATAAAAAAAAAAATTGTAAATTGTGTGCGTAAGTTACACTTGTAAGAAACTTAACTTGACATTGCTAATTAATGTTAGAAAGTTAACATTCTTGCTAATTGCATATACGTGAGAAGTATAGATAAAGTAATTTTATACATGTGAGAAGTATTATAGATAAAGAAATACCTGTGCAATATATCATCGTACAAAAAAACGACAAAATAATAAAGTTGAATAATAAAGCCTTTTATTAGCGCAGTGAGATTGAAATTAGTATCTCAATGCGATCATAAAATTTGTTATAGCGACGCGGCCTGTTATTAGAATGACGAAGATCCGCGAGTATATTTACGATCATAAAACTGTCCGGTTGTTGGGAGTAGTTTTGGGCACTTCCGCCGTGTTCAGCATGAATTTTGCATATTTAACCGACCAGCTCAGTAACAGACAACTGTTGCCGCGGGCTACAGCGCCTGTCGAGGTTGAATATCCAATATTCCAACGGCGTAATATTAAATTACGCGATAGGACTGGATGCGGAATGAAATTTTCTTGACTTTCGCATAGCAATCGAGTAATACCACCGGCTAAATAGCAGCCGCATAAGAAAGCTTGTCTCTTAAGCCAATTTAAACCGTTGACATTGCACCCGACAGTTTCTAGTTTCCGAGTCTCGGAAGAAGATACTGATAAAACTTTCGGTCGACGTTTTAATTCGATTTGTCAATTAAGTTGTGTTAATAAAAGAGAAAATTAACCGCATGTGGCAATCGAATTTTTCTCGTATTTGATTTTGTACATCATATTTTTACTCAACTTTATTACTAATTTTTATTACAATGAAAATAAGACTAAATCAATAAATGATAAATGCAAAGATAATAATAGCAAATTAAAATTACTGCTGGTATTGTAGTAATATTGGCGACACCAGTTGGCCACTTCCCGATTTTTTCAAATATATTCTCTTACATTGTCGGTTAGCGTCCCGTAATGAAGTCGTCGAAAGAAGAGGAGCCACGCGTAACTTGCGATAATCTCGGCGGTGCGCAAGCTCATTTGAATAATTAATGCAAAACGCTTCCTATAAATAACCTGTGGGGGATCGTCTGATGCACCTGCACCTGGTTGCGCGCCCGTATGGAAATCTCCGCGTAAAAATTGCCGCGATTCGGACGATATCGTTTAAGTGGCGCGCTGGAAAAGTTTATTGAATTTGTCGGAAAAAAAGCTCACAGGCCGCAATTTGAAGTCTAGCGAATTCAGGTGAAAAAGCTAGCTCGGAAAACACACATGTATTACAATATAATTTATAAATTAACTTATATGTGATTATCGAAGAAAAAGTTTAAAAATCAAATATATATAGGTACTTAAATAGAAAAGGCAACATTGCAAATCCAAGTATCTTATTTTAGTTGAAGCTCTTCTTTATTACACATTTCTTGCCGCTCCAAATCACGTCGTCCAACACGACTAAACGTATTAACTTTTAATTTAATACGATTAAACATGCTAAACGACGTAATCCAACACGCCAAAAACATGTAAAAAGAGTTTCAGACAAATGTGTCACGCTTACTTAGACGTTTATGCGTGTAAAAATAACACACTTGGGCCCGCAGTAAAGATTCATTAATATTTTACTCAATTTTCAAATTATCCTAGCTAATATAACAGATATCATATACGAGTTAAAAAAACAGTCATTGATAATAAGATTGCGTTATAAAGAACTTTTTGCATGAAATTTTTATATCAATATTGCTATTCATTTCGCGTTGCAATTTTCATATAAATCTGTGTGTATTACAAATTAATATAATTTTCTTAGTAATTTAGTTTATATTGTGTCTTCACAAATATCTCACTATTTTGTATCTCACCTTTGCGAGTAATGTATTCTCTGGTAATGAATAAATAATTGCATCACAGCCCATGTAATTTTACATAATTACATTAAAAGATGGTATTGCCAGGTAAAAAATGATGTTAAAAGGCTTTTTCCTGTTCTTATTTCTCCGGAGGCACCGGTACTAATGAGCTTTTACTGCATGAATAGAGAAGCAAGATGGACCTTTCGCCGTGTATACATACTGTAGGTGCCAGACGTGAAATTAGTCCGCATTTATATTCTTATTTGCATACAATAGAATCAGACACCGTAATAATTGTTCTTTTATCCCAACACTTTATCTCCACGCTTATCAACCCCTAACCAGAGCTCTACGGTATTCTCGGAAGGGGCGACTAAATATATACGCAAGTATAATGGCGAGTAATTACATCAATTTTACGAGTTGTCTGGTAGAGACAATTAGACCGAAATGCGTTAAAAATGTCTTATTCCATTAAAATTAAACGTGAGAGAAATAGAGATACGGCGTAAATATAATAACGAGCAATGTATGAGATAATCGTGAGATATTTCTGTTCCTGCTGGCTGGTTCATTAGTGCGAGCTTAAGAGAGGTACGATCTACAGAGTGACTGCAGCTGCTAAATCGATCAACTTCAAAGTTCCTGCCATGAAGCTGACTGGCAGACGGGCATGACCCTCTACTGCTCTCGCGTGTCACTGTCTGTCGAACCCTAATTCCTCTCTCGAAACGACACCGGGAAAAACATAAACACGTGTTTTCGAGTGACACGTTCTACCAGACGTGTCATGAGTTTGAGATTTTGATCATCGATGACTTGAAGTCCGACATCAAACTTTCTTCATTAATATGAGACTAAATACCGAGAAATGGATAAACACAGAGAAATATAAAATATTCGAATAAGTAAATTTAGTTTTACTTTTTAGCCATTTTTTATAATAAATTAATAATAATAATAAAAAATAATAATATTAATAGTAATAAATTTTCAGGAAAGTAACAAGAAATTTGTGCTAATTTAATATACAACAACTCATAATTTATAAATTCCCTTTCATTGGTTACATGTAAAATATTTTATATTCTCCTCAAAATATAGGTACACATTCGTTTATTAGATTAATTCGTAAAAGTTGTCAGATACATCGAATTTTTTTTTTTTTTTCATTTTTTTGAGTCGTTTGGGATTCAAAAATAAACGCTGCCTCGGGATTTTAAAAATTTGTTCCAAATTGACCAAACAATCCATAACAGAAAGCGCGGATAACCTGAAGCGGCCAGGGTTTACGAATTCGACTGTTTATAATGTACTGCCCATTTGCGTCGTTACGGTTCCGGCCCAGCGCGAAGCGGATTTGCCGGCGGGTGGTGTGTACTGTGTGCCGATAGTAATTGCGCCAAACAAAGCCTTTGATGTCTTTCCTGACGCTGGATTTTAAAGGCTGTCTCGAAGTGCGCGCATTCCGCTAGCAGACCACAGCAGAGTGCAATGGTCAGAGGTAGAATGGAGCATTCGGGATTTGCTTTGAGCGCGAGCACACACTCGAGCTGTTTGGTTCCCAGTCGTAATAACTAATATGCGAGTATGTTGCCGCTGACACCAACTAAATGTGAAATATACGATTTGCGGTAATTCCCGCCAAATACGAACCAACTTAACCACCGCTGACACATTGAATTACTTCGTTGACGGCCGTTATGCTTATGTTATGTTAAGCAAGCTTTTAATCAAATGTTTGCACGGTAAATTGTATTGCGTATTTCTTAAATAATTGCAACTATTTCCATCGACAATATATATAATTGCGTAAGTAATTAACAAAGAGTAAAAGTATTTTCATGAATGCTGATAAGTGTATAGAATATGTGTCTGGAATTGTATAGAAATCTGAATGCATTTAG
This sequence comes from Temnothorax americanus, assembly GCF_048541705.1. NCBI lineage: Eukaryota > Metazoa > Arthropoda > Insecta > Hymenoptera > Formicidae > Temnothorax > Temnothorax americanus. Next base: position 3,985,054 of record NW_027509339.1, read on the forward strand.
TAGATTTCTAAATTAAATAATACATTGTTAAAACATTTAGTATAATAACGTATATATACTTCGAATATAAAGAAATTGTTCTTTATAATTTTTTGTTTTTATTTATTCTATTCAGTAATATATCTCTAGCATTTTAAATGTTTTTTTCTATAGTACATTATTTCTTATTATTTATGTCTACGTCTTTAAACTCTAACTATCCACTTAATTATCCATCCATAATTATCATGTACCTTTGCAATTGTAAAATTTGCAATTTATATGCTGTTAATTGCGTGATAGGTACAGAAAACTATTATAAAATAGTTTAATAAATTCGCCAAATCCTTATAACTGAATTCAGAATCAATCATAATATTAATCGCTCACTTATTGTTAGTTATTAATTATTATATAGGTATATAACACAATGCCTTCAATTTTCAATGATCAAGTATACGTATTTGTTAAATTTTATTATCCGATCCATTTCAAAATGTTTATTTAAACGTATAAAGACAATCGTGCATTATAAATAATTGAGATAATCATATAAAATATTAAAGACGGGACTTTTGATAATATTAATTTATTTAAAAAACATACGATGTTAATTTTACTACTTTTATACATACATATATATATATATATTTATATATAAATTTTATTATAAAAGAATTTGTATATAAAAAAGTGAAAATAATATTTATTTTTAAAATAAATTAATATTATATCAAAAGTCTCGCCTCTTTAATATATATAATATAATGTGATTATCTCTCTCAATTATTTATAATGCACGATTGCCTTTATACGTTTAAATGAACTTTTCGAAATAAATCGGATAATAAAATTTTAATAAAACAAATACATTGATATATATGCAGTGCATAAATAATATTTTGATATTAATTTTATAAATTTGCACATTTTTAAAATAAAAATGGCACTAAATGTAACAAGCCTGCCCATTAAATTTTTATTTGGGACACAAACGGGGACACATTGAGGAAAGTAACTTCAAATATTTGTACGAAAAGGCGTTCAAGCTTTCCCGTACAAATCCTTATTTTCCTGACGGCGCTTGAATCTTCCGTATTTGCGATCGCGGATGTTTCTTCGTAGGAAGTGCAAAGTAAATTTGACGATTTCATTAACCGATACTTGTGATTTCATTGTACGCATTGTCTGAGTAAGTTAAGTCAGTTATCTGGAAGTCGGACCTTCCCCTCTTATCTCTCACACATTAATCACACGTCTTCTCGACCTGTGCCGCTCTCTCAAATAGGTAGCTACTTGTCAACATGTCAGCAGCTCAAAGATATAACCGACCACGTTTCTCGGGTATGATGAATGACATCCCCATATGAACGAATGAATCGATAGATGACAATGTAACGGTTTTATTAACTCCCGCGCAACCGCGCCTTAGAAAAGGCATAATCCCATTAATAAACGTTAAATTAATGCGCATAATACTCATAAAAATTAATTGTTGTACTATTTTGATGCCAATTTCATTATGTTATATAAATAATTATGTATATAACTACACTGCAGCGTTAATTCGTTAAACGTTTAAAGAAAGAATAATGATCGTTTCGTAAATTGCTACTCATTGCCATCAGACAAAAATATCAACATCGAAAGTATTGATAAAATATAAAATATTACATAAATTGTAAAAGTATTGAAGCAATAAAAACAAATAGAGCTTTACCGTATAACTTTCTGTTATAAATTTATATTTGCATTTTGTTAAGTCAAAGAAAATCTTAGGAGTAAGTGTCCAAGAGAATTTCTGAATAATGTACTTATTCGAAAAAGAAAATGGCATTTCATCGCGATTTTGAATAATATAACTTTATTAGGAGGTCAGGCGTGTCGACGGAGCTCTGAAAATGTTCATGCAGGCATTTCAAATGGTCTCAATTATGCTAGACACGTTTCAGTCTTTAGGAGGAGTCCTTACCCGGCGGTGTGACAGTAGTTTCTCTCATCGCGCATGAATAGAGAACGACCGTGAAAGCGCCATTGAAATTACAGGAAGGTAACTTCCAACTCAAATAGTTAAAGGCTTTAACGAGTTACAATTAGCAGGGGGGACTGCGCTGTTTGTCCTATAATGGAATTTGCTAATGATAATTCAATATCGCTAGTTCCTTCTCGCGTATTAACGGACGAGGAGGTCGCCGTTGAATCCCGGCGCGCTGGCAAGCTTAAAACATTTTGTTCTCGGAATCCCGGAGGAAATAACGTATCTGAGATTAGTTAGAAAAGAAATGTAGATCCAGAGAGGTAAATTTTCACAAGTAATTTTTACCTCTGACAAGCAGAAACAAATTTCTCGTTTATCCTTCTTCTCTTTCTTCTTTCTATTTTGCAGTATATATCAATATTATTAATATTCAAGGGAGTAATATTCTTCAGTGAAAAATCGACTAATTGCATTTAGTTTTTACACATTTATCTTTTGTATAAATGTAAATGTGAAAAAAGCATTCATTTCATATTTGTAATTTATGTAAAAAATAATAAAAATGTATTTATTATTTATTATTTCATCACTCTCTCTCACTGATCTTAAAATGTTTGTGAAGATAATTGTTTGCGCGAAAGTTAAAATATCAAGTAGAAATGAATATATCCGAGTCATTATACAGTCTCATTTGGTAGTATGAATCGTACCTTTCTTACTCCTACATTCACTGCCTCATTACATTTGTGACGACATATACATTCTCTCCCTCAAATATCTCCCTCCTAACCGCGCGCGCGTTTTCCTACTCTCTATTACTTACACATATATGTTATCGCACCTATCTTATATCTTATAATTAAATCTTTTCAAGCTGTGAGAGATATTGTATTTCTCTAAGATATATAAGTATATTAACAATGTAAATAATAAAAAAAAAAACGCTATTGTGTGTATGTGTATACAAAAGCGCTAGAAATTTTTTTTTAATAATAAGGAGTTTTTGCAATACCGCGGCGTCTTTCAGATAACCGATACATTCACTACGTATCTGAACAATTGAGATACGGTACCGTATCTGAAAAACGGTATTGCAAAAACTCCCTATATAAAATATAAGTATATATAAATTTTACGGTAAAAAAAAAATGTAATAAATTATTATATGTTAATAGGGTATATGCACATATTTCTATTATATTCAGTAAATTGTATATCGCTATCAGAAATAAAGACAAATCTTTGTTCTACATTCGGTAATTGTAAAACAAAGATTCCATATCATCTCCATTAATATTACTGCATTTCCTATAGTCATTGTACGAAGAAAAAATTGCCTATCTAGAAAACGCGATGCAAAAAACTTTTGTACGATACTTTATAGTGATTACCTATCGCGAACATTTCCCCATGCCATCACTAAACTTAGCCTTAAAATCAACGACGTAAGAGGCTCGTCACTAAACGCCCGGCTCGTTCGATCTCTTTGGAAATCAGGGGACTTCGTTCCGTTATCTCACCCCCGTAATGCCTAAGGCTTCGTAGTATACAAGCTCTTCATTACGCTCGAATACCGCTTGGAAGCGTATAAAACGTTAGAAATTTCAAGAGGCGATAGATACGAAATAGAACCGAATATCCTGCGCGATTATCGATTTAGGATTTCATTTATAATATTATAATTCAATTAAGATTATACCTATTAAAAATAATAAAACAATTCAAAATTATTCAAAATAGAATTAAATAGTTCAAGAGTCTGTAAGTATAAAACTATACGTAAAGACAGAAAACAAAGTTGAGCAATTAGAAAAATCAAAATAATATAACTGCAATCCACTTATTTTTTTAAACAAAGTCATAAAGTAATATTGCAACCATAAAATACTTCCAGAGTACACTTCATCCTTGTATTAAATATCTCTTTCAATGTACGGATGACAGCGTGTAAACGCGTAATATCGCCGAAGTGGGTAATACGTTTCCGGGTGACCCCATAGATTTTCCGGCGTCCGCGGTCGTAGGAAACACGGTAAACGTAGAGAACATATTAAGACACGTTGGTCGACGTGGTACAACGAAGACGAGGAATCTTCGGTGGCTCGGAGCTCAAAGCTCTCCTGGTATGGGAGGCGGGTAGGTGGAACTGAACGGCTCTGCTGGGCCCGACGTACCTCGTACGGGTCCGCCTGCCTCGGCCGTGTACCTCCGCAAGGCAAGGTAGTCGAGGAAGTTGAAGGTGGGCGTTAGGCGTTAAGATGATATATGTTATTCGCTTAATTAAGCGCTTGTCCGCGCAGAACGTCCGAGCTTACACAGAAAGAGCAAACTTGCGCCCGAGCGACGCGAGGAGGTGGGGAACGAGTTGTGGAAGCGCGCGCACGGTAGCTCGTGAGGGTCGAACAGAAGGAACACGGAGTAGAACAGGGCATTCGCCTTTTTTTGCATCGTACCACAACACATTAGCGGAACATGACGGGCTCTCGTTCGCGAGAAGTAACACGTTGTTACCGGAAATACTTATCTTAATTGTACCAAAGCTATAACGCTATACGACAGAAATTGGGAGACATTTTTGCACATCTCGTTTTTTATCATTGCAATATATTTATCGTGAATTATATTAATATTTAAGATATTATTGTGTCTTTTATTATTCTTAATAAGCCATAAAAATCTCAATTTTACTGCACTTACATACCGCAACATTGTGAAAGCAATCTTTGAATTTTTATTCGTATCTATATAAAATTATCTCGATCATTGAACTAAACATTCGGTATATCCAATTTTTTAATAGCATTCTCGATCAACGGATGTGCGTGAGTATAGCAGAACGAGGGCGATGCAAGTGCATCGAGTGAATACACAATGTAGATTGCAACGGTTCTTGAGGAGGCGTTTAAATAAGATTTCTGTATATTATGACATAGTCAGTTGGTAAAGGGGAATGTAAAATGAGGACGAGTATTATGGTAGCAAACCGTGCACGCTGCTCTCTCATATAAGAAGATAGTGAAGAGACGTAAGTTCATGAGATTACCGGCGCGCAGTAATATTCTTGTATGAGAAGGCCGAAGAGAACGGAAGATAAGATGAGCGTTTTAGTATATTCCCCTTGTTTAATTAAGCGCGTGATCAAATTCGCCGTAATAATAAAATTTGTGCTAAAACTATATTATGTATATACAATGTGATATTTCACATCTTATAACGGATTGTCACCTACTAAGTATCTAGTAGCAAAAGTATCAAGATATAAAATGTACATATTATTGATTATAAATATCAGAATTGTTGCAAAAATCGTTATTACAAAATTATAAACAAAAATTTTAAATTAAAATAATTAAAAGAAAAAATCTTTAAAATAATCTATCTGGAATTATTTTACAAAATGTTAATTACAAATATTTAAAATTATTAATTATTAGCTAGTAATACAATATAACGATGGTGTGTCTTATAAGCTGCTATGTAGACGAAGAAGAATTGAGAATGAGTGTAGAGCTCTTTTGATGGAAAACCAGAAAGGCAGTTGTATAAATAAGAAGTGAATAAGAAATGAACCGACATAAGCTAAAATATACTTGACTTTGTTCGGATCTATTAACTTCGGCTGAATATGCTTCTTATAATGTGGTTACAGAGTTCTTTTGTACATTATTTAGCAGATGACATGATTATAAAACAGCAACAAAGGTGAATCTATTTTTTCTATATAAAAATTTTTTCTGTATATATAAAACGATATTTTGTGAACGTTAAACAAGTTGTTTATTTAAAGACAAATTAATATTCACAAGTTCTACTAATGTAGTGTTCTGAATAGTAATTTATTTATATTATTTGTGATCATATATAAAAATATTCTATTAATATTAATTATTAATATTCTATTTACATCAACTCTATTTCATATTCTATTAATTGTATCTCGATTTTTTATATCGTATGCTTTATATTCATTACTTCTATTTCTCACGATGCAATATTAAAGAAATTTTAACTAAAATTTTTTAACTAAGAAATTTAAACTAAGATTAATGCAAAGAAATATGAATTTAGAAAATATAGAAGAAATGTATGTGTATAAAAATATGACTTTCTAATTTCCTTGAACAATAGCACACACTGTAATCATTAGAAACATGAAAATAAAATTGAAAATTTTCAATATACATATTAACTGTCTATCCTATTCTATTTTATTCTATTTTATTCTATATAACTGTATAAGCAAAATAAAATGCTTATTTGAGAGTTAAAGACTAATTCGGAATTAAAGACCAAGTGCTTATTGCGATGTTTTGTACGTAAAGAATTTTAAACTAAATTGTGTAATTCCCCTAGCAAATAAAAAAAATAAATTAATAAAGTACTCGTATCAGCAGGATTAGGACTGGTACGCCTTGAATTCTCGTAACCTCCTTTTTGCCAACCAGTTAGATCTTTTGGACACGCGTTGTACGGCTAACGAAGCGCTTTAAATTGATGTTTCTAAAAAATGTCTTTGAAACATATTACGTGTCATTAGGAAAAATCTAGAATGTATAGTTGTAGAAAAATGACACGCAATCATGAAATGGAAACGATTTCTTAATAACATTTAATATTATATTAAAGAATAATTTATCTTGTATCTTGTTAATATGTATAATATCAATTATTTCCAATTTCTTTCATTAATGGATATAAAAATAATTGTTACTTATATAATAACTATCTATTATATTATAATATAATAGATATTGGAAAAATGTTATTATATCTCTATGTACCTAATTATTATAATCCATGTTTATCATATCTTAGAGATGTAATAAATTATATATAAAGACGGATGTTTGACGAAGATATTGTGAAGAATAAGGTAAAAGCAACGTAAGTTACTGAAGTAGTTGGCTTCGTAAAACGAGGTAACAAAGTTCGCGTCGACGTCAGGTTCAATGACCATCGAATTTGATAGCCTTTTTCTGCAACGAGAATTAAAGACGAAAGGGGCAGACCGATATATACGTGCGGCTCAATTAAGAGCTTACGTAACTAATAGCGATCGCGTACTTATTGGATATATCTTTTTTCTCTTTCCACTAAACTCGCGTAAACCGATTTCGTCCGACATATCCGTTCGAGGTAAGACGGAGTAAATGAGAAAACGTAGCAGAGATAGCAAAGTAATCTTCGCCGCTCGCGATAAGAAAATAGCGCGCCTTAATGGTCTCTTTTGAGACAACAATATTATGGTGCCATGTTTTGATGATATCGAAAAAAGCATGGATATTTCAAAGCCTTATTTCTCGGATATACAAAGTTAGATTGATTTTAAATGTTGTAAGTTAATCTTCTTGAAACAATAAACAAAAATGATAAATTATATCGTTACAAATATTTACTGAAGAAGCAAGAAAAGAAACATTAAAGTATACTATTTAAGGAAATATCCTTTAGACTCCTCTAAGAAGAATCATTAATAGCTTTTCTTAAAATAATACAAAATAATACACGATTGCAATTATCTAAAAATAATTTAAAAAAACTTTATACATTATATATACATTATATTATGCGTGATAGAAAAAAAACTATTCTTTTAATTTTCACTATTTCCATAATCTCCGTTTTAAAACAGTCGCGGCAATAAGTAACAAGATTAAGAATAAATTACAATAAAAAGAATGGGAATGATATTTTAGAAGACATTTTATCTCTTTAGCATGCTTTTATCGATAGCTTGTTCGATGTCAGAATTTTGGTTGGGGATATATGTCACGATTTATGTCGTTCCCTTAATTAAGCCCTCGTCTGTCCTTAATGTGGGAGATTAAAGCTGCAGCAAACTTCAGCGGTGTTGCAACGGGCTTCTCGTCTAGCACGAAAACTTGAATCCGTTGCAGACTATTCTCGGTTACACGCGCTCGTTTGCTCGGCCAAACACTTCGGTACCTACCTATTAAGGTAGGAACATGGGCGGACGTGCGACGAGACGACAATGTGAAATGAGATCGAGCTCCGTTAAGGACGTCAGCTTATGCACAACGTGAAACGGAACGTCGCAATGTAAGGTGAGTTAATGAAGAAATACGCGTTTCGTGGGTAGGGGCTTTCATTACAGATTGCATTCAGATTACTTATCAAACATTATTATCGAACTACGGAATTCCCGCGGGAACTGCTGGAATCGCGTGTACCAAGCTTTAGAAATCCGAATAGGCATAACGATGTCGCGGCATTACGACGGATTGCGAAGATGTCTTGCAACGCAAGCTATTTGCGAGATAAATTTACACGCTGCTCTGCTGCGTGTATATATCTGTTATATTTAAATGCCTTTGAGGCCTTTGAGCGAAACAGATATTTAATGTCATTTGAAATAAATTAGAAAAAATGTATCGTGCTGTAAATACAAAATGTTTTCTGAAAAGACAAGTACCTAAGAGACATTCATTCACAAATCTTATCAAGCTTTTCTTGTTACAACTTTGTAATTTAAGTTAAGTTAATCTTATAAATTTATTATCAGGTCGTACATTGCATGACTATAGAGTTTCTCTATAAAATCTCAAAAATCGCGTGTTAAGCTTATTTCCACTAAAATATGTTCCTTACACGATTGCGAAAGATATTATAGTAATACTTTAAGAACACATATACGCGTGCTTTGTAGTCTATCAAACCTAGACGAGTTTGTGTCAATAGTGTCGCTGATTGCCTCTTTGACAAGAACCATATTGGAGCTTAGTAGACATTGCGATGTATGCAAGTTGTCCGATTAATTAAGCATTCATTAAGAAACTTTGTGCAATCAGGTACGATAGAGTCGTTTCTAAACGGGAGAGTCCGGGAGAGTCTCCAAGCATTTTAGTTGAACTGGACGTGCACACATTCGCGGCGCGATCGTTTGCTTTCGAAAGTGCCCTGACAGTTATTTGCGCGAACGGATATCTCACGAATCTCCGCGCGTTTATCGCCAGCAATAAATCAATAGCTATGTCTATATGAATATAGATATATAGCGTAGACAAAGTTACTTGAAAAATTAAAGAGACATAAAACGATATATCGTGCTGTATTTTTCTTATAATTTGTGGAGATTAGTCTTATGAAATTGTCCTTATGCTACGCAAAATTTTAAGTATCAATCACAGTGAAATTATTAGAAAAATTTTTATAAAAACAAGAATAGCATTTCTATCGTTATTCTATATTGTTTGAAAATTGCTCATTTTCCGTTTAATAATGAAATTACATGTAATATTTTCTTGCATATAGTATACGCTTGATGTGCGTAATATACTAAGCTTACACGTATGTTTTGGTACATGTAAAATTTGTTTATAATACTATAAATAATTATAATTGAAATGTAATACATATTGGAAGGCATGTTCTCGTGCTAATGCATTGTTTGCAGGCATGCTTCTTTAAATCCTGAATCAAAACATTTAAACTGCAGTAATTATCATTACAAAATATAATGCTTATGTATATCACAAAATGCATAATAAATAATATATAATTTATTTGAACGTTTAATTGTTTCTCCAATTATAAAATAAATGTTATAAAACATGTTTGTATATTTATATGCATATCCCCTCATATCAACTATAAAAAATATACACGTACATTTTTCTCTCTTTTCTCCGATTAAATCAAATTCATATCATTAATATAGTTACATTTACTTTTGTTATTATTTATTTATTTTTATAGTTTATATAATGTAGAGTATACTGTAATTATCTTTTTTTATTTAATAAACTGCTCTTTTGTATTCAATAATATGCGTTTCTCGTGAGAATTACACCAGGAAGTGTTTTTTAGAGTAGAGTTCAGGTGCAACGACGCATTCGCAATTCCGCGTGCAGCAATAACGGTTCGGAAGATTGTAGTGTTTGCATTATCATCGGGGGAACATTTCAATAGTGCACCATTTGCTATGCACTATACCTGTGACTACGCGCTTCCAGAAATTAAAACCCTTCTCGAAGCGACAAATTTCGAGAACAAGAAGAGTAAATATTGCATATATTATACTGCATTGCAACTTCATCTCAGAAAGTTTCACGATTGTTTTCAAAAGTAGGACAAGATTATTGAATTCATTTGAAAGAAATGTGTACCTCGCGAATGACAGGTTTAGTTCGTTCGTTTATATTTTTTGCACAAATGATGATATGTATACGTGTACACAAAAAGAGAGAAAGAAAAGAGAGAGAAAAAGAGGAAGAGAGAGAGAAAGAGAGAGAGAGAGAGATAGAGAGAGAGAGAGAGAGAGAGAGGAAGAAAGATATTTATAATGTACAAAAATATAACTTCAACTATTTATATTTTTATAATTTGTTTTTAACTTATTTCTTTCTTTTAAACGTTATATATACAATAAAAGTGTAATAACAACAAAAAAGTATTCTAGAGATAAAGAATACTCCATCTGCTGATTAATCAATATATAAGAAACGCAGACGCGAATAAGAAACAATGCTCACATTTAATGCAAGCACAGTAACTAATCAGTCAAGTGCAAATATCGACCACGCTAAGCCAATCGCGCTAATTCAATGCATCAAATTAGATCAACCCCACATCGTTCGGCAGGATCACCCTGCCGCATCGGATTACGAAGAAAATATAGCCGCATATATATAGGGCACCTATATCAATTGCATCTTGGAATCGCGAGGCGTTCGCAAATTGGATGGGACGGGAAAGGCATAGGGAGAGAGATTGTTCCAATGTGTCCTTTGAAATCCGCGGTCGGTTAAGCCATCGGTGAATAGAAGTTAATCATAGGACCACGGCGCGCATTCGTTTTCTCCCGGAAATGCGCACCGAGGCGCAACACGCCGACGGATTACACCGGTCAGAGTAGCGACAGAGAAAAATAGAGAGAAAGAGAGAAAGAGAGGGAGAAAAAGAGAGAAAAAAAGAGAGAGAGAGAGGGGGGGGAGAGTAGTTATCCCTACAGGCGGACGACCCTTAAAAAAGGTGATGTGGATTTATTCTGATAGAAGGGAGAGTCGGACATATACCGAAGAGCGGAGAGGAGAGGAGAGAGAGAGAGAGCCTCGCCCAAGCAGCTTTTGTAAATGACGAGTGTGTTGTCGCTCATGGCGGAAAGCTATGAGGCACTCGAGTACGGAAGGGTGGCACACGCAGAGCTTAGCCGGAAAAAAGATTCGTCTGCGTTGAAACCCCTTCTTTTAATCCTCGCAAATTTAATCGGGAGATTCCGGCGCGTACGAGCGTGACGCTGTTTCACGCGCGTTATGCCGGATATACGCGGCTACATCGAATGGAATTTTGTTAGCTACACGGTATACGCGACATAGTAAATATTATTTATAGATGAGAGATTCTCTCGTACGCCGGCACATTTCTGTGTTCGATGAATATTTTAAAGAAACCAACTAAAGTTCTATATAAACTATAATACATAATAAACGTGATATAGAATTTATACGTGTTATATTTAGATTAAAATTAATTTCCAAAATTGCCATTCAGGCAGAGCTAGAAGTAGCGAAATTCAATATTAATTACTTAAAAATGGCATCAAGAACAATGAACAAGATAGTATAACTTATTTAAAAACAAATGTTACAATTTAAACTATTAAATTAATTAAATCGGTAAGGTATATAAATTATATTTAACGACATTACGTAAGTTTCTCGAAAGCAAAAGTTAAGTTGTTTGATACAAGAGAAAAATCAATTACATTATTTGAAATGAAAAGATATATATAATTATATAATATCATTTTCTGAGAGAGTAAAAGAAGGAAGAAATGCTACATGAACAAATATGACATGTTTTATTAACTTTGATGATTCGAAACGATATCAGTCTTTTTCACCTAAAATTATTGACATAGTGAATTTTGTCAAAAGACGTTCAATTTACTAAACTTATTCTAAGCTTTCTCATTTGATAATATTAATATAACGGCATGCAACTCCCCTCACTCTGCTGAAAGATGATAAAATATCTTTCCTAGAAAGCGAAAACAAGCTGCGCGGAATTTCAATTATTTTGTTTCCCATCTTCCTACTCGGAATTTGGCGTAATTCGTAACTTCGACAGAATACCTCTATTTTTCATATGCGTCCCTTTTAATTTTAATATGGCGTGATATGCAAAACATCGCTGCCGAAATTATCTCGGTTAATAATAAATTTTTAAAAATAAATAGAGAAAGTTACTAAAATATGGTGCAAAAACGTTAAAATTTTGAAATATAAAGAATTTACAAAAAAGATAAGTTATTATCAATTATTGAGACCAAAAAGTAATAACTTTTAAAAAATAGCTTTGTCGCCTTTATAAGAAAATAGCTATTTAATATCGATCTAATTGATGAATTTTGAAAAATTTGTCAGCCAATGACAATACTTTGCAAATGGAGTTTGAAAACATTATTGCGAACAATGACGCTTTATTTTGCAAGCTACGCTGAATAATTTGCAAAATGTAATGTAAATTTCGCGTGCAATTTTGTAAAAGTGCAAATCTGCTATATACAACGGTTTGAAGGCAATTGCGAAGTTATTGTCCCGTCGACGATCGTTTGATTAAAATAAATAACTACTGCTTCCCGTCAAAAGGAAATATTTATCAGATATGCTGCGAAATTGGCCGCGCCGCGTGAATACCCATAGCGCGCTATAACATCATAAAGTATTCAGCAGCGACTCGTACGATTTTCGCATTTGGCCAGTCGCTTCGTTCGCTATCAATTTGTAATCAAAGCGTTACTATTAAAAGATCGTCGAGCAAAATACGTAGCAAAAATACAAAACGGTAGCGTCCCTCGCACCCTTTCGGCGTATATATCCAACAAACAGCTGCTCCCATTTTTTTTCGAGATTTTTCAAACGTGGCAATAAAATATGTGTGACACGTGACACGAAACTCGATGCCAAACGTGCCGCCGCTTCGGCCACCCTGGCCGAAAGATTTATGAAACGCGAAGAGAGAGAAATAGTAAGACCGTCCTCTTTCGCGCTCTCCTTTCCGGACTCGATGTCAAAACACATAAAAGATGCGCTTCCTGCCGGCTCGAATTTGCCACGATATGTATGTTTTACCGTTTCTTAATTATACCGAAAGCATTTCATGAGAAACGGAAGCCGCGTGCCGTTGACGAGTCCGAGACAACGACGTTAATAATCGTTCTACAAATTAATTCGAATTATTGTGATGGACTATTTCCTCGGTTAAATAACTGTCCTTTCGAACGTCAGTTAGCTAAGGCAAGGCAGAGATTATCAAATAATTGCAGCGTGTCGTTAGATTTGACAGACAGGCACTGTAACACTTGGTTTCTATCGTTTAGGCAATTGTGTAAACCGTGTAATTTGGGCCGTTGCTCGGCCACACCGCCGAAATATCTCGCGGAGATTCCTAGGATTGATATATGTGTGGGCGAATCCGGTAACCTTTCATTTCGTGCCCGCGGGGCTGAAGATCTAAGAAATAACGCCAAGGAATTAAAGAGGTTCGCCTTTTAAACAGCACAATCATGTCATTACGGAAAATACTATCTTTTGAGACGTAATGATATATATAGCAGCGATGACTCAAACAGAATAGCGCAGACTATTTCGTGTGGATATAGAAACGATAACTTGGTTAAGAATTGTTATTTTAGCGAGCACAATTACTTTACATGAGTTAACAAATATATATATATATATATATATATATATAGTAACATTTTTTAGAATAAAATGCAAAATGTGTTAAAAAATTTGTTCCTCTTATATAGTATTAAAAAATTTAGACATGTGGTAAGTTTTATTTAAAAAACATGTTTTTACTGCAAAATCTTTCTCTCTATTCTCTATCTCAATTCGTTGTAAAATATTAAGTATTTTAATCATACGGATGACATTTGTTATTTATCGCTATAATGTGAAATTAAATTGGAATACCAATTTCACAGGTCAGAAATCTTTCATTTCTATTTTTGTCTTTTATTTGTATTTTTGAATCTATCTGTCGTACCACTTCAGTAATTTTCATGTCACTTTAATACGCTAAATTTCCCAATACTTAATTCGCCCGTAAAATCATGGCACAATGATCGTACAAAACTTTCTTCGACCGGAATGACATTTGGGCTTCGGTGAAAACGGGAAAGCATCCATCTTTTGGGGATCTTTGTAGGTCTATAAGCGAGCTGAGGCTCGTAAACGGAGCCACAAAAGAGCAAACTGTTCGGTTGCTGCGATGATCTTAAGTGTCCCCGAAAAGTATCCCCGAATCGTTTCGAAATAGGACCTCCGCGATGTGGGATTGCCCGCACGCTGCAGGTATACTCGCTAAGAACGTCATTTGAACCGTGCCATTGTCAATTTCATGCCGACAATGGCGACAGCTGAAGGATCAAGCCAAACATTGAGACATATCCCTTGTTGCTCCTGTCACCGTCGTTCCTCCCCATTTTCTCCTACCCGTCTTCCCATCCCCGTGGCTTGGACATTATTACAAAAATATTGGAAGCTCGTCGCACGAGAATGCATCCCCTGCAGTATTGTCGCGACGAACAGAGTCGCGCAATGGGGAAGTTTCTGCGCGATTCCTACTAAGGACGAACGGGGGTATGTGAAATCGGATTCACGTGGTCAAACCCTCCGTAAGAACTTCCTCAGATAATTTAGGTGCTAGGGCTTCCTGAAAAAATATTTGGAACACCTGCACCGTTACATCATTCTCGTGACTGATCCATCGCTCGGCAGCTGATCTTATGATCATGATAAACACAACGGGGCATGTGATATGTTTGTGTTGAGAAGTGTGAGCGATATCCTGACGAGACACCGAGTTTATATTTATACAAATTGATGTATTTGTGTAACACATATGTATAATATTCCTACCTTTCATTCTTTAAATTTAAATTATGAAAATCTACCTTAGCAAACTTTTTCTTTTTGATATTAATAACTTTTTGTTAAAGATTAAATTAAATGCAGTTTATTTCTAATAAATTACTCAAAACAATTTTTGTATATAATAAATTATAATTTAATTCACTTAATTTTTCAAAATGCTTCTTACTCGAGGTAATAATTACATAAATAGAATAAGTGGCATGGAATTATATGTTGAATATTAAATTTCAATATAATAAAAAATGTCACAAATAAACTGGCTTATAGAGAATAAATAACTCTACTGCAAATTAAAAAGATGTCTATATATATGATTAATTAAATTAATTAAATTAAAAAAGAGGAGAAGAATGAATTAAATCCAGGTTTGCGTTGCTGACAATACAGCATAGTATTACATCACATAATAAACAAATGCAATGCTTCATTTTTTCAAAGAATAATTTTTCTGCGCAAATAAGAATACCGCAAAAATAGTTCTTTATAATAGTCCTCATAATCGATAAAGATTAATTAATATAATTTCACTATCATACAATTGTTCTCGATTTGAATTTAAATAACGTTTGTCATGAATAAAAGGAGACAGATATGAAATAATGTGTGGACATGGTACCATAGTAAGAGAGAACTCGTGTAATTTCGAATTACATGGCGCTCACGTATTTTAGAAAATATTTGCTACATCAGCAGTTGTGTGCGATCCCCCGCGGCAGGGAGAACCCACACAGTGAATTATGTCCGCGTGTCCGCATAAAGCGTCATTAGACGGAATACTTCACGGACGTGCATTCGCGACTAACCGACATAAATTTGAACATGTACGTGTCTCGCTTTTCCGGCATTGGGAAATTCGCTGTTTGAACCACGTTACTGGAATATCGACGATTATATGTATCGAGATGGCGATACATCTTTCTTATTACTCAATAAAGACACTTCCGTTGTTTCTAACTGCGACTTGCAAAAGAAACAAGACATTCAAGACATTCAGAATCTATTATTTTCACAATATAGTAAAATTGAAGTAAAATCATTATTTTTTATTTCAAAATTAAATAAAAAATAATAATACATAAAATAATAATCAGAGAATAATTATATAATGTGTTAATGAAATGTGTTAATGAAATAAAAACAAACAAACTTATTATTTGTTTCAGAAGAAGCATATATAGCGCAGAAAAGAAAACTTTTCAGAAATAAAAAAGAATTTCTTGCAGATATTCTTGTTTCACGAAGATTATTATAAATAAAGCATAATAATTATAAATTTTCGAATTTACTGCAATATTTCTCTAGATATAAAATAATAAATTTTTCTGGCTCTTATTTATACAAACAACTTGTTTTATGTTTTATATAATGAGTGTTTTAATTCCTCATCAAGAATTTGTTCAATATTAGTAAAGCATATTATATAGGAATGTTATATCGATTCCAACTTTAATGTCTCTACACGGCAAAAGAAAAAAAATTTACAAGAGGCGAGCAGGCTTCCGCACCGCGGGAAATTTCATATAACTTTGAGCCGACGGATATTCACGTTGCCTGAAAAATGTTTGGCACACCTGCGGCGTTACGTGATTCCCCGTGGCGACACGACTCCGATTTCGTGAGCACGAGGAGACCGTAAGCGAATAATACATGCGTGAACGCGGAGTAGTCTCTCTTACGGAACACTTGCAGGGACAAAATCGTCATTAGCACGCGCGACCGACAGCGATTCATTCCCGCGACAGAGTCTCATAAAGTCGATGAGGAATCGGCGGTATCCCGCTCGTGATGAGATCGTTGAGCGCGGTGACGCGGCGGATTCTTTTCCCCTTTAATGCGACTTTAAATTCCGTTAAATTTATCAACACTACATCGTCAACGATCTTTCAGAACGTAAGTGAGTTGTTAGGATCTCATAAGAGTTCAAAGAACCGTGATAAGATCTTCGGAAATATCTTATACAAACGTTAGCAATTGAAAGTTGAAATTAATTAATGCACATGATTGCATAATAAAATGCATGTAATTGTCACGGCAAAATTTATAATGAGAGATCTCTTGGCTAATGTATCTTTTATAGCCATCAAAATTTGATTAATTTCTCCAATACGTTTTCAATATATGATATTCTTCGATATACGTTTCCATTGTATGATACATTGCAATATGTATGATATATATCTACATATACATATATCTATCCGTTACATTTCAAAATAAAAAAATTAAAACCCAATCAGAGTATATCTGTGGCAAAATTATTAATGTAAATATAATATGATATACCGGAAAATTATATGTTGAATAAAGAGCATATAAATTAACGCAATATTAATAATTAAAAATTAATAGCCTTTATCTACAGAGTTTTTGACAGAGTTTATACGAGAATAAAAAAATGGTATGCAATAAAATTATCCCCATAAGCATTATACTATAATTAGAATTAAAATATTAATTTTGCACAGGATTTTTGCACAGTCACGCATATCGTTCAGCATGCTCTTTCAACGGACTCATTAACGATAAATATCGTGTAAGATATTTCATGCGCGGATAACAATCGTCGCACGATTATAGTTTCATTATTTATGTTTGCTATAGATACAGTGAAAATGGAAGGAGCCGTATCGACGCTACGTGACGGCGAACGCTGCATTTTTAACTGATCGCGCGACTATCCTTCGTATCCTTCCGTTGTACGCGACGGAAGCTTGGACGAGCGTGTGAATAAAATGTAGGTCGCATAAATAATCAAAAACACCGTCGAAGTCGCATTCATGTTTCTTGTAAATTTAGCATGCAAGTTACTTTCACGTATCGAACGCGGACGCGTGATCAATTGCGGATTTGCAAAAAAAAGTTAGCACTCGATATATAATAAATTAAAAAATAATTTAACACTCACCGACACCGATGCGCAACAGCGGAGTTGTGAACTACGTTGACCTGTAAAATACAAATATATCCAAATTATTACAGTGTCCAAATAAATTATATTTCAGAAAAATTATTGCGCACGCGTTACATTTTTTCATTTTTTAAATAGATATTGCAAGTAATTTCTAAAGAAGCTTCAATTATTATTCAGCCAACAATCCAAATAAACGATCCAAACTAACGGTATACAATAAACATAAATAATACTGGAAATAATAAACAATATATGAAAAATAAATTACCTTACAGTTGCTCCGCCGTTGCCTGATGTCTCCCAGACCTCCTCCTCCTCTCAGGTTTTTTCGTTACACTCGCGTTTCGTTACACAATATAGCTAATTACGATCGCGTGATATCTTATACGGCACTCCCGATATAAATATTTACTATATACTAATGAACCGTGTATCACCGTTTTTCTTACTTCGTTCGGATCCTTCAGTCCAGCGATTCAGATGTCTTCGTATTTGCAGATTGTAGATAAATTACTGCAAAAAAAAAAGACAAATCACGATATAAGATAAATTCAAATCCAAGCATTAAGAGCTATCACTTTAAACATTGCAATAAGCCAATTCTTCTGTCTATCCCGTTTCAATTTTTATTTTAAACGAGCAAAACGCGCGAAGTATCTGCTTCAATAAACGGCCTCGATATGATACAAACCGTGCGATAATTAATTGACCGAGCGGATTGTTAATATAGGTAGATAAGGAAATGGTCGCGCTTGGTACTTGTTACGCTTTTTGAAAGATAATAACGCGATGGAACATGGTCGAGCAGCTCGTGTCGCTGCCTACCTGGCCAAGTCTTGTACGAATGTGTGTGCAATGTGATAGAACGGTCCGCCTTGTCTACACGATAGCGTGTAGTAAACCTTATGTACACAAATACGCTTTACGGCATAAGTAACAAAGGCCGCGCTTGGTGCTAGTGAGTTCATCATCATACTTTAATATAAAATCAATGCGCGCTGAATATCTGAATTATTAATTAAAACGATTGTTACAGTAATATTCTCCGTCACTTTAATCATTCAATCCAGCGATTTGTACATTCCATACTCCCAATCTGAACATAATCGATTAATTATGTTTAGGTTGGCGAACAATTTAAAGAGAGCAATCGTTAAACACTAAATATTACGAAGAAAGATTTACACTTATTATTGTTAGATTCCTTATCATTTCAATTTTTACTTTAGACAAATAAATCACATGATAAAATATTTCAATAAATACTTGTCTCAATCTACGAAGCGCGGCGAGTTAATTGCTAGCGCGATCTAGCAATCATAAAGTGTATAATAATTGTGAGAAACGATAGTATTTAGAATTTTCTTGGCATTTTTCGCGATCGCGTTTCGAAGATTAATAATGTCACAGTAGCCCGCATCACTACCTTTCTGCTCGAATTTAGCTGCGAGAATGATAATGCGATAATTTTGGGTACGCAAATCGTGACGTACACCGCATGATGTTGTGTATGAAAACAGGTGCTGATGCACGAAATATTTAACGTATTACAAAATAAACGTTAAATACTCTTTGTATTTTTCGCATTCCTAAATAATTTTGATAAATAAATTATTATTGTATATTAAATTTGGTGTATATTTGAAAAATAAAATATATCTCACTTTGATGGAAAAGGTCTTGCGCGAACTAATTTATTACTATCGTTTCGTGCTAAAATTTTGTTTTCGGAGAAAAAAACAATTCTGTAATTTTAATAAATCGAGAAAATTAAATTAAATCGTTGAAAAAGTTGCAAATTTGTTTTTCACTCTTTTTAGGACAGAGATTTAAAAAGATAATAACAATAAATTATGTTTCTATTTTTTGATCACATAGAAAAATACATTTTATTTTTCAAGTCAAGATTTAATATTGATTTATTTGAGATACAATAATCAATAATTCAAATTTTCATTTAACGAAAATACTAAATAACTTGCATGTAATAATTAAAATTTGTTATTAGCAATTAGCTTGTTAAACATTAACTGATCAATTTCGATCGCTAACAATTCGAAAACTGTTACAATTTCGACATTTTTATATTTTAATTTCAGCTCTAATTAATTTACAAAATATGTTATTAAAATATTGAACAACGATTATAAATGTCTGTAAAAAAGAAAATGTGCAAAATATTATTAATAATTGTTAATATAAATTGCAGGTGAGCTTATTAATAAATAAAAACTAACTATTACTGAACAAGCTAGAGCTGATGTAACGAAGCTTTTACTCTGAGCTCAAGTTTAAATTCGCCACTGCGACGAATTGCAATCTGTATTTTCGACGAAACTGCGCGATAAACCGAATTGCAATTTCATGCATACGTCATCAGGAATGGTAGGAATCGTCGACAGTGAGCGTTACGTGCGACGTATGTCGATCGTCGCCGAAATACACGGAAATTCTCCCGTTGCTCCTAGACGCCTACGAATGGCTCGTGAATTCCAGCACAGAGAAGCCGATGCCGGCATTTGGGAATTATATATCGATCGCTGATCGATCGA
The DNA here is from genome assembly GCF_048541705.1 of Temnothorax americanus. NCBI lineage: Eukaryota > Metazoa > Arthropoda > Insecta > Hymenoptera > Formicidae > Temnothorax > Temnothorax americanus. The sequence goes on from NW_027509339.1 coordinate 4,005,376, forward strand.
TGATACCAATGAAAGCGATCGCACCAAACGCCTTGTTCTATATACGATATCAATCCAACATAGCATTCCGATGTATCGTACAATTAGAGTAGACGAGAACGTCTAATAGGATAAGAATTTTATGCCATGATGTAATACGACATTTGTTTAAATATACAAAATATTTATTAACGTATACAATATTTTATTAACCTGTGCTTATATTTTATTAGAATTTGCATATAAATCTATAATATAAAACTTTTAATTATGTGGCTCGCTAAAAAAAATTAAAGGTCTTTATTTATGCTCTCGTTAGCTTTTCCTCCGATTACATTTAATCAATTTCATTTTTAATAAAAGTTCATTTTTAAATTATTGTATAAATAAACAATTTAAATAGTTAGCCAACTTCGGTTAATTAAGGTAAAATTATTAGTTTCAGTTTATTAATTGTAAATTAATCAGTGTAACATCCCCGGTAATGCCAAAAGTTTTGCGTTAAACACGAGATTGCACGCTTCATTGTCCACTTACTTTCTCAGATGACGCGATCGCACCTGATCGAGCGTATCAATTTTACAGCGAGTCATGGCTCTACTGAAAAACTCTGGGTGGGACTTGATTGTGGCGCGAGAATCGATCGCGTGAAAAGATGAGGGGAAAATGAAAAATGATGGTTTCGACAGTCGAATTTTGTCTTTATACGCACGTTTGGATTTTCGGCTTTAAAAGCCGTTAAACGTCGGGAGGGGAAAAAGGAAGTCGCATCAATGATTCAATATTTACGCACAATGCCGATAAAATTGGTTTTAAGGGCCCCACCCGCGACAATAGGTTCGTTTTATAGAAAGGCCCCGAACATTTCCTCGCGCATATTTCTTGAGCCGACACCCTCGCACATGCGAAAAACCATTTGGAACTGCGTCACGGAACACACCGAATAATACGAGTCTTGCATTGCAATTTCGCGCTTCTTCTTTCTCGTGGCCTTAACTAATTGCGTGTAACAAATGTAGTTTCGTGACAAAATGTGACGCAACGTTTATCGATTAACGATCCTGCTAGGATTCTTCGTGGGTGTTCTGATTTATACACCTAAGAGAATGAGAAGTACTTAAACACTAACGATGACTAATATTGTGTATGAGAAAAAAATTAGGATTTTTTTTACTATAGGCACGATGTTCGTATGAATACGTTAAGTATGAAAGAGCTCGTTAGAATTTAATTATCGTGCATGCATAGAAGATGCCGGCACGTTATAAATTACCATTGACCCCTGCTAAGATTTTAATGATATTATTAGGAATTGGATTTTATTCTTCATAACGAGTCTGAGAAATATGACTATGCTGTAAAAATGTAGATATTTAATTTCGTACTTCAATATATATATATCGAGAAATATAATATTTGAAATAACTCTGTTTTGGTCATTAATTAATAAAAAAATATTATTGTATCTTTGCTTAAAAACAAATATAAAAACTAGATCCATTTTGTTTTTTGCTATTTTATTTCTTTTATATTGTTTTACTTTAGTGTTATGAAATAAATCCATTTTTCTTAGCAACAAAATTTATGGCATAACTACGTATCTATATGTATATGTATATTACATATATTTATGTATCTATGTGCGTATCATTTAAATTTTCTCGATATACTTATATATTGATTGGATTACGTATCCGCTTATATGAATAAATAGTGCAATTAGTACGATTTAATAATCATAAAATTAAAATCTGTGATTTAATAAACTGTAATTAATTTTAATTATTAAATAATTGCATTTATATGTTTAATTATATGTTAATTAATTCGAATAATTATATAAACTCTAGATTTCACAATTATATAATTCACTGTTCTCTTCAGAAATGCGCATTTTTATTATATTGATATTACTAATTACGATAAAATACTTCTCGGTATCGTGCATCGAAAGTGTGTACATGTTAAATTACCAACATTTTAATAATACTTAACGGTAATACATAAATAATTTATTTATTTAAATCGTGGCAATATGCGCGTCATAACGTCAGCGTACCTTTTTGCATATCGGGATATTCCGTATGTCAACGTGAAACGCTATGAGCTATGCAGACGGAAATTTTTATACGCTTAGCATCTACATTTTATCGACGGCTTACGAGTATATGTCTCGTTCGGTCGGAGAAAACTCAAAGCAACATTTGGCAGCCCCGTTGTCCATCGCACGCTCTTCAAAGATGCACTCGCATCGTAAACGGAGATACGACCGGGTGACGACGTGACCCTCACGAAAGATATGCGACGTAACTCTCGCCGCATGCATGCACGCACGCACGCACGCACGCACGCACGTATTACGACGCGGTTATCACACTGCCGCATGTTTCACCTATTCTCATTTTTTCCTATATTATTTTTTTTCCTTTCTTCTTCGAGGCGCAAATGGATTTTATGTCGCGGGTTCGTTGAACCGCCCGCGCCGCCGCCGCCGGATGCGATATACTTGATCGTTAAAATAGGAAATACCCGGCGACCATGCAACGTAATGAAGACCGCGCGTTATATATACTCTCTTTCCGTCTCTTTTTTCCTTCGTTAGAGTATTACGTGACACGTGGCGAATGTCCGCGATATTCACACGCGAGATACGAAATGCAGAGACTCGCGAAACGGATTAGATCGAAGATACGCGGATAATCGCTCCTCGAAACGGGACTGTTTTCGCGGACTGTCTCAGATCCGATTGTACCAACGACTTTGATGGATTCTTTGAGACTCGTTGCTTTATTTTGTTGCATCGACATTGCGTACACGTGAATTTAATACTGTAAACTTTCTCTCATTTAATGTAATCGTTGTGATAAGATCTAAAGCGGTAAAGTCATTTTATTCAATTAATGCATTTTTGTGTAATTTGTCTCTAGAAACTTTTCTCGTATTTTCTCTCAAACTTATACGTGTTAAATTAAAACATTTTAATTTATTTTGTTCTTTGCTTACATCTCTCGCGATTTATGCATTGTTATTTCTATTTACTTAGAATAATGCATTAAAATATAATTTGATTATCTATCAATTAATTTGAAATAATTATTGTTGCCTTTTTACAGATTTACAGTTAAATTAGTGCAATCAATCCTTTAAATCCTTATTACAAGTTCATTATTTAAAGAATAACTTTTCGTTACATTTATTATTAACGTAACATGTATTCCTTAATTTTCTACGAACAAAATTACATTATATACAAATGAAAGCATGTTTTCAACATGTTTTAGTAATAAAAAATAAGAATTAGCGTCAGATATCATTTATTCAACTTTCTATTACTTATTTAAAAAAGAATCTATTTGCTCTCGGTTGTTTTGAAAATAGAAATTTTTGACGAATTCATACATTTTTAATGCGAAAGGAAAGGACAAAATATGTATAATAACATGTTTTTTAAACAATGTGAAATCGTATTACTCCACATGGAATTAACACGCTACGCTTTTTCGAGATTTTTTATTTATTAACCCTTAAATGCGTAATTTTTTTACAGCATTCTGAGTATCTTTAAAACAAATGACGACCTTCTGGACCTTCCAGAAGGGAAAGAAGGGCCAAAAAAGACCCTTCACAGGTGCACAGAGCCGCGTGTTTTCAGTTCAGTTTCTCTTCATAAGATAAGACAGATTTATACATGCATAGAGCATCGAAAAGTCACTTTGCATATATGCAAAGCTGCGCACTTAAGGGTTAAATTTCTGTTAGCGGGATTTACTCACCGGTATCATATCTCACCGGTATGCCGTCGCAACACTGACACACTCCCGCCGATTAGTCCTAAAACAATATATCCAGTGTGTGTGTTATTTCTCTCTCTTTGTGCCGCGCAACGGCGATCGCACGTAAAAATAGATACTCACCCCCCTGCATCGCTATTATACATCCTTCTTGCCAATCGATTCATCGTCGCCGAATTTCGTTCCTTTCCTGATTCGCTTCCATTCAGCGGACGTTGTTTCATTCACCGATACGAATCGACTAGAAAATGATTTTCAATTCTATTTCTAATCGTAGTTTTCTACTTCTAATTTCTAATTAATTCTAATTCTAATCGTGAAACTATGATTCATTACACGCACCGATGCAGCGCAGCGTTGTCCGCCATTTGCCAATGCGAAATCCGTGTGCCGTGAGAAAGCTCGATTTCGCTGTGCGTTCCGCAAAGCCTATTCTACGATGAACGCAAAACGCTAGGCCGCAACGTTGTCGCGACAGCCAATCAGAAGTGTCAATGGCATCCATTGTAGAATAGGCTTAAGACATCTAATTGTGTGATCCCGCGATTTGTCGAACGCGCTAATGCTTTTCGATTCCTGTGCCGCGCCAGCACAGGCGATATTCTTTCGGACGGATAAAAGACGGATAGATTCGATTCGATGCTCTCGATTTAATCCTTCAACTGACTTTTGTCGCGAACGAGTGAAAATTCCGTGAGACGCTCGCCGCGTCGGCGTCGTCCCCGCGAGTAACTTCACGCCGAGGCCCGAGGCATGAACGAACGTTCCTTTACTGCGCGGCGTAAATTCTTACTTGCAATCGTTGCACCGTGTGTCTCTCAATTAACGCCCAAGCCCAAATCAACGCGTTCGTCATCTCCGCTCCGATTATCGTACGACGCGCACGAAGCTCGCTTTCGACGGCGGAAAATGCGATCCGGCCGTCGGGCGTTCCTGTGGACGTTTCTCGAGCGCAACTCGGAAGTAACCGAAGTAACGACGGAAGCACCCGAATCGTTACGAGGTAGCCCAACGCGACGTGATTGCGCGGCAAATCGCGATTTGAGTATCGCGGAGAAATACAGCTAATTATTTCACGTTATAATTAGCGTACGATGATCTCGTCGAAACTCTCGATGCGCGTGATTTTCGGCAAACACCGGTTGAAATTACCGTAAAAACAAGCCTGGCGGATGTGTGCCGTGCACGAGACATTAATCGAGCTCATTTGCGCGTTGTATGTACATATCATGTTATTATTGTACGTACGTCAATTCCATTGCACGAACGCTAATTATCTCACAACTGTCGTTGAGATTTATTCCGGATTTTGTCGAGATGATAAGTAACTCGCGTATATATATAAATCCGAGAAAAAATGATTCGTAATGGTGCGTCTCCACCTGAGAGTAAGAACTCTCGAGAGCAAAAAGAAAGAGAGAGAGAGAGATACTCTCGAGAGTCTCTTTCTCTTTCTCTCTTTTTGCTCTCGAGAGTTCTTACTCGCAGGTGGACCCGCACCTTAAAAGTAGGACAATAAATATCTTTATATTAGGCATTTAATATGTATAACATTACGTATATGTGTGCCACTTAATTATCGGAATAATTCATATCGCGAATCGAAGATCGAAATGCTGCAGCGGGCAAGAAAAATACCGAAATTTCACGGAGAGACGGGATAGACGTATGCCGGCTTCTGATTGGTCGAAAGAATCGCGGATAACGTTTATACATACCTGTTCGTTGACACACCCTCTATGTACGACGAGATTCGTGACACAGACGAAGAGCGGCGCGATCCCGTGTGCGATATCGAGGGTAACGGAGTACTACGGAGTAGAAAACCGAACGAGTCGGCTCCGCCGTAAGTCGAGGGAAGCGATGTTTGTTGTCAGGTACGACGCGACGCGGGCCGCGCGACGGTTAACGCGTTCGTACAGGCGCGAGCCACGCGATTGACGTAAACAACTCGCTGGCTAGGAATTTATACGTTTTTTTGCCTCCCCTACGTAACGCGGCTAGGGTGGGGGAGCGTCGCCCGCGCGCGCTACGCACACCGCACACGCACTACGCAGAACATAATCAGTCGCGAAACCGTGAGTATGTTCTCGTTCTCACTCTTCGGTAACGCTCGAGATTGTTCCTACGCCAACTTTCGTCTCGCTTTAGAACGAAACTGTGTAAAATCTGTATTCCGTGTTAGATCTGCGACGGTTACGTACGTACGTATATCGGAAATGATTTCAAAGATCGTGGAAAATATTTATGGAAGAGAATGACGATTTCTTTACAACATTTATCTAGCTACGATCCTATTTTCTTTTATTTGTTTGAATTAAAATCGCGAAAATTTCAAATTAACTTGGCTACTCCGCCGTAGAACATATAAATATCAAAATCGCATGATTTATCTAAGGCGATCAAAATCTATCGTATTTCTATCAAATTTAAAAATATTCTCAATATTCTCTTCGAGATTTTATAATAATTTTATCCTCAGAGTCGAGAGAAATATCATCTGATATTAATTCTATACAAATCCAATCAAAAACGTAACTTCGGTATCAGCCCCATTTTCATGATACTCGAGTGCGATCGTGGATCGCGCGACGAATCACGATTGCGACATCTGGGTGGTTTATATTTCACGTCGGTCGATCGCGAGACACCGTGTGGCGTGTTCGAAGTACCAAACAACGTCAACGTCTTTCGAGGCAACTCGCGTCTCGCGTCTCTCTGCTCCGCTCTGCTCTCAGTGAAGACGAAGGACGAAGCGCCGCGCCGTGTGCGAAAAGTCGTCGCGAGTGCCGAAAGATTTCGGGCGACGCGTTAATCAAGACGTATACGCGATAGCAATTGACTGGATTCGCGGTCGATGTCGATATGGTCGCGAAATGGAACGCATCGTCCGTCCGCGTCCGTCCGCTCGTTCGTCGTCGTCGCGTACGACGTGAAGTTGCCTTCGCGTACCCTACCGCGGAATCTCTCGTCGCTGTCGCTCCACGACTCGCATCCGTACGATAGTTGAGCGTAAATTGCGTCGCGTCGCGAGAATTTTACTCGTCCCAAAGTGAGTTTCGCGCACGAGGAAGTGTACCGTGGAGCAGTGCCGAACCCGGTGCCGCACGGTCAGCGTGCATCGCGGCGTGCAGGTTAATAACGAGTCGCGATCTCGATTCTCGCGGGACGGTTCTTGGTTAGGTGGTACGTACGTACGCGCGGTGGAATTCGTCCATGTCTGTGTTTCATTTAGAAATCGGCTCGTTTGAGAATTGAGAATCGCGAGGGTGGATCTTGGCCGGCCAGTGAATTTACGCCGCTTTGAGCAACACGGAGCGATATAATATATACGGAGCAATGCGGAGCTCCCCTCTTGCGCTATTCTATAGGCTCTGTCTACCGTGCCGTACGGAAAATCCGCCGATGAAAGGTTTGTTAGACGGTGTGCGAGCTTCAAGTAAACGCGGTTAATCGTATTATTTATTGTCAATTGTACGATAAATTATTTCACGAATTAATTATGGGCATTTTCGTGCTAATAAAAATATAATAGATAATATTTGCACGCATGTTATAATTGACTGATATACATATATTTAGTAATTGGTTTTTGTGTGTGCGTTCAAAAGTAACAAATAACAGTTTTCTATATATTTCTGGCAGCGATCGCGATCATCTTATTCCGTATTAGCCGTGCTTGTAGTTATTAGAATAGTGGTGGATTTTTTTTTTTTTTTTTAATATTGTACGTTGGAAACTAGAATATTTTTGTGGTTGATATCGTGATTATAATGTTTATAAGAGGTGGTTGATCGAAATCAGTTGATCAGTGATCATGATATCTTTATTGGTCAAGATCATTGTTTGTAATTGTCAGATTAATTATTTTAAATCAGTCATTATATAGATTGGAAACGAGAAATTGCTGTAATTAATATTGTGATTGTTATATATGTTTTTAATGTTTTTATAGAGGTTGATTTAATCGAAATAAAAAGTGATCGCGATACGTTCTTCATTAGCCAAGATCACTGCTTGTAGTTGTCGGATCAATTATTATAAATTAGTTATTGTAGATTATATAAACGGAAAATGGCTAAAGTTAGTATATTGTAACTGTTCAAAAGATTGCGCATAATTTAATCAAAATACGAAATAGTGATTATGATATATTCTTCGTTAGCCGGGCTTCACTGCTTGTAATTGTCGGATTAATTATTATAAATCAATTATTGCAAATCAGAAATGGGACATTGTTGTAGCGAATGTAGTGTCTATTGTAGTCGTTACGTTTATAAAATTATTATTATTATGTGGATGAATTAATCAAAACGTACGGTTATAACTGCGGCAGTAATCGCGATCATTTTCTAAATTAGCCGCGATCATTGCTAGCAATTGCAACGTGTAGTTGTTCAGAATAGAAGCGCGGAATTATAATTAATTTCGTGAAACATTTGCGGGAGTCAACTATTTAGTATTCGAATTACAATTTTACACTGGCAAATTTTAACATTTTGAGGTATCTACAAGCACGTGTGCGTAATGAGAAGTTCATTGGCGGGCTAAAATCGTATTCTTATTTTCGAAGAGAGTCGCGCTATTATCGTAACGCGTAACAGACATGTACGGTCGTAATTAATCCGAATTGCGATATGCGATCAGTGACGACGTGATAAAATGCGTGTGCGTATTCGTGCGTATATCGTAATCGTATCCGTTTTTCATGCGTCGCCGTCGCGTGTTAAATTATGCGTGTATCGGAGCATCGTACAATGTCAGTTAATACGATCGTAATGAGACGTGCAGTGATATATATACTTTTATATGTGTGAGTGACTGAATGTTTTATACGGCAATGACACGATCAGCAAGGAGGATTATCTCTCTACGCGCAACGGCTGGTGAGTAACTTTATTCAATATTTTTTAATTAAAACATTATTATTTGTTAATACTGTATGATACGCTGTATAATGATTGAAATTGGAGAGTATCGCGCTTCGGCCGAATTATACGAGCGTTTTAATTTTATAGTTTAATGGCATTTCAAATTGAAAATGTCATCTGTGATGAAGATCGTTTTTCGATCAATTGAAATTTTCTTAACTTATCTTTTTCTCAATGAACTTTATAAGTTATTTAAGAATGACATAAAGCGAATCGTGTTTTATGCCATATTTAAACTAAACTCTTTGGTTTTCGTAAAATATAAATAAAATAAAATATGGTTCTTTACAGAAACATTTGTGACTGTGTTGCTTGGCAGTGCTGTGGGTAAGTCATTTCTCGCATTTTTACAGTTTGTAAATATATAGGTAATAATTTACTTATTATTATGACTTGATATCATGCATTGTATATTGGGACTGGAGTTTCGCATATACCGATCAATGCCATTATATGAGGTATATTAAGCTATTTAAGCCAAATTATTAGAACACACTAAATTATGCTTGGAATTAATTAGCTAATTATTTGTTATTTTTTACTTTTAAAAGTAATTTTTTTACTCCAACTAATAAAAAGTTACGAAGGGCTAGATAATTTAATATTAAGCTATCACGCCATTGTAAAAATAAAGCATATAAGTCGAAGCGAAAGATTAATAATGCCAAAATTATTTGCTACTTTTTTGCTATTTTTGTTTTTAAAAGTAATTTTTTTGCTCCAGCTTTTAAGATATGAAAAACAAAATGCGGCTGTCAAGAGTGAAGCTCGTTAAAGAAATTAGTTTTTCGCATTATTATAGCATTCGAAGTTCCTTAAATTATTTGCTCTCAAGATATCCGGCTCCAAATTTTTTGCTCGCAAAATAAGTTCAAAAAATTTACCAAGTTATAGTAACTTGGTAAAATACTATAACTTGGTAAATTTTGTAAATTTATTTCGCGAGCAAAAAATTTGGGCCCCGGATGTCTTGAGAGCAAATAATTTAAGGAACATTTTGATATGCTAAAAAAATTGCTTTTTGAAAGCAAAAAATAGCAAATAATTAACAAATTAATTCTATATATAATTTATTGTGTTCTGATGATTTGGCTTAGATAGCTTGATATAGCTAGCTGCCATTATGACAGTTGCATTGAAATAGCATGGTCTCTCGAAATAATGTAATTATAATTATATTTTTACTCAATTTTTTACGAAATTATTTATATAAGTTAAAATTATAAATTTATTAAAACCTACTCTATATGGAGATAGATATTATTATTATATTTGGCCCGTCGCGATTACGAGATACATAAAATTTTTACGAAGGGTGCCGCAGGCTCGTATTATCGGCTCCTATTTTCGGTACGGTCCGCGTTCCGAATAATCGAGCACCGGGATAACGAGAAATCGATACGACGTGATACCACTTATCCCTTGAAATTCACAAATTTCCTTGCAGCCGCGGATTAGCCTTTCCAACGTTTTGGAGACAATCATGCCTAAAAAAATATTAAGTCTTTTTGATTTCATACTTAACAAATATTTCACGTATATAAATGTTATTATGCGTCTCTGCAACTGTAATTATAAGGTATGAAGAGAATATAAAACAAAGCTTCCCCTCTATGAGGAAGCAAAACAGGTATAGGTGATCACATCATAAAACTATTATTCTGAAATTACTTTATCGACAAACTTCTCAGCTTAATAAAATCAATGCAATAATTTGATATCGATAATGCTATAAATTTACGGAACATTCAGATATACAGATATGCGCTTGAACGTACAAACTTTAATTCGAGGAAAAAGGAGTTAATTTCGCACTCGTGAAAAACGCGAATTGTGGGCAGGACAAAGCAATAACGGTAATCCTTTGATCTTTCAATTCCGCTGGCGCCTTATCAGCGACGAGATGAACCGAGAAAACGGGAAAGAGATGGCGGTCGGATTACTCTAGGGAGACGGTAAGAATATTTCAGCCCACGATTCCGCGTTGCGGGTTGCGCGCGTGACGTTAATTCGGCTTTCAAGCTATTATCCGCGTTACGACTGCACGCCGAAACGGGCTCTGTGACATCGTCGTAATATCTCCCCGTGCATTTGTAATCTCAATTTTGCGATCGTAACCCTGGCGATGTATATGGGGATTCGTGTACTTTGAAATTGAAGTATTTGTTACGAGGTAGGAGTCATTTCCGCAACGTGATTGGTGCTTTCTCAAGACGATGCACGAAATTACAATTGCAATAAAAAATTTATTACATTACTGATAAGATAAGTTAAAACGAGCATACTGGTAGTAAAGACTAATAAAATGAAAATTGTGCTAATATAATATGAAACTTTAAAATACATATATTTATTCATTCATCGCATTTCTCAATATGTATATTATGTATATATACATTATAATATCAAATAATTTATTTTATATATTTATGATAATAATGAGAATAATTTGATACAAAATGCATGATGTCTTAATTTAATTACTTTAATTATTAGAATCAAATAGATAATCATGATAATGTTGAGAATAATTTGATACAAGATTCATGAAATCTTATTTTAATTATCTTAATTATTGCCAATTTACGTGATTTATAATATGTTGGAAAGTTTGTGAATTATTTGTTTCTCAAAAAAGAATATTTAATAACAATTTTAAATCTAGGATTTAATTTGTGCAATGCTAAAATTATATATAATTCCTGTTAAATGCCTTTACATTGTGGTATTAACTCGTTATATGAATTTCATTTTTATAAAAATGTGATCATAATATAAGAATTAAAAAATATTATTAAGAGGTTTCACAACTTTTAATATATTTATATATTCGTGAATTTTTTTTTTTTTTTTTTTTTTTTTAAGCTTTTTGGTAATAAAATCTCTTTCTGACGCATGTATGTTATGAGGACTTACAAACGTTTAAAGGATTTATCTAAAATCCCCTAACGTTCTTAGAAAGCTCGTAATTCATTTTATTCGCGTTACCAGTGCTTCGTTGAACTCAAAGAACCATCTCGGAGTGTGGTCGGCAAACTAGTCAGACAGTAAGAATCAATGCTCGTAAATTCGGATGGTTTATCGCGGCGAATGGTTGGCCATAATTCACGTGGCCTAAGTCGGTGGGTTGGAATGACGTAACAGGATGTCCTATCATACTGCCGTTTTCCAGGAATATTGAGTCATGGTATATACGATGACGGAGAGTGATAGCGAATAAATTTGGACAGGATAAGATATCACTTAAAAAGTGATTAATAACACGAATCGTCATAGAATTTAAATTTCTTTTAATCAGAATCAGAATTCAAGTTTGACTGTAATGAGTATACGAGTTAATTAAATTATCATAATATCATTTTTAATTAATGAAACGCAAACCTTTTATTGCCTAACAATGTGAAAGCGAATAATCTGTTACTAATGGTTGATGGAGTTTCCCTGAAGTCTTATTCTATCGTAAAATATAATAGTGGGTTGAAAGTCTCGTCAGGTACGGAGGATCAATGGATAAGAACTTGGAAAGGGATCGAGCGCTCTCGAACTCGGGCTATCGTGCTTCGAAATTATTTGGTTTGGTTGCTTTTGTTATCCTATCGCAACTATATACAAACGTTTTAGTAAAGTGAGCGGATACACACTACACACACTGTAACTACATCACTGAACGCGGTCATGTATATACCTGCGGCGAATGGTTGGTTTGGTTCCTAGGAGTTAATTCATGCCTCCTGCTAGCTGGACCGCTGGCGCGATAGGTCGCTCTTTGTAACAATTCCGACGTTTTCCGGCAACACCCGGCCGCGGCATAAGGTTAATGGAAATTTCTAAGAGAGCGAACTATTGGCTCGTCGAAACACGACGGAGCTTTCAATAAATAATCAGCACCTTTATGCCTCACAAAGTGCCCATTAATATGTCATTATTTCGCGTAATCGCGTGTTTAATAGTAAATTCGTTTTCGGATTGCTTTTGCGGCCTGAATAGAGATTGTTTTTAATCAGAGTTCTCTTTTGCGAACTTTTAAGAAAAATTAGCGAACATTTTACGAAGCTGTATGTATCCAATCAATATAAATTTAATGAACGCGATTGCGATTTTAGTACTATACATAATTATTGAAAGAATGAAAAAATAATGATTTTATTTCCGATGAAAGTAAAGAAAAAGGTATTTTTATGATTGGAAAATCAGTAATGTGAGAGACATTAAACATATTATATCACATAATTAATAACTTCGTAATTTGAAATTAGAGTTATAGTGTGAGAATTAAAAAAGTGTGTATTTATCGCAAATGTAATTATTATTCTGAAGTTTTTGTGCCTTTTTGCACGTATATGTTTGAGGTACGAAGAAATCTTTTTTGTTTATACATATATCTTTATATATATATATATATATATATATATATAAAGATATATATATATATATATATATATCCTTCGGGTAGATTTTAAATATAGAAATAGGAGTTTTGTGCAACGGATGGTTCAAATAGTTTCTCAGAAACGGTCGAGGTAATTAATAGGGGGATGTGTCAGATGCGAACGCGATCGAAAAAAAACTTAATTGGAAGAGGTTTTACAGAAGGTAGTATTTGAAAAGATATTCGCACGATTTAACGCACAAACGCGTGGAATTTGACATGTAAGTAAATCATTTCTACGTATATTGTGAAGAGATAATTATCTGAACTGACAAGCTAATCATCTTGAAATCGTCTAAACGGATTTTGTAACTAAAATCACGCAATGCTAGGTCTGTTATTGAATGTTTCGTGTTTCCAAGATAGATCCTAAACGATAGACATGCCATGCCAATTTAAATGTCGGAAATAAATTATATCTTTAAGTTCTAACATCGCATTTTTTTTAGTTAAAAATGGAAATTAAAAATACTGAGATTGTCAAGGATTTGTTAACTTCTTCTATTGAAATTAATATTTTATTAATCTATTTATGAAAGTATATTATTTGTCTGTGTGTCTTTTTTGTTTGATGAAGCAAAATTTATATATAGATTTGTTTGATAAAGCGCTATTTTTATATAGATAAAGGAGATAGATAGATAGAGAGACAAAGAGAGAAAAAGAGAGAAGTTTTTAATTATTTGATATTTGTAAAATGATAGAAAGTAAGCTTACGTTAAAAAAATGTAAGTTCTGCTATAAAACTCGTCACAGAGGAATATAAAATGTATTATTATGTACGATTGAAATAATAATACGTTAGAGCATATACACACACATTAGTCTTATACCAAAAAATTAATATTTTTCTTTAATTTATTTAAAAATGAATAATGAGTTTTTAGTAATTTGTCAGAGGTTTCCGTAAATTTTCTACTTTCCTAATGCCTAAATTAAAACTTTGGAAATCAACCCTCTGTCACATCAAGAATCGGTCCGAGCTTAGTGGTCCGTAAAAATAGCGAGAATCATGTTAAGTTCATCATCAAATTCATCATTTTGACATGTCGGACCACACACTCAAAATACGACACATTTTGCCTCATATTTTTTGCCTCAATTATTTTTTTTATTTTTTTTAAGTCAAATATATAGTTAAGAAAATATATTTTGATTTTCGAGAATACTAGATTCAAATTAATTTCTTTTTTTTTTTTACTTTTTTCTTTCTGCGTGAAAATCGTGTTGGTAGCCTAATTGCCTCGTCTTAATTCTGCCGATCATAGTCTTCGATCAGACCTCCTGTGACAGAAATTCCATCAGAAATTACCTAACGCAGAGCAGTACTTACGACGTGGCTGTCGAATCTGCTGCGGCGCCAGCTGAGAGACGTCTTATCAAACATGCAGGCGAGACGGAATTTTCTACGAACGACAACGTGTTTCACCGAAACAGAGGGAGAGCTTTCGGGGAGGGGAGGGGTGAGAGATTATCGAGTCTCTCACGGAAACGAGACCGTCCGTCGGGGATCGCGAAAATCCCTCGCGCGAGATTTGTCATCCTTTATACGACCGCCAGCGCGCTCGTGTCAAAGGAGTGACGCACACGGAAAGCTTTGTCAGAAATACGGACCCTCCACTTACCTACCTACGTACCCCTACATACACGCGTGCATATTATCCGGCTGTTTGCATAGGTATATGGCCATAGTCGTCGTTCTGGAGATGGTGGCAATATTTGCGCGGTCCTGACAGGAAGACAATGAGACTTGACCCGACACGCGATATACAACCATCCTCTCCTGGTTCTCCCCAATGTCTCATCTTTTATCTCTGTTTCTCTCTCTCTCTCTCTCTCTCTCTCTCTCTCTTTCTATCTCTATCTTGTCCATTCTCTATCATCTACGATTCACCCTTCAACCTCTGCTATCCTCCCCGTTATATAGCCTCTATACGCTTAGACGTATCTAGTTGGAGAAAAATAGAGCTGCGAGCGTGCCCGACAGTCCTGAATTCTAAATTAATCCTATACGATCTTCCGAAATTAAACTTTGCTTTTATTTTGCATATCCATTGAGGTCGCGATACCGTTGCTGCATGGTTGGTTCAGTATCTTATTTTAAAGCGATTTTATCTTATATTTCTTACAGGCACAATAATACATTTATCAATGTATTTTTTAAAACTATAGGTACATATAATTAGATTGAATATTTACAATATTGCAAGTACAATTTACATTTTGTTTATTTTGGAATTTTTTTTTAGATAAATACGTTATTGAAGTATCGTAGCTCAGAATTATTTTTTTTTAAATTTTGTTTGTAAGTCGTAAAAAATTAAATACGATATTTATAGATATTAAGTATATTTATTTACATACACATCACACACAACACATTCTATTTAATTAAATACATTCTATTTAATTTAATATCACGCTAGACTGCTCTTATATAGATATTCATAAGTGACAATTATATTTTATTATGATTTATCGGATTTATTAAAGCAAATTAATGCAGTTCCATTAACTTCATTAAATTCGTAATGCCATTTGCATATCGTTTGTAATTTTGATCAAATGAACATATCGTAAAATAAACGTACACATTTGTATGTGTTATAATCATTACACAACTTTACAAGAGACGCATGTATTTTTGGCCGATTTCCACGATTAATCCAAAGCCGTTGCTCGCTCCTAATCGCAAAGTATCCTAACAACCGCGACACAGTCTTAGTGGGCAAGGGGGGAGGGAGAGGGTCGCAGGAGAAAAAGGTCATCTGTGAAAAATTTCCACCGCAATAGGGTGTAACCTCCAGGGATAAGTAGCTGTCGCTTCCGTTGCCGCGTGCTTCCGCGTCGTTTCTAGGAAAACCCGCAGCTTTCACGGCTTTCGGACAAATTGTGAGGAGAATGATGTATTGGCAAGCGGGGCGACGCGAGGGGGGAAACGTTGAAGGACCTCCCGGCGTGTTTCTTCGAGTTTCTTACATCCGCCTGGAGGACTCGTCTCGGCCCACCGAGATGTCTGCCCGCACAACCGCCCATTACGTCTATTGTATTCCCGTAGAAAGTCCTACTTCTTTCCGAAAAGAGGAGCACCATTCCCGAACCGGCTACAATTACATTTCTACATCCTACGCTTTAGACAAGCAGACCCTTCCGTGGTCAAAAACACTGTCAGAAAGAAAGATTTCTCGCTGATTGGTGCGGCCATGTTTTATCTTCACGAGGATCTCTTTTGTGCGGCACCGGGCAAGCGGGGTCTAAAGTTTGGCGCGAGTCATCTCGCCGCTGGATTAATTTTAGCTCCGATAAGGACACCGGTTGCGTCAGGGAGAGGAAGGTGTGAAAGCGGCAGGTAAAAGAATGAGGGATTTGTAGGGTTGGACCATTTCGATCGCATAGCTTGGATATAGGACTGATAGCATATTTCTTTTGTTTCTTCGTTTTAGTGTCTTTCTGTCCGTTGATTTTTATAGCTTTTTTTTATAGGATTGTGTTGTGTTGCGTTAAATGTTACACATGGTGAATTAAATTATTCTTATCTTTATCGTACATTGGTATAAGTACATTCATCTGCTTTTCGACAGTAACTAATTGTCAATTAATTTTCCAGTACAATATAACCATCATTAACCATTATAATGTTCCAAAATCCGCTATTGCGGATTCGTATTTCGTACTAAATTTGCTTGCCTCTAATTTTGAAATACATATGGTTAATACACGGATGTGGTATTCGATATTGTTCCGTGCCGAGATTGATACGATCGGATTTGACGCTAAACGCGGGATATGAAGACGAGCGTAAAACAACCGTGACGCGACATTAACGTGAAACACATTCCGACATTACATCTATGACACGCCATCCTTCGAAGCTGTGCACCTTCTCCGGCACGTTAGTTTCACCATAATTTGAAGCGGCCGACAGGTCGGAATGTTTATACCCCGTGGATACTTTACTCGTCCACCGCTCTGTGGCCTAAGTCCGTGATATATAACGGGCAGAGTTGACTAATCTCTTTCGCCCTTTGCGGTCATGGTGCGGTGTACGGAATATATAAGTGGCCCTTCGTCTCCTCCGAGATATATATTTCAGAATTATACTACCGCAATCACTTGCCAGTTACGAGTTCCTTTTTTTAATTTCGAACAACTTACATTTTATACGACAGTTGAATTCTTACATCCTTTAACTGAGATTCCCGCGCATTACAGATATAAAAGTGAATGATATATTATCAGAGAATCTCTCGTACACGCAGAAGCATCGCTACCTTTTCAGCTGTGAAGAAACGACGAACTATAAAGAATAATGACGGTTACTAAAATTTAACGTTGGCGTATGAAAAGTTGTAATAAAATATGGTTAATCGTTATCGTACAAAGGACAAGGTCTCGGACAAGCTTCATTAATAAGAGAATGTATATAAATCGAGAAGATTAGCAATAGTACTTGAAGATCTCAGATATAATACATAATATATAATACTCATATGAATGGATTATTTAATTTTTTTTCAAGTAATTAATTCAAAATATTTAAACGGTAATTTTCTATTAATTTTTGTTGTAAATATATTTATACTTGTATCACGCTACAGAAATATAATAATAATCGCTATCCTTCGTTTTTTTAACACGTTCTGTTCTTGATTAATTTTCTTCAATCTTTCGATTTGAGTCGTCAGTCATGTACATTTATAACGCGCCTTTTGTTATTTAAAGAGCAGCAAGTATTCTATACGCGATATAGCGAGCAGCGACGACGACGTCAATTGCGAGGGAACCTTTCTAGAAATTAAACTCGTTGGAAATCTAATTCCGAGTAATCAAGCTTTCGCCACATTTCACTCGTGCTGCAGCCTGACTTCGCTCGCAGTCGCCACCTTTTGCGGAAATAAACGTACGCGCGTAATCTCATAAAAACACAAATGACATAAAGAGATTCTTGCGTAAATTTTAGAAATACATTCCACGGCGGTTTGAGAAGCTGCATTCGGCGTCAGTCGGCGGTCTCGTTTCAACAATCAAATTTTATAATTAGCACTGCTGCTTTTTATGAAACGCGACTATATCTTCCGTTGATTTATGCGCACGTGTTGTGCATAACATGTATTTTTAATGATCACTATGCTCTAAAATATATTAGCTTCACATATGTGCAATCATAAATTAAGAACTGTTTTTTTGAAGAAAGATTTAAAATTCTGAGTGAGAGTCTCATCGAGAAAGGATTAAGATGTACACTTTAATTAATTGGAATGCGATCAAGACTGATGTAAAAGTCAAATTGAAATTAATTGTAATTAATTAGGCGCATAATCTTGATGTGATTATATTGGTTTATTTATAATTATAGATTTTTATTTGATTAAAGGATCAGCATGTCTTTATTTTTTTCTCATTCCAATTAGCTATTTAGGGCCATAAAAGACGAATGATAGCAAGTGGCCGAATATCGAAGCATGTTTTATAAAGCCATTATTCGAGCTTAAGTGAATACATAAACAGCGGCTATTCATCAAACTGTCCTTTAGTCTGCCCGTGTCTTGCCCTTGTAAGGTACGACCGACGCGGTTACATGACTAATAAATAAGACGTACGCGAGCTGAACGATTTCAGCCGGCCGCTCGCCGGCGAGCCTTAATATTATGCGATACATGTTACGATATTTCGTTACAAGGGCGCACTTTGCCGAACGCGGTTGTCGTATATAAACGATGCAATTTTGTGGTCGCACATGTTCAACAAAATGAATAAATACATGCTGTCAGGACGAATATTCTTATATAATCATTATTTTTTGAACATGTGTGTATAAAGTCTCTCTCTCTCTCTCTCTCTCTCTCTCTCTCTCTCTCTCTCTCTCTCAAGTTCGAAAAATGTTGAATAAATAAATTGATCTGAGAAAAGTGATCATTACTATAATTATTACTATCTTGCGATAGCAATAATTAACGAATTCCATAGAATTTGCATTTTGTGAAATTATGATTTGTTGACATGTGTAATTTTAAAATTTTTTTTTTCTGCTTAAAAATATATCATATGAATTATAAACCACTTAAGTATTTCACCTTTTGCATCATGTAATAATGTTTAGAAAAACAAGGATAAATGTTGGCGCTATAAAAGTCAAGTTTTTACATCAGTCTAGTTTTTATACCTGCATGACTAATTTTGGACACGAAATTATATGGAAATTAATAGAAGTTAAAAAAAGGTAGGATTCCTAGAAAACGAATTCTGGGAGGCCCGAGTGAGATTGCCCATCCATCCAAAAAGTACGATGATCGAGGTCGCGAAATCAAGTGTAGAGAGGCCTTAAATGTAAGATTCCCGACACGCGCAGTAAATCATGGCCGCGTTACGGAATCGTCTCGGCTGCGAAACGTTTCCAGATGACGCGGGGACGAAGATTCCGGCGGAATGATCGGGATAAAGAGAAAGAAGGAGAAGAAAGATCAGGATGATTCTCGTCCTCCCGGCGAGAAACACTGTCGACGAGCGGGCGAGGGGACGGGGTAGATTTCGAGGCACAATAATTTGAACGGCGGTCATATTTCACTAAGGCGGCCGTGAGTTATGGCAGTCGTGGCTGACGCAAATGATTTAGGTTTAATAACGACGAGCCGTCCGGCCCAGGTCAGCTGGGCATTGTGAGTGAGACGACGGGGCCCCCTTCTTCTCTTTCTCCTCGATGTCTTCTGCTCTCAAGTTAAGCTCTCGTGTTTGTGTACGATATTAACAGGAGAAGGAAAAGTAGGTAAAGGATGAATTTGTCCGGATATACCGTTCTAGCTTGTGAATTTGGGAATGTAACTAATGATATAATCAACGAATAATTATAGAAACAATTATTAAGAGACATATTATTTCACATTCGTTTCTATGAAATCGTTATATCGAAATTGTCACGCATTGTGACAAAATATTATATATTATTATTACATTTGTTACATACTTTATATATTTTTTATATTTCTATTATATTTATTTTTATAGATTTTTATAGCGAGCAACATTCATTTTCTATATTATTTTTATTTGCTTACTTTGAGTTGCACGATATATCAGTCCTTATTTAGGTATATTATAATGTAAATGTAATGGACATAATACTCTTTTGAAAGATTTCGCAACGACTGATGACATCTGCTGGTAGTACTCGCTCCTGCGAGTAATCAAGAAACAAGTGTATAACAGTATTTCGTATAGGAGCGTAATTTTGTAAAGGCTATTCGCTGTATAACAAAATAACACGGCGTTCCTTTGATCGCATTTTTTTTCTACTTATATATGTACCTTCCTGTAGACGGTGGCTTAAATGATTTCCTTGACTGATGCATAATGTAGGAGGTAAGAGATGAAATAGTCATTTTAACAATGTTTTTTTTTCGGAATAGTAATTTGTCGCGTGAAAATTATAAGCAAAATTATGGGAGGAAAATTTTTTTTATTTTTCGTAAATATCAAATGTATTTTTCTTCACATTTAAATCGAGATTGTTTTTCTGAAACAACATAAAAACGAGTAAAATTGACAGGAAACACATGAGAGATAGTGTGACAGAGAATGACAGTATCGAGGCGATATTTATTATCTCCGGAACAAATGTTTATTGTTTCTTTTCGTCCGGAAAAGCTATAGGTTGAAAAAATGCACTTCTATATTATCTGTGAGTTTCTCGAAACGTAATGGTTTCTTGAAACGTAACGGTTCCTTAAAATTTTCAATCTTTAGATACTATATCTTTAATATTTTTGAAACGTGTGTGTGTTTGAAGATATGCTATACAAATATTAAAAAAAAATATATATACAGAGTTTCGGTATAATTTTATTCTTTTAACAATAAATGCAATATGAGCAGCTAAGTTCTGCAAAAATCGATATAAATTTATATTTAATAGGTTTTTAATGATAGATGATTAAGGCATTTTCACTATTAATCAATTTTATTTTTAAAATTATTTTAAAATTTTCTCGTATAATAATATTATACCTCGAAAAAACCTAAGTAACAAGTGGTGGACGTAAGCTTTGTATCTCCAAAAATCTCATCACAAAATTACGTTACCTTATCAAAAAATGAGTCGCGCTTCAAGTGATCTATTATTACAATTACAAAAAAGAAATGATATCTCTTTTTAAATTACAGCGCCAATTACAGAGAACATACACTGAGAAAAAAAATTTGTCAATCCCAAGAAATATTTAGTCCGATACGTTCAACTAAACATTTTAGTTAGTTAACTAAACATTAGTTGAATTAATTAATTCTTGATTAAAGAAACGAAATAAATTGTTGAAACAACTAATATTTAGTTAACTAACTAAAATGTTTAGTTGAACGTATCAAACTAAATATTTCTTGGGATTAACAATTTTTTTTCTCAGTATATTTTTCGAGATACAAAGATTACGTCTGCCACTTGTTACTTAGGTTTTTTCGAGGTATAATATTACTACTGCTTTTCTAGTGTGACAGAAAATGACAGTAAACGGGCGATTTTTTTATCTCCGGAAAAAATGTTTATTTTTTCTTTTTGTCCCGGAAAAACTATAGGGTTTAAAAAAAAGCACTTCTATATTATCTGTGAGTTTCTCGAAACGTAAAGGTTTCTTGAAACGTAACGGTTTCCCTTAAAATTTTTTAATCTTTAAAATACTTTCTTTTAAAATTTTTGAAATGTGTGGGGTTTGAATATGCTATACAAATATTAAAAAAAAATATATTAAAACAGAGTTTCGGATAATTTTAAATTTTTTTAAAAAATAAATGCAATTTAGCACTAAGTTCTGCCCAAAAAACGATATAAATTTTTATTTAAAGGTTTTTAATGTGATGATTAAGGCATTTTCCCTATTAATCAATTTTATTTTTAAAATTATTTTAAAAATTTTTTCGTATAATAAATTATA